>NC_064570.1:54285000-55647500 GCF_937001465.1 Orcinus orca | reverse complement strand
TTTCAATGTTAACATGAATAATTTGTTGTATTTTTCATTCCTTCTAAAGATGCGTTACCTTACTGCATCCGTTATTATATTAAAAAATACGTTAAACAAAACAGCAAATGGAGTCCATCTTTGCTTCATTCCATTTTACTCAAACCCTATTAAAATTAATTTGTAGCCAATGCTTTCTTGACTGTAGTTTCAAAATGATTAAAAGTGAATAGTAATATATATATATCCATAAATTTAGTATACTTTTTTTATAAAATGTCACACATGCTGATATGTGTTCATTTCAATATTAAGACTGCAAATAATGTGGTAAAACCAAAGGACTCAATTTAAAAATTGTTAGAATTTTATTTTATAACCTAAATTAATTAAAATTAATAATACTCAAAAGCTAAATATAATTATCAGATCTCATTCTCTTATTAATACCATGAGCAGGCAACTCCAGCCATGTTTTGTAATATAATTATGAAATTTTTATATGTGTGTAAAAATAAATTTATGGCAATTTAACTATTCTTATTCTGATTTTCCTCATTGAGGCTAACTATAGTGATAGGAGACATTTGTTTATGCATAAGAAAATAATTTACTACCTATTTTAAAATAAAAACTGGACTAAAACCCCACAGCTCAAGAAATGTGGATAATTAAAATTATTTTCCTACATTACTTTTTTAAATGGCAGTATAGACAAGACTTTTGGGCTTCATGCGCATGAAAAATGAAACTTTACATAAATAAAGCTTGTTAAGAAATGGATTGGAATGTACATTAAGTCATTTCTTCTAAAACCCACATAACTAACAAGATATGAAAATCTATAAAAGTGGTTTATAAACTAGAGTGAGAGAGAGATTTCTCCCTTCTAATGCTATTTTTATAAAGGTTACCCAGTCATTAATATGTAATTCTTATTTTGTACTGTCTCAGGTAGAACTTGAGTCTCCTGTCACTATATGTAAACTCAGATGTCCTAAGAGACTACGTATTATCTGAAATTAGCCTCTGCTCTCCCAATGGCTGTTCCTTGCTTACTACAGAGATATATAAATCTGTGATTTAAGCTTTTATTACACAGTGATTCCATTCTGCCACTATGACGAAAAGTACCTGACTGCTGATCAAATTCTCTGTATTCGTTTCACCTTTTCCCCCCAATCTCTGTTAGGTTCTGAGCTCATGCCCAAAGCGCTCTCCACCAGGATAGTGGGAGGCATTTGGTGGTTTTTCACACTTATCATCATTTCTTCGTATACTGCTAACTTAGCAGCCTTTCTGACAGTGGAGCGCATGGAATCCCCTATTGACTCTGCTGACGATTTAGCTAAGCAAACCAAGATAGAGTATGGAACGGTAGAGGATGGTGCAACCATGACTTTTTTCAAGGTAAGTCCTACTGGTTATCCAAAATTTACGTATTAACATGATAGAATGCCAACAACCCTTTTTCTATTAATGAATTTAAGAGTATAGCAACATTGTTATTTGTGCAGAACAATCAATAGCATATTCCTCAGGTGGTGGAGAGGTATACAACTAAATATACGACCATCAAGGCAAAACATTTTTATACTTGCAAATGACAAGGAGTTGTTGCTTTATAAGTATTCCATTTTTGTTTGGAGGAGAATCTGTAAAAAAGTCAAATTATTTTTCCCCAACAAGGTTTTATCTTTGAATGTAAATAAATATATTTACTGAAAATTGAATAGCAGAGTCGAGTCAGACTCTACAAGGCGTGGGTATTCCAGAAGAATAGAATGATTACATGTAAGAATGTTTTCCATACAGACATTTCTTTCTGTTACGATGAGACAAGGTCAACTTGTTCAGAGTCTATAGAAAAAGAAGGAAAATAAGGACTGGTAGAAACAAGCAGAAACAGTTCCTATTCTCTGGACATTCATCCATCTAATATTCTGGAAGGCACAGAATCTCAAAATGGGCTACCCCATTGAACTTGCAATGGTTTGCAGGGGGACAGCCTGTGGAACATTTAAATGGAAAGTGTGCTTGCACCAAGTTCCAAGCATATAGAGTATCTTGCCCTCCTCTTTATTATTCAGATCTTCTCCTTGCTTCTGCTGATCTCACTGGGCCGGAGTAGACCCAATGAGGAGATTCCATTTTAGGGAATCAGTATCACTTCATAATTTCTTTTCTATTTTACTAAGTATTTTTATGTTGTTTGTAGTTTGGGCAAATTTTTAAGCCTTGGTATTTTCCTTCACTGTTCACAGGAATGCAATTGGCAGTTCAAGTGGGTAGTAGAAGTGGTAGATGTTTTTTCTTTTAAAAAAATAACCGACTCAAGTTATAAAACAAATTCTTTCAACATTCAGTAAGTGCCTACTGAGTACCAGAAATTGTACTACACGTTGGGTATGCTAGAGCAAATAACGTCTAATTCTCACTTTTAAGAAGGTTATAGTTTAGTTGGAGACAGGGAAGACTAGATCTAGGATCATATAACTGGGTTTTACTTAACTTTGCCAAATAATTATGCAACTTTCTTTGTAAAAATTCTTACCAAATTAAATCGGCTTCTTTTAGGGTTCTGGAGGACACCAAATACCCAAAGAATGAGATAGATTGATTGTTTTAGTCAAATCTATATAATCCTTAAAATTTAATTACTTTCAAAGAGAATATTTTTTATGCCTAGGTTAAAGATTGGATGCATATTTTTTATTCAATTGGAAAATTATTATCATCTAATCAAATTTATTGAATAATCAAATATGAACAAAGCATTATGATCGGTATGGTGCTATTTGTCTATATTAATTGCAATTGATCAATTTTCCCCAATTGAATATTTAATATTAAGATTGTTTTTCTCATAAAACACTTTTTTTTAAATAAAAAAGAAACCAGCTGTTGAAAATTCTAAGTGTACATCATCGGTGTCTTTAACTTTGCTGGGAGTGAATATGTAATGCATTTAAATTATTACAATATTCAAGGGAATTTTGAAGTTGACTTTGTACAATAATACATATAAAATACTAATGCAAGTGATTTGATACCAGAAGTAATTATTTCTGTTTCACAAATACTTCAGAGTTTAAATTTTACTTTTATTTTCTAGAAGGCTCAAATATCTTAAGTTTCAAAGTTCTTATATACTATGAGCAAGGTATACCTCTGGAAAATCAACGTTTAAAATTTCTCTCCTTTTCCCCGTCTTTAAGCTTATTTTCTCCCTTCTTTGTCTTTCTTGTCTTTCAAACTTCTGTTTTGCTAATTTATTTCTTGTTTAGTTCAGTTGCTCTCTTACAGTGTCTTTTTGCCTAACTTCACTCTTCTTTGCTGTTCACTTTTCTTCTTACTCTCATCTCTTTTTTTTCTTTCTCATACACACGGTTGCCTCTAGCACCCAGAGAAAAGTGACATGAAACAACTTATTGTTTCTAACAGCACAGACTTTCTTTCTGTAAAATTGAAACCTTTGGGAATGTACAATTGTCACAATAAAAACCACACAGTGATAATCACTAAGTTGGCAATTATGTTGATAACTTTATCACATGCTGAATTCTTACTGTTGAAATTTAAAAAAGCATTAGAATTTAAAAGGATACAGTAAATGTTGATTTTTCTTTAGTTATTTTAGTGTAGCCCTAAATGATACTAATTTCAACCTCATATTTTGGCTTGTTAAACTATCTACTTATACCAGCCATTGGTATGAAATTAAAAAAAAAATTCCCTAGCAATCTGTAATTGAAGCAATTGCATGGTCATTTTGAAATTCTACAATGAATCCAAGACTATTGTGTATAGTCGATTTACATCTGATACCATTCTTTTATTTCTTAATTAACAGCAATGCATACAAACACTCTAGGAAGCACCCTTAAGGCATTGATTTCTAAAGGAATTTCCATCCTGTTTTTACTAATTGAACAAGACTCTGCTGTTAACTCATTATTCTGAAACAGCTCAGTTCCAGAAAATTATTTTAAAGAATGTTAAAGTTGTGTTACTACAAGCAAGAGCTGGCTCAAGATACCTGGCTTTAAAGGGGGTGAGTCTTCAGTATTGCAAAACACGGAGTTACACCGTCATTCTACAACATTGAATAATTCCTCTTCCAAAGAACATACTTGACTTTGTTCATTGACCTTACATGTATACTGTCTTCAAGAAGAGTTCATTCTTCTTTTCTTCTATATCCATTACACTCCACACAAATTCTCTCCAGGGATAAATGTAAAGCCATGACTGGCAAAATAACTCAAAATCGAGCAGATGGTGCTTCTTCAGTGTTATCCCATGTAAAACAATAGAAAGCTATGTGACATCACCAATATGTTCTTAATTATATTTAGATAATAAAATGGTTGAGGGCCCAAGGATTTTATTGAAAAACAATAAAGTAGGGTCAAAACATTCTCAGAATCTGGGAACTTGGTGCAGCAGAACTGAAATCTCACCCCAGGGCTGAACACTCTATAAATGTCACCAAGCAACAGCACATTCTTTCTCCTTGAAGTATAACTTCAGCTATAGCTATATAAAAACTATATAACTCAGCTATAGCCTGTAGGTGTTACGGTCTGTTTTGAGAATGCCTGTATTTTCAAAGTAAGTCATATGTTTTACAAAATGATGCTGAAATCACCTTGTTTGTATGCAACTTATGACTCAGGTTTTTCAATTTCTACAAATTCTCTCTCTGGGTTTGGTCTGCCTGAAATCTCTGGCTTTGCCACAAATGCTAATATAGTCTGTCTTTCCAAAAGGTATCAAAGGAAATGCATATCCTCTTTCATGGTTATTAAAAAAGATTTCTGCCACATGTTAAAAAGATATTAAATGGTATCAGATACCTAATGTGAATCACTTAATACTTCTGAACACATAGTCTACAATTTAGAATAGTTGCTAAGAGGGAAAGAAACTGTGGAATTAGAGAAACCTGAGCTTAATTTCAGACTCCACCACCTATTGGCTGCATTTAGATGAGACACTGCCCCTTGTAAACCTCTGACTCCTCATCTCTAAATTAGAATGACTAACAGAACCATTCTCACAATTTTTTTTAATGTTAAATGAAAGCTCTACATGATATGCTAAGTGCCTAATAAAAGCTTGATAGACATTATAAATTACCATTACTAGAATACATGGCTAATTTTTAAAATTCAGAATTTAGAATGATTTTAAACATAGTCAAGTAAAGTATGTTTCTATGACCCACAACTAGATAATTTTAAAATAGATTTTAAAAGATCACACCATGTTTATCTTATTTAAATTGCTTCATTCTTCTCATTATTGTTGTCATGAAGAAGGAATAATTTGATAAGTGAAATTTTTAAAAAATCTGAGGGGGCAGTTTTCAGAAGCTATTTTCTAGGCTGTGTATTATGATATAGTACATTGAGATGCAATTCACAATTCTTTTGGGAATTTATGCCACATCACAGGTAAAGGGAACTTTAAAAATTATTTAATATGAAAAAATGTTCTTTCTTAATTTTAACTTTTTTTGTAATCTAATAAGTAGGATGTCTTATTTCGGCCAGTTTCATCATGCATCGTATGCTCTCAATTATATGATATGGATGTTCAGTCTTAAGAATACATTTTTATTCAATAAATATTTACTTATCTCTTATGTGGAAGGGATTGCGTTAAACCTTAGACAAATATTGTGCATCTCCCAGCACCACCCAACACTTGTCTACCTCCTATATATCTTTCTATTTCCTTTACCACCATCCTGGTTCAGAACAGTGTCATCTCTGTCCAGGGTTTTGCAACATTTCTCTTTCCCAATTTTTTTCCCTATTGTTCTCTACACTCTACAAGGTGACTTAACACCCTCCAAAATCACCCCGCTTCTTTGCTTTAGGATAAGAACCTAGCTCCTTATCAGGTTTACAAGGCACATCATGGTCTGGCTTCTTTTTATTTTTTAGCCAGCTGCTCTCACACTCTAAACTTCAGCCAAACTGGTTAGTTCGTGTCACATGATGACTACATGATACACCTCCTTCTGTTATGCTTTTCTGCCCTTATCTACCAACCTAATTGGTTATATTTTCTTTATTCCTTGGATCCAAATTCAATTAATCCAGGCAAATTTTCTTGATCCTTTCCCCCACCCAAATCGACCCAGTCTGGGTAAGGTACTCCTTTTTTAAATTCTCTGAGCATTTATACCTCAGTTATTAAATGATCACCCCAAATTGTATTCCATTAATTCTTCTGTTTCCATACTACACTGCACAGCACGGGGACATGAATTGAATCTGTATCATTTACCCTTGGATCTCCAGTTCCCAGCACAGACTTTGCATGTGTTTTGGGCTCTATTAGTTAACAGTTGCCACAATAATGTTGCTTAACGAATGACCAAAAACTCTTAGTGGCATGTAACATAAACCTTCATTGAGCTTGTAAGTCAGCTGTCCTACTCCTAGAAATTTGGAGACCCAGAGGCTTTTCTATTAATACCTTTGGAACAGACTCTATTTCTGCTAAGCTTTTTTGGCCTTTAAATATATCCAGTTGAGTCCATTTATAATCTAAAAACCACACCCACAGTTCATATTAAAATGTGCCTCTCTCTAGACTTAATCATTGCTACTTTGGGCTAGAAGCTTTTTAATCCACAGGTGAAAATCTACAAGGCATTTCCTTAACTTTTTCGGAGGTTTTAACAAAGCACCTCAAGGCAACATGCTTAATTTGATTTTTAATTAAGGCCTGGAGCCATGTTGAAACAACATGTTTTGAGAACTTTTCAAAACATTTCAACATGTTTTGAAACAAAAGTTTTGAGAACTTTTACTGGCTGGAGACACTGAAGATCGCAAACAATTTTATGACCCAACCGTACAAATTCTAGCTCCTTCATATCACCTCTAAATTCTGTTTGAAAACTGCCCAGTTCTTTATAAAATTATTTCCCCCTCCTCCTCTTTGTTGTTCTTCTTATTGTTAATAGTCTATCTCTTCCTTGTACTACCTTATCCTATGTAGCTAAATTTACCAGCTGGTACTTTGAATATTATGTCAATTTGTCTGAATATTTCTTTGTCCAAGTCCAGAAGATTATTAGTATGTTTTCTATCTTATAAGTTACTATAAAGCACACTATAAAAATATTATTTCCCCCTAAGTTTACAGATTCCCATTTTCCCAACCTCCCCTAATGATTTCATTGTCATCTGTTATCAATGTTTCATAGTTAGGTTTCCTTTAAGGTGGCAACTCACTTTTTAAAAAATCAAATTCTGTACAGTTATCTATTGGCGCAATGAATATCACATTCATTGATGGAACATCTATGACAGATGTTTTAGGTAGAATGTGTGTTTACTTTCAAAATTTCTCTGCTCTGTAGAGAGCTAAAAAGTTTTCTTCAAAATACGTAGCCCTCTATGGCATTTCCGTTTTAACTTTGGGTTAAAAAGTCAATTTATTCAGAAGTGTATGAAGTTTACAGTGTTAGGAACGCGAGCAAGTGGATTAATCCATGGTGGGGCGGCGGGCGGGGGGGGGGACGGTAGTTTTATTTCTTGTTACTTAGCAACAAAGAGGGTTTTATTTTGTTTTGTTTTTGTTTATGCATAGTTTCCCTCTTTAGAAGAACACAGTACATTGTAAATGCCATCTCATTAATCTTCACAGCAACCCCTAAGGAAGGTAGGAAGCAATTATCATTATGCTCATTTAACAGATGAGGAAACTGGGCCATGGAGAGGTTAAGTGACTTATTAATTATGAAAGCAATAGCCAAGGGACTCATAGTATCAACAATAAAAGTAATAGCCAAAGACATCATGGCATATCCATCATTACTCAGAAGAGCTAAGTGCATTAGTCATTTTGGCTCTCCTACATGACCTCAACTGCTTGATCATATTAAGGTTTTAAAACATTTGCCTTAAGCCATTGGGGCAGATACAACTATAACACGTTCTTTATAGTCTGCTACTTATTCTGAGCTTATCAGTTCAATGGTCTTCTAAAATTAAATTATGCTGGGGTGACAGTATAGGTTTGTAAGCCTGAATTGCTGGTATGGCATGCCTGTAATGATTTTTTGAAAGCTTGAGTGAATTTTGCTTCTTAAATGCCAAAAGAACATAAGTAATTTTTGAGTCAAGGGATAGAATGTAAAAAGTTGGGAGTTTATTGCATGCACTTAATAAATGGATTTAGAAACACCGTTCATTAGATATTTTTTAATTTCTGCAAAACATAATTTCTGTTATTTTTATTTAGAACAGTGGTGATAATTCAATTATAATATATTTACTATAAAGAGATTTATACATTAGAAAAGTAAAATATCAACATGGCATCTGTAGTTACTTTTCAGATTGAAAAGTGTTTTCTGAAATAAATGTTTATTTCCTCTTCTTATATTGATGGTAGAATACTTGGGAATTTCCATTTTGTGTATTCAGGAAATTGACCTACAATAGTTTTTGAAGATGGGAAAGATATTTGAAGTTAGTTTTGAATTTATTTTATTTATTTTTATTGTGATATGATCAACATACAGCATTTTGTAACTTTAAGATGTACAGTGTTTTGAGAAATTTATATATTGCAATATGATTACCAGTCTAGCATTAGCCAATGCCTCCATGACATTAAAATTATCATTTCTTTTTTGTGGTTAGAACAATTAAGATCTTGCTTCTCAGCAACTTGGAAGTTTATAACACAGTATTGTTGACTATAATCACTATTCTGCACAGTAGATATCCAGGACTTATTCTTTTTTTTTTTTTGCGGTACGCGGGGCTCTCACTGTTGTGGCCTCTCCCGTTGCGGAGCACAGGCTCCGGACGCGCAGGCTCAGCGGCCATGGCTCACGGGCCCAGCCGCTCCGCGGCATGTGGGATCTTCCCGGACCGGGGCAAGAACCCGTGTCCCCCGCATCGGCAGGCGGACTTTCAACCACTGAACCACCAGGGAAGCCCCAGGACTTAAAAGACTTTTATATAACAAATTCCTCGTTAAGTATGGTCATTGCAAAGAAAAAGTTCAGTAATTATTTGCACATTGATAGAAATCAAATATGTCTTTTATTGTGTACCAGATTTACTACTTTATATATTCTAATCATTTTCCACCATTATCCAGAAGGGATTCTTTGACAATATAATAATTAGAAAATTCACTATGGTACTTTAGTAGCATAGTAAGTACAGGGATTATTTCTTAAATACTTGCTCATGTAAGAGTTGCCCTGTTTATTTAGGTGTTACTAACCAGCCACATAGCTTTGTTTTTAGGTAGTTTTATTTACCTGGAGTCAGTTTATGCTTAGTAATGACAACCCCCTTTTCTCCTCAATAAGTTAGAAACAAAGGGTCTCAAATGTTAGCTTTATGTCTCACATGGGGGATATTGTCCCTGTGCCAAGAAGGAAATTTAAAACTCAAATATTAACATAAGCATAGATATATTACCATCAAAGTTTTGTGATTAAAATTTTTGGTTTGTTGATAGAAAAACAAATCCCTATACATGCATCATAAATTCTATACCAGAGCCCAGTAACACTAGTCATACTGACTACTTTCTCAGAATCCCCAGTTAAAGCACTACTTTAACTCATAGGGCTAGTTTTTTATCTACCGAAGTCCTAGGAAATATGGCAATCAGTAGAACTAGATAGCATGTACATCATATGGAAATACGGTCTTGTCTGTGATTGACAGTATACCACTCTGATGAATAAGAGAATATTCTTGATTTTCATATCAGTTTTCCTTTCTCAACGGATGGAGTCATTATTTTGTCCTATTTGGATAGATCATCCACTAAGTTTCAAACATCTTTAAAATATCCATTTGTTTAAATCAGTAGTCTCAACCTGTCTGCACAGTAGAACATTAGAAGCACTTGGGGAGCTTTTAAAGAATACCGAGCCCCACACCCCTCTCCAAGTCAAGTAATTAAAACTCTCTTGAGGTAGGATCCTGGGTATCTGAGTTTTTTGTAACCTCCTCTGGTGATTCTAATGTGCAGAGAGAGTTAATTTAATTTGAAATTTAAATAACCCCTTCTTTATTGGCAATAATAGTTAATAACTGATTGCATCTACTTCCATTTCTTTCATATTAGGGTGGGCATTCATCTCTTCTGAAACCCAGACCCCAGAAAATATTAGAGGCATGAAATGATAACTCTGCTGACCACATTCTTACTTCTTTTGAATAATTTACCTGAATTGCGTTGAAAGCCTTTCTCAACAGATTTGCTGAGAATAAATAATCTAATTACATCTTCACTTTTGATAACATTCCTGGAGGCCCGCAATAGGAATGCATAAGAATTGTCTTGTAGCAGTATGAAGAAGGTTAGAGCTTTCTCCGAAAAGTATGGTGGGGTAAATCCTGATTTTTGCTTGTGTCTCTAAAAAGGTGAGAAAATATATGTTCTATGGGACTTGAGCAGTGAATATATTCACCTTTCCTTTATAAACTTTTATTGCAGTTTCTTCTATCATGGGGGGCGCACAGAGGGGAAATTAAAGAAGAGACCCATAAAGGGGCATATTAGAGTATTGGAAGGATCGTACATGAGACTTTTGTGTTTTCCTAAGCAGGAGGAGATTAAGAAGAGGTGAAGTACTTCACACTATAGGTAAATATTAAGTTAGGTTCTTTGAAGTAGTTTGAGATTTGGGCTTAGGTAGTTTTCTTGCCTGAGTTTATTGTTCGATCCTGTAATATTTAGTGAACTACTGTCACTCCTTTCCTTGTTGTAGAAAAAAGAATGTACCTATATTAATGGATGGGGCTAACTTATTACATAATTCTAATTGAAGTCTTCCTTTGTGTCACTTGATAATTCTTCAATATCCCCCTGCAGATCTAAACTGAAACAACATGTTCCTCAAACATGACATTCTGCTCTATCTTGGGGGATGGAAAAACAAGATATATTTAGGCTTCCAGGCCAAAATCTGTTCTAGTAACTTCTTGCAAGTTACTAACCTGGGTAATAACTCCATGGTTATTTAGAATAAATAGAGACTTCATTTTGAATTTTTTGTTTACTTCGTGTATTCAAGTTTGTGGATAATTTACTTTTTAAATTTTTCTACATACTTAAATGAGTGAAAAAAAAGCTTTATGTGATTGAACACCAGTGTATCTGAGCAATTAGTTTAGATTAATGATTAATATTATTACTGAAATTTTCATCTCTTCACGTTGATGTGTTCTTCCTCAGACACTTTTTCTAGAAATCTAAAAAAAAATCTCACCAAAGATTTTTGTAGCCATATCATTTCTCTAACTCTCCCAAATTATTTTTTTTTTCTATGAATGGTGTCAAGATATTGGTGTGGGTAATGGATTATTGTTAATATTAGGTTAAATGATAATATTTTGTTTAATATTATAAACTGGTATTTTTGAAGTGTTTTTGTATTCTTTTCAGTGCCTCTTATGGCTTTGATATAAATTAGTCAAGTTTGAAATATTTAAACCACTTCTTTATGATGCATTTAATTTATTGGCAGAGTAAGGGGGTGATTTTTACCCAAAGAGTTTGTCTCCCTCCCCCATCCTCCACTAACACACAATGTATTGTATGTGAGGCCTGATCCTATGTTTATTACAGGGATTTGCATAAGGCCTACAGAAAACCAACACCATTTTACTATGTTCCCATTGCAAGAAATAAAATGGTGCCTTTGAGGAAAGCTGCTTCATCAGACACTAGTTTAGCATGCCAAATTACAGCTATCAATGGTGAAACAGCAGATGTGAAGGCTAGTTGGCATCAGAGCATATGAGTCAAAGACTTTCCTATGGGAAAGAAAGTGCTCCATTACACTTTATCTATACTAAGAACATTGGTTCTATCAAGCTGTCTGAAAATTAGAATATGATGGGTTTTATTACCCAAGCTCTGCCAGAGTGAATTCAATAGTTAAAAAGTAAGCAATAACACCATTCTGGGAATTGTAAGTGATTAGAGTTTCAATGTATTTAAACTCGGAAGGAGTAACAACTTTTATCTTAGCTTGTCTGAAATATCACAGGGACAAAAGTTTAATCCCTCTCTAATTGTTACATTTTCAATATGTAGCAATGAAGCTTTGGGGAACTTGAAAGGAAGAAGTCATGTGTTTGACTGAAGTGTAAAGTCTGAGAAAAGATGTTTTAATTCCCTTGGAAAGCAAGAGTGTGAGGCTGCTGTTATTCCAGGATACACTGTGGTTCTCCCTCTCCTTTGCCCTCCTTCCTCCGCTCTGTGCAGGGACCACTCTTGCTGTTTGTCAAGTCAGGATGGCAGCTCAAACACTGCATCACACCTCATCAATCTTAGGAGAGAGGGCCCCACAGGGAGGGAGAAAACTTGAAAGTCAGTTAATGTAGTGATGTTGAGCTGTCATGTCAAATGCTGGATAATGCATAATATTGTCACTGTAAGAGCTCATAGCCACTGGTTAGGCAAAAATTCGAAGGAAATTCAAGAAGCGCATATTTTTGGATACATAAAAATAAGCTGAGATAAATATTATCAAAAAACTGGCATGTTTTATTTCTTAAAAAATAATGAAAATGAAAAATTCATTTCTTTTCCATAAATAGCTGAATAAAAGCATGATTTGGTGTTTCTAAATCAAATATACAAACAAAAAATCCAGACTCTGTTTTGTAAATTTTTTGAGATTATATTTACTGGCATTGTGGCTAAGAGCTATTAATCATGCTTACTGTTTTTGTGGTCTTTTTTTTAAGGGGGGCATCTAACTTTAGAATATCAAAAACGACATAGTATTCTTATTCCTCTAGATTTTCCATTGATTACAGAGTGAAAACACTGAAACTTCTACTAAATCCAGAATGTCCTTGGCAGTTAATGTTCTTGATTTTGCATGCACTGTGATGTCTCTTTGGAGGGAAGCTATTCTTTCTTTGCAAATGGAATTTACACTAATTAGCATCTTTGGTCAGCTGAAGTTTCTTTTGTTCATTTGTCTTCTTATTTCTTTCCAGAAGTCCAAATAGCGGTAATATCACTTTGTTCTTTGATATTAAGAGCTGATTTAAGACATCACATGGTAGTTTAGTTGGTCCTTTCATTTCATCATAAAGCAAAATGAAGTTCACTATTACTTACTGCTGCTGCCATCTTTGATACTTAGATTTTTATTTAAAGACAACACAGAACAGTTATTCCCCTTTGGAAGCAAACAACTTGTAAGATCATGAGCCCTTCTGACACTCAATGATTTGATACTCAATCATCATGCATATTCACAAGTAGTAAACAATTTATAACTCATTCCTAGTTTTTTATATCCTTCCTCCTAACCTCACACAGATTGGGAAAAGAACAAAATAAACTTTAGAGTTCGTTAATAGGTATTGATAACTGCAAGCTGACTATAACAGATTCCTAAAAATATTGCTTTTAAGATATGACTAGATTAAACATTATTGCTAAATGTCTTACAGGGATCAGATTCTAAAGTAACTCAAATTTTTCTTTTTGCTGTAATATTAGTGACCCTGGCAGTGTCTACGATTGTTTAAATGTCTGACGCATACTGGTGAGCACTTTCATTGACCTCCAGTATGCAGAGAAATTCTTCAATAGTAATAAATAAAGAACATTTAGAATGAGTGAATGTGTGTGTATGTGCAAACATGTGCTTGAATGAGTGTGTTCTGTAAGAATAAGACATGCCATCTTAATTGGAGTTAAATTATGGATGATTACATAATTTATTTTTCTTATACCCAGTTTCCATATGAAATCTGTTTTAGTAGAAGAATAGTACAGTGTTGGCAATAAATTGTACTTTTATCTTTCCCGACAGCATTTGAATAATACTTTTGATTGTTATTAGCCTATTGTATACACCATAGCATTAGTGGAGTACAGTGAAAATATTTGATTATCTTTAAAAGTAGGTGTTTCATTTATTAAATATTGTAATTACAGCTAATTAGAGGCTACACCATAAATTAGTTTGCTTTGTAGGTCCCTTGACTGTTTTCAGAACACTATGAGTTTATGCTTCACTTTAATTTATTACAAAAACAATTAAATAAAGACCAAAGAATCAGAAAGAAGCATTAATAATGGATATAAAGAATTGTTGAGTCACTGCAATGCATTTTAACATAATGAGTAAGTGCATAGCCTAGATTGTGGCATGAAATCCTACGTCTGTCTCTCACTAGGGATTTATTTAACCTCTCCAGGCTTCTGTGTTCTTATAGGTAAGAAAGTATAGATAAACTGGGGATATAAGTTTGTGTCATATAGATCGTTTACATAAAACACTAAACATGTGATAAACTCCCAGTACGTACTTACTGCGATTCTTATTGTAAGGCTTAATAGTTGAATTGTTAAACTCTGTAGCAGATGAAACCATTTCCCCCAATATAAATGCTTCTGTTCCTGGAAGTACATCCAGTTTACCTATGGTTAATGTTAAGATCTGACACTCAATTTCATTTTTGTTTAATTAATAATTTGATCTTGATTGTAGATTACTTTAAAATAATTATATTTAAACATAATATTCTGGATTACACTTTTATACAGCTAAAAAAATAAAATGCATCATGAATCCAGTTCCATCCATACCTTATACATACTTTTTTAATTAATGATCTTTTTATTAATAGTTTAATTAATGGTCTTTTTTTATTAACATGTGAGATTTGTTTTGACAAACAATTCATATTCAGAATTAATGCTTAAATAGAAGAAAAACTCCCATTTTTAATTGTTCTTCCTCTCCATGAATATTAACCATTGTAATTCTAAGCAAATTTCTTTTTCTCTTATAAAAATAATGCATATGACTCATGAGAATTTTAGGAAAAGAAGGGGAAAATGTCCCAAGTCCAACCTCCAAAGACAGTTCTTAGTATCTTGTCACAATGACCTCCAGCATTTTTTCTATAGATATATAATATTTTGATCTCATTGGTTTTCCTCTTATTTCAACTTTAAAGACTTTTAGCCCTAATACAGCTACACAAATTCTTCTGTTTTCACTGAGCACAAGTAATGATGCTCTTTTCAGGAATGTGCTTTAAAGATTCAGCAGAATAGCTTATAAGAATGTTCTTATGATACTTTCAGAAATAATTTTTTCTTGAGACAGAGCTTAAAACAAATAGCCTTTTGCTAATTTCCAAACGCATTCCATTTAATCATTGCAAAATTTCGAAGTATGTTCATATATAAACTCATATATACAGCAGAGAAATCACTTGTAACTTAAATACCTAAGCAATTGGGATATTCATTTTTAATATTCACTTGATTAAAATATCAAAAATTCAATGCTTTCAAATATTAAATTTAATAAATATTTTAAAACAAACCTTAAATTAACATCAGTAGAGAGATGATATTAAAAGTTATCTGTTTAGACTTCCTAATATAATCTTGTCTTCAAATAAAAGAGGGAAAAAAATCATGTAATAGAAATATATAGAAATAGTCATTACCCTTTTTTGGTTAAACTATATTAATAAACATTTAGAGGAATGATCCTAGAAACATTTTTCTTTGTCTATTAGCTACAGTTTATCCAGCCTTCACATTTCTATGAATGAGAAAGATCACTTGCATGTCTGTGCTCCTCTCACAGAGTTAACATTGAATGCATTTGGGTTGGACTTCAGTTTCCCAGTTATACTAGGCTGCTCAGGGTATACTAGCAGCAGGGAACCCCACCCTGACCCAACAAATAAACAGAACTTACCTGGGTGAATTAGGAATCCATTTTACCAAAAGGGAAGGAGCTGACGACATAGATAGCCATGACTAAGATATGAACATAGTTAAAACAACCATATTTAAGTCTACCTGGAATACTGTAACCCTTAGGAAGATGTTTCATAAAGGACCTCATAAGGAGCAAATTTGATGGTGACAGTTATTATGATGACGTTGAAGGTGTTGATATCCATGACATAGATCTTCTTGTAATCCAGGGAAAGCACTAGAGCTATTTATGTCTGTGAGGAAAAAAAAAAAAGAAGTGAATTTTTAAAAAAAACAGCAAAATTCCTTCTCAAGAAGCCAAATAAAGTAGCATTAAGAAAAGGGTGATCCTCCAAAGTCAGAAAGACTTTGTCTGCATTTGAAGGTGCCTGAGAACTAATATTGTGCAAACAGAAATCTTGAGATCACTATATGTAGCCTTTGTCTTAGTGAAGCAGCTAGCGAGTAAGCATCAAGCCTACCAGGCTTCATTTTCAGAGCTGCTCTTTGGGGTCGAACCATTGCAAGTTGTTGCTTCCATTTTTTTTTTACACTGTTGCTGTAATGTATATAATTCTTAGAGTAAAATTCTTATGGCTAGAAGAACAAAATGGTATTTTGAAAGTAAAAATGGTAGCTAACGATTTCTTATATATATTTTTTTGCATTGTCAGTAGATATACAATAGCTACCTTATCCATCCTAACTCAGCCTTATTTCAGTTTTGTTTCTTTCCAAATCTCAGGCCTAGTGTATTGTCAGTGCTATTCCTTGAAAGTAAGGATACAGTGATTTGCTATTAGTCGTCATCAGAGAAATGAGCATTTTACCTTTGCTCCTTTCTTTGAATTTGGGAACACTTTTGACAGTATCAGTAGTTTGCTACAAAACTCTTCAAAGGAATTTTGCTACTTCAGGCTAAGTTATAGGACTGGATTTTTGTTTTGTTATGGCTTTTAATAAAATATGCAGGGCTATTGAAACCTGAAATGTGGCTAGTGCAACTAAGGAATAAAATTTTAAATTTTATTTAATTTTAATTAATTTAATTAAAAAATTGAAACTGAGGCCATAGAAGACATTTTCCCATTAAATACAACATTGTATTTTTTTTAAAACTTTACATCATGTATGATGTTGTACTGTAGAGCATGTGATGTAGCACTTGTGTCATTTTTAGTATTACACATAAACACAGCAGTGATATAGTCAGTGGCAATGGAGTGATTCAATTCAAATGATTCTTCTGTGTACTGATGTAACACTATAATGCAGTTGTTTGAATATTTTATGCAGATGGCATAAGTTACAATGACTTATGTAATCCATCTGGTATTCAAATTGAAATACATACTATTATTTTAAACAAAAAATATTTTTTTTTTTAGTTTGAAGAATACATATGGATAGATTTTCAAAGTTAAAATGAAGGTGTACTATTGAAGCAGATATGAGTAGAAATGAAGAAACTAGTACTAAAGTAAAGAACAAGAGTCTAGATGAAGATAGGATACCGATTTCACCATAAATGGCATTTACAACTTGCTAAGGCAGAGCAAAGTGGAAAAGCTGCTTGTTTGTTGTATAAAAGATTTTTAATAATAATAAAATGTTCATTATCAAACGGCATTCTCAGAAAATACATAATGAATTTGATAAGCAGTTTCCTCTTAACAGTAACAAGATAATCAACGAAATTAGTTGCCTGAAATCAGAGTCAAATGTTCAAAAAATGTTTTAATGAGTTTTAGCAGGAGCTGAGCTTTTATACCTTTGGACTGCTATTAAACAACTTGGATTCTGAACAGAGAAAAACATTTTTTAGATGGGAAGATGGTAAAAGGTATTATTATTTCAATTATGGAAATTTTAGAAAATTATGAAGAAAAGATTAAAATAAATATTTTACAATAAACCACACTCATCCCCCACCCTATCCCCCTTAATCCTTGGCAACCACTAAGCTTTTCTCCATTTCTGTAATTTTACTTCAAGAATGTTATATAAATAGACTCATCTAGTATGTAACCTTTGGGATTTGCTTTTCTCACTTAGCATAGTTCTCTGAAGCTTCCTCCAGGTTATTATGTACACCAATAATTTGTTCCTCTTTATTGCTGAGTAATTTTCCATGGTGTGGTTGTACCACAGTTTGTTTAACCATTCACTGATTAAAGTCCATCTGGGCTGTTTCCAGGTTTTGGCTATTATGAGCAAAGCTTCTGTGAGCATCTGTTTACAGGTATTGTGTGAACATAATCTTTCTTTCCTGTGGAATCAGTGCCCAAGAGTGCAATTGCTGAGTTGTGTTGTAGATGCCAAGTTTAGTTTAGGTTTTTTTTTTTTAATAAAAGCTGTATTAAAATATAATGTATATACCATACAATTCACCTATTTAACATGTACCATTCAATAGTTTTTAGTATATTCATGGAGTTGCACAATCATCACCACAATCAATTTAAAATACTTTCTGCATCCCAGAAAGAAACCTTATATTCATTAACAGTCACTCCCATCTACTGCAATCCTCCACACACACTTCTCCCACTGGCCAACCCTAGTCAACCACTAATTTACTTTCTGTATAGATTTTTCTATTCTGAACATTTTCTATAAGTGGAATCATACAACACGTGGTCTTTAACTGGCTCCTTTTACTTAGCATAATGTTTTCAATATTCATCTATATTGTAGTATGTCAAAACTTCATTCCACTTTATTCCTTTATGCTTTCATTACAGAATAACACTCCATTGCTTAGATATATCACATTTTATCCATTCATCACAGAATGGGTATTTGGATTATTTACACTTTTGGGATATGATAAATATGGTTGCTATGAATATTCATGTTCAAGTTTTTGAGTGGACATATGTTTTTATATTTCTTGGGTACATGCCTAGAAGTAGAATTGCTGGGTCATATGTTAATTCTGTGTTTAACTGAGGAATTCCTAGACAGATTTCCAAATGGCTGCACAGTTTTACATTACCACCAACACTGTATAGAGGATTCCAGTGTCTTCACATCTTCATGGACATGTTATTATCTTTTTGATTATAGCCATTCTTTTGAGAATGAAGTGGTGTCTCAGTGTGGTTCTGATTTGCATTTTCCTGATGGCTAATGATATTGAGCGTCTCTTATGTGCTCACTGGCCATTTATATATCTTTGGAGAAATGTCTGTTCAGATCCTTTGCTCATTTTAATATTGGGTTATTTTTCTTATTACTGCTGAGTTTTAAGAGTTCTTTACATTTTCTAGATACAAATCCCTCATCAGAAATATGACTTGCAAATATTTTTTCTCATCTTTGGGTTGTCTTTTTACTTTCTCGATTGTGTTCATTGCACAAAGTTTTAAATTTTGATGAAATCTAATTTATATTTTTTTCTTTTCCTTTTTGTGATTTGGGTATTATATTTAGGAAGACTTTTTCTAACTTAAGGTCCTAAAGATTTATTACTACAGTTGGCTCACCATATCCCCAGGTTCTACACCCTTGGATATGGAGAACTGACTGTACTACACCATTTTATGTAAGGGTCTTGAGCATCTACAGATTTTTGATATCTGCAGGGTGTTCCTGGTGTCCCAAAGGACACCAAGGAATAACTGTATATTTTCTTCTGAGGGTTTAATAATTTTAGCTCTTACATTTAGGTTTATGAGTCATTTTGAATGAATTATTGTATATGATGTGAGGAACACATATACAATAGGTGTATTGTATACAATAGGTGAGAAACACCTTCACTCCTTTGCATACTGATATCCAGGTGTCTTAGCATCATTTGTTGGAAAGTTTATTCTTTCCCTATTGAATTGTTTTGCTACTCTTGTGAAAAACCAAATGACCATAAATATAAGACTTTATTTCTGGAATCTCAATTCTATTCCATTGGTCTATGTCCTTATCTAAATACCACACAATCTTGAATACTGTAGTAAGTTTTGAAATTAGAAAGTGTGAATCCATCAACTTTTTCCTTTTTCAAGATTATTTTGACTATTCTGGGCCATATGAATTTTAGGATCACTGGTCAATTTCCACAAAAAGCCAGGTGGGGTATTAATAGGGATTGAGTTGAATTTGTATATCTATTTAAGAAGTACTATTATCTTAATAATATTGTCTTTCGGTCAGTGAACATGGGATGCCTTTCCATTTACTTAGGTTTTTAATGTTTTTCAACAGTGTTTTGTGATGTTATTATACAAATCTTAGGCTTCTTTTAAAAATGTATTTCTATTTTATTCTTTTTAATGGTATTAGAAATAGACTAGCTTTTATAATTCTATTTTCTTAATTTTTCATTGCTAGAATATAGAAATATAATTGATTTTTGTATATTTATCTTATATACTGCAACTTTCATAGACTCATTTATTAGTTATAAGAGTGTTTTAGCAGACCTCTTTGGATTTTCTATATGTAAGATCTTGTCATCAACAGAGAGATATAGTTTTAATTTTTTCTTTTCATTCTGGATGCCTTTTATTTCTTTAATTAATTAATTTATTTATTTGCTTTATTGCCATGGCAATACATGAAATTTCAATATAATGTTAAATAGAAGTGGAAAGAGCATATCTTTTTGTTTTGTTCCTTATCTTAGGGGAAAAGCATTCAGTCTTTCACTGCTATGATATTAGGTGTGGCTTCTTTATAGGTGTCCTAAATCAGGATGAGGACATTCTAATGCTTTAATTTTATATGTCAATTGGACTAGGACACTGAGTGCCCAGATATCTGGTGAAATATTATTCTGGGTGTGTCTGTGAGGATGTTTCTGGAAGAGATTAGCATTTGAATTGGGGCACTGAGTGAAGCAAATTGCCCTCCCCGGTGTGGGTGGACATAATCCAATCTGTTCAGGGCCCAACGAGAGCAAAAAGACAGGAAAGTTGGATACTCTCTCTGCCTGACTACTTGAACTGAGACTTTGGTCTTCTCCTGCCCTCAAATTGAGATTTACACCATCGGCTCCCCAGGTTCTCAGACTTTCAGACTCAGACTGAATCACACCACTGGCTGTCCTGCATCTTTAGCTTGCAGATGGCAGGTCATGGTGCTTCTCAGCCTCCATGATAGTGTGTGCCAATTCTCTCTCTATATATATACACACATATGTATGGGTACACATATATTATATATATGTAATATATAATATATATCCTACTGGTTTTCTTTTTCTGGAGAACACTGACTAAAACACATTCCCTTCTCTCCCTAATATTTTGAAAGTTTTTATTATGAAGTGGTGTTGGATTTGTCAGATGCATTTTCTGAGTCTAGTGAGATGCTCATGTGTTTTTTTTCTTTTATTCTATGGATAAGGTGTACTACATTAATTGGTTTTAGCATTTTAAAATGAACATGTACTCCTGGAATAAATGAGAGAGAGAGTGGAGGAATTAGGAACAAGATCATAAAGAAGTAATGCCCAAATAGATTTTGACAGAATGGAATAGGGATTTGACAAGGCTGAAGGAAATTCGTGGAAGAAGATAAGCCCATTAATAAATCTATTCCATTTTATTTACTATTTTTTATCCTCTTACAAGATATTTTGAGGACCTGGTTATTGTGGTTATCTGGTTATCCAGAGCATGTCATGGAACCAATGGCACATTTAGGTGCTCAAGAAATTGGAAATGCATAAATGAGTCCATGGACAAGAGAATGGGATAGATGATTTATAACTAATATTAAGATGAGTCAGGTGAGTAAGTGAAATAGTAAAATCATTGAAAAGCTTAATTCAGTACCTAGTCTTTTTTTTTTTTTTTGGCTGCGTTGGGTCTTCGTTGCTGCACACGGGCTTTCTCCAGTTAAGATGAGCCGGGGCTACTCTTTGTTGCGGTGCGCGGGCTTCTCATTGAGGTGGCGGTGGCTTCTCTTGTTGCATAGCATGGGCTCTAGGTGTGCAGGCTTCATTAGTTGCAGTACGTGGGCTCAGTAGTTGTGGTGTGCAGGCTTCAGTAGTTGTGGCTCATGGGCTTAGCTGCTCTGCCGCATGTGGGACCTTCCGGACCAGGCATAGAACCCGTGTCCCTTGCATTGGCAGGTGGATTCTTAACCACTGTGCAGGGAAGTCCCAGTACCTAGTCTTTTGAATAAATCTTTTGCTCCATGGGTTGATTTGCATATTTATAAAAAATACATTACAGTACTGGGTCAATATTCTAATAGAATATTATACTTCTTTTATTCTTTGCCCACTTATATAACAAGGGATGTGACAACTTCTGCTGGTATGAGTTCCACTGTGTATATTAGATATTTTTTGAGGAAGGAAGGTGAGGTTGTGGATTGAGGAAGGAGACTTCTAGATGTAGAGAAAATCACACTGTTATTATTAAAATATGTATTGTCTTGACAGAAAATAAAGTTATAATTAACATATACAAGATAAACTATAGGATAAATCAAGAAAGTTAAATAATTCTACCTTTTTTTAAAAAATGAAAATCTGCACAATCTTCATGGGAACATGACATTTAAGCTTAGTCTTAACAGATGGGCAGGATTTGGAAATTTGGAGATGAGGGCGATGCTGTTCCCAGAATGGGATGAGAAGACCAATAGGGTATATACAGTCAAGAGTGATTGTTTCCTTTGATAAGGATTGAGTTTGGGAAGAACAGTGAGAATTACAGATAGGTGGCTTTAGGAGAAAGGAGTGATTTTTCAAGCTTCTTAAAGCTGTGAAACCTTTTCTTTAAGAGGTGTCTATACATAAAACTCCTAAAAGCAGAGCAGTTTGGGTTGCAGCAGGGGAGAAGGACTAGTACTTGACAGGACCATCTCCTCCCCACTTGCTCTCAGTTGTGGTCAAAGATGATGCTAGAATGAAGTTCTCAGCCCAGGTATCCCTTAAAATCACTAGGGCAGCTTTTTAAAACAATATGAATGCTCAGACCAATTGAAACAAAATCTCTAAGAGTAAAGCCAAAACAGTTTTTTATTTGTTCATTTTTTAATCTGCCAGTGATTCTGAAGAACGTAAAAAGATTGAAAGCTATTGTCATAGGGTATAGTGAAGCACTGTTGAAAAATGACTCTTTTATGTCATCAGTCTTTAAATTTGGGTAAGTTTATACCTGGGGGTACATAGACACTTTTGCAAATGTTGGGGGTGCTAAAGAAAAATTTTTAAGTTAAAAACGTGATTCTTATGAGCATATAAATGAACATGTATCAAAGATTTTATTGTTAAGACTCGTTCAAAGGAGAATTTGAAGCAATTGGGAGTACAAACATGAATTTGCTAATAGATGTAAAATTTCTTATAGTGTAATAAAATACGTGTGGAGTTACGTATTCTATAGGTTGTAAATCAATTTTATCTCTAACATATACAAATGGACAAGAATTGTTTGCATCACTATCAGTTTTCTACAAAATAACATCTACCCCTACAGGGTTGTTAATAATTAGTGTAAAGTCTTGGTGTGTGTGTCGTTTGAAAAATGCCATTGGAATTTTGATAGGGATTTGCATTGTATCTGTAGATCTGTAGCATGGACATTTTAACAACACTGATTCTTCCAATCCATGAGCATGAATATTTTCCCAATTATTTGTATATTCTTCAGTTTCTTTCGTTAATGTCTTGTAGTTTTCAATCTACACATCTTTGCCCCATTGATTAATTTATTCTTAGATATTTTTGATGAAATTATAAATGGAATTATTTTCTTTATTTTTCTTTCTGATAATTCATTATTAGTGTACAGAAACACAACAGACTTTTGTGTATTCATTTTTGTACCCTGCAACTTTACTGATGTTTATTTGTTCTGTCAGTTTTTTTTATGGAGTCTTTAGGGTTTTCTACTTATAATATCATGTTATCTGCAAATAGTGACAGTTTTACTTCTTCCTTTTCAATTTAAATACCTTTTATTTCTTGTTCTTACCTAATCTCCCTGATTAGGACTTCCAATACTATGACCCTTTTAATTGTTGAAATCACTTTGCTAATATTTTGTTGAAGATGTTTACATCTTCATTCATCAGGAATATTGGGCTGTAGTTTTCCTTTCTTGTAGTGTTCTTGTCTGGTTTTGATATCAGGGTAATGCTAGCCTCATAAAATGAGTTTAGAAGAGTTCCCTCCTCTTCCATTTTTTTGGAAGGGATTGAGGAGGATTAGTGTATCCAATCTTCTCTTGAGCAAGAGAAGAAGAAAGAAACAGAGGAACTACAAAAGCAGCCAGTAAACAATGAACAAAATGGCAATAAGTACATACCTATTAATAATTACTTAAAATGTCTCTTGGAGGCAGAAGAAAGCTGGAGTGGCTACATTTATATCAGAGAAAATAATTAGTTAATATTATATGTATTCAATGTTTCACTATTTTATCTTAGAAATAAATTATTTATTCAATAATTATCTATTAACTAACTCAGTTTAATATTAATCTAAGGTTTAAGTTACCTAAATATCTTGGAAATTTTGTTTGACACACTACAGAACACAATTATTATTTATATAAAAAGTTTGAGAGACTCATGATTCAATTTATTTTAAAAATTATATCTTTTCATAATATTAAAATTTATATAGGAGTAAATTTAGTTTATTTGATTAGTAAACCGGTATAATAACAATAAATTCAGATTAAATATATTTTTCATGAGAAATCAAACCTCAGTCTTATAAAAATGAGATATGCCCTTGTATATTATACCACATTGATAATTTATATAGAGTCATATAACCTTTTTTTCTTTGAATAATAATTATTTAAAAAGTCTGATTTGGATTTTTATTGAAAATGGCCTTTGAAAAGCGTCTTTTAGAGATTTTTACAATTCATGCATTAGAAATTCTGTTTACTGTTTTCTGAGTATTTGGAAATACTCAGTTTATATAAACACTTATTTCTGTAAGCTCATCGGAACAGTGCTTTTTTTTAAT
Source organism: Orcinus orca (assembly GCF_937001465.1). NCBI lineage: Eukaryota > Metazoa > Chordata > Mammalia > Artiodactyla > Delphinidae > Orcinus > Orcinus orca. The sequence continues at coordinate 55,622,824 of NC_064570.1, read as the reverse complement.
TTTAAGAGATGCTATAATATATTAATACCCTCTGAAGGTAGAAGTCAAGAGCTTCCTTAACAGGAGACACAGCAAGGAGTAATACTGAAATAGTGTTTAAAAACTATTGTGGAGAATATGGTCACTTCAATGACATAAAGAATCATTTCCAAAAAGATAATGTAAGTTTTGCCCTCTAATAGAATTATTTCTTTTCTTTGTCTATAGGTTATATTTGGTCTTAGTGCATAATATGTAATCCAGAATATAGCCTTTGCAGGTGAAAATTTAATAAGAGTATCTCATATAAGCCCAAGTGAAATATAAATTAAAGTAATGGTAAACAGCAAAAAAAAGGGTTTGGCCAGCAAACGCTTGGTTTGAGAATGGAAAGAGAGAGATTTTAAGTTATAATAGTACCTCTTTGTTTATAATCCCTTTCTTAGGGCATAATAAAAGTTTCCTTCAAGACAAAAAATCACCTGGAAGTTTATTAAAAAGTTAAAAATCTGGGCCTTTCCCCCAGTTTACTGAATCAGAAACTCTGTCATTGGATTGAGAAGCTTCCATTTTTAGCAAACAGTCCAAGTGATGTTTATGAATGATAAATTTTGAAACCAGAACTCTTTAATAGGTGACACCTACTTTTAAATACACTTACGCTTATAGTTGCAAATATGCATAATAGAGTAAATGTTCAATCTCAGTAAAAAACAAAAAAATCTAACAACATAGGGATCTTTTTGCAATGAAAGATATATATTCAGAAAGACTCCTACTATCTGGAAAAACTTCTTTGTTGACTTTTCTTCAGAAATTTAGAATCACTAAGATTTTTCAAAATCTTTGTACAACTCAAGATATGTCCTATTTTTGTCTCATCTTATACATGTTTTCCAATTATAAGATTATTTGCATTAAATAATACTTTTAAAGGATCAGGAATGTGATATATAAGAATACTGGCATATATAAAATCATTCCCAAGTGGGTTCTAAATCATCAATAATTACTCAAAGCAAGTCTTTAGACCATCATTCCTTAGGACACTGTGTGAACCAAAAGCTTTATGGTGGTCAAGTAAGTGTGAGAAATACTGCATTGTGTAGCACATCTCAGTGCAGTGAGTCACAGTGAATGTCGACATATCAAAGGCTTTGAGAAGTCTTGAAGTGCTGCAATGCAATCTGTTCCAATACTGTTTAACTTAACTAAGGTATTTGGTCACTAGTAATATATTAGAGGATGAGGAAATATACTTTTAGATGCACTAAATTATGTGAATCATAGTGTTTTTTAATTAACAATCAAGATACTATATTAAATTATACTAGCTCAAATTCTGTAAGTTATTTTTAGTAATTGATTGTGTACTATGTAACTTTGATTACTTGTGTCTAGGGAAATTCAGCAAACTTGCCTTTTTGTAAAGGATTTTACATAATAAATGCATTTTCTAAAATGTAACTGATAACAAGGAGTATTACAAAGAATTAAAATGAGACGTGCAAAATTCCTTACTTTTTTATTTCAATAAACGATTTTTGAGCATATAATATATGTGCTAGAAAATGTGCTAGATTCTAGGGATACTGATTAATAAGAGAGCTATATCCTGCCCTCCTGGAGTCTGTAATTCTGTAGAGAAGACAAATACTAAAGACCTAATTAGATATATGTTGAATGCTAAATAAAAGGTAGAAGGTGCTATAGAAACTGTATCAGTCAGCGTTCCCCAGAGAATGAATGATGATGAATCAGAGGAGTTTAGGCTCCTCTTAAAAAAAGAGTGGTTCACTACCAAATGTAAAATAGATAGCTAGTGGGAAGCAGCTGCATAGCACAGGGAGATCAGCTAGATGCTTTGTGCCCACCTAGAGGGGTGGAATAGGGAGGGTGGGAGGGAGACGCAAGAGGGAGGAGATGTGGGGATATATGTATATGTATAGCTGATTCACTTTGTTATAAAGCAGAAACTAACACACCATTGTAAAGCAATTATACTCCAATAAAGATGTAAAAAAAAAAAAAAGAGTGGTTCAGAAATGGTCTGTGGAATCTGAATTTGGAATGGAGGTAAGTGACGTTAGAAGATAGAGGGAGCATAGGATGAGAAAAGAAAGGATGAGGAAAAAAAAAAAATCAGCACGCCCCCCCGCAAAAAAAAAAAAAAGTGCAGTGGAATAAACTGAGTAGATAAGCAAGAAAGATGAGAGTTTCTAGTTGTGCAGTAGAATGACTTACCAGAGGAATGGAGGTTGCTGTGGAGGAGTAGAAAAGATTTTTGCAGAAGATAAAGAAGTTAGACCTTTACCCAGTTGTCCATATGGACATAAAATTGCCAGTATCATATCAAGAATTAGAATGGAGAACACTGTGGCATAGGTGATAGTGTCTTAAATGAGTGAAGGAGTGACGAGGCATTAGGTAGTGACTGTAATGAAGAGACAGAGGAATTTATAAAGTCTTATAGTGTGAGCTAAATAGAAGAAGAACTTTTTAGATGATAAATATACTTGAAATGGCTTAGACGGAGTTATTCTTCTGAGTTAAATGCAGCAATGCATTTGGTTGCTTGTAGAAGAAAGTGGTTGTAATTCCTCTCTGGATGTAAACATATTTTAAAAAATCATGACCATTGCATTCCTGCAGACGTAAGGTTTTTCTGAGTCCCAAATATTTATATACTCCAAGACTTAAGTGCATAAGCTTAGTTACTAGTTAGCTTCTTATTTCATGCAGAGTTTGGCTTAGATGTCGGCATGTTAAGGATCAAATCTGATGGGCTGAAATTCTACACATACATACATCACAGGTGTTTCAAGAAGGGGGGATGGTCTTTTACTGAGAGAACTGATGGTTGATGTATGTACTTGATAGCACATTTCCACTCCTAATTATGAAGAGTTTAAGAATAGTATGCCCACATCTCTGCCATATATTACCTAGATCTTAAAAAATAAGGTAGTTGTTACAAGGTGACTAAGTATAGAATTATATATTGCTGTTGAGTTGTCCTTTTTTTGACACTTAGATAGTAACCACATGGTATTTAATTCTGATTGACAGCTGTTGGATACTTACACTCATCTTACTTTTTCTCTTTGAATATTGCTCTCTTTAAGCTCATTATGTCTTCGATATCTTTATGGCATATATTTGAAGTAATCTGGCAGTTTCTGACAGAAAGAAGTTAGAATATAAAAGACAATTTCCATCAATTTTTTTCTGGTACTATTGCTGATACTTCTAAAACATTATGAAAGAGTAGTTGAATTAAACTATGCCAGTTGGGCATAAATATTAATAATTAGTTCACTTGAATGGAAAGTATGTGCATAACATTTAGAATCATTTGCTAATGATCAGTTTTTTATTCATTAGAAAACTGTATTTATTTACTATTAGCAAATAAATGACAATTTTTTTGCAGTATTAGCTGTTGACTCTAAATCTTTCCTCTTCTCTAGTTTCTTATACTGCTTAATGGTGTAACTAGGGCTATTTCTCAAGTGCTATTTTGTTCCTACTTCTATATGTTATATTAGTCATGAGTCACAACATCTCATTTCTCATGGTCAATTCTGGAAAACATATCATATTGTCAACCAATTAGTTGCATCCAGTAGTCACGTAAACAGATGTTGCATAGTAAACAAACAAACAGGAATACTCTCCCAAATTCAAAGAGTTATAATCTCCCAAATTCAGTTACTGTGAATAGAATTTTACTCTTCCTAATGGCCACATGTGAATTATATTTTTTAGTAAAGTGACATTTAAATTCAAATTTATTCTGTTGATACTGAACTACCACTATTTGAAAAGTCTTTTGATATATTTTTATTTTAAATGTTGTATCAGTAAAATGTCTGGATTACAAATGTTCTTTGATCACAGGTAATCAAAGGATGAGAGACCTCATCATTAACTATCAATCAAATCCAGCAGAAAGCTCCCACCCTCCTTCTCACAGTTCTTGTTTCCATGTAAGCTCTTCCTTCTACAGTCTCCACATTTCTCCCAATTTCTCTCATCCAGAGTTAGAATATCAATAGATTGAGAACAGAAAGTTTGAGAAATGAATGACTAAGAAGATAATCAGTAGCCAGCACAGAAAGAACTGTCATTTTTTGGTAAGGTTATGTTGGTTGGAAATAACAAGGACACTTTCATATTTCCTCAAATATGGTGGGTAGGGGTTAAGATAAAGACACATATGACTGGGAACCCACCACAGCTGGATAGCCAAATTTCAGTAAGGTCACAAACATAAGTTGTATTGTGTTAATATGACTCATTGGCATAACATTTTATAACTTATTGTCATAGTAGAGATAAACAGAATAGTTTTGTTATATTTTGTTTTCAAACGGGACAAATATCATGTGTCTGCTGATGGAAATAGTTCAGTAGGAAGGGAAAGATGATGTATAAGTGGGAAAAACTTTTGAAATAATGTCCTTGAGTAAGTGAAAGAGGATGAGGTCTAGAGCAAATGGAGTGACTGACCTTTAGGAGCCAGTAAAGGAAGGGAAGGCAGAATGGATTGATGCAGATGTAAGTAGGTGAATAGCAGTAGGTAAGATTAACCTGAGGTTTTAGATATTAATTTAAAATGAGATTTGCCCTTGTGGTTGTGAAATTTTCTCTACAATTCACCCTGTTCAGCTGCATGGGTGCAAGAAGTTAGATGGAAAGCTAGATACAAGCTGGGTTGTGGTTTAGCCAAAGGTGGAAGTAAAAAGGTAAGGGAACTGTGATCTCTGAATAGAGAGCGATTTTTGCAATTGAGCAGGGAATTTAAGCTGGGTAAGGAGGAAAGAGAGGCTATCAAAGGCTATCAAACACAGTAAAGAAAGTGTTAGGATTGAAAGATTGTTGGAGAAATTAGAAGTAGTGATCCGAGGGTAGAATTCAGAAATCTGATTATGGAAGTATTGCAATTTTTAGTAATCACAAAGTTTATGGTATGACTATGGGAGACAGAGTGGCCAAGTGGCAGGAAAAAATAGGTTCAAGGACTTTGAGGACAGGGTGTGGGAATTATCAATCATGAGACAGGAAAAATATAAGGGAGCGTGGTTCTGAACAAGGAGCCCAACTCTGTGAAAAGTGAGGGTGAGTAAAAGGCAGCACCAAGACAGAGAGGATGAGATGATCTGATGATGTGAAATTTTAAAGCATGAAGCAATTTATGGAGTAATAAAAGAAAATGGGATAGAAAGAGAAATGATAGGAAAAGAGAGCCTCAGCTCAACTCAGTGGCACAAGATCTGTTGGAGGAAAGAAAAAGCTACCACTGGAGAGGACTATAGGGGAAGCATCATCTTTAGGAGAGAACTAGATATCTGTTAAAGCTAGAAGGTAAGCAGGATGTTCATAGAAGACGTGGAGCACAGAGAGGCATTTGCTGAGTGCCAGAGGGCTTACTGGAAGACTTGCGAGTATTGGAGTATAAGAAGCGGTGTGCAAGAAGTGGCTGTCTCTTCATCCCTCTTGATGGAGATAAGATTTTCTAGGACTCACATTTGACTGCTGAGGGAAGGATGTGTTTATACTGCACGCAAGGGTTCTGCCTTGGTAACATGTTCTGGTGAAACTGGTTCTTACTTCTAGCATGTGGGCTCCCACTTCACTTTGGTGACAGGGGAACCCTAAAAAGTATACTCATTTTTTTTTAAGTTAGATATTCTCTATATCTTAAGCCCCTGAATATTTTGCCTTCCCCTTATTCACTCAGTAAATACTCATTGAATCTGTCCTAAGCATCAGGTGCTGTAGTGAGTACTTAGTCTCTGTCCTGCTGCAGCCAGGAGCAGAGGAGAGAGACAAGCAAGTTACTTCACAAATAATGACCAATTAAAGCTATGGTGATTTCCAGAGAGGAAAACTGCCACTTGTCAGAAAAGCATATAACTGGAGATCGAGATTTGTTTTTGTTGTCAGAGGGGTTTCTTTGAATAAGTGACATTTAACATTTTTTGAAAAGGTGCTGGTGAGGTGCGCAAACATGTCAGGCAGGAGGAAATACAAGATAAGGAACTGAGGCAGCCCCAAGCTTGGCATTTTTCATGCAGTCTACAATTCCCCTCCACTTCCCATTAAATCTCATACCCTCCCCAATGCACATAGCTTCTGAGATTGTCAAAAAGGGCAAATGCCTTTTGAAACTTTTTAAGACAACTTCACAAATGATTATTTTCAGCAGAATGAAGAATGTTCTACTATTGTTCACACTTCTCCAACTGCTTTTCGTGAGTCTGAAGACAAGGGAAATTTCTTTCCGAGTGAAGTAGTATCTTAGTGGTCCCTAAGTAGAACTGGAGATTGGTATTGATATATTTCCAAAGTAGTTTCTTATGTTAGTGGCAGAAGAATCTGAAGAGCTGAGAAGAAATATAAGAGCAGTAGCATGACTTACTCAAGGTCTTTTAAAAACCACGTGCAGGTGGCTGCCTTCTTGCTATGTCCTCACGTAGAGAAGAAAAAGAAAGAGAGCTCTGTGTCTCTTCCTCTTCTTATAAGGGCACTAATCTTGTCACGGGGGCCTCACCCTCATGACTTCATAGAAACCTAATTACCTCCCAAAGACCTTACCTCCACATTGGGGGTTAGGGTTTCAACATATGAATTTTGGAGGTACATAAATATTCAGTATATAACACAGATCATATAATAAATAAATTTAAATTGTCTTTGAAAAAGTAGAAGATTAGAAGCAGCAAATTAATCATGACCCTTTCAGTTTTTTCAGAACAGGCAACTTGGCCTAGTTCCTGGTCAGTCAGTTGTCTCTACATCTTCCTGGGTCCCTAGTCAAGCAGCTTTTTATAAATCATGCCCCTAGGCAATAGAATTCCACCTTAATCTATCATGCCAAACAGTAAGCCAGGCTCCAATTTTCCACCTTGCCTGGAACACATGTGTTCCATTTACAACATGAGCTGAATTCTCAGCCATCTCTGCCTGATTTCTGATGCAGATTCAAGCAGTCTGGTGACATTATTCCATCAACCTTTCTACTTTGTTTTGTTTTATTTTGTTTCAAGTTTATTAATGTATTTATTTTTCTTAGCATCATGGACTTAAGATTTTCTCTTTTTATAATACCATCTTTACCAGAAAATCCTTATATATTTCTTAACTTGTGAATTAATCTAAGAAAAGTACTCACTATACAACAGATTCACTAAAGTTTAACATCTTAGATACCTGAGAAAGACTAGCCCAGACACTCATACAGAAGGTTAGAAGGTCATACGGTGCATTGTCTACGTCATCAACATCATTCAGCTCAAAAATCGTCAACTGAGCATCTTTAATGCTCAAAGTTTATTAGACACGAATAGCCAATTTAAAGTGGTAAATGATCCTTGACTTAAAAGATTTTACCATTTTGTAGAGGTGTCAGCCCTATAGATTACCATACTATGAGGAAAAAATTGTTACTATAATGATAATACACTCAGAGTTCTTTAGGAATTCAAAGAAATTGTGGTTCATTCTAACATGGAAAGTCAGGAAAGGAGGGATATGGGAGTAAATTTACAGAGGAGTTATCATTTGAACAACACCTTGAAAAATTTCAAAGAAAGAACAATGGAAAAGAAAATACTTTCTTCTTCCTCTGAGATGAAATGGACAGAGAAGAAAAGTGGAGGTTAAAAAGTAGTTTGAAATGAAAATGAGAAAATAGAATTCACTTAGATGGCCTTAATTTTCTTAGGTGAGCAGTTGAAAAACAGTGTTGTATGGTTAATGAGACTGAGGTAGGGATCAAAGTTATAGGAGGATAGCTGGGTGGTTGCTTAGGTGATGGATAGATGGAAGGAAAGAAATATAGAAAATATGAAAGCAAACATTTATTGAATTCTTAGTCTCTGCCAGGCAGTGTGTTTTCACATCCACTTTATCAAGCCAAATTGAAAGGACAAAAGAAGCTGGGAATCTTTGAATTTTTGGTGGTTATGAATATTCATTTATATTAATTTGTCATCAAAGTTCAACAAAGAATTTGTGGGTGGTCTTTTTAATCCTTAGCCTTGACTATTCATATAACTTGGGCCTAGTCTCTTCCTCTTAGCAGAGAAATAACTTTCTTGTCATTCATCTGTGTCTTTCTCTAATGACTCTGTTTTCTGAATGGTTTCTTCAGAAATAATTTTTTTTGTAAAAATGAAATGTGTGGAGTTAAGCTTCAACACCATGAAGTTTGCATTTATGGTCACTCTACCATACATATATGATCATTAAATTGTTCAGTTTTAATCTGGGTGGTGGGCTGAATAATCATCCATTTAATCTAAATGTGAAGGAAGATAAGCTAAAGGATAAAGATAAATCTGCTTCCTTCTTCACTTAGATGCTGGATTTGGAAAAAAGAAGGGAGAGGGAAGTTCCCTTGAAAGGAGAGAAACACCTCTAAAAGATAAGAGTCCAAATATCCAGTTTTCCTAGGATAGTCCTGATTTTCACCTGTTTAAATCAATTTAGTCCTTTTAATTATTTTAGCACCCACTCTTCATTCTCAAAACTGTTCCATTTGGGCAATAAATGGCCATCCTCAAACAGAAAACTTGAACTTTTAATTGGTTTAATATATACACGAAAGTCATGGTTTTAACCTGGAACAGAGTAAACTTGGCAAGCTTAATCAGTAGTTGTCTTTTGGTTGGTTTTCTCTTCATCCTCCCAAATTTCTTGCATATCCCACTATCATAGGAAACTCAAACTCAGATCAAAATTAGGTTAACTATAGAAAATCATGGTTATTTTTGTACATTAAGTATTTAAATTTCAAGCCTGCTGCATCAGTCTTGGGTAGACAGCTCAGTGTGAACTGCTGCTGTGTCTCTAATTGTCATTTTCTTGTCATTGTCTTTTAGAACATCCACAAAAAACCTTTAGTGCAACCATAAACCTAGAGTTTCTCTCTATTGATAAACACACTTTTGCACTAATAAGTGTCCTGTCAAAATATTATTGGATTTCCAATATTATACAACACATTGGCTTAAATTATTACTATCTTGTATATTAATGTAATTGTTTGGTTAATGATCAAAATATTTTGCTTGGTGAGAAATTTACTTGAAATCACTCTTTCATTTCATATGAAGTAGAGCCAAAACAAACTAAAAACTTTTCTTACCTGAAAGTGCCCTACAATTTCCTATCAATCGCAAAGAGAATATGTTGTGGTTGAATAATGCTGTTTTAGGAATATTTAGTGATTATTTACTATTATTTACAATTATTTACAATTCCTTAAACTAGGTTTGTTGATTTTTTTAAATCTTAGGTTTCGAGTTCTTGAAATCCTATCCTGGTTTTATTTTTGGAACATGAGCTTGAAAATAACCATAATTTTTGAGAATTTGGAAAGCATGTTTGCCATACTGCTGTCCATAACATGGACACCTTATATCATTTATTTTGAACAAAATAAAAGCAAATTAAATATTTTCACAGACAGAACAAAGCTGATCTTTTAAAAAAAATCTTATGTTCTGTGTGTGGTACAGCTACATGAGGTAACCTTTCATAAATTATGTTTAATATTCAAATATCAAATGGATAAAATTACCAAAAAGTCTCAAATATTTGTTTAAAGTTATTAATTTGATAGGTGTTTATGTAATGGGGAAAGAACAGAACTGGGAACACAGAGCTTTGGCTCATGTTCAATTTTAAATGATAATCTGTTAACGTTAAATTGGAGAGTTTACCATTCCCAGTAGAAAAGTTATCTGGAAATGTATGGAATGAGATTTACTTTTTGGCTGCATCCTAACACAGAAGATAAGGGATGCTAAACTCCCCATTCTTGTGTGTGGGATAATACCTGGCCAAAAAAGAATTATCCTCCACAAAATGTATCTTTAATAGCTTTCCCCTTGACTGGAACATTGAAACCCAGATTCATTTATTTTCTTTGGGCTTCAGTGAATCTTCAAGGATACTTCCAGTTTTGAAATACTATTCAGCAGTTATTTAGAAAGAATTAAACTGAAACAATTACCCTAGTAGGATCACAGATACATTTGTGGTTTATACATATGAATACACATCAAACACATGCACACACATACAGATTTTCACTTTTAACAGCATCTTCTATGAATGAAATTTGACCAAAGCTGCTCCATTTCAGAATCAATTCAAGGAGAATTAGTTATGGAAGCAAAAAAGGGTCTTTTCATAAGATTATTTTCCAGAAGATGATCCATAAATCAGACCCCAATAATGAAATTAAACTACATTTTTAGAGCAGTGGTTTTAAAGCATCTGTTTTTTTCTTTAAAGAAACAACATACTTTTTTCAAATAAAGTAACACACATAGCTCTCCAATGGAGAAAATGTATGAAAGTTGAGCTCTTCATTGTCCCATGGTTGCCACCTTCTCCACACCCTGTCTTCCTCTTCAGAAACACTAGAGAAGTCACTATTAAATCCAAGGACTTCATAGAATATTATGGAAAATGTATTGCTGTGAATTAGAGATCACCAGACTCAGTGACTAGTCAGAAAATAAGCAAATGAAGTCAATTGTGCCAGTCCTGGACAATCAGAAGTGTAGGTATGAAGTGAATTTGAGATGCCATATCATCCAGTATTTTGTTCTTAAGGATGGCTTTTTTGCTGTATTCCAGATTAGACATTGTTACATTGTTGGAAGAACCTTTGTTCATTCATTATAATGAAACGTTTATCTTAAAAGCCACCATGCTTCTTAGATATTTCAGGCCCAGTAACATGATAAAGTCCTAACTCCTTCCAGCTGTCTAGAGAAGTAGTTCCACATCTCTCTCAGTCACGTTCTGGCTTTTTGCATCTTCTCTGAACAGAGAGTATGAAGTCTTCCATGGTTTTTGGAGATTCATTGCCTTCTGATATGTTTGTGCATGTTTTGGATCTTATTCTGAAAACACGTATATTAGCTACGTTCAATGAACCAGATGTGGTCAATAAATAAGGCTCATCTCCATTAGCCAAACACCAGGACTATAAATATGCATAATATTCTTATCCCTTAATAAAAGAAGCCAAAAGGTAATCACTGGATGGCAAAAAATGTGAATGTGAAGTGATAGCCCGGGTTGGCCTTGAAAGGAAGTTCTTAGGATGGATGCAGAGAGCATCCGTTGTAATAGAAGAGTGTGGAAGAGAGGGGGAAAAAAAGAAAATGGTAATGAAATAGAATGGAAAATGAAAGGAAAGACAATGCTAAGGTGCACATATGTTTGGAACTTAATTTATATCAAAGTGTGTGATATATGTAATATTTTTGCCCACATTATATAATTACATCATATACTTTCTGTCCAAAAAGTGAAAAGATGTAATATAAAACCTATTGCACATTTTATACTCATGCTATTGAGAAAAATGTGTCTTACAAAGTTCATGCCACATGCATTTTATACTATGAGGAACTACATTTGAATATGAATTTATGCACTTTTATCTCAATGTCTGGATTTCAATCTCTTGCAAATTAGCAATTAAATTGAACTAAATGCACTTTTGATAGGATTTAAATGCCCTTTGATTCTTTTTCAGAGCACTCATAAATATGATCTTTTTATTTTAGTGGGCTACAAATATGAATTCAAAAAATGAAAACTTATTTTTTTATTTCATCAAGTGACAAAGGAATACAGAACTCAGAATTTATAATGATGGAGATGTATCCTTAAATTATTCTTTTAATTTTACGTTCATTATATTTTAGTGTATGTGTGTGAGTTATGCCTCATACTCAAAATGAGAAGAGTGACTTAACAACTGGTGAATGTGTTGGTGTGGTTTGACTGGATACTTTACCTGAACTAACCACACATTCGTCAGTTTTCATATTTTCTGCATCGTTTGAACTTGACAGCTTTCTTGTCATCACACTAGCCTTGATAGTCATAAAGAGATAAAAGTGTTTTAAATGTCATGATGAAAGATTTGGAGGTTTATTTGCTTTATCTATTAGGCATGCTTGAACATATATGCCTGTATTTTCTATCTTGTTTTGATGCATTAGTACTTCACTTCCCTGCATGACATGGTGAAGCTGTGGAAGAGTATTACTTCTAGACCTGATTACGATATTGCACCAGACCATTAGCAGAGAATCATTCTATTATAATTCATGCTTGAAACAGTGCCAACACTCGTTGGTTGAATAAGTGAATCTGTAAAAAAAAAAATCTATTACATATATGAAAAAAAAGGTAAAAGTCATTTTCAGTTTAACAACTGTAGTCTGCATATCACTGCATGGGAGTTATATTGTTACTTACTCTATACTAATTTTTGGGAACACTTTTATATAAGACATTGGTGAAGACATATATGGCTACATTCAGAGTGGTTGCATTTTAGGTTGACTCTTTAGAATCATAGCGAATGAAATTCTAATAGTAAGCAAACAAAATAAAAACAGATAGGTCATAATCCTTTATTAATTCCATAAATAATCACATAATTTTGCTTTAGTAATTTCTGTCACATTGAAATTTTAAGCCTAATGCAGATGGATCTTTGACCATTTTTAATAGTAAGTTTACCTTGTGTATAAATGTAATGAAAATGTAATTGCTTGTTAAATTCCTATTAGGTGTATGATACTCAGTATAAGACATAAGGGGTTAATTAAGTATGTGCTAAATCGTATTAATGAATTTCTGTTAAACACCATTAGCTTCCTGTATTATAATTAATTAGATATATATTAATTATTAGCATAATAAAATTTATAAGTAATTATGTATACAGTTGTATTTAATTACATGAATATATTTATATTGATCAAATTATACTTATAGATTTACATTTTAAAATCTTCATTTTTCTAAATTCCAATCAGTATAGATTTACAAAGTATATAATCTTGACCATATATAGTCAACATAAATACTTTTTCTGTAATTTCTTTTTTCTGTTTTCTACAGGTTTAATCTCTCATTTGATTTGCATTCATTTCTGTGAAATGGTAGCATTAATTCCCTTTTCTTTTTGGATTTAAAATTCTCTGTACCCCTATTTATAAATGTAAGTCCATAACCAGTTACCTTGGAAACTATTTAAAGAACATATTCTCTTTTCTATCTGTTTTATCAGATCATATAACTGCCTTCTTTCTCCTTCATCTACTGCTTCAAATAACTCAGTGCTGTGGGAACTGATAAGCTCAGGGTTTATGCCAGTGTTAGGTCTATGTGTATATGTGTACGTGTGTGTTTATATTTTGTAGATGATTTATAAAACTTAATCATAATGACCTTGTATATTGCTTCACACCATCAATAATGAGGGGCTAACTAACCGTGTGACTAAAAACTGAATTTTGAGATAATTTCTCTTATTAGTATTCTAACATCTGAATCTGTAGTATGTAGTATTTCACCAGTGAGATATATACAGTATTATAATAATTTGTATTAGACAATATGTTTGGAGTTATTTTTAACTCTAATCTGCACTATGAGAGATTGCAGATTGAAACTGCAGATTGCCAAAGAGATCACAAAACAGTGTAATGGCAAAGAATATAGGTACTGGGGTTCCACTGTCTAAATTTGAATTGAGCTACTTAATGCTCTGTAACTGGGGCATAATAAAAGTACCCACTTCATAGGGTTATAAGGAGTTAATTCTTGTCAGCACCTAGAATATATAGCTAATGCATGTTATAGATCTAACCAATTGACTTGAAAAGAATGGATCTTAAACTTTACTTAAAATCTATGCTAATACATTGCTGATGATCTGAAGAGAAATTTAATTTACATCTATAAATCTGTAATCTGGGTCTTAAATGTCAATAAAATCAGATACTGAAGTGCATAAATGCCATGCATTTTTTCAGCCCCAATTTTTAAGTAAAAGTATGTTGAATTTGTATATTTTTATAAAAGAACCTTAAGGAGCTTGTTAATAATTTTTGGATGTCCTTGCAGACAAAGGACACACCCCTCTGTTACACACCTCACACTTTTTGTACATGAATACTTCACAGTGATTTTGATGTTTTCAGATTCTTACTTTATCAAAGACATTTATTAATTAGGTTAGTCTTTGGGTGTGTTATCTACATTATAGTCAATTCATTTGGGAGAAGAAAGCAAATGAATTGTGAGTTGGAAAAATTAGTTAGCTAATAAATTTGGGATTAGCAATGGTTTTGTCCAACTAAGAAAATTCAATTATGTTAAGTAAGTAATTTTTTATTTCATAAGAACTCACAAGCCTTTTTTTCTCACTTATCCTACCTGGAAAAACTTATTTCACCTGAACCTCAGTTTCCTCAATACATCATGGGGCTCAGAAATTCTACCTTGCAAGGTTCTTTATACCTGGAAGTTCATAAAACACACTTAACAGAGGGTTAAGCTCCTCACTGATACACAATACATTTTAGTGTCCTTATTTCCTTAGTGGAAACTATGATTTTTTTTTAAAGTACTTTTGCTATCTTGGATATTTTCATAGTATTAGATTCTAGAAGCAGACATTTACTAAAAATATGATTACAACAGACAGTCTTTAATACAATATTAGATTATGCTTCATGACTCCTCTTAAGCCATTAGAGGAAATGTGAGATTGATTCAAAGAAATAAGGCATCTTCCAGGAACAGTCTCCTAAATATATAGATATTTGTTCTACTCTCTATTTGTTCTATGCAACAGGAAACTATTACCTATCATTTCAGTATGGATAATACATTAAGTAATTGCAATATTTTTAGTTGTATGGGGTCACCAACATATGAATTGCCTCTTATTTGTAGGAATGATTTATTTCTGCCACACTGATAATATGGTGAGCTATTATCTAGTGAGTATCCACTATATACTGGATATATATGATGACAGGCATTTTTCATGATTTATTTCATATAATTATTACAACCAGGCTATGATCTGGGCACTCCTATTATCCACATATAAAAGTAAGGAAATTAAAATTTATAGAATTTAAGGACTTGATGAAAATACAGATATAAAGTTCCAGAGTGAAGATTTGAACTCAGGCCTTACTTCACAGCCACCAGTTCAAACTACTATATGCTATATTTTTGTTCCTTTTTCTGACTCAAATTTCCACTTAATATTTCATGTTCTCTGAAAATAATCAATGAGTTTGATCATTGTAACTAACGACAAGTGATTCTAAACACACTCTGAAGTCTGAATACCTCTGAGAGAGGAAATGGAAGATTAGCACATGCAGAGTCAGAACATGATATGAAAATGTAAGCATGTCATTTCAGATGGCTTTATGAACAGAAATTCCTTCAAAAGTCTTATTCTAATTTGAGTAAATAACAGTCAAAGAGAGGATTTTTAAATCTACTCCAATTTTTCAATGGTGTCTTAGTATCTTATTTGGGAAACAATTTTCTTTTCTTCAGGCCCAAGCTAAGTAAGTGAATATTGAAAAATGACAGGTAGACATAAACAAATAATAAATTAATGGGGTCATTGTGGGGACACATGTTTCACTGTGATTAACTTCTTAATTCTTTTCTACATCTACCTTAGGGAATAAATTGTAAAATGGAAAGTTTTAAAATACTGTGCCCCTTCATTTTAATGGTAAATATGCATACTAAATGCCCTATGTTGAGTAAATAATAAATAAAAAATAAGTAACTCTATGTATGTACAATAAAATGTTTCATTGAAAGATCCTACAGGTGTAAGATGCATATACTAAAGTGTAAACCATTCCATGAACTGCTCTTGTTGATGCACGCTAGAATAATATTGTCAAATATAACAATTTTTGACTGCATTCTTCCTTTCTGAGGAGTCCCACCTTAGCCACTGGTGATAGAGTCTTAATAGTCAGTGATTATTAATTGTTATTAATTTTCTCTTTCCTGAATGTTTCCCATGGGCCAGGCACCATGCAAAATACTTTACACATAACATATCTTCTTTAGTTCTTCATTCCCATTTCATAGAGGAGGGAACTGAAGCTTGGAGAAGTTTAGTAACTTGCCCAATGACAAGCAAGTAGTGTGAAGCTGGGGTATTTGACTCCAAAGCCCCAAATCTTATTTACTGTGGTTTCCTACAGCTTGCTACTCATTGCTATTTTGTTTTATAAAGGGTAAAAATATTGAAAAAAATATGAAGCACTTCATGATAGTGTTAGAGGACTTTGATAGGTAGCTGCTTGTGAGCCCAGGTTTCTATATTAGCAAAGTAAAATATAATACTTAAAGGGATAATATATTTATTTTATGGACCAATGAAAAATTCAAGGAGATTCAGAAAATTATAGCAAATGTCCCCCTAATTATTTGTGGTGCTCTATTCAATGTCAAGTCAATTCTCTGTGAAATAGAAACCTAAAAAATGTTTTCATATTCATAATGATACTTTGACACCTGGATTAGTGATAATAAAACTAAATACTGTGTGTCTGATTCTGTCACTATTGCTGGAAGTAATAGAAAAGGCTCTGTAAACATAGTTTATAACTGACCTTAAAACCTCTATGTTCTCCTCATGCTTCTTTAATAATTATATCAATATGCACATAGGGAATAAGCAATGCCAAGTTATATCATGTATGAGAGAGTCAGATTAGTTTAGCTAATCAATATTGTAATCTAATTTCTGGGAATATTTATGCACATGATATACACCAAGTATATAATGAAGAAAAAGAGGATACATATATATAAACATATAATTTTACATTTATTAATAGAAATTATACTGCTTTTGAACTTGTAGAAATGGTAGAATTTTTTTGTTTTTTTGCAGTGAAGTCATTTAGAGTTGGATTACTGTATAGAATATTCATACATTATTTGCAATAATGGAAAATTTCTCATTTTTGTGCACATGTCCTCGTAATCAATAGTGTTAATTTTTATGTTAATTAGGAAATAGATACAAGGGAGCAGATCAGCTGGGTTCAGAAATCAGCCATAAATAGCTTTTCCACAGAGATTCATGATGTTGTTCCCAAGGAAAGACACAGTTACATGACCTCAGATTAGTCTCTTCCTTATTATTTGATTTTTTTGAATAAATAGATTGCTCTATGTTCTCAAAGTAAAAGGATGATACATTCTAATATTGCTGGAGCATTTGAAATGGCATAGATAAAAGCCTATTTAGGGGGGCATAAGATCACCATAAGCCTCTGGTCAATTTCCAGAGCATTCATACATATCAGAAAGGACTCAAAGAAAAACAGCAAAAAAGGACAGATAATGAGCCCATCAAAGCAAATGCTTAATGCAGTTCCACTTTGGCATTAATCATACTCTATGTGGGTGAGGGTCAAAAGCAGCTCTGCCTTTGGTAAAGGCAAAAAGAAAAACCAAGCTAGTGATTTCAGACATTTTTAAAGTGAGACATAAAGGTCACAAAATCAGATTCAGTTTGCGGAAGCACAGTGGGCAAGTTTTAATGACTTCTCAGCAGAGCTTTTTAAGAGAAGTACTCCAGTTTGAACTATCCAGGCAAACTAAACTTTTTTATCAACAGGAAAAGAGATGGAATATTCTAAAGATTAAATGAAATTATAAAAGTTGCTTTTACTGAGGGAATTTTACTACTTTGGATGATTAAGGTATCTTCTTTATAAAAAGGATTTAAAATGTGTGCAAGTTTTATTTAACACACATAATTTAGATATCATTTTATATTACAGATGATCATTATGTATATATGTGTGCATATATAATTTTAAAGATATAAGATACTTTCCGTAATTAAATGTAGGTACTTTTCATATTTATAAGGCTTTAAAAATATTTCCGTAAATTGAATCCTCAGAGCTCACTAAATTCCTTTTTGACAAATGCTGAGTGTGAGAGAAGCAATTAAGTACTTTCCCTAACCCCATCGACTCCATCAAACAATTCACACTCTACATTTAAAAACAAGGAGGACAAGGGAAAAGAGGAGAAGGAGGAAGGAAACAGAAACAGGAACACAGAGTTTTGTTGTATATAATACAAATAGTTATTTGTGAATTCTCTTGCTGAGGTGTTTTCTATTTTTCTCAGGACTTCTTTTCAAATATATTTACTATTGTTTAATCCAGCTGTTTATTTAAAGCTTATTTGTAAGGTATCTTTCAAGGAGTAGAGAGGGCTCCAGGATTATAAAATATATATGGTCTGTGCTTCACAGCCTTTATAATTAAAGAGAGCTCTAATAAGTAGCCATAAATTTGGGCAGTTTGGGGTATCTAGAATAAAATAGTACTTATGCAAATAGCTACTTAAGGGTTAATACCATAGTTCTGTGCTGAAATAACTTTCACAATTCCTGGTTCTTTTCCTTTAGAAATGCAGACATATTTGTCTATCTATAGGTGATAGTTTCCCTTGAAAATATATGTAATTGAATTTATTGATACTGGCATGTGCTTGAATCATATTAGCTATAATATATATATATTTATTGTTTTATTCTAATAAGCTGATGTTCCATTCTCCACATTCGCAATGCCACTAATTAGTTCACTTAAGCATCCTGATTATTGTGGCCTCTGTTGGGCTTTCTGCCCATAGTTATTCCTAACGTCTCACTGATCTCAGGTACACCATCCACTTTTTGAGCTTCCCACATGATAGGATCTTTAGTAACATTTCTAGCCTCAATTATGTGCTTTTGAGTTTTTAATGCATAATGTTTTACATAGTAGTGTTTATTAGATGAAATAACTCATAAAGGCTGAAAAGATGTCTTACTCTACTTCATGCATATCTGCAGTTTTCAAAAAATAATAATGATTCATTTTCTATTGTCCCAGGATTATGCAAAATTATGGTAAAAATGAACTAATGTTTTAAATACATTTTTTGGTTTTTTTGGAAGATAGGAAGGACTCAATATGTATTAAATCTTCATAGTACTCTAGAAAATAAGACACAGCAGGAAAAAATATTCTAAGTTATATAGGGGAAATTTTATGATAAAGATGTTTGCCCAAGATTTCTCCCCTAATAGATGAAGAACTAGTAATGGAATCCAGGACTCCTGACCATGAATCCTTCATCTTTTTCCATTACAACTAGGATGAACATATGCCCCAATTTTTCCAGGAAAGTTTCACCTAATAACTGGTTTCCTAAGTTGATCATTAATTGTGCCTTCTTTCACTCTCAATAGTGTCAATAAATTATAAGGTTACCATAACTATAGCTCACAGTAAGAAATAAAAAAATCGGAAATAGACTGTTATTTTCATGTCAATGTTGATCGGATAATATTAGCTTATGACTGTTAATGATATAAAAATCTTTTCTTTTAAATGACTTACAGGGTACAGAACTTGTCATATAAATATTTATAACTACTTTGACATAGATTATTATTGGTTTATTTATTATTTGAAAACTACTGAATTGTCTATGACAAGCTCTAAATGTTGTCTAAACAATTTTAAGATGTTACAATATATGAAAATGGATCCATGATAGATCCAAACTAGTCAAGTTTGACATACCAGCCAGCAGATGAAATGAGGAATTTGAGTCAATTCTTCCTTTGTAACAACCGAGTCAGATTGAGTGAAATAAGAGAGGTTCTTTCTGATTAAGCAGAAAGAAGTCCGACTAGAAGGACACAAGTCAAAATGGGCATGAGTCTGTGTCCCCTATATAAATTAATAATTGACTACTAAACTAATATTTTTCAAATTTTCTTTGATCTAATAACTTTAAACTGGTGGTGTGAAAACTGGGTGTATTATGACAGATGCTTATTTTCTTTTGTAGTTCACATATTTCTCTTCAGAAATGAACTCTTGACAATAATCTTGGCTTTTTTGTCCAATTTCAAAGAGCTATTTTGTTTAGAAAGGTTTAATTATTGTTACTATTCTACAGAAAATACTAGACTGCTTTAATGTTGCTCAATATCCTTTCAAAATAAGTCATTTAGAAATCTATTTCCAAATGTGAAAAAATTTGACAAAGGTTGATGTTTGTTCAAATTTATCTAGCCCAGAGTATGCATATAATATATATGTGAGATGTGAAAGGAGTATGTGTGTGTGTTTGTGTGTGTGTGTGTGTGTGTGGAAAGGACACACAACCCTTCCAAAGGACTTAGAGAAAATTGCTTCTGAAAATCCTATAATGGAAAGCACAGGACAAGAATAAAGAATCTACGGACCTGTCTATTCATGAAATCATTTAAATAAGTTTGTTTTAAAGCAAGACACTAGCATAACTATTATTTTATTATCCCAATTATTTTGGCTTAAAATTTATACATGTATTTAGATAAGTTTGTAGTATGTTAAAGCTGGAGATATTTCAAGAGAATATACGAACTATAGGGTCCATGTAACATCGCTGAATTTGACCAGGGTGAAAATCTATAGTAAGCTATTTGAGCAAATTTTTTTTCAGCTTTGTTTCCTTCAACTATTATTGGAAATTCTGCCATATAATACCATAATATTCCTTGATTAGCTGAGTTCTTAAGTTGTTCTAAATTTCTCACTGTGCTGAAGTCCATTTCTAAAACCTAGTATAATAGAGTCAATGAGAAGTTTGGCAAAAATTATTTTACTATTTTGATCTTATTCTCTGATCTTTATTACATTAGATTTTCTATCAGAAGAGGCCACTATAGTTTGAGGGAAAATGCTTGACAACAGAGTGGGTAAGGCAGGATATTTCAAATGCTGAAAAATAATCTTTTACAACTATTACAATCAGGTGTATTTCTTTTCTATTGTATTTGATAAACATGGTCCAGTTATTCCCTGTTTTGTATATAGCCAAAAAGTGTCAAGAAATTGTTTCCACTAAAATCTTTCACCAGGAAAATCTACATATGCAGGATATGCACAAAGCTATTTTCATTTGCTTTAGGTGTTAACTTGACAGTGTTATTTTTCATAATTTCCAATATAAAATGGAGCCTCACCAGTGACAAGAAAGAGGTTATTATTGCTGAAGATTAGGCATTGTAATTTGCATCTGCTTATGTTCTCATCAGAATGTCCTTGCTTCAGAAAGCAGACACAGAGGGATAGACTTCTTAATATTTATTTGTTTATTTATTTGGCTGTGTTAGGTCTTAGTTGTAGCACGAGGGATCTTCATTGTGGCGTGCAGGATCCTTCGCTGCGGTGCACAGGCTTCTTTCTAGCTGTGGCGCGCAGGCTTCAGAATGCACGGGCTCAGTGGTTACGTCCCACAGGCTCTCTGGTTGTGGCGCGTGGGCTGTAGAGCGCACAGGCTTAGTTGCCCCATGGCATGTGGGATCCTAGTTCCCCGACCAGGGATCGAACCCGCACCCCCTGCATTGGAAGGCAGACTCTTAACCACTGGACCACCAGGGAAGTCCCGGGATAGACTTCTTTAGCTGGCTTTAGTTTTGTTTTGTTGCTTGGATATGCTCCCCCCACAGATCTGTGCCCCTTACACTTACTCACCAAGGCTTGCTCATGGATTTGCTGCGTTGAATCATTATTTAGAAACCCAGTTTCCTCCACCACTGGCCTATTTTGATGAGAGTTGCCAATGGTAGAATTTCCCAATCTTTCAAATACTTGAATTGTTTTAAGCCCTGGATTTAACTCCACTAAAAACATTATTTTCAGATATATTTGTCTGTTCATATTTGAACTTTAAAACATAACTAAGCAGAGTCAGCTGTGCTTTCTTTTTCATACTATTTTACAGAAATGTTTGTAACTTGCTAAAATTATTAGTTCCATTCTCTTATCTGTAGAAAAAGGAAGAATCTAGAGGGAAACTATACTAAACAATTAGTAAGAAATAATCCAGTTTGGTTTTGTTTCTCTTATTTAGAAGCATAAGTTGGATTGATCTCATTCCTCAGTTATACAATTATTAGTCTATGCAAGACCCCCACTTTATTTTAATGTTTTAAAAATATTCTTTTAATTTTATTTTGTTATCCTCTCAGTTCCATTGAGCCCCAAGCCCCACTTCTTTTCTATTCTTCTCATAACCAGCCACTCTAACGTATATAATGTATATCTTTAACTGTGTGTATATCCTTTAAGGATATATGGTGGTATTTAATATGTATCATTAAATTTTTTAATATGTTTTAAATTTTATGTTTTAAATTTATATCTATTACTTTGTTCTTTTCACTCAACATGATTATTGTTAATTGTTTCTAATTTTTATAAAATGTTATAGTATGTATCCATCACATATTATTTATCCATCTGCTAGTCATAGAATCTACATTGTCTACAACTTTCTGCTATCACAAACTATTCTTCAGTAATCACCTTCACACATTGTTCATTCTTTCCTGACTGATTTGTAGTACCAGTTACATCATGTATCAAAGTGTCTGTCTCTATCTATCTATGTATCTATCTCTTCTATCATTTATATATCATCTATATGGATCTATCTCTGAAGTCTTAATTATATTCCATTGATCTTTTGGTCTATTTCTCCCAACTTAAATTCACTAATATATATTAGTTGCATATATTAATATTTGATAGGGTGAATAATTCCTTTTCTCCCTTCTTTTAAAAAATTAACCTTCTGTTGAAGTTTATTATGAAATATATACCTTGAAATAAGACTGCCAAAGAACTGAAAAAAATCTGCTTTATTTTCGCTTTATGGAGCTAAGATTGACATACAACAAACTGCATGTGTTTAAAATGTAAATTTGGTATTTTGACATATGACTACAGCCATGAGTCGTTACCACAATCAAGACAGTGAATTTGTTTATCTCCCCCAAAAGTGTCCTTGTACCTTTTGGCAACCTGTTCTCCCCACCTCTCCTCAACACCATCCCTAACTCCAGGCAACCATTGATCCGCTTTCTTTCAATACAGATTAGTTTGCATTTTCTAGAATTATATATAAATGTGATTGAGATTATGTACCCTTTTTAGTCTTTCTTTTTTTAATTCTACATAATTATTTTGAGAATCATCCATGATGTTTTTTTTAATCCCATGACTTGTCTTTTTATCCACTTGTAAGTAGGGCTCAAATAGCAGAAGTGTTTAATTTTAGTGAAGTCTGACTTACATTTTTTTTTCTTTAATATATTTGTTTTTGGTATACTTTAAATTTTTGCCAAATTTATGGTCACTCATTTTTCCTATTATGTTTTCTTCTAGGAGTTTTATAGGGTTAGGTTTAAAATTAGATCTCTGATTCATTTTGAGGTCATTTTTGTACATGGTGTAATGTACAGATCAAAGTTTTTTTTTTTTCTTTTTGCACATGGATATTCAATTATTTCATGACCATTTATTGAAAAAAAAAAAAACTATGACCCTTTTTTCACTGAATTTCCTTGGTATCTAGCCTAAAAATCAGTTGACCATATAAGTTGACTCTTTTTCTGTACTCTTCACCCTGTTCCATCTATTGTCTATGCCAGTGCTGCACTCTCTTGATCACTGTAGGTTTATAATAAGTTCAAGTCAAGTAGTATAAATCCTCCAACTTTGTTCTTTTTCAAAACTATTTTGACTATTATAGGTCTTTATAGTTCTACATGAGTGTCAGAAATTCTACAAAAATACCTAATATAAGTTTTCTTGGGATTGCAAGTGAATCTATAGGTCCTTTCTTTAGGGGAGGGGGATGAAGAATTGATGTCTTAAAAATTTGAGACTTTTGATAAATACAGTGTATTTCTCCATATATTAATGTTTTATTTAATTTCTCTCAGCAGTCTTTTTTAGTTTCACTGTCTAGGTCTTACATAAAGTTTGTCAAACTTATCCCTAAGTATTTTGTAATTTTGATACTGTTGTAAATGGTATTTTTAAAAATTTATATTTGCATTGTTAGCATATAGAAACCCAATTATTTTATAGTGTTCCTGTATCCTGAGACCTTTGCTAAACTCACTTATTAGTTCCAGTATAACTTTTCCAGATTCCATATAATTTTCTACATAGATAATCATGTAGTCTATGAAAAAGAGCCTTACTTCCTTTCCAATCTAGATGTGTATAATATATCGTTGTTGTTTTTTCCTTAGTGCATTGGCTGGAATCTCCACTAAAATGTTGACTAGGAGTAGTGAGAGCTGGTATATTTTTCCTATTTGTGAACTTAGGGGAAACATTCAGCCTTCCATTAAGTGAGATATTAACTTCAGGGTTTTGTTAAAGACTTTTATCAGGTTGAGGAATTTCTCTTTTTTCCTAGTTTACTAAAATTTTATTTTTCAAATTAGAAATGGAAGTTGGATTTTCCCAAGTAATTTTTTGCATCTTTTGAGATGATTATATGTGTATATGGTGAATGCTATTTTTTTTTTTTCCTAATGTGAAGGCAACCATCCATTCTTGGGCTAAACCCTGCTTGCTCTTTATGTTTTATCCTTTTTGTACATTGTTGGATTACATTTGCTAAAATTCTTTGAAGAAATTTAGCATGTATGTTCATGAGGGATACTGGTCTACAGCTTTCTTCTCATATCTTTTCTGGGTTTTGGTATCACTGTAACGATGACCTCATAGAATAAGTTAGGAATATAACATCTTCAATTTTCTGGAAGAGTATATTTAGAATTGGTATTAGTGTTATCTTAAATGTATGGTAGAACTTACTAGTGAAGTCACTTACGCGTAGAGTTTTCTTTGTGGGAAAGTTTTTTTTTTTTTTTTTTTTGGGGTACGCGGGCCTCTCACTGCTGTGGCCTCTCCCACCGCGGAGCACAGGCTCCGGACGCACAGGCTCAGCGGCCATGGATCACGGGCCCAGCCGCTCCGGGGCATGTGGGATCCTCCCGGACCGGGGCACGAACCCGTGTCCCCTGCATCAGCAGGCGGACTCTCAACCACTGCGCCACCAGGGAAGCCCATGTGGGAAAGATTTTAATGACAGTTTTTTTTTTTCATAGATACAGATTTACTCAAGTTGTCTAATTTATTTTTAGTGAGCTTTGGTAGTTTTTGCCTTTCAAGAAATTTGTCCATTTCATCTATGTTGAACTTATTGGTATAAAGTTCATAATATTGCTTAATTATTATTTCTTTTTATATCTGTAAACTCTGTAGTGGTGTCAGTTCTCTCATTCCTGATGCTGTTAATTTTTTTCATCTTTCTTTTGTTCCTGATCAGTCTGGCTTCAAGCTTAAAAATTTTATTGACTTTTAGAATGAGCTGGATTTTAATCTCATTGATTTTCTCTATTGTGCTTCTGTTTTCTAGTTCACTGTTTTCCACTCTCATCTGTATTATTTCCTTTCTCTGCTTACTGTTGGTTTCATTGACTCTCCTTTTTCTAGTCCTTAGGGTGGAAATTGAAGTAGTTGATTTGAATCTTTTTTTTTCTTCTTTTCTGATATATGTATGTGTATTGCTACTGCTTTATCTCTAACCAATAAATTTTGATACATTTTATTTTCATTTTCATTTAGATTACAATATTTCTAAATTTCTCCACTGAATTCTTCTTTCTTCAAGTATGTTGGCAAAGAATGTTCTTGTACACCTAAAACTGTTTTGTCATTGCATTTATATGCTAATTTGCTGGGTAAAAATTTTTAGATTCTAATTTTTTTCTGTCAACTATTTAGCATTATTACTCCTTTGGCTTTTCATATCTAACGTTGCTGTTGTGAAGACCCATAAAGTAGCTATTCCTTTGGATTGATTTGATTTCCTTTTTGGAAGTTTTTAAAACTTTCTACAGTGTAACTAGAAGTAGATTTTTAAAATTTTATCCTCCTTAGCATTCTAAAAGCTCTATTAATCTGACTTACTGTATTGTCTTACTAACTAGGAATTAAAATTTTATTTTTGTTTCCCTTATTTCCTGCCCCCCTTTATTTAGTTCAGCCAACTGTTCTAAATGAGTTCTAATCATGGAAGCATTCTTTAGTTGTAGCTATAGATTTATTTTATTCATTATTTCAATATCGTATTTTATTACCTAGTATCTCCACTTTTCTTTTTTATATTTGCTTTTTATTTGGTCAATATTCCTTTGCTTTCTGCAGATCATCAATTATTTATTTAATTATAACCTTATTTTGTTTTCTTTAATGTATCTGTTCCATTAATTCTCTTTATTTTGCTGTCTCTTGTTCAGTGTGTTATCTTTTATAGCATTTTTTTTAAGCTTTTTTTTTTTTTTTAATTAATTAATTTATTTTTTGTCTGTGTTGGGTCTTCATTTCTGTGCAAGGGCTTTCTCTAGTTGCGGCAAGCGGGGGCCACTCTTCATCGCGGTGCGCGGGCCTCTCACTGTTGCAGCTTCTCTTGTTGTGGAGCACAGGCTCCAGATGCGCAGGCTCAGTAGTTGTGGCTCACGGGCCTAGTTGCTCCGTGGCATGTGGGATCTTCCCAGACCAGGGCTCAAACCCGTGTCTCCTGCATCGGTAGGCAGATTCTCAACCACTGCACCACCAGGGAAGCCCTATAGCATTTTATATTCCCTTTTTATCAGTTATTTTTTTCTGTAAGTTTATATTCTTCTGGAAACATTATCTGCCTCAAGTTGTGATAAGAAACTGAGGGGAGGAGAGAAAGGCTAGTCTCTGGCTCATACCCTTTGTGGAGTCTTTAGGAGGTTAGGGAGAGGTGAGGTAGGGCCCTGGACGAGTCTACTGCCTTTGCAATCTGATCTTAATTGTTCATCAACCTCTCCCTGCCACAGTGGACCATCCCTTCTGAGACTCTTCCTATATCTACCGTGAAGGCCTGCTTATTTTTAAGATCCACATTTCAAAGTTGTAACTTCTAATCCCATATAATGAATGAGAAGATAATCAGAAGCAACTCAATTCCCAGGGATGAAAACATAGTCTGTACCTATTGCACATCTTCATTCCATGGCCCTCTGGTGCCACTTGTTTTTCTCCATCTCCCACTCAGCTCTTGTTATTTCTCCTATTTAGAATCATTATAGAGTGGGTTATAATACATCCAATATGAAGGAGGGAAAGGGATTTATGTATAAAGGTCTCCCACCCTATGTTGATTAACACTACCATCCCCTTTTCTCAGATGCAAGTTTTTCTCTCCACAACAGAACTCAATTATTTTTGTGTCTCCAGGGGTTTATCATAATGTTAATATTAGTTTATGGCATCAATAATCTCTTTTTAACTTACGTGGGGAGGTGCACATTTTCAACAGCTTCTGTTTATCCACTTTCTTATCAGGAACTAGTAAGTTCTCATGTCCTTTTTGTACACATTTTATTACTTATGAATTTTGATAATTAGGTTTGTATTGACTGAGATAGAAACATTTTATATATATATATATAAACTATATATATATAGTTAATGGCCTATAATTTACTCTAGAATATGACTATATATATACACACACACATAATGCACATATGTAATCTTACACATATCCCCTGTATATAACTATGTGAAAGAAGTTCATTAGAATGCTGATCTTGCAATGAAAGATTAGTAAACAATCTATAAATTGTAATATGTCTGTTTTTGCTATATATTTAGGATGGCATCATTTATAAATTCATCATATAATTTTATTGCTATTATAAAATTTAAACAAGGAAATGCCAGAAGCCAATCATTGAGCTCCAGCTCTATGTAAAGTATATATCGGAGCCAGGAATAACAATAGAGGGTTTACTCAGTCCTATGCATAATTTAAAGGCGTAAATCTCTTCTTTCACCCAAACTTTTCAGATAAATAAGCTTTATCATTGATATATTAGACACTTCCCTGGTACATTAATTTTTCCACTGGACCATTGTTTAGAATGCTAAAGCCTAACACTTTGCCCAGTAAACTATCTTTAACTAAAGCTTCAGATACAGTAAATTAAAATCTCTTACATCTTACCCAATTTTATTAGTTTGCTAGGGCTATCAAAATAATATATCACAGAGTGGGTGGCTAAAACAACAGAAATTAATTTTCTCACGGTTCTGGAGGCTGAAGTTCAAGATCAAGATGCTAGTAGAGCTGGTTTCTTCTGAAGTCTTTCTTCTTGGCTACCTTCTCTTTGTGTGTTCACTTGGTGTTCCCTTGCCACCTGTGCACCCTTGGTGTCTCTTCCTGTGTCCAGATTTCCTCTTCTTATAAGGACACCAGTCAGATTGGATTAGGGCCCACTTTGATGCCTCATTTAAATTCATCACCTGTCTAAAGACACCTATCCCCAATAGAGTCACAATTTGAGGTACTGTGGGTTAGGATTTCAACATATCAATTTTGACGGGACACAATTTAGCCCATAACCAAGATTTCTGCTAAGTAAATATTTTGTGTAATATTAGAAATATTTGTGTCCCGTAGAATTGTGTCATAAGGAATAAAACAAATCTTCAAAAAATTATTTATGTTGGAGATTGAATTATTGAGCAAGTCCAGGAAAATAGGACTCTATCTTCTATTACTCTTTGGTAGAATTAATTAGGAGATTTCGGTAGAACGACTATTTGATTTGGGAACAAATAGCAAGGCATCTAAATTCAGCATCAATTCTCATTAAACTAATGACCTTTATTAAGTCCCTTGACTCCTCTAAGACTCGTGATTCTTTTCCATAATATGTTTAATAGAACAACGTTTGGGAAGGTCAATTGAGTTATGTATGTGCAAGTTCTACTATAACTGTAAATAATTATATATTATCACTTGATAGTACATCATTATTATCACTATCATTATTAAAATTATCTTCATGTTCATGCAACACATTTTTGATAAAAATAATAAATATATGTTTCTTATGTCATTTTAAATGAAAATAATTAGTATTAATTTTGGAAAAATTTATAGGAGTCTTTTCAATAATTTGAAAATATTATAGTATCTAAATTCTGTGGAAATCAATGAATATTTGCTGAGTCCCTATTATGTATAAAATGCTACCTTGGGTGCTGTGCATGATACAAATGTGAACAAAACTTATTTCTGGCTTTTAAGACAATTGGTCCTAGTAAAACCTACATGCCGATTTGAATATGGAAGTTTCCTTAAAGGTAACACTCCATGAAGTGTGGTTACAGCCTATGAGGGCATTTGTAGAAATTCATAATCTTAACTGTTTGGGGCAGAGTGAAGTGTTCAAAAATTATATTTTAAAAGGTAATTGAAAAGGAGAGAGATTGGAGGAAAATAGATCAATTTAAGAATTCATAGTGTGAGTTTGAATGAGAAGTAATAAGGCCCTGAAATAAAATAACATTTGAAGAATAGATAAGGGAATGGTAAATGACAAAGACATTTAGAAATGGAGTTCGTAGTCTATTAGAATATTCTTTCTTGCCATCTTCACTTTGTGGCTTTAATTATCTACTTTCCATCATCAAAATCTGTATTCTTTTGACCCTCCTCTTAGAATCTAAGCTACATGAGGAAGAACTTGTACCACATATTTATTGTTTTTCTCACAGAAAATAGCATGAGAGAATTTACATAAAGCATTCTTATTATACTTTAAACATTGAATTGTATTAAAATATATGGAGTGCACAATTTTGATTCTAGGTGATAGTGAGGGAAGAAAGTAGAATGAGATAATACCATGCACATGAACGTAAGTTGGGAAAACAAAATTTTCTTGGGGAGGAAGTTTCATTCACTCTGAGCTGGTTCAAGTTTAAGAGGCTGGAATCACAAGAGAACGGCAACGTTAAATAATTAGACATGTTTTGTTGCTTACCCAGAGAGCCTTAGATGAGAAAAGCATGCCATTAATATATTATTATTGGGGCTTCCCTGGTGGTGCAGTGGTTGAGAGTCCGCCTGCCGATGCAGGGGACACGGGTTTGTGCCCCGGCCTGGGAAGATCCCACATGCCGCAGAGTGGCTGGGCCCGTGAGCCATGGCCGCTGAGCCTGCGCGTCCGGAGCCTGTGCTCCGCAACGGGAGAGGCCACAACAGTGAGAGGCCCGCGTACCGGTTAAAATATATATATAATTATTATTCATATTCTTAAAGTTTTCACCAAACGTGAAGTTGGGAGAAAAAGCAATGGCAGAACTTTAGAGAAATCAAATGTTAGAAGGCAGAAAAAAGAAAAAGAAAAGAGCACCTTAAAGTGGATTAGAAAGGTGGAGCCATGAAAATATAATTTTATATAATGCAAGGGAGAAGAGAGCGAATGTCAGGGAGACTGGGTAAAGAAAGTGAGGAAGCCATTAGTCTGTTCAGTGTGCAAATAGGAAGAAGTTATTTGAAAGATAGAGACGGGAAAGACAATGAAGAGAGAGCATAGTTTTTGGAATGAAGACTTGGAGAAGAAGGAGAGCACATGATCATGCAACAGCATAGAGGTGTAAATACAGGGGGGCATAGTTCTGATAATATACAAGGTAGGCATGAGGAATTTGAGGGAACTGACATGAACGGCTTCAGCAAAATTGGAGGCAAGATCATCTGATGCAGAAAACAAGTAAGGATGGGTTTTGGTGACTGACAAGAGTAGAACTGTTTTCTATGGACATAATCAGCAAGAGGTAGACAAAGATGATAACCAACAAAAAAAAGACTCATGTGAGATCTGTTTGTGGTGATCTATCATTAATAATAAACTCTGGGAGTTTGGAGGATTGAATTCTATAAGTAGTGCTGCCTCTAAAACATAAAATACATAGGATATATAAATGTTAGATGACTTATCTAAGGTTTTACTTTTGGCTTTTCCAACTATAAAATGTCTTCTAAAGGTACGTCTCTTTTCTAAAAATGATTTTATGTTTTCTAGTGAATCCAAGGTTAACTCCTAGTGAATTGTAGTGAATCTTATTGAAAGTGAGTACTTCAGGATTTTGAAAAAGAACAAATTACTGTAAAACCACGTAGAGCTAGAACCATTTTATCATATCATAACTTTTGAGAAAAGTTTTTAGAACAATGCGTTATCATGGGATACTGTGTTATACATTTTATATATATTAAGTAACATATACATGCATGTGTGTATATACACATATATACATAGTTATAATAAAATATATCAGAAGAACTAATTCCCTACTATTGTAAGTTACAGAAGAGTACTTAGATCAAATTATTCAAAATTAACCTCACTGAGGATTATTTGTTTAAATTAATTGAAATAAATTAGTCAAACTGGTTATTTTGAAAAAATGTATATCTAAGTATGTATTAATTAGTTTTTGTTTTGGATATTTCATGGTCATGTAGATGTGTCTTCCATGTTCTCTGAACACAAAAAGTGAAAAAGAATTAACAGATCCAGCTAATGAAACACTTTTTAAATTATGTAGTTCAGTACCATGGACTTACTTTTACTCACCCCATTTTGAACAGTGCCCCACTGTATCTTCATTGTAATGGCTAATTCTGGCAGGGCTTTTATATAAATTCTAAGAGTATTTGGCCTCCACTTGCAGTTGTTTAAATATGAGAGATGTGTGCATCTCCAGAAATGGTAGTTCTATAATTCTATACTATTGCTGTTCCTAGTTTACTAACGCTTAGGTCAACGTGATATTTTTAAAGATAAGGGTACATGTCACTGTCTTTGGAATGCCTTCAACAGACACTGTGGAGAAATTTCTCTTTCCCCCAAGTGGCAGCAGTAAAGGGAAGTTATAGACTGACCAAACCTTTGAATGGAAGGTAATGAGTTCCAGTTTAATTACTACCTAAAACATCATATACATAAAAATTCGTTGATATCTTAAGTACCTTTACTGCATTAATGGCTGCCCTTTTGCCTACACCTATCCCCTGTCCTTGGCTTTACTTCTCTGAACTTTTTCTGTATAACTGTCTGTTGTCTGTTGTATATGGGCTTCATGGACACATTCAGGAACACTGTGTATTATTTTAGGCAGAAAATTGTATCCTTGTATGTCAAATGCCTAGTTAAATAGGTACATGCAATCTCCTGAGGTAAAATTACTACAAATAGGAGACTTTGGAAATCATGAAAAGTTAGACCAAGGCATATGCCTGTATATTAGCTTACTTAACTTGAGTGCAATAAATAACTACAGCTTTATGACAACTTAAGCAACATTTTAAAAAATGGTAATGTTGCTGGGAAAGATTTTAAAGAAAACTTAATTTTAATGAATTATTTTACTAACAATGCACCTTGTTTTCTAAAAGTAAGCAACATTTTAAAATATTCTGTGAGTCATTCTAATATCATTTCCTTTTGTTTGAAATAAATGTTCAAACATTGTGGGGTTTTCTTCCTATAGAAGGGTTTTAAGAAATAGTCTGATATGGTGTTTCCAGTTGGCTATAATGCCTCAACTCTTTAAAACATAAAATTTGCCTTGGCTTCATTTAAGTAGATATTTTGTTAGTAGCATTTGCTCGGGCAAATTTGTTGTTTATGCTAGCAGTTCTGCTTAGTTTTATCAAGTCAAAAAGATGTCATCAGCCAAAATTTAGGACTGGAGTCAGTCAAACTGCCGTCTCAAAACTTGTCTTTACCAGCTGGTTTGATGCTGTCTTGACATAATATCTTTTTGATGGATGTTGTAACAAGAAACTTGCCATCAGCAAAGGCAGCATTCCTCAACATCTGCAACTTCATTAGAATCAACAACAGGGTTCTGGTGAAATAGCTGTGCCACCTACGTCAGCAAGTGCTGAATTTGTGCTAACTGGAGAGTAAACTACCTTTTCTCATGGCAACTGCCCCCTTGAACAAAGATTAACATTCTTAGATCCCTGCATTTTATCCTGAGGTTTCAAACACCTGTGCCACCTTGAAAATGGATGGAGTTACTTCTCATTTTTAGGCATTTATTCTTTAGCTTTCCTAACTGTGTGAAGGGCACCAGTTTTCCGTGTCAACCGATGCAGGGACTTGGATTAACCTCTTCAAGTTGTCACCGTATCAACCAGTTTGGGAATATGAGGTACATTCCGCACATACTCCCACCTAAACCAAGGCAAAAGAGTGTTGAGAATCATAAGCAGAACACAACTGTCTCTTAAATTATCCTCAGAATGTTCATGCTTAATTCATGATCTTTTTATATCCCCTTGTGGATCAATCATCTGATTGCTTCTAGATATACTATGAAATGCCCTCACGGTTGTCCATTTCACACTTTGTGCTTTAAGTCTAATTTTTCTTGGTGCCTCAACTGAAATATCCAAGTTAACATCATGTTACCCATATGGATGTTAAACAGATTTTAGGCAGATTTAGTTTTTATGTAAATATTTTTCTGCTAGATAAAAATATTTACAATAAAGAAAAAAAATCTTTAACTTAAGAGGACTACATTAGGTACAAATACTGTAGATTGTATACAGGAAATGAATAACATTTCACAAAGGAAACACCTCAAGAAAATAAATTTGATACTGTGATTTGCTAAAAAAAATTCTTAGAGCTTTCCTTTTGGAATTGTTTTCAGAACACAGTTAGACAGCACAAGAAAACCAGCCCTTTTACTTTATAGCTATCCTTGCTTTCAGAACACTAACAGCAAAATGAGTGTATGGCTTACATTGTTTTACTCCAAATACTTTGGCTTATTTCAAAAAGAAAATTTACCCTGATAGGTTATAAAATTGTTATTAATGAGTGTATTTGAAAAGATATAGTATAACATCTTAAGGCAATTCTAAAAAAAGAATTTAAAAAAATGCAAGCAAGTTTAAAATAAAGTGACTATTTTGAAGGTGCAACAGTTATTTAGATGTGTTGATTAGATAATGTTCATATAACAAGAAGTTATTGTTTCATTTTCTCTTTATAGAGAGCTATGTGCTTTCTGGACATGGTCACAGTCACATGGGAAGTAAAAAATAGAACAAATTCATTCTAGTGAAAAGACTAACGCTATTTATGAAAAACATTTTTTGTTTGTTTTCTAAGGCAAGATAGAAAATATGACTGGTAAAGACAGATGGCTAAACAGAAAAAAATTCAAATAATATTGCACTGTATTTTCTAATATTGTTAGTGTTACTAATTTCCCAGCTATTAAGTATCAGAGTAGACAAGTGCTTTGTTTTCATAAAATTCTCAAATGCAAAAGTGAGTACCAAATTATCATTACATATCAATACTGAAGGTAAACTAGTCCTTCAGTTTTGCTTTCCCTGTTAGTGATTAGATGGTTAAAATTATACTCTCCACAGGGTGAATAGTCATATAAATATATTACAAATAAAAAGTCCATCTATGTTATGTTTACTGAACTTTAGTTTCTCTTCAGATCATTTTTATACTGTATTATTTATAATGCAATTTTAACTAATGCTATTCATTGGCTTCCAGTTAGAAATTTGCTAATTTATGTTTTTAATAGAGTTTTAATGCCTATTAATGAGAGTGAAGGTGATGACCTAAAGTTTTACTGTTTTGTCTTTTTAGAGATTTATTGGTATTCTTAATCACATTCCTAAGTTAGGTTTACTATTTTTATTTTGCACCATATTTTCCGTTGATGTTTCTTTCATTTAACTAAATTCATCCCTATCTAATTTCATGCATTTTAAGTCACAGCTGAACTCCCATGCCTGTGCATTAAGAAGGCTGAATTATGGTTGTAATTTTTTAAAGTGGCCTTGAAACTTCAATTACATCCAAAATTAATTCAAAATTTTAAAAGTTAATTTTGTGAGTGTGAGTCAGTTTGTGTTTTAAATACTAGCCTATACCTTTCTTTATTTGTTTCAACCACAGTATGGCCAGACTGGTGACAACACATTTAAGGACAAAAGCTCTCTGCATATAAATATGTCAGAAAATTTTCTTGTTTTTTATGAGTATAGTTAGATATTTATCCAAGCAATCCATATATTTTTTTAAGTTCATTGGCATTGTCAAGAACAATTCTCCTCTCTAGTTTTTAAAATTAACTTTCTTTTTCTTTTCCTTTTAAATGGGTCTTTTTGTTATAATTTGAAAAATTACTTACATACATCTAACTAGGTAACATTTCAAAACTTGATAAAGAGCTTTATGTACTTTGTTAAATGAATTTGAGGGAAGATAGATTTTCAGTTAAGTAGCTTTTCCTCATTCAAAACTTTGACAAAATTGGCTGACTAAATAGGAACACACACATACGTGTACACACATTTATTTTTGTAACTACACTTTGGAAGCCTAGCTTATTTGGAGTTTTTGTTTGCTTGTTTTTAGTACTACTATACCTTATACTTAGGTCATTCACTCTAAAAATGTGGACATTCCTTCTGGAAAAGAAGTTGAAAGTTCCACAGATTACATAGATTAACTGTGATCAAATAAAGTTCAAGGTTGGCCCTATTTGGAAAACAACATAGGTCACTGGAATAGAAAGCTTGGCTGGGTCTACTCTTCTTGAGGGATTGTGTCTGCAGAGAAAGAAGGGTCTGGCATGGGATGGAGACTATTGAACAAAATTAAAGATTAAGCTTTTGCAAGCAAGAATAAAATGGAGTCAGACCTGTAGCTACCTAGGTATAGAACTCTAACTCAGAGACGGGGAGCTATTAAAAAAAAAATAGGTGGGTACCAAATTAAAAATTTGGACAAAAGAAGAAGCAAAATTAATTGCCAATATTATCGAGACAGTACATAAAAGACAACCCCAAAATCTATGCTTTTCTAAACTGTAATGATTATTGGATGCTAGGAAGTGAATACTAATTAGAGACATAGCCACATGTGACCTATTTCCACTCTAAGGTACAGATAGAAGATTCTAGCAGAGATCTTTGTATCAAAACAAAGAATGAAGGCTTGACAAAAGTAATTTTAGTTAAATACAAAAGTGTTATGGGTAGAATACACGCAAGTTGTTTCCACCACTGCCTTTGATGGACGACAGTGTAAAATAATAAACCATGTAATTGTTGGCATTCCTGCCTGGAAGAGACCCCATGCTGGTAAATGCTGGATACTTACTCATGTTCCATGTAAGCTGGCCTGGAACTGGATCGATTTTAGCCTCTAGCTGCTTAAAATATTCTTCTTGCACTCCTGAGTTGAACAGGTTGCCAACATATCTCACACACACTCACTGACAAGCCCAAACTGTTCTTACCATCCTCTTAAATTTAAGGTTAAATTTAGCTTTATTTAGGTATCACTTAACACATACTTAAAAATATCATTTTTGGAGTTAACTTCAAAGGATGGTTCTTGAAAACTATTCAACTCAATCTTACTATGCATATAATTTCTGTCTTTTTTCCTTCTTCTTTTGGTATTTCTACTGGATTTTGTTGTGTTCTTTCTTTCATTACATATATTATTGTTCTGCATAAGTATTTTGGGTGTTTCCTTTTAAATTTATGATTGTTTAACCTGTTAGCCAGAATCTATTGTCTTGCATCTATTTTGCTTCATCTTACAGTACTTATTTTGGAAAGTATATTTTGGCTTATCTCTAAATCACTGCCATAAATAATACCAACAATTAATTACAGAAAAGCAATTTCAGCAAAATTGTGCCTACTGTTATAACTCACAGAAACTTGCTTTAGTATATAAGTTGTGAGTCTGCCTTAAGCCTTGGGATACATGTTTAATTACCCTAATCACACTTTTCTCATTTTTGTGATGGTTATCACAAAACCTATCTCACAGGGATATGAGTATTTAATTAACATTGTGTTCTTAAATTGCTTAGCATAGCATTTGCACATAATAAGTTCTAAGCTAAAAGTAGTTTTAAGAAAAAGAGTTAAGAATATATATAGCAATATCAATCTGAGTCTTCATTTAATGGATTCCAACGTTAGAGATAATTAGCCTATTATTTAAACTTACCTGCATGAAGATTAGATTTAATAAATCTTTATGATCGATCTGAATATTTCCTTCAGCTATTCTATAATAACTTTATGTGTAGTTAATACTTTAGAATTAATAAACATGTATTCTTGAATTTTTCCTTAGGATGCTTCTTCAGTGATATTATATTTTTGATAATAACCTGGTGTTTCATAACTAACTGCCTATCACTTCATTAATGCACTGTATTCATTCTTTCAAATATTTATTGGGTGCCTTTCTTTTTTTTTTTTTTAATAAATTTATTTATTTTATTTTTATTTATTCTTGGCTGCGTTGGGTCTTTGTTGCTGTGCCCGGGATTTCTCTAGTTGTGGCGAGCGGGGCTTTCTCTAGTTGCGGCAGGCGGGGGCTACTCTTTGTTGCAGTGTGTGGGCTTCTCACTGCGGTGGCTTCTCTTGTTGCAGAGCATGGGCTCTACATGTGCAGGCTTCAGTAGTTGTGGCTCGCGGGCTCTAGAGCGCAGGCTCAGTAGTTGTGGCGCACAGGCTTAGTTGCTCTGCGGCATGTGTGATCTTCCTGGACCAGAGCTCGAACCCGTGTCCCCTGCATTGGCAGGCGGATTCTTAACCACTGCGCCACCAAGGAAGCCCTGGGTGCCTTTCTTTCAGTACCTGTAGTAAGTGTAGAGATACACTAGACACCGTGACTCAAAAAAAGCACTGAGGAATATGGAAATTAACCAAATGATAATTAAATAGAATATATACTTAAAAACTGCAAAGGATGGCTACAGTGTACTCTGAGAACATAGAATAGTCTAGGAAGCTACTGGGAGCATGCCAACTGAATCTGCCCTATCAAAAAGTGTTCATCAGAAGCCCCATTAACATTTTTTTATTATGTCATTGGGCATAATTGGGTTACATGACTATCTTGTTATGAACAGGAGGATAGGAAATATATATTCTGTTAGAAAGAGGTTAGAAAATAATGAGAGAACGGGTAGTCAACTAGCTTTGCCTGTTAGAACTTTGTAGCCTGTGTTATTACTATCTTTTCATCTTGAGAGTAACAGGGAGCCTTGTAAGAGAGTTAATAAACTGTGGGTTGACATGATCAAGTTTGAGATTTAGAACGATCATTCTGGCTTAGTGTAGAGAAGAAACTGGAAGGGGTAGCAGTGGATGTGAAGAGAGTGGTTAGGGGAGTGTGTCAGGAATGCAGGAATGGTTAAGGGCATTGCATGTTGAAGGGTGGTCTGGTGACCTGAGGACAAAAAATTTAAAAATCTACTTATATTTAAAAATATGGAGGTCATTGGTATATTTAGTCAGATTTATTTCAATAAAAGGATGTGACTGGAAAACAGACTGGAGTGGATAGAAGATTGGGTAGAAAATAAAGAAATGAAATAATGAAGACAACTCTTTGATGAATTCTGTTGTAAAGGGGAGGAAAGAGAAAGTATGGTAACTAGAGGTGGAGGGAATATCAACTAGATGAAGGGAAGTTAAGATCTAAAAGATTTGAGAATGCCACAATATTATCAAAGAGGAGTAATAAGAGAGAAATCAGTGTGTTAATATTCCTGAAAAAGACAAAAGGATGTGGTAGAATACAAACCACAAAATAAAGGATTCCCTTTGGAAGAAAGGGTAACAGAACAGAAAGAGAGAGGAGAGATTATGATTTAAGAAGATTTTTGCTGTGAGAAGGGCTTTGGCTTGGTCTTTGAGTCAGCTCCCATACACGGTTTAATTTGTCTCTATGAAGCAATGATCAACCTCCAACAGTGAATGAATCCACAGGTTTTGAATTTTGGGAAAGGAGAGAAAGTTGAAATAGGAATTGTAGAGAAGAAATTGAGAGAAGTATTATACTTTCTGGGCAGCGATGAGCATCTACTTTGCTTTGCTCTTCATAATGATAGTATGAGATTCTCCAGCAATTCTGCTGCCTTGATACAAACTTAGAGGAAGTGAAGAGTTGGGTTTACTCAGGTTTTTGTTAGGTTAGGTGGTCCAAAGAAAAGAGAGAGAGGTTAATGAGTTTAGGATATTAGCAACAATAATTTTTAAATTATGGATCGTGGAAGCTCACCTGAACAAAGTGGAATATAAAGAAGTAGAGGAAGCAAATGAATTGGAAGGTAGGTCATTACCAGCCATGAGACACCAATGAGATTGGAAACTACAACCAGTAAAGAAACGAAATAAGAAAACTAGGAAAGAAAGAGGTTATAATCACAGAGTAGGATATTTGAATAATTGATTTTGAAGCAAATATATTTCAGGTGTTGATATATACAACCATGGTTTGGGGTGAATGAGGTGCTAGTAAGAAAGTGATTGGAAATGATGGTCAAATAACTGAGAAATCACTCAGGACTTTGGGGGAAGGAGAAGAAGGGGTATACTGGAGCTGGCTTATATTGACTTGCAGGAGTTATAGTTTTAAGAATTTCATAGTTTTGTTGGTATCAAGTCCATAGTTTCAAATGGTGAGAGTGGGAATATTTAAACCATAAAAACCAGGAAACGCTACAAATCTGGCCTTTCCACTTTTCCACAGAGCAAAATTGAACTGTTTTTTTGATACATAAATTTATTTATTTTTATTTCTGGCTGTGTTGGGTCTTCGTTGCTGCGTGCGGGCTTTCTCTAGTTGACGCGAATGGGGGCTACTCTTTGTTGCGGTGCGTGAGCTTCTCATTGCAGTGGCTTCTCTTGTTGCAGAGCACAGGCTCTTCAGTAGTTGTGGTTCGCGGGCTCTAGGGTTCCGCGGCATGTAGGATCTTCCCAGACCAGGGATCTAACCCGTATCCCCTGCATTGGCAGGCGGATTCTTAACCACTGCATCACCAGGGAAGTCCAGAGAGCCAAATTGTTAAACATTTACTAGTTCATCACTGATAGAAACCAACATTTGGGCACTACAGTTTTTTTAAGAATGATGCCATAACCAGAAAATGAATAGAAGACTGTAGTAAGAGGAATCAGGTAGTAAGTTTGTATGGCATGAGTCTTAACAGAACAAAGGTTTATACCTTTGTTTGTTTTCCAAAAGGGGTGGGACAGTGATGGTCTAAAAGTGGGAAAAGAACAAAGAGGACGCTAATTTACTTCCCATCCCTGAGATATGTAGAATGTGAAATACATTCTAGTATTTTTCGTTTACACATTAAAGCTACACTTTGACATTGAAATAGGGTTGAAAATTATTTATGCAGTTCAGTGATGTGGATTTCTTTATGCTTTGCTTTAAAACTAGGCCAATGGTATTCTTTTCCTTATTAAATTAAGGCATGAACAGAATATGAAAAAAGTAAATGTGCCTATTCTTCTAAATATGTAAAATTATATAGACTATCTCTGGTGAATGATATAGAATTTATATGGTTTAACCCATTTATTCTGCAGATGAGCAAACTGAGTTCTAGAGATATGAAATTACTCATGAAATATCACTTAGCTTCGTAACACCAGAGCTGAGACTAATATTCCTGTCTTCTAAATTCTACCACAAGATAAATAATTCCATTGTACACATTTATACATTTACTTATTTTTTAAGCTGATTTATTCAATAAATAGCTACTGGTACGTACTGTACACCAGGCACTATTCTAAGTAGAGGTGCTATAATGATGAACAAAACAAGGCAAAACTCTCCATCTTCATGCAGTTTATCTCACAGCAAAGGGAGATAGGAACTGAACAGATATATAAATAAAAATAGGAAATATGTAATATACTACATAGTTATTAAGTGCTATGGATAACAATAAAGCAGCAGGCATATCTGTGTTACATTGGAATTGGAATTATAAATAGAGTGAATAGTGGAAGTCCCTTTGGAAAGGCGATGTTTGACCAAAGATCAGAAGGAGGTAGTGAGGCATACAGATATGCAAAGGAAGTACAGTCGAGCTAGAGAAAATGGCAAGTTCAAGCACCTAAGTCAGATGTGGCTCTTCTACTTAAGACGTGCCTCAGGGACTTCCCTGGTAGTCCAGTGGTTAGGACTCAGTGCTTTCACTGCAGGGAGGCATGGGTTCCATCCCTGGTGGGGGAACTAAGATCCCATAAGCCGCATGGTGTGGCCAGAAAAAAATGTACCTCAGGTTAGTGATTTATATGATCATTGATGCAATTACCTTATACATACTAAATTCATGGTTATCATGATTAAGTATGCATGTTTAGCCAGTGGATGGAGAAGTGATTAAAACTGTTTCTCTCTCCTCCCTACGGCCAACTACGGTCATTTATTTACTATTTAGAAACAAAGTATCCATTTTGTGTATATTTTGACGTATATAAGGTTACAGCAGTACAAACATTATGTATCTAAACAACATTCTTAAAATATTTTGATGAGGTTTGCATCATCTCCCTGAAGAGTTTAGAAATCCTGGAAAGGGTACTGGCTGAAAGTGAGAAGAATGATTCCTTTAAGAGTTTCAAATGTTGAGGATTTTTTCCCCACACCTATTTATAGTTCAGAGTTTCAATTAGAAAGGAGTAAGAGACCCAGCAAAACTGTAATTGATTTGAATCCTAAAGGAAAAGGAATTATTTCCTCTGACTTCCTGTCATACATCCCCTCATCAATGTAGGTTACACCTCATCTGTCCCTTGTCAAGGCATTTATCACACTATTTCATAATTCTTAGTTTACTTTTCCTGTATTTATGGGACATTAAGCTTTGCTAAGACAGGGGCCGTGCTTTGTTTTGGTCTAACCTCTACATGCATAGTGCCTGGCATGGTCCTTTACACCAAGCTGTTGCTCAATAAATATGAAAGAACAAGTGAGTGAATGGGTAAGCAAGTGAATGTTTCCATGTTCCTATAAATTATAAATTATTCTAAAGGTAAAGCCAGAGATATAAGAATATAGTAGTTATATGCTGCAGTCCTGATAGAGAGTTACTATGTTCCTCCACTGGTTGATCACATAAAATTTGCAATAAGAATAAAATCCTGATATCTTTAGAGAGCTTTATAGCTTGTCGAAGTGACTTTATATGAATTTTCTCATTTATTCCTCATAACATTTCTTTGAAATTCTTAGGGAAGCATTTTGTTAGATATGGCCAAGAAATTGTGGTTCAAGGTCCTCCATTGACCCAGTGAAGTCAAGTTTCCTAATTTTATTTACATTTGACCAAATGATAGTAAACTATATTGCTGATTACTATTATTTATAAGAAAAGAAAATATTTGACCAGGAAATTTCAAGATATCTCATTTAAAGAATAAAATGCAATGACCAGAAGAATCATCAGTAGGGATTCTGAATAGTGCAGAATGAACTGTCAAATCCTGGCTCAACTGCCTCAAAAGGATAACTGCCTTTAACTGCACCAAATCACTTTAAACTTGCTGCCCATCCTGTTATGCTCAGTCATAATTCTCTCTCTTATTCCTCTATTAACTCTCCGTAACGATGAGAAGAGCAATTCTCTTTCATTGTCTTTCTCTTCAAATATCCTGTTTTAAGAGATTGCCGATGCTTCAAGATAAAACTGCCAGAATTATTCCAAGGACTGACAGGTTTGCTAACAACCAAATGCTTTCAGATCACTGCACTAGCCTCAGATCCACCTTTGATATGAACCACATATGGCTTCAGTCCTGTTTTCCTGAATTAACTCTAATTTCCTAGTGACCAAGGTCAGATGAGTCCAGATAGGGCTCAGCTGTTCTTACCTAGCACATATGTTCCACTATTGTTGGTAATTTATTTACTGTAATAAAAAATTAAAATGCAAATCTCAGCCAAATTCTCCTTTACCAAGGTCTCCCTTGGTATGGGCTTTTTCAAACCACATATTAGGAATGACTACATGCGACTTTTTCATAACAGAATAATAAATGTTGTTATAGCACGTATAACCAAATATTTAAGTTAATATTAGAAACCAAATTGGTAATGTGGACTTTATTGAAAAGGAATGATTTGAGTAAGTACCAATGACACCAAATTTACTTTGGTAATTATGGAAAATCATCATAAATTACTGCCTCTTCTTTTAGTAATTTCACCACTTTCATCCATACACCAGAGTTCAAGTAATTCTGCCACACATTATGGTTTAGGTGAGAAAATATTTTTTCATGAATGTTTATTTTTTAAATAAAAATAGATGGGTTCTTAACATAAATAAAGTCTTTTTAAAAGTTACTTTGGGGGCTTCCCTGGTGGCGCAGTGGTTGAAAGTCCGCCTGCCGATGCAGGGTACGCGGGTTTATGCCCCGGTCCGGGAAGATCCCACATGCCGCGGAGCGGCTGGGCCCGTGAGCCATGGCCGCTGAGCCTGCGCGTCCAGGGCCTGTGCTCCGCAACGGGAGGAAGTTACTTCAAGATGTTTTAGGTGTTGTACTACTTGATAAACTTTTTTAAAAATCTGAGTTGTAGTCAACGCTTCAAATATTATGTATAAAAAACATATTACAAAATAGTACTGGATTTTCTTTGTACTGTTGATGCTTTGTGGTTATGATAGTTCAAACAAGATTAATATTAAAGATTTTTCCCTCTTATTCAAGAAAATAAGCTTTCCTCTAGAACACACTTTAAAAGTTAATTTTAAATTAACTTCTAGAGGTCTAGCAAATATTTTCTTATCATTTTTAGGGTATCTGACAGGTTTATAAAAATAGGTCCAATGAACACAAGATGGTTTCTAAATTTTAATTTGTATTTGACAGCAATCAAAGTGAATGGGGGAGAAGAATTCATTTGTGTCCTAAAGAATTTAAATCAAAGATTTTTTTTAAAATGGCTTTGAATTTGTAAACTTTGTTGCTTACAATAAAAGATCTACTCCAATGGTACAAGAGTAGCCCTTACTTTATTGGCTTTCATAGCATTTTATATGGGATAGAAACAAATTTCAAAGCACTATCCTTGTATCAATATCTTACTGTGTCTAAAAATCTCTCTCTAAAATGCTCAGGAAAAATGTTGCCTAAAACCCATTAGATATTGGAGATCTTCAAAGAGCCAGGTAATTTCAGTTTGCAAACTTTATTTTGAATTCTATCAGAAATGAAAGCTATGTATCCTTAAATTTGGAATCATTAGCTATATGTTTTAAATATTTTAAGTATACTGAATGCTCTTTGTAAAGCACACAATCTTTTGGCATCTTTGAATTTTTAAAAAGTGTTGTATTTCTTATTCTTTGTAAGTTTATTCTTGACAAGAATTTTTTCTTTTATCCTTCTGTTGATGTTTCATAGCCCATGAAAACTGCTATTATAAAAAGACAGTGCCTTATGAACTAGTTTTATTGGTTTTGTGCTGATGTAGCAAAAACCAAATCAACTTACAAGCCTCAGCATTTTGATAAAATAAACACTGCTAAACATTGACATCCTAAATCTGTCTGATGTAACACAGAAGGAAAAGTGTCTTTAATATGAGACACACACACACACACAAAAGAAAGAAATTTATTCCAGTATTTAGAGCAGTGGGGTGGGTTGTGTGAGAAAATAAGACGATTTTATTTCAAACATTTAAAATATGCTTTTCCTTTACAGTGCTTTGATTTTAATATTCACTTCAAGCAATATCTCTGAGACTTGATTTATTTGTGTGACTTTATATTACTATGTACAGCCTAACTGTAGATAATACTTAGGACTGTTTTTCATTTTTGCCAAAGAAGTTATTGTCTTGTTATGGAATTAAAATTCTTCTTTAAAACCATGATGTTATAAATCCTATCAGCATTTTACTCTTTACAAATCTACCTTCACTGCTAATATTTTTTTCTTATCAAGTAGCCTTAGTTTTCTCATTTGTGAAGTAAAGGAGTGAAACAGGATATTCTTTTTTTTTTTCACTGATTAATTTTTTTGTTTTTAACTTGGCTATACTCTATCTGAATAGTTTCTCTTCTATGCCCTAAT
This sequence comes from Orcinus orca, assembly GCF_937001465.1. NCBI lineage: Eukaryota > Metazoa > Chordata > Mammalia > Artiodactyla > Delphinidae > Orcinus > Orcinus orca. Next base: position 55,578,283 of record NC_064570.1, on the reverse strand, counting down.
TTGCCATTATCTCAATTCTTCCCTTACAGAAAATTATATTTTCTGATGCTTAGTTTATTACCTGACTTTCATTTTTCATATTCCTCTTAAAACATTCTTCTGGAATGTCTTTCCTAATGAATTTGGCAACAGTGATGCACAGGGCCAAGCTGTGTCCCAATTCCTGAGTCTGTTCTGGTGTTCTATGTAGGTCCTCACTTCTCTGTATCCCTGTGGCTAGAGGACTTTCAAAGACTGTGCACATTTAGCTCAATAGCTTAGTCTCCATCCACGATTTTATCACGTCCCTTGGCAATGATCAGTAGCTACTTCACTGAATGAAACTAACCTTAGTCTAACAGGAGAGTCAGCAGAACATAGTATACAGGTCATTCTTTCAACATGCTGCACCTTCCACCTACGATCTTTAGTTCACATTGCAACTTGGTATATCCTTATTTCTAAATAAGTTTACATAAACTTTCACACTCAGCATACAAATATTTGATTATTAATTTTAAATACCTGCTTACTGACCTTAAATGAGTTCTTATTCCTAATCTTTAACTTATACAGCTTCTATCTATTGATTTTAACCTTAGAGATCCTACAGTCTATTTTACCTTGAAAATGTTCAACAATTTTCTATTTTATTAGAACTAAAACTAGCTGAGGCTTCTTATTTCCTCCTTACACATTAGATCTTAGAGTATCATATCAGTATAATTCCACATGTATTTAATATAAATATTCTGAAATTAGAGGTCAAGCCAATTGCAGTGTTTTAAATTCTCTTTTATTCTACATTTCACTTGAGGTTTCCATTTTTGATATCAGATTTTTAATATGTATTTGTTCTCTGAATGCATTTTCTTTCAACAGAGTCCATTTACATTTTTTTCTTTGCATTTGTGCCGCATCTGTTACCTCTCTGAAGACATTTATGCCATTTTTATTTGTTTTGGTCTTTATAATTTAGGTTAGAGACTCACTGCAAGCTCTGGGTGCTTAGTTAAGTGTGAAAAACTATGAGCTTCACTTTAGGGTGATATAGTGGGTTGTTTTGTTGGAAATCCATGATATGTGCCTTTAGATGCAGTTGATATAGTGCAATAATTAAGACTATGAACTTGGTAGCTAATCTGCCCATGTTTGATTCCTGGTTTTGCTAGGAAGAGGCCACGTGAATTTAGGCATATTATAAAGCACTCTGTGTTTTGGTTTTCTAATTTTAGAATGGGGACAAAAATACTACCACCTACTAGAAATCTTGTAAAACTTAAAAAATTTTAATACGTATAAATAATTTAGAATAATGTTTGGCACATGCTATTATATGTGCTAACTGCTATTATTACTATTATTGTTGTTATTAATATTATTAATATTATTATTATCTCTTTAGAGCAGTCCAGTTTTGCTTAAAAATATCTTCTTGGAGGAATTCAAAGAACCAAAAGGGACAGAATGCTGACTGGTCTCAACATGGGCTGTAGACTCCAACCTCTTCCTTCTGGTTTCAGTATGGGCCCCGGTAGCTCCACTTCCTCCAGTGCACTCTTGTTTACTTCCCAGAGAATAAAACCTCTAGTCCTTTGCTTGGGTGGGATCGAGCAGTCACCAAGCTGCTCAGAGATAGTTGTTTTTAAGACATTTTTTCAGTAAATTCTACTGTTGTTAGACATTTGATCATTCCGGCTTTGAGAAGGATGTAGAAATGCCAATCTCAGAAACTTTTACAGGGGAGAAGGGGGTCCTAAACGTTGGTTAGCTCAGTTACAATTCATCTATCTGCTTTCCAGCTTCCAAAATTTTGTTTTTGTTGCACCCTATCCATTTCTCTTTTGCCTTGTGGTTTCATGCCATAGGAGAGGACATGTGTTCAAAGATGATATTCAACCTTCCATCTTTGCCAGAATACTCGGTGTTTCTTAAGAAAAATAAAACACAAGCACTTGGGAGTAGTATGCTCTCTTTTTAAAAAATAATTGGAGTTACAAAAATGTCTTACTACTGCATAGTGTGTTTATGTGTACTGTCTTATATGATCCTCACAAAAACCCTGTAAGTTTAGCAAAGATATTTGACTATTATGTAAACTGGAATTAAAAAATTAACTGGCTTGCATAAGGACATATCTTCTATTAATAAGAGATATAGAATTAGTGATCATTACTTCTGGCTCAGGCCTACATTATTCAGAATTTATCTATATATTAGTTAATTATAAGTAATCAAGTATTTATGAGTGGCCAGATTTATAGAGAAAAAAGCCTCGTAATCTTCATATTCAGCGTAAGAGTTTGTTCAGATACTTTCTTCAAATATTTTATAAGCCATCTTAGCTGCTTTAAATTTAAGGGTTTCAGTAAAATTCATGTTGTTCAGATCTTGTGTTTTTAAACCAGTGATGCACTATACCATCTTCACTACTGAAAATGATAAAAGTAATAAAATTGGCAGGCAATGCTAAAGATTAATTTTCTATTTCAACTTTCTGTAGAAGTTGTTTAAGAGTTGAATGGCATTACATACTGCACACATACACACATGCAGTCTACAAAGGTAGTAATGGCTTTTAATCTTACTTCCCATATCTTCTACGCAGCATTGTGTTTCACAGCCATAATTGAGAGATAACTGTGCTCAGTTGGAAATTGTGGTTAAAGAATGACAGCAAAACAAGCAAGCAAGCCATATAGAATGTGTGTGAGCAGCAAGTAGTCAATATTTCTAAATTGAAATATTTATTATTTGGCTTTTTATTTTTATTATGAGAAACAAAACGATTTGGGTAACTTTTCTATCAAAACCTATTATGCCATATAGGAACAATAGAAATACTTATATTTTCTGCAGACAGACAGGAAAGATGAGTGAACCTGTACAAAAATCATAGACAATAGATTCCAGAAAATAAGAGATACTTAAGTAATAATGGAAGGTAGGAAATGATTAATAAGGACCTACTGTATAGCACAGGGAGCTCTACTCAATACTCTGTAATGGCCTATATGGGAAAAGAATCTAAAAAGGAGTGGATATATGTATATGTGTAACTGATTCACTTTGCTGTACACCTGAAACTAACACAACATTGTAAATCTACCATACTCCAATAAAATTTTTTTTTAAAAGATAGGAAATGATTAGTTTCAAAATGAATATAAATAGTACCTTCTAGGAAATGCTCATAGAAATAAAAAATCAGTGCAGTAAAGTGTTCCAAGAATTTTATATAAAAATATATTTTTTAAAATCTTTATTTTGTCAGCTGAAGGTTAGTATTGTAGATTAGACATTTCAAATGTAAAATAACTAAATTTCACATTAATGTAAAATTAAACTATACATTTGTAAAGAATATATTAGAAATATATCTTAGTTTGTTGGGTGTGGGTTCTGTTAAAAAGATTGATGTGTTTACTTCATTAACCACAGCAAAATATTAATAATGGATACATTCATGTACTGTTAAAAATGTAATTCTCTTCTTTTAAATTGTGTTGCATAATGTTTAAACTAAAATTTTCTTTTAATGTTAAAAAAGAGAAAGACGTAATTATACTATTTAAATGATTAGTGCCATTGTAAACATTATATTCTCCCTTTGTTTTGGACAAAATTACTAGTCCTCAAGTTTTTATTTAAATTAACTCTTCAGTGATGGAACATGTTATCATGAATTGAAAATCATGTAACTAAAGCAATAAAATGTATTTATTGCTAATGTTCCTATAACTAAAATAAGGCAGAGAATTTAGGAGATTTATGAACAATACAAGTAAGAATAACTTTTTGTACACTTTTTATCTCTGCTTGATTTTTGGCCTCAATGAGTACACCCATGTTATGATATTACCCTATCAGTCTCCATTAAAGATGTTACATTTTAAATTGTCAAGAAATGAGCATGTAATTTTGATTACGTAAATTTTTAGTATTACATTTTTGGATTGTGTTTATTATCAGTCACAGATTCACTAAATCAAAAACTGTATCCAAGTTTTTTTTTTTTTTTAACATAAAATCTCTTTAATCTGCAGGTGAGCTCTGATTTTGATTCTATTTTGTATTTTGGCCTCACTTAATCCAAAACATTAGGAGAAAAATTCTTTACCTTTGAAAGGAAATGAACTTGTTCTAGCTATCCTCATTATGTTACTAATTTGGATAGCCAGATACATCTTTGCAAAATCTCACTATTGGTCTTAATTATTCCAATAAGAATTTCATCATAGTCTTAATTATTCCTTTCATTTCCCTTTTCTACTCCTAACATTTGATTATTTTACTTGAAAACAACTGACATGCCTCCATAGCTGCCCAAATTTGTAATCATATCAATCTTATTCTGGGGGTTCTAGCCGCCTTCTTTCCCATTTTAAGCCACTGGCCTTTTAGCATGTTTTAGTGTTCACTGGAGAGCAAAGGTTTACACGTCTACCCTTTCTTAGCTCTAAAGCTACTTGTTTTTATTAAGCACTCATTGTACCTTTAGGTATTTTTTCCCCCCAAAATTAAGGTTTTTCTTCCCATTTTTTCATTGAAATAATTCCAGAATTTTTCTAATATTACTGTGTACCTACGTTTTAGTGGAAGGAGTAATATCGCATTTATGTCCTGGCACATGTAGGACTAAATGCACGCTTAAGCTGCAAAAGATTGCATATCTATTTATTTGAAAATAGTTTTGAATTTTCATGACAGAGCAACCAGTATGGTGAATATCCTTCTTGTGTTTATTGTTGCAGTATTATTTTTTGTGATTGTATAAGAATTAAACTAAGATAAAGGTTTCACAGACGAGCTTTCCATAAGCAGATGCTAACCTTTTTCCTGTTTATGTTTTACCAGTGCCTTCTGAACAAAACCCATTTCTTTCCTTTAGCAATTGATCGTACTGAAGCCCTACTGAGAATTTCCGGTTGGATGTAAAAACTCTTCTATTTTCTTGGTCCAGGAATCGTTAGTTAGTAAGACCTGAATGATTGATTTCCTGTTGTCCTGAGGCAGGTTAAAAGAAGTTCTGTGGTGTCCCGATTGTGTCTTAGCAGAAATGTAGTCATTCTTATTTGTAATATCCTTATTTGTAACAAATTCCTCTCATCTCTTCAACCTATATCTGTATGTTATCCTTGGGGGATAATGTAACATCTGTCTTATAGTCAACTGAATTCGGGGGGGGAAAAAAAAACCTCTTAGTGTCCAGTGTCTGCATCTTCCAAATTTGATGTTATAGTAATGTTGAAGGATAAAATTGTACACATGAGATATTCATGTGAGATACAAACACAAAAAACCGTCCTTATTAATCTTGTTTATTTTCTCTTGTTTATTGCCTCCTATGATTTACTAGTTGTGAACTTTTGAACATCAGGACATTTTTTATACATTTGTTAAATAAATCTGCTCTATACCTGGAAATACGATGAGGAATTGCTATGAGAAATGTTTTTATACAGATTTTGATTGTTTTGTGGCTTAGTATCACTGTTATTACTAATACAGTTATAAGGTAGGATGAGCAAACTAAATATGGTCAATTTCATCTAAATATTGTAGGATCATGTGGAAACTAAGAAATGTCTTTCTTATGTATTTTATTTTTCCCCAGAAATCAAAAATCTCCACATATGACAAAATGTGGGCCTTTATGAGTAGCAGGAGGCAGTCCGTGCTCGTCAAAAGTAATGAAGAAGGAATCCAGAGAGTCCTCACCTCTGATTATGCTTTCCTAATGGAGTCAACAACCATTGAGTTTGTCACTCAGAGGAACTGTAACCTGACACAGATTGGCGGCCTCATAGACTCCAAAGGTTATGGCGTCGGCACCCCCATGGGTAGGCTTCATGTCAGCCACTTGTGCTTTGTTCATTAATCTTAGTTGCTGTGAAAATGGAAGAAAAACAATGCCTTCATATGCCATTAGGAATCTTGCTTCAAACAAATGTATCTTGCTATGTTCTGAGACTGTATAAAGTCAGGAAGATATTTGGACATCTGCTTCTAAAGGAATAAGTAACAAAAGGAAAATTGATTTCTACCAAATGGTCAGTAGACATTTTTACTGTATCAGTGTTGAAAACATCCACAACACACACCACCCCCCCCCCCCGCAAAGGACCTTCTCAATCTTACACTTAAAAAAAGTTTTTATGAATTAAGTTTTGCAACATTATTTTTTCAGATTGGTGGCTTACGAATATTGTATTTGACTTAGTTAACTAAAAGAATGAGCCACAAATGGTTACTGTGAATAATTATCTTATTTACAAGAGGTATATGTTTATTTAAGAGGAATAGCAGACTATTTACCAGGAACATATCTAGAATATTTTACACTAGGATTGATTAGTTTTAACATTCTCTTTCTTCTATATGACAAAATTCTTTTCAATAATAATCATGGAATGAAATAATAATAATTGCCACAAAAGACAATGAAAATTTTCATTTATTGAGCTTCATATTTATGTATAATGTATATGAACATGTATATACATTCATATGATTAATGAATGTATAAATACATATTTCAGTATATATGTACATGTCATGGGCATAAAAATGGCTCCCACAAAATGTCCATGGCCTAATCCTGAGAACATAAGAATTTATTACCTTTTATGACAAAAGGGACTTTGCAGATGTGATTAAGTTAATGATCTTAAAATGGGAAGATTATCCTGGATTAACCAGGTGGGTCCAGTGTAATTGAAAAGGTCCTTAAAAGAAGGAAGCACAAGTGTCACAATTAAGAAGGTATCACAACAGAAGTAGTGAGAGAAAGAATGTGCTAGTCCACCTGGGCTGCCGTAACAAAACACCAGAGATTGGGTGCTGTAAAAATGACAGAAATTGATTTCTCACAGTTTTGGAAGCTGGAAGTCCAAGATCAAGGTACCAACAGATTTGGTGTCTGATGAGAAGCTGCTTCTTAGTTAATAGACCAGGAAGGAACAAGGAATCTATCTTGAGTCCCTTAAACAAGAGCACTAATCTCATTCATGAGGGCTCCACCCTCATGACCCAATCACACCCCACTGACCCCACCTCCAAATACCACTATACTGGGGATTAGGTTTCAATATATAAATCTTGGGGCCGGGGGACCCCATGGCAGGGAAGGGGAGGAAGAGAGAGAGAGAGAGATTGATTTGAAAATGTTACTTGGCGAACTGAAGATGGAGGAAAGGACCACAGCCTAGCAATACAGAGGACCTTTAGAAGTTAGTTTAGGAGGCAAGGAGACCAATTCTTTCCTGGAGGCCACGGAAGGAATGCAGCCCTGCAGATACCTCACTTTTAGGACTTCTGACCTATAGAACTATGGGATAATGAATTTGTGTTATTTTAAGCCCCTCAATTTGTGGTAATTTGTTATAGCGGAAATAGGAAACTGATACAATATGCAAAGAAAACAAAATAACAGATTAACATGTTTTTATTACATCTTTTTTTTTTTTTAAAGAAAGGGGAAAGCACTTACAGCTACTCACTGGCTATACAGTAATGAATAATGACACTATAATTTTTCTGAGCCTTAACTTCTGCAAATTTTTAATGACTTTGTCAAAACGGATCTTCATGTATTTGTGTTTAATAAATGGTATAGTCATATTTGTCCAGGTATCATTCATAATTTTATTACTTTTAATTTTGAAAAGTTTCTTTCTAACATGTATACCATAGTTAGAAAGTTGGGCACAGATTCATAAAAATCCCATTTCATGATAAATTCCAGAAATTGCAATAGTGTCCATGTCTTTGTTTCTTTGGGATCATTTCTAACAACTTTCAAATGTCTAGGAAGTCCAAAAATTTTCCACCATAATGACTTCAAAAACTTCAACATTAAATTCTTTCATATTAGGTAAAGTTTACTCAAATTCATTATAGCTCAAAATAGTTTGAACTGGCTTTGAGAGAATTTTGAGACATTCGCTCCTGTAACATTACATATTCCTGCAATTATATAGTAGACTCAAAATAATGATTGCACAGTCATTGTGAAAGCAAAGCAAAACAAAACAAAAAAACAAGAACCTTAAGTTCTTGCTCCAAAAATATGCGAGTGTAGCTGAGCTCACATATCTTGGGGGAGTGAGCTGTATAATGAGAATTCTCCAAATTAGTTTCCAAGTGGAGTACAATGTTTATTAAAGAATAAGAAATAAATAGATGCTAATTCAAAACTCAATAAGAGTTGGGCTGTTAAAACTCAATAGTAATTGTTTAGAACCTGGATGAACAAAAGATATTTTCAAGAGAGGAATATTTTACTTTTGACATGTTTTGATTTGCCAGCGCCGGGTGACAGTTGTTGCTATTATTGTTTTAAAATTCTCTACACAAAATGAACCCCCTTTATTGTTTGCACAGGGAAAGGCCATCCAAAGCTTTGCCATTATTATGCCAATGTATGTATTAATTCAGAAGTTTTCTAATTAATTCTAATATATAAAAATGCTTGAGTTCTCATAATTATAGCTTAAGAAGCACTTCTTTTCAAAATGCTTTAAATTATACTTATATTCACAGTAAGGCTTGAGTTTATTGCCACAGTTTTGTGTTGATGGAGTGTTCAAATCCTGGCATACTCCATAGTTAGATCCCATATGGCTCTTTGCCTAAGAATTACCTAAAGAACTCAACAACTTCATGAGTTGATGTACCATTTATTCAGAATTTGTGATGAGTAACTTTGATAACTTTTCAAGCGTACTTGTACTCATTTATGAAAAGTTATATGAACAAATTTATGTTTTAGAAAAGAGGCTGATAATATGCTCTAAAGTATCATGTAGTATTTTGCACACTGATATTCTAGATTTAGCCTTGTCAATGTGATCTTAGACAAGTGACATGAAATTTATAGCTTCTAAATTTCTTTCTTTTTTTTTAATTAGTAAAATTACAGGGTGAAACTAGGAACACCTAAGGTCTGTTTAATGCTAAACATAATAATGTTTCAGATAATGTACTTGACAGAGTCCCAGAGTTTGATTTAAAGTGGGCTAGAAACTACGTGGAGAAATATGATTAGCTGATGTTTTCAAACAAATTTTAAAAATCAAACACCTTCTTAAACACTTATGAGAGGAATGGAAGCAGTGATTTGATAGGTTCCCATTGCCTCACAGTTTCATTTGGAAAGAGCTGAAGAAAATAAATGCATTTTTCAGTGTTGTTTCTGGAAGGAGTGAGATTCCTATGTATCCTTACCCTCCTCTTTTAGTTTACATTGCGTGGAAGAGGGCAGAGATTTTTGTCTGTTTGTTGTTGTAAGCCCACACAACAATAGTGCCTGCACTCTGTGGACCCTCAATTATTTGTTCAACAAATGAACTCTACATATGAAAATATGGTGCAGCAAGATTTATAAATACAGAAAACAACTTTTGGAGCTAAAGATCAGCATGGCATCTTACATTACTCAATGCGATGACCTCATTAAACAAACCTGAGTGACTGAGGGTAGTGAGAATTGAATAAGATTTGGGGAGGATGTTTGAGGACTTTAGAGTATAGCACAGATATTCTTCATTAATATTAGTTACATAATAGCACTCATAATTTCAAAATTTCTAGAATAAAGAAATTTGACTTATACTTAATATAAAACCTTAACTTGATGGGGTTTTTTGGTTTGTTTGCTTTTTTGTGTTGTAAATACAATGTACCAACGTACCAGGAATGTCTCTTATCATATTGTTTTGCTTTGAGGAAATGCTTGTTACGAATAAATCAAAATAGTATATTATATAATTCTCAAAACTCCCTGAGATATTTCAGATGTGAAAGCTATTTAAAAAAAGAAAGATAACAGTTAAATCAGTTCTAGGGAAGCTGTTACAGTTTCCTGGAAACATACAAATAGCAATTTTTGTTTTCTCCCTACCCCTGACACTGTTTACTGAAAGATATTGACTTACAGGGAAAATATAAAACAATTCAAAATATTAATAAATGTATAAACTATATAACTTTTTAAATGAAGGAAAATACTGGGCACAGCATTTGGAATTTCTATTTCTTCTCATTTTAAGCTTATCTTATATATGAGAGAAGGAAACAAATTAAACTATAAGCCTTAGGGTGTAGATTTTTTTTTCCTTTTATCTGTTCAACTCAGCTGATCAGATCCACTTTTGCCTTCTGAAGAAAGCGTAGTTATTGCAGAAAATAGTCATTGATACAGGCAAGGTCACTTGCATGAGAAACTTAAGAAATCAATCCACTTATATATCTAAGTGGAATCATTTCTTCGTAGTGTGTAGTTAGTTTGGTATAATAGTGTAATAAATTCGTGTTTTCATTAAAATGAATTTTTAAAAATTAGGTAATAGCACATAATAAATTTCTTTTATAGGACTTTCTTGGACTTTTAATGTAAAATTATCAGTACATATTAATAAAAATTCAAAGCATCTAATAATACTTTGGCATAGCAAAATTATAGACTAGGAAGAATATTTTTACCATATTCTTCTTTATTTTCATTGCCAAATAATATTGAATTTAAATTTATTAAAATGTCTCATTACTAAAAGTTGCTTAACACATTTAACATACATTTTGTTTCTAGCCAAATTCTGAATGAGATAAATTTGAACATAATAATTTAAATTTGAAGGGATTAATATTCAAACCACTCACCTGTAGGTATTGCAATATAATCTTTGTTTCTCTTGTTCAGATAGTTTTCTTCTGTTTGACTTGATAATATTGTTCTTAACTTTAGTAAATTATATTTTATTCACTCATAACATAGTATAAAATTAAAATGATTTTGAGTATCCAATACATTATAAGTCTTAACTCATATAACTTCATCAAAGAAGTATAATCTAGAAAGAGGCATTTCACACTTTACCCCCTCAAATATGTCTGAGAAAAAAACTTCAGGCAGTAATTTATGATTTACTATGTCATAGCTCTGCCAACAATATGGCTTTCATCAGTTATTACTTAGTCATTAATAAATGCAATGACATGCAACTCTAGAACTTGAATGAGATTCTGACTTACCATAAATTTTCAACCAACATCATAACCTGCATTTCTCAACTAGTTAATTAGCATTTGCCTTTTATATCATCTTTTTCAAGCATATTGACAATTTTTTGTAATATGTCATTTTTACTTAGTTTTAAAATTTTGTTTAATTATAAGCCAAAAAATAAAAAATAATGCATTTAGGTGTGAAAAAGTAAAGGTTATTTGAGTCTCTTTCCCAGCAAGAGTTAAGGAGATGAATCTATTCAAAGCAGAGCAATATAGGCTCGGGTTCTGGAAATTTAGATCAGTTCCAGAAATTCCCCAGGATTTTGAGTTTATACCTGCAGAAGCCATAAACTGATATGAAAATTCTGTCTTTATTAATACTGCCAATGTGATCAAGGAGAGGAACTCCCTTTGCTTTGCTTTTATTGTTGCTCAGATTTTTAGATATTGTCATAGAGGTGTATGTGGTTAAATGCAGGAGGGTAAACAGAAATACTATGTCTCTTTTGGAGTGAATATTCAGAAATATTTCAAAAATTATACATATTTTTCTTTTTTCCCCCAGAAGTCCATGCGTCCTTTTAACCTGCTAGGCCTCCTCCTGTGTGATTCATCTAGGGGCCTGCCATCACCATTCATCACTCTGAGTGTGATGATTACTGCCCAAACTGTTGTGAAATCACTGAATGACTCAGATATAAGCTATTTAATTAGGGAAGCTCTGTTTACACAAAAATACCTTAGTGGAGCAATCAACAATGATGTGAAGGTAAATGCTAAATAAGCATAGACTGGTTTAATTAAGCTTGCGGTGACATTAAATCCCTTTCGTAGTTTTCCTGACTGCAGCAATGTTATTTTAATGTGATATTTACTGTATGGTAGATTTTTGAAATTGTAGGTGTTCTTACTCATAATACATTAACTGAACTTCCTTTTCATTCATTAGAATTTTTAAAAAACAACAACTGGATGGGGTAAAGCAAAAAAAGCAAATCACAGCAGTTTTCATTAAGGAATATTTAAAATGTGTGAGCAATTGCAGTCTTACCTTTTAATTCACCATAGGTGATAATCTATTTTAGCCGAACAGGGAGCGTTTCTACTTAATGGCATTTTCGGCTGCCTTGCCTCCCTTCTGACCATCCATACTAAAAGCCTTCTTGGCTTCTGTCTTTGGAATGTTGAGTGCACAGGGCGCTTTGAGGGCTAGGCAGACTCAGCAGTCCATGAGCTGGTAGGAAAACAGCAATCTAGAAAAAATTCCATTAGGGCCAGGTGCTGTTATTTTGTTTTGCTGTGTTCAATTTGGTAGAAATATTGTAAAGTGTCTGAAGGGTCCCATTAAAACTACTTCTGTTTTTAACAATGAGCTAGTGGCACACTTCATTCATTTATTGGTGCCTCCCAACTTTAATAACATATGGGGAGCACGAGTCAGCTGAAAAGGGGACGGAGGAAATTCTGCTCATGTCTGTGCCTATCGTCCAAGATGCTAAAATTTTCTATAATCTTATGTATCCTCATCTTACTTCTGGGATTAAATCAGTAGTAGGTTTCAAACAGTCCATGAATAATTATATCTGTGAACAAAATCCAAATTAAATTACTTATATCATAGTCAGAGAACTACTAAATACGTGTAATACATGAAGAATGTAATAGGCAGTGTAGAGGTGAAGTAAAGATGAATGTAAAGAGTATATTTATAAATCCTTTATAATACTAAGGTTAAATTTAATGACAATTTTATCAGACACAAAATTGTTATATACATTTTTCTTGTATTATATTTACTTATGTAATTATAAATAAGATGCATTCTTGCTTCATAACTGGATTTTAATGTTACCTTTATAAACTAATTTACAAAATATTTTATATTAATGAATACAAAATAGCTGTAGCCCTATTAGTAATTCTTAAGTAAGTTTTATCTCATTATAATGCCCTTACACATAATCAGCCTAAAGTAAAAAATGTTACAATAGGTTGTATCATGGACTCTTTATGGTAGAAGGATACCACATTGACATATGAACAATGTGAAATTTCATTCTTCACTTCTATTTTCTAATGTTAAATGCATGAGATCTCACTGCTTCTTCATTTCTTGTTATTTGATAAAGTGAGAGATGTAGAATTGGTACTGAGGGAGAGGTTGTTTATTTAAGGCAGATGTTGGTGTTTATAAAAATAGAAATCAGTATGAAAAGCATGTTTTTTCCCTGTTTTGCTCACCATCCATTTCTAGAATTCCCAATTCATCATATAATAAGTACTGTAATATTCATCATTATAGATGCATAATATTGCTGGCCTTCAGTTCTTCAGCTTTACAGAAATGAATGAATACATTTGTCTTGATTAGTTGAACATAATGCACAAAAATTGATGCAAATTATTCATCTTTCTGCAGGTCAAACCTTCCATTAAAATGCATTCTATTTTTTTCATTGCATAGGCAGCATAATTTTAATGCTGGTGAAGTAATTTTGCAAGTCTAAATCGAGATCTAATAATTTTCAGAGCCTGAATTAAACAAACAAAAAAAAGCACCAAATTACCCCTGTAGAAGCTGTATTTTCCTGGCATATTTGTTAAAGTCTTAGATTTCATGTCACTGAAAACAGATGAGTCTCAGTAAGCTATGCCTGCTCCACAGACATCATCAACAGACTCTGCAGGCTAGAATCTAGGAAGCGTCCACAGGGAATTTGATGAATTGCGAGCACCAGTGCGAGCAGCCTTCATGAATATTGTAAATGCTGATGAAATGGTACCTAAACAATGAATAAATGGATAATTCTCATGAAAACAGAGTGAGTTCCGATAGACTTTATATGCAAACATTAGAACATTAATTCATTTTGTTTGTGTCTTGTGGTGATTACTCCAAGGCCATGGGTTCAAATCCCATTACAGATTAGTTAGCCAGAATGTGCCAGACTGTCATCCTTTCGTTAGCAAGACTAAGTAAGATCAATGAATCACTCATATTGGGGAAAAAATGGTCAAAACATAGTGGTGAAATGTATAAGCACTAAATTCTGAAGATGAATGCCTTGCATTTTCTGGCCCTCATGTGAAGGCATATTCTTATCATGCTGTATAGAATATGTGGCCTTTGTAGACAGATGACTTATGGGCAAATCTTAGTTCCAACTGAGTGTCCTAGGTGTCCTAAGTGAAGTTACTATGCCTCCCAGAGACTCAGCATTCTTATTGGTAAATGGGTAGAATCATGTCTACATAATTAGATTGCAATAAGTATTAAACATCAAATTTATAGTATTTGGATCAGAACATATGCACCACAAATAATTCTGAAGGACTGTTCTGAAGAAATATTTTATAATAAGTAAAATGATGTATTTGTGGTTTTTAAGTCATTTGCATTTTACCATTTTTCTCTCTATTCTTTATTTTTAGTAATATTGAATGTATTGTAGGTAAAACGTATTGTTAATATGATCCATTCCTAACTAATTAGAAATCATTTCCTATGGAACCCAACCAGGATTTTAACATCAGCCAATCAGTATATTGTATTTAAATAACCATGATTTGGTTACTTAGAAAGTTATTGACATCTATTATAAAGATGAGACAATTTCTATTGTTGGGCATTATATAAATAAAGTTTTTCCTTCTCTGAACATTTCCTGAATGTTTAGTAAACAGAGTCCAAGACATATTCAGAGATTATCTCTGAAGACATGTATGTTTCCTTTTAATTTTGTCAATCTATAAGAAATTTTATCACTCTTCAACCTGCTTGGATCTGTAAAATAATGATCATTAAATATACATCATCCCCTTTCTTAAGGAGATAGACTTGGAAAAACAACTTTAACATCAAATAGAGAAAATAGAATATTGAACACAAACAAGTAGTCTGTTATTTAATGTAGGGACTCAGAGTGGTAGAATTCACTGAGAACCAAAGTTCAGTTTGGCCAAATTGAAAAAGGGACTTGAGCTCTACCTTAAAGGATGGGTACTTTACTCTCCTGAAAAAGTTATTCTCTCTCCCAATTTTGGGATTCTTGAAGATTAAGTAGATTGAGGATTTTATTTAAAATGGTCCAACTTTTATAATTCATTCATTAAAGTTTAATATTGGACTTGGGAAAAAACACGATAGTAAAGAAAGTATTCCTGACATTTCCACTCTTACTGCTCTTCAAATGATTATTATGCAGATGAAAAATTGTAAGAAGAGCAGCGTTTCTAGAATGAAACTATTTCTGTTTTCATATTTTGTGTCAGCGTTACATGATTTAATACCCAGAGAAGAAATGTGACTACAAATCTACTTCACCAGCCGCTTTTAACTAATATGTATGAAATACATCAGAACCAGTGAAAATAGTTTACTGTTTCATTATGTGCTGATAACATTTGCCCTTCTTATCCTTTTTCACATAAGTCAAAGAATATTCAGAATATGAATAAAAGGCAAATGGCTAAAATACATAATCTATAATATGAATTTTTATTGATACATTTTGTATACCTCATATAACCATCTCCTTTTGTGATCTTAGATACTTAAATTTCCTCCTGAGGATTCTACAACTATTCCTTTAAGTAGAATGCATTCAAGTTACTTTTCTATAGAGGACATAACACTTTGAATTTTAACATCTACAACAAAGAAAAAAACCTCAACCTCTATCCAATTTAAGCCAGTTATAGATTTTGAATATAAGTACTTAAAATTTCTTTTAAAATTACTGTATATTAAATGTCCTGGGTGGTACATACACTTGATGTCTATATACATTTGCTCCGTAAATCCATGTAGTCTCTACTTCATAGCTTTTTATCTCTCTTCTCTTATTTCTACATTAACAGTGTCATTTATATTTGGTTCCATTCCACCGTGACATCCTGAAGTTAGTTCTATCCTCTATTATCTAGAAGAAATGAACAAAGTGGGTGGGATGCTCTTACTATCATTTTCCTTTCTCATATATACTTTTCTAAACCAATAATGCAAATAGAAAGAAAAATAGAGGAAAAGCAGGTGAAAGGCAGCCAAAGAGAAAGAAGAGTTATTGTCCCTACTCTTCTTTTCAAAGTTATGAAGCCTTTTTTGTGTACCTGATCAGCAGACTAAGATAGTTCCATCTGTCACGTGGTTCTACAATATGGTGTTCTTTATTATAATGATCCTCAAACTTGTAAAGGTTATTCACATATGTGTTTTGTGTTGCAGTGAAAACTCTAGGAGGGCAGGGCTCCTATTACATTGTTCATCACTATATGCCTAGAATCTAGCACCTGTGTATATATATCTAATAATTAATAGTAAAAAAAAAAGATGCATGCATGGTCCTTGCCCTTGGGACACTCATATCAATCTAGTAGGAAAAGATATATAGCAAAACATTGGAATATAATGCACCAAATGTTGTACTAGACTATCTGCAATGTGCTATGGCACCAAAGAAGAGGGATCCTGTGTATCTCTGTGGCAGCCAAGGAAAAGTGTGCAAAGATCATTGGAGGAAGTATGGAAACAGGATTCTCCAGGCAATGGGAAATACAACTTCGTAGTTTGTATTGCTGGCATGTTAGGTGTGAGGAGAAGAGGATAAAGTCCGAGAAGCTTGTGTTAGGTTGGAGAAAGGGATTGTACGACATCTTTAGGAATTGAGGTTGTATTCTATAGCTTTAGAGCACCATTAAAAAAAATTTAAGCAGGAAAATGATGTTCATAAATTTCCAATGTGGAAAGATTACTAGGTATCATGGAAGACTGATCAATTTAGCTCTCATTTACCATTCTGTGATTAAATGTTATGGGTTGATAATTTGTTTTCAGGATGAGATTAATCTCCTTTAATTTTTATGATTATCACTCATGGATTCCTTATTCTCCTATCATATTGAGATTTTTCGATAGAATACCTTCAAAAGAAAATACAAAGAGTGATGACAGTAACTTCACACCAGTTTAGCTTTTATGTAATAGGAAATCTGAAATGGACCCCATGGAGTGTTTAGTTGCTACATATATTAAATGCTTCATTTGAAATAAATGTATTATAATTATTAGATATAGATTAGATAAAGATATATAGTTTGGGTTCATAAGAAATGACTGAGGGTAAAATTGCAGGCATGTATGACCAACTGTTAAGTAATTAATATTTTATTTATGCATGTATTCATTCCAGAAATATTGTCTTCACTGTGTGCCAGGTGTTATACTAAGAAAGGAAATACAACACTGTCCTTATGAAATCTACAGCCTGTTAGGGTAAATGAGCATTAAACAAATAGTCACAGAAATTATTTTTTAGTTACAAACTGAGATAAGTTCTATAGAGGAAAATAACAATGATGCTTGGTATTGTATAACAGCATTGTTGACTGAATACGGCATGAAACTGGAAAATAGCAATTTAAAATGGAATCTGAAACGTAAATATAAAATTTGACTTAGCACTTCTTAAAAACAAATATGGGAGAGACAGTGTCCTAAGAGATAATAAAACCCATCTTTCACTGAGAAAAAGGCTCTAAGAAAATGTGGTCTGGTTCCAATTTTATTGGAAGATTTTATCATGGAAATAATGGTAAAAAGAGATAAAGCTCTATAAGTACCCAAAATATGTTGTGCATTTAGGGCACCCAGCACTCATCTCAGCATAGGAAGCAGGGAACCATTTCATAAACTATAACATTGCCAGCAGCACTGTAATTTAAGAAAGAAGGTTGATGGCCCCAGCAGATAGCCTCAGATCTTTTGTGCTCGCAGGTCTTTTACTTATTAAGGCACTGGCCAAGGCCACTGACAGTTGATATAAGTGCAATGACGGCATAAAAATTTATAAACTTATTTGTCACCCAAACTTATTCTAGATGGTTAACACTAAAAGTGTGAAACAAGTCTGTTTATGAACTCTTATTTGTTCTACTGAATTTAATAAGAACCTGAGAAGGTGTCAAATATCAGAAGTTCTGCCTTAACATATTTTGACTATATCATAATGGATTCAATGTTTCATTCAAAAAGCATTTGTTTAATGCTTATTGTGTGATAGGCACTGTGCTAGATGCTGGATGAAATAAGATGAATAATGGATGGTTGATCACCTATAACTGATAGGTAGTCTGATTTTTAAGTCATTATTTAAAGGGCTTCAAGTATTTGGGTATGTGTCTTAGAAACATTTATCAGATTAAACACTTTCAAAGAAGAGGAATAATTAAGGAATTATTGAAGCTTTTTGAGGCAAATCATTGATATAATATGCACTTAGTGATTATAGTATAGTCACATACCCACAAGACGTGTAAGTTACTATTCTTCAGAAAGTGCAAGAAAGTATACTTGGAGAAATGACAAGCTAGAGGAAACTTAAAATTATGAGTAGTCTACCTCGTAAAAATATCTTCCCAGACCCAAAGAAAACAAACACCAGGATGTTACCTAATTCTCTGTCATACACAGCACATAATATCATCATGATGAGCTGAAATAACTATGAAATATAAAACAAAGGAAATTAAAGTTCTTTAGGAAGTGGGCAGTGGGGATTTGTCATTATAAGTAACGGAAATACTTAGCCAGCCCCTTAGAATTTTAACAAAATATTTAAAGGATTTGGGTGCTATTAGGAAAAACAAAAGCTGTGTATTTTCCCCCAAAATTGGTTTCATCAGTTTTGATATACAAATATATTTAAATAATAACTCTTGTAACTTTTGTCCCTCAGAAGTATTTTGTAAAGAGACTTAAAAGCTGGGCATGAAGACATGTCTTAAAGTAAGTATTGTGATGCGAATTCTTATGAGCTGATGCTCATGATGCATATGGAGCTAATAGATGAAAAAGGACGTGCAAAAAATCTGCTCCTTGATCAGCAGTGCTGTGATAATGTGTAACTTCAAAGCTAAGCAGGGACAAGCAGGAGATCTAACAAGAAACAACTTATTTTTGACAGAGAGAGCTGATGTAGTAAGAGTAGTAATTATTGTTATCTAAGGCAGTGCTTTTCAAATTGAGGTTAAAATAAAATAATTGACAGGGACATTAATAGATATGAATGAAAAAGTTCTTCCACTAAAAATAAATTTAATCATTTAAAATATATTTTTTAACTTTTTCCTTTGATGGAGAGATGGAAACCTTTTATTTTGTTAACGTATAATGTGAATTTACAAAAGATATATTTGTTATGGAGTATTCTTCAAGCTTATCTGACCAATGAATTCTTTAAAAGTGAAACACAGAAGTACATTTCCCAAAAAGAGAAGTGTGTGGGGAAAATCCAGTTTAGGAAATATTGGTATAATGAGATTTAGAAAGAGATATTTATAGAAAGCAAGAGTGATTTTTTTTTCCTGACCTTTGTAATTGATTAAAGCATGCAGAAGCTTGATTTGAAAGTAAGGAAACTTCTGGCAGTATGGATGGGATATCTCCAGTATGTGTATGGATAATGTGATTTATTTCACTAAAGCATGGTAAGTATTAGACTTGTTGTGCAACCTTTAAAGAAAAGATATTTATCAATCACTAAGCCTCCTCAAGAATTAAACGTAATGCTAACTCCATTTCCTTTATCATTTCTATATTATCTAGATGTACTGAATAGGATAAGGAAAATGTTTGGTACATACTTAAATTGGTGTGTTTGTAAAGAGCATGAAAAGCACAATCAAATGAGCAAATGAATAAACTATGTGTAGTAGATTTAGACATTAGAACCAAGTATGTATAACAATGTGTGTATTCCATTCTATAAGTAAGAAACATCAAATGACAGAAAGCAAGGGGAGGAGGGAGGGGATGTGGGAGAGGAGGGAGGGAAAAGAAAAGAGAGGGGGAGGGGAAGGAAAGGAAAGGAAGGAAAGGAAACAAAAAGAATGTACGAAAAAGAAGGAAGGAAAGGTAACAAGGAAGGTAGGGAAGAGGAAGGAGGGCAGAAAGTAAGGAAGAGAGGAGTCAATTCAATTTAATAAGCCCAGCAAGTTGGCTCTGAACTACTTGGTGAGATTTGTATTAATTGTTTATAACAAATCACAGTTTATTTTCCTAAGGAGCTTTTAGTCAATTTGTTGGGAGGAATGTTAATGAAATTATAATATTATGTAAAATTCTTTGATCTATGTAAAATTTAACATTTAGGGACATGTGGAGATGAATTTTTTTATCGAGGAAATTCTGAACAGGTGCATTTGTAGGTTTTATTTATGCCCACACATATACTGCTGCTGTATATCACTCGAAACTGCCTTTATGCCTCCTTCAAGTGTTCTTCTGAGCCCCACGTCTTATGCATCTGACACATCAAGGGACTTCACTATGTAGTAATCATATGTCTTTCTTTCTTCCTTGTTTTCTCCCTCCCTCCCTCCCTCTCTCTCTTTCTTTCTTCTTTCTTTCTTCCTTCCTTCCTTCCTCCATCCCTTTCTCTTTCTCCCTCTCTCTCTGTCTCTTTCATGTAAGCGAGAACCTTTTTTATCTGGTAAATGGGATCTTTCTGCAACTTGAAAAAAAGACCATTTTTAAAACACAATCGTTCCTTACTGTTAGTATGGAGAATGTGTTTAAACAACCAAAGAAAGTCTCACTGTGAGCAAGAATACAAATGAAACTAAAACCAGAGATTGCATAGTGAAAATCAAAGAGCTAAATTCAGTTTTAAGAGGTGTTTGCCTTATCTTGCATGATGTTTTTTAAAAGTAATTTATTTGTGAAAATTTTAATGTAGAAAATTTTAGACAAAATATCTCCTGGGATATAATTAAAGTTAAAATGTCTGGTAACCCTGTGTTGAAATTCTCACAGATTTTTAATAAAACTGGAACTGAAAATTATCTTTTCACATTGGATGTTATAATTTTTCAGATACTTTTGTCTAGCTTGTTTCTTCACCCATTTATGGTTACCTATTTGTCCCCTTAAGCATTTGAGGATTGACTTTTAGGTGCAATAGTATATGTTATAATAGACATGTTTACAATTTCCTCAGTCGTTTTCTAATCAAAGTTAGGGTCCTCTTGCAAAAATACTCATCTTCCTTGGAGGCAACCTTATGGTGCGTTAACCCCAGCTTCTCCCAGGTGCCACTCAATGCCCTCATAGTTCTTGGCTTGCCAGCATGTGGTTTGAGGCTGGGTTCATATTCGGGCAAAAGTTAGACTTTATCTATCTAACTAAAGACTGTTCACTTCATTAGAGCTCAGCACATGGCTATTCATGTCACAAAGAAGATTAAAGATACTTTTATTCTTTGATCTCAATATGTCCTTGAGATTTTTCAAATAGATAAAGTTTCAAACCACTTTTGACTTTAACTAGTACCTGCTAGAAATGTGTCCCAAAGAGCAGCAAATGATGTACCAAAGAAGTAATCATTCATTATTTAATTATTGTTTTTTAAAATGAATCAGTGACAGAATGACAAATAAAGCATTGGCAATGATTTAGTGTCATTGATTATATTATCTGTATTATTTCACCCTGTTAAAAACCTCAAAATGAGGTGTATTAATTTTGTAGCTTCGATTCAAACCAAATTCTACTTACATATTATTATGTTTACACTGGAAAATAAGTGTGAGGAGGTTTGCTAGCAATAGAACATTTTCATATTTACAGTAAGTGCTGGAAATAGGAAACTCAACCAGCAAGGAATCAAGATGTTTCCATCATTTGTTGAAAAGTGGGTTGCTTTCGTTTGTCTGTGCCTTATTTTGAGAATGAAGTAGAGAATATGGTGTCTGAAGATACTGAATAAACATCCTGAAGTAATTCAGTGGGTTTGGTGAGTTGACAATAAATAATATTCTTTCAATTTTTCTCAGGATGAGAAATGACCTGGCTCAAAATATTACTTAGGTAGATCAAGAATTTTTCATATTTCAAAGTCTACTTTTCATGTCACTTTTCCCCCAACATTTGCTTATAATTATACTTCCAGGCCACATTTTTGTATTAGTCACCTGTGGTCATTTTCATAAGTACTATCAGTATAAAATTTGTTTCAGATACTATGTTTCTAATTGAAGGATATATTTGATAAACTACAGATCTTCTTAAAATGATTTTTTTTCCTCAATCAAATGTTTATTTTGCAGGGAATATACATGGTTAATCAGAATGGTAACTCAGAGTAAATGTGACTTTGAAGCTGCTGCTAGGCTAGTTGTAGTGAATTAATGAAAACTGGATAGTCAAACAAGATGAACTTTATTTATGGTTTTTAAATACATATCAGAGGAGACCAAAAACACCCCACTGTCACTCTTATATTTTGTCAAGACTGCCTCAATCAGATATAATGCTCCTCATAACATGAAACATTGATTGAGAGTAGTTTGAAAATTAAGATAGATGATAGATATAGAGAGATGATAGAAAGGAAGAAAGAATGAAAGAACGAAAGAAAGGAAGGAAGGAAGGAAGAAAAAAAGAAAAGAAAAGAAAGAAAGAAAAAAGAAGAAAGAAAGAAAGAAAAAAAGGAATAGATAGATATCCTCTATTCCAAAGTGTTTACAATCTACTTAGGAAAGTAGATCACATCTTGAAAGGTAAATAATAGTAATACTAGGTGACCTAGCCTGAGTGTCCAGTGAGTGACCAAGGTAGAAAATAATATGGGCTAGGCTAATCCATTGAAATCTGAAATGGCTAAGGGGCGGAATTTACACTGAACATTTTCATCAGAGTAGTATTTGGAAGAGAATATAGGAAGGAAACTTAGAAGCAGAGATTCCCCTGCTATAATTAGGAATTGTTGCACAATAAAAATAAAATATTTAAGTTCTAATTATAGGAATGGATAATGCTGTGAAAAAATGTATAGAAGCCATATAAACATTTCTTCTGCATAGATTGAAGATTATGTTAAAGAAACAGCTCTCCACCTGGATTTGGTAGATCTTCAGTCCTCCAACTTTTACTATAAGCTACTAACTTTTTTTGATTTTTCTTTGTATTTCTGCTTTTTAGTTTGCCTACTCTTGCTAAAAGAGCAACACTGAATTAGTCCTGTTATATTAATCAAGTAAAAAGAAGACATAGTGCTATCCCTTATGAGGCAGAATAGTTTCCTCATAAGGTTTTTAATTGCTCTTAGCAAAAATATATCTTTAGGTGCAAATGTAGGTATATTTAAATCAAAACAAAATCACAGATAACATAGAGTATGAGCTGAAATTAGTGTTATTCTACAAGCGGAAAAACACTTATGGATGAATCTGTGCAGAAAAATGGAATGTGCAGTATAGTGTTTTAGGAAGGAAGATTAAACTTTAGAAACAGGCTATTTTCTGGGTGGGAAAAAGCAATAAGACCAATCCCTTGGGACAGATGTTGAAAGATGCATATAGTTCAGTATTATTCCATGCTTCTGGGCAACCAATTAGAAAAGTTATTATTTATCATGTAATAGCTAATACAGATGAATATCTACCCCCATCAGCATAAATACTATAAATTTCACTTATATTGTTGCCTCCACTGAAAAGAATATTTCTTTCCAAAGTGTAAAACGATAAATAAACAACCAAAAAAAATCTTACAATGCGTTGCCATGACGATTTTTGAATGACCCAAGTTTGTACAAACCTGTTACTTCTGTTATTTGTATCAAATATGAGTGATTATTTATCTGCAAGTATTAGCCACCCCTGAATAGTGCTTGTTAATCATGATCACTTTAAATTATTGCACTTAATCATGGGAAACACCATTTTTTGCACAACTTTCCTAAAAATTGAGGTTACTGTTTTATCAATGCTCTGTTTTCAGTATTGAATGATTCCTAGACATTAACTAAATATCCTTGCCCTCTATCCATTTCCTTTTGTAGATCTTTACTTACCGTTTTATTATTTTTCCAATGGTCTGAGTTGAACCTGCCTTTAAGAGAGAGGTATTTTCCTCTTTCAAAACAAAATGTTATCTTACCCTTCAAAATCAGAAAAGGCCACCTACCCTATTTATTTTGTTAAACTTCTATTTTCTGCCATTTTCCAGTTGTTTTTTGCTTCTGAAAATAAATACTGGCATACTTTGGAGCGTTTGGAAAGAGCTCTATTGTCTCATCATGTAACCTTTAATTATGAAATTTTGGGTTCCTGGAAAGCATTAACGAACCCTCTCTTTTCTTAGGTTCTCCATATAGAGACAAAATCACCATAGCAATTCTTCAGCTGCAAGAGGAAGGCAAGCTGCACATGATGAAGGAGAAGTGGTGGAGGGGCAATGGGTGTCCAGAGGAGGAGAGCAAAGAGGCCAGTGCCCTGGGGGTTCAAAATATTGGTGGCATCTTCATTGTTCTTGCAGCCGGCTTGGTGCTCTCTGTTTTTGTGGCAGTGGGAGAGTTTTTGTACAAATCCAAAAAAAACGCTCAATTGGAAAAGGTAAATGTCACTTTTTTACAACTTAAAACAATCTTTGTTATAATAAAACGAACTTTTTAATCTTTCCAACCAAGGGAAATACTTAGACCTGTGTTAATGGTCTTCTGCCACTCATTGTATAACAAAGGTTCATAGAACTCAGAATTACCTTCGTAATTTTTAATTTAAATGTAATATTTTAAATTGAAGCCAACTTCAGGACCAGTAAATATTTTTCGTCTTACTGAAGTCTGAAAATGGAGAAACTTTTGCTGCTCGAAGTTCACTGTGGTTAGTTTATTAGGGGAATATAATTAATGAAGGAAGCAAAACTCAGAAACTGTAATATGAAGAAAAAATTTCTCTGCAGATAAAACGTGCTTTAAGATATGATACTCATTAACAGTTTCAAGTTAGAGAGTAAATGAAATATTTATTTGAATATTTTTGGTCCAATAATTTCTAATTTGGAAAGATCATAATGTGCATTGTGGAAATTTTAATTAATTTTCTACATTAATGAATATGTGAGAATATTGTGGTTTCTTCTTTGCCACTTAATGTTATTAATGCATCCTTTATTGCCTTGCACCTGAGTCTTTAGAAGAATATATATAAATCTCAAAAATATTGAGACTATTGCAATTTTCTTAATATTTTATTATATTTAGTCTTTTGTATAAATGTTTTTATATTCTATTCTTAAAAAAGGCTGTGAACCTGGTTCAGATTATATATTTCTAGTGCTATATTTCCCTTAGTTCTATAAATATAAAGATGAATATTTATAGATAAATCTTTCAGATGATACATGCTACTTTTTAATATATCACTTTATGACTCTGGACGTAAAATGCTGCTTTAGCATTTTTAAGGCTTCTGGAACTTTACTTAGTCTTTTAGTATTTAAACATCTCTTTTGTTTTTAATTAAAAAACGTTTTTTAGATCTTAAATTTTAGACCCTGCATCAGAATGAGATTATATTTTGTTAAATAATTGAAAGGTTTATGAACTTTTATTGGTAAATATAAAGAGTAGAAATATGATATATTCCTTCATCTTTAATAATTTATGATATAATTATCCTTTCTGAAATCAAGGATACAACGTTCCTACATTTTACTTGACTACAGGACTTAATTCCTAGAAATAATATTTTTATAAATGACTATTTTGATAGCCCCATTCTGTCTATAAGTAAAATAACCAATTCAAAGGTTTGAAAAATTTGGACAGTTATATATTTTCCCACAATATTCAGGATGGCTATATCTACTGACTTGCTAAATCAAATATCTTTTGCACTGGTGTGACTGAAAATTAAGTCTAAGTACATTTTTTATGTTATGACCCTTATTACAATGTCAAAATGAGTTTTGGAATCAAATCCAAAGAACTAATCAGAGATGAAAATTATTAACTCTTCAATTTTTATTTTTACTATAATTTATCAATAAGTGTGATATTTGGTTAGTTAATGCTTAAAATGAGTCCAAAAATAATAGAAGAAATTTAGATTGTCTAGTTAGAACCTCAAATCATCCATATGTAGTGGTTTTCTTTCACTTATAGCTCAATATTAAAATAAAACACATACATTAATCTCTTGACAGCATGCGGTAGTCTGTCGCCCTTTTCCCTCTGTATCCTGTTCATATGATTTACCTGGGCCATGTCTCTATGTACAATTATTTTATAAGCATTCTGGTTTTTTTTAAAGGACATGGGAATTTACTTTTGTAAAATCACCTTTACTTTTATTATAAATAACTAGTTTAGCTGAATTTTTCACATATTGACCAGCTCTCAATTTCTATGGACTTCTATGACCTTCTAAAACATTAGAAAAAGGAAGTCAACGTATCTTTTGGTGCTGAAGCAGATAAACTATTATATTGGAAAGAAACAACTGTGTTGATATGACATGAGCATTCTTAGTCACATTCGCCCATGTTGTCACACTGTCTCCACAAATCTTCCATAATGAAATTCAGATTCTCTAGCTAAGCAGAGGAGGCACTTCAGGATCTGTCTCTGTCCACCACTGTAGTTTTATCTTCTGCTTCTCCCCAGTTTGCACCTGTACTCTAACCACACTAAATTACTTTCAATTTTCCAAGGTCAGCCAGCTTTTTAAAATCCTCCTCCCATTTGACCTGAGCAAACTTTGTCCATTTTTCTACCTGGCAAACTCCCACTAGTCATTTTAGATTAGGCATTCAAGACTAGGCATCAACTTGCCAAGAAAGCTTTACCTAATCAATAGGTATGACGAATCTGGGTACAGGGCACGCTATTTCCACAAGGTGGTGTTAGGTTTTTATTTTCTATTCCAATGAAAAAAATATGACCTGACCTGTATATCTCATTTTTGTTAGACTT
Organism: Orcinus orca; assembly: GCF_937001465.1. Classification (NCBI taxonomy): domain Eukaryota; kingdom Metazoa; phylum Chordata; class Mammalia; order Artiodactyla; family Delphinidae; genus Orcinus; species Orcinus orca. The sequence goes on along the minus strand of NC_064570.1, from coordinate 55,551,539 downwards.
AGCTGATTTCAGAAACTATCATCATTCCAAAAACATTTGCTCCCCCTTTGAGAAAGTTGGGAATGTGTCTTGTCCATTTCAAACAACATCCATCCTTTTCTCTGGAAGCATTTGCACATCACCATTCTCCCTTAGCACACTATTTTATTCATATGTGTTTATTTCTTTTTTTAATTTAATTTCTTTTTAATTATTTTTATTTTAAAAAAAATTTTATTGGAGTATAGTTGATTTGCAATGTTGTATTGGTTTCAGGTGTACGGCAAAGTGAATCAGTTATACATGTACATATGTCCACTCTTTTTTAGATCTTTTCCCATATAGGCCATCACAGAGTATTGAGTAGAGTTCCCTGTGCTATACAGTAGGTCCTTATTAGTTATCCATTTTATATATAGTAGTGTGTATATGTCAATCCCAGTCTCCCAATTTATCCCTCCCCTCCCTTACCCCTGGTAACCATAAGTTTGTTTTCTACATCAGTAACTCTATTTCTGTGTTGTAGATAAGTTCATTTGCGTGTGGGTGCCTCTCTCCCTATTAGACTCTTACTTCCTTTAAGAAAGTAATTTTGATTTGTATTGCCAAGGTCTCAGACAGTGTCTGTTGGCGTAAGATCTTTCTTTCCTTCTTTCTTCCTTTCACCCTTGTCCCCTCCCTCCCTCTTTCTTTCCCTTTCTTTCTTTCTTTCTTTTTCTTTCTTTTCTTCCTTCTTCTCTTCTTTCTTTCTTCCTTCCTTCCTTCCTTTTCTTTCTTTTTCTTTCTTTCTTTTCTTTCTTTCTTTCTTTCTTTCTTTCTTTCTTTTTTCCCTTCCTCCCTTCCTTTTCTCTCTTTCTCTCTCTCTCCTTCTATTAAATAATGAAGTTGATTCCAGTAACTTATTTAGAAAAGTCTATCATAAAGAATAAAAAAGAACTATTTTTCCATACAATTCAAAAGAACTATGTTTATAAAGTAAATATTAATGGGTTTATTAGAAGTGATCCATTTTATTTACTGTGATCAATTAGGTTCTTGGGCTCAATTCTCTTTCATTTTTCCTGAGAAAAATATTTTATTTTGTTGGGCTATATGGTTTGTTTAATACCTTACTTAATTTATTAAAATTAGCTGTGAAATATTCCTAGATTTTCTTATAAGATCTGCATGAAAACATACAGAAATTCACAGTTTATACTTATAATTGTGTCTTTAACTGAAATTTTTAAAATTTTAAAAACAAAGTAAACATTTCAAAACTTATTCATTTACTCAACAATTATTTACTGAGAACCAAACATGAAATGAATTGTATTTACGTGTTGGAGGAAAGCAGGATATATTATTCACGACTCCAGCCCCAAAATACTTTATCATCTCTTTTCGCTTCTCTTTCTCCATTTCTTTTTTCTTTCTTTAATTTATAATATTCTAGTATTTTGTAAAAGGGCAAATTAAAATTTCTATCTTTATCTGAATAGGCAGGCAGATAAAATATACACACAGTCTAGTTGAAAATGAGGTTTTTGTTTAAAATTTATGAATAACTAATATATTACCATGTCAAGTCTTACCTCCAATGATGATGATGATGATAAAATTAGTGATAATTATTATTATTATTTAAAGATGAAAATTAAATATCTCTTACAGCACATATTTTGTAAGATATTAATGGAACAAATAGGTCTATAATGACTATAGTCTATAATGACTATAATGTTGTTATATTTCCAAGTTTTTTGATAACTAAGAGTAGCATAAGAATGTAATATTTTTAAATGAGGGTAGGTTAAAACTGAAAACAGAAGATAATGCTGAAATATGTAGACCTTATAAAAATCCCCAAATTGTAAATTGCATTCCTTTCCAATAACCACAAGATGGTGTATTACAATTTTTAAAATACTTAATTGTTTTAATTTTGATGCAAATATTAATGCATCAAGGATATATTGCTTTTCATTTATTCAGACTTGTAAACTAAGTAGGTATTTATTTTTTGATGGTTTTCACAGTATGACCTGACCATTTGGAAAGATACTCAAAATGTTTTTCTTTTCCGAATGTATCTGAAGAAGTATCTAACCAACATGTGGATTTTCTAATTGATTTTCTTTGTGCCTTAACTTTTCCCTGATTTAAAAAATATTATTACTTAAGGTTTATTCAGTAAGCAATCCAAGAAACTTCTGTACATCTTAGGCAATTAGAGCATTTCAGGTTACGTGGCTTTGTTTGAAAGGTCCTGTGTTCACCTTGTAAATCTTACTTATAACAGAAAAAAAGCTGCTTAATATACAGAATTTTATTTTTTCTGGTAATATATCATCTTTATGATTATACATTGGTTTTGTAAGCATGAGTTATAAATGATTGTAATAATTTTAATTTTTATAAAAATATTTTATGACATAATTATGGTTTATTAATTTTTTGGAATTATTCATCATTTCTTACATATTTGAATATGTCTTCTTTTAAAAGGTATAAATAATTCTGCCCTCTTGATTTCCAACAAAAGTAGCAATATAATTTACATAGTTGGATCTTTTGTTTTTATCTGATATGTATATAGAAATATTTTCTTTTCCATGTAATTGAAAATGGATTTGCCTGTACAAATTGTTTCTTCTTGAACATCAGGTTGAACATGAATCTTTGAGTTTCTTGATATGAAAAACTTAATAACAAAATATCCCTTTCTTATTACTTAAGTATAAACAAAATGTAGTAAATATGCCTGAGAAATAAAAATATAAAAATTATTGCTCAGATATTGAATTTCTAAGCTATGTGTCCTGTCTTGGATACATATTTTTTGTTCTAACGTCCCTCTAAGATGATTGAAGTACATTTTAAGAACTACTTAGTATGGTTGTTTTTCAGGATATAGTCCATTGTAGTCTACATAGTTGTTTGCATTATAGAACACTGGTAAATCTTATCAAAGATAATCTCTAAGTAATACAATAATTTCCCATCACTGAAAACTAAAAAAAAAATTTGAGGACACATGGAATATTCTTCAGTGTATAGTTGAATAACAAATGTAAAAGGCAGTTTTAACTCACAGTAGAAGAACAAATAAATGAAACAATGCAATCTGAGGAATAAGAAGAAAATCAGATTGGCTTAGTTTAAACCTGCAAGACTTACTTCACTCTGTATGACAGACTCTAGGTCCATCCACCTCACTACAAATAACTCAATTTCGTTTCTTTTTATGGCTGAGTAATATTACACTGTATATATGTGCCACATCTTCTTTATCCATTCATCTGTCAATGGACACTTATATATGGAATCTTAAAAAAAAAAAAAAGGTTATGAAGAACCTAGGGGCAGGACAGAAATAAAGACTCAGACATAGAAAATGGACTTGAGGACACGGGGCGGGGGAAGGGTAAGCTGGGATGAAGTGAGAGAGTTGCATGGACTTATATACACTACCAAATGTAAAACAGATAGCTAGTGGGAAGCAGCCACATAGCACAGGGAGATCAGCTCCATGCTTTGTGACCACCTAGAGGGGTGGGACAGGGAGGGTGGGAGGGAGATGCAAGAGGGAGGGGATATGGGGATATATGTATATGTATATCTGATTCACTTTGTTATAAAGCAGAAACTAACACACCATTGGAAAGCAATTATACTCCAATAAAGATGTTAAAAAAAAAATCCTGCAAGACTAGAGATTCTGGGTGAAAGATTATTCACAAGGAAAACACTTTTCAAAGCTGGCTGAATCTGTATTTCATGGAACCAGAAGAATGAAAAGAAGTTGTTCACAGTTCCTTATGCAGAAATTGCTTCCAGAATGCTGAAGAATTAGTTCTAACAGGAGTAATGCTTTGTAAAAGAAATCATTTATTGGATAAGATATAGGAATGCAAACATTGTCATAAGTCATCAGTAAAGATTTTATTCCAATATTTACATTTTCCAAATAATGCCTATTTACAAACCACAGTATATTTGTGCTTTTCATATATGGGATTTTTATTTAATATATGGAATTTTAATTTAATGTATAGAATTTTAACTGCATTTAGCTGTTCAGAAGTTAAAGTTATGAGTACTTTTTTTTTTAACATTATTATTGGAGTATAATTGCCTTACAATGGTGTGCTAGCCTCTGCTCTACAACAAAGTGAATCAGCCATACTACACATATGCTCCCACATCTCCTCCCTCCCGCGTCTCCCCCTCTCCCCCCTCCCCATCCCACCCCTCCAGGTGGTCACAAAGCACCGAGCTGATCTCCCTGTGCCACGCGGCTGCCTCCCACCAGCCATCCACTCTACGCTTGGTAGTGCATATATGTCCATGCCACTCTCTCACTCCGTCACAGCCCACCCCTCCCCCTCCCCATATCCCCTAGTCCATTCTCTAGTAGGTCTGTGTCTTTATTCCCGTCTTGCCCCTAGGTTCTTCATGACCTTTTCTTTTTTTCTTAAATTCCATATATATGTGTTAGCATACGGTATTTGTTTTTCTCTTTCTGACTTACTTCACTCTGTATGACAGACTCTAGGTCCATCCACCTCACTACAAATAACTCAATTTTGTTTCTTTTTATGGCTGAGTAATATTCCATTGTATATATGTGCCACATCTTCTTTATGCATTCATCTGTTGATGGACACTTCAGTTGCTTCCATGTCCTGGCTATTGTAAATAGAGCTGCAATGAACATTTTGGTTCATGCTGAGTACATTTTTAATATAATAAAATTTAGCTATGAAGCATGCTGATATTTAGAAGTTAAAAGTTGCAAATAAACTTTGGACAAATAGTGCATTTTGTATTGTTTTTATGTTACTGCCTTTCTCTGAGAGCAGAGTATCTCTCAATTTCCACTAATAACCTACATAGGGACTAACTGGATGGGTCTTAAAAATGATTTTACATATAAATATAAAATCATACTTCAAAATGAGATGCTAATCTTCATTTTACTCACTAAATAGTTGCAAGTAGTTGCAAATCAGCAAAAAGATTTTTATGTCATTCATTTATGATAACTCATCCTCTTTTTATGCCCATAAATAAGGTTTTAAAATAAGATTGTAGCTGATTTTCATAACTGGCTTTAGAATTTCTAAAGTGTAATATCTCATTTGAGTACGAAGTTACTCTGAGAGCTATGCAAAGATTATTATCCATATTGTGCAGATGAGGATAAGTATCTCAAGTGTCAAGTGTGTTTCCCAAGGTCAAAGATGCCTAGACTAACTCTATTTACACTATATCACACTACACAAAGTGGAGGTAGAATATTTAACTATTTTTCTTGACAGTTTTTCTCTCTGATGTTCTGTTGACAAGATGTGTGCAGTAGGAGTTTGAATTAGATAGACAGATTATGGGCTTTGATCATGAGCCCTGTATAGTCATTTCATTTTCCTGGACATTAAGCATGAGTTTTGAAATAAAAAAGACTTGGGATCATTCTTCAAGTATGTTCAATCTTGGATAAAATTACTTAACTTTTTCTATAAATCTTTTAAAATAAATAAATGAATGGGTTACAAATACACCACAAATGAAAATGTTTTTGAAATTAATCTAGGTTATATACATAGTTTTTTGCATGTGTCTGGCATATAATAAGCAGCTGTTGTTATAATATAATTATCATTTTTATTTCTAAAGCTGTTATATTTTAACTGCTGCACCTTAAAGGAAAGAGAGCTCTCCTGGAATTAAGCATTAGTTATTTGGATGTTATACACTTTGTTGAAAAATTGTTATTATTATGACTGCTAGCAAGAATATGATGATTAACACTACTTTTTCTTAAAATTGACTTCACAGCTGTATCAACTAAAGTGGTATTGAAGCTTGTCAGACCTTATATATTGATATTTCTGGCTCAAGTAGGGAAAGTGTGAAAATGCATAATGATGCCCCGTTTTTCTCCATCTCATTGTATTTGCAAAATGCACTATAATGATATTCAGTAACTGTTTCTGTAAGAGTTAAGGTTTCTGAGAATATTTTAATCTTTGGTTATGCTTATCATTGTAAAATAATCCAGGCTAAAGAGTAGGATGCTTTGTCATTTTATCTATTGAGAAAAAATAATTTAGCCCCCTAATTTTTTTCTGTCTGATTTATTATTTAGTGTTCAAAAAATTACCATTTATTAAGAGGAGAGTCCAGGTAGAAGCCTCAGCTGAAATTCAAATCACTGTTAATGAGGCAGGCTAATATAATAACACACTTACAGAATGGAAGTCAAGAGAATAGTGTTCCTCTTTTAGCTCGGTTACCAGTTATATGCATACCCGTCTGACTGCACAGCTTATCTAAATAATATATTTTTTTTAAAAGAGAGCTGCTCTAAAACTGAATGTCAAGATCAAAGTTGCTATATAAATATAATTGTGACATAAGTGTCTTAACTAGTCATTTTTCATCTCTCATTGCTTCACTGTTACATTCATATAGCCTTAGGTAAATTCATACTTCTGATGTATAGCATTAGCTATTTGATATTTTTAAAAGACTGCCAATTAAAGAGTACAAATCAAAAGGAACGGGCCATGTTAAATGACATTTATCTTCCTCATTCAATGCACCAACATTAATATAAAATATTGCATATTACATCAAATATACTTTTTATTTCCTTTTAGTTATTATTTAGTTAATTTAATTATTATCTAATGTGGAATAATCTTCTGCAGGGATTAATTACAGTGACTGTTTGGACTTGTCTCTACTACATGTGATCTGGAATTCTTGGTCAAATGGCCTACAGCATCAGAAATTAATTAGAAAATGTCTGAGAATGAACGAGGTATCCGTAATCAGTTAAATAATTTAAATGACAAACAAAACAAAACAGTTTGGTTGATATACGCTAGTACATATTAGGACATTGCACCACAAAATCTGTTAGAAGCAGCTTAAAGATGTTTTAATAGGGCTTCAGATAGAAACTGTATGCAAAAATGGTTGGAAATTATTCTGAATGAATATTGGAATATCATTTAGTTAATTTTATACCATCAAAGAATAGGACAGCAAGATGTATAAAACAGTTTCCTCCTTAAAAAATATATACTAAATAGAGACCTGATAGTAGCATGTAATATTTATGATTATTTCTCTTTCAATTGATAAATGACTATATATTCAACATGAAAGTGATGAGCTTCAAAGTTAAAAAAATTAAACTGGTTATTTTTCATCAGTGGCTGTTTTTTTTAAAAAAAGACATTGCTAAATATAAAGATTTTAACTTAAAAATGAAATTTAAATATATCAGTGTTCAATGTGGAGCATGTTTACAACTAGATTTCTAATATTAAAACAATTTATGTACTTCTCAAAGTGCTGTCACATCATGTTATCATATAAACATATCTGTAAATTAGAAAGTTAAGCTGTTAAGAATAAATTATTCTATTACACCAAGAATGATATTCTTGAGAACATTTATCTGCAGACTATTTATGTGTTTTCTTATACTTAAAATTAAAAAAGAAAATAGCTTGTTTAAAAGGCAATGTATATATAGCCAAATTCATATTTTTAAGATTTCCAGACCTTCATTGTTTCAATTAGAGATGTGTAAATACAGGTTGCCTCATTAAATATAGTGAATTTTATAATGAGTTTAATAATTTAAATGCAATTATACATGCTAACAGCTCAAAGATTTAAATTTTCATTTTCAGGAATCTTCTATTTGGTTAGTGCCACCCTACCATCCAGACACTGTTTAGTAAACTTTTGAAACTTACTAAAAGAGGTTTTTAATAATGGTTAGTATCTTTGCACCTTTCTTTTTTCTTTTTGTAGTCTGTTATATTGTGCAGAAACATTTTTGTTGTTGTTTTCACCCTAAGAAACTTTATTTAATGACACAATTCGTGTGTTTCTATCTCTAAGAAGTAATTTGAAAAGCATGGTAGTTTTCTTTCTCTCCCTCCCTCCCTTCCTTCCTTCCTCTCTCTCCCTCTCTCTCTTTTATTCTTTCTTCTTCCCCTTCTCCCTCCTCCTCATCTTCTTTCTTCTTCATTATAACCCAGGAAATTTCCTGTCAAGCGCATTTGGGTTTTTCAAAACCTTATTTCATAGTTCAGTAAAAAAGACATTTTAAAAATTCTGATCATGATATGAAGTAGGAAAGATAATTTGTCTCTATCAAATGACAACAAGTTAGAACTTTAAAAATCAGACAGTAATTTTTTGGCAACGTACAACACAGGGAACAACTATATTTCACAATCATCTCTACAGTTTCAACTTTAGATTCTTACATAGATCAAGATATGGAATTTACATTCTAAAGCTTTAAAAAGAGACAAGAATATGTATTTGCCCTAATGCCACAAGTGAACTGTACTTTATGGTATCATTAATTTTTAAAATTTGTCATGTTGATTCCAAACTCTTGCTCAAATCTAACGGTTTTCATAGTTTTGTGAAGGATTAGAAATATTATACAAGTGAGAAAAGAACCTATTGTCTTATGGTGACTTTATTAGAACCTAAGATAAAACAATTTTTTAGGTAAACTTACATTGATAGATCAAAAAAGAACTGGCAAAATTCAGCTTATTCAGAGAAAAAATTAACAAAAGTGATGAATGACATTATATAATCAAGGCTACTGATTGCTTAAAGGTTTCTTGATTAAAATTTTCACTTTCTAATGGCTTTGTAAAATAGAGAAAGCCTAAAATAGTAATGGTGGGGTTACATGTTTATAATTTTCATAGCTTCTAAATTTGTAAATATTATTTACTTAAGATAAGTTTAAATTATAAAAGATAAAAGTATTGTGATCTTTGGGGCAGGGATTTTACCTATGTTTTATGTTAATCAGCATTATAAAATTTACATTACATAAAATTGCTTAAAAGAGTTTAAATGTCTTTATTTGTAGTCTGAAGTTAAGTACAGGATACTAATACAGTTTACTTTTTAACTTACTGGAAATAAAATTGAGTCATTTCATAGCTGAATGGGTATGTATAAGATTTTTTTTTCTAAGAAAATCAGTTGTTTAGATCACTGTCTTACTATGGACAAAACAATATTTCTATTCTGTCACTTTTTAAAATTAGTATAATCAAAATGTCTAAAACTTCAGCTTGCCAAAGGCAGTGTTATAAATTATTTAACATTTAGAAAATTTATTTGTTTTAAATGAAGGCTTTTTTCAAACAATTCAGCATTAGCCATGTCCTGTAACATTTTAAAGTGTCGATGGCATCAAGTTCTGACCTTGTTACATTACCTAATCAATTCTTCTGTTAAATGTTTCAACAGAGAACCAAGACTAAGTTACCTCAAGACTATGTATTCCTCCCTCTTTTGGAGTCAGATTTTTCCATTTCTACAGTGTTGTCATCATCACCATCTTCATCATCATTATCATCATGTTCTTAATAAGTACATCTAATAGTAGGTATTAAGCAACAAGAAACACTGTGTCCCTATACTGGCTGTCAGGTGTCATATAGATCCTTTAATAGAAATAGAATTCATGGATTTCGGAACTGTATTATTGAACACATAATAAATAACGCATAGAAATAACTCCATAGTTAATGGGGAATTCATGTGTAGCACATAATCATCTCCCATTACAAGTACTAATAAATTAATATTTTTACTAATTTAATGTTATTAAAGTTTTATCTGATTAATTAGATCACTTGTACACAACGCATTTTACTAAGCTTCTGAAGAAAAACCTTTTTAAGCTTTTTTTAAGCAATTGAATTAGAAACGTTAAAAAATAATTAAAATGTTAGGGTCATGTATGGCTATTGTTAATTCAGTCAACATTTAAAGAACATGTGTGTACAAGTCAGTGCCATGAGCACTTAATCTCTGCTCTTTACAATTCAGTGAGAGGGATGCATACACCTAGAGGCCAGAAAGAGAAACATGATAATGAATGAAAAATACTGAATTGAGTGAAAATAATGAGCCTGATCAATTGGAAAGTGATTCCTGAATAAGTTAAAATTTGAGTCATGTCTGGAGGTAAGGGATAAAGCTGGATTGATGTGAAAGATGAAGGAACTCTGCTAGGTAACAGAGCAAGAAGCAAAGTAGAAAAAACTTGGAGGTCCAAAGAGAAGAGTGTGTGTAGAGAAAAAAGGAAAAGGTTGGGGGGAGAGATGAGGTAGAGCTGACTCAGAGAGGTCATGATAGAAAAAAGAGGAAAATTGGATTTTACCTGTTTCTTGGACAAAAAAAATACTATTAATAACCGGTGTTTAAAACAGTAGATTATCTGATAATGGCGAGCTTTTTGAGAATGGCCTAGACATAGAGGTGGGAAGATCACTAAGGAAACTGTTCAGGAATCCATAAAAGAAAAATGAGAATATAGCCAGGAATGTACAAGAAGTTATTAGGGCAGGGTCAAAATCACAAAATTTGGTATCAGAATATCTTGCTGGAGGTGTAGGTGTGAGCTGCAGAAAGTGACTTATCTTTTCTCTGAATCCGTTTTCTCTGTTGTACAGATGCCCACCTTAATTCAGTATTAGTTTGTGTCACAGAGGTGATGTATACAAAGTATTTTTTTTAAATATAAGGCATGTATATGGTATTAAATATTTTTATCCTGTATTATTTTGGAATTAGCCTAAGCTGATAAACAACAAAGAAGCAATACCAAAAGCAAAAAACTAAGTCTTCACGTGTATATTTAATTAGGTTTATTTCATTATGTTTCCATATCACTTTTTGGAATTTTGTAAATTTTTCATACTTGTCCACATTTTTAGTTGTTGTCCACATTTTTAGTTCTTGCACAGAAAGAGCCTAAGTCTTAGACCATCTGAATGTCAACAACAATGTGAAACTGGTTCATGAATCTGATTTATGTGTACCTAACACACGTATCTCAATTAGCTGGGGAGGGAGACTAACAAATTTTTATTTTACGTTTTGACTCTGTAATAGGAATTTGAGGAGTGTGTAATAATGAGCCCCAGATATACAGAATTTCTGGCAAATCTATTGCCAATAAAACAGGAATTTAGAAAAAAATTACGTATAGGGTCATTTTTTTCTTCATGGAATAAATTATTTATCAGCTCTCAGTTATCAAGCTGATGGTGACAAAGAAGTTAATATGTGTGCATGGATTTTTAATGTGATACAATGTCATTTCATGATTAGCTCATACGTGTTTGTAATCATCATCGATAGTTTTACAGGCAGAATCACAAAATGATACAATGAATAGCAGAAATTATTTTCCATATTTTATGTCTAAATGTGTGAGTACTATTTTTGTTCTGTTATGAAATGCATGATGAAGAATCCACGTTTAAAGAAAATTTTCATATCTCATGTTGTGATCTAAAAACCAGTTCATTTTTTTCTAATTTTTTAAAATAGCAAAAATGGATTTCTGGTAACCAATTTGTGTATATGTGCTTATATTTAAATTTTAAGGTCAATTTATATCTTATAATGTTAATTTTATATCTGAAAATCTTATTCAACATATATGTAATGTATGCATTCCTAGTTGGCAGTTCACTTCACTATCAGGTGGAGATTTTCTTTAAACTTGCCCACTCTGATAAAATATTTTAATTATCATGATTTGTATGTTAAAATTGTAATAATTTGTTATAATTTTCATAATGGAGTTTTTCAAAACTTCAAGGCTGCTATGTTGACAAGTCTTTGAGAACGATTTTAATATTGTTTCAGGACCGTTGCCATGGATCTGTTTTGTAATATTTCGTTTTCTGTGTTATTCTGTAGAGGTCCTTCTGTAGTGCCATGGTAGAGGAATTGAGGATGTCCCTGAAGTGCCAGCGTCGGGTAAAACACAAGCCACAGGCCCCAGTTATTGTGAAAACAGAAGAAGTTATCAACATGCACACATTTAACGACAGAAGGTTGCCAGGTAAAGAAACCATGGCATAAAGCTGGGAGGCCAAACACCCAAGCACAAACTGTCGTCTGTTTTTCCAAACAATTTAGCGAGAATGTTTCCTGTGGAAATATGCAACCTGTGCAAAATAAAATGAGTTACCTCATGCCGCTGTGTCTATGAACTAGAGACTCTGTGATCTAAGCAGTTGCAGTGATCAGACTTGAGTTACAGGCATCATGGAGAACCAAGTTACACGGGGTTAAACTGTTTATCATGGGTTCCTCCCTTCTTCTGAGTGAATGTTACATACGCATTTGTGGCTGGTTTCAAATGCAGTTCAGTAAGAAATTACAGGTTCCTTTTGAGGCCCAACTGTTGCCAGGAGATGGAGCATAATTGCCCCAAGGGTAACGAGGTAAAAAAATCATTAAGAATAAAAATACTTGGAATCAGCAAAAACTGTAGTGTTGCAAGAAACAATACAGTCTTCTGAACATCCAGATAAGAGGGTAGTGATGTTACTAGCCCCCAACTACTCAGTATAATGATCATCTGAATTGACAATACGTGTTTATAAGATGTGATAAAAATGTAATGCAAAACAAATCTGACTTTCATGGCAAGTGGAATATGAAGCAGATCTTCATCAGTGTTTTTCTTTCTTTCTTTTTGTTTTTTCGACAGTCTGTGTCACTGATTGAGATAGAAATGTCAATTACCAAGGAAATAATGTTTTCTCTTATATTCACCATGGCAGGAGATTTAACATGTAACTCTATCAAATCCCTACCTATTCCCCAGACACCCTTTCCCCACTCCCGCACCGAGAAAAAAAACAACAGTTGGTTCAGAGATTCTGAATTAAAAAGGATGATGTTTTGCAATCTTTGTCTTAAGTTGTAAAAGAGGGCTGAGTGTTGATAGTTCTGTGGAAGACTGAAACTTTCATTCTAACATTCAGATATGTTAATCCAAACCCTCCTTCCTGCTATAAATGAACTTGATGGAGCCTGGGCAGATCTCAGTGAAAGGATAAAGGGGACTGGTCATCTAAAGAAAAGTACGTGTGGTGAACTTTGACGTGGACTGCATTTATCAATACAGTCACAATGTTAAATGAACAAAATTCTTGAGCAGTTTTTTTCAAAAAAATGTTCAGGTTTATTTGTGGAAATGCAAGATTTCTATGAAAATAGTTTTTGTATGGAAATTTTTGTAATACTTTTTATCAACAAAATAAGAACATGCGTTCCTGTCAGGGGTGTGATGTCAAGCATGAATGGTAGTGCGTGTGCACCACCAACGTTTGGTGAAAACTATTTTTATCAAGAAAAAAAGGAATCATAGAAGAGAAATATTTTCAAGTTAGATAATATAAAAGCTAGGTGCACTACCACCACTGCTTACCATGCCACACCCCTGGTTTCCACGAGGCTGATAACATACTGTAACGAACAATTGTGTGTAAAATGGTAAAAGACACAGAACTCTTGACAACATTGTGATAACAGTTGAGTGCACACAGTTTGCTGTTTGAATCCAATGCACAAAATTTAAAAAAATCATTAAAATTATGTCCATTTTACTTTCATCTTTGACTTTCATTTTTCTCTTGTATGGGTAAAGGAATACACAATATGCTCCTTGCATGAAGGGAAGTATACAGGTCATCAAGGATGGCCACTTCCCAACTACCTGGAGAAAAGAAGAAAAAAGCTCAGGCCATGAGCTATTCAGATGTAAGAAAAGCTGGACTGGGATATAAAATGTAATCTTCAGGCTTAGTGCAGTTCAAATGAGAAAACTAGCAGTTCTAGAGGCTATAGTCATGATCTTACCTCTTCTGTGAGTGGATATTGACTATGTCAATAGGGTTGTGTAAGACTATAGTGATTGCTGATATTATATTTGAAGTTCAACTGATGTCCAATTTAAGAATTAATTGTGCATTGATAATATAATTCAATGAAGGGAGAGGAAAAGATAGGCTCAATATCAACAATAAGTTAAAAAAAAACACAAAAAACTTCATTCTGTCCCAAAATTTAACTTTAGGGAGTTATATAAGTCACTATTACAAATCTGAGCATTGGTTTTGTTTTTGTTTTTTTTTTTAGTGGTAAATAACCTCAAATAACATAGCTTATAAAAATGTTTAGATTTTGGTCAATATTAAGCTTTTCCTCAATCAGATTCTAATCAGATTTTAAAGAACTTCTAAATTCAGTTCTTCATTATATTAAACAACCTTAATAATTGGCAGAAAATGACAACTTTAATTATTTTTAAATAGGAAATAACTATTTAGATCTTTGGTATGATTTGATAATAATTTTATTTAAGTATTAAGTTAACAAATTTCAAAAAGTATTAAAAAACCTGTTGTATTTTAACTCCAAAGGTAGTTTAGAACATATAAATGATGTGTAATATTTAACTTTTATCCACTTCCTAAAAGGTTCCTGCATTATTGCCAAAACAGATACTGCCCTACTCATTGGGTGCTTATGTGTATATGAAGTACTATTCTTAATTATAATAAAATCTTGATTACTTTCAAAATAATTTCAACCAGTAAAAGAATGTCTCCTCTCTCTGGAAAGGCAATATATTGGAGTAAGATTATTCTCCAGTATCTAACACTCAAATTATAAGAAGAAGAGGAAGAGAATGCCTATTCTAGTCGACAATGTAACCTGATGACTCCAGGTAATCAGTGGAGACACATATACCACAAATAAAGAACTCTAGCCAGTATGGAACACCAAGGGGGTATATTTACACACGCCACAATTCAATAACCCTAACCAGATGAAAGTATCAAGGATTTATATTCATTGTATTTCACAGCTAAGTAACCCTAACAACTATAAGAATACCAAGGAGATATATCCACACATTTACGAGAATAACCCTAACCATTATGGGAGCAGCAAGGGGACAGATTCTATTTTACAAATATGTAAAATGGATAAGGATATTTTATTAATTAAAATCTTTCAAATATTTTGCAATTCAGTTACATATTTTTAAGAATAAGTTCCTTGTTATTACTGAATGAGTATATGTACTAAACACTAACGATTTTAAAGTATTTTAGCACAATGCTTTTTAATGTTTGTTTATTATGAAATTTGCATATAGCAAATCATATACAATGCATATGTACAAGAGAATCATGGCATCTGGCTGTAGTGTGCACCAAGAATTGTTTGTCACTGGGAGTGGGCTATTCTATATATTCTGAAACTAGGCTTACTGTCACTCACCTCCAACTCTGAGGTGTAAATTTAAGCAGAATACTTTAATAGAGAGAAGAGAGTGCCCAGCTGTTTCCGGAAACAAAGCAGGAAAAAAATAATATGGGCCAGGCTCACCTAGGAATTTTGTCCTCAGTTTAAAAGATGGTAAATGGCAGTGAGAATTTGGTCATGACCGTCCTGAGTGTATCTGTAATTTGAGTCCTATTGCTCAATTTGAGTCCACGAGAGTGGCCCTTTGTGTCTGCCGCACAATCATTATTGTGAGATTCTTGCCATTTGAGGATCCCCTTAGGCTCTCTACCATGTAGGATCCCCTGTTGCCTTTAACAGATGTTCTCCCTTTTCTAGGTTTATCTCTAATTTTGGTGACTTCTAAAGAAGGATTACCCAAGAGGTCAACTTTTTGAGCTATTTCATGTGTAAAAATGCTTTTATTCTACTCTCATAAATAATTATTAGTTTTGCTGGGTGTAGAATTCTAAATTGAAAATAATTTTCTTAGATAAATTTGAAAGCATTTTTTCATTGTTTTCTTACTTCTAATTCACGCTGTACAAACGTGAAGCCATTCAGATCTCCAATTCTTGGTATGTGAATTTTTTTTTTTTTAAATTCTCTCTTAGGTTTGTTTGATCTTCTGCTTGTCCCCAGCATCCTGAGATACTGGAGCTACCAAACTGCTGAGTCTACATTTATTACCTTTGCTTTCCTATTTCTCATTTCTGTCATCTTTATATTCCAAGTATTGTATTGAGTTTTTCATTTCTGCCAAATTATTTTAATTTCTATGAGTTCTTGTTTTATGAATGTAATAATTTCTCTTATATCTCTGAAGACATTAATAGTAATCTTAGGACATTTCTTTCTCCCTGAAAAGACCTCAGTTTTCTCCCAGTTGTATTTTCCTATGTGCTTGTTTGGATTTCTATCTTCCATATTAGAGGTTTTCTTCAGATACTTGTTAATTCTGAGCAAACTGTCAATGATTAAGAAAAGGGGACTAAAATCTGATTTGGAAGCTCTATGTGCACAGCACAGTAGGGGAGAATATTTACCTAATTAGAGCTTTACCATAGATTAGTCTAGAGGGACTATTTGTTGATGAATCCTTCAAAATGTCCCTATCTTTGGATCTTTCCTTTGATTACCCAGAAGAGTTATCTTTTAATTTTCTGCCTGGAGATTAAGGCCCTGACTGCCAATGTTCTGCTAATCATAGATTAAGCACTCTTGAGATCTCTGCATTCTGCATTCAGAATGACTAAGGTCACTTAATCACCCTGTTTTAAATTTAGCAGTCAGGCTTTCAACTGGACCTGGCATCTTCTAGTCTGGAGTCCTTCATTTTTTCTCTTTTGAGAATAATTCCTTATCACTTTGATGAGGGGTGAAGAACAGCCTCAGAGGGATGAGAAGAGGGAGGAGAATACAGGGATCCACTGTTTTCAAACTACATTCAATAGGTCCTCCTTGTTGTATTCTTCTCCTACACTATTAGTTATTAAGGCATATTGCACAGCTGGGTCCTGTGCCTTGGAAGATTCTGTGATATAATTTGATTGGTTCTCAACTTTTTACACCTCCTTGTTGTGTTCTTTCTCCTACACTATTGGTTATTAAGGCATGTTGCACAGCTGGGTCCTGTGCCTTGGAAGATTCTGTGATATAATCTGATTGGTTCTCAGCTTTTCACACTGACCACTTGGAATTCTATTTTTTCCAATCTGCTTGGTTAACTATCATTTGTTCATGTGCTTTCTCCTTCCAAAAATTTTGTTGAAATTTTCACCTCTCTTGTTCTTATTCTTGGAGTTTTATACATTTAAAACAACAACGACAACAACAACAAATACCTCTCTACTATAATTTTTATGGTTGAGTAGGGAGCAAAATTTGATGCATGCATTCAATCCTTCACTCTTATCTGGAACAAGAACCCTGTCTCTAAAGAAAATATTATGCAGAAATCCAGCATAGGAGGCAAATAAAAACTAGAACTACTCTGGTTCTAATAGAGTAGAGACAGAACAGACCTTGCTTTTATAACTGTAAAGAATGTAATATTGTCAATGACTTCTTACCAAGTATTTTTTCTAACTCGGTATGTAAAGGGGATACTTCCACAATAAAAAAGAATTTCACAAAATGGAGCCCAAGAATATTTTTGAAATGGGGAAGATTTCAGTGCCTGTCAAATCATGCTAAATTTGGAATCCAACGTAATTTATACCCTAAGGGCTTAGGTCTAATTCAAAACATTCCAACTTCATTTTGTAAAGCTCAAGACGTATGTGTTATAATGTAGATAAGGAACACTTTCTTAGTGAACCACGATGAACTATAAGATTTTAAGAATCCTCTTTAATGTACTGCCTTACACTGTACCTTGCCTTCACATTTATTATGAGTGTAATTAAAAAAAAAATTAAACAAGTATATCCCTGCCTCTTTACAAAGAAGAGTAGCTGTTTTCCTACATTTCAACTAGAGATTTCTATAATATTATACCATCAAAAATATAACACTCTCAATTACCAGCCCAGTTAACCTTAAGGTCAATATGTAGAGTTTAATATCTAATCCAATATCATTGGATTTGATATATACACTGAAAAATCTAAAATCATAAATCCCCCTCACCTTGGACAAAATTCATGTTAAAAGGGGAAATAAAAGACACACTACACACATGCTCCTTCTATAATATTTTAAGTTATTTTTTAACATGTATCTTGTATCTCAGCTCCTAATCTAAGGTTTTCATATAGTTTAGGATAAATGCCATAGCTCCAGCCACTATAATCACACTTCCACCAGGAGGAAGAACAAAAAGAAATTAAAAGGGTCTTGCTCCTTCCTTGTAAGGACACATACCACAAGTTGCACATTATGTTGGTCAGAAATAATGATATGGCTACACTTAGCTCTAAGGTAGAACAGGAAATGTAGACTTTAATTTGGGCAGCCATATGCCCCTAAAAATCAGGTGTTCTATTACTAAAAAATGTATGAAAAATTGGGGGGAACAAATTGCAATCTCTGCCCTCCCGGTATTTCTGGTCTCTCACCCCAACCCACTAAACCCTACCTTGTTCTATTCACTCCCTATTTTGTTCATTTACCACCTGTTTGCCATCTACCACTACCGTTTTCTTTTTATCAGATTCTCCCATATCTTACTGTTTTTCTTTACATTTCTTATATTTTTCCCTAATGGAAACCTGGATTTTCCCTTATGACAATATTTGTCTTGAAATTCAACAAAAGAGGAAGCAGTTGGCAATTTCTTTTCAGAATACCTTTCATTTAGTTATAGACAAAGACCTGTCTTATATAACCATTCCTTTGATTCCCAAAATATTCTTCCTCATTCTTTAAAAACCCAGACACCTTGGTTAGAATTGGCCTGTTACTCTGTGCCCCGCCATCAAGAATAAGCATGCACCCATTTGTCTATATTTAAAAATCAGTGAACCTACATTATAAACTAAGTTTTGTGTTAGATCCTGGGTGTGCAATATGATCAAAAAGAGACATGGTGCTTGTTGTGATAATTTAAAGTCTAAAAGAGGAGGCTGAATTTAATTAAATGTGCTAAATGCATAAATACAAACTGAAAAGGGCTGTCACCAAGAAGTGCTCCTTTCTTTCAGATTCAGATGAATGATGAGACTTCACCCACTTAATCTCAAGTAATGCAGTTTTAGTTGAAAATGTGAAAAATTGGATTATATTTATAAAGGATGCACAGAGAAGCACTTACTGGTGTAATGAAACATATTATTGGTTTGTGTGTTCCTCCCAGGACTATGTAATGTCTATTACTTCAAACCGTGGCACAGGGTAGGATTCTTCCAGGTATGGAGAACATAAACTGAGATGTCAACTCTGCTGTTAGAGCATTACTGCCATCCTATTACTCAGGGTGGCGATTTCCCATTATATGCAAAATATGATACCATAACTTTACCTAAGTTTTTCTCTGACCTAAACTATTGCCATTTGTGTTGATTCTTTTTTCCTTTGTCCTCACCTAGGTACAAGAAAATATTCTATCAGTGCTCCTTTTTTTTTCTTTTTGTTTAAAAGTTTCTTGCTTTCCTTTCATGGTAGAAGTGAACAGTTACCTCACAATTGACTTTGGAACACTGAGAACATTCTTGTTGAAATGGGGTGAAATAGACAAATCTCAAATATTTAGCTCTTGTCCAAAAGTTTACCAAAAAATGCACTTGACTCTCTTTCACACAGGTGATGGGAAGGAAATGTATGGGGTTTTATGAGAGCCTATAATAAAAGAACCTTACTTAGACTAGAAAATTGGGGTAGACTTACCAGAGGAAGTGATGATTACACTGAGATATAAAGGATGAGAAGCAGATACTCAGTAAAAAGTTTCACAAGCCTGTGACAAAGTACCTGTAAGAGTCGTGTGATATGAGGGAGTATGGCATGTTCTTGAGGAACTGATAGGCAGCCAGTGTTGATGGAGCACAAAGAAGGCATGGGGATATGTAATGGAGATACATTTAAAATATAGCTCAGAGCCAGACTTTGGCAAGGTTATACAAGTGACCTCAATGATTTGATCTTTATCCAAAGAGCAACGTAAACCATTTAAATCTCTTAAGCAGAAGCAAGATTGTTAGATAAGATCTTCATTTTGTAAAGAACACTCAGCCTTCAATTTGGAGCATGGTTTAAATAGGTAACAGAGCGGTTATAGGAGATTAGTGAAGAGGTCATATCAGTAAGTAGTCTGGGTAAGATACTATGTTAGTTTAGATTAAACCCAATTGGTAGCAGTGAAGATCAACAGAGACAGGTTCAAAATATTTAGTAGGCAAAAATTCACAGTTTCATGAGGAATTCAATAATCAGTATAAAGATTACTAACAATTTTTGTGCCATAATGTATAATGAGTACTTTATATGAATTACCTCCTCCGATTCTCTGAGTAACCCTATGGGCTAGGGCTAATATTATTATCATTTTACAGACAAGGAAACCACTGACAGGAGAACTGAAATCAATTTTTAAAGTATTGCAGTCGTCAAACTCAGGCAGAATGACTCCAATGTTCTTAGGCACTATTCAGTCAATACAGAGTGGAAGTGTAAATTTCCTGGGGGACAGATGGATAGAAAGAGAGAGAACAAGTGTAACACTCCAGAATGTCTTCTGAAACTTCCTTTTTAAACTGAAATTTATATTACTAAGATTTGTTTTTCTCCTGAGCGCTCTTGTTCATCATTTTTAACTGTATAATATTTATTGACTGCACCTACTATAATTTATTTATTTGTTGTCCAGATAGTGGGTATTAGAATTTTTTTTTCTTTTTTAAGCTGTACATCGTGCTAGTATGTATATTTTTGTATATGTCTCCTGGCACTAATGTGTTAAAATTCTTCTTGGTTATATATACTCTGAGCCTCAGGGTATGTCAATGTTCTGCTCTACAACACTGCCAAAGCCACTGTACCAATCAGCATCTTCATCATTAATATGTAAGAGAAACTGATAATCCATTCCCTCTCAAACTCTTGGATTTTGTCAGATTTAAAAAAAATTTTTTGCTTATCAAACGTGTCAAATGTCATTGTGGTCTTGATTTGCATTTCCCTCTTGACTAGTACAATTTTTATCTTCCCTTATGTGTATTAGCTACATGTGTTTCACATTCCTTGAAATGTCTACTCAGGTCTTTTACTAAGGTTTCGATTGAATTATTTTTCTTAATGATTTCTAGAAGCCTATATACTAGTGATATTATCTAATCTGTTACTTGATATTATTTTCTGCAAACGGCTCTTCCCCATGTGTTACCTATGTATTTTTCACTTCCCTTAAAGGCTGTTTGATAAACAGAGGTTGCTAATCTTAATGTTGCCCAAGTTATCATTCTGTTACTTTTTTGTTAGCACTTTTGGAACCCTGTATAAGAAACGTTTTCTTTAGTGATAACAGTGGTATTCATCTATGTGTTTTTCTAAAAATTTCAAAGTTTTACTTTATAATTTTAGTTAAATTCAAATGTGTACATTATTTCCCTCCCATCTGTATAACTATTTCCCCCCTCAATTTGTTAAATGGTATCTTCTCTCAGTGGTGTCCTATGCCACATGTGGAACATATTAAGTTTTCCTATACGCATGGGTCTGTTTCTGGGTTTTATATTTAATAATTTCTTATTCTTTGTCTTGAGAAGTATCTTGTTATATCACCTAAATTTCAAAATCAACCATTCAGGTCACACACACACACAAACTGTTGGAATTTTAATCATAATGAGTCAAATCTTTGTATCCATTTGGAAAGAATTTATTTCTTACTCATAGACACTTATTTGTCTTCTTTAATGTCCTTTACTATTCTTTGCTTATAGTTCTCACATATTTATTTTATTTATTCCTAGGTAATTTATAGTTTTTGTAGCTATTGTAAATGTTGTCTATTTAAAAATGCTGTTTTTATACTGTATGTTATTTGTACATAGAAATGCATATATATGTATACATGTATACATATATATATCTTATATTCAGTATATCTTATATTCAATCACCTTGTTAAATTCTCCTTTTATTTCTATATATTTGAGTCTAGGTTGTTTTGGATTTTCTATGTAAACAGCCACATGATATGCAAATAGTGAATGTCTTCCTCTTTTGTTTTTAAGTTTTTTCTTGTCTTATGGAGCTATGACTTCTAATACAATGTTGAATATAATAGGTAGCAGTAGACATCTTTGTTTATTCCTGACTTTAAAGGAAATGTTTCCAACCTATTTGGCATTACTCATTTTGCCTCAGTCTTTCCAAATTGCTGCTTAAATAATCTCCACCTAAAAATTTCCCTTTCCCCTCAGCACTTGTCTAGGTCTCCACTTACATTTCAAAGACTGTTGATCTTCAAGTTACAAAGATATAGTGTACGAACTATAGCCTGTCCCTGGGACAGACTTTGTGGAGGAGGTACAAAACAAGTAAATGCCCTCAGATATTTTGGATTCTTTATACATGGCACACAGAGGCCAGATCCTTATTACATTTTGCTGTTCCAGTGCAAGTACTTTCTACCTAGTTTTTTTGTTGCCAGTATTTTTCCACTCCTCACACCCCCAATAGAGTTTTTTTGTTGTGTTATATTTTTTTACAAAATTGACCTAATAAATCATTTGTTTGCTGAAAAGAGCAAAATAGTCTTTGATTGTTTTCTCTGTTACCTACAATATAAATAGTAGCTTTTTGACATGCCATTTAGAGACATTTTGAACTCATATAAACTGATTCTAAACTGTCTTTTAGCTTCATTTTCCTTGATGCACCCCAAAATTCTATATTCCAAACATACCCAATAACTGATTAATAATTTTGCAGTAAATTTTCTCATTTTCTACACTTGCTGTACCTGAAAGTTTCTTATCTCATTCTCTCCCTACAAAAGTTTCTACTTATTCTTCATGGTCTAACTTACGAGTAGAAATGTATCTAAGATCTCTTTATGAAGTCTTCTAGGACTTAGCATAGTGTCTTTCACATAGTAGGGGTTCAATTATTTGTGATATATAAAATTTTCTTTCAGAAACAATTTTAATTTATATTTTATAGCCTGAAAAAATTTAAGCAAATTAGTTTTAAGGTTAGCTAAATTTCAGTAAAAGAAGTCTAAAAATAGAATTTAAAAAATTCTTGTGATCATAGTGGCAACAGACACAGAACTGATATATATAATTCAGTTATGATAGTTTTAAGTGCATAATGATATGTTTTAGGGATTAGCTTCTACATTGCCATGCTTGTGGTGTTAATTAATTATTCAATCCTTTCTGAAGTAAATCCTATTTGTCATATGTGTCAGTAATATTTCTGTTAAGGCTAGTTGAGAGTCTGTAGATCATGATTTATGATTAAATTCCCTCTAAAGAAAATAACTTGAAGCATGTTAATTCCACAAAGTTTCCTCAAAAACTCTTGTAAGACAGATATTATACCATGAACTAAAGATTCAACAGTTAACAAGGAGACTAGATTTTTCTGAAAGAGCTTATGGTATAATGGGTAGGCAAACATTGCACAAATAATTACACAGATCGATACACTATTACACATTAAACCAATTACCCAGTATAGTGAGTACAGAACATAAAGATTGTCTCTGAGTAAATTAAATTTTAGGTTAAACTGTGAAAATTGGAATTGAATAAGGAAAGAGAGAGAAGCTGAAAGTTCTAGGGAAGGATCACTCAAGAAAGAGCATGTGTCACAACACTGTAAATCAACTATACTTAAATATAAAATTAAAAAATTTAAAATAAATAAATCAATTAAAAAACATAAAATTAATTAGTTTAAAAAAAAGGAATAGCATGTGTGAAAACACTGAGCAGGGAAAATAAAAGACTAGTGTAACCAAAGCACAGTGAGCAAGGAAAAGAATGACATGAGAGTAAGACTGGCATTTAACCATAGACTGCCTTATTAGAGGCTTTGATGCTCATATAAAGAATTCTATATGTTTGGTACAGTCAGAAATACTAAAAGTGTTTGACTAGAGAAGTTATGTGTGCAAATTTGAGTTTTTCAAAGACAATTTTGACAATTGTGTTTCCAGGAAGAGCACCCAAATAACACTTAGGGGTGTGCATGAGCCTGTCACCTTAAAACAAAATGTTGAAAATGCATGGATCCACATACACAAAGACTTACTTTGCTGATTTTCCCAGTAAGAAAGGAAGGGAAAAAAATCTTATGCCTATTAGTAGAACAAATCCTTCTTGATTATTCAATAGGCAGCTGGGAGGCAATGTCCTGTTCTCTTTCACATAATTTGTTTTTGTGTCTGTGGAAAAATTTCAAGGCTTAGATTTCCAATAAATATTTGTTGAAAAAAAAGTGAACAGTGCATCTCAAGAAAATAACAAGGCACTAATAAATAGTCAAAAATCTATTGGCAAAGAATGGAGGGTGGCAGAGAAGACTTCTGGTGCTCTGATTATACTGAAATGTTAGGAGAGTCAAGTTGAAAATTAAAGAAATAATAATTAATAGTATCAAGAAAATATAATATGAAAATGTCATTAATATTCTAAGCTAGTAACAGGATCAGACAGAAAGATGGGAGAAGGCATGGGTTACCAGTGAGTCTTTTATTTAGCTTTTAATATTGAACTATGGACTGAAAGGGAAATCAAGAAATCATCTAGAGACTCTGCCTTTCTTCTTGTCTTTCTCAACGTATTCTTCATGGATATTTACTACAACCCCATTGCTTATATTGCTAACTAGATTTCAGTGACTCTCACATTTATATCAAGCCTAGAATAATTCTCTGATTGCCAGACACCTCTGTGTAACCAACTGGGCATCTATAGATTTTCCCCAAATCTCTCTCTGTATTTCACATCCTGATTAGAGTCACTGCTAAGCATTCTACAAGATGCAGAAAAACCTAAATCAAATATATTACAATAAACAGGTCAAAATCCTTTGTGAAAAGTGCTCTTTCACAGGATATTATGACCTTGTGGAGAATGCACCTAATCCAGATGGAAGACCAGGAAAGATGGACGGGGAAAGCCTCCTCAGGAGTTTGTGCGTAAGCTGCCTGTTGGAACCTATGCGGCAAAGTATGTGGTGTGGTGTGAGGAGCATTGCCAGTAGAGGGATAAGTTTAAAGATGGAAAAGAGGAACAAGAGTACACCTCATTCAGAAAACTGTGAAAGCTTAACTAGGGTCCAAAGGTTACCTTTCAGGTTGTGAATACATCAGGGGGAGGAAGGAAAGACCCTAAAGGAATGCCATCCTCTGTGGCAGGATGAGAATTCATTTGAGGAGGAACCTAGATTTGGAGTCTTTAAAAAAAAAACACAAAACAACAATGAAAAGAAACTGATGGTTGTAATCCCTGTAAGGATGACAAAATTTGAACAATTTTGAGAGAAATTAAGAAATTAGACTCAAAAGATATAACTGCTTGTGGAGAAAAGGTAAGGGAGGAATCAAAGATGACTCCCAGGTTTCTGGCTTGACAACAGCATGGAGAATTGTGTCTTACAATAGGATAAGAGAACACAGGATGGAACGGATTTGCGAGAGTTATTTTTCACACCTCATTCTCCATTACCCCCCTATACTCAATTATATTGACTTCTACTATAAATTGTATTAACTTCTCCTCCTGAGTATCTTTTCGTTCAAGAAGTGATTATTTAGTGATATAAATATACGTGAACTAACATATTAAGAGTTAGCCCCAATCTCTAAGGAACTTGTAGACAACTGTCCTCTTGACTATTTTTGAATTTATCTTCTTTTCATTACCTCTACTATTACCTTATTTCAGACTTGGTACATTAACTTATTTTCTTGTCCCCAGTTTTATCTTGCCTTAAATAACTCTCAAAATTTCTGACAGAATCACCTTTTTGAAATCAGCTAGAACTATTTCCATTATAGCACTAACGGCGTATCTCCACTTTTCGGCAATGAGATTCTTATAGCAACTGTCTGTATCTCTGCGTTCTTTGTATTTTGACCTTCTTCCATAGTGTCCAACAAATGTCTCTTATACTCAACATTTTTTGAATGAATGAATGAATCCATGAATGACTAACAGAAATACACTCATATCTGTTGGAATTTTAGAGACACCAATGAGAAAAGACAACTGTGTGTTTCCACAAGACCTTGATGTTTTCATCGCAGTCCAAAATCTAGTCACAAGTTTTGAAAGTCTGAACTTTTATTTCATCTGAATTAGAGTTGTTGATCTCCATAGAATTGTCTTTTTAGAAGCTGTACCTTTAAACCTGGGTTACATATCCTTGCAAATGCAAGTTGCTATACTATCCTACAAATGTTTGAGACCATCATTTGGAGCAGCATCGTCCAGTAGAGCTCTCTGTAATGATCGAAATGCCCTAGATCTGCACTATGCAGTACAGTAGCTGCTAGCCACACGTGGTTATTGAGCACTGAAATCTACAATTGATAAAATTGAATTTTATTTAATTTTAGTTATGTTAAACTTATGTGTAAGTAATAACAGGTGGCTAGTGGTGACTTTGCTGCACAGGGCAACTTTAGAATAAGAAAGGAAATTTTTATTTTAGCTTTTTAAAACATTTTTATTAGAGTAAAGTTGATTTAAAATGTTGTGTTACTAGAGGGGTGGGAGAGGGAAGGTGGGAGGGAGACGTAAGAGGGAGGAGTTATGGGGATGTATGTATATGTATAGCTGATTCACTTTGTTATACAGCAGAAACTAACACACCATTGTAAAGCAATTATACTGAAATAAAGATGTTAAAAAAATAAAAATAAAATGTTGTGTTAGTTTCTGCTCTATAGCAAAGTGACTCAGTTATACATATACATATATCCACTTTTTTTTAGATTCTTCTCCCATATAGGCCATTACAGAGTATTGACAATAGTTCCTTGTGCTATACAGTGGGTCCTCATTAGTTAAAATTTTTCTCCCAAGTTATTTATTGAATCTTATTTGACTTTAAAATTATATATTTCTTCACTTTAGGTTTTGCTTAGGCATCTGATTTGCCTGGCTTTGATTGTCTTCTTTTATCAGATCTAATAAAACTAAATTGGAGGGCTTCCCTGGTGGCGCAGTGGTTGAGAGTCCACCTGCCGATGCAGGGGACACGGGTTCGTGCCCCGGTCCGGGAAGATCCCACATGCCGCGGAGCGGCTGGGCCCGTGAGCCATGGCTGCTGAGCCTGCGCGTCCGGAGCCTGTGCTCCGCAATGGGAGAGGCCACAATAGTGAGAGGCCCACATACCGCAAAAACAACAAAACAAAAACAAACAAACAAACAAACAAAAAAACCAAATTGGATCTCTTTCACTGCCTCTGCCAATGTCAGCTGCAGAGAACTTCTGGTATTAGAACTATCATTGTCTAGGCCGGGGCTCTGTATCTGGCTCTCCACTCTAGCATACCACCTCCAGCAGCCATGCTTTTTCTAGATGTGGATGCTTATTGTGCTGATTGGCATTACCCCAAAATGACAATATATTTATGTTTTAACCTGAACGAAAAGTTATAAGTGTAACTGAAATGTATCTTGGTTTGTCGGGTACTGTCTACCCTTTGAGAAAACCTACACGGGAAGCTGATTATTTTTTTCAGAAGTGATACAGGACTTGCTGGTGATACAAAACTCAGACTATAGGTATTGAGTTGTGTGACTTTGAGCAGCTTAGAGCATCAAGTTATTTTTTCCTGAAACTTCATCAGGGATCCTCACCCTGTGTGACTGCCTGAGAAGGGAAAGAGTTCTCCTACTAGTGGACGGCACATCATCTCCTGGGAGAGGGCTGGAGGCACACAGATTGTAACTTTGGGAATTTCCATTTCCTATGCTTCACATTGAATAGATTCCTTTCTCTTGCACTTCTTTTCTCCTTTGAGGTAAAACAATTTTCACATCTTTTTATTAATTCCAGTCTAGTTTCCATGCCAGAAGGTGCCTTTATTTATAAGTTCCAAGTTCTTAAGCTTTTCTATGGCTTCTGTCATGCTTACCCAACAGCATGTCTCGATTTTTTCAACTTAATTGAGTGATTAAATCAGGGAGCAGTCATTAGATTTAGTTCACCTGATCTGCCAAGTAAACTTGAATGATTTAAAAATAATTTAAAAGAAGTATAAGCAGAAAATTAAGCCTCATCTGTCAGGAATGTCTCTTAACCCTCTTCATATTTACCATTACCATTTGTAGATGCCAGATCAAATGCAATAATGTGACCAATACTTTGAGTTCTATCAAAATGGTCCAAATTCTCTGTGAGCCATAAATATACATTTGAGAATAATTAACATCGATCTGGTAAGTAATTGGTGAAGAATATTATTATTATGCATCTCAAAAATAAATGACCCCGTAGTAGATTATAAGAAAAAAAATGAGTTTTGTACTTAATAAACACAGTTATAAGGTTCTATCCCTAGAAATCCATTGCGATGAATTTCTAAAATTCAGTATTTCTGAGTAAACAAATTATGAAAATAAAATGAATAAAATATATGAATGTCAATGTATTGAAACTGGGTTTGAGCAGATTTATTTGTAAATATGTATGAATTTGTAAATATGAATGAACACATATAAACCCCAGAGCCTATATGATAACTCCATAAATCATTTTGAATTCTACATTTCTAAAGAACTAAATGACTGAAATTTATATTTCATTTAAATATTTCATTTGATGAGTATGAGAAAAATTCTCTAATACTTGGTTAAAGAACGAATAAATATTGCCTTTATCTTGAGCTTCAGTATATTAGCAGTTGAATATGGCTGTGGTTGAGAATAATTTTAATAGTTGGCCTCAACAAGAAATACTATTTAAATCAGTCGGCATGCCTTATATTTTTTAAGTACTCCAAATTAGTACAATACGGGGGTCTAAGAACTTCGCTTTGACACTCAATGAATTTTGGTCAGTACATAAAATCATTTCTTTGTTATCCTTTGAAAGGCAACATAATGGGCATCAGATTAGAATAATTATGAGTTTGGATCCAACTTCGTTGTATAAATTTGTACAAGTTATTTTTTTAATTTTTTTGCGGTACGCGGGCCTCTCACTGTTGTGGCCTCTCCGGTTGTGGAGCACAGGCTCCGGACGCGCAGGCGCACTGGCCATGGCTCACGGGCCTAGCCGCTCCGCGGCACGTGGGATCTTCCCAGACCACGGCACGAACCCGAGTCCCCTGCATCGGCAGGTGGACTCTCAACCACTGCGCCACCAGGGAAGCCCTGTACAAGTTATTTAACCTCAGTTTTCTCATCTGCAATTTATAAAGTTAGGTAGATTAAAAGTACTTGTTTTACTTACCTAGCACAATGCTCTCAGATCTTTTGAGGGGGGGTAAGGGGATAGTTTTACCTTTATTTCTCAGCTTTCTCCTTTAAGAGAAAAAATCAAAGCATATTATCTCAAAAGAATACTATGAAAAAAAATCAGACCAATAAAAAAGTTTTAACCTTATTTTCAAAATAACACTTTAAAACATGACGACTATCTAAATCCATGATATAACTAGAGTTAGAGGAAGAAAATTACAATTAGATCAGAAAAATTTGTACATAAACTCTCCTATAGAGCTGAGAAAAAAAGTATTCATAGGGGAACATTATACATGGCAATACTCTAAGGTGTTAACCAATAAAAAAATTGAGAGCCATTACTCTAAAATGAATTCTCCATAAACACTTATTAAAATTCAATTCTTGGTGTTTCTCAATAGTGCTTCAGTAGTTTGGCTGCTTCATAGGAAATGCATGCAATAAAAAGTTTTACATTAATATCACAATATGATAAAAATTTAATTATTATTTTCTTATAAACTTTTTCAAGTATTTAAACAACAAAAGTTTTAAAGTTTGGATATTTGCTATAGAGCTGTATTCAGGAAAGAGTTTACAGTCTATTTTGACTTATGTGATTTAGTGTAATTTCAGACTGTTTTAAATGCATAATATTGGTGATTGTTGTGTTGCATTTTAATTTCCTTCCACAGAAATGGGTAAATGACCCAAAATTAGTTTAATGAAATATAAATATGGTGATAAGCATAGTCATAAAACATTACAATGTAGAATGACATCATAACTGTAAATAAAATGAACAGGAAAAATATAGAATGAAAATCTGTATGTGCAGGTAAAAGTGAATCTCCAAGTAGACGACTCTGCCCAGGCAATTAGAAAAAAATTTAAAAAAAGAATAATTACACTGATGAATATTTGAGAATTAGATTTCATGGGAATGAGAATTTTTAATTTCCTATAACTAGTGTATTGCCCATTACAAAGTATTTTGTAAAGTATAATGAAGCCATCAAATATTTTATGTTAATTTTCAGGTATGACACAGCAAGATAGCAGGTAAGCCAAACTATATAGTTTGTCATGACAAAATCCAAAATAATATTTTTTTTGAATATGGATTATGATTAATTTTTCCTTTTAAAGGCAGAAAGGACACTATAATTAAAGAGCATTACTTAGTCTTATATTGCTTATAAAAAAAACATAAAAAATGTTTTTAATATTCACAGTGTACTATTACTAAGGCATTAATGAGATCAATTGCCTAATCAATGACAACTTTATCAGAAAATAAAACAGAATGACCTATTGATAAAATTCTAATAATAAATATTACAGTTGCCATGTATCAGCAATGTCAAATGTGTAAAAGCAACTGTTACCTTGTTCACATGCCACAAAATATTTTGCCTTATAATTTCTTTAAATCACTTATATATTTATTAAGAATTAACTATTAGTATATTTGTAATTCATATGTAATTGAAAATGCTTTATGACTTTTTGCTTTATTTAATACTGAAAATTCATACAAG
This sequence comes from Orcinus orca, assembly GCF_937001465.1. Taxonomy (NCBI): domain Eukaryota; kingdom Metazoa; phylum Chordata; class Mammalia; order Artiodactyla; family Delphinidae; genus Orcinus; species Orcinus orca. Next base: position 55,521,022 of record NC_064570.1, on the reverse strand, counting down.
AGAATAGATTTTTTTTTTTACTAGATAGAGATGATTTGTAAGCCATAGTGAATGTACGCAAAGGTGCCAAGGGATCAGTTATGACGGGACATTAGTAAGAATGCATTACTATGTAGAAAAAGTTGTTTTTCAATATCGACACCAAGAAATTAGGTGATGGTCAAAAACACCCTCCCTATTCTGATTCTAGAAGATAAACTTCAGATTTCACTCCAATGGAGATCTATTTCTAAGTAATTTTTTAGGCTCTTGCGATACAATTGTGACTTGGAACTGCACATGGCTACTAGAGGTCAGGGATTTTTCAAGGGATGTGTCTGGTAATACCAACGTGGCCAACTCTTTCATTTAAGAACAAAGTTTATCATAATATATAAAAGCAAATCCCAAGGATTTTTTTAAATAAGTGACCCAACATAAATATAAAGGCCAATGGAAAGTAAAAGATAAAAATGAAGTACATAGTGTACATATACTATATATAATATATATGTACTGTATATACATATATATAATATAACAAATTGATAAGGCTGTGTTATCAGAGAATAGAATTGAAAACAGGAGTACTGCTATAGAAAAAGATGAATATTTCATAGTGATAAAAGGATGAATATACTAAGAAGATATAATAATATTAAGTGTGTATACACTAAATAGCAGAGCAAAAAATTCTTAGAACTAAGGGGAAAAATGGATAAATTCAGTCCATAATCACAGTTGAAAATAAACTAACTTAAAAAAAAATCATTGTTAAAATCTTTATTTTAATGCCCCCTTCTGGTAACTGATAGAACAAATAGACAAGTCAGTAAAGACAGAAAATTTGAACGCTATTGATCCATTTGACCTATTATTGAACACTACATGCAAGAGTTTGCAAAATTCACATTCTTTTAAATGTGCATATGGAACACTCACTAAAATAGATCATATGCTGGGTCTTAAAAAAAAGCTTTTGATAAAATGAAAAGGTTTGTAATCTCTATTCACAAGTGTATTAAATTAGAAATCAAGAGGATCAATTAAAAGTAAATGACAAAATATCTAGAAAATATGAAAATAATTAGAAATTAAGCAACACACATAAATAATCCATAAATTAAAGAAGGAAGCACAAAAGAAATAGGATGTATTTTATAGTGAAAGGAAATGAAAACAAAATGTCAAAGTTTGTGCGACAAATGTCTTTATATGGAAGGTTAAAACTTTAATTGCCTATATTAGAAAAGAAAAACATTAAAACTTATGATCTGTTTACATTAAGAGGCAAGAGAAAAAGAGCAAATAACATCCAAAACAAATTTAAAAACTAGAGATAACAATGGAATCAATGACATGAAAAAAGAACAATCTTTAGGAAAATATTTAAAAGCCAAGAGTTTGTTCTTTGAAAAAACTAAAAAAAAAAAAAAATTAATTAGTTAAAATCAAGCAAGAAAGCAGAAAGAAAATATGGATTACTGATATCATGATTGAAATATATCACTACAATTTTTATAGAATGAAGATAATACAGGAATGTTATGAACTATTTTATGTCAAAATTGGAGAACATTTAAGATGTAATATAAAAACTACAGCAATCTAGAGAATGTGGTATTCGTATAAGGATAAACAAATGGATCAATTAGACAGAATCGAGAGCCCTGAAGTAGATCTAAAATTGATTTTTGACCAATTTGCTGAATTAATTTGATGGGTGGAAATAATTTCTTTTAAAAAAATTATGTTGAAAAGACATATTATAAATTGGTCAACCCTTAACTCACTCCATACACAGCAATTAATTTTAGATTTATCACAACCTAAGCATTAAATCTAAAACTATAAAGGTTCTAAGATATTATACAAGATTATATTTGAGAAAACAAACATAATACTAATTAAATGTAAAAGAAAATATGAATTAATTCTGCTTTATCAAAATTAACATTTTCTGCTTATTAAAAGACACTACTGAAAAATGAGGAGGCCAACCTCAGATAATGAGTAAAATATGCAAAATAATTATATCTCATTCAAGTTCCTATATCCAGAATATATAAAAGACTTCAAAAATCAATAACAAAAAGTAGCTGAAGAAAAAATAAGTAAATGTATTAAATACATACTTCATAAATAAAAATATAAAAATGACAAATAAACAGATGAAAACTGTCTAATTTCCTCCAGAAATTAAAAATTTCTTACATCACACTCACAAGAATGGCTACAATTAAAAAAAATAAAATCCTGACAAAACCAATTTATAGTGGACTGTTGGAGCAACTGACATTCAAACTTTGTTGGTAGAACTGTAAGAGAGAATTACTAATTTAGTAAAGTATTTGGAAATTTCTTAAACACTTAAACATACATTACCCTATGATCCAGTAATTTTACACATTAGTATAAGAGAAATGAAAGTATAAAACATATGTTCAAATAAACACTTGGGTAAGAATGTTTGTAGCAGCTTTATTCAGTATAGTCCAAAACTAGAAAGAACTCAAATATCTATCAATAAGAGGATGGATAAATAAGGTGTTGTATATTTATATAATGCAATGTTTCAAAGCAATGAAAAAAATGTATTGACATGCAAAAACGTGGTTGAAAATCAAAAGCATAAAAAAAGAAACAAGACACAAAACAGTATATACCGTATGCTTCTTATTTATTTAAAATTCAATAGCAATCAAAAGTAATTTATAGTAGATGAAGATGGAGAGCAATGGATAATCTCATTTATTGCTGGTGGGTTACAAAATGGTAGAGTTACTGTGGAAGAGAGTTCAATAGTTTCTTGCAAAGATAAACATAGTTTTACCATATGATCCAGCAATCACACTCCTAGGTATTTACCCTACTGATTTCAAAACTTATGTCCACACAAAAATCTGAATGAAAATATTTATAACAGCTTTGTTTATAATCACCCAAAACTAGAAGCAGCCAAGGTGTCCTTCAATAGGTGAATGTATAGACGATCTATGATACATTCATACAATGGAATACTATTCAATAATAAAAAGGAATGAGATGTCCAGTCACGTGAAAACATGAAAGTATCTTAAATGCATATTGCTACGTGAAAGAAGCCAGTCTTAAAAGCTACACCTTGTATAGTATCGTATAATACATATATTTGTATGGAATTTTGGAAAAGACAAAAATTTAGAGATAATAAACAGATCAGTGGTTGCTGGGGACTTGGCGATGGGAAGAACTGAATATACACAGAGGATTCTTTAGGGTGGTGAAACTAATCTGTATGATATAAGGTATATGCATCATGACCATGTATTTGTCAAAACTCATAGAACTTTACAGTACAAAGAGTGGACCCTAATGTATACAGATTTTAAAACAAGTTATTTAGTAGGTCAGGGATCCCAAGATGGGATACAGACTGTGACAAAAGAATCTAATTCTGCTATATATGTATGAAATAATTTCACTGGGGCTTGGTAAAAAGGTGCTCATTAATGTAACTTTGGAAATGACTGGATTCTATAAGATTAAGGAAAAAGGAATTATACAAAAACATAGTATTCTGGTTGGTGAAGTTGTGAATTTTACCTTTCGTTGGCAGTACCATTGGGGTACTAGTTAACAATTCTGAAACCACTGTAGATGTAAGTAAGTAAATAAGTAAGTGGGTGTTGGATGGTGTGAATCAGATAGATCATTGTTGGAGTGGAGGTTACAGAGAAGCAAAGGGCTAGAATGATCTATGTGGCGATGGATTAGAATTGGAGACATCAGTGTCATCAGCTTAATATGTGTAAAGAAGGATCAATCAAGACACATTTATGGATATGTATATTATTTACACAGGTTAGTATACACACAGGTTAGTTGGCCAAGATCTGACAACTGAGAGATTTAGAAAATATGGCACTCCAATAATAATGAACAATTATTATTAGAGATTAGATCTAGAGATTATTATTATTAGAGATTAGAGATTAAATTTTGGTTTTAATGTCATTATCCAATAAAATGAACCAGGGAATGTTGGAGAAATGGCTGATTCTAGGACTGGATCAGAGAATATACAAGATAAAACTGGAGCATGTTGTAGTGCCAGAAACCAAAGGCTTGTGGAAACGACGACAAATATAAAACAGAACAACAGTAACAAAAGAAAAAACAGAAAGGCAATGATGGAAGTATGTCAAAAGGACACAAAGCAAGCTAGAAGAGCTCCTAATGGCAAAGCTGGAACCAATTGAACAACAAAGTAAATAAAATACTATTGGATTATAATGCAAAGTATAAAATAAATATCCAAGAGTCAACACTGAATAAATGTATGATTAAGTAAATAAATAATTATGGAAAACAGACAAAATCCCACACAGAATAATTCTAAATAATTTATGTAAACACTTCCTTCTCATGGAGTGATTAACTGGAAGGAGTCATGAAGAAATTTTATGCCATAATATAAATGTTCTGTATTTTGATTTAGGTTGACTTACATGGATATATATATTTATCTAAATTCATTAAATTCTTTATCTAGACCTACATATTACACTTCTGTTTCCAGAAAAATTGAAGTAATAGGGACCAGATTTTTCCTCCCACCTTAAAGAAATAGACAAAATATATGAAATAATGACACTCAGGATCTTCAAAAGCAGGTAACATGACAGTGAAACCTGAGTGGTGTGAGACAGATAAAGTGACTTGTATTATTCCCCTAGCTTATTGCCTAGAGAAGGTTTAAAGGTTGTGGTCCAGGGACTGGCAACTGCGTAGAGCCCAGCAGTCTCCCAGAGTTGAGGAGACAGAGCTGAGTGCTTGGAGATGCCAAGGCAGGTAGAATTCACAGGACAGAGTCCTAGAAATTAGATAAGCATGCACAGAAAGAAATCTAGAGATGTATAAAGCGTACTCTTCAATTATTCAGCTGAGTACTAATCAACAAAGGTGTATGAGGAAACTAACCAAAGGGTAGAGAAGGAATCACCCAAGAGAATTAGAAGAAATAATAGATAAAGTTCACACAGGGCAGCTGTTTCCAACAGTTGAGACAGAAAAATCATAATTCAGATGCTTGGTTAGAGCTGTATTCAGTAACTATAACCTGTGAGACATATCTGACCTGGGGCCTATTTTGATATAAACTTTCAGGTAAATTGATTTTAGATTTTAAACAAACATACACAAATAAAGAAGAATATGAGACAGATACCATGTGTGACCCACAAAACATGTATAACTTTAGATAAATATTTCTGCGTGTAATTTGTTTACAGAAAAGGTATTGTTCAGTAGTGGGGGAAAGTTAATCCTAGACTGTTGTTCAACTTGCTAATTTTTTTTACAAAAAACTTACAGCTAATACCATACTTAATTGTGAAAGAGGGAATGTTTTCTCCCTAAGATCAGGAACAGAACCAGGATGTCTGTTCCCCCCACTTTTATACTACATTGTTCTGGAGATAATGGATATGTTCATATTTTGTTTTGTGTTGATGTTTCACAAGTGTTCACATATGTCAAAACTTGTCAAATCACGCCCTTTAATCCTGTATAGTTTATTGTATGTCAATTACACCTCAAGAAAGCTGTCAGAATCTATGTATTACACAGCATCTAAGTTATATCACAATAAAAATATTATTCGAAAAAAATAATATGAGTGATATGTATCTCAGGGAATTTTGAGATTTTTACTCAGTGCCTTATTCAAAGAAGTGAAGAGATAACATATGTCCTGAAAAAGAAGAGAATGTCACCCAGGATTCTAGGTCCAAAAATTCCCCTATTTGCTGTAGACTGAATGTTTGTGTCCCTCCCCAAAATCATACATTAAAACCTAATCCCCCATGTAATGGTACTTGAAGGTAAGGCCTTTGGGAGCTGATTAGATCAGGTCAGTGGAGCCCTTATGAGAAGGGATGGTGCCCTTATAACAGAATTCCTTTGGCCCTTCCACTATGTGAAGTTATAGCTTGTAGCTAGAAGACGCCCATCTTTGAACCAGGAAAGGAGTCTTCACCAAACACTGAATCTGCCAGCATCTTGATCATGGACTTCCCAGCATTCAGAACTGTGAGAAATAAATTTCTGTTGTTGGTAAACCATCTAGTCTAGGGAGTTCTGTTATAACAGCCTGAATGGACTAAGATATCACTGAACCAGAGTGGTCTTTCTTTCTAAATAACAATTTATACATTCCAGCTCCCCACTTTAAAACTTTTTACTGACTCCACATGAAAAACTGGTTAAAAATTACCTATAGGTCCATGCATTGCCTTTAACTCTGTGTCTTTATCTCTCACTAGCATCAAAATTCCATCTTCTGAACCATCCCATTCTTTTTCTCCATCCATGGCAAGCCGAGCTCCCTGCCATCTGAACCTATCTCAGAATATGCTATATAATATCTTGCTCCAGTTTCTTTAAAATGCTTTTTCTCTACCTGGAAAATTCTTCCTCATTGTTCATGTTTCATCTTTTATACTTCCTCCAAAGGTCCTTCCTGGACCCTTTAGACTAAATTAGGTTCCTTTGCTATGTTTGCTATATAGAATGAATAATCAGATTTATACTCAAGGAAGATAGTTTTGTACCAAGTGCATTAGATAGATTTGAAGGAGGAAACATCATAGAATACTGGAAAGAAACAAATAATGGACAAAAGGAAGAGTTATTTATTTCTGCCCTCACTCACTTGATTATGGGCTAGAAATTACACATAAGTTTTAATAACATTGAGTATTTCTCCTAAAGGATTGTCCTACCAGCTCAGATAACTCATATGATGATTAAGCTGAGTTTGAGCATGACTCTGAATACCACAGTCTGATAACTTCCAAAGTTATCCCTTTAACTTCCATTAATAACTGAATTTAAAGCTTAGAATCACTCTAGAGCTATATTTTGACACCCTTGAATATGAGCTCATGCGGCATTTTTTTTTACTGCTCACCAATCCATATTCATCTCAAAGACCTGGAGGTAAGAAATCAGGGGTTCAGAGCAAGGGGAGTCATGACAAAGACTGAAATAATTAGATTTCGACTTTATCTTAGAGTAAATAAAAGTGAAGTTGAAAGAAAGATTAGAAAAAGACTTATGTATTCACTCATTTAATTTAGAAGGATGTAATGGAGAAATGAATGTTAGAGAAGGGAAGAAAACATGTTGAGACGTAAAATTTTAAAATTGTTTTTGTACTTTTTACTCATTAAAATAGATATAGCTGTTATAGAATATTAAAGAATGCAACATTTAAAAAGAGACAGCAGTTTTCTCAAGCATTTGTCTTCATGAAGATTACCTAGGAAATTTATTAAGCTGTAAATTTCTGACCTTTTACTTCAGATTTTTGGATCAATTGATATGTGTGTCAGGAATCTGCATTAAAAAAAGGGACCACCTCAGATGATGTGTATAGAGGAGATCCTAAGCCGCATTTTTATAAACATCAAAGTTGAGAAAATCAATCATTTTGATTGATTGATTGATCAAATGTAATCCTATTAACATTTTAACATACTTTAGTACATATTTTTCCAGGTTTTTTTGCCTGCATATATTTGGATATTTTGTTTTAAATCTTGGTATATAGTAGAACATTCAAACATGTGTTGTGAGAAAGATTGAGTTGATTTTTCTATAGACCTGGTGGTTAAGAGCAGATAGTGGCACCTGGGTCTAATCTTGGTCTGACTTTAGTCGAATTATTTAACATCCCATGTCTAATTTTACTCACCTATATAATGATAAATAAAACATGACATTTTTTCATAATACTTAATTCATATAATATATATAAAGTACTCAACAGTGAATAGTTAATGCACAGTATACTAGTTATGCTTATTGTCTTAGTAAAGAGTTCCTGATTTTTTCATATGAGAAAAAAATGCATACTTTAGGTGACAGATTTCAAGCTACTTGATTAAAAAAAAAAACCCAATAAACACTAGTATGTTCGTATTACTCTTTACATGTAAGATGTTATTTGCAGTCAATGCCCAACTTTCAATTGTATGAACAAAATTATATTTTGTTTTTAAACTAGTGATACTCACTTTGAAATCATCATCCAGGACCAGAATGTAAAGCTCATGTAATTATTTTCAAAAAATATTGTAATATATAAACTCTCAATCTACTTGATTCAAATATCTCTCTTCACAAAGCATAAAAAATAGAGTATTTTTTATACAACAAATGTAAATTGTCTAGTAAGTATTAAAATTCTATTAAATGTTAGTGCACTTAATGTGATTAAAAAGATAATTTATTGACAAAATATTATCACCCCATAAGTTATCTGTAAATACTACATTAAGGTTGCTGATGGAATCTGAGCATAAACAAATGATATTCAGAGTAAACATAAGTAGAATCATATAGAACTGCCAGTATGTGGGAATCAATTTCAATGTAAATATATTGGCTTATCAATTACAACCATAAGTATAAGAGATAGAGTCTATACAAGATGTCTTTCCTATTAGAACAATGATGATACATTCCTAAATGCACTTAAAAGATGGAGATTTCTTTTAAGTAATTGAAAAGGAAATGAAGAGCTATACTAAATGCATGGTTTCACAGCAGTTTGAAACTACAAACTTCATGAGGGAAAAGGAAGAAAATTGCTTTTATATCAGAGAGGCCTTGGGGAAATCAGTGAGTCGTGTGTTTGTGTGCCTGTGTGTAAAATGCAGAGCAGCAGAGTGTTGGCTTGGGAGAATGTGTGTTCAGGCAGACATTGTAGGCATTTTTGTAAAGGGCTAAGGCTCACCTAACAGAAAAAATAACTCACAAAGTGTGCTCTTGAATAAACTTCTATTTTCCAGGTTAATTCTCTCTTTAGTTGGGGTCTATTTCTTAATCTGAGGTGTTACTGTGAACATAAACCTGACCTCTCTAGTGGGAAATACAAATGGCTTTCAATTACTGAACTGTCTGTAATAGAGACAAAAACCTTCTGCTTAAACAATTAACTTTGGGAAAGTAGAAACCATTCATGATATTTCTAAATTGTTCTTCTCTGCTATGGATTGTCTTATGACCGTAAACACACAGTGTGACTTTCAAATCAACATCAATTATAAAAAGTAGTTTTCTGTAAGTACAAAAATTTAATATAAAGTCAGTAAGTTATGTTGTAAGGAGAAGAAAATAAAGTAACTATGAAAGTAATGGAAGAGTATACGTTTTAATATATATGCACAAGTGATTGTGTTATCCACCAGGTTCTTGGACAACTTAATCAATAAATACTAATAAGAGACCAGATAAGAAATTCAGACAAGACTATATTGGGACTCACGCTGCATCACAAGAGAGTGAAAACAAGTAACAGCTTCCCTTGCTCAATCCCTGAGGGGAGGCCAGCTGGCTGCTTAATATGAACCCAGATCCTGAAAAGCCTGAGCTGCCTCTTGGTGGTTGGAGGTGGTAATGTACTAATCGCTGTCTTTCTATCTATGGCCGGGGCTCCTGCCCCTGGGGTCAAAACAGATCCTAAATATGAACCCATTGCTGTGAGATCTGAGTACTGGTTGGGGAGATTTTATATCCCCTTTCTTCCAGAAAATTTAGGATCTTAACAGTAGTTTGATTTGAATCTTGCTTTGTCTCAGTACTTTTCAATAAATAATCAACATATTGTAGCAGAGTTCCCTTTTCAACACTCAGCTCCCTTGCTAAGGCATTTCCAAAAAGAGGGAGGCTGTCCCCAAAACCCTATGGAAACACTGTCCAAATATATTGTGTAGCCTCCAGGGTGTCAGGGTCCCTCCATGGCACTTGGGCAAGGAGGGTGTATGGGTTTGACACCGGGTGAAAAGGGATTCCTGCTTCATTTACTGCTCCTAAGTCTTGCATAAACTGATATTTCCTGTTAGGCTTTGAATGGGGAGAATTGGGGTATTACAAGGGGATTGGCAGGGCCTAATGAGTCTGTGTTTTGGAACTTTCGTAAGCAGTGGATCCCAAATTTGGATCCCCCTCGGGGCTTCAGGTATTAAAAGATATTGTCTCTTCCCGGAGTATTTTTCCCCAGGCCTTAATCTTATTTCTATTGGGGGTACACATTTTGTCCTTCCTGACACTGAGGTATCCCAAATTACAGGATCCACCTGTTCTCTATTTTCTTGGGTGATGTCCTGGGGAATATTTTGATGACCAGCAGTCGGGTCATCTGGGGTTACTAATAGATACCTTCTCTGTTTGAATCCTCTACCTTCTTGGACTTTACCCTGTCCTAAGAATATACTAGGTCCTAATGTATTTAGCAAATCTCTTCTGAGGAGAGGGACAGGGTATTCTGGCATATATGACAAGGAGTGAGTAATAATAATGGACCTGATTCCTGTGGAGAAAAGGGAACCTTCCTACACTGTTGGAGGGAATGTAAATTGGTGCAGCCATTATGGAAAACAGTATGGAAGTTCCTTGAAAAAACTAAAAATAGAGTTATCATATGATCCAGCAGTCTTACTCCTGGGCATGGGGAAAACTCTAATTCGCTAAGATACATGCACCTCAATGTTTACAGAAGCGCTATTTACAATAGCCAAGACACAGAAACTACCTAAATATCCATCAACAGATGAATGGATAAAGAAGATGTGATATATGTATATACAATGGAATACTACTCAGTCATAAAAAGAATGAAATAATGTCCTTTGCAGCAACAGAGATGGACCCAAAGATTATCATACTAGGCAAAGTAAGTCAGACAAGACAAATACTATATGATATTACTTATATGATACAAATGAACTAGTTTACAAAACAGAAACAGACTCCCAGACATATAAAACAAATTTATGGTTACCAAAGGGGAAACGGGGTGGGAGAGGGATAAATTAGGAGTTTGGGATTAGCAGATATACACTACTATATAAAAAATGAACAACAAGGTCCTACTGTATAGCACAGGGAACTATATTCAATATTCTATAGTAAACCATAAAGGAAAAGAATATGAGGAATATATATATATATGTGTGTATATATATATATATATATATATATGAATCACTTTGCTGTACACCAGAAACTAAAACAACATTGTGAATCAACTATACTTCAATAAAAATAATAATATCAATAATAATAATAACAATGGAGCCAACCCTGCAGGTAAGAGAAGGTTTAAATCAACTTACCTTTGGCTGTCTGTCAACTCCCTTCACAGTAGTCATGGTTGGTGAGGGGCCCAGCCAGCCAAGTCAGGTGGTTCCAGTATCCACAAGAAATTCAGTTCTCCTACCTGCTATGTCGAAGGTGACCCGAGGCTCTGCCAGAGTGATGAGGATGGGTTGAGTACGGTCTGAAGCCAGGCAGACACCAGGGCTCCCTCAGTCTGTGTGTCCAAATCTCTTATCCTAGAGATTCAAGAGGAACTGGGGTCAGTTGAGGTTGTCCTTTGGTTATTCCACAGGAGGGCGCTCTGGACATCCCCTCCCTTCCAGTGCCCCTCCTTCTGCAAAAGGCACACTGGTTTTGGTCCAGGCGGCTTCTAGGCTGTGTGTTTGGTCTTCTCAGCTCTCTAGGGTCGCCTGAAGGTGGCCACTTAATCAGAGCAGTCAAAAGCTGCATTTTTTTTCTATATTAGAACAAAGAATATCCTATCCTATTCTATCCTTATTGGCCTCATCTGTTAAGGCTTGGTTATTGTAGACCTTGAAGGCCTCCTCTACCAAGGTTGACAATGGGGTTTGGGGCCCAGCCTCAAGCTTTTGTAATTTTCTCCTGATATCAGGAGTGGACTGGGTGATAAAATGCATGGCCATGGCGACCTCCCCTCTGAAGACTCAGGGTCTGTACTTGAGTCCTTCCTGAATGCCACTGTCACCAGGCTCAGGAAGACTGTAGGGTTTTCATCCTTCTCCTGTGTAACTTCTTGGACCTTAGCATAATTTACAGGTTTCACCATACACCTTTTCATTCCTTCTGATATACAAGTGATGTGTCAACATAGCCTGGCCTACGTGATCGTCAGAGTCCCAGTGTGGGATTGCACCACCACCAGCTTGATAAATTTGGTGGTGTGGATTTGTGGCCAATAGGCAATCTGTCTGTCCCCTGGCCTTTCTCAGTATAAGCTCTGTTTCATCCAGGGTGCAACAGTGGGCCAGAATAACTATGATGTCCTGCCAGGTCAGGGAAAATGTTAACCCCAGCCTGATGAATTCATCCCTATACTTATCAGGGTTCTCTGAGAACCTGCCAAACCCCTCCTTACAGATTCCTAGGTCCCCCAACGTGCACTCTAGTAACCCTCCTTTCTCTTCAGCTGCTTCCCGGAGGGGGTAAAGGCCTTGTGGGGCAAAAGTGAGGGCTAACTTGAACCCTCACTGAAGAAAGCACTGGGGGCTTCGATTTGGGGGTTTCTGATTAAAAGTTCGAGTATGCATTCCTACGTTTTGAAAACAGCTGTAACCTCTTTTTTTTGACTATTTTTGCCTTGACACTTTCAGGTTACTAAGAGACCATATTTTATCCTGAACATATATCAAGACTATTCTGTAATCTAACCTTCAGAAAATCTTTATCGAAAAGTTATTTCTAATATGAAAGTTACGTAAGTGAGAGTCTAACCCAGATGCAGCTTGGCTTAATACATCGTGGGACTATCAATTCAGGCAAAGATTTCAAGTGACTCTATAGAGCTACACTCTTCCATGTGGGAGTGAAGACCACAACTTTGTTTTTGTTTTTGCAATTGACATCACAGTTTACATTAGGCTTGAGAATCTGTTATCTAGGCTGACTGGCTTTGAATATGTTTTCCCCAAACTAATATACTGCTAATGAGATTCTCCCTGAAAACATTTCAGGGTCTTTCATTGAGGGCTTTGATGAAGAAACAAATTATTATTTTCTTTGAAATATGAAAATCGTTTTTTCTTTATATCATAGAATTAAGCTTTTAAAATTTTTTTCTTTACTTTTATTATAGGTTTTTACAACTCTGTTAAAAGCAAAGACTTTATGATATGAACAATTAACTTTGTTTTTCCCAATAACAGATCATCAAAAGTTTAATGTTTTCAGCTTATTTCTCATAGAGTTGCCTGAAAATATATTCATAATCATCACAAGCCACTGCTTCATTGTTCAGTGACAAAATATATTATCCCCAAATGATTGCTTTGGGGTGGGTCAAGCAAGCATTTATTTTTTTTGCCAGGATTTAATAATTTCACAAAACTAAACATCTGCTGTCATTCTGCGTACAAGCAAAGGCAGAATCATTAGGACTGACAACATAGACCAAAGCAGAAACAGATTAAAATGTATTTATCACACTAATAACATTATATCAAAAATATAAAAAATAAACCAAGAGAGAAAGATGGATTTTTCCTTATTTCTACCACTAATAAACTAAAATCCCTGAACATTATATAAAAAATAAACATAAGAGGAGAAGGCAGACTGGCTCGGGACCTTGGGACCCCTAGAGCTGAAGATCTAGCAACCTAGAATCTTTGATAGGCACTGACCAAAGTAAGTCTAAACAGAAACCTGCTCTCTCTAGCCAAAGGAACAGGAGAGGTTTAGCTTAACAAAACTTTTAGACAATTATCTGTGTACTCCAGGAAGACACCACAGGAAAAACTGTGGCTACACAGTGCCAGCAAAGGCTGAGTGGAGAGTTAGATTTCCACTTTTGCAAAGCTGCCAGGATGTCTCCCAACACAAATGTCAGGGAGTGTCAGAGAGGCCAAAGAGGGAGCTGGAACTTTCATCCCTGCCAGCTGATAATGAAGCCACCATCTCCTCATGTCAGTGGAGACTCTATGGGAAGCTTGGGTTTCCACTTCCAACTGGCAGTTACAAGATGTCACCTCCCCTTCTCCATTGGGGTGGTGTCAGAGGAGGCCTAGCGAAGAGTCAGGGCTTTTATCATTGCCCACTTGTAATGAGGACCCATTCTAGCAGTTACGAGGAGGGTCACCCCGCCCCCCACTGCAGGGTGTCAGAAGGTGTTAATTGGAGAACCTGCTCTTATACCTCTACTTAACATTTCAGTCAAGTATGAACACTCCTCATAGTTGGGTAGCTCACCCTTCACTCATTCACATAACACATTTACTGAGTGGCTCCCATGTGCAAATATGTTCTCACATGGGAAATACAGTGGAGAACAAATGGTCTCTGTCTCCTTGAAGACTTCTGAGAAGGTCTCCTTCTCTTCCTGGCATGGTGTCAGAGAAAGCCAGTTAAAACAAAGGTTTAAATAAGACACAGACTCTTATAATATGAAATTGTCCAAGTTTTAAATGAAAATCATCTCATATCAAGAATCAGGGATGGGACTTCCCTGGTGGTCCAGTGGTAAAGAATCCATCTTCCAATGCAGAGGATGAGGGTTCGATCCCTGGTTGGGGAAATAAGATCCCACATGCCACGGGGCAACTAAGTCCGCGTGCCACAACTACTGAGCCCAGGGCCTCAATGAGAGAGCCCGAGTGACACAAAAAACTACAGAGCCCCCAAGCTCTGGAGCCCGCGTGCCACAACTAGAGAGAGCAAACCTGAAAACCACAACTAGAGAGAAGCCTGCACTGCAGTGAGAGATCCTGCAGGCTTCAATGAAGATCCCACATGTCACAACTAACACCCGCCGCAGCCAAAAAGATAAAGAAAATTAATTAATTAATTTACAAAAAAGAATCAGGGAGATTGGATGAAAAAAGACAGTCAGTAGATGGCAACACTGAGATGAGCAATGTTAGAATTATCTGAAAAGATAAATAAATAAAGCAGCCATGATAACAATGTTTTAACAGCAATTAATAACATGCTTGACACAAATGAGAAATAGAAAGCCTGAGCAAAGAAATAGGAAATCTCAGCAAAGAAACATAACATATAGAGGAGAACCAAATTTTACAACTAAAAACAAACAAACAAAAAATCCCAAACTACCAATTGAATGAAAGCTCAGTGAATGGGTTCAACAGTGGAATGGAGAGTACAGAGGAAAGAATTGGTAAACTAGAAGACAAAATAATAGAAATTGCATAGTCTGAATAACAGAATGAATTATGTTTTAATGTTTAGCCCTAACATTAGTCCTTTAAGTGGCAGAAAAACAATAACAAAAAAAATTAAGTAATCTTTCCAAAATTAGCTTTATCACCGTGTTTAAAAGATACAACTAAATATATTGAATTTTAAATATTCAGCTAGTTATGCTGGCATTAATTTTTTACTGTCTTAGTTTATCTCTAACACTTTCCTAAACAAAGCAAAAATTGAGAATAAAGAATAATATCTAGATTCTGAGAAAGTTTCACTGTACAGTTTCACTGTAATCCCAGAGAAATTCTTTTTCTGCCCTTTAATACAAACCAGAAACATTTCAATTATACTTCTCCTAAATCCTTAAAATGATAAAGTGGACTCAGGGATCTCTTGGGTTACCTTTTTTGCCTCCAAACCACAGGGTATGTATATTTTAAAATAACATGTTGACATTTCTGTAAAATTGTGTATAAACCCTGGTGCCATAATCCTAAATTTACAGACATAAAACTAAATGTTAAAATTCCTTGAACCATGACTGTATCATTTTGTATTAGCTATTAAACCATTCTCAACACACCATAATCACAACAAATTCTAATTCTTTAGCTTTTATTCGAGTCCCTAAGGCAATTTTCTCTGTCAGTTTTCAAATCATCTCATAGCATGGCCTTGAGAATAAAATCAGAAAGTGACTGGTAAATTGAGAATGCCTGTCTGTAATGTGACAATCTGTACATCTCAGTTCTTCATCCAGAGATAAATAGACTCAAAAATACACAGGACAATGTGGAATGATAACACATAAAAGCACCTTATGAGAGGAGGTAGATTGTTTTTCATTACAGAAAAGCCTTTTAATTGCCATCTTCCCTCTGAGTATCTCAGTTTGTTCCTCAAAAATCTTCAAGAACACAGAGACTCTGTCCTCCACTGTATCTCCCATGTGATCTGGCACACGTCAGCCACTCAGTATATGTGTTATGTGAATGAGTGACAAGTAAACTACCTTAATTTTAAGAGTGTTCCAATAATGAAATTAAAAGGAATAAGACATGTAAAAGCACGGTGTAAACTATGCAGTACTAGTCACTAGCTGACCTACTTACTTCTTGTTCCTGCTTCTAGATCTAAACCATACTCATTTGCTCCTTTCCCCAAAAACATAGCTTTTGGTTTGTTTGTTTTTAAGACTATTTTTTGAGCAGTTTTAGATTTACAACACAACTGAGACGCAAGTGCAAAGATTTCTCATATAGCCCCTGCCCCCTCACATGCACAGACTCTCCCATTATTAATATCACTCACCAAAAAGTACATTTTTACCAAGGATGAACCTACATTGACACATCATAATCACCCAAAGCCCATAGTTTACCTTAGGGTTCACTCTTGGTGTGTATACTCTATGGGTGTGCGTAAAAGTATAATGACATATCCATCATAATCATTACAATATCTTGCAGTGTTTTCACTGCGCTAAAAGTCCTTTGTGCTCTGCCTATTCATCTCTTCCCATCTCCACCCCCCAGCAACCACTGATCTTTTTACTGTCTCCACAATTTTGCCTTTCCCAGAATGTCATGTGTCTGGAATCATACAGTAGGTAGCCTTTTCAGATTGGCTACTTTCACTTAGAAATAAGAATGTAAGGTTTGTTGTTCAGCACTGAGATTCTAATCTTCTGGTCCAGACCTGCCACCTGCTAACTCTCTTTTTTCAGTCTTCTACATCCATGGGATTATCATATTCATTCCATAGAGATTTTAGTTCCTGACTGTGATGGTTACTTTTATGTGTCAACTTGGATAGACTCTGGTGCCCAGTGTTTGGCCAAACGTTAGCTACTGTGAAGTTTGTTTGTTTGTTTTTAGATGTGATTAACATTAAATAATAAGTAGACCTTAAGTAAAGCATATCACCCTCTATGATGTGTATGGGCCTCATCGCATCAGTTTGCGAAGAGAAAACACTGACGTTTCCCAAAGAAGAGGGAATTCTGCCTGAAGACTAAAATACAAACCCTGCCTGAGTTTCCAGCCTGCTGGTCAGCCCTGCAGATTTAGACTTGCCAGCCCTCACAGTCTTGCAAGCCAACTCCTTAAAATCTCTCTCTCCCGTATTCATTCTCTCTCTCTCTCCCCTTTAGTGTACTAACTTCTACACTTATGGAGCAAATAGTACTATTGAGACAGAGCAAACATTAACAATTGATTCCTACTGAGAATATACATGTCATTGAGTTACAATGGGGACTGTGTTCTCTGAAACATGATTCATTGTATTCATTGTCTGGGTTCAGAACAGAAGCTAAGGCAGAGCAGAATAATGTAAAGTGGAATATTTAAGTAGTGGGACAGAAAAACATCGGAATGGCCTGAGAGTATTATCATATAAACATTTATTAACTTAGTTGAAAATATTGCCTGCTTCTTAAGAACCTTGCTGATAATTTTCTTTGAAAGCCAAGTGGAATGATAAGCATAGGCAGAGGAAATCCATGAAGGTAGAAAATCCCTGGATTCTAGATTAAGGTATTTTCCTCACATTTTATGGATTCTGTATACTATATATACGCTCCCTTTTTAAAGTACACTTTACATTCCTTCTGGTAGTAAAGATAGTCTTCAAGCTGAAAATCAATGTATACTATGAGCTGAGGGTGAATTTCCTTCATTTACTTTAATGAAACATTTATTTTTCTGCATATTTCGATGTACGGAACACAATGATCCATATTTAGTAAAAGCACAGAACAAAAGTAGATCAATTATAAATCTATCAAACTTGGGTTATTAACAGTACTCTAGCAGTCATACTTGTGGGTAAAAAAAATTATATTACACATTTCTACCTGGTACAATGTACAATTCGTATAGGCTTATTGCCCCCAAAACAAACACCTTTTCCAAAGAGTAGGTAAAACTTTACTGATTTCTGGATGGCAGTTTTGTATCATATGTTCTCATTTTAAAAGATAAATAGATGCTTCTTGTGGTAGGCTAAATAGTTGTCCCCCCAAATTGTCCATGTTCTAAAATCAGGATACATTACCTTATGTGGTAAAAGGGGACATACCTATGTGATTAGGTTAAGGGTTTTGATATGAGGTCATTTTCCTGGATTTTTGGGTGTGTCCAATGTAGTCAGAAAGATCCTTATAAAAGGAAGGTAACAGGTCACAGAAAGGAGAAGGTGATATGACCAAAGAAGCAGATATTGGAGTGATGTGACCACAAGCCAACAGCTTTAAGAAACTGGACAAGAAACAGATTCTCCCCTGAAGCATCTAGAACAATGCCAACTTCTTGTTTTCTGCCCTGTAATACCCCTTTTGAATATTAGGCCTCCAGAACTGATAAAAGAAAAACATTTTTATTGTTTTAATTCACTAAATTTGCAGTAATTCATTACAGCAGCAATAGAAAATTAACACACTTCTTTTCTGAAAGAAGTGATCGACATTTATATATATAAATGTTTTAAGTAATTTAAAGTGAAAATCTATAGGTACAGTTATTTTCTAAATATATGCTGAAATATATATTATATATTATACATATAGGCTGAAATATATATGATGAAAATATTTGTAATCTCTTTTGGCACATTATGAGTAGGAAAAACTTAAAACGCTATTAAGGTCTACTTCCTTATGATAGAAGTATTCCATAAAACAAAAGATAATTTTTGAGATGGAGCATAAATAGTTTTATTTAAAATCCACTGTACACAATTTATTTTTAATGGACTTCATAAGCATATTCATTGAAATATATAACTATTTTGATTTATCATCTCATAGATTAGAATTATCTAGATATAATCAATCTTAGTAAATTAAGTCAATAGTTTGTTTAAAAACATTTCTCTTTTGTCTCGATCTTTTTCATTTTTTTAAACTGTGAGCATGTCTGAATTGGGGAAGAGGCGAAACAGAAAATGACTGTAATAAGAAATAATGATATAAAGAGTGAATTTTCTAGATATAAAATATGGTAATTATCATATATTAGCAAACATATTAAAACTTGAAAGAAACTAATTTACACTGAATAAAATCAATATTTACTGTTATATATGGGAAAAATCTTACTGATATTGAATTTTAACATCACTGAAATTATATAGCAGTTCTTTCTACTAAGGTTGATTATTCATTTTATCTTTTGAATAATAGCTTCCAGTTAATATGTATTTTCAAAAGAATAAATTATGAGCCTTTGTCTATTGGTAATTGCCATAATGAACAGCTATAAATTTAATAATACAAACAGTTGAAAACATTTTATTATTTCAAGTGTATTAACATAGATCCTACTGAGAAAGCCAAAAAATTGCCTTTACGAATTATGTTTCTGGAGAAACAAAGAGGAAAATGTTTGAGCAATCTGTGGAGAATCCTGTCTGAATCTACGAGGTAATGAAATTAAAAGCGAGTGTTTTAAGAAAGGAGGAAGACATGAGTCTGTTCAGGGCAGAAGAAATGATAAATGACCAAGAAATATATTTAAAAAATAGTAACAACCTTACTAGTAATGAAAGAAATACAAAATTCTAAATATTTTAAGATCTAATGTGTTGCTTATCAAACTGGGAAGTGATTTTTAACATGATGGTGAGCAGATTTATTATAATCTGATGGAGAGTGACACGTTTCCATTGTGACAGTGGTGGAGGGAGCTTCAAACTTTACAGACTATCTAAGGATGAATTGGCAACACTTCGTGCCTCCAGTTCCTAGCAGATATTTACTTTGAACATGCAACAACACTGCCCTCTTAATGCAGCAAGGAAAATCTGGGAAAGTTTCCTGAAAGGTAGGTTCCAATACCTTCTTTTAGCTGGATATAACCATATTTAGTTTCTATGAAGAGTGTGAACAATTCAGTGGTGGTCTTGAGAACTACTGTATGAAATTATTTGTAAATATGATGCCTGAGGAGGATCATGATAAGCAGTTTCGTTCTGTGTCATAACTAAAGGATAACCACAGAAAGGAGTTAAGAACCTGACACAGTGTTTGTAATGAAAAAGAGGTAATGGAAAGTGCAATACTTTCAATAACAATCATAAAAAGCCCATTGGCGGTAACTTGATGTGTGTGAAAATTATTTGTTTTCCACTAACATGAAACATAGACCATGTCTTTCAAGTAGCTGGATTTCATATACCTCCTGCCATGCTGTGTACACCACAAGTCCTTTGAAGTGCTCACATTTCTCCATGCAGCAGTAAGTCATTAGTGTTTGTGAGAGAGAAAGATGAAAAACTGGCAGGGGAGGAAGCATTAGGAAGTACATTTTTTAGTTATTAAAATATTGAACCAGAAAATCTAAATTTCATGACATTTTATTTTTTTCGGTGTGAATTTGTATTTTTTTCTTTTGAGCATACCTATTGGAGTATAATTGCTTTACAATGGTGTATTAGTTTCTGCTTTATAACAAAGTGAATCAGCTATACATATACATATAGCCCCATATCTCCTCCCTCTTGCGTCTCCCTCCGACAAGCTAGTTGATATGATTTCAATTTTCCTATATTTCCCAAGGCTTGATTTCTGATCCAAGATATGATCTATCCTGGAGAATGTTCCATGAGCACTTGAGAAGAAAGTAATTCTGTTGTTTTTGGATGGAATGTCCTACAAATAACAATTCAGTTCTTGTTGTTTAATGTGTCATTTATAGGTTGTGTTTCCTTATTTATTTTCATTTTGGAAGATCTGTCCATTGGTGAAAGTGGGGTGTTAAAGTCCCCTACTATGATTGTGTTACTGTCGATTCCCCCTTTTATGGCTGTTAGCATTTGCCTTATGTATTGAGGTGCTCCTATGCTGGATGCATAAATATTTACAATTGTCATATATTCTTCTTGGACTGATCCCTTGATCATTATGTAGTGTCCTTCTTTGAATCTTGTAATAGTCTTTATTTTAAAGTCTATTTTGTCTGATATGAGAATTGCTGCTCCAGCTTTCTTTTGATTTCCATTTGCATGGAATATCTTTTTCTATCCCCTCACTTTCAGTCTGTATGTGTCCCTAGGTGTGAAGTTGGTCTCTTGTAGACAACATATATATGGGTCTTATTTTTGTATACATTCAGCCAGTCTATGTCTTTTGGTTGGAACATTTAATCCATTTACATTTAAGGTAATTATTGATATGTATGTTCCTATTACCATTTTCTTAATGTTTTGGGTTTGTTTTTGTGGGTCTTTTCCTTTCTCTTCTGTGTCCTGCCTAGAGAAGCTCCTTTAGCATTTGTTGTAGAGCTGGTTTGGTGGTGCTGTATTCTCTTAGCTTTTGCTTGTCTGTAAAGGTTTTAATTTCTCCTTCAAATCTGAATGAGATCCTTGCTGGGTAGAGTAATCTTGATTGTAGGTTTTTCCCTTTCATCACTTTAAATATGTCCTGCCACTCCCTTTTGGCTTACAGAGTTTCTGCTGAAAGATTAGCTGTTACCCTTATGGGGATTCCCTTGTATGTTATTTGTTGCTTTTCCTTTGCTACTTTTAATATTTTTTCTTTGTTTTTAATTTTTGATAGTTTGATTAATATGTGTCTTGGCGTGTTTCTCCTTGGATTTATCCTGTATGGGACTCTCTGCATTTCCTGGATTTGATTGACTATTTTCTTTCCCATATTAGGGAAGTTTTCAACTATAATCTCTTCAAATATTTTCTCAGTCACTTTCTTTTTCTCCTCTTCTTCTTGGACCCCTATAATTTGAATGTTGGTGTGTTTAATGTTGCCCCAGAGGTCTCTAAGACTGTCCTCAATTCTTTTCATTCTTTTTTCTTTATTCTGCTCTGCTGTAGTTATTTTTACTATTTTATCTTCCAGGTCACTTATCTGTTATTTTGCTATTGATTCCTTCTAGAGAATTTTTAATTTCATTTACTGTGTTGTTCATCATTTGATTGTTCTTTAGTTCTTCTAGGTCCTTGTTAAATGTTTCTTTTATTTTCTCCATTCTATTTCCAAGATTTTGGATCATCCTTACTACCATAACTCTGAATTCTTTTTCAGGTAGACTGCCTATTTCCTCTTCATTTGTTTGATCTGGTGGGTTTTTACCTTGCTCCTTCATCTGGTGTATATTTCTCTGTCTTCTCATTTTGCTTAACTTACTGTGTTTGGGGTCTCCTTTTTGCAGGCAGCAGGTTTGTAGTTCCTGTTGTTTTTGGTGTCTGCCCCCAGTGGTTAAGGTTGGTTCAGTGGTTTGTGTAGGCTTCCTGGTCGAGGGGACTGGTACCTGTGTTCTGGTGGATGAGGCTGGATCTTGTCTTGCTGGTGAGGAGGACCACGTCAGGTGGTGTGTTTTGGGGTGTCTGACCTTATTATGATCTTAGGCAGCCTCTTTGTTAATGGGTGCAGTTGTTTTCCTGTCTTGCTACTTGTTTTGCATAAGGTGTCCAGCACTGTAGCTTCCTGGTCATTGAGTGGAGCTGTGTCTTAATGTTGAGGTGGAGATCTCTGGGAGATTTGATATTATGGGGAGCTAGGAGGACTCTGGTGAACCAATGTCCTGAACTTGGGTCTCCCACTTCAGAGGCACAGGCCTGACACCTGGCCAGAGCACGACAACCCTGTCCACCACATGGCTCTGAAGACAAGGGAGAAAAAAAGAAAGAAAGAAGGAAAATAAAATAAAGTTATTTAAAAAAAAATTATTAAAAATAAAAAAAATTAAAAATAAAGAAAAAGAAGGAAGGAAAGAAGACAGCAACCAAACCAGAATACAAATCCACCAATAATAACAAGTGCTAAAAACTATACTAAAAAAAAAAAAAAGAAAAGGAAAAAAACCCAAAATAATGGACAGACAGACCCCTAGGACAAGTGGTAAAAGCAAAGCTATACAGTCAAAATCACACAAAGAAGCATACATATACACACTCACGAAAAGAGAAAAAGGGAAAAAAGTCTATATATAAAAATAAAGGAAGAGAGCAACAAAATCAACAAACAAATATACCAATGATAATAAACTCTAAATACTAAACTAAGATAAACATAAAACTAGAAACAAATTAGATGCAGAAAGAAAACCCCAAGTCTACAGTTCTTCCCAAAGTCCACCACCTCAATTTTTAGACGATTCCTTGTCAATTCAGGTATTCCAGAGATGCAGGGTGCATCAAGTTGATTGTGGAGATTTAATCCGCTGCTCCTGAGGCTGGTGGGAGAGATTTCCCTTTCTCTTCTTTGTTCCCACAGCTCCTGAGTTTCAGCTTTGGATGTGGCCCCACCTCTGCGTGTAGGATGCCTGAGGGTGTCTGTTCCCCGCCCAGACAGGCCGGGCTTAAAGGAGCAGCTGATTAGGGAGCTCTGGCTCACTCAGGCTGGGGGGGGGGGGAGAGTGAGGGGTACGGAATGAGGGGCGAGCCTGCAGTGGCCCAGTGTGACATTGCAGCAGCCTGAGGTGTGCCGTGTGATCTCCCAGGGAAGTTGTCCCTGGATCATGGTACCCTGGCAATGGTGGGCTGCACAGCCTCCTGGGAGGGGAGGTGTGGATAGTGACCTGTGCTTGCATACAGGCTTCTTGGTGGCTGCAGCAGCAGCCTTAGAGTTTCTTGCCCATCTCTGGTGTCTGTGCTGATAGCCGTAGCTAATGCCCATCTCTGGAGCTCGTTTAGGTGATGCTCTGAATCCCCTCTCCTTGCACACCCTGAAACAATGGTCTCTTGCCTCTTAGGCAGGTCCGGACTTTTTCCCGGACTCCCTCCTGTCTAGCTGTGGTGCACTAGCCCCCTTCAGGCTGTGTTCACGCAGCCAACCCTAGTCCTCTCCCTGGGATCTGATCTCCGAAGTCCGAGCCTCAGCTCCCAGATCCGACCTGCCCCTGTAGGGGAGCAGACAAGCCTTTCAGGCTGGTGAGTGCTGGTCGGCACTGATCCTTTCTGTGGGAATCTCTTAGCTTTGCCTTCTGCATCCCGATTGCTGTGCTCTACTCTGTGGCTCTGAAGCTTCTCCCCACCGACCCCATCTCCACCAGTGAAGGGGCTTCCTAGTGTGTGGAAACTTTTCCTCCTTCACAGCTCCCTCCCAGAGGTGCAGGTCCCGTCCCTATTCTTTTCTCTGTTCTTTCTTTTTTTCTTTTGCCCTACCCAGGTATGTGGGGAGTTTCTCGCCTTTTGGGAAGTCTGAGGTCTTTTGCCAGCGTTCAGTAGGTGTTCTGTAGGAGTTGTTCCACATGTAGACGTATTTCTGATGTATTTGTGGGGAGGAAGGTGATCTCCACATCTTACTCCTCGGCCATCATGAAGGTTTCCTCCCATGACATATTTTAGACTCTTAAGATATAGAATGTTAGAAAAACACCATTCATTTCAGTAGTCTTATTTTCAGTTTAAGAATTTTTCATGTGCTTTCATTATCTGCAGAATCTGTCTATATGGGTAGGTAGGATTTAGGGGATTCAGACATTGCATACAAATGAAGTGTTGGTGGAAACAACAATCTCTGAAAAAATTTCTAAAAGACTTATGCCAATTGCATGGACATGTTGTATTTAACAATACTAGCACTACTTGAATCAGAACAAACCATAAAACCTGGCACTCAAGGAAACTATAGAAGCCCAGGTTCTTACTTTGTGCAAACCATTTCTCACAACCTTACCCTTTAAGATCACCAGCTTATGTTGTCTTTCTTCTTTGGGTTTAATATTGCGTTGATGTTCTCTTGCTGTATAACAAATTATCACAAACTTAGCGATTAACACACAAATGTACTATCTCTGTTTCTCTGGGTCTCTTGTCTAGGTATGGGTTCACTGGGCCTCTGCTTAGCGTCTCTCTCACGAGGCTGAAATCAAGCTGTTGGTTGTATTTCTTTTCTTTATGGAGCTCTGATCCTTTTTCAAGCTCACATGGATGTTGGCAGAATTCATTTCCTTGAAGCCATAGGCCAGATAGATGTTCCCGTTCTTTTGCTGGCTGTCAGTTTTTAAGCCTTTGCCATGTGGTGGCCTCCAATTTTCTGACTTCAAGAAGGGCCCACCTGATTACAACAGGCCCACCCAGATAATCTCCATTTTGATTAACTCAAAATCAATTGGTTAGTAGCCTACTTATGAGATTAATATTACATGTTCTTCCATCACTCAAGGGGTGGGGATTTTGCAAGATGTGCACATCAGGGGGTGTGAATCCTGGGCTATCTGCCTACCACAGATATGTAAGTGCATGTTTCTTACTTGGCCTCAATATGCCATTACTACTTGAAATTCCACCTTGATGTGAATGATGATACATTTGCTGTGCTTTATAGGAGGTGTTAATCAAACATTAATTTTGCCAATAAAACATAAAATTGGCTCTTTATAAAACTGCTGCCTCAAACTTTAGGGAAGGATCTGAAATTTTATACTTTGATTAAAGCTCTTGGTATGGTGTTTAAGTTTCCTTTTTGGCATTTTTCAGTGTAGAATAAAACTATCCATAAGATCCACTGGTGTGAATAAGGGGAAAAAATGAGATTTTGATCCCTGTATTGTTAATAATAACTTGATTAAAAGCTTACTCTGTGATAAGTCCTGTACACGATGCCAAGATTTCTGCCACATAATCCTCATCTCAGTCTTTTGAAGTCAATATCATTATCCTAAATTACAGATGAAGAAGGAGAAGTTCAGAGAAGATGACACCTCTGAGAAGTGTCTAAGCTGGGTCTATATTCTTCCCTGTCTGCACCACATCCCTGATGATAAATTCATTCAGACAGAAACTGCTGTTCTAAAGCAAAAGTTACCCATGGAACCACACAGTCTTTGATCCTTGCATGGCATATTAGAGCAACTCTGAAATGGTTACTTTTAAAGTGTCTTCTGTGGAATGATGAAATTCTGGAAATGTGTTATAAGGGCTATCTGAGAGATAAAGGAAAGACTAAATAAATGACATTATCTCTTCAGATACATTGTGGCATTTGGGACAAGGGGAGGTTATTTTACTAAAATATGGTAGAAAATCAGCCCTATTGTTCAGCATCCTATTGTTTAAATAAATAAGAAAAAATATATAGAGAAAGAAAATAAATATTTTTCTCTCCTCTCCATGTATATTTATATTATATACAGATATAATATATATAGAGAGAAAGAGATATATATATATATATATATATCCTCAATATTTCAATCATTTAGGAGTAAGTTGGAGATATTATTATGTCCCTTTACCTCTGAAATGCAATATATTCTAAGGCAGATCTAACATTTAAATAAGTATTCTTTTTCCTAATTAGGTAAAAATTAATTTTTGAACATTTGTTCTCTGGCTCTTTTTTGGCTGCTGTGACCCAACAGAGTAAACACACGTCGTCCACAGACAAGGCTCTTAATTTTTGAAAATCACTTAGTAACATTTAAAAATCCTTCCTTGGATCTTATTACTGTTTCTTACATGGCTCAGGGTAAGGATACTGATCATTTTCTATGCCTGTGATAGATTGTTGTTATTCCTCAATGTGTTATCATCCTTGAATTTTTACCACCAGGTCCTGATCAACATGTTCTGTTTTTATCCAATGGAATTTTCACATCCCTTCTCCTGGACCCTGTGCTGTACCTGTGTTGCTGCCTGTCTAGAGTATGCACACAGTTGATTGTAAGTACTACTAATAAATTATTTTCCAAAGTGTTTGCACAGTATCCACTTGTTCTATCAGTATATTGGTTCACCTTGCTCTATAATTGCAGCAACATATTTAAAATTTTTCAAATCTGTTAACTGTGAATTATTTTCTCATTGTAATTTTATTATGCAGCATTTCCTGATGTTGAGCATCATTCCTATATTTATTGTTCATTTGTGTTTTCTTTTGTGTAAAATTTCTTTTTATGTAGTTTCTTAAGTTTTCTATTAGAGTGCTTCTTTTTATCTTACTGATTTGCAAAATTTGTATATTTTCTCTACACTAATAGTTTTCTGTTACATCTGCTGAAATATTGCCTCCTGGTTGAGGACTTGTCTTTTCACTTTCTTTATAGTATCTTAAGACAACAGAATTTTATAATTTTGTGATTTAATTTATCACTTTCCCCATGATAGTTTGCTTATCTTATTTATAAAATGAAACAAAATAAAACAAAAATCTTTCCTTTCCTCAGAGTCATGAGTATATTTCCTATATTGTTTTGAAGAATTTTAAACATCTGCATTTCACATTTCAGCTTGAAATCTATCTGGAATTTTTTTTTTTTTTTGCGGTACGCGGGCCTCTCACTGTTGTGGCCTCTCCAGTTGTGGAGCACAAGCTCCGGATGCGCAGGCTCCGGATGCACAGGCACAGTGGCCATGGCTCACAGGCCCAGCCGCTCCGCGGCATGTGGGATCTTCCCGGACCGGGGCACGAACCCGGGTCCCCTGCATTGGCAGGCAGATTCTCAACCACTGCGCCACCAGGGAAGCCCTGTCTGGAATTTTAAGTACTCGTTAGATAAGTTAAAAAATTTTTTTTGCTTGTTTTATTAGGAAAACACCTTTATTAGGAAAGATTTATAGCACTGCTTTTAATACCTTTCTTCACTACTGATCATAAATACTGCCTCGTTTTATATGTGTAATCCACATATGTGAATCTATCTCTGACGTCTACTTATTCCTCTTGATCCATGTGACCATCCAATATGCCAATAGGAAGCTACCGCTGGCTCCCAACATCCAAACTTCCAGCAACAGAGGCCAGTGCTTAGTCCTCGATATGACACTATTTGTTGAGGAAGCCAACCAGAAACAAACCAGCTATTGCTTAAATACCATCTTTCTACCCAATACTTCTGTCTCATGCTTTTTTCCACAGGTAACAGACCTGCATCACAATTTGAAATCTCCTCCTAACCATTTCTTCTCCCAAGCTCTTTATATTTCACAAGTGTTTTCTCAAATAAATCTCTTGCCCATCTAATCTAGTCTTTCTGTCAGATGTCATGAACTGAAACATATGTTCCTTCTGAGAGCATCAGCTTAAATTTCTTCCAAATATCTGAAATCACTACCATTGGATAATTATTTTAGACCAAATTCTAAGCTCGTGTTTTTTTGAACCATAAATTTTGCTTTGCATAAATTTTGGTTAATGAAAATATAATTTCAGTTCTAATTATTTTCCTCTCATCTAAGAGACAATAGCCAAAGAGGTAAGTTTCCCTACCATCTCCCTTTGGAACAATATATTATCTTTTTTTTTTTTTAAGATTTTCAATTTTTAAATTTATTTATTAATTTAATTTATTTTATTTGAGTACAGTTGATTTACAATGTTGTGTTAGGTTTAAGTGTGCGTATGGCCGCTGAGCCTGCACGTCCGGAGCCTGTGCTCAGCAATGGGAGAGGCCACAACAGTGAGAGGCCCGTGTACCGCAAAAAAAAAAAAAGAAAAAAAAAAAATTGGTCAAAGTTCTGACTTGACACTTCACCAAAAATACTACTACAGACACTTCATCAAAGGAGATATACAGATGGCAAATATGCAAATGGAAAGATGTTCAACACGATTATTAGAAAAGTCCAAATGAAAACCGCAAGGAAATAGCACTATAAAACTATTAATCTGACTAAAAATTAAAAGACTAGCCATAAAAGTGTTGACAAAGTTGTGGAGAAAATGGAGCTTGCATCACTTCTCCTGGGAATGTAAAACGTTACAACCAGTTTAGAAAACAGTTCTGCAGTGTCCTAAAAAGTTAAATATACCCCTACAACATGATCTAACCATTCTGTTTGTTAGGTATTTACTTAAATGAAGTGAAAGCATATTTCTATACATAACCTTGTACATGAATGTACATTGCAGCTTTATTTGCAAGAGCCCCAAACTGGAAACAACTCAAGTGTATATTGGCTGGTAAATGGATGAACAAACTGTAGGATATTCCTACAATAGGATAATATTTAGCATAATAAAGAATGCACTATGCATACTTCAACATGGATGAATCTCAAAATAATTACTCTGAATGAAAGATATCAGACCAAAAAAGGGTACATATTTATGTTTTAAGATGGATAAAATTCCAGAAAGTGCAAACTAATCTATAGTGACAGAAAGCAAATCAGTTGTCCCCTGGGAAGGGAGGTAAAGGAGGGACTACAAAAAGTTCACAGGGAAATATCTGGGGAGATAGACAAATTCATTATCTTGAATGTGGTAAGCTTTCCATGAATTTATATTGTATATTTGTCAAAAGTCATAAAATCATATACTTTAAATAGGTGCAGTTTATTGAATGTCAGTTATACATCAGTAAGATTGTTTAAAACCCAGTTAAAAAAAAAACCAGATCTGGCTTCTGAGAAAATTAATTTCTTGCTTTACAGTCTTTGAATTAAAAATATGTTTAACAATATTTAGCCATTACTTTAGTTGCTTTTTATTGATAAGAATTTTCAGGATTTGTAGCCTCATAAACAGCCAGAAATGGAATCCGCTTCTGAGATTCTTTTCCACACAATCTCAGCCATGAGCTTTTGAAGAAATACTGATTTCTAAAACCAGAATATAAGAATACAATCGTACCTGTGAGATCTCCCTAGTTTTGTTCCATAACAAAAATGTGCTGATGTAATTATGAAATCCCTGTTTACTCTTTTTCTTTTATTTTAAATCACACCTTATTAACCTTTCCATTCTTTTGGAAGCTACATCTATACTCAATGTTCCCCCTTTAACTGTTTTCTATTCATTAGAAATATACTAACCAGGACAGAGATATGGAGAAAAATCTTCGTAATTCCATCCAATGTTATCCTTAGTTGAAACTGAATCATCAGAATATTTGTTCAGCCTAATTCCAATTTGTCTAATACACTCTTGCCATATCCTTTATAGAAATTTACTTATCCTTATCTTGCTATACTAATTTATTAATTCTTTAAAAAGAAAGGATATTCAATGCTACTTTAACAGCTTCTAAGGTGCCTTCCAGTCCCTCCATTTAATAACAAATTCTAGAATTTTGGAAATTTTAGAAGCTAAGACTAAACCATTTTTCAAAATTCATGGATGCTTTCTTCCTCTACTAAACCCACATGTGTTTTCTTCAAAGATTATTGATCATGTTTCTATTATCATCTTAGCTCTTTGCCTGGAACAAAATTAACCAAGCTCATCATATGTACCCCATGAGGTTAACTCAGGGCTCCAAGTCTGAATTTTATGATTTCCTGAAAACTCTCGAGTAATACTTAATGGCAGTTACTTCTCATTTTAAACACACCGTTCTATCTTAATACCAAACTTTTAATCCCCACCGTATATTGAACATGGTACGAGATTTTCAATTTAAAATTAATGATTGTATCTCCCAAGTTTGGTTAGATAAGTATTTTAATTTAAATTTACTTTATAGAAAGTGTCAGATTTACATACAGGACGATTTCTTTTTATGCTAATGGATATTTTGATGTGAAAATCTGCTATATAAATTTTTTACTTGCTATATACTGACGAGAATTTTCATTTTAAATGATTTAGAGGGGGTAACAGTTTATTTTATGTGTCTACTTGATTGGTTCATGGGGGGCCCAGACAGTTGGCCAAAATATTCTGGGCGTTTATGCAAGGGTGTTTTTGGATGGGATTAACATTCTAATTGGTAGAATAAAGCAGATTACACACTGGCTTTTCCTGCCTGACAGCCTTCAAACTGGAACAACAGTTCTCCCTAGGTCTTTAGCCTGTCAGCCCACTCTGCAGATTGGATGTGCCAAGCCTCCATAATTGTGTGAACAATTCCTTATTTTATATTCCTTATTTTATATATATGTATATATACACATATATATATAATAAATCTATACATATTTTAAATGTATAAAGTGTACAATATATAAATAAATATAATATATAATTTATTATATAAATATATATTATAATATAGAATATGTATAGCCTTATTATAAATTATATATATTTATATATATAACCCCTTTATATATATATGTGTGTATATATATATATAGTCTCCTATTGGTTCTGTATCTTTGGAGAACCCTGACTAATACATAGGGATATTACCAAACAGGTGCAGAAAATACTGCAAGGTCTTCATAACTTGGGATCATGCATTTTATCATGTATCTAATTCAAATTTCCTGAGTAGAATCTTTCTGTTTGGAACGGATTTTGTCCAGGCTTTCCTCTCTATTATATCTTTACTCTCCAGTTTGAGGATATTGACTTTAATTATTTTGAAACTTTTATTCATACTTAGACTCACATTCCATGAGTGTAAGTTATGGAATTTGAGTTATAGTATTTTCACTTTTCCTGTCTAAGGAAATTTATTGAATAAAACAAACCATTTAGAAAATAACATACAGCATATTTTGTAGTTTTGTAAAAACTATTTTAATGCTCAGCCCCAAGCAGAGATGGTATCTGTGTTTAATAACTGCTACTTCAAAGATATGCAGAAACACATTTGCATATGCTACAACTGGAAGAATTTATGTGTTTAGTTCATGGATATTAAAATTAATTGTAAAATGCCACTAAGGGAATTTGTCTTTTGATGTTGTCTGTAGGGGAAAATTTACATTTTGAGATTAAACATCGAAAAATGAAAAAACTGAAAGAATCTATGTTTTCATCCTGTGATTCGTGGGAAGGGCATAGATACATCTCAACACATTATTAATTGAGTGTTTTCAAGGATCTGTGTTTAGAATATGCCAGAGGAACACATTCTCAGTACTCTATGAAGAGCTCAATTTCTCTTCTTAATAAATAATGCTATGCTGCCTGCCTTTTGCTCTAAAAGAAATTATACCAGGTATGTGAATATTATGGAGATATTTACTGGTCATTCATCATTTAAAGGTTAGAAAAGGCTTTTAATTAGTAAATACATAATAAGAAACTTAAGGGAGTTGCCTAGCAAATTTCATCTCAGATAAAAGGACTTTTTTCCCATATTAATAAGAGTGAAAATCAGAGGCACAGTTGACCTCCTGCCCTAGAATCATCTCATCCTTTTTCGTAATTAAGTTTCCAATTTCATGGCCCTTAAGTAACACAATCTTCTGGGTTCTTAGTTCATGTCTAATTTTCTCCATTCAGTATTTCTGAAGAATGCTTCAGTCTCAGTGGACATGCCTTGCTAATCCCCCCCACAAAGTATTACCACATCACTGGCCTCTTGAAGTGCTGCCGACTCACGCATAGTGCTAAAGTAGCCTCATTTGAAGTGTGCTGAGAGAACAAAGAGAGCCACTTTATTGCCCAGTGGTTGCACAATAAAAAGGAACACAGGTAACAGAATATTTGGGATGGTGTTTATGAGAAGGAAAATCATCTAGTTGAGAATTAGAAAGCACAGTCAGCTTTTGGGCTAAATTTAAGTGCACACCTGCTTTATCCTTAAGAGCCAGATACAGAGCTTAGTGGTTCCTATGAGTTCACCAGGAAGGCATAAACATTCTGAAGGAAAGGAGAAAATGAGAAGGTTTGTAGAAAGCAAGAAGAAGGTAGGGAGGAAAAAATAAAGGAATAAAAGAGATAGGTGTACAAATGAAAATGGTAGTGTGACAGCCTTGCAGTGGATATTCTGGTAGAAATGTCTGGCCCTTGTGTTACCAATCAAATTAAATAACTTACTCATGCCAATAAGAATAAAAATAACCTCAGTTTTGCAGGGCTCTTAATTGAGTCCTCTGATAAGATAATAGGTTATATTAAATTTTATCAGAAAGAGGGCAGTAAAAAATTGATGAGGATTGTCTCTGACAGTTTGTAAACTGTATCAAAGGCCTTCTATACTTATCTTGCTGGTAGGTATCAGGGATAGGAAATTAGTTTCCTAATCCAATAATGTATCCTTCTACTTAAGATTTCCATATACATCAAAGATATATCCTAACATGAAATATATGAAATAAAGTATGTCTGGGGAACACCAATTTATACGTCACATCTTCAGACAGGCCCTCCCCTCCTCTCCCACTGAAGGCCTTCTCTGGTCAATTTTTCTGGGAATTGGGATGGATTCCTGGGAATATAAGATCTCCTCAATCTCCTTTTTTGAAAACTAAAGTTCATTTACTCATGGAAGAGGAATCAGGCCCTAGAATGGGAGTAGTTACTATGAAGGAGAACAGGAAATGGGAGACAGCTCACTGTGTATGAATTCAGAAAGATAAACGGTAGTTAAAACATTGGACTAAGCCAGCTTGATGAGTAAACCCTTTATTTACTGAGGAAACAGAAGATAATGAATTCATGAATATGCATTAGCTTTAACTGCACTCTTAAGATATGACTTCATGACTGTTGGACTAATAAGATGTTCAATTTTTACTTACTTGAGGAGAACCTAGTAAAGATGTGGGCAAATGGGCCTAGATCCAATCCAAGACTTTGTTTTCATGTGGAAAGGAGACTCGATTCTTTCTCCTTGTGATAAGAGGAAAAAATGTGAGAAAAAATCATAAATGTCTCCAGTATCTTGTACCTTATGGTGAACCCTGTGAGGGGTCACACGTAGGAAAGAAGTGTCTTATTTATACAAGTCAAGTCATCAGAGGAGTGAATATTAGCCAGGGATCATCATCGAGTTCTGACTTACAACTTTGTCCATTTCATAAGTCATTTATTAAATATTTCATACAATGGTGCCTACAGTAGTGTTAAGTGCTGAAATGAAAGAGAGCTCCTTATTCCTGTGAAGGTTACACTTCATCAGGGAAGATGAATTATCCTAATATAATCCTCTTGGTATCTCATCAAAATTTGGTAGGTACCAATATAAGACAATCTACAAGTAGGCAACCATTGATAAAAAAGAAAGTACATATTGCAAAACCTTTTATTATTCTTCTATGGTATTCTCTTTGAGTCCAAATGGGATAAATCTCAGACGGGCTCCTGGAGGAATACTTATCGCCATGATCTTTCCTTTCATCTCTTTTCTCTCTTGCTCCCCATCTCCACCATCATATTTTGTTTGTTTGTTTTTGTTTTTGTTTTTGCTTTTGCGGTACGCAGGCCCCTCACCACTGTGGCCTCTCCCGCTGCGGAGCACAGGCTCCGGGCGCGCAGGCCCAGCGGCCATGGCTCACGGGCCCAGCCGCTCCGCGGCACGCGGGATCCTCCCGGACCGGGGCACGAACCTGCGTCCCCTGCATCGGCAGGCGTACTCTCAACCACTGCGCCACCAGGGAAGCCCTCCACCACCATATTTAATTAGCTTTCACAACGAAGCAACTAGAAGGCAAAGTTCTTCTTGCTAACATTGAATGTTTTCCATAGCAAAACTTCAATGTCTTATTAAACTAGTGAATCTTGTTTTATTTACTTTATCTTACTAGAGTCAAAGAGATGAATAGAAGGAAGAAGAAAATTCCATTTTCTCACATAAATAACTAAATAAAGACATTGAAGAAGGAAGTAAATATGATCGTAAAGTACATAGATATCTGATGCCTAAAGGATATAAATGAGAGAAAGATGGATGTGGGATGAAATTAATTGAAGAGATTTGATATGAATGTTTTTATTATAAGTTTTATTTTAGAAAAGGTAATATTTGTGTTGCTAGAAAGGAAAAAATTGAGGCAAAGGGAAAGAAAGATAAAAATGAAGGCCAGGAATGGCAGTTGAAGAGAAGCAAGTTATATAGAAAAGATTAGAAACTCTGGATGACTGGATTGAAAGGCCAAATGGAGAAAAAATAAGAAATTGACCTTTATTAGACAAAGTGATATGACTTTATAAAATGTTTTATATGCAATTTGTAATCAGTGAAGGTAATGGTGTTTTAGCTGGGTACACAACTACCTAGCTGAAGACTGCCAGTTTTTATCTCCTTTGTAACAATATGGGGTCTTACAATTACATTTTTCCCAGTGAAAATTGAGTGGAATTAATATGGGTAGTTTTCAGGTAACCTTCTATGACAGGAGTTTTTGTTATGTCAACTTGCCTAAGCTACAGTTCCGAAATGTTTAATCGAACACTAATCTATATGTTGCTGTGAAATGGCTTCTCAGATATAAATAAACTCCCTAATCAGTTGACTTTGAGTAAGTGAGATTATCCTGGATAATTTGCATTTGCATGGGCCTGACAATCAGTTGGAAGGCCCTAAAGAAGAGCTAAGACTCCCAGATTTTCTGTGTGTGTGTGTGTGTGTGTGTGTGTGTGTGTGTGTGTGTGTGAGAGAGAGAGAGAGAGAGAGAGAGAAAGAGAGAGAGAGAGAGAGAGAGAGAGAGAGTCAAGATAGCTTTTCAGATCTCTGAGGCATTCCTATAAGTAAGTATTGTAACCAATTGGGATTGGGTTAAAGAAGGAGCCAGGCACTAGACTCTAGTATTATTCTGTATTGTATGAAGCATATAACCTACTGGGATGCCTGTTGCCTATGGATTATCTGTGATTGGGCCACCAGGACTGTCTGTTGAAACCTCAAGTAGAAACAGTGACATGTTAAGAAGTGGAATGCAAATGTGTAGTTGTGGTACAGCAAAAATTCCCTTAGATAGACCCTTGAGCATTAATGCAGCACTTTCAGCCTAAGGTGGTGTAAAAGACAGCAAGTCCTCAGTTTGGGGCTGCTCTGCCTAGAGGGTTTCTTACCCCTTATTGCACGTATTTAGAACTTTGAGCTCACATCCACAAGGAACTAGAAGGAATTGATAGTCATTTTCTCTTACAAATACTTTTATAGCCTCTTGTATATTCTCTGCTGGTTTAGAAACAAACAAGTGAGAAACAATACAAAACAAAAAAAGCAATCAGCAAAACCTAAGTTATTATTTTTATCAATGGCAGCCTGCGGAGTTTGTCCTGGCTCATTCTGCTGAACCGTAAGGCTCCAGCAGAAGAGGAAAGGTGGGTTTTGTTTTAGTCATTGTCATATCACAGGTCTTGGTCAGTGTCTGTCACATTGTATGTTATATTAAGTATTTATTAAATAATTTGTGATTTAATATGGCCATACTCCTCTTCTTTCCAATAGCTTACTGCCAATTTCCATAAGAAGCCCTATTGGCATATCAAATTTAATATTTCCCAAATTTGACTTATTATCAAACCTCTGAGCGTTCTTTATGATTTGCTATCCCATTAAATGGCAACTCAGGACCCAACAGGTCAAACTAAAACCACAGGAGTCTTCTTTCCCTGCTCAGCCACCTCCTTCATTTAGTCTCTACATCTATCAACTGAGTTTCTCTATCTATCTATCCATCTATCTAACTATCTATCTATCTACCTACCTATCTATCTATCTATCATCTATCTCTCGTCTATTATCTGTCATCCATCTGCCAAAATGTCATCTAGTTCACTATAGAATTCATACTGGGTACATTAATAGCCTCTTGGCAGGATAGTTAATAAGCATCAGAATTGCTATCTTCCTAGGGAGTGTATAGTGTTTTGCACTATAGATCATTAGCAGTTCATTCTACTTCTCTTGCTTTGAGAGAGAGACAGAGAGAGACAGAGAGAGAGAGAGAGAGAGAGAGAGAAGAAAATGGCATCCCAAATGCTTGCATAATGGGCTATCCCTTATAAGTAACCTTAGTTAAATTTGCAACTAACTAGCAACATTTGTTACTGCTTCTTCCAAATTCCCATTAAAATTTTATAAAAACATGAACAAATTTTAAAAACTAAGGATGCAGCTCCAAAACTAGATCTGAGATTCAACCTATTAATAATATTTAGGAAACATTTCTACTAATGCCAAGTACAACGCATCTGATTTCAAAATCAACAAACAACCAAAAAAAATTCCATCAGATAAACATACAACAGTGGCGAAAGTGACATTCCTGTCTCCTGGAAGTCTATAAGAAGTGGATCCACTTCTTCCTCATGTATGGTCTTTGGCTCAAAAAAATAGGAGGAATGAATATAAAAAAATGGATACTATTCCTATAGTGTATATACTGTATTTTGAGTGACCCATAGTGCTTTGTCCTCACACCACCATCGTTACCTTCATGGTACCTCTAAATAACCACCTGAAAATGCTAAATAACAAAATGCATCTGAACAAGACATAGAACAGTAGATGGAGGGTTGGGTGTGATGGCTAAGTCACTTCTCTGAAGGTATGGGATCCACAGTTATTATGCTATAGGTTGGCGCAGAGGTCATTGTACAGTTGAGACTATCCTTTTTCTTGTCTAAAAATAGTAGTCAACACTTTTGTAATATTTCCTATGTGACAAGTGTTATTCTAAGCACTTTATGCATCTTAACTCAGTTAACTCTCAGAACAACCAATAAAGTAGGGATTATTATTTTTTTTTTAATTTTTAAAAGAGGAGATTGAGTCATGAAAAGTTCAAGTAACTTGCTCAAGTTCAAATAGCTAGTAAATGAACTCAAGCTCTGGTTTCAAAATCCACACTGTTAACAACTACGTTATACTAATAGGATAATCTTGATCCAAGAACGCTCATTAGACACTAGAAATCAAGCTGGAAATTATGCATTGAAACATGCTTATTAAGCTGTGTCTATGAAGGAGATCTGATCAGGACTCAACTGAATGAGGACTCAGACCTCTTTTGTTAATAAGCAAAGCAACCAGCAAACTATACCGAGCACCCAATCATGGAAATATAATCTTGAAGAGTTACGGAAAGGATCATATAGCCCTCTGAAAGTTATTTACTCAGAGAATTATTCAGAAATCTATTAGCATCCTTAATAACACACAGAAAATCTACCTTGAGAGAAAAACAAATACCATGAAGAGGATATACACTGAGATGAAAAAATACCACTTTAATTTTATGTGTGGCATGGGTGACTGAAAAGAAACTAAATATATCACAACAGAATATAAATATCAAGGCACTATAAAGATGAGTAAACAATATAGAAAACTGAATGAGTAGTTTAGAGGTATAATTTATTTCCTACAGATTGCTTAAGAATGAATGAAAATAATCTGTGACAAGCTGGTACATATGGCGAAAACAAATATCTGAAACAGAAAATTTGGGATGAAAGCCATAATCAGAAACATGATTGAAGAAAACTGCAGTGAAATAGCCTCAGAGTATGGAAACCAAAAGGACTCACTGTAGTTCACACAAAAACTTTTAAAGATACCTTTCCAAGATATGTCCCAATGCAGAAAATTTGCTAAATGAATAAAAGCATAAAAACAACTATGAAACTACCACCCAGTGAAAACTGATACTAATATTATATATATATTAGAAATGAATACATTTTATTATTCTCCATTTATTGTCATATAGACTAGCTTCTTCACTTGAATTATTTAAAATATTTTCCTATTTACTAAATATACACTTACCAAAATAATTCCTAAGGTATCAGGTCATTAATTAGTCAATGAATCCTCAAATTTTCTTTAATATTAGCAAGGGTATAATAGACATTCTTGTAGCTACATTCTAGCATATAGCCATTAGTGTATCCTAAGAATAAGTTGAAATTGATGATTTATATAGTGTGCACATTCTTAGGAATTTTGACCTTAATCCTGAATATATTTAAAATGGATCAACTGGTTAACAAAAAGATTGTCTTAGCATCCAGTTTTCATGTGAAATATAAATATATATACATAAAGGACATCAAAATATAGTTTTCATTGTTATTTTGTTGCTTAGGACAAGTAGTTTCAGAATACAGGTTAAGGCTAAGTGTTTATATTCATCTTAATATTATAAATTCTGTAATAATAGGTATAATCAATTCCTATGTACTTCACTATAGTACTGGACTTGATAAAATGTTTTTGTACTCCTGTTGTCAGACCATAAACACTCCATATATCTTTCTCATAAATCACTTAATCAAATGCAATCATGTATTACTATGCATTATGCATTCAGGAAATTTTCTCATACATTTGTATAAATCCTGAAAGCATTAATGTATCTGTTATATAGTTGCTGTCTAGGAGGTGCTATTGGTGTAAATACTACTTGTATATTTTAAAGGGACCTGGAAGTACATATTCATCTATATGTCAGGTTTCCATAATAGAATATTTAGTAAGTAGGGCAAAAGACGACTTTGATATTTTGAAATATATTTTTTTTCTTATAACCTTATATTAGGTTGTAAAAAAATATCAGAGCGCATATCCTCTGTCAGCCCAGAAAGCAGAAGTATGATCAAGCATATAAAAAAAAAGTAAGGAGAAATATGTTGGCTCATGGTAAAAAATATCACTTTCATTGTCTCTGCTACAACCGAACCTATGTGCCTCTCCATCTCGGGCTTCATCCAACATTTTCTCAAACTCCTCCAAAATTAATATCCCTGAACTTCACTCTGATTATGTCATTTCTGTGCTCAAAACTTTTAATAGCTCCTCAATAATCACCACACACTGTGGGCGGTTGGTCTAGCTTCTCTGTAATCTTATAGCAGCCGATGTTTCCTACCTATCCCCTCTCACTCATCTTTCTTGAAATTGAAACACTTTTACTGTTTGTGATCTAAGATTTCTTTCTGTCAGCTTTTGTCGATTTTATTCTCTCACTGTGAATTTTTACCCCACCTCTAATTCTACTAATCATCCTTTCCCTTTAAGATTGGCAGAATATCATAGTGCGGAAGTGTTGGTTTGAAACAGACTTTGGTTAAGGTTCCAGATCCACCACTGACATGCTATGTGGCTTTGAGATAGCATCTGACATTCCAAGCTTTGATCTCCTCATGAGTAATATTTAGAGGATGACAGTCTCTACTTCCCTGAGCACTTTACCACATCACTTTTCCAGGGACAGTATCTGGCACAGAGATATGGCTCAGAAAATGTTAGCTCTTGTTACTTTATCTAAAGCCTTAATGGAACACATCAGTTTTAATTTGTATTATGCTTTTGTGCATACAAGCCTTGCTTCTGTCCTCTTGTAGACTATGAACAACTGATGTCACCAATTGCGATTTATTACTTTTTAAATTGTCTTAATGCTTAGCATATCACCTGTCTCATAGTAAACCTAAATTAAATACTACTTAAATAAAATAATCACTGAATCTATTAGAGTTGACTGATAAAGGAAAGTTTGCCTCACAGAGTTTTCAGCTACTGAAAGTGTTCAAGGAGAGGTTAGCTGTTCCACACAGTGGAATAATGCAGAAGGTTAAAAAACTACAAGGAAGATAGTACAAGATGAACTCTCAGACAGAGTCTAATTTTAAGACTCTTAGAAAAGTAAAGAGGATGACACTACAGTTTAAAAAATAGACCAGAAAATAATTATTGAATGGCTTTACATCATCACAGTTTATTATGAGTGCACTGTGGTAATCTGGGTGAGGTGAGTGGGTTAGAGGGAAGTAGGAATCATGGATTTTGCGTTATTTTATCTAGGAATTATATTAAGAAAACATCATTTTCAAACATGATATTTGCTTAATAATGCCTGCTAAAAAGCTGCTGTCCAGTGGTAATCGGAAACAACTGAGAATCCTGAAATTTAGTTTTGTAATGAACTAACGGTGTGCCTTTGCCAATATCCCTTAAACTCTCAGGATCTGTTTTCTCATCTGTGAAACTTCTGCTTGAACCAGATAATCTTAGACTCTAAAGTGTAAAGAAGCAGTGAGAAAACTCCCAGCTCTCTAATATACAGAATGCTAAGTAGACCAAAAACTGTATTTCTTAAGAATAGTAGAAATTTAGAAGCACATAAATATTCAGCAAAAGATGTGGCCAAATTCCTGACAAGCAAACTCTGGTGTGTTTTCTCATCAACCTAAATTAAACTGCAATTGTACCCCAAACAGCCTTATATGTCTGTGGGCTCCTGCCAATATGCAGTTGGATCTCTCTTCTGCAGCTGTCTGTGATGCTCCAAAGAGACAAGTGAATACTGTTGTCAAATAAAAAGTGGAGAAAATGGCATCATTAAAGCAGAATGAATAAATTACATTGGTCCTATAAGAGCATCTTTAACAAATGAACATAGACAACAGTTAAAGTATACACTTTTGATTTTGCAGGAATACAGCATCAAAGATTTTTAAAAGTGGACATTTTAATTTAATAATACATAATTTTATTTTAGTTCTGTACATTAACTTTGCCATCGTTAGGCAGTTTTTATTAAATAAAACACTTTGAAAATTGAGTTTAATAAAAAGAGTCCTGAATGTGAAATATCTGGAATTTTAGTTCTCCTATTAAGGGTCTGTGTTATACAACTTTATTGGATCTTGATATCTTCATGTGTACGTAAATTAAGACTAGATTACATCCAAGGTCTTTCTAAAACTCTATGATTCTTTGATTCTGTAAGTGTTCCATTTAGTATTGTATATATATGCCAAAAATATTTTTTGTGTTGCATTCATTATAAAAATGTGTATATTATTATTTTCATATATTGTAAATTAGTTGAGGTTAAGATTATTAATAAAAACAGCTTGGTGCACACAGAGAATTTAAATGGTTCTGGGAAATGGAATTAGAAACTGAAGCAGGTGAAAGATTTGAATGTTCGCTGCAGGTGTCAGACAGGAGCAACGCAGATATTATTTACTTCAGTGCTGGAGTCATGGGAACAAATTAAGCACTTTTATGTTTGTCACAAGTGTATTTGAACTGTGTACTCACCTCAGATATTTAAGTTAAGATACGGCAACAGCAGCCATTGTTAATAGCAAGAATATGGGAACCGGCAGCAACAATTTAGCAGGTAGGTAGGCACCAGTCCAAAGAAGCACATAATTGGCACTGAACATTTAAATGAACAGGCACATGAAGTGAGCCTTTCAAAAAAGCTGTTAGGTTGTCACAACTTAGATGACTTCTGAAGGTTATGTTCAGAGAAATGACAAAGGCTCAGGGCGGCAGGTGGTCAGAGTGGGCAGCAGAAGTAGTTTTTTTTTTACTTGGAATGATGCATAAACAGGCAGCAAAGTTGCAACCCGAGCCTGTGGTGCAGGTGCTAATTATTCTTTCAGTGGCACGAATGGAGTCAAAGAAAGGAGCCTGATTTATAGCCTATTTTCAACAGTACTGACCAAAAATAAGTAACT
Source organism: Orcinus orca (assembly GCF_937001465.1). Lineage (NCBI taxonomy): Eukaryota > Metazoa > Chordata > Mammalia > Artiodactyla > Delphinidae > Orcinus > Orcinus orca. The sequence continues at coordinate 55,479,009 of NC_064570.1, read as the reverse complement.
CCAGATGCCCAATGCAATGGGGACACTGGAGGGGCTCAATAATAAATAGCTGTGATAAATTTTTGGATGAAAATTGTTGCACCTCTGTCCTATTACTCTTTTTGCTAAGTAAGGATTATTCTGAGTTATAGAATGTGGATTTGTGCTGACATTGACTTTAAAACTTGTACTGAATTTCAGTATAGCTTAGCCAAATTTATTTGTCCTCTTCTCATCCACACCCCACCCAAATATCTCACAGTCAGCCTAGATCACATAGTGATAAACACCTCTTATCATAAAATGAATCTTCTAACAATGAAATCTTTACAATTTGCACATTCTTCTAAGCAAATAAACATTAAAAACAAAACCAAAATGTGTTTTAGAATTCTCTTCCCTATTTGGCTCACTTGTTGAATCCATACTTATAATTAAAGCATTGACATCAACACTATGTGTCCCTTGAAGTCAGAACAAGTCTTTTTCCCCAACCCTACACCCCAAATTAAACACATTTACATTATGCTGAAATTTTTGTTTGTTAGTCTTTTTCATGAGACCCTGAAATCCTGACAGTAAGAAATTCATCTCAATTGTTAAGTGTTGACTGAATAGGTGGCTACCTAAATGACTGAATTAATGGATGGATGATGTGCTCACAGTACTATTTTGATGACCAAAGATAGCAGGTCCAGGCTGTGGGTTGAAAATGGTCAGCATTGCAGTGAATGGTAAAATCAGTAGCTTTTGAAGCCAAGCAAAGGGTAACACCAGAATTCTCAACTCTTGGTATGATTAGAATCATGTGAGAACTTTTTATAAAATACTAATATCAGTGTCTCACTCTAGTAAGTGTCTACTAGTTCAGTAGTTTTCAAAAGCGTTCTCTGGACCAGAAGCATCAGCATTACATGAGAATTTGTTAGAAATGCAGATACTTGAGCCCTACTACAGACCTACTAAATCAGAAACTCTGGGGATGAATCCCAGAAACTAATGTTTTATCAGGCTCTCCAGATGAATCTGATTCCTGATAAAATTTAAGAACAATTGTGAGATTCCCATTCAATTTATCTGAAGTGTAGGCATTCATATTTTCTCTACAGCTCGTCAGTTGATTCTAACGTGCAGCCAGAGCTGTGAACCGTGGGAATAGCAGAAGAGAATAGGAAGAAATATATGCATATATGAAGTCAAATTCACAAGGAACTAGAGCAGAATGAATAAAAACAGAATGAAAAGAAGGTGTGAAAAATTGTAAGATATTTAATTAGCTAAGTTTTTGTTTGTTTCTTATTCTGACAAGAGAAGCACATTACAGAGAGAAATGTTTTCTATACACGCCTACTAGGAGTGATTTAATTATTCTACAAAATTTCATGTCAATTCTGGATGCCATGTTATTCAGCTTTATGAAAGAATCAAACCATAAGACTATTTCCTTCAAGAATCATCATCAATACATGCATAGGTGTAACTGTGAATCAAACTCAATCTTATTTAATCCTTGAACAATCCTTTGAGGGATAAGCACTATTACACTGATTTTTTTACACGTAGGTAAGTGGAAACTCAGGTACTTTAATTAACTTGCCCAGAGCCATATAACAAGGGAGTGACACAGCTGGGACTGGAACTCAGCTTTCTTTCACCAGCCTTGTTTCTCACAAGCAAGACACTGGGATATTCACATTGTTAAGTATGAATTATAAAACTCTATTCTTAATGCTGTAATTAAAGCTCAGTGTGGGAATTTTGCTCTACATGGTTTATAATTAAGTTTACCTATTTCTTTACTTGTTCTGAGTCATAAACAAGAGAAGAAAGGAAATAATGTATCTTAATGCCTCTTAGTGGTCGAGTACTTAACATGCACTGATACATTTATCTTTTAAAAATCCTCGGTTGTAAGTATTATAATAACTATTGGCTGAAAGTGATAAGAATGGTGACTAAGTCTACATATCTAGGCAGCACTGGACGTAAAATCCAAACCCAGATCTGTCTGATCACAAAGTGTTTTGACCACATTCATTCTCACTACACTGGCACTTTCCTCCCTCAAACATCATGGAAGAGAAGAATCATGATTGAGTAATTCCTGAATTATCCTGAGACTGAAAAAAATGACAGTGAGATGAAAAAAAGGTAAGTTGGAAGTAAAAATAGCAGGAAACTATGAAGAAATGTGAATGTCAATTTAATGGCACAAATTTAAACATTTTTAAAATGGCAGGCTTTTCAAAAAGTGAAGGGAATCTAAGCAAATTTAATGCAAATGAAAATAGAAGTGGAAAATTAAATACAGTGCTGTGGACACTGAGAATGAATATTACGACCTAGAAAGTCACCGATGAATTAACGAAAGAAGCAGTCATGAAAGAAAAGTGAGGGCAGAGATTGTGCATCTTAAGTGGAAGCAAAGAAGAAAATGCAGGGCATGGTCTGAGAAGCAAGTTCTAGGTGTGCTTGGAAATGAAGGTTCAGGGGATACTGAGAGGATCAGCAATAAAAATGGAAAGGGCGATAAGGTCCAAATATTTCAAGGTGTGCAATATCCTCTGAAATTTGTTCTGTACTATTAGGTGCTGTTGTGCAAAGGGGTCACTTGAAGGCTGGAGTAAGGACAAGTGTGGATCTTCAGGCACTGTGGAGGGCAGGGCCTGGATCTGAGTGAGAGGTAATGAATGCTTACGTGGATAGTGGGTACCACAAAGGGGAAACTGATCCACATTTTTTGAGAAAATAAAGTTAATGTTTTTGTTGTTGTTTCTTTTCTGTTTCGTTATGTCATGTTTTGTTTTGGCACCATGTATGGGACAATGAGAAGAGGACCAAAGATACAATCTTGAGAAGTATGCTAAAGGCAGGTAATGAAAGGAAGCCACCATCAAGGATACAGAAGGCATTATATGACAGATGGATGAAGCGGAAGAGTAATCCTGGTTGGGTTATCACTTTCCCAGATTTAGTGTCTTCAGTTAAAACAACTAAGTTTTTTTTTTTTTACCATATCTCTATACCATCTATACTTTTATGAACAATATTTTTATTGGTTATCTCTGTTTTTACATACTTTAAAATGAACTTTATATCATTACTATGTATAGGATGTCCTTATTTTTCTAATTTAAATTAAAATAGATGTGTAACTGGGTTGTCACAAGGATGGTCGTGATTAAGAAAAAGATTCCAAGATCCCCAGGCAAATGTTTCTATTTCAAATGTTCTGATTTCCCTTGTATGTGGGAAAGAACACACAGCAGTGCCCCGCTGAAAGGACAGTCTCCCTGGCTTTCAGGTCCCACTGCTCTGATGTCACCTGATTAGGGTGAGAATCTCATCAAGCCGGCAGGAAGTCTCCTTGCCATTCTCACAGCTGGGATTCTACCCTCCCAACTGCTTATCCTCCAAATGCATTGCAGACTCCGCTTTCCATCTCTCTGCTTGCCCCTTGGACAAGTCAGTGGTTACAACACCAGGGACGCTGGAAGGTTTTCCCTTAAAAGCGAACTACCCACATTTACCATTCTCCTAGGCTTCCCCGACAGGCTTTGGGGCTGGCTGACTCTCTTCTTGAAATAACGAAAATTGTCCTGTGTATCACAAAGCCACACATCGATCAAAACAAGACCTAAGGGCTTCCCTGGTGGCGCAGTGGTTGAGAGTCCGCCTGCTGATGCAGGGGACACGGGTTCGTGCCCCGGTCCGGGAGGATCCCGCTTGCCGCGGAGCGGCTGGGCCCGTGAGCCATGGCCGCTGAGCCTGCGCGTCCGGAGCCTGTGCTCCGCGGCGGGAGAAATCACAGCGGTGAGAGGCCCGCGTACCGCAAAAAAACAAAACAAACAAACAAAAACCAAGACCTAAAATGATAAAGCACCTAAACTCAGAGGAAAAGAAGTGCTAGGCTTTTAAAGGAGAACTACATTGTGGGCAAAGCACTGCTTTAGTTAAAGCGGGTTCAGTGATAAGAAATTCATATTCTAAGGGAACATTTAGACTAAGTTTATAATCTTGGGTTAAGTAGCTTTAACAAATCTTGTAGTTTCCTGTTTCTTACTTATAAAGAAACTATTTCCCCTAGTTATTTTAAACAAAAGCCTTGTCTTAAATTAAGAAGTGAAAATTAAATCTTCAGTTTTTGGTGTAGGTACTGATTGTTTTTACAATTATGAGTATTTGTAATTGACACATCCATACTGGAAGACAGACACACTTAGATTACAATCTCTTCTCAACAACACAAGACCTTACTAACTACTGGGTAGCATTGACTGGAATTGAAGACCTTGTACACGAGACAAAAGAAAAACCTCACTGTCTCACTAGAGAGGTTTTAGGGGATTGGTGAACATCCTCAAACTGTATGGAAATTATTAGGCACATTTGGCACTTTTTTTCTGAAATTAGGGTATATAACTTTCATCAGAAGTGCAAACTGACCTGTGAGTAACATACACATGTGGGAGGGGAGGGGAGAGAGAGAGAGAAACTGCTCAACCCACTGCTTTTGGATTACTTTCTGCAGTTCTAACTCATCTGAATGTGATTAATGGCAGGATTTGTTGGTCTCTGAAGTCAGATTTTGAATTGACATAGTTATGCAGTGCCTCGTCATACAGTAGGTTAGTTTAGATTTTATTCTATTTTCTATAGTTTTAGAAAAGCACGTATTTCCATTATGGAACTAAATTCACAGCTTTGCCTGGGTAGTATATCCTAGGACAGCCCTGTGAAAATTGTATTTTAGTTGATGCTGTCATGCCCATCCTGGTTCTCTACAGTTAATGAAGTAAAATGAAATACTTATTTTTCTGTATTATTCACTCCTTTTCAGTCTTCTCAAGGGCACTCTAAGAGTCTTAAGAATGGGTGTTAGAATACTGGTATTAGATCATTAGAACATGGTCCTCGAAGAGTCTCAACAGGCCATGAATATTATCAAGTGTCCTTGAGTCAGTCATCACATACAAATGAATTTGAGATAAATGTGCCACTACTTCCCAAATTAGTGTAGGTAATCAAGAATTGATTGCAACATTAGGAGAACAGAGAGCTAGTTTTTTGTAGGACAGCTGCAAATCGTTTTTATTTTAATGTTTCTTTCCCTGGAGAATTCCGCTCAGGCCTTTTCTATCATTTCTTTAATATATATAATGATTTAGTTCACCACCTCCAGAGCAATTTGACCTTTGCCACCTCCACCTGTCATTTTTATCTGCCCCAAACTCAAGCAAGAAACAGGAGAAGATGCACTATAGAAAAAGGCAGTGAACTGTGAATTTCTCCTATTATCTGATGGAGACCTCTCTTGGGGTGAAACTGACCTGCTTTTTTTTCCATTAAAAACTCTATTATAATGTTCCTTAAAGAAATTTCAAAGCATTTAGTCGATAGAAGTTATGAGTTAGCTATAATGTAAAGTAGGATAACTAATATTACATTGATTTTTTATTACTTCTGACATTTCTAAAACAGGCAATATTTGACTTTTAAGAGTTTACTATAAAATATCCAATTTATACGAACCAAGATATTATTTTTTATGCAGTTACATCCTCCTACATTGAAACTCATGGGAAATAATAGTTTTTTAAAAGTTTATTAATATGGACCTCTGTTTTAGCCATCAAATTTATTTATATGCACCTGGTTTCTTCCTTTTTTATCTATCCCACAAATGACTGCCACATTAAACATTACAAAGCCACTTAGATTATGACCCTACTGCTCACAGACCTTCAGATTCTTTATACTATCAAAGTAAAGTGAAAATTAAGAATAATTTACAAGGCTTCCAGGATCTGACCCTGTTGTGACTTGTAACCCCTTTTCTGATTACTCTACTCATTGTTTCTATACCTTACACTCTGGCCCATACCCTTTACTGTTTCTCCTAAATGCCAGTGCACATCTGTTAATTCCATCTCAGTTGCTCTCTTGCTCATAATCAACTTGTAGATTTCACTTTTTCTTCTGACCACAAATGACTTCTTCCTTTGAATTTTATACCTGTCAGTTATTTGCATTTATTATGCCTCCTTATAAATTAGATATGAATACGCTTGCCATGGCTCCCTGTCTATACTCTGTAGTCTTTGAGGTCAGAACTGTATCCATTTTACTTTGTTATCATCAATAGAATCCATCAGAATACTTTGAATGTTATAGGTACCAAAGCAACATGCATTCAAAGAAAGATTGAGTGTAATGTGTTACTTACACTGGTGAATGATGACAATATCATTAATTTATTCATTAATTCAACAAGTTTATGAGGTTCCCACTATGTCGTAGGAATTGTTTTCCGTGTTATTTGGAACCTGGCCCTGAGGCAGATTTTATCTAGAAACCTTGACGTTCTCACATATTTCTCTGCTTTCCAGGACCTTTCCTATGATCACTGCCATCTTTTGGTATGCTTCTAATTAGACCAGATAAATTTTCCAACCTGAAACTTGAAAACATTGCTGTTGTGGAAAATGACCATCCTACAGAAATCCCTCCATGCATGTTACTCTCTACCACCTCAGAGTGAACATTGCTGACCACTGGTAGAGTCTGGATGCTATTCGAACTCTCTATGTCTTCCTCTTGAACTGATGGTCTGATACGGTGGAGAGACTAATACCCCTCTATCAGCTTCTCTGATTCCCATCTTGTGGCAATCATAACTTAATCTGCTCTTTCTTACAGGAAACTTAAGCATGGCATGCTATTTATTTATGTCATCCACTGTAATTTTCTGAAAACACTATTTCAGGCAATATCTGTGCCTTTAGAATTTTAATTTAGTGAGAATTAGGAGTCATAGCCTCATTGTATAGGTAAAACGTGATTTAACATAACCTTTATTTCAAAGCATGGTCCTGCAGGTTTATTTGTTTTAGAAAACAAATACTTGAGCAGACACTGTATTTGCTAACACTTAACAGAAAGCCTGGTGTATGGTATGTTCTCAATACATATTTACGGAATCAATGAAATGTGGTGCTTTTGTGCATTAAACAATGCAAACAAAGAACACCTGAAAGTAGGGCTCTTTTGTGTGTGTGTGTTAGTGTGTGTGTGTGCGTGTGTGTGTGCGTGTGTTTTCTTTAGCTGTAAGACTGTACAGACTCTGGTTCCTCTGTGGTTCTGGCTTCCACTTTCATTGGAATATCTGTGTCTATTCCTGGCTCTATATGTGCGTAACCTATCTGGGCTTTTCTTATCTTCAAAATGAAGGGAATTGATTTAAATAATCTCTAAATTCTCTTCTAGCTCTAAAATCTGAGATTCTACAGATTAGGTTTCCTTATCTTATTTTATTCTTTTGTGGTTGTTATTCTTGGATGTATTTTGCATTTCTTCTTTCCACAGGACGCTAAGGCACTATTTACAAATACATACATAGTAGAAGGCATAGACACTGATTAAAAAATATTCTGCTATATAAACGTAATGATGCATGAATAAGGTAGTATTTTTAGGACTTCTTATTTCAAAGTTTGCTTTGGAAGCAGGTCGTTAACATATTGCTCTTAACAGCTAGCTTCTTGTAGGAGAAAGGCAGAGGCTGATGTTAAAATGGTCTCATTAAAGTGAGATTTGGCTTTATTCTGAATGTCAAGTGTATAGATTCAGGCTTAGAGTAAGTCTGGGCCCTTTGACAGTTGCAGTATCTATGGCTTTGCTCATCCCTCTGGACTTTTTTTCTTCTCTACTCTGCACTGTTATTTATTTCCTCACAGCTTTGCACAGCCTAATTATGAACTCCTCAAAGATATGAATCACGTCCATACTTTAATTAAAGCTTTCAGTAAATTCAGGATGCTTGTATAGAATAGCTATCATTCAAAAATGATGTAAACTATATGAACTAATGTTAAATTTTTAATCCTTAAAACTTTGCTATTAGCAATTTTATTTGAAGGAGTTCTATTTGCTGGTAACCAAAATCCAGAAATCTTGGGAAATCTTGCAGTTTGATTTGGACTCCATTGTTTTGGCTCTGTTTCTTAGTAATAGGCCTGGAGACTCAGTATTTCTGTCTTTAGGTACATTGTCATTTGCCTCCTGGCAAGGATTCACAGCAATGGTATTGGGTCACAAGACACAGAATCTCCCCTCGCCATTACCCAGAATGTCTTTCTTGATCATGGTAATCTCACAAAATCTCATATATCTGAAGGTAGGCAAAAAGAGTTTCTTTTTACAAAACTAGCTTGTATTGTGAGTTCTTAATTATTCTCAGGTGGGCCATACCAAAGAGAATAAGATTTCACTAAGCACAACTCTTTACCAAAGTATAAGTTCCTTCTCAGGGAAAAGATTTTTGTCAGTTTACTTGAGTAATATTTCCCTAGTTTCTAGAGCAGAGCTCACACATATCAAGACACTTGATATATATGAACTGGTAACCTGATATCTTTCTACTAATCACTTTAAATCTCCCATTCCAGTGGTTCTCTAGCATATGCCTCAGAGAAAATAAGCAATATCAAAAAGACTGGTATCTGTCAACCCACTGTGAAGGGATCCTTACTAGGATCCACCATGCAGCCAGCTACATTTTGAGATGTAGCTATTTTTTTTTTTTTTTTTGTATTTGGGGTTGCATTACAAAAAATAACCAAATAACAGCACCACTTAAATTAGCTTAAGAATAATGAACTTATAAATAATTATTCTAAGCTGTCCAGTTGAAGTTGAGGATGGGATCTGAGCTAGACTTCAGAGAAAAGTAGAATCCAGTACTTGAACAATGTCAAGACTCTTTCCACCTCATTTCTATCTTCCTTGTGCATCTTCCTTCTTATCTCTCTCCTTCTGTAGACTCTACTCTCTTCAAATTTTGGTTCACAAGAGTTTTCATGGTCAAGAACCGTTCCAGAATCTTTATCTTACAGCTTCAGCAATTTGAGAGTTTCTCCTATTTGCCTAGGCTCAATCAGGGGCATGCCATTGAAATTCTCAAAGTACACTTTGCAAAAACTTAAAAGTACAGTTTTTGTAGAAATATAGAATAAGCATGTGTCAAAATGTATTAAATTTCTTTATGAGAAACCTTGCTTTTAAAAAATTAAGAAAAACCAAAGTGTTTCTATTCAAAGTATTTCTTTCTTTTCTATTTAAAAAGACAGAAAGCTGGAATAGGATTTCTAAATCACATACAAAACAGGTTGATGTCCCACTGGACGATAAAAAATAAATAAAACTTTGGGGGGGAAATCTTTAGCATGCTTGTATCTCTATTTGCATCTCAACATTCATTTGCATTGCTATTTGACATGAAGCATTTACAATACTATCAATTTTATACAAATCACTAGCTACCTTTACAGAGTTCTTAAATCCTGTATCAGTAGTAAATAAAATAAAATAAATTAAAATAAAATAAAATGTATATAACACTAGAAAATTACAGAACTCCTGGCTAGTCCTGTCAGATAATGCTCAAGTGTGACACTGAATGGACATGCAGTCATCTTTTATTTATTTCCAAGTTATGGATATTTTAAAATAATGCTATAAAGATTGTTTACTCACATTGCGAAGATTAAATGAGAATATGTATAGAAAATGCTTAATGAAATACTTGGAACAAATTAACTCACCATAGAGTTTATTTATTTTAAACATTATATTTATTAATGTTATTTTACAAAAATACAATCCCCTTTGAGTTTATGAGATGTTACTTCAGATAATCTTTATATTAATATATATAAAATATATTTAAGTAGTATATACTTAAATATACTTGCATAAAATATATATAAGTAGTATATTTGTTCCTTCTTTCTTTCCTTCATTCTTTGATTCCTTCTTTGCTTCCTCCCTCCCTCCCTCCTTCACTCCTTCCCATCTTCCCTTTGTCAAAAATCCAGAAACAGTAAATGTTAAAACCAGATCAGTAAAATAAGTATTTGGCAAGAGTTTATTGAACATAGAAGAACAGCTCATAAACTGGGAGTCTTCAAATCCAAAAATGATACAAAGCTTAGAGGTATGTTATTACAGGATGACTTTTAAAGTGAAAATAAGGAAGTTTTTAACCTTTACAATGATACGTTATTACAATGGTGGTTCCCGACGTTATGGGATTCGTTAAAAGTGACTATCTTATACCACTTTAGAAAGATGACTTAAGTTTCTTTTATGATTATCATCAGAAGCATTTATAAGAAACAACCTAAGTTAAGTTTTGCTTGTTCACAATATAAGCTAGATTTAGTTTTGCTTACATGGCTTAAATGGTTTTGTTTGTTTGGGGATTTTCAAGCCTGGTCTCCATTTTATTTTAACACCTCCTTCTCCCTCCCTCTCTCTCTTCTCTCTTTCTCTCTCTTTCTTTCTTTCTCTCTCTTTAATTCTGGCATGCACCTGATTAGCCAAGCTATTTTCTCCACAGAATTAAATCAAAACGAACAGTCCACTTCATCCCTCCGTCTTTTGTTGCTGCTATTCCTGCCTTGCCTTACTCTGCTGCAGACATATTGGCTTTGGGATATTAGCGATTTCCCACTGGCTCTTATCTCCTCTAGGAACTCTCAGCTTACAGCTTTTTCCAAGGCAAATTCCCTAACCTCCTTCAAATCTTTTATTCCCAAATCATCTTCTCAGTGAGATCTACTCTGTTTGATTTAAAATGGAACTTCCCCAACTCCATTTCTCCTTTCTCTTTTGCCTTGATCTGTTTTTTTCCATAGTATTTAACCCTTCACAGATATCATGTTATTTAATTTTATATTATTTTTATTTTTTCATATTTGTCTCTATCCCCTCCCATCAAAAGATACACTAGAATATAAGCTTTGTGAATACAGAGATTTTTACCTGTTTTGTTTACTATTATATTCCAAGTGTCTGGAAAAATTCCTGGCACAGTAGAGGTTCTAGATAAAGATAGATATTTGTTGTAAATTTATTGAAAAAATAAATGTCACAACAGGGAAAATAAACAACAAAACTTCAACTCCACTCTCAGAAGGTGATCCTAGTGGACTCTATATATGGAAAAGTCTTCCAGTGAGAATAAACTGCTAAGGAAGGCAAGCTAACGAAGGGAAACTTGTGAGATTCATTATTCCTATTTTGGAGGCTATTAAATATTATATTTTTGAGGCAGTGGTCAAGGCACTATGCATCTCTTTCCTTGGATAAGTTTTTAACTGTGGTTATTCTGGATTTCTTCCACAATTTTGGTATCAGGTATTTAGAAAATGGTTAAATTTATTAATTAGACCAGAAATTGTCAAACTATAATCTGTGAGCCAAATCCTACCCACTGCCTGTTTTTCTGCCATCTGTGAGCTAAGAATGATTTTTACATTTTCATAGTTGAAAAATATTAAACAATAATATTTCACAGCATGTGACTATCATATAAATTCAGTTCAGTGTCCATAAATAAAGTTTTATTGGAACATAATCACATTCATTTCTCTGGTGTCTATGACTGTTTCTTGTGATAAAATAAAATTCACGAGTCCATATGATATAATAAATAACAAAATAAATTAATAAATAGAGGAGAGGGCTTCCCAGGTGGTGCAGTGGTTAAGAATCCGCCTGCCAATGCAGGGGACACGGGTTCGAGCCCTGGTCCAGGAAGATCCCACATGCCACGGAGCAACTAAACTAGACCCATGCGCCACAACTACTGAAAGCCACGTGCCTAGAGACGGTGCTCCGCAACAAGAGAAGTCACGGGAGTGAGAAGCCTGAGTACCACAACGAAGAGTAGCCCCTGCTTGCTGCAACCAGAGAAAGCCCGCATGCAGCAACGAAGACCCAACACAGTCAAAAATAAATTTATTAAAAAATAAATACATAAATAAATAGAGGAGAATAGATAAATATCCCCTACAGAAGAATTTCAAATATTGGTGACAGAAAGAAAGCAGCAAATGGAAAAGTAGTAGGCATGGATGTAGAAATTAGTGGACAAAAGTTTAAGCAGAAATAGGGTATTTGTATAGTCTCAAGATACCTCCTACAAAATATTTGGTAATTAAAAAGGGAAAACAGCAACTCGACAAAACCCAAGCAAACACCACTTTTGCCAAGTGGTCAAGTGCAAGGTTAACATCACCACTAATAAGATACAGATATCATGTACCCCTGAAATGATGCACTAGGAAAGGCATATGATTTTCTGAGATATCTTTCGCAATAATGCATACCTCAATCTAATCAAAATAAAACATCAGACAAACCAAACTAAGGGACATTCTATAAACTGACCAGTACTTTTCGGAAGTATAAAGTTTTTTTTAAAGAAAAGTCTGAGGCGCTCTCCTATGTTAGAGGAGACTAAGGAGACATAACAACTGAATGCAGCGTGATATCCTGGACTGGATCCTGGGACAGAAAAGGACAAAATTTAAAAAAAAATGAAATTCACATAAATTACATATTTTGGTTAATATTGAATAGCATTGTATCAATGTTAACTTCTTAGTTTTGATAAATATTCTGTGGTTAAGTTGTTAGCATAAAGGGAAGCTAGTGGAAATGTATATAGAAACTCTGTATACTATCTTTACCAACTCTTCTGTGAATTTAAAATTATCTAATCATAGAAAGTTTGTTTTAATGCTCCATATTACTCTTTTCCCTTTTGTCCAAGAGGGCCCTAACAGTACTGAGGAGGGTGACAGTTACACTATAGTTCCTTATTGAGCAAGCAGAGAATGGAAAAACCAGCCCAGATAACACTTAAGCTGCTTCCTAAGCTTCCTGACACTTTCTATTCCCTTCAGGAACAGACATAGCCAGAGAGAAAAATGAGCAGCAGAAGAAAGTCAGAGTGGCTTATCTTCTTTGCATGCCCAGAAGGAAGAAGAAAGGCAGCTCTTAGAAACCAGAGAGAAAAGCTGAATATGATGTATTATTCCCAAACTGTCTCCATTTCTTTTTATTTTTTTAACTTTTTAAAAAAATATCTTTATTGGAGTATAATTGCTTTACAATGTTGTGTTAGTTTCTGTTGTACAACAAAGTGAATCAGCTATAAGTATACATATATCTCCATATCCCCTCCCTCTTTTTTTATTTTATTATTTTATTTTATTTTATTTAATTATTTTTATTTTTTGCGGTACACAGGCCTCTCACTGTTGTGGCCTCTCCCGTTGCGGAGCACAGGCTCCGGACGTGCAGGCTCAACAGCCATGGCTCACGGGCCCAGCCGCTCCACGGCATGTGGGATCTTCCTGGACCAGGGCACGAACCCGTGTCCCCTGAATCGGCAGGCGGACTCTCAACCACTGCGCCACCAGGGAAGCCCCTCCCCTCCCTCTTGAGCCTCCCTCCCACCCTCTCTATCCCACCCCTCTAGGTGGTCACAAAGCATCGAGCTGATCTCCCTGTGCTATGCAGCAGCTTCCCACTAGCCATCCATTTGACATGTGGTAGTGTATATATGTCAGTGCTACCCTCTCACTTCGTCAGAGCTTTCCCTTCCCCTCCTGTGTCCTCAAGCCCATTCTCTAGGTCTGTGTCTTTATCCCTGCCCTGCCACTAGGTTCATCAGTACCATTTTTTAAGATTCCATATATATGTGTTAGCATACGGTATTTGTTTTTCTCTTTCTGACTTACTTCACTCTGTATGACAGACTCTAGGTCCGCCCACCTAATTACAAATAACTCAGTTTTTCTCCTTTTTATGGCTGAGTAATATTCCATTGTATATGTGTGTCACACCTTCTTTATCCATTCATCTGTTGATGGACATTTAGGTTGCTTCCATGCCCTGGCAACTGTAAATAGTGCTGCAGTGAACATTGTGGTACATGACTCTTTTTGAATTATGGTTTTCTCAGGGTATATGCCCAGTAGTGGGATTGTTGGGTCGTATGGTAGTTCTATATTTAGTTTTTTAAGGAAACTCCATACAGTTCTCCATAGCGGCTATATCAATTTACATTCCCACAAACAGTGCAAGAGGGTTCCCTTTTCTCCACACCCTCTCCAGCATTTATTGTTTGTAGATGTTTTGATGATGGCCATTCTGACTGGTGTGAGATGATACCTCATTGTAGTTTTAATTTGCATTTCTCTAATGATTAGTAATGTTGGACATCTTTTCATGTGTTTGTTGGCAATCTGTATGTCTTCTTTGGACATACAGATTGTTTCTTTTTAAATAATAATTATTTTATTGTGGGAGGAATACTCTTCAAATAACAAAATCTAGGCATCGTACTAAATAGCAATTCAAACAAGTTTAGCATATTTATCATTTTACTCTTGCTCCTCATAGATGTTTAAATAGAATGAAAGCAAATGGCAATCTGATTCCCTCATTTACATGGAGAAGATGGGAACAACATTGCCCGGAATATCAATTAATGAAAGGTAGGTTTCCAAAGAACAGAGATGATATTATTTTAAAATCATCTTATTAGAGCACAGGGGGAAAGGTTTTTGATTTACATGTATATTTCAGACCACAAATTATCAATAGTTCTTTGACTTCATTATTTTCATCTAAAACCAGACAGAATGGGAGTGGATATGTAGGAAAACAATGTGAGTGTTTGCATTGTGACCTATGACTATCATCAGCAAGTAGTTTAAGCAAAAGTAAAATCCACTAAGTAGCAAAGTAATTAATTACAAACCTCTACCTAAATCACTGGCAATTTCTTGTCATCTGAAGTGAGTGACCCTTTTCCCTCTAAGTCCCACAATAAGGATAACAAATTCTGAAACTTATAAGGGCAAGCAGATAAAATAATTGAATTAGGCAGTGGTAAGCACTGTGGCAAACAGAAGAGCCCTTATCTCAGCATAAAACTGCAGCCACTAATAGGTGAGAGCTAATTGTTGTCTTACAGGAAGGTAAGCACAGTGTTTTCGGATTGTTTTTTTTTCAAGAGAAAGCAAAACCCCAAAATTTTATATGAAATCTCTTCAGTCTATGCTTCCTTTTCCACAGGAGTGTTAGTGCTACTAGGCATATATAGTCTTTGTTTCTTGTCCAACAGAAGAATAGGCAGCAGGGACACTGAAATCCTAGGGGAGTAAGAGGATGGGGATTCGTCCTTAGAAAAAGACTATACACTTGTTAGAATTTGTTTTTTAAATCTATGTTCAAAGAAGAATGGGTAACGAAAGCTTAAGAAAGGTTTTATTTGCTGTAGAACACCTTAAGGATATTGATACACTAAAGTGCATGTAAATCTCCAAGAGGAGATTATCATATTCAACTTTTTCCTAAACCTTTCAAAGTATGAAGAGATATTTTACGGCTTTGAGGATACTAAAATGCCATGTATCTAAATTCATCTGCATTTATATATATTACATCTATTTATGAAGTTTTGTTTTCTGGGTATTTATGTACATTTGAGCACACATGCATTTTCTTGGCCTTCTCATGTTTCAGAATTGCCATCTAAGTTTGGTAAAGTGTGACCAGCAGATTGTTTTACCCCAGGCAAATGTGACCAGTAATCTTGAGTTGGGGTAAAGCAGATGTTTGCAGAGCTTTTGCTCATATTTCTGATTTTGGTACTTCAGCCTGTTCTTTATGCTATGATTATATTGCAGTACTCTATAATCATGCCTCATCAATTCACGCTGCTTCAATGTATCCTTAGCGTGTTTCTTTTGTGAACTTCCCTTGTCATTGCCCTACTACAGCTGGGTAGGTTAGCCTGCTGAGATTCGAGTCTCTGCATATGTCCTTCTGAGAGCAATTGCCATCTCAGTGTATTTACATAAGTATATGTAGGTATATGTACTTTTGATTCTTTAGTTTGAAACAAAACTTTTATGTTATTGATAGTCAAAATTTGACATACGTTACAAGTAAAAATCTCACTGAGTTGCAAGGAAAGCCTTTAACTGGTAATCAGGATATCCTGACTTTAGATTTTGCTTTGCTATTTGTTAATTATAATAAACTCACAAGGCCAAACATAGATACCCTCTGTTTCTTTATCTGTGAAAAGAGAAAATCATACTAAATGGTCTGTGATCACAAAGGTTGTGATATTCAAAGGCAGTAGTTTTCAATTAAGAAAGCATTAAAATCACTTGTGGGGCTTGTTAAAACACAAATTTCTGGGACCCAACACCAAAGATTTGATTTAGCAATGGCAGGGGTGAGGATCGTGAATTCACATTTTTCACAAGTACTCAGGTAATGATGGTTTTCCAGAACACAATTTTTGTAGCACTACTCTATGAAACATCAGGCATCAGGATGATGTTATGTTCAACTCTTCACAATACACTAGCTGAGTAATATTTCCTGATTCTATATGACTTTACTAATTTTAGAGGACTGCATGGGTTGGGAACATAAGGCACAACAGTATAATAAGAAGAATAAGGACCTTGAAGTCACTTATACTTGAGATTGAATCTCATTTATCTCTGTAAACATTTTGAACCTCAATTTCTTCATTTGTAAAATAAGAGGACTAACATTTGTTTCATAAAGACACTATAAGGGTTAAATACGTGTAAATATGTGCATTATATTTAGATTTTATTTCCTCCTTCCTTCACCACCTTCTTAATTCCTTGTTCTCATTTTACTACAAAGATCACTTGTCCACAATTCAGGTAGCTAACACAATAAGAAAATTTAGTTATTTCAATATTTAATAGAAGCCTATTTGTCTAGGCATGTACAAGGGATAGGGAGACTAGCTGATAAGAAAATATTATAATGAAAGTGATTAATACACACCACCTGTTCTCAGAAAGTTTCATTCTAATAGATATCGTAGAAGCACTAAGGAAGGGTACCAAGCCCAACTTTGCAATTTGAGAGGGGGTGAGATGGCAGTGTCACAGAATGCATCTTAGAGAGGATTCTGCCTTTACTTATCTTTAAAATGAGTTTGAACAGTGAGCTAAAAAAGGTTTTTGAGAAAGGTCTATAAAATATAATAGAGGCATAGGCATGAACTATCTGTCTTTGGAACTTAAGTATATGTAATATGTGTATATTTATGTGTATATATATATATTTATATATAGCTTGTTAAGCATGTGTATTTTGATTTTCTATCAACACAGCGAACAAAGTAACAGCAATAAGTTACTTGTTCATGATTATACAATTAGGGCAGATTTTGGCAGGGATGGATCATCTGCTACACAAGCATCACTCATGTGACTGGCAGTTGGAGCTGGTCACTGGCTGGGGTCTCAGCTGGAGCTGTCAGCTATTAGGAGTTTGGATTCTCCTCCACGTGGACTTCTCCACGTGGCTGTCTGGTCTATCTCAAAACTGGATTCCAAGAATGAGTGTTATTGACAAGGGTGAAAGCAGAAGCAAAGCTCTTTAAGCCTGCCTTTTGGATTTGAATCTTAGCCACTTCTGTAAAGACATTGTGCCTCAATTTCCTCATCTTTTGAATGGGACTAGTAAGCTTACATCATAGACATGATGCAAGGGGTAATATATGTAAACTAGTTAATTGCATTTAGATCTTAGGTAAACAGCATGACTTCTGCCATATTCTAATGGAGAGATTCAGTCATGAGGGTATGGTGATGGTGACTGTGACTGGACTCTACCTCTCAATGGGAAGAGTACAAAGATTTTATGGCCACCTATCATTACCACAGGGAGACAAAGAGTAGCAGGGCTAAAGAAGGTGACAGAGATCAGAATATGGAGAACCTCATAAACAACGCTAAGTGCTTAACTTTCATCTTGAAGCTAAAAGAAAGTCTTGTGGCCTCTCCCGTTGCAGAGCACAGGCTCCGGACGCGCAGGCTCAGCGGCCATGGCTCACAGGCCTAGCCTCTCCGTGCATGTGGGATCTTCCCAGACCGGGGCACAAATCCGCATCCCCTGCATCGGCAGGCGGACTCTCAACCACTGCGCCACCAGGGAAGCCCCAGAAAGTCATTTTAAACAGTGGAGAGACGTGCACATAATTGGTTTGTAATTAGATTATTTTGACAACATTGTGGGCATGGGTTTGAGAAGGGTACAACTGGAGTAAAGGAAACCAGTTTTAAGCTGCTGCAAGTTTTTAGATGCCTGGGTGTAAAAATCAATCTGGGAGAACAGTTGTAGTAAAGAAAGTGACAGAATGGAGATAGAGATTTATAAATTGGGGCTAGAGGCTGGAGACGAAGGGGTTTGTTTTTGGAGAACTCTAGGGAAGGCAGCCTGAATATGCCTGGTGGTGAGGGAGGAGGGTGAGCTGTGAGAAGATGATGTATCTAATTTTGGACATTTGGGTTTAAAGGTGAATGAGAGACTCCAGAGAGAGTGGTACTATTTTGAGTTCAAACTTGTTGAATTCCTGCTTTGTAGGCAGATGGTCCAGAAAGAAAATATAGCCACACAAAATAGTCTACTATTTGTGGCATGTTAAAAGAGACTTTTTTTTTTTAGAAAAGTCCATAAATTATTGAATTAAATTTCTAAAGGAGAACAGCTAAAATACACCTATGTATTAGAATTAAGAGAGAATATAGTACTTTCTCTATTTGTTTAAATGGTAATTGCTAATTAGAAATTCATGAATTTACATTAACCTATTCCTAGGAAATGAGTCTATATTCTTGCAGTGACTTCTATTTTAAAGGTTCTGTGGAGGTTGGTACATTGGCTGGGTTTATTTGCCCTTCATTGATTTGTACATCTTACACAAAAGAGATACCAAGATTCTTGCCTCTGCTGTTTTTCACAGTATCCATGAGTAGTTTTCTGCTTCTTCAACAATAGACTCAAAAGGATTGCTATTGATATCCTTATCTCCTCAATCCATCCTCAGCCACTCCCCTTTAGTGTTTTTTTTTTAAAGGAAAAACTCATGTAAATCTGTCACGTGTCAAAATAGGTTGATACCTGCTGTCTTTTAAATCTCTTAACTAAGAATAGAATATTTACACTATAGAATTGCTCTCTCCCATATCCCATTTTATACTGCAAGTATTCCAGCAAAAACCCAGCTGTTTTTACCCTAAAATAATTTATATGTCCTATCAATATGTTTCATGCACATACTAATGAGTTAAATTGTATCCATAAGAACTTCTGTGAAATCTAAGACCCTTCTGCTCTGCCTTCCTCTGGCTCCATTTGCCATTCTTATTTAATCCCACTCAGGGGAAGTAAACTCTTTAGCCTGTTTTGAATACAATTCTTCTAATTTATATAACCAAAATGCTATTTTTATTGTATTAATTTTATTTTTTTCAAGCTTTATTGAGATAAATTGACATATCACATTGTGTAAGTTTAAGGTATACTACGCAGTGATTTGACAGACATATATACTGCGAAATGATTGCCACGGTGAGGGTAGTTAACAAATCTATCACCTCACGTAATTACTTTTTTCTGTGTCTGGTAAAAACTTTTAATATCTACTATCCTAACAATTTTCAAGTACAAAATACAGTATTGTTATCTATAGTCACTATGCCTTTCATTGCATCCCCAGAACTTATTCATCTTGTAACTGGAAGTTGGTACTCTTTGACCACCTTCACCCTTTGCCCTTGGCAATAAGAATTTACTCCCTGTTTCTATGCGTTAGAGTTTTTTAGGTTCCAGGTATAATTGAGGTCATATAATATTTGTCTTTCTCAGTCAGATTTATTTCAGTTTGTATAATGCCCTCAAAGTTCATCCATGTTGTTGCAAATGGTAGGATTTTCTTTTTTTTATGGCTAAATAATACATATTTGCAGTTTTCATTCTTTCACCATTGACTATGATGTTAGCTGTGGGCTTTTCATAGATGGATTTTATTATGTTGAGGTAGTTTTCTTCTATTCCTAGTTTGTTAAGTGTTTTTACCATGAAAAGTTCTTGAATCTTGCTTTTTTTCTTCATCAATTGAGATAATTATGTGGTTTTTGTCCATTCTGTTATGTGCTGTATAACACTGATTGATTTTCATTTTTACTTCATATGTTGAGCCGTACTCACATTCCAGGAATAAATCTCATTTTGTCATGTAGTATAATTCTTTTAACGTGCTGCTGAATTCAGTTTGCCAGTGTTCTGTTAAGATTTTTACATAAATATCCATTAGGAATATTGGTTTGTAGTTTTCTTGTATTGTCTTTATCTGGCTTCGGTATCAGAGTAATGGTGTTCTTATAAAATGAGGACTTGTTTCTTTCTCTTCCATTTTTGGGAAGAGTTTCAAGAGTACTCGTGCTAATTCTTCAAATGTTTGGTTAATTTTTATAGTGAAGCCATCTGATCCTGGGCTTTTATTTTTGGGGACAGGGGTGGCTTCTGATTATTGATAGAAACTACTTACTAGTTACTGGTTTGTTCCGATTTTCTATTTCTTCATAATTCAGTCTTGGTAAGTGTGTGTTGCTAGAAATTTATGCACTTCTTTTAGGATATCAAATTTTTTGGTGTACAATTGTTGATAATATTATCTTATAATTCATTTTCCATCTGTGTCATCAGTTGTAATGTTTTAATATATTGTGTACCCATTAAGATAGATTTATAGTTTAAAAAATATTTTTGTCACTTAAATTCTAGGCATCAAAGTTACAGTAACACAGGTTACTATGTCAGTCCATGTATTACCTTTACTGTAGAAATTTATATTTCCATTTGGCTTTATGTTGCTGTCTAGCATCCCTTTGTTTCATCTTAAAGGGGTTCCCTTTAGTGTTTCATGTGGAGTTAGCCTGTGGCAATAAACTGCCTAACTTTTTGCTTATCTAGGAAAATTTTAATTTGTTGCTCATTTTTGAAGGACATTTTTTCTGGATATAGTATAATATTCTTTGTTGACAATTTTATTCTTTCAGCATCTAAGTGTGTTACCCCAATCTGTTTTGGCCTATAAAGTTTATTCTGAGAAATCTGCTGATAAGCTTATGGAAGTTTTACTTTTATGTGATGAGTTACTTTTTTCTTGCTGCTTTCACGATTCTTTGTGACTTTTGGTAGTTTTACTATAATGAATGTGTATCACTGTGGTTCTATTTGGATTTATCCCAAATGGAGTCTTTGAGCTTCTTGAAATTATATGTCTATTTCTTTCATCAGATTTTGGAAGTTTTCAGCCATTATTTTTTTTTTTTTAACATCTTTATTGGAGTATAATTGCTCTACAATGGTGTGTTAGTTTCTGCTTTATAACAAAGTGAATCAGCCACTAGCCATTACTTTTTCAGAGAAGCTTTCTGTCCCTTTTGGTCTCTTCTCCTTCTGGGATTTCCATAATGTGTATTTTAGTCCACTTGATGGTATCTTATATGTCTCTTAGATTTTCTTCTTATTTCTTAATTCTATTTTCTTTTTCCTCTTCTGATTTAATGACTTCAGATGACTTTTGTTCAAGTGTGATCATTCTTTATTCTGCCTGAACATGTCTGCTATTGAAACCCTTCAGTGAAGTTTTTAGTTTTTTTCAACTCCAGAATTTGTTTGATTCTTTTCATAGTTTCTTTTGGTTAGTATTCTCATTTTGTTCATGCATTGCTTTCCTGGTTTCAATTATTTGTTTATCTGTAGTCTCTTTAAGTTTGTTAAATATTCTTATGACAGTTACTATTAAAGTATTTGTTAGGTAGCTCATAGATCTGTATTTTTTTAGGTTTGGTTTCCATAATTTTATATTTTTCCCTTGATTGGGCCATATTTTACTATTTCTTTATATGCCTTTTAATCTTTTTCTGGGATATGGGCATTTGAAGAAGACAACCTCCTCTGTAGTCTTTGCATACTTGCTTTATGAAGGGAAAAACCTTTGCCAGTCAGCCTGGCTAAAAATTTTAGGACCTCTCAAATATTTTCTGATCTCTTGTTCCCCTTGGAATCTGTCTGTGGAACTGCAGCTCTTACATGCAGTGGTGCTTGCCTATTTTTAGTGGCTTCCAAATTCTGCCACTATTCCCTAAGTGCTCCAAAACAGGTAAGATAAAAGCCATTCCATCAGGCAGGTTCCCAACAAGCTAGAATGTTGGATGCTCTCTTGTTTCCATCCAATGCGAGAGCCCAAGTATGGTATGTTTCCTCTGGTTGCATGCATTATACTGTGTAGGTGGACAGACACAAATGAGTATTTAAAACTCCATGAATTTTCAAACCTGTTTTGCTGGAATTCCTTCTTGATTTTACGTATACCTAAGTGCTATAGCTTGTCAACCACTCTCTAGGGTTCTGGTCTTATATACTGTTACCTCAATGTCTTTGTGGGGGAAGGAAGGTCTGTAGCATTCTATTCTGCCATCTTTCTGACATCTCTCTTCTATCAACATCTTTTGATTTCCTAGACTGCAGCCATAATTTCTTCTATTGCATATTTTCTTTCTTGGCTTATTTTCTAGTGTTGGAGTAACCCTGAATTTACTTTTGTGGAATGGATATAGGGTGGAGTGTGGAGTATATGTGTGGAAGAGTGATGAGATTGACTATTCTGCTATAGATTTTCAAATAATATTCAGATTTCATTTCTCTCCTTACTGCTACCTGCCTTTTTGTATTCCCAGGTATCCTGGGCATTCTTTAGCTTTCTAGGGGTTAGAAAGTCAAATTTTCTGAAAGCTCTCCATCAGTAACTGCTTTTTCATTCACTCTTCACCTTCCAAAATGTTAGTAAAATTATGTGCAATGATGTTCACATCTTGTTCATTTTTTGGGGTGAATTTTCTTATATATTTTGTTTTATTAATCTTATTTTAATGGGGTCTTGGGAAGGAGATACCATTGAGTGCTACTCACTCAATCTACCAACTTGAACTAGTTCTCATTTTTTCTTTGTGGACTTTTTCTATGAATTGTTCAGTTCATCAAATATTTATTAAGCAAGGTTAGCTTGCTTCATGCTTGGTAATATGAGATCAAAGATATTTTCAAATATGAGAATATGAGTTCAAAGATTATGTTAGAAAACATGAGTTCAAAGTTATCTGAGCACTTTGTATTCTAGTCCAAAAAAAAAAAAAAAGCGTGAACAGGTACTTGCCATTCAATATAGTACTAATATTAACTGTAATCTTGAGTACTTCCTATGTGTTAAGCATTGAAAGGTACATTATGTTAAGCCTCAGAATGATGATAGCTAGCCACATACTTTTTAGAATACATACAGGAAGACCTATGAATATTTTGTAATCAGTTTCAAGAGTTTCATTGAACTCATGAAGCTAATCTATGGACCTGCATAGATCCCAGATTAAATGTCCTTAACATAAATATTTTCCATTCGTGTGTTTACTAGAAAATTCTTATTGAGTACCTAAAACAAGCCAGGCATTATTCCAATATGGGGTAGATATAGCAGTCAATGAAACAGACAAAAATATCTGCTTTGTTGAAGTTTATAATCTAGAGTATATAGTATGGTATATCAGAGGATGATGGGTGCTATGGAGGAAAATAAATAAGGAAAAGAGTTTGGTGCATGATCGGGGGAGTCAGTTTTAAATAAATAGCCAGAGAAGACAAGACTGAGAAAATGACATGCGCAAAGGCTTGAATGAGACAGGGAGCCAGCCTCCTGGCAACTGGTGCAGAGCATAGCAGGGGATGGAGCAGCAATGACATAACCCTGAGAAAAGAGAATGCCTGGCATGTTTGAGAATCAGCAAGGAGACCAGTGCGACTGGTGTGGAGTAAGAGCATGAGATACTGAGGTATGTGATGTTAGAAACTTAGAAGAGACACATGGATCTATTCAGTAGAGATTTGCACTTCAGCATTAGTGAGACGGGAAGGATTTAGGTAGATGGGATAGAGTACTGAAATTATCTAACTCTTTGGGGAAGTAAAGTTTAAAGAGATGCATGCCTGAAAAGCATTAGCTTGGCAAAGGAGAGAGTAAAAGCATCCCAGGTAGATGGAAGACCATATATGAAAACATTGAATTTTTCCCTGTAAGGGAATGATCATTACTGGTGATTTCTCTCCACTTCCATTCAGTGGGGTCAGCTATGAGATAAGACATGAAAGACTTTCAGTGTTTTTTTTTTCCTGTTGATCATGGGGGTTAGCAATCTAGCATTAATTTCCTAATGACAGTATTAAGACAAACTCTTAATTAATGACAGATGCTTTTAAAAAGAGAACCAGACAAAAGTTCTAAAATCCTAGGCATTATTACTTGGATCAACATAAAACAGATTATTTTTTTCAGTGAAATTACTTCAAGCACAAAAATATGACTAATTCCAAACTTCTAACAGCCAAAGCAACATGAAGATTTCTAATGACCAAGCTGTAAACAGCTTATAGAACATCCACATATAGGTCAATGCCCAGAGATGATTTTTCATTTTGTTTGGTTTTTAATTTTCAGAAGCTTTAGTTTGACGTCTTAGGCTTCAAACTGGAAAAAGAAAAAGGAACATTTTTTTCCTTTTCAAATAAACGACCTAAAGTCTCAAAAATTATTGTTGAATGGATGAAAAAATAGTAACCTATTTAAAAAAATAAAGCTCTAGAGGAACTTTTAGTATAATCACATGCTAATAGTCCAATACCAATAAAAAACATTTTTGGTTTCTCGGGTATTAATACTCTATAGCTTAGAAAGGTCTTTTTTATATACTCTATGGAACAACATCACCAGTATTTCATGGAAGCTCTCTTAAAGTCAGTACAAGATCACACAGAGATGAAAAAAATCCAAAATGAGTGTGCCAAGCAGATTAAATTCCATTAAGGATAGAAAATACTACACGATCATACTGAATACTGACTACTTCACTTTTATTTTTATTGAAAACTCTGTGGCACAGATGTACATAAATATTTTCTTTTCTACTTATAACATAGCAAGGATATTGCAGAAAATTCCCAATTATGTTGTTGGTACTGAGGCAGGAAGTTTTAATTTTCTTTTTTTAATCAAAAAAGTTTGCTATGCTTCTTGTAGATATATTTTTAATCTTATGTTTTGTTTAGATATATTTGAAGTCACAATGAAAAGTATTTGACACATTGCTCATGTGTGAAATAATAATAAGCTTAAAGTTAGGCAAAATTGTGTTACTTGGTAATTATTTTAGTAGTCACTAAATTTATATTTTCATGTGTGTATGTACATATGTACAAATGAAGTATCTATATATTTATATATAGAGGGTTATATATGTATATCTGCATATGCACACCTACTTTTTATATATATATGTATGTATATATATATATATATATATTTTTTTTTTTTTTCTAGAAGCTCATATAAGCAACTATTAAGCATAGTTACCTCTGGGAGAAGGTCAGATTCCAAAGCTAGGAGTACAGAATTTTCATTGTATGCATTTCTTAGTAGTTGAAATTTTTTAATCTTTTATATAATGTGATATATATTTTATATATTACTTTGAAATAAAATAATGTAACAATTTTAAAGGACTTACCATTAATTGATATATAAATATAATTAAAATGCCAAAGGCTGCTATGTATTATGGGAGCTGGAGGGACTTTATCTAAATTCCTGGGTGACCCTTTATAACAACCTCATATTTATCTTCACAAACAAGACAGACAAGAAGACTGGCAGAGTCAATAACAGAGTAGAAATTAATGTTTGCCTCTCCTTTCCACCATACTTTTCGGAGACCATGAAACTTGGCTAGGGAAGTGTTTTCCTTTCCTGTCTTCAGTGGCATGGTGTTGTATTGAAGGAGCTAGATATAACTACATTTCTTTCTGAAATCTTCATTACCAGCTGTGTGTTCTTTGGTACATTAAGTACTCTCTTTCAAGAGCAATTTCTTTACACAAAAAGTATGAATAATAACACTGTATTGATTGCTGCTATGATTAAACAAAGTAATGTAGGTAAAACACCTGGAAAATCGTAGTATTTAAAAAATGTATTTTATCCTGAATTAAATATAATAAATATATTATATTGCTTATGTCATTGGAATGTCCTTAAAATAAATGTACTATGTCTTACAAAGCCACAGCCAACATCGTCCTCAATGGTGAAAAGCTGAAACCATTTCCACTAAGATCAGGAACAAGACAAGGTTGCCCACTCTCACCACTATTATTCAACATAGTTTTGGAAGTTTTAGCCACAGCAATCTGAGAAGAAAAAGAAATAAAAGGAATCCAAATCGGAAAAGAAGAAGTAAAGCTATCACTGTTTGGAGATGACATGATACTATACATAGAGAATCCTAAAGATGCTGCCAGAAAATTACTAGAGCTAATCAATGAATTTGGTAAAATAGCAGGATATAAAATTAATGCACAGAAATCTCTTGCATTCCTATATGCTAAAGATGAAAACTCTGAAAGTGAAATTAAGAAAACACTCTCATTTACAACTGCAACAAAAAGAATAAAATATCTAGGAATAAACCTACCTAAGGAGACAAAAGATCTGTATGTAGAAAATTATAAGACACTGATGAAAGAAATTAAAGATGACACAAACAGATGGAGAGATATACCATGTTCTTGGAGTGGAAGAATCAACATTGTGAAAATGACTCTATTACCCAAAACAGTCTACAGATTCAATGCAATCCCTATCAAACTACCACTGGCATTTTTCACAGAACTAGAACAAAAAAATTCACAATTTGTATAGAAACACAAGAGACCCCGAATAGCCAAACTAATCTTGAGAAAGAAAAACGGAGCTGGAGGAATCAGGC
The DNA here is from genome assembly GCF_937001465.1 of Orcinus orca. Lineage (NCBI taxonomy): Eukaryota > Metazoa > Chordata > Mammalia > Artiodactyla > Delphinidae > Orcinus > Orcinus orca. Next base: position 55,452,451 of record NC_064570.1, on the reverse strand, counting down.
TCCTGGACTTAAGACTATACTGCAAAGCTACAGTAATCAAGACAGTATGGTACTGGCACACAAACAGAAATATAGATCAATGGAACAGGATAGAAAGCCCAGAGATAAGCCCACACACATATGGTCACCTTATCTTTGATAAAGGGGGTAGGAATATACAGTGGAGAAAAGACAGCCTCTTCAATAAGTGGTGCTGGGAAAACTAGACAGCGACATGTAAAAGAATGAAATTAGAACACTCCCTAACACCATACACAAAAATAAACTCAAAATGGATTAAAGACCTAAATGTAAGACCAGACACTATCAAACTCTTAGAGGAAAACACAGGCAGAACACTCTATGACCTAAATCACAGCAAGATCCTTTTTGACCCACCTCCTAGAGAAATGGTGGAAATAAAAATAAAAATAAACAAATGGGACCTAATGAAACTTAAAAGCTTTTTCACAGCAAAGGACACCATAAACAAGACCAAAAGACAACCCTCAGAATGGAAGAAAATATTTGCAAATGAAGCAACTGACAAAGGATTAATCTCCAAAATTTACAAGCAGCTCATGCAGCTCAATATCAAAAAAACAAAAAACCCAATCCAAAAATGGGCAGAAGACCCAAATAGACTTTTCTCCAAAGAAGATATACAGAGTGCCAACAAACACATGAAAGTATGCTCAACATCATTAATCATTAGAGAAATGCAAATCAAAACTACAATGAGATATCATCTCACACCAGTCAGAATGGCCATCATCAAAAAATCTACAAACAATAAATCCTGGAGAGGGTGTGGAGAAAAGGGAACCCTCTTGCACCGTTGGTGGGAATGTAAATTGATACAGCCACTATGGAGAACAGTATGGAGGTTCCTTAAAAAACTAAAAATAGAACTACTATATGACCCAGCAATCCCACTACTGGGCATATACCCTGAGAAAACCATAATTCAAAAAGAGTCATGTACCACAATGTTCATTGCAGCTCTATTTACAATAGCCAGGGCATGGAAGCAACCTAAGTGTCCATCAACAGATGAATGGATAAAGAAGATGTGGTACATATATACAATGGAATATTACTCAGCCATAAAAAGAAAGGAAATTGAGTTATCTGTAGTGAGGTGGATGGACCTAGAGTCTGTCATACAGAGTGAAGTAAGTCAGAAAGAGAAAAACAAATATCATGTGCTAACACATATATATGGAATCTAAAAAACAAACAAACAAAAATGGTCACGAAGAACCTAAGGGCAAGATGGGAATAAAGATGCAGACCTATTAGAAAATGGACTTGAGGATATGGGGAGGGGGAAGGGTAAGCTGGGACAAAGTGAAAGAGTGGCATGGACATATATACACTACCAAATGTAAAATAGATAGCTAGTGGGAAGCAGCCGCATAGCACAGGGAGATCAGCTTGGTGCCTTGTGACCACCTAGAGGGGTGGGATAGAGAGGGTGGGAGGGAGGGAAATGCAAGAGGGAAGAGATATGGGGATATATGTATATGTATAGCTGATTCACTTTGTTATAAAGCAGAAACTAACACACCATTGTAAAGCAATTATACTCCAATAAAGATGTTAAAAAAAAGAAAAGAAAAGAAAGAAAAATAAAGAAATAAAGAAATGTACTATGTCTTTTATGTCATTCGGACACCCTTGCCTCTGGGTCTTCTATCTCTACATTTCTCTTTCTGATTTCTCTCCAGTGAAAGAATACAGTGAGATTGTTATTTTTTGAGCCTTGCTTCAGGCACATGCACACAACAGAGTTGTGTGAAATTTATTCCCAGAGATCTAAGGGAAAGATACACTAGAAAGCAGGCTATTGTCACAGGATGTTGTGAAACCAGCTTGTTCTCTTTCTCTTCTGACCCAAGAATGTGTGTAATCACAGCAATGTCTGTAGTTTGAGTCATAAGATGAGACATCAAGATGACTCTCATATTTACTTTGGCACCTTTTCTGGAAGCTCTGCTTGTTCTTTATTCTATTGACGTATTTACTGCTTGCTGTATATCACTGTATATTTTAATGTTTATTCTGTGCCCTAGAGATTTTAGGAGTCACATCCCAAGTTCTATCACTTTGTTATTGTAGTAAAAATGCTTATCTTTTTACTGATATCTTTGTAGGTAAAACTGAGATTATGACAAATAATTCTCATACCAAATGTTGTGCACTCAGCCTTCACACTGTTTTAATGAAACTGAACAATTTCTAATAATTAAAAACAGGGAGATTTCATATGAAAAATGAAGGAGCCGCAAGCACCCAAAGCAACAATGACCCAAAGCTCAGTGGCAGCTGCCCTTCTTGAGAAAGCATATGCTGTCCTGTTCACTGTTACTCCTGCCCTTTCACTCCTTTATGCTACTTCCTGGTGGGGCCAGGCATTTGAGTTTATGACCATTAATGTGATGCATTTAGTCATTTCAGTACAGAGAACATTTTGCTTAATTGGGTTTGTTAAATTTCTTAATGGTCTTTGAGAACTACATAAAGATATTCTGTACCCACAGGGCACTGAGTATTTATGTAAAAGGAAATGGATAATGCAAAGAGCCAGCTTTCTCCTTTTGCATTTCGTTTTTACTTCCCAAACAGAAACCTAGAAGTCAAGTACATCCTTGACACTCGCCTCTCCTCTTTGATGCTTCATATGTAACCCATCACAATATGCTGTTGATCTTTATGTTCTAAATATTTAATAAAAATTTCTCCAGTTCTCTTCATGTCCTTAAACCTAATGCAAATCATTTCTATCCCCTTTGATATTTCAATACTTCCCTAGCTGCTTTACTTGACCTTGAACACTATGTTTAGTCTCCCTCCGTTTGTATGTGCTCCCCTTCAGTTTATTCTCAACACTTCAGCTGCAATGATCCTAGTATTATAAATGGAAGCCAGTTCATGTCAGTTCTCTGCTTAAAATTCTGCAATGCTCCGTAAATCATTCTGAGTAAAACAGATATAACATCAGCAACGAGGGGGATGTACATGGTTGGCCCCTAATTATTTCTCTGAACATGTCTCCTATTGCTCCTCTCTTGTTTCCTGTGCTCCAACCGCACCATCCTCTTTCTGTTCCTTGAACACACTAGCCATGTTCAAAGCTTTAACGCACTCTTCCCGCCTGCCTGGAATACTCTCCCTGGAATACTCACAGGACCTCTTCCCCAGCCATCTCCAGGCTTTATGCATCCATTTCTTTTCAGTTAGGACTTTACTAGCCACCCTCTAAAACTACAAATCCCCCAACCCCATAATTCCTTTCCTTCTTCCCCATTTTAGTTTTCTCTTTAGCTTTTTCTGACATGTTTTACTGAGAAGGCCAAGTGTTTTTCTGCTTTGTTCACTGTTATATCACCCAGAACTGTTCCTGGAACATAGACATGGCTCAAGGAATATTTCTTTGAGTTCACTTTCATAGAATGAAAGAATAATAGAGTGTAAATAAGCAAATGGTAAAATATAAATTCTTAACGTGGACCTAAATAGATGTGGTTTTAAATTCCAGGCCCATCACTTTGAGACTGTAGGTAAGTGATGACCTAAACTTCAGTTTCCTTAGGAAAACAATTATAATATCTTTTAATAGGATCATTGTGATGACTAAGTGATGCTATCCTATAATAACCTTACCATAGCTCCTAGGATTTAGCAAGTGCTCAAAACTGTTGGCAATTTTAATTTACCTGTGGACTTAATGTGAATATGGTTAGACTGATTTTGGGGTCTATTACCATGTGTTTTGTTAAGGTTACTAAACTGAGAAATGTAATCAGTTTCTAAAATACATTGGCTTTTGAAAATTGTACAATACCAAACAATTTTTCTCAATTTCTGAAATATATGATTTTTTCTATGAATATATTTTTAAATAACATCTCTTGTTTTATTGAAGCTTTTATCCTATAAAATATCAGAATGATATGTGTTCCTCCATATAATCCTGTCAAGTTTTCTTGAGGTCAACCTTTATCTTTCTTTGAGCTTATTTTAATAGAATCTCATCATATAAACTTCAAGTCCTCTTGCACAGAATATTATGTTTCTTTAGTTTACCAAAAATAAAAGTTTTAGAATTTTTTTTAAATTGCTCTCTTCATTACAGTCTAATGTAAGATTAAAACGCATTTTTTAAAAAAGTTACAATTTCTTCATACATATTTAATTTATAAACTTAAAAATTATATGTATAGCTAAAGATAAGGGTTAAGAAAGGAAAATTTAAAGAGCATTTGTTTCAATATAAGTAGTGATTATATAATTTGTATTATTTAAATTCTAGAATGAGGCAAATATATCTTTTTCAACACCAGTAAAAAAGTCATTTGTGCAGATATATTCTCTTATCTGCATAAAGAACATTATAAAACAAATATATAATTTTCATTATGTGCAAAACTCTACTAGTCTACTTTTATTGTCATAACCACAACAAATGTGCAAAATTCATGAAATATATCACTCTTAACGAGCAGATATTCCTTAGCTAATTTTTTTCTATTCTCAATCTTTTTTTTAAAATAAATTTATTTATTTATTTATTTTTGGCTGCATTGGGGCTTGTTGCTCCATGTGGGCTCTCTCTAGTTGTGACAAGCAGGGGCTACTCTTCATTGAAGTGCGCAGGCTTCTCACTGCAGTGGCTTCTCTTGTTGTGGAGCATGGGCTCTAGGCACGTGGGCTTTAGTAGTTGTGGCATGCAGGCTCAGTAGTTGTGGCTTGTGGGCTCTAGGGCACAGGCTCAGTAATTGTGGCGCATGGGCTTAGTTGTTCCATGGCATGGGGGATCTTCCTGACCAGGGCACGAACCCATGTCCCCTGCATTGGCAGGTGGATTCTTAACCACTGCACCACCAGGGAAGCCCCTCTATTCTCAATCTTAAACATGAATATTAAAACCAATTTGTTCTGAAAAATGACCATTAATATAAAGAAAAATAAACAAATGTACAATGACAGACATTAAAATAAAATTTTAGAATTTTCTAGAATATAATAGCTTGTATTTGATCTTTAAAATAACATCTCAACAATGGGTTATGGTTTTCTTTCTTGGCTTTGGGCTGCACACAGGAGTGACCTATTTTCTCTTGCACCATCAATGAAGTTTTGAGGATGTCTGCTTTGATATGTTTTTCTTTGTATCTTTTTTTTATATAAACCAGAATTTTTAGTATCTTTTTATACTTTTGGCATCTTTCAAATAATCATCTTCCATTTTCTTTGATTTTTTCTTTACAAAAGGAAGCAAAAGAGGAAAATAGTTTCTGCTCCCTTTTTATATATACTATTTTCTGAGTTGGCATTTTCTTTTTCAGTTAGAACCTGTTACAACTAGTTCAATACAAGATCTTCAGCATCTTGGTTCTGGGGCAAGAATGAAGAATGGGGAATACAAAAACTAGAACATGAAATGATTCCCAGGTAGAAAAATAACATATAAATAAAGGCACAGCTGTCAGAAATTTTGGACACCTTAGGGTATTCTTCACTGACCTGCATTACGTGTACTGGAGAGAACAAAGATTAGCATGGAATTATAGGTTAGAACCATACTGTGAAGAGCCCTGTATAGGTTAGAGTTTATAGAAAACAAAAAAGAAATGTTTTCCAGATGGAAGGGTAGGAAAAAGTATGCATAGGTTGGTAAATCTTTGAAAGGGGTCAACATGACACTGCAAACATAGATGTGTAAATTCTCGGTGTATGAAGGCAAAAACAGCAGAGGAATGCATAGACCATGACTCAGATTTTCCTTACAGAAAACGATATCAACACACTAGGTTTTCTAGCATATCTATATTCAAATATAGATAGAATAATATATTACTATGACTGGTTAATTGAGTTGTAGGAAAAATTGATTAGAATTCAATTAGTAACAACCCCAAAGTCTCACTGGCTGATGATGAAAAAAATGAATGTTTTCTCTCTTACCCGTGAATTGGTGAGCAGCAGGGGTGGTGATTAGGTTCAGGTGTCCTCCAAGTGTCTTTGTTCTCCTTAGACCAATGACTTCCCAGCACAAGCATTCTCAGAGCAGATGGCAGAACCACTACAGGGGCAAGTGGGAAAAGGTGATGCCTATTAAATGTTGATCTTGGTACTAGCACTTTGTCTCTTCTCCCCACATTCCATTGGCTAAAGCAAATCATGTGGATACACCCAACAGCAATGGGGTAGGATTATATTCTCAGTTAATGGAGGTAACTAATGATGGGGAAGAAAGGAATAACTGTAAGGAAATAACATAAACTTTCAGCCTGTTGGAGGGACAATTTGTGGTGAAACAATATTCTGTGTTATCAACTTTACAGGTTAATATTTTCCATAAAAGCCAAAACTTAAGTACAGTTATTAAGCCCCATCCAGAAAACATGTGCATCCTAATTTTCTATCTTTCTAGTTTCTTCCACAGAAAACTTCAAGTGTGATTTGACTAAGGTATGTTTCCTTTTAGTCTGGTATAAAAGCTTAGATTTAAGAAACAAACTTCTAGCTATTAAATTTCCAGAATTATTATTACTTTTTAAATCATGAGGACATCTAAAATAGATTAGGTACGTGGTCATGTATTCCACTTGCTTGTATGTCAACCCTAATGGTGTCCCTTATATCAATGGTTTCCAAACAGTGGTGAGTAAACAAAAAGGAATTTCAAAATATCTTTATAAATATTTTAAGTGTTCATTATGGCCATGTTTAATATATGTATGCCTCATCACTTCGTTTTCAAGTGATTTATTAAAACTTCAAAAAAATTGGCATTCCAGAGAAATACATCCTCAAAAATAAAAGAACCATTGTTCTTGGCACATTTTTATACTTAAATATATGTTAGAACTATACTTAACAAGCAACTTATCAGGTATTGTGGTTTCTATCCAAATATACGTTGCTTTTTTCAGCACAGACATCTTACATTATGAATGCAATTTTTGTTCTCTTTTAGATAATTCTCCTCTATAACTTTTAATAACATATTTATTTTTATTAATAATAATATAACCTTTAATAACGTATTTTCAAAGCTAAGCAAATTATAAATAAAAGAAGCCTACTTGAATTTCCCAAATGCAAATTATAATGTAATTGGATACATGGATCATCAGGCCATTCCATCACAAAAATGTCCTGTGATATTAAACAATAGACTGAAAAATTTCTCAGAGTCAACTTAAAGTTAAATATTATATCTCTGTGGTCTTCTAATATCAAAACACAGTTGAAAAAAAGTAGAGTACATATCTACAACATAAGTCAACGTGTTCATCTTCACAGTAATCTGTATAATCATTTTGAACACAGTATAAAAATATTAAAGAAAATTTTACAGTCCTCTGCTAATTTTTAAAAGGTAAGCGCTGTGTTTTATTATGGCTGAATTCATAAAGAATTCTTTCTCTCAGCACATACACAATATTTAAAAGTTAAAAGTTACTATATAGAAGCATTTCACATATAGGTAAATAGTTATATAAATAAAACTACTAAACAAATAAATACTATTATACAAATTAAAATGCCCTCTAAATATTACTTTATACTATATATAATAAATATAATTTTATATAAAATATTTATTATATTATAACTATATATTATTTTATACATCATATATGATCATATATAGAATATAATTAGATTATAAACATAATAAATAAATATATTTTACGTATTATAAAATATAAATACATTTATTATAAAAGTATACTATAAATATTATTAAAGGGGCAGTAAAATGGTCTATTATTTGAGAGTAGCATATCTAGAACATATCTAAATACAAATGAAAATAACAAATAGTCAGTATTAAGATAATGAATATCACAATTTTTTGTTGTAGATAAATTCTGCAATCTTGACATTCTAATGGTTACTCCTAAATCGGTGAAGACAAAATCAACTCTGAATATTTACAAGGTTTCACAATAATACATTAGCTCAATTAAGGAAAATGCGAATTTTCACATTGACACCAAAATTAGTGACTATAAGGAACTTATTGTCTACTGTTTCTCATATGGGTTTCCCCGGAAATCACCCCAAAGCAAAAAAGTGAACAAATACAAAATAATTGTGAAAAAATCTTTATTTAAGACATTTTCCTCCCCCAAATTTGCATGATAAATTCTTTCTAAAAACGTTTACTCATTCTTCAATTATCACATAACGTGAGGAGTTCCACTGCAATGAGAATATAGATATTTTATCACATTTAATAATGACAAAAGTAAAATAGATTGATATTAATCATCATTATGCATAAAATTACTTATTTTCATTTATATTTATAAAAAACTCATACACTAGTGGGAATATTTTCTATTAATTTACCTCAAAGTTAATTTGAAACCTCTGATTCTAGTAATTCACATTACCCATTTTATTTATTGGTGCTCTGACTTTCAATGGTTAGTTTGAGAAGGTAATTTTTTAAAATTCATTTTTAATGACATTTGTGTTGATGAACCTTTTTAGTGTTTTTGTTTCTACAAAGCAGCAGACAAATTGTGAAAAAAAAAGTGAATTTTTTAGGAAATTTATACAGATTTGCTTAAAAAGTTAACAAACATGATGATAGTAACATTTATTTTTTAATAAATTAAACCTACTGGTTTCAAGTTGACTGATTGTGGCTAACATTTTACTATTTAATAAAAGACAGTAGGAGTCCATTAAACAGTCCTATTAGGTATATCTATTTTTTATTACAGAGTATATATTTTACTACTGTTATTTATGTAACATGGTTTTGAAAGCTTGAAAACAACATTATATTTTCTGCCAGATTTATTTATTTTTATCTGCTACTCAAGAAGGATTTATATATTGTTTATTAGAGCTAAAAAACAAAGCTTGATAGTGCTGAAACTTGTCAAATTTAGCTTGTGTATTCTGAAATGATGTGATTAAAAACTTTTTAGAGGTTTAAATTAGAATATAGGAAAGCTAAATTGAATCTCTAAATTGAAGTTTTCTGTTTCAAAAATCAGAGACGTTTCTGCATTAAAAAATCTAATTTGACAAATATTTACCATGCTCCTCCTAAATACCAGATTCTTGAGGAGTTCACAGTGAAGGGAAGGATATTTTGTACCTTACCGTATTTGCAACTGGTTCCTTAATGTTAGAAGTTTACCACCGATATACCCAGTGATTCACTGCTGCTTGCTGGTACCTGAAATTCCTACTAAGAAGTCCCTTATATGGGCTTATCCAATGTCCAAGTCAAGTGGGTGACCAGGGAAAGTTAATGATTTGCTGTTAATTAGAACTAAATTAGTTCAATGCATGCTAAGGAGAAAGGAGTCGAGGAGCTGCTTGCAATCAATTTTGCTCTTATTCCTGAGGCTGAGGGGGGCAAATTCAAGGAAGAAAGAAGGCAGGTACGTGATCCTGGTCTAATCTCCTTATGAACATAGTAATAACTGACCTTTTGGCAAACAAATTAATGCAAAAGAGTCTTTCTGTAGCACAAAAGATATGCTATATAATATCTTTAAAAGATATGCTATATATATATATATATATAAATATAGATTTATATTCTATAAATATACTGAATGTCAGATGTCCAGATCTAAGATTACTTAAGACAAACACACTTGGAATCTATGGGTGAATTAAGCATGGCTCTCTGGAAAATGTCACATAAGCTGTATAACTATCTGAATAGAAAATTGAGGTATTTTGTAACTGAACCTGGTCCTGACTGTGACGAGATGTACACTTTCCTAACTTGAGACCTCAACTTTTACTTGGGCAAGAGGGTGCATCTGTTGTAGGTAGGAAGGCACACTAAAAATCCCTATACCTCACCCTTGATCACTCATGACTCTTAAAAGCCTATTTACTCGAAATTATTAATAAAGGCTAAAACTGAGTAAGATCTCTCATTTGTGTGAGTCTGATTTGATAATCTGATCCTTCATGTTAACTCATGCTTAGCAAGGGTTTTGTGGGATTGGCATGAAATTTATTTCCTAATGATGAAGTGTACACAGAAAGAGACTTGCTTCCTTGTCCATTTCTAGCTAAAGTGGAGAAGATACTGTTTTTAAGAAAATTCATAAAACTTTTTTGACAGTTTTTATAGTTTTATGCTCTCTTCAGATCTCTTTAGAAAGTTTCCAACTAAGATAACATTTTGGAAGCATAGAGATGTCTACGATTTAGGTAATAAAATCAACTGGCTTGTTTGTTTTCAGTTTGACTAAAATGTACCATGAGATATTTGGTTTAAAGATTCATTGTGAATTTATATGCTCATTGCAAAATTAATCAGACAGAGGTGAGTTTTCTCTAGGAAGCTTTGCTCTTGTTTGTTTTCTTGTGCTTATTTTATTTTACTTATTTTTGGCTGCGTTGGGTCTTAGCTGTGGCATGAGTGGTCTTCGTTGAGGCATGCAAGATCTTTAGTTGCGGTGCGCAGGCTTCTCTCTCATTGTGGTGTTCGGGTTTTTTTTCTCTCTCTAGTTGTGGCGCACAGGCTTCAGGGCACGTGGGCTCTATAGTTTGCAGCACGCGGGCTCTAGTTGAGGCTCCTGGGGCCAGTAGTTGTGGTGCACGAGCTTAGTTGCCCCGTGGCATGTGGGATCTTAGTTCCCCCACCAGGGATTGAATCCACGTCCCCTGCATTGGAAGGTGGATTCTTTACCACTGGACCACCAGGGAAGTCCCTCTTGTGCTTATTTTAATTTCAGTGTAAATGCAGTGTCTCTGTTGTTGAAAATGTGCACTCTTAGCACACTCAATACACGTATTCCCTGCATTCAAGTGCCCCTCAGGAATACTGGGCAGCTGCCTTCCCTTTATTGGTTCTGCAACTTCTCTGGGCTTTCCTCCCACCTGATGTACTTTCACTGCATATCTATTTATATAATTATTGCCATTTGAAAAAGGACAACTTCCATTTATTCTATTTGCTTGGATCTCATACCTACATTCCAAAATGAGAAATCTAAATGTCTAATATATTTGTAAATTGTTATCAATGATCTAAAAATATGCAGTGTGGTGTAGAAGGAAGATAACTGTTTATGAAAAATAAAATACGTGGTATAGAGTACAAGATATGACACTCACTTCAGAAATAATTGCAAGCTACAAATTTCAGAGAGATGTTTTCCTGGATAAATGAGAGGATAAAAATCATATTTTTAAATCAGTCATTGCTATTAAGCTACCTACTTCTGAAGAAGATGCAAATACATAACTAAATAAATGATACAAGTGACAGGAATTACAGGTACTGGTTTAAAACAGTGGGTCAGGTATTGTGACCAAGTGAGGCCATTTATTCAGTATACTCAGATGGTCTGTCAACTACCATGAAAATTTAACCAGATAGTTTTTCAAGCTCAAGTTTTCCAATGCCATTTTAAAATAATGAGTGACAATTTAAGGAAATGTTACTGGTAAAGTTTTTATTTCTCTCAGTTACCAAATGCATTTTGACTTTGTAATCAGTACTCTGAGAGATTGCTTTTCTCTTTTCTTTGAGATGAGCCAGATGGTGGCATTATTTTCATTCGAAATGTAGCTTTGAACTTTATTATCTAAATATTTTGGTTATTTCTGTCACAGTGGATTTTGAGCGGTGATTTCATGCCGATTTCCATTCCCACAAATTTGTCAAACATCTATTCTAGTTTGGACATGTTGCTAAGGAATGGAGATAAAAAGATGAATGCTGCCTACCCTTGAAAAACATATTTTGCTCCAGGAGGCAAATCATGCAAACAAATAATTAAAATTATAATTTTTATATTCTTCTCTAGAAATACATAGAAACTACAAAACTGTTACAAATTACAGCAATTACCTCCATCTATTTCTGTCAGGGAAATAAGGAAAAGCATAAAGGGAAAGTGACACCTGACTTGGATTCTAAGGAATAGGTGTTTACTGAGCAAAGGTAAAGGATATTTTGGACAGAAGAGAAAGTTTGTGTAGCCTTGGAGGGAAGCTAGAATGCTGGGCTGTGAGTTTACCTGTAGAAAAGTATTTTGAAAAATGAGCAAAAACAACTGTGAATATAATATCAAGTGAACAAGGTCAAATAGATGTCAGAGAACAAACACACACATCAGAGTTGAGTTGATGGAACAATTTTGGGGGTAAACTATGAGTCTGGGTCAATGGCAGAAGTGTGGATCCCCTGTAACCACTTACTTTTTGGGTTAGAGCCTAGGAATAGCGCAGGAACAGTTGCTAGACTCTGGCAGAAGGACCAAACCCTTAGACTGTGGGGTTATTTAGACCGCATGATTAAGAAATCATCATCCCTTCCCTGGCCTGATTAGAAGTGGGATTGAACGGCACTCCAGTGGGCAGGCACTCGGCTCCAGTGCTGATCTCCCAGCTCAGCGTACATAGTCGGAGGAACTATGTACGCTCATAGTTATGTATGAGCTATGTATGTATGTACGCATGCTCAGTGTGGGCAACCATCGTGGTGTAATCTGGAGGCTAGGTTCCCAGCCTTGTCTTGCATCTGCGTAACATGTCAGGCCAGTTTCACGATCCTCCATCTCAGCCTCATCCAGGCGTGGCTCCCTCAGAACAATGGTTGGCCTCCGTGGACGTTTGTAGGAGACCAACCTGCAGAGAATCCACTTTGGAAAAGTTAACCCTTAGTTCCTACATATCCCAAGTGTGTAGAACACATCGTGGCATAAGAGAACCTCTGCATACTTTCGTTAGTATTTCCTAATTATACCCAGGTAGTTTGTGGCGTAGCTAGCATTTAAAATCAGGCCTGCTAGAACGCAGCGGCGAGGGCCCCGGCACCGTGGTGGGGCCGAGGGGATGGCGCAGAGGCGCTTCAAGTGGCGGGAGCGGGTCGGACCTGGGCTGGTAGGAGCCCCACCCCTCCCGCCTCAGCGGATCATGACCCAGGCTGCAGCTACGGAGGTCGCGGTGGCGCGGACGCGGCGTGGCGGGGCCAGCGCTAGAGGTGATGCTGTTTCCGGTGACCACCCCGGTATAACAACAGACCCCGCCGCCACCCAAGCACTATGGCATCCCCTCCCCCATCGGTTTAGCACCCCCCCAGGGAGACTGACTGCGTACTCACCCAGAAATTAATTGAAACCCTTTGGGGTTTTTGAAGAGGAAGAGTAACTGTAGCGTAGGATTTTAATTTTGGAGAAATTAAATAATCTGGTAAAGGAATGGGTACGAGAAATCAGTGAAAGCAAGAGTTTTCCACAAGCTGTAATTGAAAATGTTGGAGGGAAAATCTTTACATTCGGTTCTTATAGATTAGGGGTGCATACGAAGGGTGCAGATATTGACACGTTGTGCGTGGCACCAAGACGTGTTGATCGAAGCGACTTTTTCACCTACTTCTATGATAAATTGAAACTACATGAAGAAGTAAAGGTTTTAAAGGCTGTTGAGGAGGCATTTGTACCAGTTATCAAACTGTGTTTTAGTGGGATAGAGATTGATATTTTGTTTGCAAGATTAGCACTGCAGACTATTCTGGAAGATTTGGACCTAAGAGATGACAGTCTGCTTAAAAATTTAGATATTAGATGCATAATAAGTCTTAACGGTTGCTGGGTAACTGATGAGATTTTACACCTGGTACCAAACATTGACAACTTCAGATTAACTCTGAGAGCCATCAAGTTGTGGGCCAAATGCCTCAATATCTATTACAATATATTAGGTTTCCTAGGAGGTGTTTCCTGGGCGATGCTAGGAGCAAGAACTTGCCAGCTTTACCCAAATGCAATAGCATCAACTCTTGTATGTAAATTTTTCTTGGTGTTTGCTGAATGGGAATGGCCAAATCCAGTGCTACTGAAAGAGCCTGAAAAACGAAATCTTAATTTGCCTATCTGGGACCCGAGAGTAAATCCCAGCGATAGGTACCATTTCATGCCTATAATTACACCAGCTTACCCACAGAAGAATTCCACTTACCACGTGTCTGTTTCAACAAGAATGGTCATGATTGAGGAGTGTAAGCAAGGGCTTGCTATCACACATGAGATTTTGCTGAGTAAGGCAGATCGGTCCAAACTTTTTGAAGCTCCCAGCTTCTTTCAAAAGTACAAGCATTATATTGCACTTCTAGCAAGTGCACCAACAGAAAAACAACATCTAAAATGGGCAGGCTTGGTGGAATCAAAAATCCGAATCCTGGTTGGAAGCTTGGAGAAGAATGGATTTATTACACTGGCACATGTGAATCCTCAGTTGTTTCCAGCACCCAAGGAAAAGCCTGACAAGGAAGAATTTCATACAGTGTGGGTGATTGGTTAGTGTTAAAAAACCCAGAAAACTCTGAAGTTCTCAGTATTGATCTCACTTATGATATCCAGTCTTTCACAGATACAGTTTATAGGCAAGCGATAAATAGCAAGATGTTTGAGATGGATATGAAAATTGCTGCAATGCATTTGAGAAGAAAGGAACTTCATCAACTACTACCTAATCACGTGCTTCAGAAAAAGAAAACACACTCGACGGAAGGTGTCAGATTAACAGCTTTGGATGATGGCAGCCTCGACCTGTCTGTAGACAGTGAAGACAGCACATCTGTGTCTTCACTTCCTGGCTCTATGAAGACTGGCCCAGTGACTGGCAGTGCTCAGGGTAGAAGCAGTCCTGCCCCAGCTGTGACGGCAGCATCTGTGACCAGCGTACAGGTTCCCAAAGTTTTCTTGCAACAAGCAAATCCCAGTGACAGCCCAGGGGCGCGTCCAGCAAAAGCATCCCTCAGACTGCCCCACAACCAACTATTTCTCCACCACCGAAGCCCATGGTCGCCAGAGTTGTTTCCTCAACATGTGTGGTCAACCATCCACCCAGGGAGCACAGCAGCAAACATAGCTAATCCTATCACAGGAGTCTAGAGGACATTGTCACGTTACAAAGAAGAAAGGACCAAGGAAACCAGAAGATGAACTTGTCTCATCCAGAGACAACTGTGACTCAGTTGGAAACTATTCAGACAGCAGCTTCTCTGTTGGCCTCATGGGGAACATCCAGTGCAGACCTTCTCAGTGCCCCTGCTCTCCCTGCAAATCTTATTTCTATCATCAAGAATTCACTGAAACAGATTGAACTGAGAAAAACAACCTCAAGCATCCATAAACAGTATCTGCCAACTCAGCCTGCTGTCTTCAAATGCTAAAGGAGGAGGACGAAGGGTACCAAACTAGATATGGCTCAAAATAGAATTGTTAGGCTTATCGGATGACTTCCTTTATTGGGCTAATCTTGATCAGAAGTCCAGGTTAGTATGTGAAGCTAGAAGTACTGTTATTAATGTGTCAGATTATTTATGTGTCAGCCACAGTGACGCTAACTATTTCAAAGGACTCCTGCCCTTTAAGAGGAAAAAAACCCTCCAGCTATATTTGTACCCATGACTGACATCAGGACTGGACTGATGTTTGATGCATTGTTGGGGAAAGTTTGCAATACAAACTGGTATCAGGAAAAAAATAAAAAATAAAATCAGGCCTGCTAGACTTTTCAGCACACATCTTTAAATACTATGCCATGATGACCTTAGCATCAGTCACTATATATTCATTCATTATGAGCTTTATCACTAGTCACTACCGGAAGAACAAGGATAAATAAGGTAATGTCTTTTTTCTGCTATTTCCTTACGCAGTAGGACTAAATATACCAAGAAGCAGAAGAAAGGGATTATTTATCCTTTCTGTTGCAGTAAATAAATGGAAGAATCACATACAACACATTTTATAAATATGTGTTGACAAAAGGTAACATTCAAAAATTATAAAATATGCTGAACATATTTTTGAAATAAAATATATTTATTATAACTAGTACAGTTGCTGAAAATTGTGTCTGCCTTTCTATTCATTCTCCTGGTTACAAAACTTACACACATAGCCGTGTTAATTAGCCTATGATTGTGGGTATAGAACTAAGTCAGGTGATCAAAGATCTTCCCCAGCGTATTTCTAAGCATGGATGATAGAAAACAACCTTTTTCTAATGCTCTTAGACTATAAACCTAGGGTTCTAGGAAAGTGTTTCCACAACCATTCAGAGTATCTTTATCATGCTTGGAGAATTAAGTGATATGACAGGAAGTAAAGACAAAAGGGAAATAGAAACAGAGTAGAGAAACCTTGGTTCCAGTAGTGACATTGGGTCAGTTTCCTACAGTTTCCTACGTTTGAAGTATGCTAATCAACGATCCTCATACTGTAGTTGAGGGTTTTTTCCCCACTTGTAACTCTATTCTTGACCAGTACAAATATATTTTTTGGAATTTCTGGGCTAAAACTTGAAGAAAAAAAAAAAGAATGAAGACTAAATGCAGTGGGCATGAAGTGATTATTGAACAAAGTGTCAGAAGTTGTACCTAGGGGGATTATCTGACAGAGTTCGTGCAATTGGGAGACATTTTCAGTTCAGAACCACCCTGGGAGTTATTTCCCCCCAAAATTCCCAAAGCATTACAACTAGTCTATTAATGCAATGGAGGAGATGAGAGTGCACAGGATAGACTCCATTTCTGGACACAGGATATTCAAAGCATGCTGGAGGCTGTGGGTGCTTTTAGAACATGTGTGACTGAAAACAGAGATAGCTAAAATAGTGAAAATACATTTTACATAAACTTTGAACTAAGCTTACAATTTCTCTTTCTTTGTTATTAAAGGGAATATTGCCAAGTGAAGTGGAGTAGACCAAGATTATCATAAAACAGAAATCATAAGTGAATCAGAACCTCTGACTAAAATAGTGGAGTAAAGATGAATGTGGAATTTAGGATTTTACTCAAGTTTCTGGACTTGGTGACTGGTTACATTCTGAGCACACCAGCCAAGATAAGAAATGGATAGAAAGAACATATTTTGTTGTGAAAGTGATTGGTTCCATTTGTGGTACTTTGAGCTAATTTTGATTACTAATAAAATGCATTCATTTGGATACACTCATATGTGTCAATCCAAAGCTGGACAAAGAATCACGACTAAGCTTTATGATTATTGGAGCATATAGTATAAAAGAAATAACTTAAGTCCTACCAAGCCTTAGAGGAGCATGGAAATCCAGGGAAGACATAGGTTTCTACTTTAGGAAAACACAATATGCTGAGACCTCTGTATACATTTTAGATGATTAAATTCTCATCATTTTTAAATATTCTTGATTTTCTACTATTGTCTATAATTTGTATCTTAATGTGTTCTAAAACATAACAAACCCAAACATAATGCTTCATTTATAAAAACCACTACTTAGCTGGGCTAACCACTCTAAGTTTCTAAAATGCTTTGTACTTATTAGTTGAAATCTGTCTACCCGGTCAATCTTTGAATATATCTGAAAAAACTGAAACACTATAAAGGCAAATAAATTAAAAAGACTGAACCCTCAAAAAATGAGAATTTGGTAAATTTTGAGTCAATTTAAACTTTACTATATACATATGCATATAGATACAAATAGGCAGATAAATAATCCATATTTATTCAATATGTAGATATATACTATGTATCTATAATACATCTATGTATACAAACACTAGACAGAACTAATATATACTGTAATCCTGTTACTAATATTAAATCTTAGACCAAGATATTAAAAAGACAACACAGTTAGGAAGCTACTGAAATTCTTTCTGTTCTGAGTAATTCTGTATCCCAGTCTGGTTTTGTTATTGTTCATGGTCTTGACACTTCTCATTCTCATCCCAGATGACACTGGCTGTTACCATTTCTCTTCTGGTTTATTGCAGTCGCTTCTACTATCCTCCCTAACTCCAGTCTTTCTTTGGCTTAGAAACTTTCTCCACTTAACTGAGGAAGAAATTGCCTAAAACATAAATCTGTTATAGTTATAAAATCTAACTCATTAACAATGTTCCATTCCCTCAGAGAGGGAAAAGAGTGAACATTTGGTAAGTAACTGCCGTGTGGGAGAAACACAGAGGAGTCTTACAGGGATTAACTGAACTTCATTGCCTCATTTCTCTGAAGTTGTTATGGAAGAACAAATGTAAACAACAGGCAAGCATGGAAACAGAAACACCTGTAAATAAAATATATTCTGTGTGTGTTTATAAACGGATGTTCGGAATGCTTCATTAAAAAAATGTATTTGAAGATGACTCAAATGGTGTTAAAATCACAGGAACTCTGGTAAATTGTATGAATCTATCTCAGGATAATCTTTCCATTTTTTTGCTCTGTCTTAAATCTCTTCTCTTTCTTACGGACTTTACACTGTAGATTATTTGTTCTCCCTCTTGTATATTTATCTCCCGTCCCTTTCAACAGGATAACTCTTCTTCAAGTTAAATTCATTTTGCTCTTTCTAAAATTTTTTAAAATAAAATAGATAATAGATAGATAGATAGATCTTCCACTTGACCTTTCATGGTCTTGAAGCTACTGAAATCTCTCTCCTTCCTTTCAAAACCAGGAATCCATAATGTTATGTTCATTCTCCAATCTCCCATTAGTTCTTTAAGCCACTCCTTTCTAGCTTATACCATAACATGCTTCTGGAAATGGGAAGTATCACTAAACCCAGTGGATATTTTGACTGCCTCATCTTACTTAGCTTCTCAGAAGCACTCAAACCTGTCCAGAGCTCTCTATATTTTGAAGTTTTCTCTTCTTGGATTTATGATGCAAACTTTTCTTGGCCTTCATAACTATTTTACTTCTATTGAATGATGACATTCTGCAAGTCTCAGCCTAGCCTGCGACTCTTCATCTAATATTTTTATGTACATCTCTCTATAGACAAATCACAAACTGAAGTTTAATCTAGATCAGTCCAGCTCCACAGAATGTTCCACTATCATGGGATTGTTTTATATCTGTATAGACCAAAAGAGTAGTCACTAGCTACATGTGGCTATTGAGTACTTGAAATGTGGTGAGACTGATTTTTTTCATTTTATTTAAATAGCTAGAGGCTACTGATTGGATGTATTTTGTCTTACCTCTTGGAATCACTGAAAACTACCTACTACTAACGAAGCAAGACTGAATTTTCCTTCTATCTGCATTTCTTCCATATTCTGCCACTTGTCTAGTTACATAAATTGAAAATCCAAGTCATCATAGACATTGACCTCTTGTGTTTCCCTATAGATATTCCTTTCTAGATATCTCTCAAATCAGTCCACTTCCCCCATATTTACCACCCAGTAGCCACCCAGTCTGAACCACCGCTATTCCTGTGTGTTTTGGCAGCAACAGCTTCTCTCGCTCTTCTCTAAATCCTTCTCTAGACAGCCACTTTAGGCTTGATGAAATCAAATTTGCTTGTACTCATTTGCTCTGTCCTCACCCCTACACACCCAATTTGAAACTTTCTAAAAGTTATATTTGCTGTAATGTGAAGAAAGAACACCTTAAAATGGCCTGTGGAGCCCTACGTTTCCTGACCATCTCTACCCCACTGGCGTCTTCCCTAATCATGCTTTCCCTTGCTCAATGTCTAGGGAATGCTAAATATACAATTATTTTCAATATCTGTATACCCTTTGCTAGCTTATAGAGCAAGTTGGTAAAACTTATCAAATTTAATGCCCACATTCTCCCGAACATCCCCTATTATAGCCACACAGTTTTGTTTTGTTTTCAGCTCCTTGAACATACCATACTGCCTTCAATCTCAGGGTTCTGCCACTTATTTTCCTCTTTTTCATTGCATCTATCCTTATGTAGCAAATTCCTTCTAATCTACCTTCATTTTTTCATCAATTTTTCAAGAATCTAATGAAGTTTAAGTTGTGGAGACTCTCACTTGCATGGGCTACTTCTAAGATGCCCTGTGCCTGATTTGAATTATTTTCCTTAAAGTGGGACTGCAAATTGTGTAAGATTTGGGTCATAATAAACCTGGATCCAACAATGGCCACAATATACAATAACTTTACTTCTAAACTTTTTTTAAAAGCCTGATGATTGCTCATTTGCATGAATTCTGATAATGAATTGGGAGGAGTTTCAGTAACCTAGTCTTTAAATTTACAAGTTTGTGTAGAACTCTTTTTGTGTAGCAGGTTAGATGAAGAAACTGGATTTTGAAGTTAAGATATTGGGAAAATTGGGTGAAATGGATGAATGTGGTCAAAAAGTATAAACTTCCAGTTATAAGATAAATAAGTCCTGGGGATGTAATACACAGCCTCCTGACTATAGTTAACAATACTATATTGTATATTTCAAAGATGCTAAGAGAGTATGTCTTAAAAGTTCTCATCACAAGAATAAAAATTATAACTGATTGTAGTGATGGATGTTAACTAAACTTACTGTGGTAATCGTTTTGCAATACATACATTTATCAAATAATTATCTTGTACACCTAAAACTAATTCAATATTATATGTTAATTACATCTCAACTTAAAAAAAAGGAAGTGTTCCCAAGGCGATCATCTAGTGATTCCCTAAGAAGAATCCTCTCCTCCTGCCTGGTAGATGGCTCCTTCATGCTTTATACCAAAGAAGACGGGAAATTTTGAAAGTATTAGTACTCTATTATTTTATTACAAAATGATATTACTAAAATATTTCTGTTGCTAAAGCTTTATTTTTTCTGAAATAATTTCTGAAACAAAAATATAATAAATGTAATATGCATTTGATTTATGATAAAATGTAACAGTGTGTATATTTCCAGAGTAACATGCATATATATATATATATATATATATGTTTGAAATAAGTAAAAAAGAGAAAATCTGCCCACTAATGATCATTGAATGATACAGCAATTTTACTCAAAATATGGGTTCAAATATTAAAAGAAAAGAAAGATCAAATATATTTCTTCTATCTTGTTTTAAAAAATCTGAAAAGTAGCTTGCGAATTCAAAACAATAAAATTTGGTATCCTTTAATCCATCAGATTACATATCCGTGACAGCATGTACAATGTTTCAATTAACTTTTTCTTTCAGTGTAAAAGTTGAGCATCCTCTCTTACACTTTGGGAAAAGTCTCACATATACCATAAAATGTATGTTGTCTAATGAACATAAGGGACAATTTTAAAGAAGTGATTATCAAGGAGCAATAACATGGATTAATTTATCTATTTTGAGAGTAAAAGGCAGAACATGAGAGCCATAGGTTAACAATTTATTTAAATCCTTATGTATCTGTGAAATGTGTAAAAGTGCACAACATAATTCTTTACTGGCAGAATTCTGTGAAGATGTAAATTTAACATGCAGAAATGAGATAAAATCTCTCCAAAGATTGCAAGTTTATTTAGGAAAAAAAAAAAAGCCTTCAATTTTTGTTTTGTTAAAAAATATGGCAACATTCCTTAAAGCTTACTTATCTGACAGCTACAGTTTTCTGTACTACTTCAATGAGAGGATTAAGCAAAATGTGGGAAAAGAATTAAAATATGCTAAAAGAAACTATGGAATGAATTTTAAAACTTTTCTTAACAAACTTCATCCTTCAACGTATTTTCATTTCGCTTTATATGATAAATTTATAAAAGATTGTTCTAGTTGAAAGCATCATCCTATGTAAAACCTGAACAATTATCAGTTGCCTATAATGAAATCTAAATGGTAACATATCAAATTAATAAAGGAAATGAACATTTCAGGGAATAATATGAGACATGGTATGTCGTCTTTTATGGGCTCATCTATACATTTACTCATGAAATACAATTCAAGTTTTCACTCACAACCATTTCCTAAAGTTAAAATTTACTGAGCAGTATTCAATTGACCGAGATTGCTTAATATTATTGAACCCATGCCTTTTGTTCCTTACGAATCAGTGCAAGAATCAGCTTGCTTGGTGCTAAGGAAACTACTCAGTCTTCTAGTAGCGGAGAGAGAGACCCAATGTAAAATATTGTTCATGGAATGTTCATCTGGAAAAATCCCCTCATTAACTAGATGATGGACCCTAAGCACAAAAGTGTTAAGAAACTTGCCCTGTGGACCAGTGTCATCCAGGTGCTACTCCGGGCATCTACTAGAGTACATATCGCCAAAGGGATGGACAGTTCTAGGGCTCTTTTAGGTAATATAGAGAGTTATTGAGTTGACTACCAGTATCTATCAAGATAAGATTAACAATTTTGTATATTTAACTCCTAGACATCAAAATAATAGCTCAGGATGAAGTTCTGTTTTAGTAGAGAGGACTGATGATTTATCATGATAAAAGTTTCTTTGTATATTTGGTCACTAGCACAGTGCCAGGTACACCACTGATGCTTATTATTTGTTGAGTTAAATTGAATATATCTCCCAGAATTCTAAAATGTGAATGTCTATTTTAATGTGGTTATAAATAACGTTTTAAAACTAAACCTACATTTATTAACATTGCATTAAGGAGGATTTAAACAATTAGCATATTCAATGAGTCTTCTTATAAGACAGTGGAGATTTGCTTAAGAAAGCTAAGAATCCTTAAATCTCTATAATTATGTATTTCAGAATTTAAAATTACATTCCATTTAAGCATTTCAAAGAACACAATAAGCAATGATGCTTTGCAAAGTATACACCTTTAAATAAGTCAAATTACAAGAAATAAAACAAGATCATAGATAATATTAGGAACAAATTGGAAAGACAGATATGAATATTGTAGTCATTGTTTTTCATGTAATCTTGGCACTGAGGATGTACCAATGCTTTTTTCCCCCTTAGTTGAAAAGGAAAAAAATAAGATGGGGGATTTCCCTAAGGTCAGTATGTGAGAGAGGATCATATTGGATTTATTTGTAAAAAGTAGAAAAGATACATTCTATACCTGTTCATTATTTCAAATTGCCTTAAATTACAGAACTTTTTTTCCCTTTGGAAGGAAAAATAGGTTTTATTTGACAAAAAAAAAAAACTTTTTTGTAAAAATAACTCAAATGTCAAGAAAATGATGAGAAGGAAATTGCTTAGAAAACCACAAAAAGAAAGCATCAACATAAAACCTGAATAAGTTTTAAAAATGTCATAAAACTTTAAATTAATGCATATGTGGAGGTTCTACTAAGTTTTATCTCACTGTTTATATACATAAAAATTAATTTTAGAGTCAAGTCTTGGTCAATGTCTCATTATTAACTTTATTATTTGCCTTCAGGATATTTGTGTAGTTGTTTTCTCATTCAGTGTTTACTAATATATACATTTGTACCTTATTAAATGAAATATGTGAAATTTGATTTGCTGAATTTGAGACAATACGGATAATAAACCTTGTCAGAGCTTTCATTTGGCACACTTCCCTGGCTTATTTTTAGGTTCAAATGAGGCAAAATATGTTACTAACATTTGTGAAATACAATAGAGAGCTTTTTTGAGAAATCTGTTTTATTATGTTAAGCCTGAATATGTAAATTTTAAATTGCACAGTGTTCATTGCATCAGTGGTCATTATGTCTAAATTGGTTTTAAAGAATATATAATATTAAATAAAAATTTTTCATGACATTACTTTATTTTTTTCCAAAAGATTAGTAAACTAATGGGGATTTTTTGTGAAAATATTAGAAATTTAAATATTTTTAATTTTTTTCAAAACATAAGATACAGGTAAGATACAATAAGAGACAAAAGATAAGAATATAAATAAGTTCAACATTAAATGACCTTCCTAATAAGGTTTCCTATTCTTAATTTTCCCCAATCTATTATTCTAGGTCTTTCTTGTTTGCCTATATTTTCTCTCTTTTTTTTTTTTTTTTTTTTTTTTTTTTTTGCGGTACGCGGGCCTCTCACTGTTGTGGCCTCTCCCGTCGTGGAGCACAGGCTCCGGACGCGCAGGCTCCGGACGCGCAGGCTCAGCGGCCATGACTCATGGGCTTAGCCTCTCCGCGGAATGTGGGATCTTCCCGGGGCACGAACCCGTATCCCCTGCATCGGCAGGTGGACTCTCAACCACTGCGCCACCAGGGAAGCCCTGAGTAAACATTCTTTTAAATGCGTAAGCCAGGACCCCAAACTGCAAAGTAGAAGGACTTATAGGTATCTGCCCTGTGAGCCAGGAGATCAGCAACATATTGTATGGACTGCAATAATGCCTATAGCTCTGTGCTGATCACTGGGGAAACTGCCTACTGCTTTACTTCCACCTTCTAAATCTGGCACAAATCCCTCTTGTGACCAAACCTAACCCAGAAACATACAAGAAATGGAAAACTAGGGAATATGTTTCCAACTTAGCTTCAATTTATCATAAAACAATTTAGAGTGCCTTGCAAAACCTCACTATTCTATATTATTATACCATTATGATTCTGTGCTTACAAAATTATACTGGCAAAGAAACATTCTCTCAAGTTCTGCGTATTAACGTATTCTTATGCTACAGACACAGTATGAACACATGCTCAGCCCATTTAAAATCGTGGCAGGAATGAAACAATGTTTTTCATTTTAGTCTTGGAGGACAAGTATCATCGACACAGAAAATCAAACAATATCTTTCTATTTCATTAAGTAAAGGCTTTATTTGCTTTAATACTAATTTTAAATTATCTGCAATTTTAAATAATATAAGGCTACAGGCTCTTTAAGCTTTAAGGCTCTTAAGTTCAGCAAGAGAACTTTGCTAAGAAAGTTTGCTTGCCAAGCAATTTTTCACCAATTCTCACTGCTATCTAAATGTAGTTCCTGTTTCAGTGTTTGACCTAAATGTATTTTCTTTAAACAGAAAGAACCTAAAAGAACAAGGCCTCAGGGACATGGTACTACCTGAGTCATTCACTCTGAGCCAAAGAAAACATAAATACATTCTTTCCAAGGTAGTGGGGTTTTGTGAGGCATTGTAAATTGTTTTGTGATAGATGAACCCTAGGAAAACGCATCAACTCTGTTAAAACAATCAAGGAAACAATATTCGAGTAAAGAAATACACCCCAGGGTACTCAGGGACATTATGTTATGAAGCTAGGGGTGTTGACCCTTCTATCTATGGCACAACTGAAACCACAGTTAAAATACTGTACATGGTGCCAAAGAACATGAAAGATGCCAAACCCTTACAACCAGGGAAATGTCAAAAGATGAGAGGTGATCAGATGGCCAGAATACTGCTGCAAGGTAGGATGATAGATTGATTTAAAATATAAATGAGTATATCAAAATCTCACAATTCAGGGAAAAAATACACTTTCGTATAGTGCTTGAAAATTGTCATACATTTGGTGTGGTATCACTCACCCCAGATTTCTCTTTCTGGATTCGTAGGTTATAACATTCATTATATCTGATGGAAATAGAAGAAGAAGTAACATTTTCCTCTACATTTTTCCTATGTTGTCTCTTTGAAGCAAACAGCAGCTTTTGCTGTGAGACTGGATTGTATTTTATGCATTTTTCACCTAAGTACACTCACATAACATACTAATTAACTAACAATAAGAGAAAGGAGGAAAAGAGGATGGTAGAGATGCAATATATATATATATATATATATATACACACACACACACACATATATATAGTATCCCATATATATGGAATAATATATACAATGCAATATAACTTTTATATAATTATATATAAATAAATATATGATATAGTAACATGAACAGATATATGTATACATTTCTAAATATATATTTATATAAATGTATAAATATATTGTATAATACATATATAATGTAGAAAATGTATATTTTATTTCTTTTTCAACTATGCCCCTTGACATCTCTTTCTCTATTTTTACCTATCTCAGCTTGGGATGGCGAAGGAAGAAAAACAAAATATGCAGGGTCCTTGTGACTCTATTTCTGTCTATGGATTTATAGAGCTATGGTAAAGGAAAGCCAACTGATACATTCCAGAATGATTTTTCAGGTGCCACTTTGCTCTGATTTGGTTTTAGCATAAGTGTAACTAAACAGAAATGACTCTGTGTGTTAGAAAGAATATCAATAAGCATCCTTGAGTAGGAAAGAAATTTACCTTTTATTTTTTAACTGTGCTGAGCAATGTTATGTAACAGAAAGTAATGAAAACAACTTCTCCTTAGAAATGTACTAATAATATGATTGTGGCCATAATAATAGTAAATAGTATAGTTTGGAAACAAACATTATTTCATGTAAAATTTTAACATGAGAGTAAGAGAATAATTATTGACCAAGTGAGTCAATAATTTGAGCGGGAAATAGATATCTAGGTCATCAGCCCAAAACATACACACGTGCGTAAGCACACACAAAATGCCAGGTAAAATAGAGTTAAAATTAGAATATCTCTGTGTGAATTTAGAAATTTTTTTGTATAAAAGCAGAATCAATCTCAAAGTAAAATACTGACAGATTCATCACTATAAAACTATAAAAGTTTCTGTTGAAACAAAAACCACAGAACAACAACAAGCTTAAAATTAAAAAAGCTAAACAAATTTAGGTGAAAAAATTTGCTACAAGTACAAAAATGGATTGATATTTTTAATCTGCAAATTAACAATATCAGTCGATAAAGACACTGATATAGGCTGAACTGGAAAAAAATAGCAAAGAGCAAGAAGAGAATATTTATACTTGAAAAAACACAAAAGACTTCTAAATATTTTCTTAATGTTCAGCTTCAGAAAAAAAAATTACTAAAAAACCTTTATTGGCCTAGAAAATTAATAATTTTTGGAAACATTTTAATATTGTAATATTTAATTCCAGTTAATATGGTTAGAAAGAGACAGTCTCAAGTGATATTGGTAAAAGTTATATTGTTAAAGTCTTCCTGAAAATTTTGCAATCCGTTAATTTATTTCATTTGGTGTAATAATAATTTTATACTATTGAACTTGGCAATTTTATTTCTAATAATTCTCCAAATCCATTACTGAAATTAATTTGAATTGCCAAAAATGTCAAGATCACTACATTAATAAAATGAAGTATGAAAACCATATGACCCTCTCAATAGATGCAGAAAAAGTGTTTAACAAAAAAGTTAAAACATCTTTTTCATGATAAAAGCTCTCAACAAATTCAATACAGAAAAGCAAGACTGCAATATAATAAAGGCTATATATGACAAACACACAGTTAACATCATACTCAATGGTGAAAAGCTGAAAGCTTTTTCTCGAAAACCAGGAACAAGGTAAGGATGCCAACTCTTACTACTCCTATTCACCATAGTACCTGAGTCTTAACCAGAGCAATCAGGAAGAAAAAGAGATTAAAGTCATCCAAATCAGAAAGGAAAAGTAATATTGTCTCTGTTTATGAATTATATGAACTTATATATAGAAAACCTTAAATATGTCACCAAAAAATGTTTAGAACTAATTAACGAATTCAGTAAAGTTGCAAAATACTAAATCAATATATAAAAATCTGTTGTGTTTTTGTGTACCAACAATGAACTATCTGTAAAAGAAATAAAGAAAACTATCCCATTCACAATAGCATCAAAGACAATAATATACTTAGGAATAAATTTAACCAAGGAGGTGAAATTAACTGTACACTGAAAAATATAAGGCATTGATGAAAGAAATTGAAAAAGACACAAATAAATGCAAAGATATCGCATGATCATGAATCAGAAGAAATAACACCGTTAAAATGTCTGTAATTCCCAAAGCCATCTATAGATTCAATGCAATTTCTATCAAAATCCTAATGGCATTTTTCACAGAAATAGAAACAATAATCCTAAAATTTGTATGGACCCTGAATAGCCAAAGAAAAATTAAGAACAGAGCTGGAGGCATCACACCTCCTGATTTCAAATTATACTACAAAACCATCATTATTAAAACTGTATAGTTTTGGTATTAAAAACAGACACATAGACCAATGGAATAGAAGAGGGGGCCTAGAAATAAACAGATTCATCTATGGTCAACTAATATTTGACAAGGGAATCAAGAACACTCAATGGAGAAAGGATAGTCTCTTTAATATATAATATTGGGAAAACTGGATAGCTACATGCAAAAGAATGAAATTGGACCTCTGTCTTACACCATTCATAAAAACTAACTTGAAATGTATTAAACACTTAAGCGTAAGACCCCAAACTATAAAACTTCTAAAATAAAATGTAGGGAAAAAGTTCCTTGACATTTGTCTTAGCAATGATTTTTGGATCTGATATCAAAAGTGCAGGCAACAAAAGCAAAAATAAACAAGCCAAATTATATCAAACTAAAGAGCTTCTGCATAGCAAAAGAAACAACCAATAGAATGAAGACAACCTATAGAATGTAAGAAAATATTTGCAAACCATATATGAGGTTAATATGCAAAATATATAAAGAACTCATATAACTCAATAGCAACAACACAATCTGATTAAAAAAATGGGCAAAGTACCTGAATACACATTTTTCCAAAGAAGACATACAAATGGCCAACAGGTACATGAAAAGTTGCCCAACATCACTAATCATCAGAAAAACTGAAATTAGAAGCACAAGGTGTCACCTCACACTGTTAGAATGGCTACTATCAAAAAGACAAGATATAACAAGTTTCGTTGACAATGTGGAGGAAAGGGAACCTTAGTGCACTGTTGGTGAAAATGTAAATCGATACAATCATTGTAGAAAACAGTGTGGAGGTTGCTCACAAAATTTAAAATAGAACTACCATATGCTCCAGCCATTCCACTTCTAGGTATATATCTGAAGGAAACAAAATCACTCTCTCAAAGATACCTGCACCACCATGTTCAATGAAGCATTATTCATAACAGTTGAGACATGTTAACAATCTACCAGCAGATGAATGGATAAAGAAAATATGAGATATGTATACACAAACACACACACAATGGAGTATCATTTGGCTATAAAAAAAGAAGGAAATCCTGCCATTTGTGATAACATGGATGGACCTTTAGAACATTATGCTAAGTATAGTAAGTCTAGGGCTTCCCTGGTGGCCCAGTGGTTGAGAGTCCGCCTGCCGATGCAGGGGACACTGGTTCGTGCCCCGGTCTGGGAAGAACCCACATGCCGCGGAACGGCTAGGCCCATGAGCCATGGCCGCTGAGCCTGCGCGTCCGGAGCCTGTGCTGCGCAACGGGAGAGGCCACAACAGTGAGAGGCCCGCGTACCGCAAAAAAAAAAAAAAAAAAAAAAAAAGTAAGTCTGACAGAGAAAGACAAATACGATGAAAACAAAAAGTCAAACTTATAGAAAGTAGAATGATGGTGGCTAGGGGTGGGGGAAATGGAGAGACACTGGTCAGAGTTCACAAAAAAATAAAAGTGTCAGGAAATATTTTCTAAGATCTGGCAATGGGCAAAAGAGACTACTGCATGTTTTTAGTAGGTATAACGTTCACAGGGAGCTGATAATATAATGATATTTATTAAGATGTACACCTTGGGGCTTCCCTTGTGGCACAGTGGTTGAGAGTCCACCTGCCGATGCAGGGGACACAGGTTCGTGCCCCGGTCCGGGAAGATCCCATATGCCGTGGAGCGGCTGGGCTCGTGAGCCATGGCCGCTGAGCCTGTGCATCCGGAGCCTGTGCTCCGCAACGGGAGAGGCTCACAACAGTGAGAGGCCCGCGTACCGCAAAAAAAAAAAAAAAAAAAAAAGAAGATGTACACCTTAGGAATTATTAGGATATAAGGGTGTGCACCTTTGACTGTCTTTCTAATGACTAGTCTATTTTACCACTTTGTAAGTGTACGAGTATTCTTGAATAATGGTTGTCATACCAATTATTTTTGTCCACAGCAATGCAAATAGATATCATCCACACTAGAGAAAATTGACTTCCAGTCTTCAGAGACATAATCCCAAGCATTATATTTTATTGTCTCATAGAATGCTAACCAAAGTTGCATTTATTAACATGTTAAGTTCGGCATTCCTGATTGCTTTTATCTACTTCTGGTGTTCAGATTCTCCTTCATAGTGGTTTTAATATCTTACTGGTTTCCTCATTAATCAGCAAGCTTAATAAAATATTTGGCATGTATTTTATATTTCCATAATAATCATTTTTAACATTTTGAAAATGATATATTAACAAAAGTTTTATACTCTACAATATACATTGCAGTTTTATTTACAATAGATTAAAAAAAATAAGCCAAATGTCTAACAGTAGTAAAAAGGATAAAGGTAAAGTTTTGAGATGAAGCAACATACTTCTTAAGAATTTGCAATAACTTTGAAACATTCTTATGTCATCATGTTTAGTAATTAAAAGAAGAATATGACATTGAATATGTGAAATGAGGGAGTCTGGCAAGAAACATACCAAAGCTAATAGAGTTTTCCTCTTGTTGGTGAATAATTTTTCTTTTCTATATTTTCTAGTTAAACACTTTCTATTTTAAGCATTTACTAACCTTATTATTAAAAAAAACACTGTTTATTAGAAATACATTACTGGAAGCATAAAATATCATACAATTTGTGCTAAACAAAGGTTAAATAATATTTAAGCAAGCAATAGTGGGATCTCTGTCAGAGAAATTAGATGTTACATTTACATGAGAATATTCAAACTATGCACATTTTCTGAATGTACTAGTCTACATTATAGTGTGATTAAGAGACGCATTCCAAAAAGATCTCACTCATAATTCTAATAAATACACGCACTACTACATTATGGTTTTTAAACCCACATTAATATTTTAAAGGATGTTAATGACAATGTGTTGCCTCATTCTAGGGATTTGGCAATTTACAAGGAGTTTACTCTAGAAGATACCTGAATCCCAAACCTCAATCTTTTGTTAAAAGAGTAGTTTTATTCATTCAAATGTCACACATGATGAGAAGTAGTGGTGGGAGAAAATTCTCTGCAGCTAAGTTAACAGCTATTTTCATAAAAGATTAAACCCAGGTAGGAGCAAAAGCTATATCCAAACTTGAGCTTAACCTCTGAGTGAAACTGAGCTTGGTATTCTCTCTGTAAAACAAGACATCATTCACTCTCTTTAAGAACTTCAGAGTCTCCTGGATAGTTTCATACTCCATCACTTAGATCATAAATTGTACGAGGGCACTGGCCTTTCTATCTTGTTCACATATACCTTCCCAGTGTACAGGGTCTGGCATATACAAGAAACTCAACATATACTTTGTCTAAGTGATCAAAATATTTGACAGCAAATTTGAAGAAATTATATCTGTAATTCATAATATTTAATTGTGAATATCAACGGATTTTTAGGAAGAAGTCACAAAGACTATTAAGATAAAGAAGGACTATCCCTCAACTAAATAAATTTAGGCCAAGAGAAAATCTAGACTTATTTACTCATGTCAAACGTGAATCAGAAGAAAATATATAGAATGGGAGAATCTTCAAAACATTTACATATTTACAGAGTGGAAAAAAGGGAATAAAGTGGTAAATAACATGGCATGCTAAAGAAAGGATCATTTCTAGAAGGGACATATTCAGTAAAGAGAATATTTCTTCCCTTTGATAAATTCTTCTAACTCTCAGCAAAATGGAAAGATGATGAAATAAGAAATACAAACTCAAATGAAAGTAAAATTGATTAGAATGAAAAAGCAAAAATATATCACTGAAAAATCAATTTGACTTCAAAAAGACCACTATGTAAAATTAATAGATAAAACCAAATGACATGGTAGAAAACTGAAATCAGTTAATTGGAAAATTCTCCAAGTTATGACAAGAAATGCAGAACAAAGAACCAATTAGAGAAGATAGTTTTTGAAGTCAGACAACAGAGATTGATCAGAGAGGTTGTTAGTGTTTTATAAATAGAGGGCTGATTAAATATACACCGACAATCTTTAAAGTATAATAGAAGAAAAATTTCAAATATAAAGAAATAACAGAATCTACAAATTAATATGCCATCTTACTACAGGTAAATTTTATCTAATTTAATCAACATTATCTAGATTTAGTCTATTGAAAAAATTTTAAAAACCTCAAAAAAGAAATATCATGTATATAAAAGATAATGTATTAGGTAGTCTTATATTCTGTGCATACAGGTTCAATGCAGAAAAAAATTTACCGAAGATATGAATGAGGTAACATTAAATCCAAGATTTTTTCCAATCAGTCAAGATTTCTTGCAGATAGAAAGGCAACACAGACTTTTAAAAACAGACAAGGTTTCAGGGCACAGCTATTCATTCACATTTCTCCTCTCATCCTTTTCTCTCTGTACTTTTAATTTCAAATAAAATGATTGGTTTCTCTTGTCTGGGGAGTTGGTATAGGTAGGGAATTAGAGACTCTTTCTGCTCTTGTGTTATTTCCATAGCATTTTAATCTATATTACAAATCCTCTGCAGTCCACTATAAATTAAGGGTTTTTGGACAGGAAATCCAGGTTTGTTTTTTGTTTTCTTTTAGCATTTATGTTCTGGTCATCCCTTCCCTGAGGTAAAGAATACTGAGTGATTTATCTGATTCTATGGGTGGTGGGGTAGGGAAAATAATTTTACAAAACAGCAACAGGTAGACAATTGTTGATCTCAAACAACTAAAGACACAATTTCTTACTTATAAATATTTGCATCCTTATGTATCCAGTCAGGGTCCAGTCAGTAGGCAAAGAAAATTCAATATAGATGTTTTCAACAGTAAAAGGGAATTAACTACTAAGAAGGATAAAAATAAACCTATAAGAAATAAGAGTAGCAGATGTCAAAGCACAGTTACTACTTCTAGGGCTGAGATACAGTACCCAAGGAAGGAAAAGACTTGTGAGAGTCACCACACTCCTCCCCAAACCTGAAGGAGGCCAGTAGAAACCTGCCCTCTAGAGTGCTGCTAAGACTCGGGAATCATCACACTGGAGTATTGTCAAGATTCACTGGGAAGCCACTGGGGTTCCAGGGTCCATTGATAGTATTAAAAAGCAGGGCAAATAGGGTGTATTTGAAACTGAGAGCCAGTTTCTTGATAATTGGCACATCTATTGAAATATTTATTATATCCAGGCTTTCTTTTCTAAGAAATTAGAACCTGGGAACCTATCTTGCAGTCAAATGCTCTACCCCTGAGCTAAAATCCCTGCTGGGACTTACCCTAAATTGTGTTTACCATAACCAAAACTCAAACCTAAAAACAGCACAAGACTGCATGAATATTTTTTCAAAGATCACTAGACACTGAGTTGATAAGCCAAGACTTATAGTGAAAGTTTTTCCTTTTGAAATAGGGTAACTAAGGAGGGGATGCCCACTCTCACCACTTCTATTTAACACAGCATTGGAAATCCTAGCCACAGCAATCAGAAAAGAAAAAGAAATAAGAGGCATCCAAATTGGAAGTGAAACGGTCACTATTGCAGATGACATAATACCATATACAGAAAACCCTAAAGTTTCCACCAAAAACAATTAGAACTAATAAATGAATTCATAATTTTCAGGATGAAAAATTAATACAGAGAAATCTGTTGCTCTTTTCTATACTAATAATGAACAATCAAAAAGAAAAGGTAAGAAAACAATTGCATTTAAAATTGCATCAAAAAGAATAAAATACCTAGGAATAATCTTAACCAAGGAGGTAAAAGACATATACTCTGAAAACTATAAAACACAGATGAAAGAAATAGATGATACAATGAAATGGAATGATACCCTGTGTTCATGGATTGGAAGAATTAATATTGTTAAAATTTCCATACTACCCAAAGCAAGCTACAGATTAATGCAATCCCTACCAAAATATCCATGACATTTTTCACAGAACTAGAACAAGTAACCCTAAAATTTATATGGAACCACAAAAGACACCAAATAGCCAAAGCAGTCTTGAGGAAAAAAGAACAAAGCCAGAGATATTATGCACCCTGACTTCAGACTATACTGCAAACCTACAGTAATCAAAGCAGTAGAGTACTTGTACAAAACCAGACACATAGATAATGGAACAGAATAGAGAGACCAGAAATAAACCTATGTACATATGGTCAATTAATCTACGACAAAAGAAGCAAAAAATATAATAGTTTCTACAATAAGTGGTGCTGGGAAAACTGGATAGCTACCTGTAAAAGAATGAAATTAGAACATTTCCTCACACCATATATAAAAATAAACTCAAAATGGATTAAAGACCTAAATGTAAGATGGAAACCATAAAACTCCCAGAAGAGAACATAGGCAGAACACTCTTTGACATAAATTGTAAGCAATATTATTTTGGATCTGTCTCCTAAAGCAAAGGAAATAAAACAAAAATAAACAAATGGGTCCTTATTAAACTCAAAAGCTTTTGCATAGCAAAGGAAACCATCAACAAACAAAAAGACAACCTACAGAATGGGAGAAAATATGTGCAAATGATATGACTGATAAGGGGTTAATATCCAAAATATATAAACAGTTCATACAACTCAATATAGAAAAAAAAGACTGATTAAAAAATGGGCAAGAGACTTGAATAGACATTTTCCAAAGAAGACATATAGATGGCCAGCAGGTATCTCATGAAAAGATGCTCAACACTGCTAATCATCAGAGAAATGCAAATCACAGTGAGATATCAGCTCACACATGACAGAATGGCTATCGTCAAAAAGAACACAAATAACAAATGTTGGGGAGGATGTGAAGAAAAAGAAACTCTAGAACACCATTGGTGGGAATGTAAATTGGTGCAGCCACTGTGGAAAACAGCATGGAGGTTCCTCAAAAAATTAAAAATAGAGCTACCATTCTATCCAGCAATTCCACTCCTGAGTATTTATCCAAAGGAAACAAAAACACTAATTCAAAAAGATACATGTACCCCAATGTTCACAGTAGCATTATTTACAACAGCCAAGCCACAGAAGCAACCTAAGTGTCCATGAACAGATGAATGGATAAAGAAGATGTGGTGTATATAAACAATGAGATATTACTCAGCCATAAAAAAAGAATGAAATTCTGCCATTTGCAACAATGTAGATGGACCCAGAGGGTATTATGCTAAGTGAAATAAGTCAGACAGAAAAAGACAAATGCTGTATGTTATCACTTACATGCGGAATCTAAAACATAAAGGAATGAATATAACAAAACAGAAACAGATTCACAGATATAGAGAACAAACTAGTGGTTACCAGAAGGGAGAGGGAAGGGGGAAGGGGGAAGATAGGGGTAGAGGATTAAGAGGTACAAGCTGCTATTCATAAAATAGATAAGGATATATTGTACAGCACAGGGAATATAGCCAATATTCTATAATAACTTTAAATAGAGTGTAATCTATAAAAATATTGAATCACTATGTTGTACGCTGAAACTAACATCATATAGTAAACTAACTATACCTCAATACTAAAATAAAATAAAATAAAATGTGAGGATAACTACTTATTCCCCACTCTCCCACTAATGAGGAAGTAACTTCTCATAAAGCCTAGTTTCTTCATTCTCATGCAAGTCTTCCTTCTACTCCTTCTCTTTTTTTTTTCTTTTGCTATTCCTAAGTGTCTCCTAACTTTTGCATTTTTCACAAAGTATGAAATTTTGTCTTTACCTTTCTTTGACTCCTAGTAAATTAGGATTACCAATCCTCAGCTTTATTTTGGTGACTCTTCCTACCCTCTACTGTATTCTGTTGGTGTAGGGATAAAGGTTACAATATGTTCTCGTATAGGCCAAGATTATTTATTGGGATCACTTTAACTGGCCTTCCCTATTCTCTTCCCACACTTTGTAAATAGCAAATCTTCTGAACATTTCTGAAGTTATGCCAGAATGCTTGAACACCTGGGGTGTCAGCAACACAATCTTCTCTGCCTCTGGAGCTTCTGGACCCTGTGTGAAACTAATAGACCAGAAAGGATTTGGAGTTTAGTGGTTATATATAATGGTTCAAAATAGACTATTTCTTCATGATGTTCAATGATCACCCACACAAGTCACATCTCAAGACTAGGGTTAAATGACCAGGACTCCGTCTTGTGTACCACAGTCTCCAGAACCTAGAACAGTGCTTGGAATATTTAGTGCTTAATTATTATACATTGAATAAGTAAATAATACTTATATTTTCCCATTTCTTCCATTTCCTTCTGCCACCTACTTTTCTAATCTTTTTCAAATTAGCTTCAAATACTGATGCCTATAAAATTTAAGTGCTCTTTATCTCTTCAAGAAATGTCACAAACTAAAATAGAAAATAATCTCATTTACCATAAGTCATTAAATTTTTCATATTCTGTTATCCAGTTAACTCTGGCCTTTTTCTAAATTGGTGTTTATGTATATTTCATTTTTCTTTTCTTACATTACGGAGTAGCAGTGATCAGCCTGGGAATTGAGGCTTTGCACTTAGCCTTTAAAGGCCATTGACAACTCTTGATCCATTTTATTTTTTGCTTTCTGTATTTACTATTTGATTATGTGTCCAGGGATTTCTGTGGTTTTTGTTGTTGTTGTTTTGTTTTGTTTTTTTTAATGAAGATCTTTGTCTCCCAATATGTATGGTATCATTTACAGAAACCTCTGCTTTATCTTATTCTTGGCATAGATCATCCAACAATATGCATGCTCTGGAGTTAGCTTGGATTTGAATTTATGCAAAGGTACTTATTATTTTAAGACCTTGGGAAAAATAGCTAACATAATTTCTGGTGAAATGTGAGCTGAGGATATGCCCTTTCCTCAAAGAGTTCTTTTCATAATGCATATTCCTGCCATATATTAATAGTCATTATTTCTTTAAAAGGCTGACAGTCTCATCATTTAAGAACATGTATTTAAATTCAGTTCATACACTTCTCTTATAAAGTATATAACGAGAAGTTTATAATTGGCTCTCCTGAGAACTATCTCACTGAGTTTTTCTTATTTTTTCTATTTTTTTCTCTCTGGAAATGAAAATGAAACTTTACTCAGCCTACACTGATCAACATTTAAACAAATAAACAAAGAAACAACTGAATGTCACTGAGGAGGTTTGAAGGAAAGCTCATAATTACATATAATTAGGGAGCTGCTTTGATTAAACTTCTCATACAATCAGTGGCAATGAAAATGTGTTAATAAACAACTTGATTAATTCAGATACAATGCTCAATGACAAATGAGAGTAAATAATTGTATTATTTTGCATTTCTCCTTACAAATTTGGGATACATTGGATGAAGGGGTACCATGAAGTCAAATAACAGATGGGAAACCTAGGTACATTGATTCTAGTCAATATTCTCCAAATGAGGGGCCAGAAAATTACTTTAGATGCAGCTTCAAAATAGCTAATTTCAACTACTGATGTCTAGCTTATATACACTTCCTGAATGAAAAGTCATTAGCTTAATCACTTACCAGGCACGAAATTGTTGTAAGACAACAAGTCAAATATGATTCAGGGATCAGACTATGAGTCTTTGTTAATGGTCATCCAAAATGCAAGTTATTGATGTTTGACCAACATCATATTGGTTTGGTTCATTGGGTTGTTATAGCACTAGGATTTTTTTTTTTAATTTCCCAATATCTGCTTTGCAATAATCAAAACATAATAGACCATAAGAAAAAACAAACAAAAAGACTTCTGACTGTGGATGCAACAATGTTAAGAAAATAAATTAAACAGTCATATACTAAAAGTTTTAACACCTTGAACTAGTTTTGTTTGAATAATGCAAAAATGATTCACTGTGAAAAAAATCTATGAGTATAATATACAATGTCAATAATCTAAGAAAGTCCATTTTTATTTTATAATTAATAACTGCCAAAATACATTGAAATTTAGCAGCAAGTCTAAATTTAAATAGAAATTTGAATACAAAAAAATACAGGTAATTAATAAAGTTATGGAGAATTAATCCCACTTTCCAAAAGAAGAATCCTGACAAATAAAATCTATATAAAGTTGGTTTATATTCTCTCAGGTTGAATATTTATTTGGAACATGGAATTCAGTCTTAAAAAATATATTTCGGGGTTCCCTGGTGGCGCAATGGTTGAGAATCTGCCTGCCAATGCAGGGGACAAGGGTTCGAGCCCTGGTCTGGGAAGATCTCACATGCCGCCGAGCAACTAGGCCCGTGAGCCACAACTACTGAGCCTGCGCGTCTGGAACCTGTGCTCCGCAACGAGAGGCCGTGATTGTGAGAGGCCCGCACACCGCGATGAAGAGTGGCCCCCGATTGCCGCAACTAGAGAAAGCCCTTGCACAGAAACGAAGGCCCACCACAGCCAAAAATAAGTAAATTAATTAATTTAAAAAATATATATATTTCACTGGAAAATATCTTTATATATTCTTTGGCATTGCTTGAAAGGAAATTTTTATTTTTGATTTCAGATCATTATTAGTGATGTTTTGAAAGAGGGGACTTTGAAGGTATCCTAATCTGGTT
The DNA here is from genome assembly GCF_937001465.1 of Orcinus orca. Lineage (NCBI taxonomy): Eukaryota > Metazoa > Chordata > Mammalia > Artiodactyla > Delphinidae > Orcinus > Orcinus orca. The sequence goes on along the minus strand of NC_064570.1, from coordinate 55,414,183 downwards.
TTATGCAAACACTGTAATTCTTGTTCAGTTTTATTGTATAGTTAGTTTTTGAGTACATGAACCCTAATTTACCAGGTTCCTTAAGAACTATACTGAAGAAATCACTGAGCCACATCCCTTTAAAACTTGAGCATAGGCCTACATTGAAAAACTGTAACTTTGTCCATTAATGCAAAATTAGAAATCCATTTTTCCAATTGTGTCTTGGGTTTCCAGCCATTTCTCTTTTTTCTCCTTGTAAGACCAAGTAGACTTATAGAAAACCAATCATTTAAGATGATTCTGGCAGAAGAGTTATAGAATGAGAGCAAAGAGAATTGCAAAGTAATATGGATAAAACTTGATAAAACCAAGCATTCTGAAAATGAAAGTAACTGATGAAGTTAGAACATTTTTATATCAAGTTGTTACTTAAGTGAAGCATGAAAAGTGTTAACGTTATATGAACTTTGAAATCATAGACTGACTATAGAACTCTGTATAATTTATAATTATTTTATATATAAGTTTAATACATATACTACAACTCTATACATATACACTATATTTATACATATACTGTCATATAATGACATATATTTCCATATATATTCATCCTTATATATATATATATATATATGTATACACACACATATACTTCTATATATATTCGTCCCAGCCTTCCCCAAGATATATTCCATGACATAATAGCTTGCATGTATTCAGAATCTGGGCCACTCTTTGTGACATAGGTAAATATTACCATGCTGCACTTTACTTACAAGATAATTGGGACTTGAATATGTTAAATATTGCCTAAAATTATACCTATGAAGTAATAAAGCTGTAGTTTGAACTTGGATGTGTGCACACCAAAGTCTATGAACACATCAATTCCACTATCTCTCACATATTGATAGAAGTTGAGATGAAAGGTATCCATGGTAAAATTAGTCTGGGACACAGGCAGAGTTAAACGTTAGACATGTTGCTTTACTGCTGAAATGTTCAAAGTCTTTTATATGCTAATGCACATTGTGAATTAATGTACTTTATATAAGAAGGATCTAATATGACAATCTGCTCAAACTTATCGACCAAAGAATCCTTTTCCTTCTCCCAAAATATTTTTAGAATTTCAAGGAATTCATTTGTGAGCTATCATAAGACATATAAAACTGTGAATACTGGAGTGCATTTATTCCAGAGCAACAAATAAAACAATTATGAAACATTTTTAAACAATACTATTTGATATGATGTATGTGTATAGACAAGTTGGGTAGCTGGGAAAAAATAGAAAAGGAAAATCAATCTTCTGCATCATTTCCCCTTGCTCCTGATCTCGCGCCCACTTATATCTCCATTGATTTTTTTTTTTTTTTTTTTTTTTTTTGCGGTACGCGGGCCTCTCACTGTTGTGGCCTTTCTTGTTGCGGAGCTCAGGCCCCGGACGCGCAGGCCCCGGACGCGCAGGTCCCGGACGCGCAGGCTTAGCTGACGCGCAGGCTCAGCGGCCATGGGTCACTGGCCCAGCCTCTCTGCGGCATGTGGGATCTTCGCAGACCGAGGCACGAACCCGTGTCCCCTGCATTGGCAGGCGGACTCTCAACCACTGCGCCACCAGGGAAGCCCCTCCATTCATTCTTATATATGGTGCTTTTTGGAAAAACCTGCTATATTTCAGATCAGAGCTTTTCAAAGGTTATTGTATATAAGAATCACCTCAGAGGAAGTTAAAATGCAGATTCTGATTTGGAAAGACTGGAGTAGAGCACAAGATTCTGCATTTCTAGTGAGTGCCTAGGGTATGTTTGAACCACACTTTTAATAGCAAGAAGCTAAGGCAGCATCCTCTCCCCATAAGTGTATTTTGAAAAGACTTTCAGAGTAATCAAAGTCTGTCCCTACCAAGCTTTGATCCGATGTAGTTGTTCCACTGGAAAAAAAAATCTAAAATATTTCATAATTTGATGAAAGTGTAGGATACTAATTGCTTTTTTTCTTTCTCTGAATATTTGTATTTAACAAGATAATAAACATGCTTCAAGAAGAGATTCTCTAACTGGAAACTTTTTTTCTGTTTTGATACGAATTATATTGCCTTTATGCTTGTGTAAAATAATAATTTTGAGACATATTAAAGGGAGAGAATCATATAAGAATAAATGAGTTCATTAGGATAGGCCTTACTCAATATAACTGGCATTTTTGAAATAAAAGGAAATTTGGACACAGACAGGCAAACACAGAGGGAAGACCACAGGAGGTGGTCATCTTCAAGTCATGGAAAGATGCCTCAGAAGAAATCAAACTTGTTGACCCTTTGATCTTGGACTTCCAGTTTCCAGAACTGTGAGAAAATAAGTTCCTGTTGTTTAAGATACTCAGTCTGTGATATTTTGTTATGGCGGCTCTAAGAAACTAATACAAATGCAGTTTATCCAGAATTTGTGAGTATATTTTTATTAAGGCTTAATTGTGTCAAAGGGTTGCAAGATTGTACCTAGTAGATATAATCTATTTCTCATTATATGGAATGTGGCACAGATATGAAGGCTCAGATATGAAAATAAATATAAGATTAGTTTGAAAAATTAAGTATTTTTTGAAAATGTGTATGCGTGTGTAAAATATTACACTTCAAATTTTCACTATCAGGTTAGCACAAAGTTCAAACATTTAATTTCTTCACCTGTGAAATGAGGGTAATGACAAACAGCTAACACATTTTTGTTGGGAGATACAGACTAACTGTAAAATAAATAGCATAGTATCTAGAAAAACTAAGTAATGAAATAGAGCTATTAAAATTCCTCCCCCCCCCAACAAAAGCTGTTCTGCTTTTGTTTCTAATTAAACTCTAACTAGTAAATAAGATCCAATTGTTTTTAGAATGTCCTCTAGCCAGAAGACCTGTAGACATTAAGCCAGTTTCTCTGCCATTGCTTCCTGTAAACATGCTATGCATGCTTCCATTCCCCAGTCATTTTGCCAACATGGCATTAGTAACTATGAGACTTAAAAATCACCCTTGAGGGATGGGACTAAATATAGGGAAATTAAAATAAGAATGCAGATTTAAAGAATGCAGCCACACAGCACAGGGAGATCAGCTCAGTGCTTTGTGACCACCTAGAGGGGTGGGATAGGGAGGGTGGGAGGGAGACACAAGAGGGAGGAGATATGGGGATATAAGTATATGTATAGCTGATTCACTTTGTTATAAAGCAGAAACTAACACACCATTGTAAAGCAATTATACTCCAATAAAGGTGTTAAAAAAAAAAAAAGAATAGCTGGTATGCTCTTATCAGTCCCCTTCCATCCAATAAATATGAAATAATATTGGTAGTAATAGGGCAGCTGTAGATCAGTTTAATTTGTCCATTTGTATTGGTAAACTGGATGGGAAAATAGCCACATCATCGTAAAAGAAAAGTGAGTAATATTATTTATTCTAATGTATCACAAAAAGAAAAATTAATGAAAAGGAATAATAATATACCTCTTTTGTAAAATAAGTTTAAGGAGACTCCTTGGACTAATCCCCTATATTAACACATAAAAATGCACATTCCCCAATATGTTTTTGAATTTTTTAATTGATGCTTTCCTGGTTTACATGGAAGTGATATAACTCTAGTGTGATTTTACTATCATGAGCATCACTATAATTTATTAGTTCCCAAAATTCTTATCCTACTGAATTTTGATTAAAATGACGATGTTGCTGTTTTAAACTGCATTGTGAATTATTGTAAGCAGGCTCCATCATTTTGTAAAATCACAAATGTATTCCTAAATCTTCAACCCTACAGCATTTATTTGCAGATGAACATTTGTCATAAAAAGGAATAAACCATTATTCCTTGACTGGAACAGTTTTAAATGTTAGAATTAGTGAGCTGAGATCATTTAACCTAGATAGTCTTACTTGCAATATAATATTATATAATTGTGAACATATTGACGTGATAACACATGGACCTGCCTTGGATGGATGTTTGGGTGGCACAGCTGGCAATTTTGACTGAGACCTCATTTAGAATCTTTAATTAGGGTTTAACTGTAAATTTAAAAGTCATTTTTAAATGGTTAGTCTTATATATTCAAATGCTCTTATAATACATTCTAAAAATTCAAATTCATTCTTGATTGAAGTCACAACATAAAGTTTAAATGTTATCTCATGGACACTCATTTTCTCCTCCATAACTAGTTGTGAGTCTCCATTTCAATTCTAAGGCTTTTTCCCTTTTTACTGTAATATATCTTGGAAGATTTAAATCACATATTCAAAAAATAATTGTCATTTTAAATTGAACTCAGAGCAGAACAAACCAATTACTGTAGTTGCATCAGTGTAAAGCATTTTACTCTTTTAGCAGCTGTAGAAGTGTGCATACTTCCTCTATCACAATTATTAACTCATTATTACTGCATTTGTATTCACCTCCTGAAGTAGACTAAAAAGCTTCCAGGGGAATGAATATCCTTGAAGTCCATATTGGATTTTAATGGTCTTATTTGACCCAATTTAAAATATGAGAAATCCATAGTTAAATTAATTTAGATTCATCCACAAAATCTTTGGTTGTATGAAATTCCAGTTGCCCATAACCTCACCAATGCATGGTAGTATCAATTCTAGCAGGTATGTAATAATATTTCCTTCTGGTTTTAATATACATTTCTCAGGTGGCTAATGGTTTTTAGCAACTGTATGTGTTTATTGGCCATTTGTGTGTCTTCTTATATGACGTGTTTGTTCAAATCTTTTGTCCATTTTTATTGGATCATTTGCCTTATTATTATTGGATTGTAAACTTTCTTTACATATTATGGAGACAACTGTCTGTTACATTGGTACCACAAGCCATAAGAGAGGCTACAAAAGCAATTAGCTGGCTTTTTATAGCCTCTAAAGTGGGAGAAAGGCAAGGTTTAGAAAGCTGGTTATAGCACTTGCATTAGCTTGTAACCAGTGTTTTCCATGGCTAGCAATCCAATATTATAACAGCTGAAAAAATTCTTATAATATGACATGCAACAATACATGTGGTTATGAGGGCATGTGTGTACAAACATGCATATATAGTTATTATATGTAGTATGTGGCATTGGGTGAGGAACTGAAAAGAATAGTACCCTGTTTACTTTCTGATTAAAAGCAAAATGTGCAAAAAAGTCAAACAAGAGAATAACAATTTTTTTTTTTACAGTTAAATCCCAATTGCTGTGTGATCCCTATCTATGATCATAGGTCCTGGATTTTCTAGGCTAGTTTTAGTACTTCATTTTCTTTTCTTTTTTTTTTTTTAATTGAGATATAGTTGATTTACAATGTTTCAGGTGTACAACAGTGATTCAGTTATGTGCATATATATATATATTCTTTTTCAGATTCTTTTCCATTATAAGTTATTACAAGATATTAAATATATTTCCCTGTGCTATACAGTAGGTCCTTGTTTTTTATCTATTTTATATATAGTAGTGTGTATCTGTTAATTCTAAATCCTAAGTTTTATTATGATCCCTAAAATGAGGGAAATGTTACATTGTTCTCATTTATTATTATTTGCTATATACTGAGGTAGAGATAAGTGGTGCTAGGTACAGAACACAGACTTAAACATCTACTTAAGGAGAAATGTGACACTGTTTAATTCCAAATGCTAAGTGTCATATAAAATCACAAACCATAAGATTTACAGTCATTCATAGTAAGAGAGACACCATCATAAAGGTGGTAAAGGAGGTGTAGCTTTAAATAGAAATCAGAACATACAAAAGAAAAAAATAAAGCAGAGTTTTTTATATAAAATGATGAGTACAAGCAAAGAGGAACACTGACCACTGAAAAAATTTTAAAAACATATACCACATTTCGGAGAACCAATTGTGTAAGTTGCTTGCCAGGCTCAAGATCCAACAAGAGTCACTGTTTGAGTCTGAGTCCAAAGGCAGTAAAAAAAACAAAGAAAGAAAACAAAACAAAACAAAAACAGATATTCCAGCTCAAGACAGTTAGGCAGGGGAAGTTCCTTCTTACTTAGCCTTTTTTGTTGTACCTAGGTCTTGAATAGATTGCATGAGGCCCATCCAGCTTCGGGAGAACAAGCTGCTTTACTCAGTCTGCCTGTCCAGAAACACCCCACAGACACACCTAGAATAATGTGTGACCAAATGTCTGGGCATCCCTTGACCTAGTCAGATGGACACATAAATTTAATCATCAAAGTCACATTCCTTCTTAAGTAGATGGTACATCTCTATCTCCACCCCCCATGTGGATGGATATATCTCATGTCATCTCATGTTCAGTGTACAGAAAATTCACTAACTGTATGTAATGTAATATTTTCCTCATTAAGGACACTTAAAACATGATTGAATTTGATTGTATTTGTTGTCTCTTTGACTTTCTTGCTTAAAGAAACATGAGACTCTGCTTTATCTTTAACTCTCTGTATACGTGCTATGTGTATGCTTTGTTATATATTTTGATCCATCTGCTTGAATTTAGAATTTCTTGAGGTCAGAGAACATGCCCCAAAATGTGTTTGTATTTTTCTCAATTGCTCAACGAGTTCTGGGCACACTGGTGTCACTAAGTCATTCTCTCAAAATGGTTAATTTGGGTGGTAAGTAAATGTGAAGCAGCAGAGGTGCCAACCAATGTGACTTCCGTATGCTTGGCTACTGATGACTCACAGAGGTTTTTCTATGTAATCAGTATTGTTAGATACTGGACTTCCCATCTGGTACTCAAGAATCCAGTGTTATGTTAACTACTGTCTTTTCTCCCTGTAAGTAATTTCCTGGATTCTTCACTTGTGATGTAGTCCTAATCCCTTGTTCTCTTTCTGGTCCCTATTAAAGAAAAATCAATGATCGTCAAACTTCTAAATATCTCCCTGGCTTCCAGTCCACTTGGCCACTGACCACTGTAGACTCAGTCTTTTCTATGATTCTTTCTAGATTATTGTACTTGGAATAGCTCACTGTTCTAACTTAACTCATGCCATAGTTCAGGTTGGCTGTGCTAGTCTGTGTATAAAATAAAACAATTTGTCAATTCAGATTAAGAAGGCAAATATAGTAATTAATACAATATAAAAATGAGAGGGATAGAAATATCTCAATCAAAGAATTCATGCTGATGTGTCTAGAGCCATGGTGTGGTTTGAGGCATGGAAAAGACAAGGGGGTTCTTAGAGCAAATAAGAGAGCATAGCACTAGGAGAGGAGCAGAGGCAAAGTGGCGGCCACCACCACTTCTCCACTGAGCAAGGACTATCATTCATCTTAGTTTTGAACTCTTTGGAGACGCCATTAGTGTTTTGTTTTAAATTTTGCTCTGTTATAAATAGTAATGTTTTACCTAAAAAAGAAGTATGATGAAAGTGACATCTACCTTTCTACATTTCTGTCTATATTGATACTACATCTAATCTGTCTCAAGGTACTGGGCTATTTTATCTCTTAAATAAATGTCGTTATTTTTTTCCCACTGTGCTTATTTACTATTTGTTATCTTTCATTAGAGTATACTGCCTATTTTCATTTTATTATGTATAATAATGCCTGTCATATCTTAAGATATTTTCTGTTGTATTGATATCATTCAAAATATCACCCCTGGGAAAATATCTATATCTATCGATCTATATATATAGCTACTGGGAATGCAACGTTAAATAAAATGTGGTTCCTTTTGATGAAATTTATTTGACAGGACTTATTTTCTCATATCAAAAGTGATAGAATAATTTTAAACATTTGCCATACAATAATTAAGTTTCTGTAATAATAGTTTGTTACATTATAAGGCATGCAGACCTATAGGGTAATTAATAGCAAGGGCCATTTAGTACACATTATCTATCCCTTTGAGTGTCCAATGCCTGTTAATTCTTTTTTTGTTATAGTTGTGTGAGTGTGTTTGTTTCTTTCTGTGATGAAACAGAAAGGCAGAAGCAGCCATCAGTCCAAAACTATAGGCATACAAAGACTTGCGGGGTCAGAACTTTTTTCCACACACACACACACACACACACACACACACACACGTACACACACAGTTAGAATCTGATTGGCAAGACGATTCAAGCATTAGAAAAATTAAATGGCATTCAAAGTGACCAATTAATAAATATTCAATGAAATCTTTACTAACTACTTCAAACATAAAATTGAATAAGACACAATCTCTAAATTTAGAGTTCACATCCCAGGAAAAGATTAAGTCCCATATAAAGATAGGCTATGTGAATACCCTTTCATGGCAGTACAAAGTAACTCCGATACTTGGGAGAGATGAAATGACTGGTCTTCACGAAGCAGACAGTGACATAGGACCCAGCTCTTGATAGATGTTTGGGCATTTGTGAAATGAAGAAAAAGATAGAGAGTATCCTATGTAGAAGGAAGAATGAACGTAAGGCACAGGTATGTGAAAGACTCTACTATTCCACATTTGGCAAAGTAGCTGGAAAAGTAAGTAGAGATAACTTGAGATAGCTTTTGTACTCCTTGAAGAGTACAGCTGACCCTTAGTATCCGCAGAGGATTGGCTCCAGGACTCCTCCATACCAAAATCCGTGGATGCTCTAGTCCCTTGTGTAAAATGGCATAGTACTTGCATATAACCTATGCACATCCTCCCATATACTTTAACTCATCTCTAGATTATTTATAATACCTGATACAATGTCAATGCTACATAAATAATTCCCAGAGTGGGGCAAATTCAAGTTTGCTTTTTGGAACTTTCTGGAATTTTTTTTTGGAATATTTTTGATCAACGGTTGAATCCACATATGTGAAACCCCCGTATATGCAGGGTGACTGCAGTTTGAACTTTATTTGCCTTTGGGTTTCTGTGAGAGAGTGAGATATGCAGCTCTACCTTTATGCTGGGTGACTCTAGCATCAGGGTAAATCATCTTGTAACAGTCGGGGCAAGAAAAGGGACTCGCATATGTTGTACAAAAAGGATGTATAAGAAGGATGGGTAAAATGTTTAATATAGATCTGAGATAATCTGTGACAGCCTGGATGAAAGAGAAAAACGACAGATAAGTAGGCGAATTTCAGTACCTACTTATTGAAATACCTATTTATTGAATGAGTAGGATTTCAATAAATTTAGAGAACAGGGAGGACTTTCTAAGAAAAGAGAAAGGCTATGGACAAAAAAAGATGGCATTGGCAAGCTGACTCATTTGGCTCGAGCAGAGGGTAGGGTGCAAAGAAACAGAAAATTGAAGAGAGGGTTTTAGGCCCAGAGTTCAGACAAACAAAAGTATCAGATATGGAAGCAGAAAAACTATATGCTGAAAGTGTCATTCTGGGAAGATGTGTCGATGGCTCTGTAAAGGATAGTATTTGGGGATATGGAAGCCAGCCTTTTGCAAAATGACTAGAGTCGAGAAGCAAGGGTAGAATTTGATGAGAAACCAATAGTTCATTCACAAAGAAATTCACCAATCACTCCATTTAGAATCAGGGCTATTTCAAAAATTTTTTCACACATATGAGCACTGTGAACGATAAAACCAATACTGTGCTGGTAAATAACTAACAATCATTTCTTTAGGGGAAAACAGGAAAAAAAATGAAAAAATTGATATACTGCATCTGCCAAGTACATGGTGTAAATACTCAGACCATGGCTGATTATGGTGTAAATATACCACGGCCGATTTCAAACTACCAATGTGCTCACAAAACTCTTTCTTTCTTCCTTTCTCTTCTTTTCTCTTTCTAACTTTCTTTCCTCCCTCTCCTCTCCTCTCTCCTCCCTCTCTCCCTTCTTTTTTAGTTGAAGTATACTTGATTTACAATACTGTGTTAATTTCAGGTGGACAGCAAAGCTCACAAAAATTCTTGTACATTAACAATTGACTCTCAGATCCAATAGTAAGCTCCGAAAGCACGTCATTGCTAAATCTAATAACTTACAGTAATAAGGCTACCAAGAAACATACAGATTATCTAAATTCCTCAAACATTTCTATTTCAAAAGGAACAGAGAAGAAATATGGTTAGTGGTTTCATAATCTGAGTATGACTTTCAGATATTGGTTAAACCTAGAAGTGTTCTTTGTTGACAGTATAATGTGTGTTTTCTGGAGTTCCTAAACTTTGGAAAACAACTACTGTGGCATTATAAAAGCTATGTTTCGTGTCATTTTATAATCCCTCCAATAAACTAGTCTCCTTCCATACAAATTAAGTAGTTCCATTTTCGTTGTTGAAACTCTTTTTCTCTATATGAATGCATTTAGCAATCTAAAGTTCTTAGTGTTGCGGCCCACGGCAGACCTAATCATCTGGGAAATGAAAGTCCTATTATATACCCTTATAAATCTTGTTTTATACAGGCACAAGAACATATAACTCAATACAACATCTGTTCCAAAATACGTAATTTTAAAATTTTGAAGTAATTCAAAGAAGTTAGAAAAGTGAATTCTGTGGAACTAACCACCTAATTCTGAAAATTCTACTTTCAAATTAATGTAATTAAATGTTTTGAATTTTATATTTCAAAAATCTAAACTTCTATTATAGGTTCTTCTGGGTTTTTTTTTTTCCTTTTAAATTAAGTCACTTTGCCAAATGCACTGAGCTAAAACTCCCTTTAGCTGAATTTTCTTATATCCACTATAGATGAATTTAGCAGTTAATTAGTCTTACTTTTAAATGTCTTTTCTATGCAAATAAATCATTTAAATATTAAATTTATGTTTTAATCTCTTGTACTTAGGTGAGTATACATAAGTGTTATTTGATTCATCATAGATCAGTTAATAAAACTTTAAAGATACATAATATACTCAAACTATGGAGATTAAAATACAGATACCTGGTTTAATATGCAATTTAATTAAAGCATATGAGCTATTTGTTTAACACTTCTGCTAATTATATCTGAGGACTTTTTCTCTTTGTAAATTATCACATTTTTTAACACCATGAGATCTAGTCTAGTTAACATAAGACCTTTTATTACTTTGCAAGTGCACAGCAGGATATGTAGTCTGAAAACTAACATTAGATAAAAATAATCTTTGCCTAATTTTACCAAGCATGCTAACTTTCAAAAGCTGATTAGAGGTTTTATATCACTTAATATGAACTTGGGTCTTGTCTAGATGTAGAGTTAACTAACATTTTGTCATTTTCAAAAAGATTTATTGGTCTCTCGCAATTAGATACCTACAAGGAGCATAAAAGAATAATTCAATACTTAAAAATGATAGTGTTGTGTGGGTATGCACTCTCTCGTGTGTGTGTGTGTGTGCATGTTGTATTTTGTTTTATTTTATTAGATTTGGATTGGTTTGGTGTAATTTTTACACAAATGCATTGGTATAGGTTTGGAACAAAGGCTTTAACTGTGAAGGAAAACCTTGCTTATTGAAATGCTCCTTCTCTTTGACTACAACTGTTGGTTGTTTCCAGTTCAGATTGAAAATTCAACTCCTAAAACACGATAGCTTTCACTAGGAGCACCAAGTGTACCCAGAATTTTAAAGGGCAACAACATAGCATTCATAGTTATTGTAGACTGAAAGTCTTGTGATTCCCAGGCATAGATGCTGATGTACCAAGATCACTGTGACTTTAGTCATATTGAGCTCACACAGACCATCTCAAGTGAAAGATGCCATCAACCCTCCAGCTTTTAGCTTGCTAGTGAGATATCCTCAGGAAGACACAGCTAAATTCTATTATCTGGGACAATTGTATTTCATCAATACTTATTTCTCTGTACTCGATAAATATTCTTGATAATGAGAAACAGGTGCTCGTTCCTATAAATCATACCCCCTGGCACATTCTCATTTATGTGGCTCTGCATATGCTCTTAGAGAATTCTTAAGTTACTCTTTCAGGAAAGATTTGATGGATGTTCACACATCTTTAGAGCTAGAGGAAAATCTAGAAAGTATCTGTTAACTCTTCCTTACCACTTGGGCTCCAGCACAAACCAACATAAGAGTGCGAAAAAATGAAACACTGAGGCTTCTGGGAGAAAACAAAAAGGGCAAAACAAACAAGGGATAAATTATATTTTGTGAAATAAAAAATATTAAAATCAAATAAAATTAGTAAAAGTATGTAGTTTTAAGAAATATAACGTCACCACAGTTTTCAATCATCAGAGAATGGGAAGTCAGAGCATTCTTGAGATTATTTCAGAGGTCAATATTAAATTTCACTGTCTTACTTTGAAATTACTTGGGTAACAGAGTTCTTATTTTAAATTAACATTTAAATGATATTTTAGACTTCAAAGACCATATTAATTTGGAGGTAGAGGGATTATAAAATAACCAGGATGCTAAACATTTATAACAAAATAAAATACATCTATGCTCTGACATAGATGAAAACATTTCTTCACTACTCAAATTATATTGCTTTAATATATTATTATACAAAATAATCTATCATATTGTAGTATTTTTTGTACTAAAATGACCAAAGATATATATAAAAATGTAATCTTTATCTCCAGAAATGTAAATGGTTAGATGTTTCTCATTATGGATTATATATAATCCATATATAGACATATATATAACTATAGTTATAACTATAGTTATATATATGTCACTAGCATGACAGAGAAAGATAAAACAAAAACTACCCTAGAGGGAAAAAAGAGAGAATTTAAATGGGAGCTTTAATCAAATTCTAATTAATATACTCAGTGTCATATAAAGGCTTGCTCTAGTACACTAAGTTTTGAAGCAATTCGTTTTGTAACATTAGTAATGGTAACATTCATCATAAGATAATAAACTATTATGTAATCTTTGATTTTCATCACATACATATAGGATTATTTTGATAATCCTCAACTAAACAAACATTAAAGTCATAAAGCAAAAAAAGTAATATGAATATACCTAATCATCTATGTTACAAGCCATCAACTCTAAGTCAAACCACGAACATTCCAAAATTTTAAATGGATTTTCTTTCCTTAAGGAAAGGATTATGACTAAGGGTTATGACTATTTCAAAATTATAGACAATTTTAATTTTCTTTTCATATTGACTGCATCATAATCTCTATAATTGTTTCCATCCAATTCTATTTATTTTATTCTTATTACACAAGCAATGTAGAAATATCATCCTGGTTTTACCAGAAACATTTTGTTCAATTCACTTTCTTTTTTTAGTTGTTCTTCCTGTATTCTTCTGAGTTCTTGATTTAATTTGAGATAAATGCTCTGTGGGTTTGTTAATCATCTCCCACAACATATTTGTTAATATATACATACAGACTCATATGTGTGTATAAAATATGTATGTATGATTAAACATATATATAAAATTGTATATGTATAACTTTACATGTATAAAAAATTTGTATATATATATTAATACCATAGTTGTGGACTTCCCTGATGGGTTTCTTATTTTCACAATGGTTGTGTGGAGTTTGGATTGAGGGGGATAGATTGAGAGGGATGCATTTGACAGGTAACTAGGAGAATATCAATTCCCGCCATTAGGAACTAAAATGATATGCTGAAGAATACAACTTTCCCAATTCAGATAAATAAAAGACTACTGTAGAAACTGGCTTTAGGAATTTAAAACAGTATTCTTTCCACAATTTTGATATATTTTTATTTTTATAAACTCAACATACTTTTCCTACAATTCTGTATATTTTATATATATTTTACCTCTTCTCCATATACCCTTCTCATCTGGTCCAAGAATTTAAGTATATCCTTTTAGCAAATGTTCTTCCCCATATCAATCCAGACTCCTCTATAAAACAAACTAGTAAAGAGCTAACCACAACATAATGTGATTAGTTCTAAATAAATGGCTGTGCATAGTACCATGGGATATTTCTTAATGGGCAAGTTTTATAATCAAAGAATCAGAAAATGAATGATCCTTATCCCCTGATCTGCTTTCAATAAGTTTTTCACCCATAGACTGTATGAATGGACATTTTAAAAGAAAAATTTAAGTTTGTTCATTTAGTTGAAAGAAGTATATGTATAACCATTCACATTCAGTCCTACTGTATGATTACTTAGGTAAATTAAGATGTTTGGAATTCCTTCCTACATGTAAATATTTATTGCATTTGAAGAGGTTATTTACAAATGAAATACTGTAAACAAGAAAAGCTGGTGGTGCACGGTGCATATTGACAAGGAATTTTTAAAACCATATTTAATTTTTCAGAAGCTATAGTTTTAAAAATCGATTCCCATTTTGCTTATATCAAGCTTTGCCACATTAATGAATTGTTTATTTGCCTACTTTGTTTTTTGTGTGGGTTGCTTTATCATTTTTTTCATTTTCTAGTTCACTGAATTCTAAATAAGTTTTATGAATGTGGAAAATTCTGATGGTGTTCGTGGATTACTCGTTCATTGTCTCCCCCCCTTAATTATATTTAATCTCTCTTGATTTTTTTAATATTCCCCAGATGAAAGACATCTTATATGCAGATTGTGATGATAATCTATAATCTTCTTAAGCATTTTACTTTTTCAGTTCATAAAGTATAAAATCACTTGCATTCTCTTTTTAAAGATGAAATGCTTATCTCCACAGATTTTGAATATAAAATCATATATGCAGTCAGAAACAGGTGAATAAATAGAAGTCCATGCCTCAAGAGAAACTGAAAAACTGCTCCTTTGGAGTTGACAGCTAGGTACGGCTATCTCTATTAAATAGCAACTCAATTGCCTTTCCTAGGAAGAGACATTTTTAGGATGGATTCAAACTTCTAACGAAGTACAAGCTTCTTAAAATACCGCAGCAATTCTTATAGGAACGTGTATAGTCCGTCTAAAATCACACTGACATGACTGGGGACCAATAAGCCAAACACTAATGCTGTATCTCAATTCAGGATCTGGTGAGGGAGAGAGGGCTTTAGTTTGGCTTTAGTTTTCAATTGGCTTTAGTTTTCAATCTTCTCATTAGCTCTGTAATGGATATTAAATTGTCAAGCAATTCTGATGAATGCATGTAATGGCACAATTTATATTGGCCTTTACTATTTCTTTTCCAGAGACTCATTGCCCCCCTACCCATCTTCTATATCCCATTTCCCCATAGTCTGAGTAGGGATTTTCTGCCACCTTCTCTCATGTATCATCTCTCAACTATAACCGAAGTTCTCAAGTACTTTTCCTGCCCTTGAGAGTGCTAACTTATGAGTACTGTGAAGTAAAAAGGCCATGGTCTCCACATTCAAACCGCAAGTCTTTTACTTCTAGCTATGTGAGTGTAGACAATTCATCTGATCTCTGGGAGCCTCAGTCTCCCCATCTGTACAGTGTGCAATCCCTTGGCAGTGACAACACATTAATGAGACGAAAAGCAAAAGAGAAGGAACTTGGCACAAAGTATTTGATATTAAGATATTTTAAAAACTAAGCCTAAATTACTTATGGATAATTTGTTTCCTGAGACTCATACTTTGATTATCTGGCTAAGAATAGAATATTATGCTTCGAGTGATTTGCCCTTGACCCAATTCAGAATTGGAAGTGCAAATCTCTCATAATTTTTTGGGTAATAGCCAAAGTAGTGACAAGAAGAAGGCATGGGAGACCCTAGGTGGTTTATGCCTATATTTTATGTTTTTGTTGGAGAATTGGTATCCCAATTAGAATTTTTAAATGTTGACTATGATGAAGTTGCAAATTTATCCACATTGTACTCAGATAAGCAAATTTAGCTTCTTTAACTCTTCCCGTAATTCATCTGATCCTTCTCCATGTACCCTCTTCCCTCGACTTACAGAGAAGTGTGGTGTTAAACACACTCACACTCACATGCATGCACACTCCCCACACACAAACATACAAACACATGCATGTCCTGAAAGTGCAGTATAACCCTATCTGATAAGCTCAGAATGGCCAAATAGTTTTACCATCAGTTTATGCAATCTATTTGTTCTTGATAATTCAACATTTCAGGTTCAAATCACACCTCCAGATTCTTCCCAAGACAGTATCAGTATACGGAAGTTTGCATGATCATGTTTTGGGAAATATATACTGGTTACTGTTCCCAGAGAAGAGATCGGGCAGAACCTGTTCCTGGGCCCAGTGCAGGTCAAGTTGATGGCTGCTGTGATCTCTTCTCTGGCTTTTCAGAGGTCACTTAACCTCACTTTAGCTATGCCATACCACCACTGCAATTCCCCTTTAGTCTGACCCCAGGTTTCTGCTCTGGAAGTTTCAGTTACAAAGTACTTTCTCTTCCACTTCCCTGAAATCCCCAGTAAACTTGCCAAACAGAACCATCAGATTCATGTGACACAGGTGCTGAAGAGACCCTCAGGCCTTCCTTCTGCTTCAACAGGTCTCAAAGCTCATTTTATTCTCATGGCGGTTACAACGTGAAAGACACAGTCTACAAGTCTAGAAGTCTTCCCACAACAGCGCAAACAGAAAAGATACAACTCCTCTGCCCTGGGCTGTCTCGTCAACCTGTTTATCACTCCTCAGGGACCCTGGGATTGCAGTTTAGCAAAAAATGAGTGGAGGTCACAGCATACCCTCTCTCTGCCTTCCTGAAAATCCCTACCCTTCATCCCACAATCCCACTGAGTGGCAGGAGTCAGCTTTGCCCCTTCCTCTTTTGACAGTCCACAGGAGCAGAAAAGATGTGCTTTCTCTTTTCCCTTTTTCCTGGTTAAGACACACATATGTCCCGTCTTCTGATTTTCTAAAATAACATTTATTCACTCTGTCACTCTCATGCCTACCAGAACGGAAACTGGATTACTAAATAGGAAGCATGAATCTGAAGGAAACTCAGAAATTAAAAAATCATTACATAACTTTTATTAATGGATTAACTATTACCTATCATCCCTTATTATATAAAAAATTTTAGCAAATACTGCAGGAATTGAACCTGATTACAAAAGTAAATTTGCGTTTCATTGTTTATGATAAATGAAGACACAGTTCATATTTTTGTGGCTGGGAATAAGATTTGTATAAGATGTTGTTGTGTATGTGAATATATTATATATATATATATATATTCTTTCTTTTCTTTATTCATTATCTTTTAGTCTTCTTCCTTTCAATCTTGTATCTTGGAAAAAGGAGGTTATGTAATTTTTTTGCCTGTATGTTTGTATTTTATTTCATTTGTAGAGAAACTCTGGCATTGGATATAACATTGAAATAGTTTTACATGGTTGTTTTAGCTCTTCACAGCTTGTTATCACAGTGACCTACACTGGACAAATAGGTTTCCTCACTTGTTGTCCAGAAGCCTTTCAATCCTTATTTGAATTAACAAATTATCTCTTTAAAAAAAAAAAAAAGCCTATGGGGCTTCCCTGGTGGCGCAGTGGTTTAGAGTCCGCCTGCCGATGCAGGGGACACGGGTTTGTGCCCCGGTCCGGGAAGATCCCACATGCCGCGGAGCGGCTGGGCCCGTGGGCCATGGCCGCTGAGCCTAAGCGTCCGGAGCCTGTGCTCCGCAGCGGGAGAGGCCACAACAGTGAGAGGCCCGCATACCGCAAAAAAAAAAAAAAAAAAAAAAGCCTATGACTTCATCCTCAAATAAAAAACGTACTGCAAATGTGAAAATGTTTTAGTTATTTATTTTGCTATGGATGCTGTATGATTAAATTCTTTAGCATTGTTAAATTTTGTCACTTCTGAGAAAAAATTAAAAAGACCTAAATGAAAGTGAGTTGGGCTCTTAGAAGTGAGTACAGATATACTGCTGGCAAACTAGTGCCAGTGAACAGGAAAAGAGAAAATGATCTTTTTACACCATTTAAAAGCTATTTTTTAATGGCCAGTGAGAATGACAGCTCTTTGTACCTGATAAAATTATCTGATTAAGAATCCAACTGCGCCTGAAAATTGTCACTTTAGTCGAGGCTGAATGCATGAGACATATGTCTTATCCCTGCTTGCACTTCATGGTTTACAGTTTTATTGTTTCTTCACTTGAAATACAATCTGCTATATAGCCATTAGAGCATTACTTTTCCCAGTGCTATAATTAAGGTCTTCTCAGTACTTCTACTGTAACCCCTATTTTTCAAGGATTTTAAATGGTACTATGGAAAATTTTAAATTGGTATTTAATGTTTAAAGCGTAACTATATTTTTTTCCAATTAAATTAGAAAAGTAACTGGGTAATTTGGAGTGATGAAATCATTGAAAAAAAGGAGATATTTTCATGATTTTTTAAGCTACATTTTGAAGACGTGATATATTTTAAAATGTAGCAGCACACGTATATTATAAAGGAAATTCTATGGAAGATTCATATGTAGTAAATATAAAATTAACATGTAAATGCACAAGTCTGGTTTTCAGTTGTAATCGACACTGTTGATTCTGTTCCTCCCCATACCTTTAGCCGGTGATGCTCTCATACTCTGAGTTGCTACTTCCTCCTGGAGAATAGCTCTCAACAGGCCAAGAACAGCTCTATCTGTCTTACTGGGGACTGTCAGACTCTTCACCAAAGGAGTTAAAAAATCTGGTCCCCTGGCATTAAATGGGACAAATTTTATTTATTTTATTTTTGCTAGGTTTAGGGTTTAGACATTTTGGTCTTCTGTTTACATAGAAAAATGATGGGGATGGAGATTATGAGTTTATGTCCTGATATATACACAGCTTGAGGGTATTAAACTAGGGGATTGTGGGCAGTTTCACACAAAAGACTAGGAAAGGGAAGTCCCTCAGGGGAGAAAAGAAAGTCAGACATAAAGCTGATGACTTTGGAAATTGATAAGGATTTTCTATGAACCCCCCTTTTTATATTTAGAATTAACAATTTGAATGCCTCACCCCTTGTGGTAAATTTGGTGGTTAAGTAATCAGAGGGGGTGGGAAAAAGAAATAGGAAAATCATTGTGGCACCAAGCCCAAGTTAATCGCCTGCCAAGATAACATCCTTTTTTACCTTTGATCCCATAACCTTCCCTGTTTCCTACACTCCTCTTCTCCTGAGAGCACTCCCTCAATCAATTCCTTTCTCAAAAACACTCTCTCTGCTTTTAGGGAACCCAATCTAAGGCATTAGTACTCTTCCCTTTGTCTTTTAATGGAAATTCATTAAAAAGCTCAGAGCCAATATTGCAGAATGAAAGGATACTCTCAATTTAAGATTTTTCCTTATATATATAAATATTTCAAGCCAAATATTTACACAGCTACTATCTTTTTGTCAACAGCTAGAGTGCTTTTCTTGCCAATAAATATTTTTATGAGGCAAGAAAGTAAAATGTTACCTGTATGCTTCTTTTGAAGAGTTTGCCAAATTCAAGTGTTGAAAAATCATAGCCTTATCCAATGTATTCTATTTCACTGTAGAATATATGTCTATCCAGTTAAATACAGGAATTCCATTAAAGATTCTTCCCAAATGTTAAGATACTCCAGAGTGCAAATAGGGACCTTCTGTCTGCATTTCCTACACCTATTTCATGTCCTCTGAAGGTATCTTTCCACGTGCCCCTAGTGACTCCATCACAGTCTGGTGAATTGTGGAACTCATGCAGTTCAAGTCACTGTTCACTCTGGTTCAACTTACTGCTACACCAAATGGCAACCAATGTTTCGCTTAGCACCATCAACAGGAAGTGAATCCTCACTGGTCACATTTTCTTTCATGTTTATTAGTGAAGACCTTGCTTGCTGCTCTTGAAAGAGAGATGTTGGTTACACTGAGTCACAAGTGTAGGGGAAAGAGATAAGGTCTGTCTCAGATTTTACCACATGTGAATGTGAAAGCTCTTCGCCACACCTGGGTTGCACATATTACTAGGTAAGACAATGTCAGGACTGGAAGTACCAAGTACCAAACCCATTCTGGCTTATATTAATAATTTTTTTTTTTTGGACCCACTGCACAGCTTGTGGGATCTTAGTTCCCTGACCAGGCATCGAAACTGGGCCCTCGGCAGTGAAAGCGCAGAGTTCTAACCACTGGATAGCCAGGGAATTCCCTTTACTAAAATTATTAATAATAATATTTTGATAAGAAAATAAATAATCCGGGCCAATTTAAAGCTCGATGGAACCCAATATCCGATCCATATAAGTGTGATACATTTAATAAAATATAACTTGTACCTCTGCTTTCAGTCCAGTTCCACTCCTATGAATTATCCATGCTGCTGCAGATGGGATATTTATAAAATCCAAATATGATCATACTACTCCCTGTAAAAAAATTCCTTCTGTTCTCCAATATGCCTCAGAATAAAGAACAAAACCCTTCCTTCTGCGTCCCCTCTCAAGTTCAACCTGGCCTCTACCTTTACTTCCCCAAACATACCAGTTCCTTATGATGTTGTTACATCTTCCTGAATTGCAATTCATCTTTCTCCCTTTCATACATTACTCACCAATATTCTATTATCCTTCCTAACTCAACTCAAGTGTCACCTCCTCCAGGACACCTTGACCTCTCCACTCCAGCAAGAATTGGTGTTTCTTCCTATGCCCCCATACAGCACTGTGCTTACCTCCATTATGGTAGCTATGAAAAGGTATTAAACTGATGGCTTAATTGTCTTTCTCTAAGTAAACAGACTGCAATATCCAGATGCAAAGGTTTAGCTCCTTGGAAAGTACCTAATACCATACTCCCTAAATATTTGACATAAACTATTGAATAAATAAAATCTGAATGTACAAAAATGGATAGAACATGGTTCCTTTTTCTAAGGAGCCGGCCATCCAGTGTGAACAGATGCTTTTCAACTTATTAAGCTATGTGCAACAATTATAAATAGATTATATCCACATAAGAATTTTTTTTTAGATTTTAATCCAGAACCTACTTGAGTTTTCTGGGGATTTTTTTGGATGAAGAGAGGAAAGATTTAAAGAGTATATTTGTAACAATGTTTCTTAGCCTTTTTTTGGCTGACGTTTACATGTTGAAGTGCCAATATGTGGATCAGGTAACATCCCATTCACCCTGCCCAGAACTTCCATCTTTTCTGAGCAGACAAAGCCTTCTTAACTGTCAGTGTACTTGAAACACTTAAATGGGCATCTAGTCAAATGTCTTCATTTAACAGTTGGTTTTACATGCAAATAGACAGACTGTAGAGGGACAATAAAAGCCAAATTTTAGTGAAGGACAATGGGAAACGTGAAGGAAGATGATTTGCATGTCATGTAGGAAGCTGGCCTAATGAGGTTGTGGTGGACACAGTATGAGACTGAGCACAAACTCTCCTTTGAAGTTCAGAACTCTTTCCTTATGCTTCTACCATTGCCTATCAGTGACTCTAAGGCAAGGAATTTTATCAAAATTACAGTGGCAGTGGTGACAATGAAGTTTTCAAACAATGCATACACCTTTGTGAAATAAAATTCATATTTTATGGCAAGACAAGAAAAATTTAAACAAAAAATTTCTTCTCTGCCCTTTGGCCTCTTCTCTCTCCTCTATTGTGCATTATGTATCTGCATTATGCATCGACGACCAGTCCTCCCCACTGGCGGAAATACCTGCTCAGCCATAAAGAGCAACATTCTCCTATCACCATCAAGACAACTCCTTAAAAGACAATATTCCTTCGTGACCTCGTAAGGGTCACGATGACCCACCACTTTGTACTTACAGACCTGGATTGTGCAAACTGTCAATAATACATCATTTAATGTACAGCCCTCTGTCTCAGAAAACCCATATAACTGTACTTTAACTTCTAGTGAGTGGAACTGTTCTCAGATGTCTCTCAGAGGCTGTTCCCAGTTTATAATCCTCAATTTTACACAAATAAAAATTTCCATTTCTTTCTTATATTGACTGATTAATTTTTTGTGGACACTCAGGAGATACAGATACATTTTATAGGTCATTTTCCTCTTACCCATCAATTTCTCCCAGTCCAATCACCCCCACCCAACACACACAGAAACTCAAACACTGCCACAAAAATCATTAGTGATTCAGTGATAAAGATAGGGATATGTCACATTCCTCAGAGGCAAAGCTGTAGAAAAAAGATGGAGTTCCACTAGCCTGTATGTCCTAAGAAAGAGGAGAGAGTGTGGTAGTAAAATAATGTAAAAAACAACAAAAAAGAAAGAAAACAACTTCTAATTTCTTGAGCTACTCTGCAGACACAACCATCTAAAATTAATGGGCAGTAAAAGGTAAGGCGTTTTTTGTTTATTTTCAGGTGTCTGCACCTGGACCCTGGGAGGCTGACAACATGGTTAAACTGCAAGACTAAAAGATCAGGAGTGGGCCAGCCCACTTCTTTACAAGGCCAGGGAATCTGCAGACTTAAAGCAAAGGACACCAAAGAGTGTGAGAAGATCTGCAAAACTGCAGAAGGCAAATGCAAGTACTTTAATCCATTGTCCTGCCTTATCCTCATTTCTAAAGAGCCACAATTCAAGGAAGGGAAGGGATTAAGGTTTTTAAATTGTTAGGAAGTCCATAAGTCTATTGGATTTAGGGACAGACTATTAAGGCAACTCCTACAGGAACCACAGATTGATGAGATGTAGGGGACATTTTGTATATATCCCGATAAACTTGTAATTGCATTCAGCACTGATTGAGCACCTAATCTGTGCTTTGTCACATGCCAGTTATGATATATAAGAATTACTAGTTCATGAAACTATTTCTTTATCCTTTTTTCTTTTCTGGCTCTAGAGATTGTTATTGAAAAATATCTGTACTATGAATGTGACAAACATTTATTTATTATTACTGTGTGGTAAATTCCGTAAAAATAACCCAACTAGCTATGCATGTAGAAATAGAATAGGGAGGATTTCCCAAATCCCTAACATACGGTATTGGCAAAAGTTACAAATAAGTTCTTTTAATTTTTCTCTTTCATTCTTGTAGCTTGCCATCAGTTGAATGGTGATACAAGTAACTGAAACAAATAAAATGATGTATATCCAGCATGGGTAGAAGTAGAAACTAGAGATATCTGCTCAGCGGCCATGGCTCACGGGCCCAGCCGCTCCGCGGCATGTGGGATCTTCCCAGACCGAGGCACGAACCTGTGTCCCCTGCATCGGCAGGCGGACTCTCAACCACTGCACCACCAGGGAAGCCCCAAGTTAGCGTACTTAATTGTGCTTTTTAATACATAAATACAGCACTCATTCTTTAGATAATGTCTCCCAAGTTGCTTAAATCTTTTTTTAAACAACTGATGAAAGATGTTCAAGTAAGCACTAAAAGAAACAAGTCTCATTTGGAGTTGAGACTGCACTATTAACCACAGTTCTCACTTTCAACTCATCTCTTTTATTGCTTGCGTTTGTATTTTTTTTAATCCTTTCTATTACCTATGATAAATCTCAGTCCATTCTCTTTTTATGACCATAGCTTTTGCTTACATGCACCTACCAGTTGGAATAAAGGTATTACATAACTTATTATTACACATTTGCTGCTGATTCTGAGCTTTAAATGCTCTCGCAGCTATTAAATTTTTTCAGAATAAAGGATCTCTCCAGCCTTTTGAACTTATATTTTAAACCGCTGGCATCTGCTCTCAGTTTTTAACACTACCCAGCTCTACACTTCGGTATCTACAGTCAGCTTCTTCTCACTTGTGGGTTTCAACCATCATAAAAGGCAAGCATATCCTTTTGTTGTTGTTGTGTTTTTCCATATAATATAAGATAAAGTTGTAATTCTTCCAGAGTGCTAGCCTGTTCACTTGGAGCTTCGTGTTTTTATTTTGGTTTAGAAAAACAATGAAATCATTAATCCACTTGAATTAAAGCATGCCTTTAGACAGTTAAAGCATATTACTTTATCATGATTCTCATGTAAAGTACATAGCTAGATAAACTTGCATCAGGTAGGAAATGCACCTGTGCCATCTGGAAATTTTAGTTGTTTAACTGTCGATTTCAAAAGCTCTGTATCATACAGTAACATTTTGACCCATAAGTCTAATTTTGTACATCAAAGCTCTCTTTCCATCTTGTAAAGTTTTCAAGTACGTATTTATCATCAAATTATTTAAATCTCCTTTAGTTCATTGAGAATAGGCCACATTAATTTCTTTAATATCCTAAGTATCTCTTGCCATGACTATGTGGTTCATAATACTATTATCTTCTAATAACATTTACATAGCTCATGACTAATCTTTAATTTAAAGTAATTAACTGCAATGTGAGTGAGTAAAGATTTCAAGAAAGACTCCTTTGTTGTTTGGTTATGAGAAAAAATATGAAGCCAAAAAAAGTTATGCCAAAGAAGTTATGCCAAAGTGACTTCTATATTTCATTTCATTATCACATTTTTAAGAGCCATCATGCTCATTAACGACGTTAATCTTTCATAAGCTTCTTTCATTTTCAAATCAATTGCTTGTCAACATAATTACTTTTTATAATCATAAAAACATTTACACATACATTAAGAATCACCTGTCTTATACATTTTAAATGTGTTAATGTCTATGGGAGAACTAAAAATATCCTTATAGGAAACAAAAGATTTTAAGAGTACTAAAATGTATCAAGATTATGGGCTTCCCTGGTGGCGCAGTGGTTGAGAGTCTGCCTGCCGCTGCAGGGGACGTGGGTTCGTGCCCTGGTCTGGGAAGATCCCACATGCCGCAGAGCAACTGGGCCCGTGAGCCACAACTACTGAGCCTGCGCGTCTGGAGCCTGTGCTCCGCAACGGGAGAGGCCACAACAGTGAGAGGCCCGCGTACCGCAAAAAAAAAAAAAGACAAACCAAATCAAAAAAAGTAAACACACACACACAACTACTGTTTACTTTGACTCATGTTATGTTCCATCCACTCTGCTGAGCTCAATTTGTCTTCCAAACATGAATATGAGGAAACAGAGGCATAGAAAGTTAAGTAAACCGTCAAAAATTACACAGCTACTAATTGACAGAATTTGTGAAACAAAGAACCAGACAACCTCACTTCAAAATC
This sequence comes from Orcinus orca, assembly GCF_937001465.1. Taxonomy (NCBI): domain Eukaryota; kingdom Metazoa; phylum Chordata; class Mammalia; order Artiodactyla; family Delphinidae; genus Orcinus; species Orcinus orca. Next base: position 55,389,236 of record NC_064570.1, on the reverse strand, counting down.
CAAGTCCTTAACCACTATGGTATATTGCCTCTAGAAAATGACATCTGAAATATAAAAGAGTGATCTATCCAGTAATGTTTTTTAATGTTAAGAAACTACTTGACTTAAGAGGTCTCCCAGTCCCAGTTTTAGCACATATAAAATTAAATCTGTATACATATCACTGGATCTAATGCATATACTGTAAACTGTAAAGGATTTACAGAAATAGTTGTAGTTGTACTATCATTATTGAGGTTGGCACCATGGGAATGTTTCAGAATAGCTGTATTGCTATTCCTCAGCAATGGAATAATGCAATTTGACAACGGAAAAATGATGGATTCCTTCTCATTTGTTTCAGCCTCAATTTAAAAAGTAATATTTATTTATGTTGCACAAACATGGAATTCTGACCATCAGTCTATAAAAAGGCTAGAGTTTACAGGTGTATTGTAATTTAATTATATCTATTACTTTTAAGTGTATTTCTTTTAAGCAAGTATCAGGAGGGAAGCCATATAAATTATTTCCTTTGTGGACTCATCATCAAAAAAGATACAATAATACAAAGCCTTTTGTAGTTCTACTTGGCAGAATAAACTAAGACCTCAAAACAAATAGGAGCCTTCTTAAGCCTTTTTGTTTGTTTCCTGAGCTGAGGTATAAGCAGTGAGCAAGCTCTATGTGCTAGAAAAGCAGTACATAGCAGCCGGTGCTTCATGCCTTGTCTAATACATATGGATGTAGCAGCTTTTCATGAAAGGAGTAGTTCTGCCATTGGTATAAGAGAGGGAATAAGTTGTCTAATTCTAAGCTAAGGGCAGGAAGGTCAGCGAGAGAAGCATATTTTACTTCACTTTTAAGACCAGCTTGAATGGTAGCAACTGTGGCTGGAAGCTTAGGCTTCAATCCAAGCATGAAAAGAAAAATATAAAAAAATAAATAACTAAAAGCGGAACAGCAAAAACTAGGGAGAAATCAATAGACTAAATGAGATAGTGTTTGTTTTTCATTTAGTTTTGTATATTAAAGAAATTGATTTGTCATCCAAACTATAAAATCTGAGAGCTAATTAAATACAAAACCTTCCATTACCTAAATTTTCTCTCAACAAACAATGATATTAAAATGTCAGTAACAATAACAATCTAAGAAGCCAACAGAAATAGAATCAATGACTCACATGTTAGAGTGGAACATATCAGAGTAGTTTAGATGGTCAGAATTTCTTCTATTATTGAGGGATTTTATCTCATATCTATTATACATTATTTTAAAAACAACTCAGAAGGAAAAACACTGCCAGAAATTTATTTCAAGAAATTGGTGCTTGGGCTTCCCTGGTGGCGCAGTGGTTGAGAGTCTGCCTGCCGATGCAGGGGACATGGGTTCATGTCCCGGTCCGGGAAGATCCCACATGCTGCGGAGCGGCTGGGCCCATGAGCCATGGCCGCTGAGCCTGTGTGTCCGGAGCCTGTGCTCCGCAACGGGAGAGGCCACAACAGTGAGAGGCCCGCGTACCACAAAAAAAGAAATTGGTGCTTATCATAAAATTTCTATATTAGTTAAAAGGAGTTTTAAAATTAAAAAATGGTAAACTTCTTTGAGTAACAATTGCCATAGTTTTGTCAAAATGTATGTATTAGTTTGTATCATAATGTATAATAGTAAATTTGATGTAGATATCTCTAATTTTTAGAGCACTGTATTAGACCCTTGGGAAAGTTTTATTCTTCAATATATATTATGAAATCAATGTTACGTATTTGACACAATAGCTATTTATAATGATTTTTAATTAAGTGGTTTTTTAAATTCAATTCAATGCTTAAATAATAGCATACTAAAATGTTTAAGAATAAATATTCAGATGTACATATTACAATGTGCATATTATTTTTAATATATAAGGTATGATAGCAGACTAAATCTCAGGAGTTCAGTTGCATACAAAAAGACATTAGAGTTTAGAAAGTGTAATAAATAGTTGAATAAAAAACTAGACTATGATAGAATATCAATTGTGTAATTATTATGGCAAAACATATAGGGGATCACCAAAACCAAAACAAACCAAACAAAACAATGGATTATTCCTGGGAAGTTAAATGAAGCTTCTCAGAAGGAGTGCTATTTAAATTAAGCCTTGAGGAATAAATAGCTTAATCAGACCTGTGTGTGAGTAAGATAACTCTGACAGCAATGTAAAGAATGACAGATCTAGAGAAGCGAGAGAGGAATATTTGTTTTCAACATTTTAAAATAAATTTGGATTCATTAATAATTATAAAATTTATTTTTAAACATTTAAATTAATAAAATTTGTGATTGATTTGTGAAATAGAATATACATATCTGTACCCAAACCACAAAAAAAGAGGTGGAGGGAGAGAAAAGCAGGGAGCAAAAGAGCAGGTGAGGCACGCAGTGAGAACTTGACAGACAGACTGCTTGCAGCATGTAAAGGACTGGTCCATGGCACATAAAGCTGAAATCAGAGGTAGACCGAGGGGATATGGCATGGAGCACGAGTAATACTGTGATTGTAAAATAGGACTACATCTTTTACCCTCCTCCCAATAAGAGGTGAGTTCTATACACTAGTTACTTAAACTTTCAGCCTTTGCTTTGTTCTTGGAGCCCTCAGCCACTATATTAAAAGTTCAAACATTTAGTGGTCACCGTGCTGTGAGGAAGCTCAAGTTACACAGAGAGGCCACAGGTAGGTAAACATTCCTAGCTGATCCTGATCTATAAGTCATTTCAGCCTAGATGAGATGCAAATGAGTATCAAGATAATTCTTGCCTTCTGTTGCACTCCTCACCTGCAGGTATTTTAAGAGAATGTTTCATAGAAACAGCTGATGCTTTCCAGATGGGCCAGATGTTTCTAAGCTGGGTCACCATATACTGGTACCAGAGGAGTGCAAATAGAGATAGGAAATAGAGATAACTATCCAGATGTGCCCTATCAGAATGCCTGCCCCACACAATGAAATGGTGGTTGTTTTATGCCACTTACTTTGGGATAATTTTTATGCTAAAAACTGAAATAAATAATACCTGTCATAGCCATTAAATTTACTTCCTTGTATAGTTCTTATTTGTAGGTAGTAATTAGGTCATATAATGGGTCATATAATGAGTTAGAAGAGTGTTTCTCCGTTTATTTTCTCTGTTAGAGTTTGAGGCTTGAACTCTCTGTTCTTAACTCACTTAATTTATTCATTATTTATTACGTTTGGTCTAAATCATCTTGTCATTTATCTATATGTTTTCCTGCCTATTGTTTCAGTTACATTTCCCTGTATTATGAAATTTCATCTTTCAAGTTCTTAACCTTCTGAGATTCAAGAAAAAAGAACAAGAGACTCATAATAACAGCATCCTTCTGCTTTTTGAAGTGTTTTATGCATGTCTTGAACATGTCTAATCATAGGGGACATTTTTCGAGACTTGGCTTTCTTTAGTTTTTTTTTTTTTTTCTTCCCTTTGGACAGACATTCAGTATTGACTCAACTATGTGTAGCATATTTATGAACTAACATCCTTGCTTATATAATTTCCCATCAAGTAACCCCTAGCTATTGGCTACTTTTGAAATATGTTTTGGTTTTACATTTTAAGTGGCAGCAACTTTTAAATACGCGTATCAAAACTATTGCTTTTTAAAAATTAACCAGGCTTCAGCCTATTCTTACAGGTCAGAAATGTTAATGAAGAGAAATAACTTTTTTGCTAGGTGTTTCCGTATGTATTGTTTCATTTCATTTACACAACCACACTTCTTGCTATTTGTTATTATAACCACACTTTGGAGATGAAGATCATGAATTTCATAAGGATTACGTTATTGCATTGGGTCAATATGGCTAATAAGTTGCACACTTGAAATCTGAACCTAAAATCTCTGATTCCCATGACATATATAAAACACTTAGCCCAGTTCCTGCTGTATACAAAGCAGTCAAGAAATGTTAACTATCATTTATAATGTTTTTATTCAAGACAATAATGATTATGCATATTTTAGATAGTGTCAGCATTTCTAATTTTTCTAGAAGTCATCTGACAAGATATAGGTTATGCAGTCAAATGGTATTTCCATGTTAATTCACTTTTTTAGAAACTTCAACCAATTTAGAGTCTCACAGGCAATATAGATACATGTGTCTTTTACACTTTATACTTTTTACATTGTGTAATTTAATGTTTTATGAAATGAGTAGATGTACACAAGTTTATTTTAGTTAAAACCAAAACTTTATATCAGAAATGCTCTACATTTTCATTTTATTGATGTACAACATCCAGAGCCTAACTTTTAATTGTTTTGTTTCAGACTGTGTAGAGGGAAAGAAAATTTGAAGATTTTGTTATCACTGAGACATTGATTATTCTCACTGATCACACTTAAAAATTTTTTTTTTCTATCTGAAGAACATGTTTCTTCTTTTTATGTATAATTACACATAAATCTGTTTTAAAACTTTCATTATTGCTTTCATTCAGAAATAAGGATCTTCTTATATTTAAGTTTATAACTGTAAATCACGTTTATTTTCCTAGTTATGAGAAACTGTTTTGTTATGATTTTAACATTAGCAGGAAAACTTAGCAAGCCAGTATACAAGGATAAATTAAGTGCTTACACTAATGAGAGGAAATATAGTTTGGAGTAATCTATCATTTTTTGTTTATGTGGAAGAGAACAAGCAAGGAATGTTAGGATAGAAAAAAAACCCAAAAATTATTTGGATAAGTAAACAGAACATTGAGAATGTCTGAAAAAGGGCAGATGAGAGACACTGCCTTTAACCCAACTCTCTCAGATACTTGCAGAGAGAAGTAAAATCCTCTAAGGGGCAAAGTCTATTATTCTGGGCATTGGTTAACAGCAAAGGGAGCAACGGACTGCATCAAAAAGAGGAGAAATAGGACAAGATTGTGGTGTTGAGGAGAATCTTCCAAAGGGACATTTAAAATAAACTTATGATCCAACTTTTAGCTCTTTCACTCAACGCTAAAGTTAGCCTTTGAAAAGTATGAGAGTTTCACTTACATATTATATTTCAGTTCTATCATCTTTAAAAATAGTATCTTAAACTAAATTTTATTTTCCTATCTCATATGCCCTATCAAAGCTCTTTATTGTATTGGGAATATTTACACTATACAACCCTGGTTTCCATTATTTTTCTCTTATTCTCTGAGTGTTTTTTTTTAACAGTGGTGTCCGTCATGAGATGACCTTCCAGTGTCTCTTGAAAATTAATTTTATGAAAAGACTTTAGATATTTCAGATGTATTTATCCAGTAATTATATACATAATGAATTCTATTAAAAATATGTGATATATTTCTTTTTTTCCAATTTATTTTGTGTCTCTTTGATATAGAATATAGTCTTGATGAGGACCAGGAATTGTGTTGTTTAACACTGTATCATCAGTATAATGAAAAAGCATCTGACACATGACAGCATTCCTAATAAATATTTGAGAACTTAATAGCATATGCAATTTTACAAACTAAATGTTCACTTATTTTAACACAAGTGACTTTTTAATCTTATGCAAAACTTAGTATTCTTAATAACTGTATACCACCGCATTATGTGGATTTATCTCTCTCTCTCTCACACACACACACACACTCTAAATACAAAGAGAAATTTATCAGTGTATCAATGAATGATACATAAGTTTTTATATGATTGGCTTTTTCTACTTTACCCCAGCTTTACTTACATCTTAATTTTATGTTCCAGGAAAAACAACTGCTTGGATTTTTTCACATTCAGATTTATGTTTTAATGCTGCTATTCATGTTAGATCCTCTGCCTGGAATGATTTTCTTTTCTGCCATTGTTAGGGCGATTAAATATTAAATATTGAAATGTTTAAGATCAACAGTTTTAAATCCAAATTGATTTGGCTGGAACAAGTATGGCCCCACTAAATATCTCATAAACAGTCCTTTCTAGTTAGTAGACATTTAGGCTTTCCTTTCCCCTATACAAGAAATCCCTTCAAGCTCCTAAAGGGGATGGGAGGAGACAGAAGTGGCAAAAATTACTCTTGCAGTATGCTAAGATTTTTCTCTTCAAAAGCCCAGGCCAGTCTTGCCCTCAGACTAACCCCTCTAGTGGACAAGCACAGAGCAGCAAGAAACTACCTCCATGTATGTCTGCATCCTCCCTGTGATCCACCATTCTTACAGTAGGAGGTATGAGTCACCCTGTTTGTGTTTATATTTATACTTCTTTTTAGCATTGGAAAACAACACATAGACATTTATCTGAAGGTTCAGTTTTTCCCAGTGTAAGCCAAGGGAACAAACTTTTTTTAGTGAAATGAGAATCAGTCTGGAAATACAAATCTATCTCCAACTCAAAAAGCAAATACAAAATTTGTATTCAGAATTGAGCAAAATCATAAAGAGAAAAAAAAAGCAGGGCACAGACTAGGGTCACTACGGTCAAATCATTTTGTGAGCAGGTAATAACAGAAAACTTATTTTTGTCTTAATGTTTCACACATATGAAAAAGATGGATTAGCTTACATCACAGAGTGTTCCATTGTTGAAAATACTTCACTGTGACACCTGGGTAATCCCTATCCATCTTTTAAGACATAACCCCTGACTAGGTTGAACTAGGTGATACTATGTTAAAAGAAAGGCCCCAGTGCATTCACTTTAGTATTCACATGTCTATTACATCATAGATACTAAGTTTTAAAAATTGTTAGTACTTTATATTTCTAGTATGTAAAAATGCAGGCTATGTGTCTAATATCAGTTGAAGATCCAGAGAGTAGAATCACCATTGGAAAGAATACCTTCCCTCACCCTTGACAAGGTCTCATGAATGGTGATGTCCTGGAGAAACAGGACCTTCTTCTAAGGTCGTGTTTCTCAACTTGTGGGGCCTGGGCCAGCCACATCAATAGCAAAAAGAACTTGGTAGGAATGTAAATTCTCAGGGTTCTCACAGAACTACTGAAATAGAAGCCTCAGGGTAGGCCAAATCTGTATTTTAACATGGCCTCCAAGTGATCTGACTCTCACTAGAGTTTGAGAAATAGTGTTCTGGGGCAGTGACTCATTGTGTACAGATATTGAAGCCAATTGTGATGTTTTTGAAAATTGTGTATGTGCCCCATCTTCTCCGAAGAGGAAATTCTCATATGCTCCCCTGTCGGTTTTATAGGTCACAGTAACAACTAATAATAATGTTCTGCCCTGTCACAGCATGGGTTTCTCTGATAACTGACATCATGTATGTCTATCACATTTAGTTCTTCTCTGATCAATAATACAACTTGTGCATTTTATTCACATCTTTACACTCCAATACCATTGGCCTTTAGTAGACAAACATAATGTAAAGAACATTCTATAAAATGAAACAATATCAAATAAGTTTAAAATCAAGATTTGATCTAAATATAAATATTTTTATAATATACCTGATAGTGGGTCTAATTTTTAAAAGACTGAAGAATATAGTTTGTATGTAGGCACAAACAAAAGAAAAATAATATTGAAATCAGTCATTACTTGATATAATACATTGTTTCATCTACTTTATATAGTTGTCTGAAAGGCATTAAAAACTACTTTCCTCAAAGACACAAATTTCCTACTTAGCCTTTAAATAGTGGTTTCACCATGAAGAAGCTTTTCTGTTGATGGTGATATGATAATATATTTATATTTCAAAATGTGTGCTTAAAGTGAAAAAGAATATCCAGGTGACTTATTGTATCACAAAATTGTAAATGTCATCTATTATGTTTAAGTGATGAGTTTGCCAATATGTATTAATTTCTATACTTTTACCTTATTAACAAGGTTTTTTAAGTAACCTGGAAATGTAGATAAGACAGAGATCAGAGACAAATTTAATTTATTGGCAGCATTCCAAATGAAGCAACAACACGTATATCTTCATATTGCTTTACCAACTATATAAAAACTAACATGTAAAATATTGCTGTTGCTGACTAATATTTTCTTGTTCAAAAAGAAGTAAGTTTGCTTCACAATTTTAGATGTTTTTACCTTTTAACATATTTTGACAGACTATATTACTATCATTTGAATTAATAATGGTACTGCTTTTAATTTTTGTAGATTGAAAGCAGGCAGTAGAGACAGAAGTTACAGAGACATTACTGTATTAGAATCAGCATCTACTCTAGGTTAATCTGGGATGTTTACACATATTTCATTTTATTCTTCTTTTTTCTCTATATGTTTTCAACATTCAATCCCTATATGAAATTAATTTTGAGGCAATGTCTGTGTATAAAATTCATTAATACATTTCTTTATTCCTCTAAAGATTTTTTACTTTTAAATAAAATCTATATTCTTTACAATCTTTCTAAAAACATATACTAGAGAGTACTGAAGTCATATTTAATACCACATGAATTTCTTTTAAGCCTGAAAATGCAGTTACTTTTTCACATAAAAGACAGAAAATTTAATAAGGAAGAGTGTCAATGCCATAGTAAACCATAATATTTTAGTCTAAAGAGTATGCATTCTTTATTTATCTCACCTACGATCAAGGTTGTATCACAGTAAAATTTTAATTAGACCTGCAATAATTTGCCTATTTTTAAATAAACGTAAAGATCAAATTCCTCATATGAAAACAATTGTTAACTTGCACATCATTTCCCTTGTTAATTATATCTTGCTTCACATTTCAAATGAAATTCTCCAAACTTGCATTATTTTAACTACAAATTAATAATAAAGCTCATGGCAAGATGGTTAGTACTCCTAAAATAATGGAATTTAGTTAATATGCTTCTTGTCTTTGGGTGAATTCAACATAAACTAATATTTAGAGGGTCCTGACTATTTTATAATTTCACATTTAATGCCCAATTTGATCCACTTATGATATTTTCAATAGACAAACTAGATATGTAAATATACATCAGGCAGCCTATTAAAATATTACCGTATGTACTTCTAGGCTTTTACAATTTAAAACGCTTTCCTGTTTGTATCCTATGTGCTTAAAGTAGTGATTTATGCAGAAGGCATATAATTACGTTTTCTTTATCTGTAAACTATGTATCATATCTAAGGAAGTTGTTTTTTAGAATTTAAGTACATTGACTAAGTTAATATGGCTAAAATTTGCATAGTTCAGAGGCAAACACATTTCACTCCAAATGTATGGCTCGTTTCCTATAGGGCATTATGTCTCTGTGCCGCCACTTAACACTTTTACTGGTCACTAGAAAGAGTCCAAGTCTTAATAAAGCCCAGGAGAAGGATTTCCTAGAAGTTAAAGCACAGGAAAAAAAAGAGACCAGTTTGGGTATGTATGTATGTAGTAGCATACAACATTTAGGCAGTTTTAGATGGATATATTCAAGATAGGTCACTCCCAAAGAAATATTCTTAAAATGACAGAAATATACCACTACTGCTAAGGTGAAAAATCATTTGGTTTTCAATTTTAGAACATTTGGATGAGGAAAGAAAACAGACTTATTGAATTACTATTGTTTCATACTCAACTTTTCAAGATGCTCAAGAAAATAAAAGTTAGTGAAACTGATATTGACATGTCTATTATAAAGCAACGGACAAATATTGTGGCTGACAGGAAAAGGCTTGATACTAAAACTACGGAATGTATTTTTCCATTGTATACTTTTGAGTGGGTCAGAATGTAAAACAAGGTTTTGGGGATTTTTAATACTTTGAAGCAGCATGAATCTAGGGTTAAATTGGTGGAAGAGATTAAAATTGTGTTGACGTTTTTAATTGAATATACTTCCTATAATCCTATGGTTCAAAAAGTTATTGATGAGCAGCTGCTTACATAAAGATCAACAATCTGATGGAAGTTAATACAAGGAAATTTACATGGCGAAAAGAGTAGGCAACACATATATGGGTCAGTTTCTTTAAAAAAGGCAAATGACCCTAAACCACCTTATAATATAACCAAGCATAGATCTCAAGATATACTCAAAGGATTGCTTTTGAATTCATGATCCTGAATAATGTATTACCAGTCTATAACCTTGGATCATCATTTCTAACATTTAAACAGCTCTGAAAATGCTACTCATCTTTCAATGGAGAAATATGATGTGGTGGATTACACAGTGCCAATGTTCACTGGGACTTTCACATACACGTTTTATATATAGTAAGTTCATCAGAGCTCAATTCTGTTTGCTTTATATAATAATAATAATAGTAGTAACAGTAATAATGCAATTATTATTTCTCATGTGCTGTTTGCTTTGCAACTCCAGCCACATATATTCTCATATATGGGAATTATCTTCTCCCTTTCCCCTTCCTTTTTCTCTCACACTCTCCCCCCAACCCTTTTTTTTTGGCTTTGAGGTGCTAAAAGTTCGGAACTGCTATTTTCCTTTGAGCTTTCTCTAGTGTGAAATATTTTTAAATTTGTTATAAACGTATAATATTTAATAAAAATTGTGTATATATTTTAAATTCAATAAATCATTAAACATAAGTTTGAGATTAATTATGCTTCTATCATCTTGCATTTGTGTCTTGATTTCCCATTTAAAAAGTGAATTCATGGGCTTCCCTGGTGGCGCAGTGGTTGAGAGTCTGCCTGCCGATGCAGGGGACACGGGTTCGTGCCCCGGTATGGGGATATCCCACATGCCGCGGAGCGGCTAGGCCCGTGAGCCATGGCCACTGAGCCTGCGCGTCCGGAGCCTGTGCTCCGAAACGGGAGAGGCCACAACAGTGAGAGCCCCGTGTACCGCAAAAAAAAAAAAAAAAAGTGAATTCATATAACTCATCTCATTCTATCTTTGCACAGTCTAGTTAGTTTGATTAGTTTTTCCATTTTGCTTATACACATTCTGTACTAGGAGCATAGATTGCCTTATTTATTGTCCTCATCAGGAATATTAGTTCCTCTGCTGCATAAGTGGATGCCTAGTGAGTATATCTAGTAACTCAGAAGACAAATAGGCTGTAAGCACAGAGCAACTGTGTTTCATTCCCAAAGTACCTGTTAGAGTAAAACAATCATTAAGTGTTGCTTATGACAAAAAGGCATTTCATTTCATAGTCATTTTCATCTCTGAACATATTCAATAATTAAAATGGTGAAATGTAATAACAAGAGAAAAATAATCTATTTAACTTCAAAATTAAGGACCATAAATCAAAAAAATTCTGCTTTGCATACAGAATTTTTAAAAGTGACATTTTAATTTTCCACATAAGTCATTTCTAATTAAATGGTGTCATCATAATAAAAAAAGATTATTAAACATTAATTTTGAAAGCCTGATATTACCATAAATACTAAGAATATTTGCATTTGTTCTTAGACTGTAATAATGTGACACTAAACTATAATAAGGCTCCTTGTAAAAGTTTTATTTGTCAATATGTTTTGAGTGTCTACTATGTGCAAATCACAGTATTAAAAGCTTTAGGGTCTCAAAAAAACACAAATCCTCAAGGAGCTTAATTACTTTTTGGTAAAAGAAATGATAAAAAAGAGGGACAAAGAAAAATTCTGAGAAGTAAATACTTGCCAAATATGTGGTAAATACTATACCCATCAAAAGCAACTTATCACGAATTGTGTAGGATGACATACAACACAAATCTGGAAATCTTGGGCATATAGAGATGAATACACAAAACAGAAGAGTTTTAGAAGGCACAGATTTTAGAGACTGAGCCAATAGAATGATGCTGGAGGAGAAAATTGATCAGAAGCAGTAAGAGCTAAAAGGGACAGTTGATCAACAACTTCAAATACTCTGGAGACACAAGTAAAATAGGAGCAGAGAAGTGCCTTCTCAGCAAAGCAATGCCATGGTCTTTGGTGATTTTAATTTCAGTTATTGTAGCTCCAAGTTCTAAAATATATATTTGATTCTTCTTTTATAGTTTCCAGTCCTCTGGTGAAATTTTTAACATTGTTCTTTATTCTTTCGATCATATTAACCATACTTATTCTAAAGTCTCCATAATGATGACTGCATTATCTAGATTACTTATACATGTATTCTTATTGTCTGTTGTTCTTCATAGTCTTTCCTGTTTTTACATCTTTACTGGAGTATAATTGCTTTACAATATTGTGTTAGTTCCTGCTGTATAACAAAGTGTATCAGCTATACATATACATATATCCCATATCCCCTCTCTCTTGCGTCTCCCTCCCAAGCTGCCTATCTCACCCCTCTAGGGGGTCACCAAGCACAGAGCTGATCTTCCTGTGCTATGCAGCTGCTTCCCACTAGCTATCTATTTTACATTTTGTAGTATATATAAGTCCATGCCATTCTCTCACTTCGTCCCAGATTACTCTTCCCCCTCCCCATGTCCTCAAGTCCATTCTCTTTGTCTGTGTCTTTATTCCAATCCTGCCCCTAGGTTCTTCAGAACCTTTTTTTTTTTTTTTTTAGATTCCATATATATGTGTTAGCATACGGTATTTGTTTTTGTCTTTCTGACTTACTTCACTCTGTATGACAGACTCTAGATCCATCCACCTCACTACAAATAACTCAATTTCATTTCTTTTTATGGCTGAGTAATATCCCATTGTATATATGTGCCACTTCTTCTATATCCATCCATCTGATGATAGTGCTAAGTGGACACTTAGGTTGCTTCCATGTCCTGGCTATTGTATATAGTGCTGTGATGAATATTGTGGTATATGACTCTATTTGAATTATGGTTTTCTCAGGGTACATGCCCAGTAGAGGGATTGCTGGGTCGTATGGTAGTTCTATTTTTAGCTTTTTAAGGAACTTTCATACTGTTCTCCATAGTAGCTCTATCAATTTACATTCCCACCAAAAGTGCAAGAGGGTTCCCTTTTCTCCACACCCTCTCCAGCATTTATTGTTTGTAGACCTTCTGATGATGGCCATTCTGACCAGTGTGAGGTGATACCTCATTGTAGTTTTGATTTGCATTTCTCTAATGATTAGTGATGTTGAGCATTCTTTCCTGTGTTTGTTGGCAATCTGTATATCTTCTTTGGAGAAATGTCTATTTAGGTCTTCTGCCCATTTTTGGATTGGGTTATTTGTTTTTTTGATAATGAGCTGCATGAGCCACTTGTAAATTTTGGAAATTAACCCTATGTCAGTTGCTTCATTTGCAAATATTTTCCCCCATTCTGAGGGCTGTCTTTTTGACTTGTTTATGGTTTCCTTTGCTGTGCAAAAGCTTTTAAGTTTCATTAGGTCCCATTTGTTTATTTTTGTTTTCATTTCCATTTCTCTAGGAGGTGGGTCAAAAAGGATCTTGCTGTCATTTATGTCATACAGTGTTCTCCCCATGTTTTCCTCTAAGAGTTTTATAGTATCTTCCCTTACATTTAGGTCTCTAATCCATTTTGAGTTTATTTTTGTGTATGGTGTTAGGGAGTGTTCTAATTTCATTCTTTTACATGTAGCTGTCCAGTTTTTCCAGCACTACTTATTGAAGACGCTGTCTTTTCTCCATTGTATATTCCTGCCTCTTTATCAAAGATAAGGTGACCATAAGAGCATGGGTTTATCTCTGGGTTTTCTATCCTGTTCCATTGATCTATATTTCTGTTTTTGTACCAGCACCATACTGTCTTGATTACTGTAGCTTTGTAGTATAGTCTGAAGTCCAGGAGCCTGATTTCTCCAGCTCCGTTTTTCTTTCTCTAGATTGCTTTGGCTATTCGGGGTCTTTTGTGTCTCCATACAAATTGTGAAATTTTTTGTTCTAGTTCTGTGAAAAATGCCACTGGTAGTTTGATAGGGATTGCAATGAATCTGTAGATTGCTTTGGGTAGTATAGTCACTTTCACAATGTTGATTCTTCCACTCCAAGAACATGGTATATCCCTCCATCTTTTTGCACCATCTTTAATTTCTTTTATCAGTGTCTTATAGTTTCCTGCACACAGGTCTTTTGTCTCCTTAGGTAGGTTTATTCCTAGGTATTTTATTCTTTTTGTTGAAATGGTAAGTTGGAGTGTTTCCTTAATTTCTCTTTCAGATTTTTCATCATTAGTGTATAGGAATGCAAGAGATTTCTGTGCATTAATTTTGTATCCTGGTACTTTACCAAATTCATTGATTAGCTCTAGTAGTTTTCTGGTAATGACTTTAGGATTCTCTATGTATAGTACCATGTACTCTGCAAACAGTGACGGTTTTACTTCTTCTTTTCCAATTTGTATTCCTTTTATTTCTTTTTCTTCTCTGATTGCTGTGGCTAGGACTTCCAAAACTATGTTGAATAACAGTGGTGAGAGTGGACATCTTTGTCTTGTTCCTGATCTTAGAGGAAATGCTTTCAGTTTTTCACCATTGAGAATGATGTTGGCTGTGGGTTTGTCATTTATGGCCTTTATTATGTTGAGGTAATTTCCCTCTATGCCTACTTTCTGCAGGGTTTTTATAATAAATGGGTGTTGAATTTTGTTAAAAGCTTTTTCTGCATCTCTTGAGATGATCATATGGTTTTTATCCTTCAATTTGTTAATATGGTGTATCACATTGATTAATTTGCATATATAGAAGAATACTTGCACTCCTGGGATAAACCCCACTTGATCGTAGTGTATGATCCTTTTAATGTGCTGTTGGATTCTGTTTGCAAGTATGTTGTTGAGGATTTTTGCACCTATGTTCATGAGTGATATTGGCCTCTAGTTTTCTTTCTTTGTGACATCTTGGTCTGGTTTTGGTATCAGCGTGATGGTGGCCTCTTAGAATGAGTTTGGGAGTGTTCCTCCCTCTGCTATGTTTCGGAAGAGTTTGAGAAGGATAGATGTTAGCTCTTCTCTAAATGTTTGGTAGAATTTGCCAGTGAAGCCATCTGGTCCTGGGCTTTTGTTTGTTGGAAGATTTTTAATCACAGTTTCAATTTCAGTGCTTGTGACTGGTCTGTTTATATTTTCTCTTTCTTCTTGGTTCAGTCTCAGAAGGTTGTGCTTTTCTAAGAATTTGTCCATTTCTTCCAGGCTGTCCATTTTATTGACATATAGTTGCTTGTAGTAATCTCTCATGATCCTTTGTATTTCTGCAGTGTCAGTTGTTACTTCTCCTTTTCCATTTCTAATTCTGTTGATTTGTGCCTTTTCCTTTTGTTTCTTGATGAGTCTGGCTAATGGTTTATCAATATTGTTTATCTTCTCAAAGAACTTGCTCTTAGTTTTATTGATCTTTGCTATTGTGTCCTTCATTTCTTTTTTCATTTTTTTTCTGATGTGATTTTTGTGATTTCTTTCCTTCTGCTAACTTTTGTTTTTTTTTGTTCTTCTTTCTCTAATTGCTGCAGGTGTAAGGTTAGGTGTTTCTTTGAGATTTTTCTTGTTTCTTGAGGTAGGATTGTATTGCTATAAACTTCCCTCTTAGAACTGCTTTTGCTGCGTCCCATAGGTTTTGGGCTGTTGTGTTTTCATTGTCATTTTTTTCTAGGTATTTTTTGATTTCCTCTTTGATTTCTTCAGTGATCTCTTGGCAGTACTGCGGCCTTGGCTGCGCATGCACATGCACGCCCAGGCATTCTCATAGTCTTTTGTCAGACAGTTTTCACTGATTGCATGTTGAGTTATCTTTGTTATTGGTCTTTTAAACATTTTAATTTTGAAATAATTTTAGATATACAGAAGAACTGCAAAGACAGTATAGAGACATCCTATATACTCCTCACTCATCTTCTCCAAATGTCAACATCTTATGACAAACAGTTCATTTATCAAAAGTAAGAGATAAACACTGGTACAAGACTGTTAACTACACTAATACACTGCATTCAGAATTCTCAAGTCTTTCCTCTGATGTCCCATTTCTGTCCCAGGATACAATCTAGAAGACCATGTTGAGCTTAATCATGATATCTCCTTAGTTTCCTCTAATCTGTGATAGTTTCTCAGGCTTACCTTGTTTTTGTTGACTTTGATGATTTTGAACTTCAGTGGTCAAATTTTGTAGAATGTCTCTCATTTGAATTTTCCTAATGTTTTCTTATGATTACACTAGATTATATTTTTTGTAGAAGAATAACACAAACGTGATGTGCCCTTCTCATCATGTCATATCAGAGGGTACATGTCACCATGACTTACACTAGTGATGTTAACATTGATCATTAAATTAACATGATATCTTCCAGGTTTCTCCTAAAGTTACTATTTTTCACTTTCCATAATTTATCTGTTAGAGCAATTCACTAAGTCCAGCCAGCTTTCAAGGAAAATGTATTTAATGCCTACCCCTAGGAAGAGAGATATTAATGATTTTGTGAATATATGTTAAAATGATCACATCAATTTATATATTTTTGAAAGATTATATGAAAGTATGCAAATATCTTGTTCCTCCTTAATGTTTGGCTTGCTAATTTAATATTCACGAATGGATCTTTCCTGCAGTACTCATTATTGTGGAGTACTAATGGTGATTTTCTACGACCACCTGCCTTCTATAAGTTTTATTGGAATTCTTCTAGAATAAAGACTTCCTTTTTCTCTAATTTCTTTATTTTTTCAACCATGTCTCTATTTTATTTTGGTTTCAAAGATGTGTGGATGTTGTTTATTTTATTCTTTGAGTTATAAGAAACATTATTTATTTTGTTGCTCTAATTGGTCCAGTTTTGACCATTAGGAGCTCTTTTGAGGTTGGCTCCTTTGTCCTTTGACATGACACCAATCCTTTTTATTTATTTATCTTTTTGACGAATTTTTTACCTTATGGCAGTACAAGAGGCTCCATGCTCATCGTATGCTTTCCTTTTCCTAGCACGAGAATCTGTGATTTTGTCAAGGAATCTTAGTTCTTTTTATTGGAGAATAACTTTTAGAAACAAAGATCTGAGAACTAGATGTGTTCATTACTATTAGGTTATCACTGGTTATTTGCAGACCCTCTCAAGAGAAACAGCTAGAATATGTGTGTGTGTGCATTTATATATATATATATGCCTTCAGAGCATTTTCTTCAGAAAATGCCTTCAGAGCATTTTCTAATCTATAAAGAGCAAATTATTTTCTCTTCTGTACAAAATCACACACACATATATATGAATAGATTTTGTACAGAAGAGAAAAATATCTAACATCCCAAACGAAAATTAGAAACAACATCTATGGGAGCCCTTGGCAGAAAGACATTGGCTTTAGGTATTTGGCTAATTAAGTCTAGTGCATAAGCTTGACTCAGAAAGATCTCAAAAGAAATGGTTAAACAGCTGTCCTTCAGTCTTTCCTCTAACATCAAGAATGCCTGAGAATCTGATTCTCCTTAATATTCCTTACTCATGGATAGGAATATATCAGATTCAAATTAAATGACCATACTACTGAGGTTGTTGTGTAGCCACCTGGTTGTTGAAATTGATTATTTATAACCTAAAATTGATGAGTAGTCATAAATTGATGGAATGTTGCTAAACTAAAGGGTAGGGGCTAGTGATGTCATTGTGAGGGGGTCATGTGACCACCAAAGTAAAAGATCTAAAGGGATGCCAGAGGTGATAATTCCCTAAACAGAAGAGTTTCTTATCCACTTGGCTGCATCTATCTTGATCTGGGTGCCAAGTGAGAGTACGAAGTTCACTATTCTGTTGTGTATATGCTATTGGCTGCCTTCTATGTTTTATTAAAGCTAAATAAACTTGCTTTATTGTGTTGCAGGAGTGTGTTCATCTATTCAAGCCCAAGACTACTGGTGCTGGCAGAGAATAGTGGACATTTCAGCATATATGGCTTTTAATCTCAAAGGTGTTTATAGTAAATTTTAGACAAAATATATATTGAAAAATGCTCCCTTATCTCTAAATCTATTGTCTTTTATTATATACTATAAATTCTAAAATTAAAACTACACATGCAATAAAAATAAAGTCCCCAAACTACAAGCATTTGTTTCAATGTCAATCTGATACACTAAAATGGAATTTTATAACATACTTTCAAAGATGAAAATAACTTCTGTGGTACACTTACATTGGAGTTTTATATTGGGGCTTTTTGTGGAATAAAAATATATACTGTTTATAGAAGCATTCATGTGTAAAATATAGTTCAGGAAATATTCTATAAACTTAAACAAGAATATAACTTTCCATTTTAAAATGACTAGTTCCAATTTTTCTACTTTGTGGAATGGTTAAAAGGGCCAAGCATTTTAAAAGACTACAGAAAACAGCATATTAATTCTTGATTTATTTGCACCATTTTTTTCTCTTTCTATCAGTATGAGTCATAAAAAATAAAAAGTAACATGTAAGTATTTGTATAGCTCTTACTGTATCTCTTCAGGAGTCTAACAGACAGTGGTGCTAGCATCCTAGCAGTTGCCTGGGGTTCTGTCAGAGATTAGTCTGTTGAAGGATAAACTATCTTTAATACATTGCTCTTTCATAATCTCTTAGATTTCTATGATATTACATTATAGTGCAACTCCTACTTCAAAGATCTCAAAGTGCTTCATAGATTTTATACATTTTATCCTCAAACTCCCTCCAAGGTCAAATTGATAAAGAATTATTTCCCTTTTTTTTAGCGATGGGATTACTCTAAACACATAGCAACCACAATGAAGTGTTCAGCGCAAATAACACAACATGCAGTAACAATTATGTGGAGGAATATGCAAAGTAAAATAATCGTAACTGGATTTTTAGTTAAAATGAATCTTCCATTTACATTACATCATCATAATTATTAACATAATTGATAAGAAAACTTTACAAAACCTTCATTATTCAGATATATGCATCTTTTAAAACTAATTCTTTTTTAGTATTTAAAATTTCTTTTTTAATTGAAGTATAGTTGGTTTACAGTTTTGTGTTAGTTTCAGGTGTATGGCAAAGTGATCAGTTTTTCAGATTCTTTTACATTATAGGTTATTACAAGATATTGAATATAGTTCCCTGTGCTATATAGTAGATCCTTGTTGTTTATCTATTTTATACATAGTAGTATGTATCTGTTAATCCCAACCTCCTAATTTATCCTTTCCTCCAACCTTTCCCCTTTGGTAACCATAAGTTTGTTTTCTATGTCTGTGAGTCTATTTCTGTTTTGTAAATACATTCACTTGTATCATTTTTTTAGATCCCACATATAAGTAATATCATATGATTGTTGTCTTTCTCTGTTTGACTTACTTCGCTTAGTATGATAATCTCTAGGCCCACCCATGTTGCTGCAAATGGCATTATTTCATTCATTTTTATGGCTGAGTAAGACTCCAATGTGTGTGTGTGTGTGTGTGTGTGTGTGTGTGTGTATATATATATATATATATATATCACATCTTCTTTATCCATTCATCTGTCAATGGACATTTTGGTTGCTTTCATGTCTTGGCTATTGTAAATAGTGCTGCTATGAACATTGAGGTGCGTGTATGTTTTTGAATTAGAGTTTTCATCTTTTCCAGATATATGTCCAGGATTGGGATTGCTGGATCATACGGTAACTCTATTTTTAGTTTTTTAAGTAATCTCCATACTATTCTCCATAGTGGCTGCACAAATTTACATTCCCACCAACAGTGTAGGAGGGCTCACTTTTTCCACAGCCCCCTCCAGTATTTGTTATATTTGTAGTCTTTTTGATGATAGTCATTCTCATCGGTGTGAGGTAATACCTCATTGTAGTTTTGACTTTCATTTCTCTAATAATTAGCAATGTTGAGCATCTTTTCATATGCCTGCTGGCCATCTGTATGTCTTCTTTGGCAAAGATATATTTAGATCTTCTGCTCATTTTTTGTTGGGTTGTCTGTTTGATATTGGGCTGTATAAACTGTTTGGCTATTTTGGATAGAAAGCCCAGAAACAAACACACACACTTATGGTCAATTAATCTATGACAAAGGCAGCAAGAATATACAATGGAGAAAAGACAGCCTCTTCAATAAGTGGTGCTGGGAAAACTGGACAACTACATGTAAAAGAATAAAATAACATTCTCTAACACTATACACAAAAATAAACTCAAAATGGATTAAAGACCTAAATGGAAGACCGGTACTGAAAACTCCTAGAGGAAAACATAGGCAGAACACTCTTTGACATAAATCACAGCAACATTTTTCTGGATCTGTCTCCTACAGTAAGGGAAACAAAAGCAAAAATAAACAAATGGGACCTAATTAAACTTAAAAGCTTTTGCACAAAAAAGGAAACCGTAAGCAAAACAAAAAGACAACCCATAGAATGAGAGAAAATATTTACAAACAATGCGACCAACAAGGGCTTAATTTCTAAACATAAATTTCATATGCACTGGGAAACCAAAATATTCAAGTAACTCGCTTTATTTTTGATCTTTGCTCTACTGCAATGGTTCGGAACGAAATCGGCAACATCTCCAAGGTATGCCTGCGCAGGTAAAATGATTCAATGGTGTTTGAAGTCAGAATGAGGTATTGTTTGGGTCCTAGGGGCCAGAATTGGCTAGGAAAAGGCACTAAGGAACTTTCCTGGGTAAATATGTATCCACGTGTACATATTTAAATGTGCATATGTAAATATTCATTGAGCTGTATACTGAAATTAATACATTTAACTCAGTTTACTGCATGCTTGTTGTATTTCATAGAATGTTTTAGAAAGAATACATCACAAGAACATCATGTTCATTAAATTAGATTGTATGTGTAACGAACTTTAATACTCCTGTTTCTCACTCCTTTGTATTTTACAAACAAGGACACTAAATCTCAGGTTAAGTAGTCAAGAAGGCATGAAATGAAAGATCTTAGAATTAAGATAATGGCAATGAGACTACAAGTAAAAGAAGATTTGACAAAACATAGTGACTGGTTATGTGGTCAGAATAAAAACAATTACCCACACAATGTTTTATGTAGATAATGGAGACAAAAGTGATATTAATCCAAAGCAGGATAAACATGTACAGAAGTGGGAAGCTGGAGAATTTATAAATTTGTGTTAAGGCTTGTAGCATTTGTAGTGGTAATAGACTGTTCAATGAGATGTCACATGCACAACAGAAACTAAAGGCTGTGAGACAGTAGTCATGGTATAACTAAAGTGGCTACTTTGGGAGTTAACTGCATATTTGACTATGTGGATGTCATACATTTTACATTAAATATTTAAATTTTGAAATTTTTAAAAAGTTCAGGTAAACCTAGAAAATGTGAAATACTAGATTTACCTTGAACTTTTTAGGAAAGGTCTGATAGAGGAAGTGAGAGTCTTAAAATATTAGATATAAAAATACATTTGAAAACAGCTTGATAACTAGGTTTAATTTTTATAATTA
The DNA here is from genome assembly GCF_937001465.1 of Orcinus orca. NCBI lineage: Eukaryota > Metazoa > Chordata > Mammalia > Artiodactyla > Delphinidae > Orcinus > Orcinus orca. The sequence goes on along the minus strand of NC_064570.1, from coordinate 55,367,955 downwards.
GTATATATTAATTTCTACAAAATGCATTTAAAATATAAATTTGGCTTACACATTATCTCTTCTTTAATATCTGTTTTTGGTGAATGTATTAGTTTCCTACTGCTGTTTGTAACAAGTTATCATAAACTTAGCTACACAAATTTATTATCTTTATTATTCTTTAGGTCAGAAATCTTACACGGGTCTGTTTCACTGAACTAAAATCAAGGTGTCAGCAGGACTGCATTCCTTTCTGGAAGATCTAGGGGAGAATCCAGTTCCTTTTCTTTTCCAGGTTTTAGAGGGTGCCCACATTCCTTTGGTTCAAAGTCAGCAAAATCTGGTGGAGTCTTTCTGACAAAGCATCACTCAAACACGGAAACTTCTGCCTCCCTGCTTCACATTGAAGACCCTTGTAATCACATTGGACCCACTGTGATAATCTCTCCATGTTAAGGTCAGTTGATTAGCATCCTTAATTCCAACTGCTACCTTAATATTCCTTTGCCATGCAAGGTAACATATTCACAGATTCCAGGGATTAGGATGTGGACATCTTTTAGGGGCCAATAATCTGTCTACCATTCTGGGTACATGAGGTTCCTCCTTGAAATTTTAGTCTAGAATATCAAAGACGTAGCATGTCATAATTCATATACAAAATTTGATTTCACGTTGTCAACTCTAGGTGCTGTCTGTGGCTTAGGTAATTTGTTGGTCATGCTTGTGGAAGACAAACTGCACTATAAAATTTTAATATGTACCACTCTGACTTTTTAACATGAAAATATTTAAACAAATTGAGTAAAAGAATAAAAGATCTTAATATATCTAGCTAGAAATGGTAATTTTGACCTTTATATTTCTTCTTCTGTGTTTACCACTTGTTCATTTAGATTTATCTCTATTATTCCAATCTCCCTGGTTTCCATAAAACAGTTCACAAATATTGCTAATCATAAAAAAGATGCTATGCGTGTCATAAGAATATAATAATTATGCCAAAGGCCTTAGATTTCTCTATAAAGACCAAAATATATTTGTTTATATACAACTGTATTAATAATGTTTTTAATACTAGATAATTTCATTCAGGTGTCTTTAAGAAAAATATATGTTTCCTAAAGTTCCCTTAAAAGTATTCATTTCTTGAAAACCAGACACTTGCCACTCTGAGCTTTATTTCCAATTTTAGTTAATTGTTACTCAGTTCCAACTTGAAATTGATGAGAGCTTCTCAATAAAAAGCAGTACTGAAGGTAAGACAGAAGACAGTTAAATGGGAGAATTCTAAAGTATAGAAAACCCCATAACAAAGAAATACTTTGTCTACATAATTACTCTGAAACTATTATTGCCTGAAGAAGTGCTAAATAACACTAGCGTAGGCAACAGTGAATAGTAGCATGTGGACCTAACTCACAGAACCGGGTACGGTTATATTTGAAAGTGATAAGTAAATTCTTATCATAAATTCTTATATTTGAAAATGATAAGTAAATTCTCCAATTTGCTGAGTACACCTCAGTTTCTGGGAAAAATAATTTTATAATTATACATAATTTTTAGTCAGTGTACACTGGTGAGTATATATATGTATGTTAAAGTTGAGGGAACAATTGTATCAAAAACACTGTAATTATAGTGGGGAAAATTTCACTGCTTGATTTCTTTTTTTTAATATGGTTCTTTCCTTTCAAGGTGTAAATAAATAACTCAAGGAAATGAAATAAAACCTTAAGTTTTCTACTTTTCAAGTTTTAATATGTCCTACTATTTTAATATTTACCTATTAACTTACTATCAGCACATGATTTGCAATGTCTTTCTTCTTGTTAGTTTACATGTTTTACTTGGGAGTGGATAAAATGGATTTTCCTACACAGCAGAGGATAAAGAATCTATTTAGGGATACCTGCATATCTCTTCTGATCTTTTCCCTCCTCTTTCCCATGCCCAGAGAAGAATATGTGTCCTTGCTGGCCCAAGTGTAGAGGGTTTGAAGTAAGAACTACTACAATATTTGACAGTTCAAATCTCCCTTAATGACATAGATTGTCATCACAGTAGGAAGTAAAACAGTAAACAATGAGGAAATATGTAAACTCAGATTAGAGATTAGCAATTCAAAACCTTAAGAAGATATTTTGTATGTTACATGGAGCACTAAAGATGGCATAATATTGGTAGAATGTAATACTGTTATGGTCATATGATCATCCTAGCTGATGCAACAGGACATCAAAATAAATGAAAAGAATAAAGAATCTGGTTTATTCATAGAGAATATGACTGTGCCTTTAGAAAATCTTAACTAACTAACTAAATAAACAACCAGAAATAACATGGGAATTTAACAAGCCTGCAAAATACCAGGTTATTACACAAAACATATTATTCCTGAATACTAGTAATAAAAATATTGGCAAATGAAATGTCAAACATACCTTTAGCAATCTAAACATGAAATATTTAGGGTTAAATTTAATGAAATATGTGTGAGATTTGTACACTGAAATCTATATAGTATTCCTGAATTATGTGTTTAAGAGTCTAGATAATTACAGAAAAAGAGATACCATATTCATGAATTAGAAGACTGTAATTTTAAGATGCCAGTTCTCCCCAAATGAATCTACAGATTCCACATAACACCAATAAAAATTCCAACAGGTTTCTCTCTCTTTTTTATTTTTTTAAGAAATGATCATCTTACTCTAAAATTCATATAGAAAGGCAAAGAACCAAGAATGAGCCAAAAACTATTTTTTACAAAATAACATATTTTGAGGATTCATAATGCTTTATTTGAAGACATGCTATAGAAAGATGCAGCTATCAAGGCAGTGTGGTATTAACATAAGGGGAATCATGTATATGTATGGAATAGATTGGAACATATAGAAATGTGAGAGTAGACTTCTCTAGCTTATTCTCCATCTTAAGAGAAACCATTTAGTCTTTCACCATTAAGCATGTTGGTAGGTTTTATATAGTAATCTTTAATGAGATTCGGGAAGTTCGCTTATATTCCTAGTTTGTTAAAATTTTATTATGAATGAGTATTAAACTAGTCAAAAAATTTTTATCTATTTATATGGGCATCTAATTCTTCTCTTTTATTTTTTTTAATATGGTGAATTACATTGTTGTTTTTTTTAAGTTAACCCAAACTTGCTTTCCTTAAATAAACCCACTTGGTCATGACATACTGTCCATTTACATATGGTTGCATTTGATTTGCTAATATTTTGTTTTTGATTTTTTTGTTGAGGTTTATGAAAGTTACTGTTCCGTAGCTTTCTTTTCTTGTGAACTTTTGTCTGGTCAGAGTGATACTGGCCTCATAATATGAGTTGGGAAGTGATCAACCTTTCTCTAATTTCTGACAGAGTTTGCGTAGATAATTTTACACATTTATTTTTTCTTATATATTTTTCTTAAATACATTTATTTTTGATGAAATTTTTATCAGGGAATCCATCTGTGCCTGAAATTTCCTCTGTGGAAAGTTTTTAAATTATAAATTTATTTTATTTAATAGATATAAGACGACTCAGATTTCTATCCCTTACTTTTGTTTGGTAGTATGTACATATCAAGTAATTTATTTCGTCTTTGCCAGAGGTCAAAATTTTTTTTTCTCTAAGTGTCCAGATATAAATATTTTAGGCTTTGTGGGCCAAGACAACATCAAGGTAATTAAGTAGATACTTCCATACAAGAGAGAAATTTTAAATATGATAATAGATTATAATTTTTTTGTAATATACATCTACTATACTTTGTAACACAAGTTGACTAACAAGAAGAATTAAAGTCTTTCCTGGGGGATTACATTTCACTTAATTGGAGTGAAACACTATAGAGTTATAACTGTTTTACAGCAATTTGTAGTGTGCAGAAGAGCAGTGATGATGAGAGCATATATTCAACTTTGCCGTTATAGCATGAAAGCAGCCATAGACAATATACAAATGAATGTGTGGCTGTGTTCCAATGCAACTTTAATTATGGGCACTGAAATTTAAATTTCATGTAATTTTCATGTGTCAAAATATGATTCTTCTATTGATTATTTTTCAATCATTTAAAATTAGCCCTTAAGCTATACAAAAATAGGCTGTAGGCAGATTTGGCCTATGGCCTGTAGTTTACTGACCTCTGTTGTACGCTGACAAAATTATTGACATAAATGTGTTCTTAATATTGCTTTATTGGGATTTTAGCATCTGTAGGTTCTCCTGTGATGATGCACTTTTCTTTCTTGATATCAGCAATGTATTTTCCTGTGTTTTATCCATCCAAAAGAATCCTCTGAATAAATCTTGCAATTACAGATTAATTCTAGTAGAATACAATTTATCAAAATTTTCATCAATATTTTAAAGCAAAATAAATGCAGTTTTTTGATTTTCGAAGTGTGATGGTTAATTTTATGTGTTACCTTGACTGGGCAAGGAGATGCCCAGATAGTTGGTAAAACATTGTTAAATTATTTCTGGATGTGTCTGTGAGGGTGTTTGTGGAAGGTTAGCATTTGATTCACTAGACTGAAGAGATCTGCCCTCACCAATGTGGACCTACAAGATCCAATCCACTGGGGACCTGAATACAACAGAAAGAAAAAGGAAGGGTGAATTTTCTCTCTTGTTTCTTGAACAGAGATGTCCATCTTTTCTGCCTTCAGTTATCAGAGCTCTTGGTTCTCAGGCCTTCAGCCTCAGGCTATGAATTACACCACTGGTTCCCCTAGTTTTCAGGCAATTGGACTTGAATTGAATTGTATCACCAGCTTTTCTCTGTCTCCAACTTGCAGACAGCAGATTGTGGGAATTCATGGCCTCGATAACTACATGAACTAATTCCTATAATAAGTCTCCTCATATATGTGTGTGTGTATTTATATATATCCAAATATATCTTACTGATTCTTTGTCTCTCTGGAGAACCCCAATATACAAAGTTTTGTTTGGGGATAAATATTTTCAGTAATTGAATATTATTCAATAATTGAATATTAAATAAGACACACATTTTCAAAGTTATTTCTTTCCATGGGCAGAAGCCTCTAAGAATTATAGAATATATCAATAGGAAAAGTTTGCAGCAATGCAAGTGCCAGGAGGTAAGGTCATGTGCTATAGCAGCAGAGGATTGAATGAAGAGATGGAAGCAGATCTAAGGATTATTTTAGAGGTAAAATCATATGCATAAAAGCAGGTCTCTAATGCTTAAAATTAAAAAGAACATGTGGAGTAATGGCAAAATTTAGGAAGGCATATAAAAACTTGAAATGAAATTATCATTCAATTAAAGAACACATTGGTGAGATGTAGAATTTGTTTCATCTAGAAAACAGGAGGAAAATACTCCACTAAATTTTTTTTATATTCTGTGATAAAAGAATCAAGTTGACATTTTAAATCAAGTTCTTCTGGATAAAACTAAATTGATAGCATTACTTAAGCTAATCATGTTCATTAGTCTTTTAAACTTGATGTGGTATTGAAACTTGTGAACATCTCTAAACATTTAAAAACCTAGAGACATATTTATTTGAGAACACTTTAATGTTATATTTTAATACAAATAATTATGCTCCCCAGGGGAATAGAATTTCTTAATTATTTTATTATAAACTTTTTAAAGCTTAATTTCTTCCAAATAAGTACAGAAATATATTTTAATTAAATAGTTCATTAATCTTTATAAAGGTTATTGTTTTTAGTCCATGACCTTCACACTATATTATATATACTTTGAGATTAGCTAGTTTTTCCCACAGGTAGGAGATGTCAGGGACAGATTTCCATTTTAGGGATTAAGCATGTGAAACACTAAATGGCTGATTACGTTATCTAAACCAGGATATTACCTCAGAATTTAAAACTTTGAACTTTTATGCATGTACCCTAGCCACTAATTGTTTCCTTCCATTTTGCCTTGTTCTATCTTCTTATGACCTTAAAAGTAAATTCCAACAAGTTAATTATTTCTAGTTTGATTTAATATACCATATGCAGTACAGGGATTATGTACCTACATTTCTAATCCTATGTTGAAGGTCTTGATTTTCATTTTTACTTGTGTTCACTGCATTCTGATTCTCAAGAGATAAAGATCCACATTCTTTTTTTCCTGCAACTGATTATAGAGTGCTGTGTCATGTATTGCCAGGATTGCTTAGTAATAACATTCATCATGTTACTTTCCTAAAATCTGAAAAAAAAATCTGAATTCCAAAAGATATCTCTTTGCACATGGTTTGGGCAATGGGTTGTGGATTTGTGGAAACAAATCTATAGCCTCTGTACAGAGTGTAGACCTTGATTCCCTGCTGAGAGTTTCTCTGTCATAATGACCTGTGTTCCATCTGCTTTTTCTATACCTCTTAAAGTATCTCACTCTCATGACTCAATTCCTTATTTTAATATTTTATTCTCCCTACCTTTCATCAAACAGTAATAATGTTCCCAAGGGATCACATATCTGTTAATTTTTTTCAGAGAAGACCTTTCTGTGATCTACCATTGTTTATTCATCATCACAGTTCCCCCAATTTTTATTGTTTTTGCATTTTAATGGTGAAACCATCCTGTTATACTAGCCTCTGCTGAGTTCTTCATGCACTCATTCATGAGCTCCTCTGAGAAAATGAGCTATGACTTGGAGGAAGAGTAGGAATCAAGATGAAGGTAGCATATGCAGCTGAATATTTCAGGATGATTGAAAAATATTTGCACAGTTCCTGAGAAAATACTTATCTTGGTAGCTTGGTTAAAAGTGAAAGAATGTTAACATGATTGAAACATAGGGGCTAAGGGTGGGCATCAGCAAGATACAGACAATATCACCCAGGGAAATAGTATAGAGTTAAGAAAGGAAAAATAGAATGTTATACAGAGAAACAAGTACTGAGGGTGTAGTAAGAGAAAAAGAAGCTTATTTTAAAAATTAAGAAGTAGCTGGAGAAATGGCCTGAAAATCAGGGTTTTGTAACTGGAGTAAATCGAAGCAAAAACATCAAGGCAATTAAAACTATCAAAAGCTAGAATGTGGTCTGATGACAAAATATAAAAGTACTAATTAACACCAATTGCATTAACCATAAGTAGGTAACTATTTCAATGAGAAAGTGGTTGGATAAGGAAGGAAGAAAGTGAAGTATTTGAGGACTTCATTAGGAGTGTGGAAGTAGAAAAGTCAAGGAAAGATAATTTCTGAAGGGGAGCAGAGAGACAGGCTGGCACTTACAGTATGGTACAGGGTAGAGGAAAAATCTGTTTTTTCACAAAATTTGCAAGAAGGTTTGTGTTTAAATGTTGATGTGAAGAACCAGTATAAGTGAGAGGTTGAAAAATGAGAGATTTGGCATAATTTGTCAGATTTTTTGGCGTGAAGTGGAGGCTGACATAGATGGTAGCCTTGATCTCAAGCACAAGTGGAGGGAGATACATTTCATCTATTAGATATGAAAGAAGGATGGGTGGACAGATGGATGGAAGGATGGCAATAAGTTTCTGAAAGAGTACAGAGGAATGAATGATGATGTGTTTGATAGAGGCTATCTTCTCTGTCAGGAAGGGGCCGTCTATCCAGAGTGAGTAGAAAAGTAGTGGATAAAGGGATTTGGGTAAGTGAACACATTTTGAAAGAGCCTTGAAGGATAATGGGAGATGGACTTACTGGAAAAACAGAACGATTGCCTGGTAGCTCTAAAGGGCCGTGAAGATGGGAGACTAGGAATTCTGGGTGCTAATAATACATTATATATTCAACGATATTTTTTCTCTGGTCAAGTTCAGCTTGTTAAAGGGGTGAAAATGGCATATATTTTGGTTACTCTGGACTTGCAATTTTATATATTGCAGTTGTGGGTATAGGCAGGGCCTTGGTTGTGGAGAATAGCCTATATAGGAAAAGAAGAATATACAACAGGGTTTATAGACTGAGAGAAAGGAGAGGAGTTAGAACCTGGATGTTTGATAAGATTAAAGAACAACTACAGAGTGAACAATTGGTAAGAATTAAATGAACAGTATTATTTTCAGATATTAATTTTGATTTTAAGATTTACAAATAAAAGATTCACTCAAAAATATTTATTGAGCAACTCCTGTATAAGAGAAATTGTCCTTAGCATTGTGGAAATGAAGGTGGGACAAGTTTTACCCTCTTATGAAGCTGAGATTCTAGCCAAGTGGATAATATCAAAATAAAAGAATAATGTGGTCTGATAGTCTGCACTGCAGAGGTGACAGGGTGGAAGAAAACACTTCCCACCTCCCTCAGCCAGGGCAGTTGTTTAACAATGCAACACAGATAGCCTCAGGCATTTCGGTGTGTGCTGTCCAACTGGGAGAGTCAATCATCAGCTTACAACACAGCAAGGTATTTCTATGCTGAACAGGATGAGAATTAATCCCTACCTTCACCACAGCATAGGCCAGACCCGGGATCCTGACCCTGGCTCAGAACTAAGATCAGAAAGCTGCAGGGTCACAAAGATACACAGAAAAGCCACTCTAAAGCTAACTGGTAATAAGTGGACAAGCTATGACAAAGAAAGTGTTAGAAGCAGTCAATCTGCTTTCAATTTGATTGATTGAAACTCTATTTTTAGTGAATACTGAGGATGTCTATTAACAAAGACTGATAATATGGGTCTTATACATGGGAGGGATATCCTAATATAAAATTGCATGTGATAAAAATCATCAAAGAAAGGACATAAGACAAAGAACAAAACTTAGAAAAGATGTGAATATGATCAGAATAAAGACATTTTCCCTTGATACGCCATATTTAGGATTTTTGATAATTCCTTATTGAGAAGATAATTATAAATTATTATTAGAATGCAAAAGTTTTGGATTTGTTTGTGCTTATATTATATTTTAATGTGTTTATAGTCTAAGTTCACTGTATGTGTTAATCATTCTCAACCATACTTTTTATTGACTTCATAGCATCTCTACATCTTCTCGATATTGTAATTTAATAAGTATCTAAAATTGTCGACCTATGTGGCTTTTAGTGTCTAAAATGGGCATATCAGTAACTCTGTGAACTGTGTAACAAATTATTTCAAAACTTAGTGACAGGAAATAATCTTTCATTTTGCTGGTGTCTAGTGGCAAATGTCGAGAGAAAGAGCCAGTTCAAGCATGAGAGCCATTTCACCTTTATGACTTAGACTAGGAAGTATTATAATACAGCATCATTTTTATATATTCCTCGAGGCATAGAATTCTGCACCAGTTCAAAGGGAAAACAGATTTTGACACATTTCTGGAAGATCATATAAAACTGCAATATTCCTGTGGCCGTTTTTGAAAAAGGTAATCTGTCCCAGTGGGTAATATTAAGCAGTATTCCTTAGAGTTGTTTTAAAAGAGGTTAATTTTTTTTTTTTTTTTTTGCGGTACGTGGGCCTCTCACTGTTGTGGCCTCTCCCGTTGTGGAGCACAGGCTCCGGACGCACAGGCTCAGCGGCCATGGCTCACGGGCCCAGCCGCTCCGCGGCATGTGGGATCTTCCCGGACCGGGGCATGAACCCGCATCCCCTGCATCGGCAGGCGGACTCTCAACCACCGCGCCACCAGGGAAGCCCTAAAAGAAGTTAATTTTTGAGAATTCCCTGGCAGTCCAGGGGTTAGGACTCTGTGCTTTCACTGCTGAGGGCCCAGGTTCAATTCTTGGTCAGGGAACTAAGATCCCAGTGTGGCCAAAAAATTTTAAAAATTAAAAAAAAAAAAAAAGGTTAATTTTTTTAGGTTTTGTCACTGTTTACTTGTGCTTTGTACTGTAGAAGCACAGTGCATTCATTCTGTCTATAATGGCACCGAATAATGCTTTATAGAGTAGTAGCTGAGCGGTCTCTTTAAGGGCAACCTGGAGTTTATCAGGTAAAGTAAAATGAATTCATTCTATCACCTGTACATATGGCCTATTCAGAGAAGGGTCACTGTCTATAGTAAAGAAAGAGGAGGTTGGAAAGGTCACATATTAGTCTATCCAAGCAGTATTTAAAAGAATAATCATGCATCATTAGTGATAAAACTAAGCTCAAAACGGATTAAAGACTTAAATTTAAGACCTGAAACCATAAAACTTCTAGAAGAAAACATAGGCAATATGCTCTTTGACACTGATCTTAGCAATATTTTTTTGGATATATCTCCTCAAGGAAGGGAAACAAAAGAAGAAATAAACAAATGGAACTACATTGAACTAAAAAGCATTTGCACAGCAAAAGAAACCATCAACAAAACAAAAAGGCAACCTACTAAGTGGAAGAAGATATTTGTAAATAAGATATCCAACAAGGATTTAATATCTAAAATATACAAAGAACTCATACAACTCAACATCAAAAACAAACAAAAATATTAAGAATGACTAGAGGACCTGAAAAGACATTTTGTCCAAAGAATCCATACACATGGCCAACAGGCACATGAAAAGATGCTCAATATCACTAATCATCAGGAAAATGCTCCCTGAGTTCAAACTATACTACAAAGCTACAGTAATCAAAACAGTATGGTGGTACAGAAAAATAGACACATAGAGCAGTGGAACAGAATACAGAGTCAAGAAATAAAGCTATACTTAGATGGTCAATTAATCCAGGACAAAGCAGGCAGGAATATACAATGAGGAAAAGACATCTTCTTCAATAAATGGTGTTGGGGAAACTGGACAATTACATACAAAAGAATCAAACTGACTACTTTCTCATACCTTATAATTATTTTTAAATAGTATATTTATTTTTCTTTTTGCTTTCTTTCTCAACTCCTATCTTTTGCTTATCTGGCATGATAGATATTTAATTACAATTCATACTTGAAAAAGAATGATAGTCTATGGACTTCTGATAATTCCTGAATGCTGTGGCAAATGTGATAAATATTTTTAATAAAATTTAACTATTTGTCTGAATACAGTAAACCTTTTGGTATGCCTTCAATTAAATATCCAGGATACACTTTTTTGAAAAGACTAGAAGAGAGTACTAAACAGTGGACTGTATCCATAGACTGTGCACACTAGTTTAAAAACCTATGTTCTAGCTCCTATTTCGATCCTGATATGTGATCTCTGGCAGAGACCTCATTCTTAGATTTAGGTATCCCACCTCTAAAGTGAGTAGCCTATTGCTAATACTGCATCATGTGTTACCAAAAATTATAATGGGTGTTAAATGAAATGACTTTGGAAAATGATTGATTAAACAAAGTTAAATATCTTTAATTTTTAGCCTTTAAGATTCTAATATAATTATGAATCTAAAGTTAAAGGCTTCTATGTGGTATTTCCCAAATTATTTGACTATATAATAACATAAAAGTGTTTTCAAGAACACTGATTTTATATGGACTTAAGAAGAAAATCTATACTGTTTTATAATTCCAACAATAATTTTATTAGGAAAGAGTTTGGGTTAAAAACAATTTAAATAAAATTTAAACAAATATTTTTTCTGAGATCTTTGGGAGTGATCTAAGTTTAAACTTTTTCCTGATATTATTATATTTATGTGATATATTTTAAATAATTGAGAAAAAATATACAATTTCAAAATAAAGTAAAACTCACTCCAAATGTAAGGCTAGACATTATAAAACTCTTAGAAGAAAGCATAGGAAGAACACTCTATGACATAAATCACAGCAAGATCCTTTTTGACCCACCTCCTTGAGTAATGGAAATGAAAACAAAAATGAACAAATGGGACCTAATAAAACAAAAGCTTTTGCACAGCAAAGGAAACCATAAACAAGATGAAAAAACAACCCTCAGAATGGGAGAAAATATTTGCAAACAAAGCAACTGACAAAGGATTAGTCTCCAAAATATACAAGCAGCTCATGCAACTTCAATATCAAAAATACAAACAACCCAACCCAAAAATGGGCAGAAGACTTAAACAGACATTTCTCCAAAGAAGATATACAGACTGCCAACAAACACATGAAAGGATGCTTAACATCACTAATCATTAGAGAAATGCAAATCAAAACTACAATGAGGTATCACCTCACAGTCAGAATGGCCATCATCAAAATATCTACAAACAATAAATGCTGGAGAGGGTGTGGAGAAAAGGGAACCCTCCTGCACTGTTGGTGGGAATGTAAATTGATTCAGCCACTATGGAGAACAGTATGGAGGTTTCTTCAAAAAATAAAAATAGAACTACCATATGACCCAGCAATCCCACTACTGGGCATATACCCTGAGAAAACCATAATTCAAAAGGACACATGCACCCCAATGTTCACTGCAGCACTATTTACAATAGCCAGGACATGGAAACAACGTAAATGTCCAACAATAGATGAATGGATAAAGAAGATGTGGTACATATATACAATGGAATATTACTCAGCCATAAAAAGGAACAAAATTGGGTCATTTGTAGAGATGTGGATGGACCTAGAGTCTGTCATACAGAGTGAAGTAAGCCAGAAAGAGAAAAAATATATCATATATTAATGTATATATGTGGAATCTAGAAAAATAGTACAGATGAACCTATTTATAGGTCAGGAATAGAGATATAGACATAAAGAACAGACATGTGGACATGGGTGGGAAGGGGAGGGTGGGACAAATTGGGAGATTAGGTTTGACATAAATACACTACCATGTGTAAAACAGATAGCTAGTGGGAACCTGCTGTATAGCACAGGGAGTTCAGATCGGTGCTCTGTGACAACCTAGATGGGTGGGATGGGGGGCATGGGAGGGAGGGGATATAGGTATACATAGAGCTGATTCACTTCATTGTACAGCAGAAATTAACACACCATTGTAAAGCAATTTTACTCCAAAAACAAAAAAATCACTGATCATTAGAGAAATGCAAATCAAAACCACAATGAGGTATCACCTCACACTAGTCAGAATGGCCATCATCAAAAAATCTACAAACAATAAATGCTAGAGAGGGAGGAGATATGGGGATATATGTATATGTATAGCTGATTCAGTTTGTTATAAAACAGAAACTAACATACCATTGTAAAGCAATTATACTCCAATAAAGATGTTAAGATAAACAAACAAACAAACAAATAAATAAATAAATAAATGCTGGAAAGGGTGTGGAGAAAAGGGAACCCTCCTGCTCTGTTCGTAGGAATGTAAATTGATACAGCCACTATGGAGAACAGTATGGAGGTTTCTTCAAAAAATAAAAGTAGAACTACCATATGACCCAGCAATCCCACTACTGGACATATACCCTGAGAAAACCATAATTCAAAAAGAGTCATGTACCACAATGTTCACTGCCACACTTTTTACAATAGCCAGGACATGGAAGCAACCTAAGTGTCCATCGACAGATGAATGGATAAAGATGAGGTACATATCTACAATGGAATATTAGCCATAAAAAGGAACAAAACTGAGTTATTTGTAGTGAGGTGGATGGACCTAGAGTCTGTTATACAGAGTGAAGTAAGTCAGAGAAAAACAAATACCCTATGCTAGCGCATATATATGGAATCTAAAAAACTGGTACTGATGAACCTAGTGGCAGGGCAGGAATAAAGACGCAGACGTAAAGAACGGACTTGAGGACACAGGGCGGGAAGGGTCAGCTGGGAAGAAGTGAGAGAGTAGCATTGATATATATACACTACCAAATGTAAAATAGATAGCTTGTGGGCATGTGCTGCATAGCACAGGGAGATCAGCTCAGTGCTTTGTGACGATTTAGAGGGGTGGGATACGGAGAGTGGGAGGGAGACGCAAGAGGGAGGGGATTTGGGGATATATGTATACATATAGCTGATTCACTCTGTTGTACAGCAGAAACTAACACAACATTGTAAAGCAATTATACTCCAATAAAGATGTAAAAAAAATAAATTCCAATAAACAGAAAAATATGGTTAACATTTTTCTCTACTCCAATATATTTTATACTTATATCCATTCTTTTAGAAAAGAGAGGTCCCATTGTAAACACATTTTATATCATGCTTTTTGTAAATATAATATCAATGGTATTTTTGCTTTTATAGAAAACATTATGTTAATTGTAGTATCTTATATTACAATTATTTAATAAACTATTACACTAATTTTTAAACTTATTTTATTAAGAGGAAAAATGAGATATATGGCAAACACTGAGTATTATTTAGGCAAGTGTTTAAGTTTGTTATGCAGAGCTAAGAAGTGATCTAAGGGGTCTCTGCAAGTGATGGGAAATGGGGAGAGCTGAAGAGGTGAAGCCCACTGATGCTGTCATCAGGTCATAGTAGAGCCCATCTATTTTATGTTGGGTTTCATATGACATTTTATTTGAATGAAGGGTTCTAGAAAATAATTAGAAAAAGATCAGTGATCTACATATGTTGGTTCACAATCAAAATTAAGCATAATTTTATTTTTTACTGCTGTTTAAAATCTTTTCTTTAATTATGTCCATAATTATATATTGATATACATTATTTAGTCATACCCCTTATTTTTATATATAACAAATTTTAACTTCTATTTTTTAAGCCTACTATGTGAACAAAAGCCTATTTTAATTATGCTGCTTTGTGAAACAGTACTTCTCAAGTAAAATATGATAAATGTTTAAATATAATCATTGAAAAAGAACATTGGGTTGATCTTAACAAAGTCAACTAAAGTAAGAACTAAAGTCAAATTCTTAGCCACGTAAAACTTTAGCTAAATAATCAGAGGAAACAGAAAGGGGTCAGCTTGTTCACTCCCATTATTGCTGTCATTTAGGAACATTGATTCTAAAAAACAAGTAGAAAAATAATATCACCAAAGGCTTCGGACAAGGCCTTTGTTTTCCAACCCTCTCTCTCAGATCCCAGAGCAGAGAATCGAACAAAGGGGCAAGGATGGAATGTGAGACAGTTCTCCACTACTGTGCCACACTCTTTTGGAGCCACCATCCTATATTGTCTTGCAGGTAGGGAGAACTGGACATCAAAGCATCTGAAGTGCTCTGAACTAGACTGATGTCAATAAGTGAACTTGCTTCTCACTGGGAAATGAAGTTCACTTAACACAGCTGATAGCAATTATTAGAGAAAATGCAAAAACAATAGCAAAACAAATAACCCCAAACCAAAAATCTCATGCAAGTTGTAGCTCAATGATCTGAAACTCCTCCATCACACCAAGTTTTACTGGAAACCAATTAATGAATTTCAATTGCAGCTGGAGTAAAATCCAAACCTGGGCCATAGGCCACAGAGCCATAGATCATCCAGTTCCTATTTATTTCTCCAAACTCATCTTGGGCTCTTCTCCATCCTGCTCAGTCTTTTTCCTTCTACATTTTAAATTTTGTTTTTGTAAATTTTTGTTTTTATTTCCAAAGTTACAAAAACGTTGCAAGAATAGTACAAGAAGTTTCAATATACCCTTTCCCTGATTCACACATTGCTTTCATTTTGCACCATTTGGTTTTCATTCTCTCTGTGGCTCTGTCTCTTTTGTTTTCTTCCTCTGCACTTGTGCACATGCACACTTTCACGTGGTATTATTTTCTGAACCACTATATAGTATGCTGTAGACATTAGGCACAGCTGACAACACCTTACCCAAGCCATTCTAGGATAGAGGCCTCTAAAATAACTTATTTTAAACAACCCAGATAAAGGAAAAATCAATTTCCCTACACCTTTCCTTTTATTCCCTAGCTCTTCGAGTACACACTGAGGCTCATGCTTCTCAGTTCATGTAAGAAAGATCTTACAAAATCAAGGTGCTAGAGGGAAGACAGGCAGTTTAAACCCCAGATAGCTTTGTATTATGGTTCTGTTTCACTTACTTATTTTGATTGATTGACTGATCTGAAGTGGGAAACAAAAATGTAGGAATTAGAAACCCTGGCTAATAAAATAGAATTGACAGGATCTAATGATGGTTTAGTGTGACTGGAACTTTTGTTACTAAATCTTGTTTAAGAAAAATTCAGCTTAAAGTATTATTTAGTCAGATAATTTGAATAGTGCAAAAGAAATCAAGATAGGCCAGTGAGCCAAGGCCGGATTATCTTATGATGCAGCATCGCTTGATCATTACTCATGAGCATATTTCTTTTAAAAGCTGTCAGTAATACTGCCTTCTTTTCATTGCTTCACTTCAGATCATCAGTGTTTTTTAGCAGCTATGGAACAATAAAGTCCTTAAGGGACTGAGAGTCCCTAGAAAACAGACAGTGTCTTTATCCCAAAATGACTTATGTCCTTTTGATGTGTTAGGGTTCATATGGAGCTCTCATGGAGGAAATGAGAAAATAGGATCCATATTCGGGGTAGATCTTTGGTGAGCAGAATGCCGAATTATTAAAAAATTTTTTCAACTGGCATGTCTGCAGTCACGTGGAAGATAAGGTACATCTCTACAACCCTTGATTGTCTTCCAGATTCTACAACACAATTATATAATCCTCACCCAATTTTAGCCAAAATTCCACTCAAAAATTCCAGAAATAAATCAGTAATATATTACTCTTTTTACAATGTATCACTGGAGCAAAAAGGAAGGGAGAAAATGTGAGACAGAGAAAGGGAAAGACTAAAACCTACTTATTACTCATACAGAATATACAGACTCTAATGAGAATGAAGCTGATCAACTACTTGGACTGATCAACTTTAGATAATATGTCAGAGTATTGTTGGGAATGGGGTTAGAGGCTTTTTTTTTTTTTTTTTTTTTTTTTTTTTTGCGGTACGCGGGCCTCTCACTGCTGTGGCCTCTCCTGCTGAGGAGCACAGGCTCCGGACGCGCAGGCTCAGCGGCCGTGGCTCACAGGCCCAGCCGCTCTGCGGCATGTGGGATCTTCCCGGACCGGGGTGCGAACCCATGTCCCCTGCATCGGCAGGCGGACTCTCAACCACTGCGCTACCAGGGAAGCCCGAGATAGAGGCTTTTATTATAAAGACAGTGAAGAACTAGAAAAATATAGTGTACTCAAAGCCAAAGTAATGATAAATTCCATGGAGGAGAGGTTGACAGATTTCCTAAACAATTATAAAGGAAAAAAAAAGAAAGGAATTAGAAGAGATAAAATGGAGACATTTGAAATAAACCATTTTTTCCCCAAAACTACTAGCTGTGAGAAAAGAAAAATATACCAGTAGTAGTGAGATTAGCTACAGTCCTTCCTTTCTTTCCTCCCTCCTCTTCCCCTCCTCTCTCCCTCTTTCCACCTCCTCCCCCTCTCCCTCCCCCTCCTTCTTCCCCCCTTCCCCCCCATCCTCCTCTTCATCCTCTTCTTCTTCTTCCCCCTGCCTCTCTCTCACTCTGTCCTTCTTTCAAATTCTAGTGCAGGCTAGAATGAAGGCTAGGGGCTCAGGAAAAGGAGAGATTAAACAGATTTAAAGAGAGAGAAAACCCCAGCAGCACTGAAAGACACATGTTTTTGCTACCTTAAGGTTAGCTGATTTCTTCTCGTTTTGTTATTTCTAAAGAAAAGGATTAAGGGATAATCAACAGAGAGAGTAAATCAGCACTGCTGCTGGCCTCATATACAGCTAATGCTATGGTCCCAAAACTGACCTATGGTTGTTATAATATTTTAAGAGGAGATCAATAACATATCATTGTAACCCATTTCAACATCATACTGATTTTAACTATGTATGACTATTGATTTTCTGCAATAGCTTATGACAGTATATGCTACTTTTTTTGAAGACAACATTGCCACAGTTCCACACAAATTAATATTCCCATACCAGCAAATTTATTTTATAGGAACATGAGTCTTTTTGGCTAATAAGACTAATGAGAATAACATAGGACATGAATTAAGGAACTAGGACAGAAGCCATTTGTCAAGACATAAAAAAAGCAAATCCATACTTTGTCCTTCCAAAACCACATTTTTAAAAGTTTGGAGACTAAAGTTTTAAAAATTTGGTTTTAAATGAATATTTTAAAATATGTTATTTTTGATATATACTTAGATATGAGCAAATTTCTCCTATGAAATTTAAAACGCTTTGACTTTATTGTACCCACATGGAGTTGAAAAATGATCAGTTTTTATCCTTTCTCTTCTCTGTATTTTAAATTATATTATTCAGATATTATATGCCATGCCCATTTTCTTTCTCTTGGTTTAGGCTCTTTCATAACTCTACTGTAATAATGGAGCACCAGAACCTAGCATTTCTGTTCTGAATGGACTGTGCTCTTACACACACATAAATGAATAAGTAAAATGGCTGAATGAACTCCAGGTTGATTTTTCATTTAATCTTCTGTGTGCTTTAGCCATAAAATACAGCTCATTTAAAGGCCTCGTGGTTGTTTCACTTCATTTATTTGGCATAATAGCGATAAATGTTCTACTTTGTGTGTTTCACAATTGTGAAACAGCTCCCGGGTTTACAATGAGACTGGAAGGGTTTATAATATAAAAGTAGCTTATTGTGCCACTGGAACATGTACTAAAGGTGTCTTTGTTTAATATATCACGATTTGATACCAGACTACCATTACCTACCAGCTGGAGATATTTTATAAGCTCATAGTAGAGACTTTTAGTATAATATATGTAATTTGATTACACATCATAACTCTTAGTAATTTCCCCAGAGGTGTTAGCTTTTAATTAATTTGTGTTTGGATATTTTTATGGAAAATGTTATGAAATAATAGCAATAACTCATTCTTTGGGATTATATGCCACAATATGAATAAAACATCTAATGGTGCTTGGTATACATTTAGGCTCCACCTTTATAACGCTCTTCGTGTGTTATAATGATCAAATCTTTATGCATTTCATTTTTACTTATAGTAATCATAGAAATTAATGGATCAGTTGGTAATGTCCCAGCTTATGAGAACACTTAAAACATATATTATAGGAAAAAGTATTTAAAGTGGTAAATACTACAAATGAGTTAGTATTTCCTAGTGACTACTATAAGGATATATTTACTTCATTACCTCTATATTTCTATAAAAATATTACATTTTTTAGTTTTGGCCACTAAATACCCATTTAAAGGGGTGGGGGAGGGAAGGATTGGGAGTTTGAGATTAGCAGGCACAAACTATTATATATAGGATGGATAAACAACAAGGTCCTACTGGATAGCACAGGGAACTATATTCAGTATGCTGTGATAAACCGTAATGGAAAAGAATGTGAAAAAGAATATATATATATATAACTGAATCACTCTGCTGTACAGAAGAAGTTAACACATTGTAAATGAACTGTACTTCAATAAATTGTTTTTAAATGACAAAAAATCACCCACCTGTAGTTGAGGTGTATCCCAGACTTAGATAATATTTTTTAGAATTGAGATATAATTGACATATAACATTGTACTAGTTTCAGGTGTACAACACAGTGATTCAATATGTGTAAATATTGTGAAACAATAACCACAATTAGTGGTCAGTCTAGTTAACAACTATCATAGTTACATAACACATAGTTACAATTGTTTTTCTTGTAATGAGAACAGTAGGATCTACTCTGTTAGCAATTTGCAAGTATAAAATACAGTATTATTAACTATAGTCACCATGCTGTACGTTACATTGCTCAGATTTATTTATTTTAAGGCTGGAAGTTTGTACTTTTTGACCACTTTTACCCATTTCGCCCAGCCCCCATCCTCCAACTCTGGCATCCTCCACCAATCTGTTCTCTGTATCTATGAGTTCAGTGATAACTTTTAAAAATTAGTTGAGAATATTTAAAAATTTTTTTAATTTTTAAAAATATTTTATTAATAGCTTAACTTTTAATCACCCTTGATATTCCTTCTTACATTGGTTATAGTAACTAATTTACTGGTTTATAACAAACACACAGAATGACCTTTCATCTTCATTAATTAGGGCCTTATATAATTCCTACTTACCTGAATCCCTGCTCTGATTCTCTTCCTGACATCCTTGTGACTCTTGCCCTGTATAACCTTTCAGAGCCTGGAGCTTTCTACTTGACCTCAGGTTCTGTAACTCCTTGTTGTCAAACATACGAGTCCTCACTTTTACCTCCCAACCACAGTGTCTTATACATATTACAAAGATTAAAAGTGACCAAGGAATTTTATCACTATTCTTCCTTCAATCTGGGCTTCTTCTCTGAACATTAACTAGAATTTTCTCTAATTATCTTTTGTACTCTTATAGGTATAAATGGTCAATGATCATACAGACTTTCTTAACTTATTCTATTCTAATGAAAACAAAGATAAGGATATGGCCTCTGATGTTGTACTGGAGAGGTTACCTTACATGACTGAAATTTTCATAAGTAATCATTTCTGGGTAATGTACCAACTTTAAATTCAGCAATTATTAAATAAATCCTTTAAATATATATTATACATTGTTTTCTTGTCAAGAAAAATCAAATAATTTGAATAAAGTAACTGTTTAAGAAATAAGAGTTATCATTAGGAAAATTATACTTTAGGAAAATAGATGATGAAGAAACATTCTGGAAAACTGGCAATCGGGGCAAAATATTTAATAAAACTGTTACTTGAGAAAATTTGGAAGTCTGAAATTTTCCCTTCTGAACCTGTGGCTATAGCAAAAGAGTTCAGTAAACCAAATATAAGTAATATTTTTATTGTTGGCTATATTTGGAGAGGTGTTTGAGGGATAAAAGTAAGTCAAGGAAAGAATCGTTAGGTTTGAAAGAAGAAATGAAATGAAATAGAAAATTTGAGCAATCTAGGGCTTTTCAAAGTCATAAAAGCCAATTGATTTGAGACCCCTAAGTCCACCCCCACCAGAGGAAAAAAAAATTGAGAAAATCTTCGAGAGATAAACATCCAGTAACATTTTAAGCGAGTAAATTTGAATCAGGGCTAATATCAGACTAAAAGTGTGATATCTGTTAAACCTTTTAGATGAATAAAATATTTCAGAGCAAATGCCTGATCAAGCCTTTCCCAAGGAATCACAACGGCTTTAAGGTAGTCTGGTTTAAATTGAGAAGGAATAAAACGACAGGGGAAAAAAATAGAAAAAATACAACATATTCACAAACTAAAATGTGAAAACAACGGTGAGAGTGGTTCCTGGAAAACTGGAGATGCCAGGAATCAAACAGATACAAACTGTACAATGTTTGTGTGAGAGTTGTACCTCCAAGAAACCACAAGCTAGTTACGGTTGTGACTGTTTGAGACTTAGAACTGTGGACATCCAATCTCCTTCAGGAAGAAGCATCTTAAAAATATGCAAACCATTCAAGGAGTATATGTACCCAAGGTACACTTCATCCTGAGTTTTAGAAAGTTAATAGAAAAAGAAGGTCTCCCGGAGAAATCATGGAGTAAAATGAACAAAGCAGTGCAGAAGACAAAAGTTGGGTAGAATCAAGGAACATTCTTCTTCCACAGGATTGCAGCATTCATAGTATTTTCCTAGTAGGAGGATTTCAGAATTGCCCTATTTCCCATAAATTAGAGTGATTGCTGTGGCTATTCTGTCCCTGTCTACCATCTTCCTGTGAGTATGAAGTAATAGGTAGCAGGATTGTTCACAGGTTGCTGTATAAAGAAAACACATCCAGATCCGATATAGAAATTACCACAACATAAAATCTTCTCTTACTACAGTTGAAATCTTTATCATGTGACAGCATCCTTTTTTGTTTAGAACACAATAGTACATAGTTCCATCAATTGGAAAGACGTTACTGCACCCTAAGTCCCATATTCCTTTCTTCCTTCCCAATCTTACCAAAAATTTGCTACAAATATTTTTGCATGTGAAAGAGAGAAATAATTAAAGAGAGACACAATTAAAAGAGAGAAACAGTATATGAAAATGTGGTTAACATCACTAATCATCAGGGAAATATATATCACAATTTCTTTACCCATTTATCCTTTGATGGTCATTTATTTTAGTTGTTTCCATGTCTTGGCTATTGTAAATAATGCTGCAATGAACATGGGGGATGCAGATATCTTTTTGAGATAGTGATTTCATTTCCTTCAGATAAATACCCAGAAGTGGGAATATTGGATCATCTGGTAGTTCTATTTTTAATTTTTCAGGAACCTCCTTACTGTTTTCCATAATGATTGTATCAATTTACATTCCCATCAAGAGTGCACAAGGATTAACAGCTTACACCTGTTAATCTCTTCTCTTTTTGATAATAATGATTCTAACAGGTGTGAGGTGAAATCTCATTACGGTTTTTATTTTGCATTTCCCTGAAGATTAGTGAAGTTATATGTCAATTATATCTCAATAAAACTGGAAAAATTAAACCAAATCACATGGGTGAGTTGGTAAATCCACAATTGTAAATAAAATATTTAATATGCCTCTATCAAGATACAGGGAGATAAAAACAAATCATGAAAGGTATAGGCAACTTAAATAACATATTAACATGCTTTTGCGGGTCAGGATGGTAGAGTACAAGACCCTGAACTCACCTCCTCCCAGGGGCACACCAAAATTACAATTGCTTACAGAGCAACTATTTAAGAGAAGAATCCTAAGATTAGTAGAACAGATTTTCTGTAACCAAAGATACAAAGGAGTCACAGTGAGACAGGTAAGAGGGGCAGAGACATGGTACAGTCGAACCCACACCCAGAATTGGCAACCCACAGAAGGAAGAAGCATCACAACTGCAGAGGTCCTCCCCAAGGAAAGAGGGCTCTGAGCCCCACATTGGGCTCCCCAGCCTGGGGGTCCTGCATTGGGAAGATGAGCCCCCAGAACTTCCATCTTTGAAAACCAGTGGGGCTTACATTTAGGAGAGCTGGCGGGTTATAGGAAAGAGACTCCGCTCTTAAAGGGTGCCACATGTTCTGAGACCCAGGGTAGAGGTAATAGATTGAAAGGAGTGTAGGTGAAGCCCACCTGCTGACCTTGGAGAGCCTCATGGAGAGGCAGGAGGCAACTAGGACTCCCCCTGGAGATGGAGTCACTGGTGGCAGCCATTTTGAGGAGCTCAATCCACCTTGATGACATGGGTGCTGGTAAGTGCTATTTTGGAATCCTCCTTCCAGCCTACTGATGCCAAGGGCTTGCCCCACCCACCATCTGGACCACAGCAGGTGCATGCCTCCAGGCCACGCTGCCAGCCATGCAGGGAGCCTGTCCCCTGTACCACCAGGCTCATAGCAGCCAAACACCACCAGGCCACACAGCCAACTTTGGAGGAAGACTACCCCACCCTTCAGCAGGCCCATAGCCACCATAAGAGTTAAGATTTTGTAGCCAACCAGGGATGAGTCACACCTACTAAAATGCCCACAACAGAAGGGTGTATGCAGTGCACATGGGGGGCACCTCTAGAGCACACAGTTCTAGTGACCAGAGGTGAGTATGCTGCTGGGTTCCATAGTATGTCTTCTATGCAAGGTCACTTCTCCAAGATCAGGTGACATAACCCACCTACCTCATACATACAAATAAGCACAGATAATTAGGCAAAATGAGGAGACAGAGGAATATGCTTCAAACAAAGAAACAAAGTGCAAACCCAGAAGGAGAACTAAATAAATTAGAGATACTCAATCTACCCATTAGTTAAAAGTAATGATGATAAAGTGCTCAATGAACTTGGAATAAGAATAGATGAACACAGTGAGAATTTTAACAAAGAGTTAGAAAACATAAAGA
This sequence comes from Orcinus orca, assembly GCF_937001465.1. Lineage (NCBI taxonomy): Eukaryota > Metazoa > Chordata > Mammalia > Artiodactyla > Delphinidae > Orcinus > Orcinus orca. Next base: position 55,344,333 of record NC_064570.1, on the reverse strand, counting down.
AGAACCAAACAGAGCTGAAGAATATAATAACTGAAATAAAAAATACACTAGAAGGTATCAACAGTAGATTACATGATATAGAGGAACATATCAGTGACCTAGAAGACAGAGTAGTAAAAATCACCCAAACTGAATAGAAAAAAGAATTTTAAAAAAGTGAGGATAGTTTAAAAAAACCTCTGGGACAAAATCAAGTGTACTAACATTTGCATTATAGAAGTTATAGGAAAAGAAGAGAGAGAGAGAGAGAGAAAGGGGCAGATACCTTATTGGAAGAAATAATAGCTCCATCCAGGTCTAGGATGCACAGAGAGTCAAACAAAATACATATTCCCAGCTGCAGAACTGGTATTGCTTATCTCAGCAAAAGAGATTGTTTGCGTGGAAAGATTAATAACACTGATTAGCTTTCTAATATTTTTCACTTTGGGAAATGTTTTTTATGTGATTATATTTAAAATTTTAGTAAAAACTGAAATAAAGGGCTTCCCTGGTGGTGCAGTGGTTGAGAGTCTGCCTGCCGATGCAGGGGACACAGATTTGTGGCCTGGTCTGGGAAGAACCCACATGGCGCGGAGCGGCTAGGCCTGTAAGCCATGGCCGCTGGACCTGCGCGTCCGGAGCCTATGCTCCGCAACGGGAGAGGCCACAACAGTGAGAGGCCTGCATACCGCAAAAAAAAAAAAAAAAAAAAAAAATTGAAATAAAACCATATTGACCAGTTGCCTAAAAACAAAAAAAAAAACCCAAGAGGTTCACACAAAGATACATTATAATTTAAGTGGCAAACATTAAAGATAAAGAGAGAATCTTAAAAGCAACAAAGCAAAAGCAACAAGAAAACTCCTAGATGACTCTTCAGCAGAAACTTTAAAGGCCAGAAGTGAGTGGCACTATATATTTAAAGTGATGAAAGGAAAAAAACCTACAACTAGCCTTTCCATATAAATTTTGAATCCATATATCAATATCTACAGAATAGCCAGCTGGGATTTTGATTTGGGATAATTCCCCTTTAAAAACTACATTCCTTTTGTTAGAATCTTGCTGACTTCTTCATATGTGAAGAAATATGAGGGTGAGTCCTTTATTTCTCCTTTAAGTTTTTCTCTTATTCTGGATCAACTGTTAGCAGTTTCTATTAAGGTCCAGGTATTAGGGATATAAGTCTCAAAATAGACTTTATGGGCCTCCTACACTTACCTAGAATGTGGGCCACAAAAATGTAAGTAGTTAGCAGTTAGGTCCCAATTCATGCCCCCTTTCTTTGAAGGTCAGAATAAGAAATTATACCTTTTGAAATGAAAGGGAACTTCTGGAGACATATGATTTAGAGTAAGCAGAATTTTTTTTCCTTCAATTTGTTTTAGTAAGAACAGGCTATCTATATTTCTTTGAATATTCCAATACAGAACAAATTCTATTTATGCTTGTCATATTCATGAGACAAACTAAGAAGAAATAATATAAAAAAGAGCAAGTTGCGAATACTAAAAATAGGACTGTATAAAAAGAGTTTTGAAATATCAAGTCACATTAAGATGTTTCCACTTCTAACATTAAAATATGTATTTTGATCTGTTGTCATGGAGGACATAGTTTTAAGTTGTAATAGCAAAGTTAAAATAGATTATTTTTGTTAATCTGAATGCATTTTGATATAATAAATGGCAAAACTAAACAGCTGTCACTCATCTTAGAGAAGCAACATTAATTAGCTCCTTAAAAATATTTGTAATTTAAGACAACACACTTGAAAAATAGTAACTTCCTAATTAGGATAATGGATTTAGTTAAGGAAAAAATCTTAAGTATTAGAATCTCAAATTTACAGATACTAAATATTTCAGTTGTGGCTATTTAATATCTGAGCAATGTAGTCAATCTTTAATGAAAAAAAAGCTTGCTAATTACAATGATGAAAACATAGATTTAGGGCTTCCCTGGTGGCAGAGTGGTTGAGTCCGTCTGCCAATGCAGGGGACACGGGTTTGTGCCCTGGTCTGGGAAGATCCCACATGCCGCGGAGCGGCTGGGCCCGTGAGCCATGGCCGCTGAGCCTGCGCGTCCGGAGCCTGTGTTCTGCAATGGGAGCGGCCACAGCAGTGAGAGGCCCGCGTACCGCAAAACAAACAAACAAAAAACCCCATAGATTTATTATCTTTATTTGTAAATTTTTATCTTTATCTTTATTTATAAATTTATTTAACCCCAAATTATCCTGAAGCTGTTTGTTCTCCTGTATCTTTTTACCATGTTGTCTTTTTATTGCTTAGTTTTATTTCTATTTCCTAGTAGTGGTATAAAACTCTTTTAATGAAAGAGTTTGCTAAAATTTCATGTTGATATTTCCAGTGAATATCAGTTGAAGTAGTTTAGAGGAAAATAGTAACAATTCAACTTAAATTTATTATCATCATTAAAACATTTGACATTTTGCACATGTAAATTATGTTAGCATCAAGTTAAATATTTTAGCCCAGGTCACTTTAATAATATCCTTAGCCTCCTCCCCAATATCTGGAAAATATTTTAGATTCCTTCCATTTGTGATCTATTCTCCAAAGCAAAAATTGAAGTTCTATATTAAATTCAGTTTTTGTCAAACTATTTTATGCAGGCATATTTGAAAATGCTACAATGCAATTGGAAGCAAATATTATATTGGAATGTTTACAGGTTTCACACGTGAAATATCCTTGGAAAATCATTCAGAAACTGCTAAATGGTAATGACTTTGCTATGAAAGTGACTATAAAATTAGCCATAGCAGAGGTTACAGACCATTTGACAACCAACCTAAAAGGAAAGAAAGGTCAAGTATTAAACTGCATCAGGCTAGGAAATCTCACCACAAAACATTTTCAAGGATATGAAGTATTAAAGTAGACTCCTACTGGGGCAATGACTGAATCTTCCACTACATATTCACAGTAAAAGCCCAATTTAAATGCTAGGAAATAAATTGTTCCCCCCCCAACCAAATTAGGTTGAAACCCAATGTGATTGTATTTGAAGATGTTTTTTAAGTGGTAATTAAGGTTAAATGAAGTCATAAGAGTGAAGCTCTAATCTGATAGGTAGTCTTACAGCAGGAAGAAGGAAGATCTCTCTACCCATGCAGAAAGACATCACGTGAATACAGTGCAGGACGGTAGCCACGTACAAACCAAGAGAAGAGGCCTCAGATGAAACCTATTTGCAGCATTTTGAACTTGGTTTTCCCAGCCTCTAGAGCTGTGAGAAATAAATGTTATTTAAAGCCACTAGTCTATGGCAATTGGTTATGGCAGCCTGAGCAGACTAAAAGAATAAATTACACTAAAACTGAGTTTTAACAATTAAACATATTAGTATGTAATAAGAAAAAAAACACTTGACTTCTAACTTCAATAAATGTGCTCAGAATTTTTGCGCTACCCATTCTAGAAAATTAAATATTGCTTAATATGTAACATGTACTTTGTAAAGTGCTTCAAACAATTTTTTCTGTTTTCATTGAAAATGTTATACTATATCTAACAGTCTGGATCCGTGGATCTGGAAGGAAAATGAGAAAGCTTCTTTTCCTTCAGCAATGAAAACGGCAACAGGATGAAGGAGCAATACATAAAGAAGATTGTTAGAGTTTTAGAAAAAAACTGAGAGGCATTCCTTCTGAAATTCAGATTGTGTGGTTCTGAGCTGAATGATACTATGAAAGCAACAAGTAGACAGAAAAAAGAACTGCTTATATAAAAGTGCCAGGTATACCTGACCCCAGGATCAAGGACTTTTTTTTTTTTTTGGGCCTTCGTCTCTTAGGGTGACAACTCTGCTTCACTAGTGAGGCACTGAGTGGTGATGGCAGTCCCTGATCTCCTCAGCTTGCCTCTCCTGGGTTGGAACTCCCACCCCAAGAGTCAGATAGGCTGAGGGCCATCAAAGCCCATCAAAGTCCTTGGCCTGCCATACCGAGGATAGAGCTTCCATCTTACAAGTGGAGGATGAGTAGAGGGTAGGAGGCCCACATGTCTCAGATGTACATTCTTAAAATAATGCTTCTGCAACATGGGGGTGAGAGTGATGAGACATGCTGGTCACCTGCCCCTCCCACAAGAACCATCCCCCTAGACTGGAAGTTGCTGTGGGAAGGAAGCCCCATATTCTTGGCTATATCTGCCTGTGTAAAGCCTCTATCACACTGAGATGGGGACACTTCAAATCAAAGAAGGAGCATGCAAGACAGAATCAAGGCAAAAAAAGTAGAGTATGTTTTCACAAATGAGAAAGAGCCACTATGTCTGAAGCTATGGTGGCAGAGCAAAATGAGCTCAAATATTCAGGTGTGGTAGGCAGGTCAGGTGGGTCAGAGAAGTGTAGGTCCTATTAAAATGTTTGAACAAAGATGTAAATGACTAATTAAAACTTTGCCTTTCTACCCAGGAATTTTTTAGTATTAATAAAATTCAACTACATAAATGAATAGTACAGTAATGGGAGAACTCTGGGTTGCTAACAGCAGGTGGTAAAAAAGGGCCTTTGACCATATTAAAACAGAATCAAAAGAAATTTTCTCATTCCATGAAAATGTTGGCTAATTTTTTGTGTAATCAAACATATTTACCAGTCCTGAGGATAGGAGAAAGAACCCCAGAAAGGCATGAAGTTAAATTTTAAATCAGCTTATCCAAATGGGGATTTGGATTCAGTATATACTTTACAGAGTGGAAACTATGTGGATTTCTATGGTTTACCGTATGTTTGGTCTCAAAGGTGATGACTGAGCTACATACCCACCACTTCCCTGGAAACCCTACTTCATGCTGCTCTACAGATAACATTAACTCTTTGTATTTGTTTGTTAATTAAATTTCTTATTTATTTTCTAATATGATATTCATTCAACAAACATGTATTTGGGGCTTACTCCTAGTGCATATGTTATATCAGATGAAAAGATCTGATATTTAGAGTTACGACTATATAAAAAGGAATTTATAAATAACATATTTAGAAAATTTCGTAAAGATCCAATTTGATGAGCATTGCCTTGCACAATTATGTGTTTGAAAACAATAAATACATTCTAACATATTCAGGGAAAGAAAATGAGAGAAAATGAGTTAAGTTGTGATACTCTGTGCGAACAAAATGGACATAAGTCTCCATATTTGCATTTTTACCGTGTCCTTTTCACAATATCATTTTGAGATAAATTAGGCATGCCACACATGTGCAAGTGTTAAGAATTATAATAAAGGTGATATAGGACAGCTAGTTCCCTTTGTAACTATAAGGTGGTGAATGTGGAGCTTCAGTTGTTATGGCAACCTTCAATTAATGAAAGTATCATCAAAGTCATCTCTCTACAATATTTAATAAGTTATTTCCGTTAAACATGATTGAATGTTCCTTTCTGAATTCAATGACATAGCTGATGTTAAAAGCCATATTTTTAAAGAATGAAAATAACTATATCCTCAATTGTTTAACAGAGAAAAGTCTTTCAAAATCTTCTCTTAAAATTAATTTTTTATAAAGACAGCTGCAACTATGTTGCTAATAAAATATTAATAGCTTCTACATAGTTAGTCCTTCGTGTAGATTTATGGATCATTATGGATTTTCCATTAAGCTGGTGTGGTCAGATTTGATGATGATGATGGTGGTAATGATGATGACTGACAGAAAATTCTGCTAATATTAGTAGCATTAACTGACTGATAAAATACTAACAGATAATTTTATTTCTATCAAAATAACCTTCTCCAAACTCTCACATGAAACTCATTAACATAAACAATAAGCTGAAAATCCAAAGGTTATTATATCAATGGATGTAGTGTTGAGAAATGACTTGAATTTATAATGACTAATACTCATAGAATGACTTTTCATATATTATCTTAGTCCTCAACACATGTAAGGTAGATTTCATTATTCCCATTTACTAGATTGGGAAAATGAGACACCAAGAGCCAAAATTAAAGTAGTATTTTACAGCTCACACAATGAGTATGTGAGGAAGCAAGTGTTTGTGCCAAGTCTGTCCAATGCCAAAATCTGTCCTCTGTCCATCAGGCCATGCTCTCTCCTGAGAATCATTTTGAGGTTATGACCTAAAAATAATATCATAACATGTATGAGTCTACAAACTACTACCACAAAATTCCAGTGTCCTTATTTCACTACCTGCTAAATGATAGAAATGAATATCTGAGTTTTTTTGCTGTAAGCTAATAATGCTTAAGGTTTAATACTCAAGTCTTAAAATCTCCTTGGAGCACAACCCAGGATGATGTAAAGAGTAACTGGAGCATGATTAGAAAAGAAAATATTCTGATTCAATGATCAACAATGTGAACCTTGGGAAGGAAGCTAAAAGCTACAACCTGGGGCTTCCCTGGTGGCGCAGTGGTTGAGAGTTCGCCTGCCGATGCAGGGGACACAGGTTCGTGCCCTGGTCCGGGAAGATCCCTCATGCCGCGGAGCAGCTGGGCCCATGAGCCATGGCCACTGAGCCTGAGCATCCAGAGCCTGTGCTCCGCAACGGGAGAGGCCACAACAGTGAGAGGCCTGCATACCGCAAAAGAAAAAAAAAAAAAAAAAAGCTACAACCTGGAATAATAGGATTGTTTAGTAACACAGATGTAAATAAAGTCTAAGAGGAAAGTGTCTTTAAAAAGTGACTCTTTAAATTTTTTCCTTATATGTACAAAAAATTAACCCCAAATAAAAGTGAGATTGTCTTTTCTTGTTGACATAACCAGGAAGGCTGAATCAGTTTTAATCTACAGCACTGTAGGCATTGGAACATTGAATACATGTTTGTCCTTTTTGTGCCAGCAATTATAAACGCATTTGGAACGGAGTCCTGGGCTGAAGCCCTAGCTTTTCCAAAACTGGTTAAATTCCTTAAATAATGATAATATTAAAAATGATATCAGCATGTGCTGATCACCTACGATATGCTAGATGTGCTAGCTAAATATACTTTACATGCATTTTCAGATTACAAAAAATGTACCACAGGAAATTAACCACTTCACCTTCAGGTTCCCTATTGAAATGGAAGGATAATGTCTACCTTCCATTTTATGGAGGCAGTATATATATGTGATTAAGAGTATAGCCACTTGGTCAGATAATCTAGGATTTGAATTCCAGCTTTTCCAGCTTTTCCAGCTTATACCTCTGTGATCTTGGACAAAGCACTATGAGTTTTATATTTGGGGAAACAAAATAAATTTTATTTATTTTGTATACTGAGAAACAATAAAATAATTGCTTCCTAATACGACAAAGCTACAGTATTCAAAAGAGCATGGTATTGGCATTAAAAACAGACATGTGGATCAATGGAACAGAATAGAGAGCCCAGAAATAAACCCACATACCTACAGTCAATTAATCTTCTACAAAGGAGATAAGAATATACAATGGAGAAAAGACAGTCTCTTCAGCAAGTGGTGTTGGGAAAGTTGGACAGCCGCATGTAAATCAACGAAATTAGAACACACCCTCACACCATACACAACAATAAACTGAAAATGGCTTAAAGACTTAAATATAAGACATGACACCATAAAACTCTTAGAAGAGAACATAGGCAAAACATTCTCTGACATAAATTGTACCAATGTTTTCTTAGGTCAGTCTCCCAAGGCAATAGAAATAAAAGCAAAAATAAACAAATGGGACCTAATCAAACTTACAAACTCCTGTACGCAAAGGAAACCATAAACAAAACAAAAAAACCTACAAACTGGGAGAAAAAATGTGCAAATGATGCGACTGACAAAAGCTTGATTTCTAAAATATACAGACAGCTCATACAACTCAATAACAAAAAAACAAACAACCCAATTGAAAAATGGGCAGAAGACCTACATAGACATTTCTCCCAAGAACATATAGAGATGGCCAATGGGCACATGAAAAGATGCTCAACGTCACTAATTATTAGAGAAATGCAAGTCAAAACTGCAATGAGGAATCACCTCACACTGGTCAGAATGGCCATCATTAAAAGTTGACAAATAACAAATGCAAAGAGGGTGTGGTAAGAAGCGAATCCATCTACACTGTTGGTGGGAACGTAAATTGGTGCAGCCACTATGGAAAATAGTATGGAGGTTCCTCAAAAACTGAAAATAGAGCTTCCATATGATCCTGCAATCCCACTCTTGGGCATATATCTGGAGAAAACTATAATTCAAAAAGATACATGCATCCCAATGTTCATTGCAGCATTATTTACAATAGCCAAGACATGGAAACAACCTAAATGTCCATCAACAGATGAATGGATAAAGAAGATGTGGCACATATATACAATGGAGTACTACTCAGCCATAAAAAGAGAATGAAATAATGCCATTTTACAGTAACATGGGTGAACCTAGAGATTATCATACTAAGTGAAGTAAGTCAGAAAGAGAAAGACAAATACCATATAACTTATACGTGCAATCTAAAATATGACACAAATGAACTTTTCTATGAAACAGAAACAGACTGACAGACATAGAGAATGGACTTGTGGTTGCCAAGTTGGTGGGGGTTGGGAGTTTGCGATTAGCAGATGCAAACTATTACATACAGAACTGATAAACAGCAAGGTTCTACTGTATATATAGCACAGGGAACTATATTCAATTTCCTCTGATGAACCATAATGCAAAAGAATATGAAAAAGAATGTATATTAAAAAAGAATATATATGTATGTATAACTGAATCACTTTGCTGTACTGTAGAAATTAATACAACATTGTAAATGAACTATACTACAATAAAATAATTTAAAAAAACAAAAACAAAAAATAAGTCACAGCTTATGGAATTTTACTGAGGATTAGATATAGCTGAATAAGATTAAAAAAATAAGTGCTTCATAGGATTGTTTAGAGTATTAAATGCATGTGACCATCTTAACATGGTGCCTGGCATATAGTCAATGCTCAATAAATATTAGTCATTATTATTCATAATAACATTATTGTCATGCGAAGGTCATCAGGCACAGAGGAGGTACTTGCCAGACAGTAAATACCTTCATTCTTTCAGTGTGACTTACTGCTATAGACTGTATACCAATTAATTAACCTGAACAGGTAAAGGCACTGAAGAGATCATAACAGAGTAGCCTAAAATTAAGTTCAATTTCATAATCATTTATTGAATGAGTTTTGTTTTGTTTTGCTTTATAATGTTTTTTGTTTTGTTTTGTTTTATAATGACTACCACCACAACAAAAATGTCCAAATTTAGTGAGTGAATTTGGAGTAAGAGTATATAGGACAGTAAGTATTGGGTTGAATCATATGAAATTGTCGATGTTTCTCTTTTAACTCCTCCTCTTTTAAAGAGTAATATTTATTAATTTTCTACGTATATTAAATTATCAACCCCCCAATGATTACTTGATATAGAAACTTCTATTATCCTTATTATATAATGAAGAAACTAAGCTAAAAAGAGGTTAAGAAAATTACCGAAAGGTTATCATAGAAAAGTCGGATTGATTAAATCTTAATTTTTATTCAAATAACACCAAGTTTCTAAAAAAACAGAAAAAAAACTAAATAAAATAACCAAAATGATTAATTATAAGTTTACATTAGGTGTCAAATATATTTTTAAAAAGAATTGTATTTTATTATTTTTTCATTTTGAATATTTCAGTGAATTCATTTTTCATAATTCTACAGAAGTAACCATACTTTATTTGGAACTCACACTGTTTACCTGAAAACCGTTTTTAAATAATTACTTTTAAGTAGCTAACTTTGAGTGGCTATTAAGTGTGAGGATTATTTTAAATGCTTCTCATCAATAAATTAATTTTGTTATCACAACACTCCTGTATGATAGATACTAATTAACCTGTATTTTACAGATTAACATTTTGAGGCAAAAAAGAGGTTCAATGACCTGCCCAAGGACACTTGACAAAATGTGGCATAGTCTAGATTTGAACTTATACATCTGATTCCAGAGAAATCTCTCTTAATCATTATGCTGAACAAATGAGACCAGCACCTACATATAAGTGAAGAATAGTATGATAAGAAGGGAAATCTATTATATTGGAAGTAGGTAATATATTTTAGCTTTACTTAATAAAAATGGAATACATCAAATAAGGGAATTTGTTGGAGTTCTTTTTAAAGAACCTGTCAAGTTATGGAGAAAGAGACTGTGCAATTTGAAAATCACATATCCATGATAGAGATTTAAGCCAAGAAGAAAAATGGAATCAACCAAATGGCACATCAAGTGCATTGCATACAACTCCCTTTTGAACCATTTATGTGACTCTTTTTTCTTATTTACAATATTTTATTGCAAAAATCCACATGCAAATGAGTTAAACAGTAATTAGAGGTAGAAAGCCATATGATCTAGATAGATTCTCCTATGAAAGATTAGAACAGGAATTTGATTGGAAGGAGTGTGTTATTGTTCCTTCACAAAGAATGTGATGTGAACAATTTCAATGTGACTTGTAACTAAATGAGATTGTGCTGAGTATAGGAGCTCTGGAACTTCTTGGGTTCCAATGACTTATGATATCTCCAGAGCTGAATATTCTTGGCAATGTAAATAAACCAGCTGCTCATGAATCCAAGTTGCCTCATCTATTCTCCCTAGTTGTTACCACTGCATAGAAACTATTCCTAAACTGGAGAATGGTAGAGATAATTGTATTGATGGATTTGGGGAATCAGCTTAGGTTGCAAGTGATTTTAGCAGCTCTATTTCTTGTTTTTCCATGCTCTTTTTGTTCAACAATGAAGGTCAAGTCCACGTGACTAAAACATGATTACAATTGCTAATTGTTAGTGTGGAATAAAGGCTTGCTTCTCTTAAAACAGAAGACTACTTTCTTGTCAGAAAATGGTCTTGGGGACATGAGGAAATCAACTGCTAATTACCACTTTGTTGTCTTGCAAGTTTCAGAGCACTGATGAACTTTGTTGGGTACTCCTATCCATATCAGATCTTAGCAGGGCCTGCATATTAGCACCACCCAGAAGAGCTCTTTCGAATATCATATCCTGATATTTCTCATGATCACTTCTCTGTGGACCAGTAAGGGCAAATGATGGCAATTGGGTCAGACTCCTCTTCAGTTTGGGGCTCCCAGAGATTCTAAAGTATCACATCAGTCCATTTAGCCCTTAAGAACTTGCTAAATTGTAGTTATTTTCTTCTTACAAACTTTTATGGTAATTACTTCTTCATCCCATGATTTTCCCAGTGAAACAGTTTGCATGTCTCTTTTCTGCAAGGAGCATGTCATCGTTTGGAATTCAGTTCACCTAGTCAACTTGTGACTTTAGTCTCTCATGGGCTTAAAAAATTATGATTTTGAAGGGTTTCCCACTTTTTAAGATAGGAATGATCTTCAATTGTGGCATTTTTAACCTTATGCAAAAGCAAAACTACCTGATTTCTTATGGAAGTTAATTAACACACATGAACTGAGAACTCCTAAAACCTAACGAGTCACACTATATCTTAAGCAGTTAAGTCCAAGAGTTTCAATCAAGAATTATTATATCAAATAGAGGGCAACCGAGTGTTTTAATCAGAGAAAACCTCAGGGAATCAGATTTTAAATGGATTTTTAAACTTTTAGCTTACAGTATGTTAAATTTCATTAGCCTAATGTGTAAAGATGGCAGTACGTCCATATATACTTAGTTAAAATTTAAGTGAGATTTGTTGAAAGATAACTATGTCTAAGGACTGTAATAGAAACTATATGCTTTATTTTTTTAATATAAATACATTGTTTATGTAAGCTGTTATAGCACTTCTAGAGGTATAAAAACTGAAGCAATAAGAATTTAAATAGCACCCCAAATCAAATAGCTAAAAAGTTGTTAATATTCAAACTCATATATTTTCATTCTACAGAGGTTCATACCATTCTGCTCTATTACAACTGGCAGATCGATTTGATTATATATACAATATATATTTACAATTATGTAATATATATACCCTATATGTATAATTATACATACAATATATCAACACATACCCTATATATCCAATTATATATATATATATCCAATATATATCACACATACAGTCCAGTATATCACACATGTATACTGCATATGTATGATATAGATCCATAAAGAAATCTGTAAAGATTAGTTTAAATTTTTAACAATATAAACTTCTGTCTTTGTTAAACTTTATAATAGCTGTTATTTCTCCCTACACAACTATCCCTTTTTAAAAAAAATCACAACATCTTATCATTCTTACTCTCCCAATCTCTCACTTCTGTTACTTCCATTCTCCATATTCATCATGATCTTCACTTTTGTTTGTTTGTTTGTTTGTTTGTTTCCTTCTGACTCTCTAGAGTACCTAGCTTCAATGAATGGTCTCTTAAGCATGGGATCCACCTCAGCTCACATTAATGACTCTTTTTCCAGCCATTTGCTTCTCTTGTCTTATGGATGAGGAAAAGATTTAAGGAAGAAACAAAAGGGAAGGGGGTGAGGAAAAGACAAATATAAAGACAAGAAAGCAAAGGTAGATCAGCTTTTTAAATACTTCTATGTTAATGAGGAAAAATTTCACTTTTTCTAGCGGTAACTTTTTACTCTGCAAGAAATGTAGATCACTCAGTTAAGAAGTCAGGAAGAGAATGGTTATCATAAGGATTTATGTGGAACAATAATCAAAACAATCTCAGGATAATCAACATGTTTGATTCTACTGCTCATAATTTTTTCTTTTGCCTGATGAATTCTTACTAATCTTTTAAAACCTAAATTAATGTTTGTATCTTGTTTGAAGCTAGACTCAACTATAATAGCCAGAGTCCATTGCTCTGAGAAGCAGTATATATTAATGCTATGAAAATTGTTTTTAATGTCAGATAAATTGGTGTTCTAGTTTCATATTCATCACTTAATAATTTTGCAATATTAGGCAAATTACATAATCTTTCTGAGCCTGGATTTCCTAGTTTATAAAATAGGAATAAAGTCTCATAGAATTCAACAGAGACTTGCAAGTTCTAATCAAAGTGCCTGTAATAGGACAAATAATATAGATTAGCTGTTATTATTATTCCCTGTCCACCCATTATGAATTACACATAACTTATTGATGCTATTGTAATGATTATTTACTTGATTTTCATACCCAAAGATTATCCATAATAGAAAATTAATAAGTGCTTGTTTAATTTACTCAATGTCTGTTCAAAATACACAAAATTGCTTACTAAGACCAAGAGATGAGAACAAGTTCAGTGTTAAACGATCTGGAAAATAATCAGTAAGTTAAGCCCATTATAATGGAAGTTAATTTTAATGGTTGTTAATGTACATCACTCAGATTTAAATTCTACCATGAATCATGGCCATCTCAAAATATTATTGAAAATTTTGCAGTAGCTGTATCTTCCTACAAAACTCTAAACATAAATTAATGACTAAAAAATAAACCTTTGTTATAATCCAGATTCTTTATCAGTAGGTATTCTATTATGTGAATTAAAAATGTCTTACTGTCAATTTATATAGATTGTATTTTTTTTTCACTTTTAGATGGAAATTAAAGGATTGCATACCAATTTCAATATACATGGTACAAAGAGGGGTGCATCCCATCAACGGCATTATTGCATAATACTGAGGTTATTGTGAGCAGAGTCTGGGAAATTTTGCCATGACCTCATGGAATGGTAGCATAGGAACAATGTTTCCATGACAACACTCTAACCACTCTTTCAAGATATACTTGTAGATATTCATATTTTGTGATGAGAAAATATAATAACATTTTTACCTTGAAAAGTTATCTAAAAATTGTCAGTCTTATCATTATCCATTCTAACTATTATCATCTGAAATTTTAAAAAGATACATCAGATTTAAAACATCTTTCTTAAAATAAATACACTAATAATAAATATGCAGACACTCCTACAGGAATTGTGCTTAATATGGGTTCATTTTTGCTGCCAATACTAGATAGATTGCATATAATTCTAGTTATTCATGACAGCTAGCAATAAATGTTATTATTCTTGAAACTAAATTACTGTTTGAAAGCTATAGTCCAATTATTGGAGAGCTGTTTGTTTTTTCAAGTTACAATTCAAATGTTATATTTGTTAATATATTGACAACTCATCCAATTTTAGCTGATTGGATATTCTGTTTAAGAACTTAGATTAAAATCTAAATTATTTTCCTTTTGGTTGCATTCTTCTCAAGAACCTTATAGTGTTCACTGCTTTCCTGTGTGATAAGATTATATGAACATTTATTTTGTAAGTGCTAGAATTAAGTGATCATCTCTGAAGCATAGTTCAAAACTGATCATAACTTACAGAATTAATGTTCCACTTGACCTTCTACAAATATTTTATTTAGGAACACTCATATTGGAGAGAGTGTCCCTTCTTTTGAAAAGAGGAGGTCAGGTATTTTTTATCCAATTTAATTGTTCTTCTTAATCAGGGAAACCTCAATGATGTAATAAATCGATATCATTTCAAGATGTTACAATTTCATCATGTATTTCTTAATATTTTAAATGCTAACCTCTTTCCAACTCAGGGGAAAATGATTTGCCTAAGGAGAAATACTCATAAATTTTGGTATATTTGAGATGATCAATACCACTCATGTAAAAGATGTCCTAACCACAGTGAAAGTAGTATTTTCAAATTTTTATGAAAAACATTAATTTTATACCTGTGAGGACAGATTACCTGATTGCTTTTCTCTGTAAAGCAATCACTCATTAATGTTGCAACTAATCAAATATCTCTGAAAATGTATTATTGGAAATGTTACTAATTGTCCTACAAAAATATCTTTAGTAATTTTTTTAAATTACTAAATAAATTATATACAACTGTAAACATGCTAAACACATATGTAGATCTAATCCTATACCTTTGATTGTAAGACTTCTGTAATAAATGACAATATGCCATTCTTGATAATGCCAGGAAGTTTTATTTGCTATCCCATTGAGTGAATGCATGCATGATATTTTGGTCTAAGAAGTGTGATGGCATTAACAAATAACCATAACATTGATGTATATCACCTATTCAATGAGCAACTGTATATACCATGTAATTCATTCTAGTAGCTAAGTTTTTTTTTTCATTTTAATGGAATTGTTATTTATCTATCATTTTCTAATTGTTTTTTCTGGCATAATATACTTTTTTTAAAATCGTTTTTTATGTTTTTATTTTTTAATTTTTTTAACATCTTTATTGGAGTATAATTGCTTTACAATAGTGTGTTAGTTTCTGCTTTATAACAAAGTGAACCAGCTATACGTATACATATATCCCCATATCTCCTCCCTCTTGCGTCTCCCTCCCACCCTCCCTATCCCACCCCTCTAGGTGGTCACAAAGCACCGAGCTGATCTCCCTGTGCTATGTAGCTGCTTCCCACTAGCTATCTATTTTACATTTGCTAGTGTATATATGTCCATGCTGCTCTCTCACTTCATCCCAGCTTACCCTTTCCCCTCCCCGTGTCCTCAAGTCCATTCTCTACATCTGCGCCTTTATTCCTGTCCTGCCTCTAGGTTCTTCAGAACGATTCTTTTGTTTTTGTTTTTAGATTCCATATATATGTGTTAAGATGAATGGATAAAGATGTGGCACACATATACAATGGAATATTACTCAGCCATAAAAAGAAATGAAATAATACACTTTTTAAAACAATACTAAAAGTCCATAGGGACATTAAGATATAATAGATGTACATATAATATATACATATACACATATGCATATACATATGTATCAGTATTTGAGTACAGATAAAATGTGAAATCCAGACAGAGGTGTTTATCACAGTGTGGTAGAAAGGGATAAGGAGTAGTAGAAATATTTCAAAGTTTTATTTGGTCATTAACAAAACAGAAAGACCAAGATGAGGGAGAAGAGAAAGGGAGAAAGGAAGGAAGGGAGGGAGGGAGGGAGAGAGGGAGGAAAGAAGAGAGGGAGGGAAGAATAAAAAAAGCAGTATAGCAAATTAATATATCGTGATAAAGAATATTGTCTCTTAGGTCAGACTGTCTTCTAATTCTAATTTTATTACTGTGACTTGGGCAGGTTATTTAGTGCCTCTAAATTTCAGTTAACTCTAAACAGGCAGAATGATCATACCCCTATATTTGTTATGTTGCAATGATTAAATGAGCAAAAACATAAAGATCATTTCAGAGTATTGTGCAGATAGTATTAAAAATAATATCATTATTTCTTATATTTTCATTGGACACTACCTTTACTATTGTATACATGAAACTTACACATTATACAAATTAATTAACCATGGATCTATGATGGAAAATACCTTTAAACAAAATGATATATCATCATATATGATTAATCAACAAGCAAATTTTTAGTGTTGCAAAGTAAATGTGAAAAATTTCAGACACAAAACTATCAGGATGTCAGTTACCAGAGATTGCATAGTCATTGATATTTGGCATGGCTTTATTAATTACATCCTAACATAGTAGAATTTACAGTTCATATTCTTTGCTCTTTTGCTCAAATATATCAATACGATTTGAAACAGTACTTTATGTTATGTTTGGATAAAAATAACATATATAGAAATGGACTTGATTTTGCATCAAAGTTTCTGACTGAACAGTATTTAAATAAAAGACACAGTATAGTTCATGAATTCCAATTTGTGTCTCATTAATACCCTGTAATATTGTGATCACATGTGTTTGAGAACTGTGGCACTGATCCATAGTGATTTTCAATTAACAAGATATTTAAAAGGTTTGATTTTTAGGCATAAGAACATGGGTTGCTTTGTGAATTGGTGGATAGGTGAGACAGCATAATGCTACCAGATATGAAACCAGAGGCCCAGGATAAAGACCATCAGCCCACAGTCTTCAAACTCATGTTTAGAAGTACAGTTGACCCTTGAACAACACAGATTTGAACTGCATGGGTCCACTTACATGCAGACTTTTTGTAATAGTAAATACAACAGTACTACATGATCTATGGTTGGTTGACTCTGTAAATGCTGAACCATAGATATAGAGGAACCTCAGATATGGAGGGCAGACTATAAATTATATGTGAATTTTCCCCCACATGGAAGACAGGCACCCCAAATCCTACATTGTTCAAGTACCAACTGTAATTGTATAAATAACTATATGTTATGGCAGTAAAAGCAAGAAAGAGACTGTACCAATGATATATTTGGGGAGAAACAAAATTGAATTAAATTAAAAACATACATATTCTCTCTGCTTTAAAAAAATAACCAGAAAAAAATAGTGACCACACAGAAACACTGCAAGAGTTAAAAAGTAAAAAGTAATATAAAATATACAAAAGACAGATGAATAATACATTTTACAGAGAGAAACACATAATTTTCAAAAATAAATGTTTCATACCTTCTCAGAATCATTAAAGGTCAAGAAGGAGAAGAAATATTAGATTATTTAAGGACTATGAAATGTGATATAAAAGATTAAGATCCAAGTTGAGGGATAGTTAAACTGAAGTAAACCTATCATGGGACTTAGAAATAAAGGAAAATAAAGAGGAGAAAAGGAAGAATAGAAACAAACCTGGTAATGAATCAATGGCATGAAGAAAGAATTTGAAATAAACATATAGACTATGGAGAGGAAAGTCATGTAGCTGACAAGAATTAAAGTATAGTGGGGGGATGGTGATGAAAAAGACAAAATATCACAGTAACTCATGTAACAAAAGTAAGGAAGAAAAAGATAGATTATGGATAGATATAGATGATAGACAGAATCAGAACCAAAATAGGGGAAAGTTTTTTACTTTTCTTTCTTTTTTTAATTTATATGTGATGATAGAAGAAAAAAAATCTGTTGATAGAAAGGAAGTACAATGTTTCTGGAGAAACATACATAGAGAATCAGCAATATGAAGACATATTCAAGTGAAATTACAGAGCTTTGAAATATTGAGACAGAACAAAAGCTATCAAGGCAAAAATAAGCATGCCCATGACATGGGTTGACCTCAGACTTTGCTACAACTACATGTAAAGCTAGGAAATAGTGAAGCCATGTCTATCTGTTTTTGACGGATAAAGTTATGTCTCAAGAAATTTATATTTAACCAACTTGTAATTCACAGAAGAATATTCTAATACACTTATGGCCTCAGGTAATTCAATTAGAACTCTTAAGGTTTCTTGGAAAAAGTATTAATAAATACACAGAACCTACATTGTTTGCTTTAGGCATAATGTAAAGGATGTTTCAGGATTCCAAAGATGGGTCTCTGTCTGTTGTGTTTTAAACAGAACACTTGTCTTCAGTGAAATGGTAAGCAACATTTAGATATTATCAGTACTGCTATCAGCCCTCTACCAAAGGAGAGATCTTCAAATATTCTTGGCAGTCAACTATCTGAGCTAATTTTAATAAATGAGTGAACAAAGAGGGATTTACTTGTAACTAATAGACAAGGTCTGAAGGTAAGGCTGGGAACCTGTTTCAAATTGAATAGTGTTTTGATCCATTTTTGTCTTAATCCTTGAGACAGAAAAGGCAGTCTCCAAGCATTGCATATTTCTATTAATATTTGGAATGGATTTATTGGTGACATCCTATCACAATCTACCTATCTCATATAGAAAATTAAGTGGAACATTATACTCTACTTCTAATTATATATATATATATACACATATATGTGTATATATATATATATGTATATTACATATACACATATAGGTATATGTATGAAAATCTTTACTCCAGAACTTTAACATTATTATTATTCCCTTTGTAGTAATATTTGAAAGAAACACAGATATTTGTGTATTTTACTTAATACTCATAATTTATTAATCATATATTTTCCCCAAGGACAAAAAGAAAAATCATTATTTGAATGGCAAGTGATAAAAGATGTCCAGATCCATAGTGAGAAATTTGACCACCTCCAGTAATACAAAATTCCAAGTCTAGATTGTTTTCTGAGCTCCATCTGTAAATATCAAACCACCTACTCGAAATCTCCACTTACATATCACAAAGATACTTGAAATTGAACATCAAACTGGTTTTAGTATCTTCTTCTAAATCTTCCCCACATCCAAAGTTCAGTTTAAATAAATGCCATCATCATTCACCCAGTTGTTCAAGCTTGAAACCTGTGAGTCATGCATGATTTTTCCTACTACTTCAGCCCCAGATCTCACAAAGCTGTCTACTACAGTCCATCTTTATTGCCACAACTATTATCCGGGTTAACATCATTCTCAATTTATTGGTAATCTTCTAACATCCATTTGCTGAGCCTCCTCCTACAGTCTGGTCTCTCCAGCGCAGAGAATAACCATTTAAAAATGTGATAATGCCGTTTCTTTACTAAGACACTTGCTTCCCCTTGTCTCCACAGTAAAAGACCACTTGCCTCAGGTGGCAGAAGACCCTGCTTGAACAGGGCTCACCTAGCTTTCCAGGAGCACCTCAGGTTACTCTGTTAATGTCATCTCCATTCTAATGCTGGGATTTTACAGTTCTTTAAATGCTCATTATTCCAGTTTTGCCTCTTAGCTAAAGTTATTGTCTGTTCAAAATGTTCTTTTTTTATCTATTCTGTTTATCCTTCATGTCTCAGCTCAAACATTTTTTTCTCTGAGAAGCCTTCACAAATTAGATCCTTCTTTTCATATATGGGTTGGTATACTTGTTATGAGTTCTCCTGTACTTGAACTATTTGATAATACTTTGAGTATTTGAAAATATTTTTAATAACCAATTTAAAAAATCTTTACCATAGTTCATACCTATGATGGTAAGGAATGTACCTATTTTTCTTTTTTCTTTATTTGTAATAACTGCTGAATTCCTACCTCTAGCATATTATCAAGAAATTGATATTTGCATGATTGTATTGAATTTGATTGAGACTATTTCAGTATTCTGAAACTTTATGCCTGATCATTATATAAAAAATTGTGTGATCTGTTAATTTCTAAGTCAAGACTTTATAGATCTACTGTTCTCATGATGTCAATTACATACTTCACATAAACTGAATTCACATAATATTAAATACTTTACAGGTCATTGAGAGGTTGAACTATGTTCTACCATTAAAACAGGAGGAAGTACTGTGTTTTTGCTGATGTTTATGATAGAAAATTTTAAGAACTAGAAATATGCAAAGAGGGAGATAAAAGACCTACTTATGTTCTCATCTCAGAAATAACTATTACTAACATTTTGCTTTACTTATATACCAGTCACAAATTTCATGTGTGTGTTTATCTATTTGTATTTTGCACTTGAGTGGGAGCTGATATTTTATAACATTTTAAAAAAATTGTTGTTGTCATTTTATTCCTCATTATACTATAAGCAATTTCTATAAGCAATTTCATCATGCAATTTAATAGTCCCTTCTAACACATAGATACTTATGGTTGCATGGTTCCTTACATGGATACATTGTATTTAATCATTCTGTTATCATTGGATATTTAGCTTATCTTCACTTTTTCACTATTAGAAATATCACCAGTATGTAACTGACCATATTGGTATATAAGTCTTCTTGTACATTTCTGATTCTGTCCTTAGGATAAGACCTTAAGAATTGAATACCTCTATCAAAGAGTATGATTTTATTTTTACTTTAGTAGTTTATCTATAAATAGACTAAATTTCATCTCAATAATTTCAAAGTTATTTTACACAAAATCTAAGCCTTCCAAAAGAATTTTAACATACAGCAATATAATTCTCCACAAAATTAATATTGGTAATCCTGTGAATGTATGAAGGAAAAAAATCCATTAACCATTAAAATATTACTTTAATTAGAAATAAAATTTTGCTTGTAATTTTAATATCTTATCTGAAAGAGTTACAGCCCTTGTGAGTAGATCTGCAATAACACACACAAAGACATGGTATTTAATTTTTACTCCATGTGAACTATTTGTGATTATCACTATTGTCTACAAGTTATATTTGCAAGTTGACAAAGGATGGCAATGCTCTAATGAGTTTTGAAATGTTTCTTATATTGCACCAGTTATCTAGAGTGTACCTTTAAAATGAATCTTTTCTAAACGGGTATGTATAAAGCATGCAAATGTCTGAATTTTCAAAAGAAGCAAAATGAACTCTCTTCCAATTCTTGAAATATATTCGTTGGTTTTTGCTCTAGCAACTGCAAAGTCAGGCATCTGTCTGTTACTGTTTGGTGTGGTGTTGAATTTCATGGTTTGTTAATTTTGCAGTTATGTCTACAAAACTAATAAAAGGAAATTAGGCAAGTTTTTTATATTGCAAAATTCAGAATATCCCCTGGGTAATTTTTTCTTCAGGGAATTCATTTCACATTTTTCTTTTAAGTGAATGAGATAAGTTTCCTGCTTTTTTAAGTTATCAAAAACTATTATGGGTTACTCAAACTTTAGGTTGTTAAAAATAATAAAACTGTGGCTCCACACCATTAATTTTCCAATATTGGTTTCAGAGATTCTTTTACTAGCAGAGGGGAGGATAATATAAAATTTTACATAAAATGTATCTCTATACTTCCCCAGTCCATATGGACACTGTCATAACACTCTTTTTATTATTTTCAAAATATATAGCATAATAGTTGATCCCTGGGTAAAAATAACTTCACTTGATACTATAAACATTTCACTTCTCATTTAATAGACAGACTGAGCACTTGGTGGTTCCAGGCAGAGGCTCTGCAGTGCAGGGACCGTAGATCCAAAAGTAAATTATCTATGTTTAAAAATTCTGAGCTTAATAAAAGGAGATATAAATGTTTTTCAAAAGTCCAGTAAACACTTATGGGCAGTTTTATATAAGTATATAGAGGTGTGGAGGAGCACAATAAAAGCCTAAGAATGCATCTGAAGTAATCTTTACGTAGTTGGATAAAGTCTAGAGCCCTTGCTAGTCTCCCAGCAGCTACAGCAAAGCTAGTGCTTCACAGGGGCTTGACTGGAGCTGCTCTGAAAACCCCTAGGCCAGTAACTGCCTCTGGGGAATAATGGTCTCTCCTCTTCTTCCAACTCACAAATACCATTCATATTGCTTCACATTAACAGACTATCCAGGAATCACACCTGAAAGAAGTTTGGGAATTGCAGTCCCTGAAAGCAGATGGTGTTAACACTAAATTGATAACTGAAATTCAAAACAATATTAATGTACTTGGATTTGGTATATGTTACAATTATATATTCAACAACTTGGCTTCCTTCATATTTAGCCAAGTAGTGGAAACAATGTAGAATCTTAATAAATATAAGTTAAATTAATTTTAACGATAGAGTTGAGATTAAGCAGTATTTAGAGCCTCTAACTTTAACATATTCAAATATACCCAAATAAGTTAAGCAAAGGTAATTAATTTTGTTATTAACTTAATCACTAGGATATATATACATACACACACACACACACACACACATATATAAATTTTCTTATATGTCCAGTTCACTTCATTCCCATTATCCTAGACTGCATTTGTATGGCATTTGTCTGCTCCATAGCACACTGAACTAGCTCTCCTATCTTGGTCTTTCTGCAACTAATTGTTCCCACCACCCCTTTTCCACCTGTTCTCCAGTGATTTTTTTCAAATTGCAAATGTGATGATATCATACCCAAACATACAAACTACATTCTTAGGGAGATACATATTTTATTAGAAAAGTTCAGTTCAGTAAGTTTCATAATTTTCATAAAATTTCCTCTGACACTGTTTTGTAATTTTCAGTATTTACCTAACTTCTCCAAACTTCTGATTTTATTTCTAAAATGAAGTATTACCTCAAAGGGCAGTAGTAAAAATTGAGCAGGATAAGCGCTCACACACTGCCTGATAGTATTAGTTCAGTAATAGTTTCTTTTTTTTAATTATCTCTTCTGTATGTAAAACATCTTTTTAAATAACTGATGATTACTGGATGCTATAATCTAAAATAATAATATGAAATGTGTTTTTCTGCCAATGTGATTTTTAGAATTCATATAGATTAATTGAACTATAATTGACATACACTAAACTGCATACATGCCCCAGGAAGCCATTACCAAAATCAAAATATCAAACATCAGCCCCTCAAAGATGCAACTTTCCTTATCTCCTAATTACAAGACAACCATTGATTTGTCTTCTGGCGCCATAGTTTACATTTTCTAGAATTTTATATAGATGGAATCAACACCACTTGTTGAAAATACTACCTCCTCTCTATTGTTACTTACACCTTTGTACTTTTGTTAAAAAAACAACTGATTGTATTTGTGTGGGTTTATTACTAGTATTTACTCTCTCCCATTGATCTTTTTGACTATACTTTTACCAGTAACACAACTTTCTGTTTGTTATAGCAAGTAGCATTATAGTTTATTTGATATTGGTTAATGTGAGTAATTCAACTATGTTTTTCTTTCTCAAAAATATTTTAGTAATTTTAGTTCCTATATCTTTCCATATAAATTTTAGAATTGGCTTGCCAATAACCTAAAAAAGAAATCCTTAGGTGATTTTGATTGTGGTTGCATTAAATTTACAGGTCAATTTGGGAAAGAAATGACTTCCTCAGTATGTTGAGTCTTCCAACCTATATATATAGCATATTTCTCTATTTATTTGCATCTCTGATTCCTTATTTTCAGCCCGCAGTTTCTCACATGCTTTGTAAGATTTATAGCTCAGCATCTCAATTTTTTGACCTATTGTAAATCATAGTTTTTCAAATTGTGGTTTCTAGTTTTCAGTGCTAAGATATAGAAATAAAATTTTTCAATGTAGTTTTAGGCTGTATTCTATGACCTTGCTAAACTCATTTATTAATTTCAGAAACTTTTATTTGTAGGTTGTTTATGATTTTCCAGGTAAATAATATTGTCATCTGTAAATATGGGCAATTTTGTTTCTTCCTTTCCAATTTGCTTGCATTCATTTTTTTTTTTCTTGCCTTAGTAAACTGCTAAAATTTCAAATACAATGTTGAACATAGGTAATGAGAATGAACACTCATGCCTTGGCCTGCCTTGTGTGTGTTTGTATATGTGTATGTATTTGGTGAGGTTTGGACATTGCTTTACTTTCTGGCATTGAGCAAGATGCTCCAGATTCATCTCGTACATTCCATACCATAGCCCTAGAATAAGCCATTTACTCAAGGAGCCCTGGTTCCTTTTGTTGGAGAATGATATGACAAACCAAGACCTGGCCATTAGGTGTGCTTGCCACCACTGATTTATGTTTGAACGTTGAACCAGCCTTGCATTTCGTTTATGAGTCCTACTTAAATGTAAGGTTTTATTACATATTGCTAGATTTGATGGACCAATTATCTTTTTGAGAATTGTGGGCCTGTGCTCATGATGAATATTGGTCTCTTCGTCTGAATTTGGTATCAGGATAATGCTGTCCTCATAAAATGAGAAGTTTTCTCTCCTTTTTATTTTCTGGTGAATTTGGTGTATTGAATTGGTTCTACATCTGTGTAAGTGCTTAGTGAAATTCACCAGTGAAAAGTCTGGACCTGAGAATTCTGGGGGCAGGGGGCAAGGGGGAGGATATTAAGGTGAATTCAATTTCCTTAATAAATATAGGCCTATAATCATCCTACTTTTTTGTAATTTGTGTCTTTCAAGGAATTTATTCATTTAATCTAAGTTATTAAATTTGTAGGCATAGATTTGGTTGTAGTATTCCCTTATTATTCTTTTAATGTCTATGGAATCAAAGTGATGACTACTTTTTCATTTCTAATATTGGTAATTTGTGTCTTTTCTTTTCTTTCTTTTTCTTCTTGCTCTGCCTGGCTAGTGGTTTATCAATTTTATAGGTCTACTGACCCTTTGAAAGAATTAGCTTACTCTCCCACATTCTCACCTTCTATACCTTTCATGGACAAAGATAAAAGATCCTAAACAGAAATCACATTTGCTGAAATTCAACATCAATTTATTTCAGCAAATGTGATTTCTAAATCTATTGAGATGATTGTATAGCTTTTTTTCCTTTGTTTTTAATTGTTAACTCATCCATGAATTTGAGGAATATGTCCCATGGGCATGATGGATTATCCTATATCACATATCAGTTTTATTTTATAGATTGTCCTTTATATATTATTTTATTTGGTTAGGATTTTTCTATCTTTGTCCACAAAAGCTATAGATCTTTAATTTTTCTTTCTTGTAATGTTTTTGTCAGATTTTGGTTTATGCTGGATCCAGATATGCTGGATTCATAAACTAGCTTGAAATTATTCCATCAATATTTTTATTACTTGGGAAGTTTTAGGTAAGACTGGTTTTACTTCTTTCTTAAATGTCTGGAATAGTTCAGTGGTGAATTAATCTCATCAGGGATTTTGTTTATGGATACATTTTTAATAATGCATTTAATTACCTTAATAGGGAATATGCAGATATTCAATTTTCTTTTCTTTTAGTTTCAGTACATTGTATTTTGGAGAACTTTTCCATTTTAAATTTATTGCCAAAGACATGTTCATAATATTATCTTAATAACTTTTTATTATTTATAAACTATGTGTTGGCTTTCCTTTATTGTTCTCAATTATAAACATTATTTTATTATTTGTTTCACTTTATAGTAATATATCTAGAGATTTATGATATTATTAATATCTTCAAAGAAGTAACTAATGGCTTTGTTGATTTTATATATAGAAAAATATATTTCTGTTTCACTAATTTATGTTTATTTTTTACATTTCCTTTATCAGTTCTATATTGTTTCTTTTTTTTTTTTTTTTTTTTTTTTTTTGTGGTACGCAGGCCTCTCACTGTTGTGGCCTCTCCCGTTGCGGAGCACAGGCTCCAGACATGCAGGCCCAGCAGCCATGGCTCACAGGCCCAGCTGCTCCACAGCATGTGGGATCTTCCCGGACCGGGGCACGAACCCGTGTCCCCTGCATCGGCAGGCAGACTCTCAACTATGGCGCCACCAGGGAAGCCCCTTATTTTTCTTATATAATGTTTTATTAATTAACCCAGATCACAGATTTCTAGCCTCTTTCATTTTCTTGTCTATATATTTAAGCTTGTACCTTTAATTAATAAACATATGAAATAAAAAGGCTCAGAAAGGTGGTAATATTGTTGAAAACAAAGATATGTATATACTTATCTATACATTAACTATTAATATTTAATTATATAGACAGTATATTTAAATTCATTAAATTTAACATAATTGGAAAGCAAACTTTTTTTTTAGGAAAAATAAAAAACAAGGTTACCATATATCTTGAAGATAGTTGTCTCTTATTTCTTATTTTCTTCAACATTTTATATTGCCCTTATTTTTCAAGGCTAATAATACCTGACCTCCATGTTATGGCCTCTGAGAACATGTTCAAGGGATTACATATCAAATTTTATATTTTAAAAAGCTCATATGTCTAAACCATTCTATAACCATAACCATTCTAATATGATATATTAAAGCTCTCTGGTGATATATAAAAAGAATTATGCCATCTGTGACTTAACTTTTCTCCATACTAATGTTAAAATATAAAAATAGTGACCTTTTGAACTATTTTTTAAAAAAACAGTTCCAGATGTTGCAGTAGGTTACAACTATTAGCAATTTGAGACTTTGCACTGTAATAACACCTGAGATTCATCCCTCTTGGTGTACATCAGATACTCCAGAACACTCCCACAGGAAGCATCCCTAATGGTCACTGGATTAATTTACAGAGGACAAAAGTACAATGAGACACAGGAGGAATAAGCATTTTTAAAGAAAACTGTAAGTATAAAAGGCATACGAAAAGACACTGTTGAGAAAATTCTGTGAACAGAATTTGGATATAGAATTGTGAAAAACCTATTCTTATAATGACAATGTTTTAAATTCTATGTGGTCAGCATAAATATCTTTCCCATAAAATACTCCCATATATTTTATGAGTTTCAGTCTGCTCTATTTATGCTTCCTCATTCTCTATACTTTTCATAATTGGTGAAAAGGATGTTAGACTTAGAAAGGAAATTTCACTGAGCAAAGATTCATTTATATACAGTCTGTTTACATATACTTTGAAAATCAATATTTTTACTACAGCTTCATATTATTTTAATTATTTTATTATGACAGATTTAGTCCATTAATAATTTATAAAATAATACTTCTTATGAATTACAATGTGATGTGCCTGTGCTCGTTCCCCAATTTTTACATTCTGTGATAGCTTAATTATCACATAATAGTAGTTATATCTGTATTTACATTGAGAAAAGTGTGTGTGTGTGGAGTGTGCATTGTATGCATATGTAACATGTATATGTACTTAATTAGTGACTAGTTCTTCAGTGAATGTCCTCTACAAGTTGGACACTTGTTTCTATTTTCAACACAACTTCAAGCATATTTGAAAAGATTTTTATTTTCTAACACAACAAAATTTTGAGATTCACCTTGCTTTTGTCCTTGTTTATGGTGTTATGCCAACACTCCTTCAAAAGCTCTGAATTTTACCAGGATATAAATGTAAGTTGGCCAAAGTTTGGATGCTATGGATAAGAGGCATCTTAAGCAACTATTTCACTGTGTTATTGATGGAGTATTCTCACAAATTCCTTGGTGCCATTAAATCATGTTGATACTCTCAATTGACTTACAATGTCTTCTCATAAATACACACATATTCTAAAATTTGGTATTTTGCACTATATACTACTATACAAAATGTAATTCAATTGCAAAACAGAATATGCAAACTACTTACTTTCAAGATATATTATAAATCATATTTATAATCAAGGCAGTGTGATGTGGGCAAAAGAGTGGACACATACATCAATGTATGAGAGTGGGAATACAGAAGTATATCTCCCCACATAATTGATTATATATATATATATATTGCCAAAGTAATTTAATAAAGAAAAATAGACTCAATAAATGAGAATGGAACTGGAATAACTGGGCATCAATATATAGAAAATTATCTCATTATATATAAAACTCAATCCCAAATGGATAATAGACATAACATAAACTATAAAACTGTAACACATCTAGAAGAAAACCTAGAAAAAAGATTCTTAGATAGGAAACAAAAATAATAACTATAGTTGTATAAATTGATGCAGAAAAAAAAATCCTAAAAATAGGAAATTTATTTTTACCATTATAAAAGATGTCTATCGAACCCCCTCAGCAAAGTACTTGGTAATAAAACGTTGAAGGTATTATTACCTTTAAGATCATTAATAAAACCAGTGTTCCCACTATCATTTCTATTAAGCATTGTACTGGTTAGGAAGCTATAAGAAATATATGACAGGTAGAAAGATTAGAAATATGGGGGTGGGGGAAGCAATGCTAAGGTGTTCCCTACTGAACCTAAACGATTTCATGGAACACTAACATCATACAGAGTCACTCTTTGTCCATGACAGAATGAGAAAAAATATAATCCATTATAATAACGTCTATGCACAGAAAACATAAAAGTACTCTACACAATATAAAAATGACCAAATATCTCCCTCTTCCAAAGGAGTGACAACTGCTTTCCATTTTTTAAAACCAATTTTAGCTTTAGCCATGTTGCATTCTACCAGTAACTGAAATAAAAATTGCGTATTAGGATACTTAATCCTAGAATTACACACATGTTCTGACAGTTAATAATATAGACTAAAACTACACTGCCATGAAGCCTTCCAAAAACCTCCTAACACAACCCAGATCCTATAACTATCCCCTCCTAATACCTAGATGATTCCTCATGGTGTACAGTTTCCCTTGATGCAACATATACCAATGAACAAAACTTTGTTCAAATACAGGTATGTTCATGGTGGTCTTTATCTACTGGATTCTGATAAAAGAAAGAAAACTATCCTAATTACAAATGAGATGATTGTCAACATAAAGAATTAAATAGAATCTAATAATTGGAATTAATGAGAATTTAACAACATATACTACTATAATCTAGCAATCAAAAGAGATAAAAGATAAATTAAAAACAATATTTTTAATTGCATGACAAATATAAAGAAATATAACAAAAGGTGAACAAGAGAATATTGGTGAAAATATAACAAATTACTGAAATAATTAATGGAAAGCCTAAAAAAATGGTGATAACATACTATTAAATTTGAATTTTTAATACGATAAAAGACATACACTTCTAAGAAAAAATCTATAAATTCAATGAAATTCCAATAAAATTTCCAACAGTTTCTAACTCATTTCCTAGGTGGAGCTTGATGTATTCTAAAATTTATATTGAAGAACAAATGTTCCAGAATGATTCAGCATCATGTTAAGCATAAAAACAAAATTAGGGAACTAGCTCTATCATATATCATAACTTAATACAAATCCGTATAGTATAAAAAAGATAGGACCTTTATGATATGAATAGAACAATTAAGCAGAATATCAAGCCCAGAAGAAAACCACATACATATGGACCCAATTTGTGAACAGATGGTGTTGCAGATCAATCAGGAAACATGAACTTTTAAATAAGTGATGGAACGATGACTAGTCATATGGAAAGACAATGTAAAAATAGGATCCTACCTCTCATCATTCAAAAAAATACATTCCATAAATATTAAATGATGAAACATAAAAAAGATGTATATAATTTTACAAAACAGGACAATTACTTTATGATCTTGGTATGTGAAACGATCTTGTAAATAAGGATCCAAAAGTGCAAACCATAATGGAAAATTGTTTTGTGTCAGCTTCAGCCTATTGATAACGATGCTATTAACTAGAAATGCCTGGGGCACTTACCTAGACTCATATTATTTTCAGCAGCTCTCACAGACATTTCCCTGACCAGAACCAATGCAGGGGACACAGGTTCGAGCCCTGGTCCGGGAAGATGCCACATGCTGCAGAGCAACTAAGCCCGAGCATCACATCTACTGAAGCCCATGTGCCTAGAGCCCGTGCTCCACCACGAGAGAAGCCACCGCAATGAGAAGCCCACGCACGGCAACAAAGAGTAGCCCCTGCTCAGGCAACTAGAGAAAGCCTGCACACAGCAACAAAGACCCAACACAGCCAAAAATAAATTCAAACAAACAAACAAGCAAAAATTAAGACTAGAATTACCATATGATCCAGGTATTCTACCTCTGGAATACAAAAACACTGATCTGAAAAAATATATGCACTCCTATGTTCAGTGCAGCACTACTGACAATAGCCAAGATATAGAAACAATCTAAGTACCCATTAACAGATGAATGGATAAAAAAGATGTGGTATATATATATATATATATATATATATATATATATATATATACACACACACACACACATACACACACACACACACATACACACAAAAGGACTACTACTCAGCCATAAAAAAGGAAATCTTGCCATTTGTGACAGTACGAATGGATCTTGAGTGTATCATGTTAAGTGAAATGAGTGAGTAGGATGGAGAAAGACAAATCCTGTAAATTTTCACTCATATGTCAAATATAAAAATAAATAAATAAATAATAAACCAAACCAAACAACAATAATGGCAACAAAACCACACAGGTACAGACAACAGGGTAGTGGTTACCAGAGGGGGAAAGGGAGGGAAGGGGGAAATGCGTAAAGGGAATTAACTGTGTGGTGACAGATGGAAACTAAACTTTTGGTGATGGGCATGCTGTAGTGTATGTAGAAGTCAAAAGATAATGTTGTACGCATGAAACTTATATGATGTTATAAATCAATGTTACCTCAATAAATAAAAATAAATAAATAAAAATGGTCAGTTATCTAAGTCAAGTAGAGCTTTCTTAATACAGAGAACTTCATGGGCCGGGCAGCCTAGCTCTCTATCTGCTTGTGTAGCTGGCAATCTGTTTATTGGAGATTGATCTCTTTGAAGTGGATGTCTTGGTAATCAAAAGTTTAATGTCAGGCACTTACATGACAATCAAAAGAACTGATTGTCAGGTACTTAAACACTAGAAAATTACTAACAGTTTTGACAATAGTAAATTAGCAAATTCTGTTCATCAGAAAAAAAATCACAGGCAGTGAAAAGTTATTTATAATACAAATTACCAACAAAGTATTAACGTCTATAATATATAAAAATAAAAAAGATATGAATTAAGAAAGATTATAGCTCAATAGAACATGGACCAATAAAACACACAGAAATTTACCAAAATAAGATGTGCAAATTACCAATAAATTTTGAAAAGGGAAAAGCAAATACAAAGTAAAGCCACAATATAACACCATTTTACAAGCAAGAGACAGGCAAACTATTTTTTTTTTAAGCCATGTAGTTCTAAATGATGGTAAGGGTGAAAACAGGAATACACTTTCCACTTTTGGGGTCTAAGTGTAAATTGATATATTCATTTTACAAAATAGTTTTGATTTTCTAGAAATATTAAACATGTGCTTCCCCTAAAACCTCTAGTTACACATGGGAATCAGAAAACATGTACAAGAGGATTTATATAACTATTGTTGAAAATAGCAACAACTGGAAATAATAAAAAAATATCAGTATTAGAATGGAAAAATAAGTTGTGTGTTGTGGTATATCTACAAGAGAGTAGTCTACAGCTGTTAAAAAACAAAGGATTACAACCATCTGTCTCAAAGCAAAAGAAATATGAATCAGAAGAAAATGTAAAGTAGATTTTGTTTATGTAAACTTCAAATAGAGTTAAAAATAATGTATTTGGGGAAGAATACATATAGAGATGGTAAATACTACTTGTATTTGAGGGAGGAAGGAGACTATCATGATGGGCAGGGCTCCTGAGGGTCTTCTGAGATATGATAAAGTTCTCCTTCACAGGAGACAACTAAAAATTGTCCCTTGCCATCTGGTTCTATAAGAATGAAGTCACTAGCCACTGCAGCTGCTGACCTTCAACACACCCTGAAAGGAGTTCAGGGTGGAGATCAGGGGTGAGGCATTCTGCATTCTGGGAAAAACTGGCAGAACAGGGCTTCAGACAGTTAGATAATTTCAGGAGAAGGTTTTATAAGCTCAATTTCTTGCATCTTCTTGTATCTAGAAGAGCACTAAAATCATTAATGGCGACATCTGCTCCTCATGACTAGAACAACCTCCTTGTGACTGGCAGCAGCCCTCTGCCAAAATGTATGCTTCACTGCATGTATCCCCCTTCACCAAAATCACATGCACACTCACCTCCTCCCTCACCTCTTTGGAGCGGGTCCTCAGAGCCATCTGAGAGGCTGTCGCCTGGATTATAGTCCTCATTTCACCCCAAATAAAACTTAACTCACAACTTTGACATTGTGCGCTGTTTTCTCAGTCTACACAGGTCTGAGTCATAAGCAGCAGGGATCCTAGGTATTATTATTCTTTAAATTGCACATAGTTTTTATATTTCTTGTGTGAATGCTATGTTTTATTTCAGTTTCATAAGAGAGTATAGAGCAAAATACTTGTAGAGACAGACATGGATTTAGTAAAATATTTTTTGGCATAAATAACTGTATCTGGGACATATACAGTTCTGTGAAACTGCATTTTAGAGATTATTTTGTAGAGTTAGAAAAGTTACTAAAATAACTATATAATATGAGAAATCTTTAAATTGTACAGTTTTCAAGATAACTATATATATTCGCAGGCATGAATATTACATTATACATTGATAACATAAAAATCACGAATTTATTGCTAGTTTTATGTGGGAAAAATTGTAAGCAAAAATAGCAAAATGAAAAAAGATACAGTTTTTTGGAGAAAATTTAAAGATAAAATGATAATTTGACAGATTATGACAGCTATGATAAAATATGTAGAAGACTTTGAAGACAACGTGATATTGCATCACCTCTCTGCAACTTTCTGTTGCTCACATTCCTTTCAACAGAAAGACAACTTTTTCCTTTCAATTCTGCCAAATATTGCCACAATAATTCAGAATCTTTTTTTTGTAACAGTTTAATGAGGAAACTTGGACTCTGTTATTAAGGGGTTAAATATGCATAAACTGAATTGCTCTTTAATCATAGAAAAATAATACTAGCAATTCTTGTTTTTTGCTTTTGAATGACACAATATGTGTGATATGTTTAATTATGCGATAATTCATAATACTTTATATTTACATTGTTGTTTTTAGATATTTTTGCTATATAACTGAAGTGCTCTACATAAAGACAGAAAAAGTTTGACTCACGTTTGTTTTCATGGGCTCTCCAAAATTTTTGCATTCTGTGACGTAGCATTCTCTAGGTATAGTACTGTCACCTAGAGATAAAAATATATTTGTATATTTACTTATATAAAATTAAAGTCCCCTCAACACACAAATAAACACACAAAGCCAAAGTCACCAAACATAAAATTATTCTATTTTTATTGTAATACTCAGGTAAGAAAATTCCAGAGATTAAAACATAACAATTTTCTTGGTTAAAAATGTTTTGCATTATTTTCATCTTTTATTTCCAATTAAAAAATTATTATTAAGGTTGTTATTACTAAATAAAGGAGGAAGTTGTTTATTCTCCTATCCTTTACTGCTTGAGCTACCCCGCAAATACTAAAGATGTGTAAAAACTTTTACTTAACCATTAAGACGTAGCAGTTCTGTGTATAACGGTCTTTGCTTTTTATCTCTGGTTGATTTCAAACTCTGCTTTTTAAATGCTTCAAAAAGCATTTTCAATAAATTCTGCTTTTAAAATGTTAAAAAAAAATCTTTCCTGAAAGGCAGGGGAAATTACTTTTGAAAAGCAAAACCAACCATAATAACAATAACAACAGCAGCAGCAGCAACAACAAATCAACTCAAACATCAAGAAATTATGTGTGAAATACAAAAAGGAATTGCCACAGAAAGGGAAAATCATGATAAAATAAGAAAGTAAACTGATGATTAAGCATATTTAATCAAGAAAAATTTGGTGTAATTATTTAAAGTCCATTTTTCTCCACTAATATATAATAATGTGTGTAAATTTTTACTGTTCAAGTCATAACTCCATCTAATCCCAGAGAGGAAAGTGAGAAGTTACAAGTGCACACAAATAGCTAAGGAGAGGATGCAGATTCTGAGTGGGAGACACATGAACCAAGTACAGGCACAATTCAGAGATTCATGGAGAGAAAACTCATAATTTTAACGATGGGATTTTCTTTTTCCAGTTAAGCAATGCCAGTCATTCATTCGGAGGTAACTCCCCCAAATTAACAATTACATTTTAAACTCTGAAATCTCTTAATACTGGATTTTGTGAACAAATTTAGAGTTTTTCATAGTTTGGGTTTATCTAAGGGAAACATATTTTGCCTTAAAGCAAAAAAAAAAAAAAATGTTCCCACAATGTTAAGCAAATTCCTTTAGAATCAAGAAAAATTATATTACTTGCAACTCACACAGGTTCCAAATTAGAGCATTTTTATTTCTACTCATGTTTATTTTTCTCTCTTTTTAGTTAACTTCATCAAGGGGGTCAGTGAAACATTCTTTTCTCTAATACACTTCCTTCTTTTTTCCCCTTGATCTTTTGATCCAGAATTGGCAGGTGTGAGACCCTGAGGCAAAGCCATTGACTTGGAGAATCCAACATAGCTTAAGACTCCTGCATTCTATTTATGGAATGTTAAATTCCCCAACTAGGACGTTTACTTTCATGACTATGACATGTGACACACAGAGTTCACCCTGGCACAATGTGAGGGGTATATTCTATTCAGTGTTTAGGAAATCCTGATTTCTTCTCTCTTGCCCTGCCTCCTGGTTTGCTTTACTTGTTTACTTTCAGCCCTGGTTATTCTTTCTAACAGCCATCAGCATTCAGTTTGTTTGTTTGTTTGTTTTTCCTGTGCCTGGGATGGTATCTGTTACAGGACTTTTAATTTTCAATTATAATCTCTCAGATAGCTATGATTAAGCCTCAAGTGGGATAAGTCTGACACCCTGCCCCTCCCAAAAAGGAGCATGTTCTTTGCCTGAATGTTAGGGAACCATTGACCAAAACTGCCCACCTTGGCCAGGCACAATGGTAACTGCTTGCCTGAGTTCTCTCACAGCAGGAGGTCATGAAAAAGAACTCGGTGCTGTAACTGTAAACTAACCAGGAGAATTTGGGAGGGGCCAAAAGGAGGGAGGATACGCCAGCCCACAGTATGCCTTGTGAAATTAACCCGGAAGAATTCGGGAGGAAGGTGGAGATGATATGTCCTGCCAACCTCCCAGAAACCCTCACTCTGGAATACGTCTTGGCTGAGCGATGCTCATGCCACCAGGAAGGGCTCTGAGGTCAGAATGATCGGCCAGAGACAATCGGGAAACTAACCCCATTACCATAAAACCTGAGACTGTGAGCCATGTGGCAGAGCAGTTCTCCTGGGTTCCCTTACCCTGCTGCTCTCTGCCTGGGCTCCCCTTCCCAATAAAGTCTTTTGCTTTGTCAGTACATGTGTCTCCTCGGGCAACTCATTTCCGAGTGTTAGACACGAGCCCATTCTCAGGTCCTGGAAGGGGTCCCCGTTCCTGCAACCTAAACATTTTACATAAAACTTATCACCCTTTCAGAGAACTCTCCCACTACTTCTCAGTCTACCTAATTGCCTATAATATTGTTTTTTTCCAGTGGGGGAAGTCAATTCTTTATCTTTTTTGATAAAGATATCAAAATCTTTGATATCCTTATCATCTTCTCTTACCCGGCATATTTTAATTCTTCAGATAACCAAGCCATAAGCAAGGCTAAGCCTCTTAAAAGTCTGAGACCACTTCACCTTTGTTGTCCAGGTTCTAATCTTCTGACAATTCCTCTGGGAGAAATTCCTATCAATCATATATAGGATTTCCTCTTAGTTATGACTGACCAAGTAATAGATATAGAATGTATTTTCAAGGATGTCCATTTTACACTAATAATTTTCTCCAGGAGTAATATTCTCTGAAGTGATACCAGGAAAAGACAGTTGATCCAGAACTATACAGAAAAAAAAAAAAATATATATATATATATATGTGTGTGTGTGTGTGTGTGTATTTTTTTCAAGATTCGATAGAGTCTCCCACATTCCTGCTCAAAAAAAAAAATATTAGAGGCTTATCTGAATATCCCTGGGTTAATTTCAATCAGTGCCCACTACACACTATACCTATCTAATGCAGCCAACCAGGGCAGCTTAAGTTTGGATCACAGCATGTGCCTCTGAAGACCAGACTAAGAAGCCTCAGAAACCTTCAGAAACCTACAAATATTGCCAAGGCCCAAGCTTCCTTTATTCCCACCTATCATTGGCCAACTCAAAAACCTAAGAGACTTTACCAAGACTCAGTAGCTACCAAGGAGCAAACTCAGAAAATCTACTTAAATACACTTTTTGAATTTACCTACATGACAGAGACCAGAATCCATCCCATCTAGGAGATAGCCTAAGTCTTAAAAAGTTGCTTTAAGACTCATGTTCTATTTTATTGCCTGCTATTTCACTATGACATGCCTTCCAAACAGTTATCATAAGACCATATCCCCCTTCTTGTTCTTTATTATTAGGGGACTATAGCAAGACATGGGACAGCCATAAGACTGGCTGAGATTTAGACCATGATGCAGCTATGAAAAGATAAGAGCTATCTGCCTGGCCATGGAACTGAGCAGAACCCTGTGGGGGGCCCCCCAAGTACAAAGGCCCCTCCATGTTCCCTGCTTCTTGTTTGTAGAAAAGGTGAAGTCTCTCAGGCCTCCCTGAGTCACAAAAGAGCAGGCTCGAGCAGTTAGTGATCAGGGCAAGAGAGTCACAGACTCAGTGCCTGATGCACATTCCTGAGTTGTTTTACAGATGCTATCACTGCCACGAGAGAGAAAAAGCTAACTGTGTGATGACCAGACTGTAGTCATGACATAAGCTGCTCCATCTTGAGTAGTACAGAATTTACGGCTAGTACAATTCCAAGAACTGACCTTAAGAGAATGGGATTAACACTATTGCCCATAATAATCTATATCTTTGTGGGCATCAAAATAATTGTAGGCTGTTCTCCCTGTATATGTAAGCAGGCAACTGAAATTGTCAGCAAAGAGATGCTACAGATCCATGTCAACATCTCACTCTAGCAATATGGTGCCCTATGTCAGCATGAAGCTACAGAAGACCCACCTTCACTCCTAATCCCATAGAAATGATGTCTGACAAGTGGGGATTTGTAAGCAGCTCTTTTGCCCCTTTCCTGTTCATCCATTTCTGTTCCCCTCAAACTTTACAGGAATGAGATCACTAGGCAATTTAACCTAACTCCTGACTGATGTTCTCCTGAATGCACACCATGCCTTGCCTAACCTGCTGACTCTTTTCCTAGACTAAAAGAAGTAAGATTGAAGAATTAAGTAGTTAAAGAATGACTAGCTCTCTACCTGCCCTCTTAGTAATCCTGCAGACAGATCACACGGGCAAGGTAACATCTGAAGAAATAGGCAGCCAGTCTGCTCACAATAGAGAATGATGCAGAATCCAACCTCCTGCCTCGATGATTCACCGAGAGTCTTCCCCCTTCCTTTTCCTTTTAAAAACTGTCATGCTTGAGCAGAATCTTCTGAGTTGGTTTTGGGGACACATGTCTGCCTCCTCCTCAGATTGCCGGCTTTCCGATTAAAAGCAACTTTCCTTTCAACCACCACTAGCCTTGAGTATTGGCTTTCAAGCAGTGAGCAGCCAGACCTGAGCTTGATAACAGCCAGATCTCTCTAACCTTACATAAAATGTTTCTATATACTATTTACTGGAAGCCTGTCCATCTGGTAAAATGTGAGCATGTCCAGTTTCAATTGGATAAATGTTGGCATAGCAACTTTATGATCCACGCTTATGCTATTATGTTTTGTTTTATCCCAAGCCAGAGATGATCCTTGCATAATGCTTCTTAGACATTTATACAACAAATATTTATTGAGCTCACTCTAAGTGTTAGGCACAGAGGGGGATACCACTTTGCATTAGATATGGACTCTATATTCATGGAGTATGCGGTCTAATAAGGGAGATCAGATTGGTGCATTCTTATACTAGACAGCAGAAAAATGAAGAATTACAAGTAGAGTGCTGTTGGATTTCAAGTGAGGAAGGAATTCCTTCTAGTATCACTAATAACGATAGAATCTCACTTAATTTCCTAGCTAGAAATCACAAATCTGTCCATAAGCTGGCTAAACTACTATACTTTGTGTGATTTTGCTTTTCAGAATTTTGAAAAAAAATAGAGCTTAGCAAGTTCTGATATGAATAATATCAGTTTCATATGACCTTTACCTTGACCACTTCAGCTGTTCTTTCAAGTAGAGATACAACTACTTCTAAAAAAGAACACACGAATGGAGCAATCTTAGAGTTTGCTATAAGAAAGTATTTGTATATGTATGTCTGTGTGCAGTTTTGTTAATTGCTTTTGTTTGTTTATATTTTCTTTTTTGAGAAGGTTAAGGGAATAAAGATGGTCTACTGGCAAAATGGAAGGACTGAATATAGAAAAGACAAAGATTTAAAGGAAAAAAAAAAACTGCCATTGTTTCATTACCTGTAAGTTAAATTTCTCCCTGGAATTCATCTCAAGTTTTTCTCCTTTTAAGAACTTCAAAGGCTTTTATGTGTTTCTTAAAATTATTGTTCCCTTGGCAGTTACTAAGTGAAATAAATGGTTGCAGATAGGTGCTATTATTCTTACTGCAGAAAATACAGTGTGGAGTAATATACTAAGACTCTGATTGTGTCCTTTTCCCCACTGGGTGAGGAATTCCTCAGATAATGTGCATCTGTGTGCAGCATTTTCATCTTTCATCTAAATTTCCTAATGTTCCTTTACATAGGTGAGGAAGGGGACAAATATATGAATTTCAGGAGAGCTGTCACCTTTTTAGTCCGTAAAGAAAATCTAGACAATAGCCAAGTCAAAGAAATAAATACATGGATAGAAGTTTCTTCACAGTGTAAGGTAATTTCTAGGCATAGCATGCTCAGCCTGTAGAAAAGAGAAGATGGCTATAAAGTATATAGAAATTGCTTTTGGTGTTGAAGATATCCTTAGGCATGTAAAGCATTAATAAAAAAGATGAGCCAGAGATGAAATTGTGTGTAAAAATGTTTCATTTGTCTAACAGAACCCAATTCAGAAGTATCAATAAGATAAGGAAGATTTTGCTTGATCAAAAAACATAAAGAGTGATCAAAGTTGGCAAAATTAATTAAAGTCATGTTGATGGTTAGCCCATAGATATTAGAAGTGAAAGCCAGAAAGTGGTTTTAGAAATTCTTTAGAAACCAAAACCACAGGTGTTTGATTTGTCTGCCCCTACTAATAAGATACAAGAAGGTAGACAGGGGCCTGATATAGGAAGACTAGGCTATAAAAGATGAATTTATTATAAAAATGTGGTAATAAGGTTGAGTTATCTCTGTCTCAGTGGATTAATCTGAGACTCAGACTAGTAGACAAAACAAAGAGTATATTTAACCCAACTTTCAAAATTTGATTTTTTAGATCTGCAGGGTTTGAGCCAGGCTATTAGCCTCCTGCAGTGAGCTAGCCAGAGAGCATGAAACTTAGCATAGTTAAAAGGCTTCAGTGACTCGTACTGAATTTCAGAAGCTCTGAGGTAGCACTGAACTAAAAGTTTAGGCTGAAAGTTCAGCCTCAGTCAGGTGGCACAGTGCTCAAGTTACACACACTAAAAATATATATATTTCTCCACATTGCTAAGTTATTTTTTACAATAAAGGTCTCCTAATCCAAACTTGCAGAGGAAGGTGATGTTTTTTGAGAGACAGACAAAATATATACTCTTAGAAGACACAGCTGGATCCCTAACCTAAGGGCTGGTAGAAGTCTAAATAAAATTACTAACATATCTAAAAGAATTAGTATATCAGAGCAATGCTGGCACAGATGAGGGAGGGTTGGAAAAGTTTAAAAAAAAAAAAGAAGTGTCCCTTAACAACCTGACTAGTTTGGAGGGTGCTCTATATATGAGTATGTGGCCCTTTCAGCAGCTCTATACCCTCTCTAGGATCTGTGAATAAAATAAACTTTGTTTTCTTAAGTCTTCCAGTGCCCCCTTTTGTGGCTGCACCTGACTCATCATTATATAAGAGAACACAGAAAACCATTCCCCTAACTCCAAGTTCACTAAGAAATCTTCTGATTAGAATTAGGCTTTCTATGTGGATATGTCCATAAAGAGAAAATAAGCAAATTGGTAATCATGGATCCAGTTCACTTGATCGTCATGTTAACTTGTATGTAAATTCATAGTCATTATTAGAATTTATATCAGTCTCCTTGAGTTTAGTTAATGTAAATGAATATCCTGCTTTAGATTCTGATCATCTCTTGATATAAGAATAGCAGAAATCCTGAGACTGAAGAGGTGAGGTCCAGCTCCCAGAGTATAAAGACCCAATTCAGCACTAAAGTAATGTTACAGGGTTGACCTAGACCAGTGGGCAGTCAGCTCCCTGTAGGCAATGCTCCCCTGTCTTAGTTCAGCATGATCTTCAAATAAAACTGTGGTTCTAAAACTCAGTATAACAAAGTTAGGCTAGGAAAAATTTATGCAGTAAGCTATTGTAAAAATACGTAAATTCAAAAAGGAAAAGTGGAAGCACTCAAAATCGCAGAGGTTCACAGAAAGAAGGAATTAGTTCTGGAGCTGGAATCAAGAGTTTGACATAGCTAGGCTACATCTGGCTGATTCTATTAGTCATTCTCTCTTTCTAAATGTCTACTATCCTTTAAATTGCCACTTATTGTCTTATTTTAAATAATTTTAGAGAAAAACATTGGGTTTTATCAAGCAATAAGTATATGCCAGACTCTCAGGTGATTTGGGAATTTAATGTAGTTAATGAAGCTTAACTCATACTTATGGAAATCTTTAAGTATAAGCTGTATGCACAGTATACTGGAAAGAATGTGCAGAAGGTGTGAAGAAAGAAGGAATATTGATCTTCTTAAGAAAGTCTTTGGGTGACTCTGTAGGGCATAATTAAACACTGAATATTACTTATATACTTATAAAATAACATGTGACATTAACTTTTTAAAAGTAAAATGCTAATGTATTGTGTAAATTCCTCTCTAACTATATGATGAAACTTTATGAAAAATGTGGTGGAAATCCAAGTTCAAAATTGAGAAGGTTTAAATAATAATAACATTTCTTAAACAATAAAACATTTCTATCATATATTAGGCCACCCCAATGCAATGTTTCAATGACAGTGCTTTTGGTTCCAAATTGTCTAATTGAGTTAGTTTTCTATTTTAACCAGTACTGGGTAAAACTAACCAAATTACAGAACGCTTAAATCCTCCAAACCCTCAGGGGAAAATATGATTATTTTAGGAGAACACCGTCACATTTAGCCATATCACTTTCAAACATTAATTCACTCTGATTTTGGAACTATTTTCATTAATACTGTCACTAAGCGTGAGAAATATATAAACCTAAAGTTTCTTCACAAGGAAAACAATAGGTACAAAACCAGAAAAGGGAAGATAAAGATGAGGTAAAGGCAGTAAAAGTATTAATAATGAAAACTGGCCAAACACAGGATCCTATAGCTAAGTACATCATAGCTCAAAGGGGAAGTTAATGCTGCAATGCAATAATAATAATGAGTAAAATAATAACCACAATAAATTAAAATATGCACAACTGGACTGATAATGAAGAGCCAAGGTTTTCAGAGACTGAAGTAATTATGAGGAGTAAAACCTACACTGGAAGATAGAAGTATGAAAGAGACAGGCAGAAAAGAATAAGGGAAAGTTAGTGATCTAGAGTACAGCAGGAGCCAGAAGACGCACAGTATCCAAGGATTCGGACAGAGAGCTAGCCTGTAACTGAGACAAGACATTTGAGAATAAATGGAGTAAGAAACCAAGTAGCTGACTTCAGATATTTCAAGGTTTTGTCTAATGGAAGGTGCCTTTCTTATCCACTGTAATTCTAAGGACCCTTGGGACAGTCAGTGTGGCCTCACTTTCATTTTACTGGTATCTGGAAAGAAGTACACATAGGTGTACCTATGAGTGTGATTTATCTTCAACTTTGACATATACTTGCAAAAATTATTTTAAAACTTATATAAGGTTTAAGTGGTAGATACGTACTCATTTTTTAAAATAGTCACATATTTGATGTGAATCATTATTTCAATATTTGAGGATGGGAATCTGTCCCATAATACTTAAACCTGGTTGTCATTGAGATCATCTGGCATGCATGTCCTTAGCCCCATCTGTTAGGTTGTCATGGTGCCATACTGAGGAAGTGGCAAGCTCGTTTCAAGTAGACACAAATGCCAACCAAAGATTAATTTAGCAGGAGAGCTTGTTGAGTACAAAAAGTGACATCTCCTATAAGAGGAAACTCTTGACTAGCAGTGCCAAATTGGGGCCTTGTGCTTCATTACATGTGAGTGCATCTGTTGCCACTTGTAGGCCTAATGCCATAAAAGAGAATGACTCACTGTGAAAGCTACTTTGGAAAAAATGGTAATTGCATAGTTTATGGAGGATAGACTTAACTGTTACGTATCTAATAAAGTTACAGAAATGGACACCTCTGAAAAGATGATGAAATAAATTCATATACAATATTTTTTTTTAGCTTAAAGCATTTAATTAAGAATTGAAAGGCAGTATTAAAGGGAAAGAAAATGTACAGAAGAATATGTACTTATTAATGCTTTATTAGAGAAATGAGTAATATATGGAATGGATTTTAGAATTATAGGATATTAATATCATACTGGAAAGAGAGGAACAGAACCAATGGAATAACTTCAAGCATCACAATTTGTGAAATCTGTGTGATTTGGAAACATATAGAAATCATTTAGGATTCAAAATTAAGAAAGAAAGAAGGGTTAGTTGGAAAATTATACCAAAGAAATATACAAATGAAATAAAATCTGTTTTACTTTGTAAAATGCAAGAATATTAAGAATAAAATTAAAGATTGAAGTAAGTTAAAGAAAAAACTTGGCATGTCATAGATTTTAATGAATGTAGCAAAGCTCAGAAAAGTTATCTCTTCAACTCACTGATGATAATTTTTGGACAGATTCTTTCAGAAATATTTCATGAACACATAGAATGTGTCAAATTCAGTGACTGAGTTTCCTTAATGATTGATCTGAAATAAATCTAAATGATTTTTTTAAACTTGTAGATGACATTTTCTTAGATTTTGTAAATGAAAAAAGATGGTGGCTATTGTTAAACGACAAAATAAGTCACAAACAAGGGTAAAGTAATAACCTAATTTTTCTTCCTTTTGTTTCTAAGAACTGATGCTTTAGAGATTTATATTTTACATTATTTTTCTCTTAAAATTACCTTAACTGTGTCTTTGATTTGAAATCTCAAAATTAATAACTGGACAGATCTATTGGTCCCATGTCACCATGCTGCTATACTAACAGGTATATTTCATGTGATAACTTTCCAGATAAAAGCATGATTTGGAAGCTTGGGCATCAAATTCTCAAGCTTTCTTTTTTAGAAAAGTGGTTTTTAGGAAAAATGATATTCCATAGAAGTTGAGACTTTTTCATATTGCATAAAATATTGCATAAACTACTTTAATCACTTTGAGGAATAAACCAAAAGCTCTGATTCTAAACTTGCAAAAGCTGTAAGCTTAACACTGGAAGCATCATCCAATGCCTTTGAAGTTAAATATCATGTTTCTTCACATGATGTCTTTAAATGTATTTGAGGGCAGAATTATTTCCTTTTGTAATATGGTGACTCTCTACCACACTTGTAGATTAAAATGAATGTGTTTCTCCGAAATCAAGTGAGTCTACGTAATGGACCTGTTTGAAGTCATCTTTATCCTGATCTCAGAATTGTTGCTACTTCTTAAAAACCTCATGTTGGATCCAAGTATCTTGCTTTTTAATTTTGATTCTGAAATCTGATCATTTTATTCTATTGAAGAAATAACTGAATTTTCCATTTCCAGTAATACTGAGTACCAACAATTTCAGCAACATTGAGGACTAATTATTTTAAGTAAGTTAACTCATGTATTTTTCACAGTTAAGCCATGATGTAGCTAACTGTTATTTTCACCCAATGTATAGATAAAGGAATTGAAAATCTTGGAAGTTTTATAATTTGTTCAGGGTCTTGTAGCTGGGACATGGCAGAACTAGAACTCAAACCTAGGAAATCTGGATCTACACTATTAAGCTAAATTAAATCTTAAATGATGTGCTGTAAAACTTCTGTAAACATGTTGGCTAACGTACAAGAATCCTGTTTTCTAATGCACTACTGTGTTAGAAAGAAAGTGTGGGTGAAATCAGAGGCCAAGAGCAGTAGGAAAGCAGAAAATACAAGGAAAGAAATTTGCAAAGAATTTGACAGTTGCCCCAGAGGGAATCTCCTAATTTCTGGTAACTGTCCATGAGCATTGTTTTCACTGGGAGTAGGAGAGGAAGCCTAGGGCCAATCCAATGAATGAATTTAGTTCAGAGGTTCCTAAACCAGTAATTTACCTTCACTGCATAGCTGAGATTTTCAAAAGACTATAATAGCCTAAGTAGGTATAGGTCATGTTATATTATCACCAAATGAGTTTACTTCAAACCTTTGGAAAAAAACCTTCTAGTGTTCAGAGCTTTTTGGATTTCTGAATTGTGGATAAAGGTTTTGAGAT
The DNA here is from genome assembly GCF_937001465.1 of Orcinus orca. NCBI lineage: Eukaryota > Metazoa > Chordata > Mammalia > Artiodactyla > Delphinidae > Orcinus > Orcinus orca. The sequence goes on along the minus strand of NC_064570.1, from coordinate 55,299,574 downwards.
CTGTAGTATATCCACTGTAGAGAGAATGAAGTAACTTGAAAAGTTCTCATTTCTTTGAGAACAACTTCTTTGTTCTTAAAAATTATACTCAAAGAGAAAAAATAAACTAAATTAAATATATTTGTAAATCTACAAAATTTACAATTTTAAATAAAAAAGACCTTTCTACAATTTAAAATCTTTTGTAATATATAGATTTTTTTTTTAATTAAAGTAATTCAGAGCTCAAATTCAATTCTGGTTTTAGGCCATAACATTTTTATAACCTTAAGGGATATTTAGGATTCACTGTAAACATGTGGAGTTAGAGTAAGAAATTTATATTTTCATTTATTCATATTTATAATCCTACAGAGAAAATACTGAGTATTCATTTTGAATCTGGTAGAATATAACCTTAGGACATTACAATTGCATTTCAGCATGTAAACTTGATTTGCAAAATCTTTTTTGACTGGGGATTATGGCAAAATGTATTTTATTGTCTCATTGACAAGTGCATAGATTCTGGTATATTTTATTTTGTATTTGACATGAAGCATCAATGGAATACATGTGTAGGCTTTGTGTTCATTTATCCCTTCAACAAAATCTAATATGACTATATCTCTTAATTTAAATAATATATTGAATGATTTTTAGTTCTCTTATATAAAACTTTCTTAGAGATATTTGAAGATTTTCCTTTCCCATTCAACTATTCTTTCATGAAAAATCTATAATATACTCACAAGAAGAGCTTAAGTAGAAAAAAATATTTGAAGAACCAAACACCCAAATTAGACCATAACTCTGTTTTGGTTCCTGTTCGCCCTTTACATTATTTGTAATGAAACAGAAAGTTTTCCCTGAGATATATTTCTGATGATACATATTATTGAAGACACTGGAATAGGAATGAGACCTCCTTGGGTGCCAAAGTTATATTGGGACATTGGAACAGGCCTGAAGTAAAAGAGGATCACATGGCTGTAAGGAAAGCTTCTTAACCCTGACAAAAACTCTGTGAGGAAGACATTGTTGCTATGATTGTTATTTTTATTGCCCACATCTTTTAGCTATGATAAAGGTTAGAGATTAAGTGATTTTCTCAATAATACAAGGCATTTTAAAGTGTCAGACCAAGACTTAAACACAAGCCTTCTTATTCTACATTCTCTGTAATTTTAGCAAGGCTGCCAGAAGAATGACTTTGGACATGGCCTTTCAGTCTTTTATTCTTCTTGTAATGAGACTTCTTTTAAAAATGCATTAGACAAAAAAAAAAAAAAATGCATTAGACAATTGTATAATGTAATGAAAGTAAGTGCTGAAGTTTGAATATGTATAATTAATTGGTTTCAGTTAAGTAGAAGACTGAACTAACTGAGCACATATGTTAATGACTGTTAAGAAACAGATTTGTTTGATGATAATCTCAAAAATTAAAGAAGGAAAATGTTGCACCTCCTCTTAGGAGCTGTTAGTTTAGTCATATTGATTGCTGTCACTGCTAGGAGCCATTGCAAAATGCTCACCAGAGAATTAAACATTACAAACTGTAAGCCTATATTATCACTATTTTAATACTCATCTTACCCCAGATACAGCCAGTGGGAACCCCTTCAAAATGGTTCCCTGACTTTTTGACTTGCCCTTATTATTATCTGAGAATTCACTTAGCTTCTGCAATGGCAAGATGTTGCTAACTTACTTTTTCTATGCCCCAGCTCTGGAATCATCCAAATCATTAAGGATCCAGACTCCTAATACTTGAGAATGATATTATAAACTAAAATCCTGATGCTAGTGTACCCTTTGCTACCTGTATACCATTGCTTCTAAATTCTCTAAGCAGACAAAGTGACTAGGGAATATGTGTACATCATCTATCAACTATCTATCTAATCTCTCTATCTCTAAAATATGCATACAGTATATGTTTATATATGTGCATATACATTTATATATTTATAGTTCATGTATATATTTAAATATCTATATTTAAATCCATGAATTCACATACTTCTGATCCAAGATTCTAGAGTTTGTTTTAATATTTCTTATTTTTTTTATTTGTATCTGCCTTCGTCAACTATGAGAGACCTGCATCTCATTATCTTTAACGTAATTACTCATTTGCTAAAACTTATAACATACAGCAGATTGTTTATCCATATCACAGAAAATATCAAACGTAATAACTAACTCAAGAGCAATATTTGTTTATAGTTATTTAGTTATTTGCTTATTATGTGGTATTTATTATATTTACAAATAATGAAATATACTTTATTATTAGGCATTTATATACAGGTGTAATGCACAAAATTTAACTGTGCTATTAGATAAAGTTTGAAATATTCATTTGCCCATGTACTCCATACCCTTAATAAGATTTAGAGCATTCATACCAACACAGAAAGTTCCCTCGTGTCCTTCCCTGTCAACCCACGCTCCTACTCATTCTTCAGACTGACTCGGTTTTCTGCTAATCAGGTTGTTATTGGCTCCCTCAGAAGCATTCACTTTCAAACTTACCAGTAAGTATATCAGTATAAAGGCACCTGAGTGATTTCAAGTCAGGAGTATTTTGGGCTAATTTTATAAGAATACATTTTAAAAATGTATTTGCTTATTATTTTCACCCATTTGCTTATCCATTCTCTGCATATTGCCTTACACAATTTGATGTAAAACTGTGAAGTGGTGGATTGTGCTCCTCTGTCTTTTAAGTCTATTAAAATCCTTTCAAAGGGAGTTGGTTATTATCTTTGCTGAATTATTTCTGCTAAAATCATTCTTTCAGCTTACCAAATAGGACTTTTCCACTTGTATCTGTTTCTTCTTTTTTTAAGGCAAAATATCACCATCAACTTATATGTACTCTTTCCAATATACTTTTACCTGTGTTTTCTTTCTTTCTTTTTTTTTTTGTTTACTCTTCCTACTAAACTCAATTAATGAGTTGTGTTCATTTAAGTACCAGAAGTTCTATTCTTAATCAAAGCTCTCTAATTCTATATTTCACTTTTAATGTCCTCCCTTTAAGTTGCCTGGATGATTTTAAATTATGACCTTCTTACTAATTTTATACATAATTAACAATACTATACTCAATTTATCTAAAATCTTGAGAGTATTTGGCAGCTATAGGGATTATTTTCTAAGTATTTTTTTTAATTTTTTTATTTTTTTCTTTTTCTTCTAAGTATTTTTAAATTATATTATGGTGTTACAATTACATGACTCGTTGTGATAGATTGACTTCAAATTGGCTCCAATTCTTCACATTTCCATTAATCAAACACTTCTTTGCAGCTCCTCACATCAAGAGATCAGGTGTCTCTTCCTACTCCTAACGTCTAAGCTGGGTTTATAGCTTGCTTTTACTACAAGGATGTGACAGAAATGATAGTGTTCCAGTTCCCAGCTTAGACTTAAGAGACTTCATAAGCTTCTAAGAAGTCTACCACTGCTCTGTGAACAAACCTGGCTAACCTACTGGATAATGAGAGATATACAGCTAAGTCATCTACAATCTACCCAATCAGCAGACATATGTATAAGGTTATCATAAGTCATCTGTCCTCCAGCCAACTGGTAAGCTAGCAGCTGGCGTATGAGTGACCCCAGCCAAAATCAACTGAGCGTGGACCACATCATCAGAACCTCCTACATGAGCTGCAGATTCATGAACATAATTAATGTTTATTCTGTTAGGCCAACAAATTTGGGGTGATAGGTTATGCAGCAGTAGCTAGCCAATACAGAGGTCTTTCTTAAAAACATGCTTTTAGATATGTTGTTGGTATAGATTTTTGAAAGGTGATAGATAATGTGTGAAAATTAAATATATTTCCAGATACAGAAATTTGGACAATTGAAACACTTTCAGTAAATAAATAAATTTATACTTCAAAATTTAATGATTTTGAAGGACTTTAATATCCTTCATGTCCAAAGATTAGATCACAGATACTTATGATAATATTATTAATTTTTTTTTTTTTTTTTTTTTTTGCGGTACGCGGGCCTCTCACTCTTGTGGCCTCTCCCGTTGCAGAGCACAGGCTCGGGACACGCAGGCTCAGGGGCCATGGCTCACGGGCCCAGCCGCTCCGCGGCATGTGGGATCCTCCCGGACTGGGGCACGAAGCCGAGTCCCCTGCATCAGCAGGCGGACTCTCAACCACTGCGCCACCAGGGAAGCCCAATATTATTAAATTTTATAGAGAGATTGCCTTTCTTAGAGGGTGGGAGGGGTGTATGCTGTATTTGAAGCCACAAGTTGTAATTTGATGATAATTAATCTGTTTGTTTTCTGGACTTTTGAAATACTTAGTTTGGAGCATTGTGAAGCATATTAATTATGCCCCTTAAATTGACACTTTAATCTACTGTACTCCTACTCAAATCCAAAAATTTTCTCTCATTATTTGGCTACTATGATATTATAGTCATAACAAAGCTGTATAACTCTGATAAATATTTCATTTGAAGAGTCAATCAAGGACTTCCCTGTTGACGCAGTGGTTGAGAGTCTGCCTGCCAGTGCAGGGGACACGGGTTCGAGCCCTGGTCCGGAAGAATCCCACATGCCACGGAGTAACTAAGCCCATGCGCCACAACTACTGAGTCCTTGTGCTACAACTACTGAATCCCATGAACCTAAAGCCTGTTTTCTGCAACAAGAGAAGCCACCGCGATGAGAAGCCCATGCACCGCAACGAAGAGTAGCCCCCGCTCACCGCAACTAGAGAAAGCCCATGCGCAGCAACAAAGACCCAAAGCAGCCAAATAAATAAATTAATTAAATGATAAAATAAATAAAATAAAAATAAAAATGGACAGGGGCATTGAATTAAAAAAAAAATAGTGCCAATCATTTAGGTCAAGAGAAGAAAATGAAGTTGAGACCTAAAGTGGGAGACAGGGAGGGTTTGTACAATGATAAAGTCCGAAAAAGAGTGATGCTCCAGGATAATTTTTAAATGCATTGCTTTTAAGTTTTTTCTTAGTTGACAGTTTATTTTAGGAAAAGTTAGATATTTCTGGAGTCATATTCATAATCCATTTTTTAAATGATTGCTCCATGACTTAGTAAAATTGCATTAAATAATTATTCTTTTGAATTATCTTTTTTTGATTTTATGAGAATGTATATGTATTGTATCATGAATATAACAAAGTTTGTTCAAATATACGCAATCCAATTCCTTATTTAAAATACATGGGAACAACTTAGATGGGTGGGATGAGGAGGGTGAGGGAGGTCCAAGAGGTAGGGGGTATATGTATGCATATAGCTGATTCACTTTGTTGTACAGCAGAAACTAACATAACGTTGCAAAGCAATTATACTCCAATAAAAAAATAAATAAATAAAATAAAACACACACAAAAATAAAATACATGGGAACAAATATACCTACTCAAAGGAATTGAGTTCACACTATTTACAGATTTTTACTGAATTTGTACAAATGCAATTACGATGAGTCAAAATTATCTTAAATATCTTAAGAAAGTAGAGGCAAACATACAAAAATTATGTAAATATGCACTATATTTTTCTCTTAATACAACTGAACAAGAACACCAAAGTTACATACTGAGTTAAACTAATCCACTAAAGTATTTTTAAATGAATCATGTGTATTTGATTTCAAGAAGATTTAGTATACTACGAAGTAAGCTATTTGCATATTTCATTAAGGAAGATTCAGATTTATGAACTAAATAAGACATGGTCATGATGTGATTTTGTCTAAATTTGTGATGTTTCATTAGAGCAATACATATGTGATACACTCCTATCAAACAATGATATGAAGCTTTCTCTTTTCTGCTTTTCTCTCTTTCCATTCATTTTTTTCCTTTCTCCCTCTCCCTCTCTCCTTTTTTCTCTCCTCCTTCTCTCCCTTCCTTCTTTTCTTCTTTCCTTCCTTTCATATATGTGCAATACTATTTAGAGTTCAATACATATGCTACTTACCTTGGCTGAACTCTTCCTCATCCAGCACCTACCATATAAGTCACCCACTTAGTGAGTGCGAATAAATACCTGGAGCAATGGCAATACTAGTTTAGATAATTAAATATTCAAGCTCCGTGGAACATCTGAAAGTTAAATAATCTAAGAATTGAAGGTAGTATACTTTAACATATATGTTCTCCTTAGGTGAAAAATTTTAAAAAAAGAATAAGTTTAATTATTTGCCATTTGAATAATTTTGCAGGTGTTTTGCTGAAAAAAAAAAGTCCCTAAACTGATCATTAGCAGTAAACATGTTCCTGAAAGTAAATGTTAAATCTCTGGAGTGGTGTGATGGTTTCTCCTTTTTCCTTTCTCTTTCATTCCCACTTAATTTTTTTTTATTTCTTATATAGAATATAGAAAATTTTCTGAAGTGGCTAACATTCATATTAGGATAGATATCAACTGTAAATATTATAAGGGCAAAATATACACTTCATTCTTTCATTACTGTAATTATTTATGCATCATATTTTTGGGCCCAGAATATTATGGTCACTCTAAAGAACAAAAATTGATTAGTATCTATAGGTTTTAATTCATTAAAGACAGAGATCATCAAATATCAGAAAATAATTTGTGAATTTATGATGATGACCAACACAGAAAAAGTACATATTACAATTTCCTTTACAATATAAGAAGTATTTTAAAAGGCTTTTGATGGCTTCATCAAGAGCTTTTTTTCTGCAGGTGAGAGAAAATGTTGGAAGGTACAGTGCAGTTCTTCACAAGCTATCTGTGGTGGAAGATTGTATTTATTCTTTGATTGAAATGCATTTAAGATAGATACTTCTGTAAAATGCAGTAAAATGAATTGTTAGAAAAGTGAAATAAAAGCCCCATTTTTATTAGATTAAATATATATAATATTATTAGGTCAAATTTCTCATTTCAATTTTTTTTACTGACAGGTAACAAGGAATTCATGGACTATCATCATTTTTTGTGGCTATCTGTTGTTTTTGTCTATTGTCGCTTCTTTTCTTTTTCTTAAAAATAATATCCAAAGTCTCATTTACTTGGGATATTGACAGTCTGCCAACTTACCCTGCTCTGATCTCAACTCAGGGAGGAGTATCTGAGTCAAACTGAACAATCAAAATACCCAAAGTCCTTCAAACAATGACTGGTCCAAAGTAAGACCAAACAGGTCAAGTAGGGCCAGTAAAAATCATTCTTACAGAGGTTTATGGATGCTGAGAGAGAGATAATCTATATTTTCTCTGAAATCTTGAGTATTAAGGGTCATGTAATTTGGGTTTCCCAAGGCCAATATTGCCATCAACACACCATCCATATGCCAAAGTCACTGAAACAATATAAGCATAGAGGGTGGAAAAAGAAAATATGGGTTAGTTTTTGCATTACTTTAGGTAGGCCAATTGTTGTAAAGCCAACCCCTAAATCTCAGTAGTTCTACAAAACAGAAGTTTCTTACTTGAGTCTCAGTCCAATGTAGTTTGGACACTCTCCACCACACAGTCATTTAGGGATCTATACTTCTTCCTACATGTTACTATGCCACTTATAGAGCATCCTCTATTGCTATATTTAGTTTGCAGATTGGGAGAGAGGAGGGAGAAGAACACTGGAGATTTATTTGGGTCCCAGAAATGCTATATATCACTTCTGCCCAAATTCTCTCCATCAGAACTCAATCACATGGCACCTGCTAGCTGTAAAAGAGACTGGAAAAGGATGTCTAGTGTGCACTTAGGAGGAAAAGAAAATATGATTTCTGATCACTTTTCAGGTTCTGCCTCAACGTTTAAGAATTACACAAATGAACAAGAAAAGCAACATACATTTGCAAGTAAAAAGAACAGATGTTGAGATAGTCAGATGGTGTAAAAATGAAAGGAATTGGGATATGGGGATTTTCTTCCTTATGAAAGCATATGAGTGAAAATCTTAATTCAACAAGGTAGAATGAGGAAGACATGTGCTTCACATTCTAGTCCTGAGATTCACAGTCTGTGAAAAAGCAGTTTTCTTCCATGAAAGCCATGTCCTTAGAAGAGAGCCAATTTTCAATTAAGCTGTGGTAAGGCAAAGCCTTCAACAAAAAGTTCTGAGGATGCCAGCTGTTGGTTTACAAAATAATTGGGGTTTGATCTAGCACAGTGGACAACATTGGGATTGGGGCAGCAAGGGGAGGTTAGGTTGGAAGAAAAGTAGTCAAAAGCAATATGGGGATGAATACATGAGGGGACACATGCCCAGAGTGGCTTCTATCTTGTGTAGTGACCAGGGGTAACAGTGAGATGAGGATGGTGCATCTAGCTTAATGATGTAAAATATCTGAATTGGCTAATGAAGAAATAATAAATTGATATAATTGATGAAATGATATCTTCTAAGATTATGTAGTTACTTAGGTAGTAAATTAGTGAGAGAAAACATACTTTCATGACTATAACAAAAACATTAATTTCAAAAGTGATAAACATACTACATGTACAGCTTATCAATGAATGTTAATCCAGGTATAAAAGTTACACCAGAAGGATGGAGTAGTAGCAAGACATATATGAGGGACACAAGCAAGAATGTATCATTTTGAAAGGGTACAAAACTATGCAAAGAATTTAAACTTAACTGAGAAGCAAATGGATGAAAGTAGAGAATGGTAGTGTTAGTAGGAAGAAAAATTAGCAAAAGTGACAAAATTATTTTGACTAGAACATGGTAATCAAAATGGAGAACAAAGTTTCTAAGAAGAATAATGTACATAATTTGCATTACTGACACCATGGAAGAATGCATTATAAAAAGATAAGCATAACATTAAAGAATATAGGTTCATTATTAACTATATACAATTTGGAAGAATCAAAAAACAAAATGTGAATTAAAAGTATCTTGTTAAATTACTTGATGGCAAAATCTAACCTAAAATAGTGTGAGGCTACTTACAAATATTCATCCCACTTGCTATTTTAACACAGAGATATCAATTTTGGACTCTATGTGTGGTGCTTGTTACTACTGTGCATGTTAAAGAATACTTGGCATATGCCTGTATTAAAGTTCAAAAATCCAAAAATTTATTAATTCTTAAACATATATTCCTTAAGAATTTCAGTTAAGGGATGATGGTTTTGAATACAGTTAAAAAAAAACTTCTACTTGAGAATTATTTCAATATGGATCAACAACAACAAAAAAGAGATAATAAAAGATTGTAAATATTAAATCTAAGAATTTTTTCTTAGTGGAATTTTATATATCAAGTTCATCAGAAAAGCAAGATGTTTGAGGATTACAGCCCTGGGTATATAAAAATAACTGAGCTTTTGTGTATATATATATATATATGCACACACATGCACACACACACAAAGAAACTTTGAAATTGAGGATTAAGGGTCCTGTAAGTCTTTAGTTTAATTTACTTAGTTTAATTTACTTTGCTTTCAAAAAGCAAAGTAAATTGAGGATTAAGGGTCCTGTAAGTCTTTAGTTTAATTTACTTAGTTTAATTTACTTTGCTTTCAAAAAGCAAAGTAAATTGAGGATTAAGGGTCCTGTAAGTCTTTAGTTTAATTTACTTTAGTTTAATTTACTTTGCTTTCAAAAAGCAAAGTACTAGAAAAATAATAAAAATATTTGAAAATTGACATTCTAGGCATATTAAACACTAACAACCTCTTTTAGCCTGATCTTACTTTGATCCCTTCACATTTTTATTACCATTTGATTTGTAAATTGAAGCAAATATGACTTTATTATGCTTTATTGTGATAATACAAAAATTACTAATAATTAGACACATGAGGCATTTTGAATGTTTTGAGATGACAATATGTAAATTTAATACACCTTTGGTATGTAGGCTACTTCCAGTTTATAAATTAAAAATTTTGATTAGTAGTTAATTCCCTCAGTCTTCTGTCCAAAATGGCTAAATTTTCATAAAGAAGATATACTCTCTTTTTTTTATACACCTCTTCCTCATGATGAGCTTACATTAACTACCTGACAGGGGCAATATACAGCAAATTAAACAACATACTTTATTTTACAGTTACACCAGAAACATTTTCAGAAGGTAATGTCATCCAAGAAAAAAACCCATAAAACATAAGTGGTTATAAATTTTTTTTAACATTTTTGAAATTTAGAAATTCATTTAAAAGTCCCTACTTACTTTAAATGTTTATAAGAGTGATTTCATTCTAACTATGTTGATTCCAAGTCTAACTGGGTAATCCTGCAGCATTGGGAAGCTTGCCCATCTCCTAATGTAGGAAACATTTATTACCTGTCCTCATATTGAACCAGCCACCCGAGAGTAGCACAATACAATTAATAAACCATAGAACCCCTTCTCTTCATGGTTTAGATATGCTGAAATCTCTAACCTCCTCCCCATTCTCCATTTTCACTTGTTCAGTATGTTATAGTCTTTCCTAAGAACCTAGTTGGAAAAAATGAATATAGACCTAGGAGTGAGCAGAGTAATTAAGATTTTGTTGTTTTGAATTTTGGACGGTGAGCTGTTTCCCCAGTAGTTACTAACAATAAAGAAAAATTTACAAAATATCTTGTAAGTTATTTCTTTTATTCAGAAACAGAAGCTGTGTGAGTGTTTTGGGTATAGAAGTAGTGATCCAGGTAAAGAGCAATGATCCTTGAAAGGACTAAAAAACAATGTTAAAAATCAAAGAGACAGGGCTTCCCTGGTGGCGCAGTGGTTGAGAGTCTGCCTGCCGATGCAGGGGACACGGGTTCGTGCCCCGGTCTGGGAAGATCCCACATGCCGCGGAGCGGCTGGGCCCGTAAGCCATGGCCACTGAGCCTGCGCGTCCGGAGCCTGTGCTCCGCAACGGGAGAGGCCACAACAGTGAGAGGCCCGCATACCGCAAAAAAAAAAAAAAAAAATCAAAGAGACAGCCAACACCTTAGGTCCTCAAAAGAAAATAAATGAGCATCTGGAAAGGTGCTACTGTGTCAAAAAGCCAGCTTATTCAAAGATGGATTGTTACCCTTTCAATTATTAATATTTTGAATCCTATCTTTGTCTCCTACACTCCCCAAGTTTAATTGCAGAACCTGCTTTTGTCTTTAAAATTTGTGGTCATCATTTTCACTCTCTGATTAAAAATATAATAACCATGGACTGATTTTATAATAGTATAATATTAATACTGTTATGTTTATTGAGCAAGTTCTATGTGAATAAACTCTTAGGGCTTTAAACTTTAATCACAAGGTCACATAACTAGTGTAACATTCTAAGATTGAAATATGTACTTGTGGTAATAACTTGAGATAGGAACATTTCTTTTTTTCTTTTCCAAGAGAATACTTCTTCCTTCCTTATAGTATAAATACCTGAGTACAAACCCAGAAAACTGCAAACTGCTCGGCTCTGTAGCAGTCAGTCTTCGCAGGGAATTTCTAACCATAGTTGTACTCTCCCTCCTCTGCCTACTGCCCCATCCCTGGGCCAGCTATAAAACCTGGCTACCAGTGGAAAAAACAGTGGGGAGTTTTGAGGGACCAGAGCACTACAAAAGAGTTTTGGTGAACCTAAAAATGATTTCCACTTCCCCTCTACCTCTAGGGATGATTTTTAGAAAAATTTGATTAAAACAGTCATATTTGTCGGTTTTATAAATAGAGTGGTCTGGTGACTGTTAACTTTTCTAAAATTTGCTACATGTTGACAACTCACTGAAATAAATCCTTTCAGTAAGGCATGACTGAAATATCTTGTAGTGTTGCCAGAAGGAACATGGGTTTTTATGCACAGTCAGGCACAGAAGATGATGAAAAGAATTCTGATAGTGCTTATTGTGGTAGAAGTGAGCTGAGTGCACAAAAACTGATTCAGGTGAGGGATTGACCGTGAACCCAAAAGAACTGCGTGGCACTAGTTAATGGGATAGTTGTGGGGCTTATGGAGAGATGAGACCACTTTTCTGAGGATCCACTAAACCAGAAGCCAAGAAGCTTGGAAAGGACAGAGAGCTACCTGAGAATTCTGATCTATTTGTACTAAGAACAGCAAAAACCCCAGCCTACCCAGACCCCTGGTGGGCAGATACGATGTACAGACAGCCTCATGGGTGTAAGTGACAGCACCAGGCTTTAAAATTGAAAAGACTGAGAACATAATCCCCTTCCTTTAAATTCCACTGAGATCTGTAAATGTCCACTTAAATAAATATTTCATCATCACTTGTGTGCAGGTGCTTAGACTTTAGAAGAGAGAAAAGGGGTGAAAGAAAGAAATTAGGAAAAATGTACCAGGGATCATGGTGAAAACACTGCTGGGGATCTTTGTCAGTTCTCCTCAGATTGCCAGGTGAGAGGAGGACAAAACTTGGAAAGAAAGCCTTGAGTGGGTAACAGCTGAATAACTGAATACATTCATTGATTGATATTTTCTGCTAAAGAGACTAAGTTGCAGAGTTTTAGTCTCAGATAAATGACAATGATAAATGAACTGTACCCAAAGTCATTGAGCCAGTTCATGGCAAAACTAGAATGCATACCTGGTCCCTTCTGTCTTGAAATACTTTGTTCTAAACTGTAATTTAATCTTGTCTCTCCCCATATCCCCAAATATCCAAGTACCTAATGACAACTCCCTTCCTTGTGCAACCTAGACTTGATGTTCCCACCCTGATCAAGTTCAGTCAGTGAGTTTCACTTCCTTTTCATTATCCATGTCTGGCAAAACATTGAACTTGGATTGATTCATCTGTCTTAAACAATGGCTGCTGGGAGCTGGTGAGGGGAAATATCACAAATTTTCAGACCGGTACAAGGAAACCATATTCTTCTCTAAGTAAAACTAGGCTTTCAAATCTTTCTTTAAATTTTACTTTGTATCCTTGGGAAATTATTTATCATACATTGTAAATTGCTTTGTTTACGCTTTCTATGCTCAAACTTCCCACATCTGCTTGCACTTGGGAAATATGCCCCTTCTCTTGTTAAAGACTAATCTCTCAATTTCTATTTTAGCACTTTCTTACCTCTTTAGGGACTTATTCCACAGTTATCAAATATCCCTCCTATATCTTCTAATTCTCTTTCTCTATTATTTTTTTTCATTAGAATTTAAAATGTTCAAGTCCCTCCTAGCAAAGTACCAACCACATCTTCTTACCTGAAATAGTATCTCCTCTTGACTTCCTAAACTCTAACAGATCATCTACCAACTTTCTGGCTACTCATTTACAATTTTTAGATAATCTCAAAGTTTTTAATGCATGTTTGCAAAGTGGATGCATCAGAATTACCTAATTCTGGTATGAGAAAATACAGGTTCTGAAGCCCCACACAGTATTTACTGGATCCCAGGGTATGGGTATTTATTCTTTCAAACTCCTCAGGTTTCTGCTGCACTGCCAGGTTTATGAGCATAGTTAAAATGTTTTTCTTCCTTTGTCTATCACTTCTATGTTGGTATTCTTTATGATTCTGTTCTGAGCCCCTGACTTAATTTTCTCTATGGACCATTTCATACGTTCCTATGTCACCAATTATGATTGAAAAGTGAAATCTCACTTTTCTATAATTACATCCTGGTTACATCAATTACTTCTTTTGTGACTTGGGCATGTCCCTTATGTGTGCGCTTCAGTTTCCATTGCTCTAAATAAGGATAATAATAAAAAAAAAATTCTACATAGAATTTTCTGGAAGGATTATAATCATTGTAAAGCCCTTAGAAGAGTGCTCAGCATATCGTAAAAATAGACGGAAGATTGACAGATAGACACATAGATTACAGACAGATAGATAGATAAGTAAGCACTTAGCTGAGTTTAGCTCGAATTGCTGACCAGAAAATCATGAACAGATAAACTGCTTATTGTTTAAAGACATTACATTTTGGGGTGATTTGCTACACAGAAATAGATAACATACAGAAGTCAATTTTTAGCTTTTTTTTTTTTAACGAATATGTTATATGATCAAAAGTTTTGTGGTTTTTAACCCACAGGATAATACCATACTTTAACATAGAACAAATTGACCTCCACAGTCTAGAGGGGATATTAAATTACATTACTGATTTGTTGACAGATCAAAGATACCAAGCTACTTCTTTAACACAATTTAATTGTTTCCCATACTACTCTTTGTAGAATTATTTTAATATCCCATAATATTTCCCCATTTGTATTAGCCTTCCACATCATTCTCCACCTAACAGAATTCTATTGTCCTTATGGAATCCAGTTTAAAGTCCATCTCCTTTGAGAACATTTTCCTTCAAGACACAAATATTTTTTCTGTGATCTGTTATAACAAGGATAATCGTCAGTAGAATCTATCCTGAGGCTTACTTTTCCAGAATCTTCCAAAAAGTATTTGCTTTAAGAACTCTCTCTGGTGCCTTTGCCCCAAGCTCAGGCTATGACCCAACACTTTCAGAGCAGCGTAGGAAATATTTCTGATCATCTCACATGAGAAAAAGAAATTGTGGAGCTGAGAGAAAAAAAATTATGACCACTGACTTATTTTGCTCTAGTACGTTGGTGAGATTCTAAAGTTTTCTAATCCTCTAAAGTAAGTAGGATATACAACAGCACCTGTAATTATAGATAATAGTTGACGGGTGAAATTATTTTTTAAAAATGCCTTAAAACCCTCTTAAAATACAAAAAAAACTGCAAAAGTATTCTCATTTAAATGCATCTAGTAATAATAATAATAAAACTTCAGAGCATTATTACTAGGAAAAAATGCAACATGGAAATCTTCAGATTTTTCTAGACTTAACGTAAAACTACATAAAAGCTTATGTTTACAGTCCCTTAATACAGAGGATCCTGACTTATAATGGTTCAATTTCACGATTTTTCAACTTTATTATGGTGTGTAAGCAATATACACTCAGTAAAAAACATTCTTTGAATTTCGAATTTCAGATTTTGATATTTTCCCCGGGCTAGTGACATGTGGTGAGATACTCTCTGGTGATGCATGATGCCACAGCTCCCAGTCAGCCACATACACTCTGCAACCACTCTGTGCCCACACAACCATTCTCTTTTTCACTTTCAGTACAGTATTCAATAAGTTACATGAGTCAACAATTCATTATAAAATATGCTTTGTATTAGATGATTTTACCCAACTGTAGACAAATGCAAAGTGTCTGAGCACTTTTAAGGTAGGCTAGGCTGAGCTACGATGTTTGGTGGGTTAGGTGTATTAAATGCATTTTCAACTTAGGATATTTTCAACTTATGATGGATTTATCAGCATGTAACCCCATCGTAAGTCAAGAAAGAGCTATATATCAGAAGTAAATATTTGTCAGTGATTGTTTGGATAGCATGAACATTGAAGCATATTTGTTTCATTTTGTATGGTAAAATGTTTCAACTGATATTTGGTAGATAAGTTTTTTTAAAGTTGGATAATTAAGTTATCCATTAACACAGACCTCACTGTAAAGCCAAAGTTTTAATATTTGAACCACTTCAGTACCTCTGAAGGCATTTTTCCTCCTAATAATGCCACTAAGGCAATATCTCACTTTTCTGACTGTGTACATTTCAAATAAAATAAAATAAGAAACGTATCAGTTAGAAAAATCATTTTCTTAGTAGAAACAAGATTTATTAAGAAGTATAGGCAGTATTCAATGTTATTCTTCTTATCAGTTGAAAACTTTGCAGTATTATAAATAACAAAAATGTTATTAATTTTAGATAGATTCTTGACTTGGTGATATTGTTTTGGTGATTTTTTTAAATAGAGAATTTGAAGTACCTTTTAGTGAAAGAATTAACAATGGTCATGTAAAGAAGAAAGTCACTAAATGACATAAACCAAGTTATTTAATGCTGCTTTTATTATTGCCTAGAGTTCTGAGTTCTATAAATTATGGAAATTAGACCTAGTATTAATGATACATTTTTAGCTCCCTCTTGTACATTTTATAGAATTACAGATTGGAATGAGCATTGGCTGTGCCATTCATATAAATGTGTCATATAAATGAGCTAAGAACACCACACAAAAACTGGTTATCTGCCTTGCATTTATCTTTTTAATACGGAAACTTCTTTTTTTGCAGAGATTTTAATAACTACTGCCTCCCTTGCCATCTCTTCCAACCTTTAATTGCACAAATTTAATATGTTTGCACATTAACTACGTCTGCTGAGTATCGTATCAGTCATTTATTTAGCTACCATCTAGAACTTATTTCTTCATTGGTGTTTTGTAAGTGATTGAATGCATTATCAAGAAACTACATATATTTTGATATTTTAACAGCCTCACTTCAGATAAGGTCTATGTTCTAAAATTGAGTAAAATTTTGTTCTTCTGGATAAATAGAGACCTCTTTCTTTTAAATTTTAACCCTAAGTATCTAACTTTGACAAAACACTGTATAGTCTTTTTAATTTGAGGGGAAAAATTTATAATTTTATACTGTAGGTCACACTGAAGAAGACACCCTATACTTGCATTTGGCAGTAATAAAATGATATTCCTCAGAAAACTTAATTAAGAAGTTGAGGTTATGAAGTACTTAATGGCATTTCTCATCAAAATATTTCAAAGTACTTTTAAAATATTAACTCATTAATTCTCATAGTGCTCATGGGAGGTACTCAGGAGAACACTTCTTCATTTGAGCTCTACTCATTGTCATTTGTAAAACTCCTTTCTTATAAAATAAATATTTGTGATTGTATGATTACACAATTGATTAATTTATATTCTCATATTATTTTTCCTGGTATATTCAAGGAGGTGCTATGTTAAGTTGAAGAAGGAACATTGGAATAGAAATAAAATAAATTTGTGACATCTCTCCTCTCTAGGTTCAGACCTTGTACTAATTATGGGCTTTCACTAACTGTGTTTTATTGTGCTTTGAAGGAATATGAAAGGTAATGAATTAGGCATTTAGAAAGATGAGGCAATGCCTGGGTCCTGAGAGATAACTAGATGGGGCTGAAATTGTGTTGATTCTAAAGCCAAGAAGACCCATGTTCAAATATATTCCTTGTATACTTCACCAGTAGAGCTCTTATTAGATTAAAACACTGAGAAAGCAACTATACTCTTAGTAGCAGTTTGGATGTTTATAATTTAATATGACTTTTTAAAATATAATTATTCAGTTTTATGATAACACCACATTCATGGAGTAGGGTAGGATGGATTAGTAAATGCTAACTTAATGAAAGACTGAAATCAATAATAACTAATTGGAAAGTTCAAGTAAGATGCAGTCTCGTTTTGAAGCTGGAGGAACAGTTTGTTGGGGAGTGAGAAACTGAGAAAGTATAGGGTAAGAAAAGGAAATCAAAAGGATTGAAGGTATCAAAATCCTTTTGCTTTATGCAACATTTTATCTGGACTCAGTAAAGGTTAGCAAGCTATTAAAATCCATACCATGTATTGTCAACTCTTAAATTAAATCAGTTTAGAATGCTACAAACCTTAAACTTTCACATTCCAATAAGTCTATACACCAGGTAGCTTCACTCCAGCACCTTTAGTACTGTCTATAGTTTTGCTGGCCAATCTTCATCATCTCCTCTCAGAGATGAGGATACAGACAACCTAATACTATAATAGTTAACATTTTTAAGTGCCTAATAAATATAAGAAAGTATGATGAACACTTTGCTCTTCTTTGGTAATATTACTATTATTACTCACCATGTACGTAAACAAAAGAAATCTTAGAATGGTTAAGCAATTTGTTCAAGATCATATCACTGGAGAGTGCTAGATCCAGGATTTGAAGGTTTGTCCAGTTCCAGATCCCACTTCTCCAGTGATTCTCCAGCTGGGTTCCATGAACCCAGCAGAAGCATCAGTAAACATATTGTTGGTAATTTTCTAGGTTCCTTATGAAATTTTAAAATCTTGTGGGTCTCTTCAATAATTATATAAATGCATATATAAATTTTGTATTATCTAGTTAAACACTTAAAAAGAGAAAGCTACCATTTCACGTCAATATGTGTTTCCCTTTATATTTAATATCTTACTGGTGCCAAGTGCTACTTTCATTATCAGGAACTATAGTGGAAGGGGGAAAAAGAAGTGAACTTAGTCCACAAGTGTACATCTAAATATATGAGCAAAATTGCACATTGTGAAATAATGAAATTAAAGAACAATTGAGGCAGAAGAAAATGGTATTATAACATGCCAAACTGAGAAGAATTTGTTTGCTGCAGTCAATATCACACTCAGTTTGAGAGGTGTAAAACCTCAGCTATCACATTATATTAATATTGATGATGTGCATATGGTTTCTTTTAATTTAATTTATATATACCATTATTATAATAATATAACATAGCATATGTGTGTATGTATATATATACATATATGTATATAAAATGGTTGATGAGAGCTGAAATATAAGAGGCATTACACTTAGTTTTATTATTAAAACAATTAATCAACAATGGGCTTTACAAATGTTTTTTCTTAAAAATTTATCCAATTATCACTCAAAGTTTAGAAGCATTCTTATCTGTAAAGTCAAGCTTTGGATACATCTTTCATTCTTCTTCATATGCTTTATTAGTGTTATTTTTCTTTTGTTCAGGCATAAGTCACCTGCAGAGCTGCTAGTTAACTTGTTTAAATTTTAACCCAATAGCTGTGAGGTAAAAATATATAAGTGCAGCAAAAAGTTAAGAATCCAATCGATAACAAAGGGAACAATGACACTGAGAGTATGTTATTATTATCCTTTGGTTGATATACCCTTCTAGAGTAAGACCTCTGGTAATGGTTTTAAATAGATAAAACAAAAGTTGTTGAATGTGTACAGCTTTTTATATTTGCCTTCAAGGAGTTCAACTTAAACATAGTTGTTTCTACTGAAAATGCATACATTCAAGGAAGTCAATATAATAAGAGAAATAGGTTCTCTCATATTCCATATATGTGATTCAGAAAGTGTTTTTCAGAGCATGCTCTATACTCATCGTTTCATATTATTACATGCACTTCTCCTCACCAATCAACCTAACTTTTCCCTCAACACTCTAGTAACACAGCACTCACTAATACATTCAAAACTTCATTCTTAATATGCTCTTTTCTGTACTTATCTTATTTACTTCTCTGTATCATTTCTCTCACTTGACCACACCTACTGGCACTTTCTGAGCAGTAAGTATTCTTCAAACATCTGTAGAGGGCCATCTGTTCTTAGTTTCATTCATGGATCTACCATCCTTTACACAGCCCTTGAATATTGATATTCCTCCCAAGATCTTGTTATTATCACTTTCCATAAAATTTATAGTAAACCTCATCTATAACCAGTGTTCCTAATACTACCCATATTTTAATATTATTACCCCTGTCTACTTAACACCTGGGCACTTGCATTTGGCTGTCCAGAGACATCTAAAACTCAAAAAATATAAAAATGAATTTGATCTCTTTCTCATAGTCTCCACTCCTTTATTTGTATGTTTTATGTTGTAAATGGATGGACTCTCATTCATTTATCAATCCAAAATCATGACAGTAATTATAGTTCCCAGTACTCTGCATCTCCAAGAAAACATTTTTTTACATAATGGGTATATAGTGTCTAATTTTGGATAAATTTTCATTTCCTGAGTGATTAATTATGCTCAGCAACTTATATGCTTTTTGGTGTTTTGAATATGCTGTTTGTGAAGTCCTTGATCAAGTAATTTCCCGATTTTTAAACATTTTCTCCATTTTTCATTCTGCAGAAAAGCAATCTTTCTGCAATTCACATTGGATCACGTCACTTCTGGCAATGTTTCCTGATTTATCGTAGGATAAAGTCTAAACTTTCAAATGTTACTTCTCAGGCATGACATAAACTGGCACTTTCTTTACTCTCTAAGTGCATCTCACATTCTGCCCTACTTACACTTAACTCCACATCATATTGAACTTCCTTCAATTAACTGAATACTCTATGAATCCCTGAATCCTCTGGGTAATAACTTCTACATATAAAAAATTGACTGGTCAGACACAACTTTATGCACCTACTCCAGTTTGGCAACTACATTTTTCTTCCAGGGGCATAGCCTGAGTCTTACCTTGGCTAAGCTACCCCATCTGGCTAAAGTTTCCCTGGCTAGCATGCCCCCGCATGTCCCACATACTGCATGGAGTGACTTCTCTGCTACTTGAATAAAAAGCACATCACAAAGTGGGATATGGTGGACACTGCAATGAGTCACTCATATATTCCCTCCAAAGACAGGAAACTTGTTTCTTTAGCGGCTGGAAATGTTGCCTGCTGACACAGCTGAAATTTTCTAGGTATTATCCTCAGCAGAAGGCTCCTGTAAAGTCAAACGTTCACCCTGGACAGACAAAATTCTGACCCTTTTGCCTGGCTTGAGGATGACTATATAGGGCTCTGCAGCTGAACTCAGCATTCTGTTGTAACTGCCTCACTCACTGTTCTTCCTCCTTTATAGTGGCTGTTCGAGAGAGCACAACCCACTAAACTCTCTGCCTTCAAATTTTTATCTCTATTTCATGGGGAATCTTACCTATATTCCTGAGCAGTCTGTGAGGCTGGGATGAGACAATGTGGAAATGCCTGGGAGTTCACTCCCTTTTAGGGTTAACTTTAGAAATGGGAAATAACGGACATGAAAAAGCTGAGCAGATGAAATGCTCTTCTTTCATCCGTATATACATTGTCCCACCGTCTGGTGTTTCCTCGTGAACCTTAAACATAATAAAGGTCTTCTTCACAGCTCACGCAGCTATCTTTCATTACCTTGCGGCACACATTGCTCCTATTTCTTCTTATCCCACATTTTCTTCCTTCTCACCTTCAACTCTCTAGGTTTGCACATCCAAAATAAATAATCCTAGTAATCAGGACTTAAATGCTCTGCTTTATAAAGGGCCTGCATTAAGACAAAGACTCTCTTAGAGTACAAGTAGAAAATAACCTTAATTTTTTCCTCCCATAAAATTCTGATATTGTTGCTGCTTTTATGTAAAATCTGGGACTGGCCTTAAATCTGTTCAATTTCCTTTAGATAATTAAAAGCCCTCTGTCAATGTCAGTGACAAGATACCTTTTCAAGGATTTTCACTTTGTGCTTTCCTTGTCATATTATACTTCCACATATTCTGCAGAATACTTCATTAATTTTGTATTAAATTATGGCTATAATGAATAAACTTTAATGTATATGTAAATATTTATGCTTTCTGACTCTTTCCTTTTTTTGGAGATTTGAGCTTTCATCTCGTAATTACTGCCAGTAGCCTGAAGAATTTTTTAGCACCTCTTTCAATGCAGGTGTCCTGGAAAGAAAGTAATTTTGCTATCATACGTCCATTTTCTCTTTAGTTTCCCTCTAACTTTCTTAAAATATTATTTACATAAAATGAATTCACTATTTTTAGGAGTACAGATTAATAAATTTGGGTAATTTTCTGCAATTATCTAACCACAATTAATATGTAGAAATTTCCTTCACCTGGAAAATGTTTCCCGTGCCCATTTGCACTCAAACCTCTCTAAATTGGGGCAACCACTAATCTGCTTTCTGTTACTATAACATATGTTTTTAGAATTTTATATAAATGGAATCATACAGTACACAGATTTTGTGTTTTGCTTCTTTCAATTAGCATACTTTTTAAAGGTAGATCCCATTATCCCTACACTATGACCCATATTTGAACCAGATAAATTGTCATCAATCCTTTCTGTATTTTTCCACTGCTGCCAGAAGTAGAAGTGCAGTTAACCTGGAGTTTTTTTACTACTCTGCCATTTCAAGCCAATGGCCCCAACCTTTCTCCTTTCTATTCAGAAACCTGTCTCGTAAGTTTCAGATGTGCATGCCCTGGTCTCCAAGCAGTCCCTTTCAAATCTGGCGCTTTTAACTTGAGGTGAAAGGGAAGCAAACATCTCTTTCCATTGGGAGAGGACAGTATATCCTATAGCATTCCAAAACTATCTGCCAAGTAAATATCTCAGCTTCTTTCAACAAAAGCCTTTTAGAGTAAGGTGGGCTAAGAGACAACACAGGTTTCAGGGCATCTCCTTGCAGAGTCTGCATTGGTTGTCTAGCGTGTGGCTTTAATCTGTGGGTATAATCACCATTGTAACTTCAGTGAAAGCTGTGAAGGACATAAACACAGACAGACAGTTAAACAGCTAGATAGAAAGGTAAATGGATTTTTTTCTTTACTTTTTTTCCTGGAGTCTTTAAATATGCTATTGTCTCTGCCTGGAAAACTTGTCCCATGTAATTAGTATTCGTTCTATCCCTTCAAAACTTCCTCAGGAAGGACTTTCCTGACCTCACAGAATAGACAATATATCCCTGTTCTGTGCCTCAGAGCTCCTTTTCTTTCCTAATATAACACTTATAACAATTTATTGCAGTATCTAGTGCCCGAGGTTTTCTTCAGGCATATGAAGAAGAAAAGAAGTGAAGGAAGGCAGGAAAAACACTATAGCAAGCCTCCAGAACATTTAGAACACTACACTCATTCCCAGAAGTACTACTTCTCTGGAGTCTACCTGAAATTGTGGTTTGCTGTATTATTCTGAAGCCAAGTGAATTTCCAGTCAAAAAAAAGCTTACACAATCCTTAGGCTACATTTACTAATCCATTTTATAAATCATATCCAAAAAGTCAGTTTAACTTTTTGTTGATAGTTATTTAAGAATACACACGGCTCAGAATATAACATACTATAGAACTAAAATTTATCACATAACCAAAGGAAAGGAGAGAAATCACTGTGTAAATGATAAAATAATTTTGATTGGCTCTATATTAATCTTAAGCATAGATTTTAATATTTCTCTGTCACTTAAAGTTTTTTTTTTAATAAATTTATATATTTTATTTTTGGCTGTGTTGGGTCTTCGTTGCTGTATGCGGGCTTTTCTCTAGTTGCAGCGAGCGGGGGTTACTCTTTGTCGCGGTGCGCAGGCTTCTCATTGCGGTGGCTTCTCTTGTTGCAGAGCACGGGCTCTAGGCACGCGGTCTTCAGTAGT
This sequence comes from Orcinus orca, assembly GCF_937001465.1. Taxonomy (NCBI): domain Eukaryota; kingdom Metazoa; phylum Chordata; class Mammalia; order Artiodactyla; family Delphinidae; genus Orcinus; species Orcinus orca. The sequence continues at coordinate 55,276,555 of NC_064570.1, read as the reverse complement.
TGTGGCACGTGGGCTCAGTATTTGTGGCTCGCGGGCCCTAGAGCATAGGCTCAGTAGTTGTGGTGCACGGGCTTAGCTGCTCTGCAGCATGTGGGATCTTCCCGGACCAGGGCTTGAACCCGTGTCCCATGCATTGGCAGGCGGATTCTTAACCACTGTGCCACCAGGGAAGCCTCACTTAATGTTTTAAGATCAATGATAGTAAAGTAAATTGTAAATAGTAAATGTACATTAAAATTTTAAAGTTACAAACCAGATCAACTCTCTATCAGACCTTGGTTTTAAATTTTTCAGTAATGTAACCAAATCCCATGGTTTCTAAAAATGCCACGATAATGCTATAACTCTGACACAACTTTACTAATTTGACTTTCGGAAAGAATAAATCAAAGACATAACTTTTTTTTTTTTTTTTTTTGCGGTACGCGGGCCTCTCACTGTTGTGGCCTCTCCCATTGCGGAGCACAGGCTCCGGATGCGCAGGCTCAGCGGCCACGGCTCACGGGCCTCGCCGCTCTGCGGCATGTGGGATCTTCCCGGACTGAGGCACGAACCCGTGTCCCCTGCATCGACAGGCAGACTCTCAACCACTGTGCCACCAGGGAAGCCCAAGACATAACTTTATAATATAGCAAATAAGCACATACCCTTAAGACAGTGAGCCTAAAATACTAGAGAAGAATTTCTCCAGGAATTTTGAAAGTCTTAATAGATAATGAAATATGTAGTATTTATAACTTTATTTACTACATTACATGTACTTACATATATTTTGTTCATAACTAACTTATAAACAAAATTCAAAATATATTTGATAAAAAGTCTTGATCTGGGTTTCAGTACTTTTCTTCACTGGCCTAAATTAATAATATCAATGATAATAACAACTGACATTTATCCAATACTTATTATGTGCCAGATACTTTGGTAAGTATTCTCTTATTACATTTACAAAGCATGTTATTCCCATTTTACTTATGAGATAAATGAAGATTAAATCTGTTAGATTCTTTGAAGTCCACACAGATGTTAAATGAAACAGGGAGGAGTTGATTTGATCCTGACACTGATAACCTTAACCACAATGATCTATGGTTTGTCATAGAACACAGTGTCTTTTCCAGATAGCCTATCTTGCTCTTTTTCACACATAAAAGGGACAAAATTAGCTTCCATTCAATAAATATTGGAATCTAAAGTAATTAAAAATTTAGATATAAAATATTTATCAAAATAAAGGGACTTTGGATACTATAAGTATGAAAAGGGAGAGTCACAGTGCAATAATAACTCCTATCCAAACTTTCTCCAAAGAGACTTGTAGCTTTAGCAAATGGAATTTCTGTATTCCACTTCCATTGGCATGTGTATTTGTAAATTACAGTAGGTTGTTTCTTGCCACACTGGCAGAAATACACATTCATTAAGTTGTCTGCATGGTATTTCTAAATATTTCATTAAATATTACATTCACTCAATATTCCCCCACTCATGTTCTCTAGTCAATCTTTTAATTTTTTTTCTCTCATAAATATATTAACAAAAGAATATATACATTCATTACACTGATAACGAGTGTAATTTTTCATTTCACATTCATATTTTGGCATTTTGATATTGTATATTTCTTGACTTATGTTTACGTGAAATGTGTTTTAATCTCATAAACCCAAGGGCCATATCATGGACAGTAATAAAAATATAGATGATATGAGGTCATTTGACACACCTTACCCCAGTAATGATATGCTGGTGGCATCACCATTGGCAGCATATAACAATTCTTTAGTTGGTAAATTCCTTTGGTCTTAGAAATTTCTATTTAAACATAATAAATCATGTCATAATATTTTCATAAGGAAAATATTGACTTTCTTTTCATCCAAAAACTCAGACATACCAAAGGGGAAATACATGAGTACCAGTCTTAGTAAGAATATACCAAGGAAATAACAATAAAGTGAAAGATGCTATAGTTCAACAATTATTGATGAATTTTAAGATTATGTGGACAACTTGACAAAGGTAATGGGACAGTGGAGGAAGTTACTGGAAAATGCAAGTACGACAAAATATCATATTTCACTAAACAATTTTGAAGACCATATTTCACTATTAGAAACTATGAGGCATTAGGCAAATCAGAAATACAATAACAAAATAGTTTTGCTTGTATCACATATTTTTGAATTAGAGATACTAGTGAAGTCATTAGCAACTACATTATCAGTGTAATTATTTCCAGCTTAAAAACCTCTAAAATAGTGAATCTTGGTTTACTTCTTTTATTCACTCTCCTTACAAACTCTTATTATTCCTCAAATTCTAAAGCTCTAATAATTCAATAAACTCTAATAACTAACTGTCTACTGAGTAAACATTTTATATTGATGTGGTATAAGAAATGGAACTAAAGTTATTTTTAATATATATGTTCTCACTTTTAAAAAATTAGTAAGATTCTTATTTTAGTAATTTTCTTTAATATTTTCTTTGAAGGTCACTTTATTACTAGATCTTTTTCTTTATGCTTGAGATATTATCTACCCAATCTATGTACCTATATACCTATCTGTGAATTATTACAAAAGATAACTCATTATTCTTTCTAGAGCACACAATAAATCTTTGGAATTTATTATTTTTGCACGAAATTCTTTTTGTCCATTAATTTGGACCTAAGTAAACATGTATGGAACTCTTAACTATTTAACACTAAACCAGGCTCTGAAACATAACAATGAATAAAATTTTCTGAATTTTAATGAGCTTATGATCTTGGGTGGGAGGATCAAGGTACAGAAAATTAGCCATTATGTGATGTTGATTTAAGGAGGATGTTTTGCTAGTGTAGACAGGATTGTATTTAGATTTGGAGGAGGCTTCTGGAAAAGTCTTTTCACAGTTAGTGATATCAGTTAGGAGCCTAGGGGATGAGATGATAGTTGAGGAAGGATAGGCATAGAATATGTAGTAGAGAGAACATAGCACATCTGAGAGTGATTCAAACTTAAATCCACAAGGCTGGAAAGTTAGTAACGATCAAAACACTGACAATCTGTATGCCATGCTAAAGAGTTTGGATCGTTCACTGAAACAAAGGTGATTCTTAAAGGGATAATACTTCTGAAAATGATCAGAATAAAAATTACCATTTTTCTACAGATTTTACAAGGTATTCATTACCAAACTGACAAAGTAAATAAAACTTCAAGCATGTTTCCTAATGAAGAAAATCCATCTATTTTAAACAACTTTGGAATTACCTTGTTTATAAACTAATATTTATATTTGATGTAATCTTTAGAAAGCATCCCTTTTATTTTTTAGAGTACATTCCACACAAATATATGCAATATTTTTAGAGTATTAATTTATAAGGAAAAGATAAATTCAAGTAATTTGAAAGCTTTCTAAGATCAATGTGTTCTCTACATGGATAAATAATTCTATAATGATCTACACATTAGGTTAAGTAACATTTAACTGCCACTAAGATGACAAATCTCCAAAATACTATGGTTCTTACTGTTTTTATAATAAATCTAGATTTTATAATAAAACAATATTAATAATAAAATTACTAAGTGTACCCCATGATTGTGTGATTTATTAATAATTATTTCTATTGATATTAAAAATATAAGGGTTTAGGGCTTACCTGGTGGCGCAGTGGTTGAGAGTCCGCCTGCCGATGCAGGGGACACGGGTTTGTGCCCGGGTCCGGGAGGATCCCACATGCCGCGGAGCGGCTGGGCCCGTGGGCCATGGCCGCTAGGCCTGCGCGTCCAGAGCCTGTGCTCCGCAATGGGAGAGGCCACACCAGTGAGAGGCCCGTGTACTGCAAAAAATAAATAAATAAATTTAAAAAAAAATAATAATAAGGGTTTAATTACAGGCTTGGTTTGAGTGAGATGAGCCTAAAGGTACTACAAGATAGACAGGAATAATGTATATATTCAATATTTAAATCAAGAGTAATAATCAGTAAAAGTCCTTCAATAGTGGTCTGCAGGTAAGTTTTGCTGGTAGAAAGATTCTTGATTATTAATACTCACATTTTATAGAAGACATTAATTGCTAAAAAAGAAAAAATTAAAAGGTTTGAATGATTCTGACTACTGTTATAGGAAAGATTTTATGTATTTTGCCTTATTTAACACATTTTAAACAAAATGATGACTAAGATAATTCTCAAGATTCACACTAGAAGTGGATGTTGATATTCCAAAAGACTACTAGCATGTCTATAAGATAAACATGCTTCTTGTGTTTGTATAGTGATGACAGGTACCGCAGAGTAGTGGACTACACAGACTCAGTGATACCCATTCCCAGTACCAAAATATGTATTAGTCAAGGTTCTCCAGAGAAACAGAAGCAATATATATGGATATATACAGGCATACCTCAGACATCACAGGTTCGGTTCCAGACCACCTCATTAAAGCCAATCACACGATATTGTTGGTTTCCCAGTGCATATAAAAATTATGTTTATACTATACAGTAGTCTATTAAGTGTCCAGTAGCATTATGTCTGAAAAAACAATGTATACACCTTAGTTTAAAAATACTTTATTGCTAAAAATAGTAACCATCATCTGAGACTTCAGTGAGCATTATTCTTTTTGCTGGTGGAGGGTCTTGCTTTAATGTTGATGGCTGCTGACTGATCAGGGTGGTGGTTGCTGAACATCGGGGTGGATGTGGTAATTTCTTAAAATAAGATGAAAATAAAGTTTGCTGCATTGATTGACTCTTCCTTTCAAGAAAGATTTCTCCGTGGTATGCCATGCTGTTTGATAGCATTTTACCCATGGTAGAAGTCCTTTCAAAAGTGGAGTATGTTCTCTCAGCTTCTGCCACTGCTTTATTGACTAAGTATTTGTAACATTCTAAATCCTTTGTTGTCCTTTCAACAATCTTTACAGTATCTTCACAAGGAGTGGATTCCATCTCAAGAACCCACTTTCTTCATTCCTCCATCAGAAGCAACTCCTTACCCATTCAAGCATTATCATAAGATTGCAGCAATTCAGTCACATCTTCAGGCTCCACTTCTAAGTCTAGTTCTCTAACACACCTGCAGTTACTTCCTCCACTGAATTCCTAAACCACTCAAAGTCATCCATGAGGGTTGGAATCAATTTCTTCCAAACTCCTGTTAATGTTGGTATTTGGATCTCTTCCCATGAATTACAAATGTTCTTCCTGTCATCTACAACAGTGAATCCTTTCCAGAAGGTTTTCAACTTATTTGATCCATCTGAGGAATCACACACTATCTATGGCAGCTATAGCCTTATGAAATATATTTCTTAAATAATAAGACTTGAAATTACTCCTTGATCCATGGGCTGCAGAATTAATACTGTGTTAGCAGGCATGAAAACACTAATCTCTTGTACATCTCCATCAGAGCTCTTGGGTGACCAGGTGCACTGTCAAAGAGCAGTAATATTTTTAAAAAAATCTTTTTTTCTCAGCAGTAGATCTCAACAGTGGGCTTAAAAAATTCAGTAAACCATGTTGTAAACAGATGTGCTGTCACCCAGACTTTGTTGTTCCATTTATAGTGCACCGACAGAGTCAATTTAGCATAATTCTTGAGGGCCCTAGGATTTTTACAATGGTAAATGAGCATTGGCTTTAACTTAAAATCGTGAGCTGCCATAGCCCCTAACAAGAGAGTCAGCCCGTCCTTTTTGAAGCTAGGTATTGACTTCTCCTGTTCAGCTATTAAAGTCCTACATGGCATCTTCTTCCAATAGAAGACTGTTTCATCTACATTGAAAATCTGCTGTTTCGTGTAGCTGCCTTCATTTATTATCTTAGCTAGATCTTCTGAATAACTTGCTGCAGCTTCTATATAAGCACTTGCTGCTTCACCTTGGACTTCAATGTTATGGAGATGGCTTCTTTCCTCAAAACTCAAGAATCAATCCCTGTTTGCTTCACATTTTTTTCTGCAGCTTCCTCACCTCTTTTAGCTTTCCTGGAATTGAAGAGTTAGGACCTTGCTCTGGATTAGGCTTTGGCTTAAGGGAATGTTGTGGCTTGTTTGATCTTCTATCCAAAACACTCAGACTTTCTCCCATATCAGCAATAAGGCTGGTTCACTTTCTTATCACTTGAGTGTTCACTGGAGCAGCACTTCTAATTTCCTTCAAGAACTTTTCCTTTCCATTAACAATTTGGCTGTTCAGTACAAAAGGTCTAGCTGAGGCCAATCTCTGCTTCAGGCTTGCCTTCTTCTCTAAACTCAATCATTTCTAGGTTTTGAGTTAAAGCAAGAGATGTGCAACTCTTGCTTTCACTTGAACACTTAGAGGCCATTGTAAAGTTATTAATCGGCCTAATTTCAGTATTGCTGTAACTCAGGGAATAGGGAGGCTTCAGGAGAGGAAGACTGATGGAAAACAGCTGGTGGGTGGAGCAGTCAGAACACACACATTTATCAATTAAGTTTCCTGTTTTATATGGGCACAGTTCGTCGTGCCCCAAAACAATTACAATAGTAACAATGAAGACTGCTGATCATAGATCACCATAACAAATAAAATAATAATGAAAAAGTTTGAAATAGTTTGAAAATTGCCAAATGTGACATAGAGACATGAAGTAATCAAATGCTCTCAGAAAAATAGTGCAGATGTAGATACAGTTTCCATACACCTTCAATCTCTAAAAAGCACAGAATCTGTGAAACACAGTAAAACGAGGTATGCCTGTATGTATGTTTATGTGTTTGTGTGTATTGGATAGATGTATGTATACATAAAATATTTATAAAGATATTTATTATCAGGAATAGACTCATGCAATTATGATGGCTCAGAAGTCCAGCTTGTCCTCTGGAAGCTGAAGACTCAGGAAAGCTGGAGGCGTAATTCCAGTCCAACTCCAAAAGCCTGAGAACCAGAAGAACCTAAGGTGTAAGCCCTAGTTTGAGGGCAGGGGAAGGAAGACAAAAGTCCAGCTAAACAAGTCAGAGAGTAAATCCTCCCTCCTGCCTTTTTGTTCTATTCAGGCCCTCAACAGATTGAATGATGCTGACTCACATTGGGGAGGGAAATCTGATTTACTTCGTCTACCAATTCAAATGCTAATCTCATCTGGAAACATCCTCACAGACACACCCAGAAATAAAGTCTAACCAAATACCTGGGCACCCCATGACCCAGTCAAGTTGACACATATAATTAAAAAACCAAGTATGAAAGTGATATGTTTAGATGACTTTTGTTTAAAAGGGATATATCTTTCATCAAGTAAGAAATTTACAAACATAAACACAGGTGTACAAAGGACCATTTTAAGGTTTTTCACAGTAAATGGTACATCACCTTCCCTGAAGATTTTTCATAGCCTTCCTTCTAGCAGCATTAAAGCAACAACGGGTATCTATTAATTCTTCTGAGTCTGGGAGTTTGCTTGAAATTAACCCTCCATCATACACTCCTCTGTAGCATCACCTTCTGTACCCATGGCAAATAATACTGCTTCTACGCTCCTCCCCTCTTCTTTCAATTTATTGCAGCTTTATCCTCCAACTTACTTGGTGAGGAATAGTAACTTGCATTGTTTTTAATTTAAATATTTGTCTCTCTGTTTTTTAACATATTTATGTAGTTCTCTGTTATTTCCCATGCTATAACATGGCATGGTGTTTATGGTACAGGGTGCAAACTGTATGTGTTAAAGCATGCAAGCCAAATGCTTGTTAATTCATCTTAATCGGTGATCAGGAAACAAAGTTTTAAGTATTTTACATAATAAATTGCTACACAGGTGCTTTACTGTATTTAATTATATTTTAGGAAATTAATTGTGGATTTTAGCCTAATGTGAAATTCATAATAAATGTCACATTTACAAAAATGTGAAATAGATAGTCTGATAGCATTTTGTGGCATTATTACTGCTTTTCAGTAATGTACTACTGAAGTTATGTGGGAGATGCATGTATATTTTTGCCAGGAAAACTGTTATTTTTATTGACACACTAATGGTCCTTTACTACATATAAGATTGTGAGCAAGGGAACAAAATGGTCCAATTTTCAAAGACATGTGCCCCTTTGAAACCTTTTGAGAAACCAGATTTTATACGTATATTTTACAATGATGGTGAAGTATTATTACTGTACTTTTAGTAGATGTTCTTCTGCACATAAAGCATGAAATGGTTCATGTTCAAACACTGTAATTCAGAAGCAATAATAATATAAACATTTAAATTAAATAGACTGATCATTACAAAGATAATATTTTAAATACTATTTTCTACTGATCATTGCATTTTCCTTTTTTTTATTGCTGATAATTATGACAGTATAACTTTATTTCAGAATTCCAAAAGAAAATACTTGTCTCTGAAGTATCTTGCAATTTCTCATTTGCTTATTTATTCCCCCTTTCTTTCTGGAACTTGAAAACGAATGCTGTTGAAATATATAACTAATAAATATTTGTCAGGTATTTGTGTTATGAAATGAAACCCTAGTGTCTCTCTATTCAATTCATTCTACATGCAATATTCATTTTAATATATGTTAAAAACTTTTATCATTTTTTGCTCTGCTTTCTAAACCAAAATATCTCTATATCGTAAAACAAACTTTCATACTGAATCTCACCTCAGGTTTTCTATCCCCCTCCAAATTCTCTAAAGTTGGCTCTATATCAAACATTATTCTCTAATGTTTGGCTTCTATTTAGATAGATTTACACTATTTATTCATTCTTTTTATGTATATTTATTAATTAATAATATTTTCCTTCAAGATTCAAATAGTCTGAAAGTAGAAGAGTAGTAATAATCAAATAATTTATTAACAATATGGAAGAAATGGTTTTTAATATTTGCATCAAAATCATCTCTAAAGAAAATGAAACAAAACAAAGCAAAATACGACAAAACAAAGAAACAAAAAACAAACTTGTTCAGTTGGAGTGAGTAAGCTGACTCCAGGAAGGGTGCTTAAAGAAGAACAGATGATTGCTTTGCTAATATTTGTATTTCCCTTTTGCTAAGTCACATATGCAAGATGAAGTTGACAGTTAAATTAGTAGGACAATGGAAGTTGTTTCAGGGACTTAGTGTAAGAAGGGAAAATGTCTGAGTTATCTATGTATTGATAAAAACAGAATTAGGGAATTGCCTGGGTATTCTGTTTTGTATATCCCACTTCATATAATCATGACACTTTTCTTAAAATATCCATTTTGTTGTTATTCTTTGAGGTGTGCGAATTTTTATTTCTTTTGTTTTGTATTTTAGATATGAATCAAAGTGTCATGCCCCATTTCAAAGGGATTGCAAAGCAAGCACTGCCCCACATATCAATTCAAACATTATGCTTGCAGTTCTATTGAAAGATATGAAATGACAGAGCAGAGGGTTTATTAAGTGTTGAGGTATCATAGTGATGGTGACTAAGAAAGAGAAGTTTTATTGAGATATAACTGACATATAGCACTGTATAAGTTTAAGGTGTACAGCACAATTTGATTTACATCATTAAATGATTACCACAATAAGTTTAGTGAACATTCATCACCTCATATAGACACAAAATTAAATTTTTTTTTCCTTGTGATGAGATTCATCTATCTTATTGATGTATGGATGTATTGCACTGTGTTAACCCATTCAACAGTTGATAGATCCTTGGGTCGTTTTTAGTTTTTGGTGATTAGAAATAAAGCTATTCTAAACATTCACATAGAGGTCTTTGTAGTCAGTAAATAATAATATGAAGAAGGATTGTAATTAAATACGCCCTATTTTATGTTGTTAAAAACACGAAAACATAAAAAAGGCTTTAAAAGAAAGGCATTTAATGGTGTTTCAGTCTTAAGTCTCATGGCTTAATCTGAGATCTCTCATGTTCGAGTTGAACACATTTGAACTCTCTAAATTTTGTGAGCCTCAGCCTTCTAATTATTTAAACTAAAAGACAACCACCTATTTATTTCAAAGAGATGTTGAGAGAATCATAAATATACTTTGTAAACTCTCTTGTTCAGGCAAAATAATATTTGACAAGGAAGGAGTAACTACCATGTACAAGTCCACACCATAATCGTCTGGAAAGTTAATCCAGAAGGTTTACCTCAGATTTTGGGCGAAAAAAGCACCTAAACCATCGTGTAAATTTAAAAACCTTTCAATATTTTAGTGATAGCCCTTAAACATTTTGCCTAGACTTTAGGAATGAACACTTAGTTTACATAGGCAGGCTACCATGCCTTATAAAATCCAGACTTTAATATTTTCTAAACTTTAGATAGGAGTTAAGATAAGACAGTGACCACATCATGTTCAATGCTTATTGTCAATATTACAAATTTTTGTCTTTAAAGTTACTTTGGCTTTGCAGAAATATTATGCTAAACCAGATGGCAGAAGAAAGGAAACTATCAATAAAAACTGTCTAGTTAATGACCAGGTGTTAAGCCAAACCAGCCTGGCAAAAGGTCATTCGTATTCTTTCCAGCTCAACCTGTTTTGGTCGACTAGTTTAAATACACCTCTATGGAGAAACAGTCTTGTGAAAGTGAGCAGAAAATAGACTAGCAACTAAAGGACAATCAATCTGAAAGTATAGTCACTTCCTCGATTAAATTTTTCTCCAAATTTTCTAAAGATGGTAAGAGGCTGTTAACACACCAAAAAAATAACAAAGTCTGCATGGTTAAAATAATGAATGGACCAGAATTTAATCAACTGCTACCAAATGGGCTCTCTTAAAATGGCTTTTATTTTGCTCCCAGAAAATCACAATCCAAATATCATATTTAAGCTCCTTTAACATTTACTTCTACTGTGATGAAGACTATGAAAACAGCAGTAGGTGGACATTAAGTGAGAGAAAACATGGTTTCTGGGAAATGGTAGCATGGTTTTAATCATACAGTAGATTCTCAAGAGCATGCTGAGTTATGTGGATCTTTATCATTTGACCACAATAAAAGCCGTGTAGCTTTCTGCCAGTAATAACATAGCAAAATCAGTAGACAGTAATTAGGACCTCATTTTTAATCTGTGAGAAACCTTTTTGTTGACCAATATGTTTAAATGAAATGTCAATCTTGGATACTGCAGGAAGCCTACCAACAGATAGATGGATATTTTATCTAACTTTTTATATATTTGGGAGTAGAAGATGCATGCAAATTAACTTATTTTAATTCCTGCTGGTTTGATAGATTTAATTGATGTGGGTAATTCTTTCTTGCTGTGTTATTGATAATTGCCCTTTTATCACCATCTGGTATCTGTTTGCTTTTTCAGTCCATTGTGCCTACATAATATAATTAGTTAGCTTTGCTCCAGATTGCCCATGGGTGACAAAATAATTTTTCAATAGCAATCCAACAGAATATTTTGTGTCTTTAGAATACAGTGTCAGTTTCAGCAAATGTTTGGAATTTTTAGTAAAATTTTGAAAGTTACCTTAGCAATATATTGGAACAAATTCAGGGAAAGTATGACTAATCTACAGATTTTAGAGGTATGGTTTAACTCATTTATTTGTCTTCCAAATTATTACAGATTACATGTACTTTTATATCTTCTGAAATGAAGAAAAGAAAAAATATTCTTACTTCTCTTTTGCACAATCTGAGATAAAAACAATGACTTTAACCTTTGCTGACTGCAGGCCAAATCCTCATTTCTTATGAAATGATTATTCTCTAACTTATTAATTTCAAAATGTAAAACAATCAATAATATATTATTTTCCTCACTTATTAAACATGTACATTTGGAAGACTAAATTTGAAATGGTAATTATTTTTAAAACTATATTACATACGTTTATTGATATGCTTGTACTGGTCATATAAACAATAATGAGAATAAAAGAAGCAATTAAGAAATGAAAGTACTAAATCCAGACACATAATAATGAGAGAAAAAATATTTGAGGATATTATATATAACAAGATATATCTTTTTTTAATAACTGAGTTGAGAATAAATTAGGCTCTATGTAATTAAGATATTTTTACTAAACTAGGTGTTTGTTAAATAGTGGAAGGAAGGAACACAATGGATAGAGTAGATGGAAATGAAGGGAAAAAAGGAAAACATACACACACACACAAGAAAATGCACTGTTAGTTTATAAGGGCTGTGAGGACTACAGTAAGGATTATACCCTTCAGTGGGCTAAAACCATGAAGTAGTGTGTGGCATTTGCATGTCATGGAGGACTGAGTAAAATTTTTAAAGAAATTCTAATAAATAGATATCTTAGTCATACAGATACCTGATGAACTACAGAATGTGACCAGAACTCTGAATGACTATAACAAATTGTCTAAAACTATGTTTAATAATAGTGGCAAGAGTGGACATCCTTGTCTTGTTCCTGATCTTAGAGGAAGTGCTTTCAGTTTTTCACCATTGAGAATGATGTTTGCTATGGGTTTGTCATATATGGCCTTTATTATGTTGAGGTAGGTTCCCCCTATGCCCACTTTCTGGGGAGTTTTTATCATAAATGAAATTTGTCAAAAGCTTTTTCTGCATCAATTGAAATGATCATATGGTTTTTATTCTTCAATTTGTTAATATGGTGTATCACATTGATTTGCGTATGTTGAAGAATCCTTGCATCACTGGGATAAATCCCACTTGATCATGGTGTATAATCCTTTTAATGTGTTTTGGATTCTGCTTCTTAGTATTTTGTTGAGGATTTTTGTGTCTATGTTCATCAGTGATATTGGCCTGTAATTTTCTTCTTTTCTTTTTTTGTGATATCTGTCTGGTCTTGGTATCAGGGTGAATGGTGGCCTCGTAGAATGAGCTTAGGAGTGTTCCTCCCTCTGAAATTTTTGGGAAGATTTTGAGAAGGATAGGTGTTAGCTCTTTTCTAAATGTTTGATAGAACTCACTTGTGAAGCCATCTGGTCCTGGACTTCTGTTTGTTGGAAGATTTTTAATCACTGTTTCAATTTCATTATGACCAATTTGTTCATATGCTCTATTTCTTCCTGGTTTGGTCTTGGAAGGTTGTACCTTCTAAGAATTTGTCCATTTCTTTCAGGTTGTCCATTTTATTGGCATATAGTTGATGGAGTAGTCTCTTAAGATCCTGTGTATTTCTGCGGTGTCAGCTGTAACTTCTTTTTCATTTCTAATTTTATTGATTTGAGTCCTCTCCCTTTCTTTCTTGATGAGTCTGGCTAAAGGTTTATTAATTTGACTTATCTTCTCAAAGAACCATCTTTTAGTTTCATTGATCTTTTTATTGTTTTCTTTGTTTCTATTTCATTTATTTCTGCTCTGATCCTTATTATTTCTTTCTTTCTACTAAATTTGGGTTTTGTTTGTTCTTCTTTCTCTAGTTGCTTTAGGTGTAAGGTTAGATTATTTATTTGAGATTTTTCTGTTTCTTGAGGTAGGATTGTATTGATATAAACTTCCCTCTTAGAACTGCTTTTGCTGCATCCCATAGGTTTTGGGTTGTTGTGTTTCCATTGTCATTTGTTTCTAGGTATTTTTTTATTTCCTCTCCAACTTCAGACTATACTACAAAGCTACAGTAATCAAGATAGTATGGTACTGGCACAAAAACAGAAATACAGATCAATGGAACAGGATAGAAAGCCCAGAGATAAACCCACGCACATATGGTCACCTTATCTTTGATAAAGGAGGCAAGAATATACAATGGAGAAAAGACAGTCTCTTCTATAAATGGTGCTGGGAAAACTGGACAGCTACATGTAAAAGAATGAAATTTGAACACTCCCTAACACCATACACATACACAAAACTAAGCTCAAATAAGCAGAACACTCTTTGACATAAACTGCAGCAAGATCTTTTTTGACCCACCTCCTAGAATAATGAAAATAAAAACAAAAATAAACAATGGGACCTAATGAAACTTAAAAGATTTTGTACAGCAAAGGAAACCATAAACAAGATGAAAAGACATCCCTCAGAATGGGATAAAATATTTGCAAACAAAGCAACTGACAAGGGATTAATCTCCAAAATATATAAACAGCTCATGCAGCTCAGTATCAAAAAATAAACAACCCAATCAAAAAACAGGCAGAAGACCTAAATAGACATTTCTCCAAAGAAGACATACAGATTGCCAGCAAACACACAAAAAGATGCTCAACAACACTAATTATTAGAGAAATGCAAATCAAAACTACAATGAGGTATCACCTCACACCAGTCAGAATGGCCATTATCAAAAAATCTACAAGCAAGAAATGCTGGAGAGGGTGTGGAGAAAAGGGAACCCTCTTGCACTGTTGGTGGGAATGTAAATTGATACAGCCACTATGGAGAACAGTATAGAGGTTCCTTAAAAAACTAAAAATAGAATTACTGTATGACCCAGCAATCCCACTCCTGGGCATATACCCAGGGAAAACCGTAATTCAAAAAGATACATGCACTCCAATGTTCACTGCAGCACTATTTACAATAGCCAGGACATGGAAGCAACCTAAATGTCCATCGACAGATGAATGGATAAAGAAGATGTGGTACATATATACAATGAAATATTACTCATTTACTCTGTAAAAAGGAACAAAATTGTGCCATTTTCAGATACGTGGATGGACCTAGAGACTGTCATGCCGAGTGAAGTAAGTCCAAAAGAGAAAAACAAATATCATATAATATCGCTTATATGTGGAATCTAGAAAAATGGTACAGATGAACTTATCTGCAAAGCAAAAACAGAGACACACATGTACAGAACAAACTTATGGATACCAAGGGGGGAAAGGGGGTGGGATGAATTAGGAGATTGGGATTGACATATATACACTACTATGTATAAAATAGATAACTAATGAGAACCTACTGTATTGCACAGGGAACTCCACTCAATGCTCTGTGTGACCTAAATGGGAAAGAAATGCGAAAGAGAGGGGATAAATGTACACATATAACTGATTCACTCTGCTGTATAGCAGAAACTAAGAAAACACTGTAAAGTGACTATACTCCAATAAAAATTAGTAAAATTAAGAAATTGATGGAATCTAAAAAAAAAAAAAAAAGATCATGAAGAACCTAGGGACAGGACAGGAATAGAGACACAGACCTACTAGAGAATGGACTTGAGGACACAGGGAAGGGGAAGGGTAAACTGGGACAAAGTGAGAGAGTATCATGGACATATATACACTACCAAATGTAAAACCGATAGCTAGTGGGAAGCAGCCACATAGCACAGGGAGATTAGCTCAGTGCTTTGTGACCACCTAGAGGGGTGGGATAGGGAGGGTGGGAGGGAGAGAGACGCAAGAGGGAAGAGATATGGGGATATATGTATATGTATAGCTGATTCACTTTGTTATAAGGCAGAAACTAACACACCATTGTAAAGCAATTATACTCCAATAAAGATGTTAAAAAAAAAAAAAAGAAATTGTCTAGTAGAAAATGGCCAGTCTTCATGTTACATACGTATGACTGGCAAAGGTTTATTATGTTCCATGAGTTTCCTCTAAGACAAAGGAAAAATGAATAATAAAATCAATGTCTATTTATTGGGCTCTCTGGAAATCATTTCAATCCTACTTGACAAGTAGAATTGAAAAGGACATTATTACACACTGAGTTATCTAATTAAAATTAAGAAATCATTGGCTTTTATTTTAGACTGGGAAAAATGAAAGTTTTCTCTGTGTATTAGTGAGCTTTATGTCTTCTTTACTTTTGAAGCTTTAAATTAATAATTTTAAATTAAAAAGGAATCTAATATCATTGTAAATATAATTTAAATAATATGTAAGTTATCAGAAAACAAAAACAAAAATCCTCCATCATTGAATCCCCAGTGTTTATGCCAACATCCCAGGTATTACACTGGCAAAATTTGATGTATATCTTTCCAAAACTTTTTCAATATATATTGAACATGATGTTCAATATAAGTATATCTGTTCACAAGTGCGCACACACACACACACACATATATACACACACACACATATATAAATGTAAAAGTACAGGTTAACTTTTATGTTAAAAGTAACAATCTTTCTATTTTTGCTATCAAACTTCTCAGAATTAATCTATTCTAATGCATCTATACACCTAAGTTGTACATATAACACATATGCTTGGATTAAGAAACAATGTATTGAACATCTACGTACCAACCGTGAGCATAAGCAATTGAACATATCCATGATATTTACCTGCTTAATCTTACCACTAGAAGAAAACTTTTCTCCATTTTATTTCTGTTTATAAAATAGTTTAACATATGTGCATTGCCTTCAAATATAAATGAGATTAAACTATATGCATTTCTCTATTTTTTTCACAATAGTGTATGTAGGTTTTACTTATGCTGATTTAAATAGATTGTGTTGTTAATTTTCCACTGCTATTAAATTAGTTATAAATTTTCCATTCTTATTCTATGACATGACACAATCTTGGGGCAACATTTTCTTTTGAAGCAAACATGACAGATCAATCATTTAAAAAATCCTGGACTTCCCTGGTGGTGCAGTGGTTAAGAATCCACATGCCAATGCAGGGGACACAGGTTTGAGCCCTTGTCCCGGAAGATCCTGGTCCAGAAGGATCCTGGTCCGTGAGCCACAACTACTGAGGCCCACGTGCCTGGAGTCCGTGCTCTGCAACAAGAGAAGCCACCACAAAGAGAAGCCCTCACACCGCACCGCAATGAAGTGTCACCACGCACACCGCAACTAGAGAAAGCCTGAGCTCAGCAACAAGACCCAACACAGCCAATAAAAAATAAATAAATAAGTAAATAAATAATTTTTTAAAAATCCTAAAATTGTAGGACTTTGGCAGGAGTAGGATGGGGGTATTTTATTACTCTATTTGTATTGGGCATTAATCAAATTATGCTTTCCAGTTCTTCTTTT
This sequence comes from Orcinus orca, assembly GCF_937001465.1. Classification (NCBI taxonomy): domain Eukaryota; kingdom Metazoa; phylum Chordata; class Mammalia; order Artiodactyla; family Delphinidae; genus Orcinus; species Orcinus orca. Next base: position 55,259,648 of record NC_064570.1, on the reverse strand, counting down.
ACTTTGCATTTTTCATTTTTTTCAAGGCATTATTTTACAAATTGCTACACTTTAAAATATTATTTTACTATTAAAAATCTTTTTTTATTATTATTTTTTTAACATCTTTATTGGAGTATAATTGCTTTACAAGGTTGTGTTAGTTTCTGCTGTATAACAAAGTGAATCAGCTATATGTATACATATATCCCCGTATCCCCTCCCTCTTGTCCAAAATTATTCCAACATTTCATTTTAATTTTTTGTGTCTTATATTCTGCATTTTAAAATGAGTTTTATAGAACAATTTCTACCATAATCAGTGCTAAGATATTATATATATATTTCAGTATATGCAAAATTTTTTCACACATCTAAAACCAAAAATCAAGTGCAATTGCATGCCATAAATACTTACTTTGCAAACAAAGATAGAACTTTAAATATAGAAAGAAGGGGGGAACAGGGGTAAATATATTGTGATTTTTAAGGTATATTAATTGTACTATGCCTCCAGTTTTCTACTAAAATCATTTAATGTCTTTGTCATAGCATTTTAACAGGGACATATTTTTTTGGCTGGGAGAATATACGCAGGTATCTAACTTCCTATTCGATGCTTAAATAATTTAGGTTTTATGCCAGTTATTATTATTGACTCACTTTTTGTATTTCTTCTTATGGCTCTCCTAAGTTAATTCCTATATTTCTTGAGTCTCCAGTCTTTTTCCTTTTTGGATAATGTTTTCATTATATGAAATGATCATAATTTTTTTTCATGCAATCCCTTAACTATATAATTGACTGATATTTTGGCTGAGCACTCCTTTGAATATGATAATCTATATTTAGATTTAACTCAAGCATTTATTGCAATTGAGATGAATGATGTGAAAGTTAAGTTAACATATGTGTTAAAACAGACTGTTGTCAGTCTTAAAATTTCATGTTATAAATTCTGGAAAGAGTGAGATTTCTAATTCCACAAAGAAGAAGTAGATATATTTTTCTTTATCTTCTCATTATGTACAAAAAAAAGCACCAAAACCCTGGACAGTATATCAATATATAAAGTAAACATAAGAAGATTCTAAAACATAAAGAAAGAAAGTACAAGGGGACCCAAGGAAAAAAATAGTGCTGGCTTCCCTGGGTTTTCTTATTGCCTCACATCTCTCAAAGTTGGAGATGAAGAAACTAGCAACCAGGAAAGCTAACAGACAGACCAAAAAACACCCCCTCCCTCAAAGCCTACCCCTTCTAGCAGAAGGACCAGTAAAGGGCCATCCTGGCAAATCAAAAAAGAAGAAAAACCAAAACAACAACTTTTAGACATAACACTCTACTCCACCCAAACACAGCAGAAACAAATGTGTCTCTAACCCACAACAAAAAATGGCTGAGTAAGGAGCCTAAACATTGATACTGGTCAGGCTGTAGAAAGGTACCTCACCACCCTTGCTGGAGGGGTGCCAGAAAAGGCCAAGTAGATTGCTTGGATTTTATCCCCACTGGGTGGAAAATATTACTAAACGCTTAAAGGAGAATCAATATTAATTCTACACAATCTCTTCCAGAAGAGGAGGGAAAGCTTCCCAATTCATTTAATGAGGCTAGCATTACCCTGATACCAAAACCAGATAAAGACAGTAAAAAAACCAAACCAAATAAAACCTGTAGACCATTAACTTCCATGGAGGGAGTCACAAAAATTCTTAACACATTATTAACAAATAGAATTAGCAAGATATAAAAAGAAGTATGTATCATAAACAAGTGGGGGTTTTCCTGGAATAAATCAATCTATGTAGCCCAGAATCTCAATAGCATAAAGAAGAAGAATCATATGATTATATCAACTGGTAAAAAACACTGGACACAATTCAACACCAATTAATCATAAAACTGTCAGGAAAGTAGGAATAGAGGGGGACTTTCTAAACTTGATAAAGAGCATCTACCATCAATCTATAGCCAACATCTCACTTATTGATGACAGACTGAGAACTTTCTCTGTGAGTCTGGGAACAAGGCAAGGAATAAGGATGCTCACTAACTCTTATTCAGTATACTACTGGAATTTCCAGCCAGTGCAATAAGGAAAGCAAAAAATAAAAGGCATAAGCACAGGGAACTATATTCAATATCTTTTAATAAACTATAATGAAAAAGAATCTGAAAAAGAATATATATGTGTGTGTGTGTGTGTATGTGTGTGTGTGTGTATATATATATATATATATATCTGAATCACTTTGCTCGACACCTGAAACTAACACAACATTGTAAATCAACCATACTTCAATACAAAAATATATAAAAGGCATACAAATCAGAAATAAAGAAATAAAACTGTCCCAATTTATGGTGACATTATTGTTGATATAGTAAATCCCAAATAATTTCCAAAAAAAGAAAAATTTCTGGAATTACTAATTGAGTTCAGAAAGGTTGTGGGATACAAACTACACATACAAAAATAAATTTTACTTCTATATAGTAGAAATAAACTTATGAACAAAACAATTTAAATACAATACTATTCACAATAACAAAAATTTGAACACTTTGGTGCAAATCTAACAAAACATGTACATAACTTCTGTGCTGAAAAATACTGATGAAAATTATCAAAAAATATCTACATAAATGGAAAGATACATTACCCCAGTTGATACATATGTTTAATGTTGTTTCCATCAAAATTCCAGCAAGATTTTTTATAGATATAAATAAAATCATTCTAAAATTTCTGTGGATGGGAAAAGGAACTAGAATACCTAAAATAATTTTGAGAAAAAAAAGAAAACAGTGGAAGCAATCAGTCTACCTGTTTTCAAGACAAGTATAACTTTTTATGTAGTTTATTATATACAAAGAACAAGTAGCTTGGTATTGATGAGGTATATAAACATAGAACAATAGACCAGAACAGAAAACCAATAAATAGATTCATATAAATATACCCAACAGATTTTTGATACAGGTGCAAAAGCAATTCAAAGGAGGAAGGATAGCCTTTCAACAAGTGATGTTGGATCAACTGGACACTTACTAACTCAAAATGGACTATGTACTAAATGCAAAATGTAAAGCTATAAGGATTTTAGAAAAAATAATAGAAAACTCTTCAGGATTTAAGGCTACACAGAGAGTTCTTAGAGTTGACACCACAGTATAATGCATAACAGGAAAAATTGAACAAATAGACATCATCAAAATTAAAATTTTTGCTCTGTGAAAGACCCTGTTAAAAGGATAAAAAGTCAAATTACAGACTGGGGTAAAATATTTGCTGCATATCTTAAAAAGCAAATTAGAATAGATATTAAATAAACAATTCCCAAAACTCTACTATAAAAACTAAAAATCCAACTAGGTAATGAGTAAAAGACAAAAAGAGACATTTCAACAAAGAGAATATACAGATAACAAATGAGCACATGAAAAGATGTTCAACTTCACTAGTCATTAGGGAAATACAAATTAAAACCACATCAACAATACCAGATCCTGGCAAGGGTGCAGAACAACTGGTCCACTTATGCACTTCTGGTGGGAATGTAAAATGGTACAGTAACTCTGTAAAACAGTTCAGCAGTTTCTTTAAACTAAACTAACATGCACTTGTCATAATCATATGACCCAGCACTTGTACCCCTGGGCATTTATCCCAGAGAAATGAAAATTTATGTTAACATAAAAACCTATATGTGAATGTATATAGCAGCTTTATTTATTAAAGTCCCCAACTAGAAATAACCCAGATACCTTTAATAGATGAATGGGTAAACAAACTGTGGTACATCCATACAATAGAATACTACCCAGCGATAAAAAATGAAAGGATTATTGATACACACCACAACGTAGATCAATCTGCAGAGAATTACGCTGGGTGAATAAGGCTAATTCTTAAAAGTTATATATTGCATGTTTCCATTTATATAATATTCTTGAAATGTCAAGATTATTGAAATAAAGAACAAACTAATGGTTGCCAGAGATAAAGGAGGAGGTAGTGATGGGAGATGAGTAGATGTGGTTATGCAAGGACAAAAATGAGGGATACTTGTAATGATGGAATTGTTCTGTGTTTTGACTATAATAGTATCCCAGTTGTGATATTTTACTATAGTTTTGCAGAATGTTAATGATAAAGGATATATGGAACCTCCCTTTATTATTTTTTACACCTGCATGTGAAGGTACAGTTATCTCAAATTTTTGTTTTTAAAAATTTTAAGTTTTAAAAATGCACTTATACTATTCTTCTTGGTGAAGAATAAACTATTTCCAAGCCTCAAGTTAAATATCAGTCTTTCTTTGCCAAGCTCTCTCTCTGATTAGCCATCAGCAATACTGACAATGTTTCCTTTCTGACTTATGGCTAACTTCTTATGGTTGACCATGCCCAGACCTGCTTTAAGTCTAATGACACAAGAAGAAATGGAATCCCAGAGTATATACGTAAAGTGAGGTAAAGATTTTATTAGGTAGTATTTAGATAGACCTTGAGTACTGACATGGCACCCTCCTCAGCCAGTGGAACAAAAAGCAGTAAGAATACACTGTTATTGCCTCTTCTCTGCTTTTAAGTATCTCTTTTCACACATTGGCTCTTACCACTTAACACAAGGTTTGCCTGCAGGAGCAAATGGCAAGGAACTGAAAGGAGAGCCATGCTAATCACTTGTACTTACTGAAAACCCTTGTACTTCTCTAGTTTGCGGATTTGATCACACAACAAGTAGAAACCACCTAGTTAGATTCAGCAGTGTTGGTGCATTTTAAAATACACCATGCTCTTTCTGTCTAACCAACCTTACTTATGCGTTCTTCTGTCACAACACCAACATACTTCTATTGCTTTATTGCTTTTAGTCTTGAAATGTTGATTTATACTTCTTGTTATACTATAGTGTCAATTCCTTAAGAACAGAGACTCTGTGTGATATATTTTGGCAAACACGGGACACAGATCTCAAAAGTGCCAATGTGTTTTGGAGATTTGGGAAAACTAGTTTTTGCCCTACAAGCACTGTGATTTTATTTTTTCTGCAGTGTGAATATTTTAAGAATGCATTACACCTTTCTTTATTCTCCCTCTACCTTTCTTTGTATAAACAAGTATGTGTACATATATGTGTGTGTGTGTATATATATATATATATGAAATAAGGTGCCATAGATACTCTTTTTACTTGGCTTTTTTTTTAACTTAACAATATTTACAAATAGAATCTTCCTCCTCCTAGTTAAGACTACAGATTACCATAGTTGTTTCAACAATTCTCCTATAAACAGGCATTTGGTTTCTTTCCAATGCTTTGTAATTATAAGCAATGTTGTAATGAATAATGTGGTGCATACACAGTTTTGTATTGTTGCATATATAACTCTGGGGTAAATTCCCAAAAGTGGGATGCCTGAGTCAAAAGGTAAATGCATGCATAGTTTTGTTAGATATTCCCAAATTTCTTTCCAAAGTAGTTGTACCAGTTTGCATGCCTACCAGCAATAATGAGAGGCCCCTTTTCCCCAAAGCCTTGCCAAAGGAATGTTAGCATACTTTAAAATTTTTGCCAATCTCTTAAGGGAGATATGGCATCTCGCTGTATTATACATGTCTTTTCTAACTGTGAGCGATACTAAAAATCTTTTAATATGTTTAAGGGACATTTAAAAATATTTTTGTATAATTTTAAATGAGGTTTTTAGTCATCTTCACTATATACATACACATATACAGAGTGTACATATATATGTAAATATATATGTACTATATTGTGTATATATATGTATATTCATGTATATATTGAAAAAAAGTTTCTCCCAGTTTATTGTTGGTGTTTATGCACTGCAAATTAACTTTTGGGTTGCGTATTTTTTAAACTTTTGTATAATCAACTTTATCAAAATGTTCATCTGCATGGTTAGAACACTCTTCCCTGCATCTGGATTATAGAGGAATGCATCTATGTTGTCTTGTAATATTGTATGGTTTCACTTTTTACCTTTAGATTCTTGATCCATTTGGAATTTATTCTATTCTTGTGTATGTGTATTGTTCATTTTTTCTATTTTCTTTGGTAAAAAATTAGAAAGCTGATTTGAAAAACAAAAAAATCTATAATCATAGTTCCCAAGGAAATAATTTGTTATAATATGTCCATTAAGATATTTTGTGTGTGTGTGTGTGTGCATGTATCCTTTGTGCATATTTGACTTTATTTCTTTATTTCTTTCACTTTTACCACTTTCCTGTTGAAACAGAACATTTTAAGGCATGAATAACATACTATCATAGTTGTCTCCTAACTTTTATGCCTATTTCCCTAACTGGAAGTGTATATTGATTGTCTTTCTTTAATACTAAAAATATTTTGTAAAACATGACCTTTACATAGAAATCTTTATGTATATATGGCATCTAAATAATAAAGAAGAATTAACCCTTAATTATATTAAAAAGACATAATTTAAAAACTTTGTTAAAAATAACTTAAAAATATTACATTTATTAGCATTGGGTGGTTATTTAAGAGGAAAATATTTAACAAGACATTATTCAATTTCCTATAAAGATGATTGACAACGAAAATGCAGGGAATATAACCTATGTTGCATTTTTTTCTTGGGAAGAAGATCACATTCCTCAGCCAAGTTTTAAATGGGTTGCAATACTACTCAGCATATTCCAATGTTAGCCAATTATCTTGTAGGAATTCATGGAACTGGGCATATAGAAATCAGTATAATGTGAGTAATTATTGTGTTAAGCAATATAAATCAACGCAGTAGGAGTAATAAAAGGCTGACAGTAGTAAAAATAAAGCACTAAAATATAATGAGAAATATGACAAAAATTATATATATATATATATATATATATATGTGACAATTGCATTAATAGAATGCCTAGTCTTAGGTCACTCTCCATCAATGTCTTAGTTTTTGAAAACCTTTCCAGTATATTAACAGACATGTGTAACAATGCAAAAGGACATAAAAATATATACCATCTATTTTAAAAATGCAGGATGACTTTACTTTTGATTGTGGAAGAAATGAATAAATGCTCATTGTATAGCATTCAATTTAGGTTTCTCAGTTCTGGTTTATTTCTAAGTTTAGTGAGTACTAGTATGAGAACAGATCAAAAGAGTAAAATATTTTTTACTTATTCCACTTAATTACTGAATATACAAAATTTAGATATAAAAGAAAACCTGAGTAAAACTTTTTCCTTAAAATTTTTTCTTATGGGCTTTTATAAACAATCATTTATCTCTGACTTATAAGCTTTTTTGATTAATCAAGCTGATTTTTAAATCATAAGGTAATAAGAGAAGGAGGCGATTAGATAACAGTTGGGTAAACATAGTGTGAATATGCATCTTCTAACTTCAGTGAGTATTACAGGTCAAATGTCTACACATCTGAGTAAATATAATATCCTTTTTCCACTGTTTTTCTCAGACTACAATATCTTTAAACATCTTAACCAAGAATATAATTTACTTCTACTTCTGAGCATTCCCATAATTTTAGAAATGGCAGTACAAGGTTTCAAAACATAGGATGAGAAATGGCTCAAGAATATTGTCAAGATTTTTACTGCATTTCAGTTGAAGATAGTCCATTATATCAATTCGTATATATCCCCTCCTCAAGATACTAATAAAGTCATAGAAAAGAAACTGATAAAGGTATTGACCTACTACAATGAACAAGAGTAGAAAATATCATTAGTTTATATATGATTGCAAAGATTACTTAACAAGGGAAATCAGATGGCTCAATAATGATTGGTGTGGTACCTTAAAGAAGTTAAGCCAAATTTACGCATACCAGAGTCACAGGCATGGAGCAAGCCCAATTCTCATATAAAAACTGTAGACATGGAGTCTGAAAATCAAGTAAAATGGAGAACAACAGGAAGTAGAGCTTATAACAAGGGATTAGTTGAAACTTTTCGTATACATTATTAGCTCATTCACCTTCCTGATTAGAATGACCTGCTGCCAGTATTGTATTTTCCACAGGCCAAAAAAGAAGTGTTCTTTTTTGTAAATTAGATCAGTAATCTGGAGAAGTAACAGAACAGTTGGGGTGGGTAGTGAGACCAAAGTAGAAAATCTTAAACTCCTGGACAACAGGAGCTCCAAATAAAAAGTACATCCCCACACTCTGTGGAAGGAACAGGCATTTGGAGAAGACCAATTCCAAACTGGGGAAGGGAGAGGAAGATTTTACTACACATAAGAATGTCTGGCACCTGCCCTACTACATGCCCAAACTAAATGTTCTCAATTAAAAACAGCAAAAATATTGCTATCTCTCTCATAGGGCAGTTTTATGGATTAAATTAGATAAAATATTGAAGAAAATATACTTACATGTAAAGGAATATTATAAGGACTGAATGAATATTCACTGTTTTTATTCACAGTGCCCTCTAATAATTGTGACAACCGAAAATGACCCCAAACGTTTTTGAACCTTTACTGAGGGCCACCTAACCATACTCAAAAGCAGAACCTTTCAGTCAAATAGTCTAACCGTTTAACTTAAGGTTTACAGCAGAATTTCTATTGCCTCATCACTGAATATTTTTAGGCAATCAAGAATCTCCAGATACTTGAGGAACTCTCACAATGTGAAAGAGTAAGATCAAAATAACAGAAAAAAGTGATCACAGGGGAAAACTAAAACTAAAATAATAATGATAATAATAAAAAGCAAGACAAAAAACAAAGAAGGAAATTTCAGGCAATACAATAAAATTAGGGTTGATCATGTTAATTAAAGATGCATATAGTAAATTTTAGAAAACTGGTAAAAATTAAAAATTGAAATTATTATATAAACATTCAATACAGGAGAACTGCATAATAAAAGTGAATAATTCATGTAAAAGGCAAGAAATAGGGAAAAAGAACAAAAATGAGAATAAATAGTAAAATGGTAGTGTTAAAATTAAACATTGTTAATGAAATTGAAAGCAAATGACTAAACAGTATAATTGAAATTTAAAGATTCTCAGAAAAGACAGAACCAAACTAAATGTTGTCTACAAGAAACCCTTATATACAGTGTGGTTAAAAGTAAAAGGATGTAAAATGATATACCATACAGACCTAATTATGAGAAAACTGAATTAATTCTACTAATACGAGACAAGAAAGACTCCAGGAGCAGGAATAGCATCAGTAATAGTTAACTCGCAAAAGATATATTTAAAAATGTACCATGAAGTAGGGCATGGAAATTTGATTGGAAAATGGTAAGGCAGGGTTTTATTTATTTATTATGAGCCTTTCTTACTCTTTTATTCTTTCTGATTATGCACATATATTGATATTACATTAATAAAAATAAATGGACAAATGTATATGTTAGAGTTTATGAGATGAGATCTCCAGAATAAGTATATTCAGAGATTCGAACGCAACCCACTGAAGAAATGGTTGAAAAATTTATACTTAAAGTTAGCGCTAGTGATGAGGGAATTTTTAAAATTTGCATTAGCCTCGTGTAATATCTGTTTTTTTAAACATACATATATTGTATTAATAATTAAAAATGTGCAGTTATTTTCTTTCTGGTAGAAATATGCTAGAAAATTACTGGAAGGCACAATATCCATCATCTTCCAAAGTGATATATGGATTAACCATACTGTCAAGCAAAACTCCCCAAATGTGGGTTTATATTGTAAATAAATTAAGATTTTTCCAGTTTATTTGAAATATTGCTCAAATTGGTTTGTCTGCAATTAAATACAAACTTTACAGATTTTTTTGAAATGAAATAATCTTTAGAATACAATCCATAACTTAGAGAGCATAGTGCCTTGTTCAATACCTTTCAACAAAGGTTTGCTGGATTAATAAGTGACTGGAAATATAGTAAGTCAATTATATTACTATATGCATTCAAAGGTAAATTTTGTGTACTTCCACAAATTTTGTTTCTTTTATATTAGTTATTATAACTATTGAAGAATGAACAAAACAGATATGAAGGGATATTTCTTGATTTCCTTTTTTAATTTTTAGATTTACAGATAAATTGAATACCTGCAATCTCTTCTATAAGAAAATATCTCTGGTGGGTCTTCTATTCAACCCTCCTGTGAGTTTTTGATAAACCAGGTAGAGTCCATTTATTCATCCCAGGAACAATTGGGTAAAGAAACACTCAAAATTTTTGTTGGTTATTATTTGCTGTAGAAAACAAATGGTGAAACAGAATCTCCCCAAAAGACAAAAATCAAGCAAACAAATATTATCGTGAAATTTATAGAAAAATTTTTATATGCCATTGGTAATATATAGAATTGAGAAATAATAGGAACTTTTGCTAATCATCTGTTAGTTGGTTTTATTTTTATATAAATTGTGAGGTAAATTATTAGAAGTGTGTGCTTGTGTATTTTCTTCTAGAAACATCTGGAGATATTTTTTTTTTGATACTCCGAGATATTTTCCAGAATATTTCTCAACTTGATAGACAATTTTATGTCTAATTTCCAATATATTTCTTCCCTGTGTTAATTAAAATTAATAGCTAATTTTCTCATTTTTAATGAGTTTGCATAATACCTTATCATAATTCTTATATTAAACTCCAAAATAATAGAAAAATCCTACTGCTTTTATGTTTATTTTCTGAGTGATTCTAATTCACATTTCTGGTGTCTTCTTTTTAACTATTTTTTGCTCCATCTTTAGTAATCTACATTTTTATATGATTAAAATTGGAAAACTAATTAAGGTTGACTTCATAGGCACTTTCTCTCTAAAACCAACTTAAAAACTATGTTGTTTTACTAGAATATGGTAAAAACTGTGGCCTACTTTGAACTTGTTCCTAGCTCCTGCCTGGGAAAAACCTATCCTTTGGCAGCTGACACTACACCAGGGTGTAGTGAGGGGACTATAATGAAATTGTCACATACGGTGAACAGACTGGAAATGGAGCAGGTACCCAACCTCTTCCAACCCATACGAGCTATTATTTAGATTGATAATATTCCCAAGGTTGTTACACATTTAACACCAACATACAGTCAAAGTAGAGAATAACAGTAGTATTCCTAAGGCCAGTATCTCGAAGATTAGTTCACTTGAGAAGTTGACACTTGAGGGATTCCTTCCTATATCTGAGTCTTTACCACTGCAATATGTTCAGAGAATTGACGAGGCTAGCCTTTGCTTTGGGCCTGTTATGGTGTTTTTATCATTTAAAGTGTTCCAGTAAAAGAGCACCACAGCACCCCTGGGAAATAGCTAACATCCTCCACTGCCAAGAATAAGCAATGTGGAGGTATTTAGGGTTTTTTTCTTTTTTAAAAATCTATAATTACCAAATTGTAAAGGAGAAAATCCCTCTTAAAAACTTAACAGCTTTCCTTAACATTTTGTCCTGGTTTGGAGCCAAATAATTTGAATTGTATTATAGAAAGACTTATACAAATAAGCATTCCAATACATTCATGCATAGGTAGTAATGGTAATTGGTTGGTTCCAGGTGATTTCACTTTTTTTTTTCCTTTAATTGACACAAGAAGCAAATCTACCTAAATAAACACGGTGGTGGGTTTGCTGAGCACCAGCCAAGTTAAAAGCTTTTAGTACCCGTCGAAAAACTCTTATGATAACAAAAATGAAAAATAAGTCTTATAATTTGAATGGATTAACCATTGAGTAGTTGCATAAGAAACTGATTAAAACATTCACTGAAAATATCTGGAATTTGATGTGTCTGTTGAACATGGCAGGCTTTTCTCAACTTCCCTGCATATTCTGTTCATTTCCCTAAACCCTGTTACGCAAAATATTAGACAGAACTGAGAAATGAAAAAGTCATCAAGAAGGCTCACAAACTGATATATACTTCTATTCCTTCTTATTTCATATATGAATGCATATGTTCATACATTTTCTGCTGTTTTATTTCCGTTCTTCCTTGGAAGTCTGGCACTCAAAGTCACGCAAGTGATAGTCTCTTCAAAATCTCCTTCTCCAGCTCCTTCAGGAGCTGTCCATTTACACTGTTCACATTGTCCATTCACACTGATAGAAAGATCTTTCTGGACCCGCAGCAGCAAGATCTCTGTACTCATCCCTAATGATGACTGCAATTCCTTTAATGAGGGCATATTATTTAAAGATATAATAAAGTTTAAAAATAAAAGATATCTTTTCTCTCTCTACTGTCAGCTCCTCTCTTGGTTCAAGCTATTATCATCTTTTTCCCTTTGAATGCTGCAGCCAGATTTCTTAAGCAGCTCCAAATGCTGCATCATACTTATTTCACCCATTCTTCCTATCTATTTGCTCAATCTCATCTTTCTAAAACAATATGTGGTATACGTTTCCTTCCTATTTAAAGTATTGTCTTGTTTTCCAACTGCCTTTATAGCAAAGCCCAAACTCCTTGGTTTACTATAGAAGACTTTTCAAAGATTAGTTCTCACTTATCTGTTCATATTCACTATATAGTCCTTCTCTTTCAAAATATACATTGATGTCATGTGGCAGCCTGGATGGAAGGGGAGTCTGGGGTAGAATGGACACATGTTTATGTATGGCTGAGTAACTTTGCTGTACACCTAGAACTATCACAACATTGTTAATTGGCTATACTCCAATATAAAATGAAAGTTAAAAAGATATACATTGGGGCTTCCCTGGTGGCGCAGTGGTTGAGAGTCTGCCTGCTAATGCAGGGGACATGGGTTCGAGCCCTGGGCTGGGAAGATCCCACATGCCGCGGAGCGACTACGCCCGTGAGCCACAACTACTGAGCCTGCTCGTCTGGAGCCTGCGCTTCGCAACGAGAGGCCACGATAGTGAGAGGCCTGCGTACCGCGATGAAGAGTGGCCCCTGCTTGCCGCACCTAGAGAAAGCCCTCGCACAGAAACGAAGACCCAACACAGCCATAAATAAATAAATAAGTAAATAAATAAATAAGTGCCAAAAAAAAAAAAGATATACATTGATAATAACCACTTCCTTAGTTATACCTAGTATACATTAACTTATTCCACAACATCTTGTTTCAAAAGGATTTTATCCAATTAGAGAAACTTAAAATATATATATATTTTTGTGTATAGAGAAATTTTTCTTTTTATTTTCCACAATCTATTTCTTTTGAATATTTTCTCTTTGCACATGAGAATGTGAATTGTTTTAATGGAGAAGTGAAGACTCTATTTACCCTACATGATGCTGAGACTTCAAGAGCTGCATTCTCAGTATAAGGAGAAGATAGAAATAAATGTGCTCCTATCTTCACTGACAGCATAGTCAAGAAATTGCCTACCTGCATTTTGTTCTGGGGAAGAGAAAACGAAAGATTGCAAGAACTTCATAATCAGGTATTGTTTCTCATACATGTTTGAATTCTAAATTGAAAGCTAAACTTTTGAAGCAGTATCAGATTGTCCGTGAATTTGGGCATCTGGCAGAAGTCAATACAAATGCTCTCTGAAGGAACCCAATTTGACCTAGGCCTCAACTTTCACAGATGACATGCCAAGGAGTATCAGCTGAGTCAACTATCAAATTAAACAAAGATAGTATAAGGAAGAGTTAACAAAAATAAATTACACTAAAATAAAGAAGTTGAAAAAAAAAAAGAATGAACTCAAAGAAAGTATGAGAGGAAATAAGAAAAAATGAGTGCAATTAATGAAGTAGAAAACAAATATAAAATAAACTGTTAACAGTCTTTGAAGAAACTATAAAGTTGATAAAGCTGTGAAACTTTTATACATCAAAAATAAGACAAAACACAAAAACAACGTTAGAAATGAGTATGGGAGCAACATTGAGTTGCCACAAAAATATAAAATACAAGAGGACATTAAAAATATTTTATGCCAGTTTTCGGACTTACCAGAAGATGGCGGAAGAGTAAGACGCGGAGATCACCTTCCTCCCCACAGATACACCAGAAATACATCTACACGTGGACAAACTCCTACAGAACACCTACTGAACGCTGGCAGAAGACCTCAGACCTCCCAAAAGGCAAGAAACTCCCCCACGTACCTGGGTAGGGCAAAAGAAAAAAGAAAAAATAGAGACAAAAGGATAGGGACGGGACCTGCACCAGTGGGAGGGAGCTGTGAAGGAGGAGAGGTTACCACACACACTAGGAAGCCCCTTCGCGGGTGGAGACGGCGGGTGGCGGAGGGGGAAAGCTTCGGCACCCCAGAGGAGAGCACAGCAACAGGGGTGCGGAGGGCAAAGCGCAGAGATGCCCGCACAGAGAGTCGGTGCCGACCGGCACTCACCAGCCCGAGAGGCTTGTCTGCTCACCCGCCGGGGCGGGCGGGGCTGGGAGCTGAGGCTCGGGCTTCGGTCGGAGCGCAGGGAGAGGCCTGGCGGTGTGAACACAGCCTGAAGGGGGTTAGTGCGCCACAGCTAGCTGGGACGGAGTCCAGGGAAAAGTCTGGACCTGCCGAAGAGGCAAGAGACTTTTTCTTCCCTCTTTGTTTCCTGGTGCGTGAGGAGAGGGGATTAAGAGCGAGGCTTAAAGGAGCTCCAGAGACGGGCGCGAGCCACGGCTAAAAGCGCGGACCCCAGAGAGGGGCCTGAGACGCTAAGGCTGCTGCTACCGCCACCAAGACGCCTGTGTGCGAGCACAGGTCACTATCCACACCCACCTTCCGGGGAGCCTGTGCAGCCCGCCACTGTGAGGGTCCCGGGATCCAGGGACAACTTCCGCGGGAGAACGCACGGCACGCCTCAGGCTGGTGCAACGTCACGCCGGCCTCTGCCGCCGCAGGCCCGCCCCGCACTCCATTCCCCTCCCTCCCCCCCCCACCTGTCCTGAGTGAGCCAGAGCCTCCACAAGCGGCTGCTCTTTTAACCCCCTCCTGTCTGAGCGAAGAACAGACGCCCTCCGGCGACCTACACGCACAGGCGGCGCCAAATCCAAAGCTGAGCCCCAGGAGCTGTGAGAACAAAGAAGAGAAAGGGAAATCCCTCGCAGCAGCCTCAGAAGCTGCGGATTAAAGCTCCACAATCAACTTGATGTATCCTGCATCTGTGGAATATATGAATAGACAATGAATCATCCCAAATTGAGGAGGTGGACTTTAAGAGCAAGGTTTATGATTTTTTCCCCTTTTCCTCTTTTTGTGAGTGTGTATGTGTATGCTTCTGTGTGAGATTTTGTCTGTATAGCTTTGCTTCCACCATTTGTCATAGGATTCTATCTGTCCGTTTTTTTCTTAATAATTATTTTTTATTTTAATAACTTTATTATATTTTATCTTACTTTATTTTTACTTTACCTTCTTTCTTTTTTTCCTTGCTTCCCTCTTTCCTTCCTTCCTCCCTCCTTCCCTCCATTCTTTCTTTCTTTGTTTCTTTCCTTCTACTTCTACTAATTCTTTCTTTCTACTTTTTCTCCCTTTTATTCTGAGCTGTGTGGATGAAAGGCTCTTGGTGCTGCAGCCAGCAGTCAGTGCTGTGCCTCTGAGGTGGGAAAGCCAACTTCAGGACACTGGTCCACAAGAGACCTCCCAGCTCCACATAATATCAAACAGCAAAAATCTCCCAGAGATCTCCATCTCAACACCAGCACCCAGCTTCATTCAACGACGAGCAAGCTACAGTGCTGGACACCCTATGCCAAACAACTAGCAAGACAGGAACACAAACCCACCCACTAGCAGACAGGCTGCCTAAAATCATAATAAGTACACAGACACCCCAAAACACACCACCAGACGTGGACCTGCCCACCAGAAAGACAAGATCCAGCCTCATCCACCAGAACACAGGCACTAGTCCCCTCCACCACGAAGCCTACACAACCCACTGAACCAACCTTAGCCACTGGGGACAGACACCAAAAACAACGGGAACTACGAACCTGCAGCCTGCAAAAAGGAGACCCCAAACACAGTAAGATAAGCAAAATGCAAAGACAGAAAAACACACTGCATATTAAGGAGCAAGATAAAAACCCACCAAACCTAACAAATGAAGAGGAAATAGGCAGTCTACCTTAAAAAGAATTCAGAATAATGATAGTAAAGATGATCCAAAATCTTGGAAATAGAATAGACAAAATGCAAGAAACATTTAACAGGGACCTAGAAGAACTAAAGATGAAACAAACAACGATGAACAGCACAATAAATGAAATTAAAAAGACTCTAGATGGGATCAATAGCAGAATAACTGAGGCAGGAGAACGGATAAGTGACCTGGAAGATAAAATAGTGGAAATAACTACTGCAGAGCAGAATAAGGAAAAAAGAATGAAAAGAACAGAGGACAGTCTCAGACACCTCTGGGACAACATTAAACGCACCAACATTCGAATTATAGGGGTTCCAGAAGAAGAAAAGAAAAAGAAAGGGACAGAGAAAATATTTGAAGAGATTATAGTTGAAAACTTCCCTAATATGGGAAAGGAAATAGTTAATCAAGTCCAGGAAGCACAGAGGGTCCCATACAGGATAAACCCAAGGAGAAATATGCCAAGACACATATTAATCAAACTGTCAAAAATTAAATACAAAGAAAACATATTAAAAGCAGCAAGGGAAAAACAACAAATAACACACAAGGGAATCCCCATAAGGTTAACAGCTGATCTTTCAGCAGAAACTCTGCAAGCCAGAAGGGACTGGCAGGACATATTTAAAGTGATGAAGGAGAAAAACCTACAAAAAAGACTACTCCACCCAGCGAGGATCTCATTCAGATTTGATGGAGAAATTAAAACCTTTACAGACAAGCAAAAGCTGAGAGAGTTCAGCACCACCAAACCAGCTTTACAACAAATTCTACAGGGACTTCTCTAGGCAAGAAACACAAGAGAAGGAAAAGACCTACAAGAACAAATCCAAAACAATTAAGAAAAAGGGAATAGGAACATACATATCGATAATTACCTTAAATGTAAATGGACTAAATGCTCCCACCAAAAGACAAAGATTGGCTGAATGGATACAAAAACAAGACCCATATATATGCTGTCTACAAGAGACCCACTTCAGACCTAGACACACATACAGACTCAAAGTAAGGGGATGGAAAAAGATATTCCATGCAAATGGAAACCAAAAGAAAGCTAGAGTAGCAATTCTCATATCAGACAAAATAGACTTTAAAATAAAGACTATTAGAAGAGACAAAGAAGGCCACTACATAATGATCAAGGGAACGATCCAAGAAGAAGATATAACAATTGTAAAGATTTATGCACCCAACATAGAAGCACCTCAATACATAAGGCAAATACTAACAGCCATGAAAGGGGAAATCGACAGTAACACTATGTCATTCATAGTACAGGACACCCCACTTTCACCAATGGACAGATCATCCAAAATGAAAATAAATAAGGAAACACAAGCTTTAAATGATACATTAAACGAGATGGACTTAACTGATATTTATAGGACATTCCATCCAAAAACAACAGAATACACATTTTTCTCAAGTGCTCATGGAACATTTTCAAGGATAGATCATATCTTGGGTCACAAATCAAGCCTTGGTAAATTTAAGAAAATTGAAATTGTATCAAGTATCTTTTCTGACCACAACGCTATGAGACTAGGTATCAATTACAGGAAAAGATCTGTAAAAAATACAAACACATGGAGGCTAAACAATACACTACGTAATAACGAAGTGATCACTGCAGAAATCAAAGAGGAAATAAAAATATACCTAGAAACAAATGACAACGGAGACACGACGACCCAAAACCTATGGGATGCAGCAAAAACAGTTCTAAGACAGAAGTTTATAGCAATACAATGCTACCTAAAGAAACAGGAAACATCTCGAATAAACAACCTAACCTTGCACCTAAATCAATTAGAGAAAGAAGAACAAAAAAACCCCAAAGTTAGCAGAAGGAAAGAAGTCATAAATATCAGATCAGAAATAAATGAAAAAGAAATGAAGGAAACGATAGCAAAGATCAATAAAACTAAAACCTGGTTCTTTGAGAATATAAAGAAAATTGATAAACCATTAGCCAGACTCATAAATAAAAAATGGGAGAAGACTCAAATCAATAGAATTAGAAATGAAAAAGAAGAAGTAACAACTGACACTGCAGAAATACAAAAGATCATGAGAGATTACTAAAAGCAACTCTATGCCAATAAAACGGACAACCTGGAAGAAATGGACAAATTCTTAGAAATGCACATCTGCCAAGACTGAATCAGGAAGAAATGAACAGACCAATCACAAGCACTGAAATTGAAACTGTGATTAAAAATCTTCCAACAAACAAAAGCCCAGGACCTGATGGCTTCACAGGTGAATTCTATCAAACATTTAGAGAAGAGATAACACTTATCCTTCTCAAACTCTTCCAAAATATAGCAGAGGGAGGAACACTCCCAAACTCATTCTACGAGGCCACCATCACCCTGATACCAAAACCAGACAAGGATGTCACAACGAAAGAAAACTACAGGCCAATATCACTGATGAACATAGATGCAAAAATCCTCAACAAAATACTAGCAAACAGAATCCAGCAGCACATTAAAAGGATCATACACCATGATCAAGTGGGGTCTATTCCAGGAATGCAAAGATTCTTCAATATACGCAAATCAATCAACGTGATAAACCATATTAACAAATTGAAGGAGAAAAACCATATGATCTTCTCAATAGATGCAGAGAAAGCCTTCGACAAAATTCAACACCCATTTATGATAAAAACCCTGCAGAAAGTAGGCATAGAGGGATCTTTCCTCACATAATAAAGGCCATATATGACAAACCCACAGCCAACATCGTCCTCAATGGTGAAAAACTGAAAGCATTTCCACTAAGATCAGGAACAAGACAAGGTTGCCCACTCTCACCACTCTTATTCAATATAGTTTTGAAGTTTTAGCCACAGCAATCAGAGAAGAAAAGGAAATAAAAGGAATCCAAATTGGAAAAGAAGAAGTAAAGCTGTCACTGTTTGCAGATGACATGATACTATACATAGAGAATCCTAAAGATGCTACCAGAAAACTACTAGAGCTAATCAATGAATTTGGTAAAGTAGCAGGATACAAAATTAATGCACAGAAATCTCTGGCATTCCTATACACTAATGATGAAAAATCTGAAAGTGAAATCAAGAAAACACTCCCATTTACCACTGAAACAAAAAGAAAAACATATCTAGGAATAAACCTACCAAAGGAGACAAAAGACCTGTATGCAGAAAAGTATAAGACACTGATGAAAGAAATTAAAGTTGATACAAATAGATGGAGAGATATACCATGTTCTTGGATTGGAAGAATCAACATTGTGAAAATGACTCTACTACCCAAAGCAATCTATATGTTCAATGCAATCCCTATCAAACTACCACTGGCATTTTCACAGAACTAGAACAAAAAAATTTCACAATTTGTATGGAAGCACAAAAGACCCCGAATAGACAAAGCAATCTAGAGAACGAAAAACAGAGCTGGAGGAATCAGGCTCCCTGACTTCAGACTATACTACAAAGCTACAGTAATCAAGACAATATGGTACTGGCACAAAAACAGAAAGATAGATCAATGGAACAGGATAGAAAGCCCAGAGATAAACCCACGCACATACAGTCACCTTATCTTTGATAAAGGAGGCAGGAATGTGCAGTGGAGAAAGGACAGCCTCTTCAATAAGTGGTGCTTGGAAAAGTGGACAGGTACATGTAAAAGTATGAATTAGATCACTCCCTAACACCATACACAAAAATAAGCTCAAACTGGATTAAAGACCTAAATGTAAGGCCAGACACTATCAAACTCTTAGAGGAAAACATATGCAGAACACTCTATGACATAAATCACAGCAAGATCCTTTTTGACCCACCTCCTAGAGAAATGGAAATAAAAACAATAATAAACAAATGGGACCTAATGTAACTTAAAAGGAAACTATAAACAAGACCAAAAGACAACCCTCAGAATGGGAGAAAATATTTACAAATGAAGCAACTGGCAAAGGATTAATCTCCAAAATTTATAAGCAGCTCATGCAGCTCAATAACAAAAAAACAAACAACCCAATCCAAAAATGGGCAGAAGACCTAAATAGACATTTCTCCAAAGAAGATATACAGACTGCCAACAAACACATGAAAGAATGCTCAACATCATTAATCATTAGAGAAATGCAAATCAAGCCTACAATGAGATATCATCTCACACCAGTCAGAATGGCCATCATCAAAAAATCTAGAAACAATAAATGCTGGAGAGGGTGTGGAGAAAAGGGAACACTCTTGCACTGCTGGTGAGAATGTGAACTGGTACAGCCACTATGGAGAACAGTATGGAGGTTCCTTAAAAAACTACAAATAGAACTACCATATGACCCAGCAATCCCACTACTGGGCATATACCCTGAGAAAACCATAATTCAAAAAGAGTCATGTACCAAAATGTTCACTGCAGCTCTATTTACAATAGTCCGGAGATGGAAACAGCCTAAGTGTCCATCATCAGACGAATGGATAAAGAAGATGTGGCACATATATACAATGGAATATTACTCAGCCATAAAAAGAAACGAAATTGAGCTATTTGTAATGAAGTGGATAGACCTAGAGTCTGTCATACAGAGTGAAGTAAGTCAGAAAGAAAAAGTCAAATACCATATGCTAACACATATATATGGAATATAAAAAAAAAATGTCATGAAGAACCTAGGGGTAAGACAGGAATAAAGACACAGACCTACTAGAGAATGGACTTGAGGATATGGGGAGGGGGAAGGGTAAGCTGTGAAAAAGCCAGAGAGAGGCATGGACATGTATACACTACCAAACATAAGGTAGATAGCCAGTGGGAAGCAGCCACATTGCACAGGGAGATCAGCTCGGTGCTTTGTGACTGCCTGGAGGGGTGGGATAGGGAGGATGGGAGGGAGGGAGATGCAAGAGGGAAGAGTTATGGGAACATATGTATAACTGATTCGCTTTGTTATAAAGCAGAAACTAACACACCATTGTAAAGCAATTATACTCCAATAAAGATGTAAAAAGAAATACATATTTTATGCCAAAAAGTTTTAACTCATTATGTTACATTGAAATATAGAAAAGTAATTGAGTGATCATGATATTTTGGTCCAAAATAATGTATTTGTGGAAAAAAAAACAAATTCTTTATTTTAAAAAGGCATTATTACATGTAACAAAATTAATCATAGTTATTTGACATCATCTAATCAATTCTATGTTCAAATTTCTCCCTTTTCCCCTAAACTGTTCTTTTAATTTTTTTTAACATCTTTATTGGAGTATAATTGCTTTACAATGGTGTGTTAGTTTCTGCTTTATAACAAAGTGAATCAGCTATACATATACATACATCCCCATATCCCCTCCCTCTTGTATCTCCCTCCCTCCCACCCTCCCTAACCCACCCCTCTAGGGGGTCACAAAGCACCGAGCTGATCTCCCTGTGCTATGCAGCTCCTTCCCACTAGCTGTCTATTTTATATTTGGTAGTATATATAAGTCCATGCCACTCTCTCACTTCCTCCCAGCTTACCCTTCCCCCTGCCCGTGTCCTCAAGTCCATTCTCTACGTCTGTGTCTTTATTCCTGTCCTCCCCCTAGGTTCTTCAGAACATTTTTTTTTTTTTTTTAGATTCCATATATATGTGTTGGCATATGGTATTTTCTTTCTCTTTCTGACTTACTTTACTCTGTATGATAGTCTCTAGGTCCATCCACCTCACTACAAATAACTCAGTTTCATTTCTTTTTATGGCTGAGTAATATTCCATTGTATATATGTGCCACATCTTCTTTATCCATTCATCTGTTGATGGACACTTAGGTTGTTTATATGTCCTAGCTATTGTAAATAGAGCTGCAATGAACATTGTGGTACATGACTCTTTTTTTTTTTTTAACATCTTTATTGGAGTATAATTGCTTTATGATGGTGTGTTAGTTTCTGCTTTATAACAAAGTGATTCAGTTATACATATACATATGTTCCCATATCTCTTCCCTCTTGCATCTCCCTCCCTCCCACCCTCCCTATCCCACCCCTCTAGGTGGTCACAAAGCACCAAGCTGATCTCCCTGTGCTATGCTGCTGCTTCGCACTAGCTTTTTGAATTATGGTTTTCTCAGGGTATATACCCAGTAGTGGGATTGCTGGGTCGTATGGTAGTTCTATTTTTAGTTTTTTAAGGAACCTCCATACTGTTCCCCATAGTGGCTATATCAATTTACATTCCCACCAACAGTGCAAGAGGGGGATCCCTTTTCTACACACCTTCTCTAGCATTTATTGTTTGTAGATTTTTCGATGATGGCCATTCTGACTGGTGTGAGGTGATACCTCATTGTAGTTTTGATTTGCATTTCTCTAATGATTAGTGATGTTGAAAATCCTTTCATGTATTTGTTGGCAATCTGTATATATTCTTTGGAGAAATGTCTATTTAGGTCTTCTGCCCATTTTTGGATTGGGTTTTTTGTTTTCTTGATATTGAGCTGCATGAGCTGCTTGTAAATTTTGGAGATTAATCCTCTGTCAGTTGCTTCATTTGCAAATATTTTCTCCCATTCTCTGAGAGTTGTCTTTTTGTGTCGTCTATGGTTTCCTTTGCTGTGCAAAATCTTTTAAGTTTCATTAGGTCCCATTTGTTTATTATTGTTTTTATTTCCATTTCTCTAGGAGGTGGGTCAAAAAGGATTTTGCTGTGATTTATAAACTGTTCTTATAATAATTTGCCTAACCAGCATTCAATCCAGGCAATGAAGATTTGACCAGCAATTCTATTATTTTTACCTAAAGAGTCTATTTTTTACAGGACCCGGCTTTCTGTGATTTTTACCTTCTTCTGCACTTCCTGTATTTTCTATTAATTAAAAGTTGAATATAAAGGATTAATTAGATTAAACATAAATAATCTTGGCTCAGAAAAACTTAATGTGGTGTGATATAATTCATGTTGCATTATATCAGCAGACACATAGTATTTTGCCTTTCTACTATTCCTAATACTAATATTAATCATTGGATGGTGTAACACCGTGATCTCTCTACTAAAATTGTATTTTCATTTTGGGATCAAAATGTATTTTGTTTGTTCATAATTTGGTATTAATAGAATTTCTATTTCTCCTCTAACCATATGTATTATGGTTTCACTGTCACTTGATAATCCTTTCTGGAATAAGAATTTCATTAGAAGTTGTAAAATGATGTTTTTCTAATCCTGTAATTTATTTCAGCTTATTCTTTTTGATAGTTAAAAATCCCCCTCAACACCTGGGGTTATTTGTTTTACCTAACTATTGTTTCTATTTGAAATATAGGGTAAATGCTTAATTTTAATTTTATTCATTTTAAATTTAAACTTAATAATTAAGTAATAATTATTACTGTGCCAAGTCCCCCTTCATAGAGATTTTACAATTTTGCCTGTATCAGCAGTACATTTCATTTTATTTCTGAATGGTTATATCATTTTTTGTTATCCATTCATCAGTTGATGGGCATTTTGATTGTTTCTTTCTTTTGGTTATTGCGAATAATTCTGATCTGAATATCTGAATGCAAATATTTTGAGGACGTATATATTTTTTTCTCTTGGGCAAACCCCTATTGGAAAAGCTTGGTTATATGGTAAAAATATTTAACTTTCCTTAAAAATGCCAAATCATTGCTTTCCCAGCAATGTATGAAGGTTCAGTTTGTCCACATCTTTGCCAACACTTGGTCTTTTAAGCTTTTGAGTTACAGCAATACTTGTGAGTATGTGATGGCATCACCTTGTTATCTTGTTGGGTTATCATCCTAACAATGACTGGTCAGAGATATGAACATATTTTATTATCCTACTCTGTAGTCTATTTCATTTTTTAAATGGCTATTTTTTTAATTTTTTTTTTTGCGGTACGCGGGCCTCTCGCTGTTGTGGCCTCTCCCGTTGCGGAGCACAGGCTCCGGACGCGCAGGCCCAGCGGCCATCGCTCACGGGCCCAGCCGCTCCACGGCATGTGGGATCCTCCCGGACTGGGGCGCGAACCTGCGTTCCCTGCATCAGCAGGCGGACTCTCAACCACTGCACCACCAGGGAAGCCCATGGCTATTTTTTGAAGAGTAAATTTTTCAATATATATTGATTGCATTAGCTTTCTTTGGCTAGTATAACAAATACTACAAACTTAGTGACTTAAAGTAGTATAAATTTATTATCTTAAAATTCTGGAAGTCAAAAATCAAGGTTTTTCTGATCTGTGTTCCTCTGAAAGCTATGGGGGGAGGGTATCTATTTCCTTGCCTTTTCCTGATTCTAAAAGCAGGCTTCATTCCTTGGACTTTGGTCCTTTCTCAAATCAGATCTTCAAATCTTTCTGTTGTACCTCTGTTCATGTTGTCACATTTCCTCTCTTACACTGAGCTTTCTGCCTTTCTCTTATAAGCACCCTTGCAGATTACATTGGACCCACTTTGATAATTCAGCATGCTCACTCCATCTCAGAAAGCCTTCACTTAATCACAGCTGCAAAGCGATTACAAGCATAACTTGGAGATACTGCAGGTTTGATTTCAAACCACAATAAAGCAAATATTGCAATAAACTGAGTCACATAAATCTTTTGATTTCTCATTGCATATCAAAGTTATGTTTACACTATGCTATAAAGTGTGCTATAGCATTGTCTAAAACCATGTACATGCCTTAAAATAAAAAAAGACTTTATTACTAAAAACTGCGAACCATCTTCTGAGCCTTTAGTGAATTGTAGACTTTTTGTGGTGTTGGGGCTTGCCTCTGTGTTGATGGCTGCTGCTTGATCAGGATGGTGGTTACTGAAGATTGGGGTGCATGTGGCAATTTCTTAAAATAAGATAAAAATTGTTTGCTGCATTGACTGATTCTTCCTTTCATGAACGATTTCTCTGTAGCATGCAATGCGGTTTGGTAGCATTTTACCCACAAAACTTCTTTCAAAACTGGACTCAATCCTCTCAAACTCTGTTGCTGCTTTATCAACTAAGTTCATGTAAATACTTTGTTGTCATTTCAGTATTCTTCAAAGCATCTTCACCAAGAGTAGATTCATCTCTTTCTTTGCTTGTCCATAAGAAGGAACTCCTCCCCTCATCTGTTCAAGTTTTGTCATGAAATCGCAGCAATTCTGTCACATCTTCAGGCTCTACTTCCAATTCTAGTTCTCTTATTATTTCTGCCACATCTGCAGTTACTTCCTCCACTGAAGTCTTGAACCCTTCAAAGGCAGTCATGAGTATCAGAATCAACTTCTTCCAAACTCCTGTTAACATTGATATATTGACTTCTCATGAACCATAGACATACTTCATGGCATCTAGAATGGTCAATCCTTTCCATAAGGTTTTCAATTTACTTTGCCAAGATCCATCAGAGGAACCACAATCTATGGCAGCTATAGCCTTACAAAATATATTTCTTAAATAATAAGACTTGAAAGTCAAAAGTACTCCTTCATCCATGGGCTGCAGAATGGATATTGTGTTAGCAGGCATGAAAACAACATTAATCTCTTGTACATGTCCATCAGAGCCCTTGGGTGACCAGGTTCATCATCAATGAACAGTAATATTTTGAAAGAAGTCTTTTTTCTGAGCAACAGGCCTCAACAGCAGGCTTAAAAAATTCAGTAAACCATGTTATAAACAGATGTGCTGTCATCCAGGCTTTGTTGTTTTATTTATAGAACACGGAAGATTCAGGGCCCTGGGATTTTCACAATAGTAAATGATCATTGGCTTCAACTTAAAGTCACCAGCTGTATTAGCACCTAACAAGAGAGTCAGTCTGTCCTTTGAATCTTTGAGGCCAGGCACTGACTTCTCCTTTCTAGCTACGAAAGTCCTCGATGGCATCTTCTTTCAAAAGAAGGCTGTTTTTTCTACATTGAAAATTTGTTGTTTAATGTAATTACCCTCATGAATTATCTTAGCTAGATCTTCTGAATAAATTGTTGCAGCTTCTACATCAGCACTTGCAGCTTCCCCTTGCACTTCCATGTTATAGAGATGGCTTCTTTCCTTAAACCTCATGAACCAACCTCTGCTAGCTTTAAACTTCTTCTGCAGCTTCCTCACCTCTCTCAGCCTTCATAGAATTGAAGAGAGTTAGGGCCTTGCTCTGCATTAGACTTTGGTTTAAAAGAATGTTGTAGCTTATTTGATCTTCTATCCAGACCACCAATCTCAATATCAGCAATAAGGCTGTCTCACTTTCTTATCATTTGTGCGTTCACTGGAGCAGCACTTCTAATTTCCTTCAAGAACTTTTCCTTTGCATTCACAACTTGGCTAACTGTTTGGCACAAGAGTCCTAGCTTTTAACCTATCTCGGCTTTTGACAAAGGCTTCCTCACTAAGCTTAATTATTTATAGCTTTGATTTGAAGTAAGAGACCTGCAACCCTTTTTTTATCAGTTGAACACTTAGAGGCCAATGTAGGGTTATTAATTAGCCTAATTTCAATATTATGTCTCAGTAAGGCCTGAGGAGAGGGAGAGAGATGGGAAAGAGTCGGTTGGAGTAGCAGTCAGAACACACGCAACATTAAGTTCGATGTCTTATACGGCTGCAGTTCATAGCGCCCCAAATCAATTACGATAGTAACAACAAAAATCACTGATTACAGATCACCGTAACAACAACAATAAGAATAAAATTTGAAATATTGTGAGAATTACGAAAATGTGACACAGAGAAAGTGAGAAAATACTGTTGAAAAAAATGATTCTAATAGACTTGCTTGACACAGGGTTGTCACAAATCTTCAATTTGTAAAAAGTGCAGTATCTGTGAAGCACAATGAAGCAAAACACAATAAAATGAGGTATACCTGTAAGTTGGTAGGAAGGGGCCATTTTTCAGCCTATCATTGAGGCCATTTGCAAGTTTGTCTCCACATGCGTATACATGTGAAGGTTTTTGAGTGAAATGTGTATGTGTTTTCTCCATTTTATCAGGTTTTTTTCCCCCATTATTTAAATAGTGGGATTTGGCTCTTACTTTCTTTACAGCTTTTAAATGTGAGGCCATAGTTAGAAAAACAAATCTATTTTTATTTTATTTTCAAACCTTATATAGCACTTCACTTTTTTTTGTATATGGTTTGTATATGGTTTAGAAATAGATTTTTGTATATGATTGTATATGGTTTAGAAATAGATTTACTTTTGTTAGACAAAATGCACGTCTGTATTTATAATAGGTAAATTTAATGCAATAAGAATACTGTTATATTTACACTACTTCTATCATATACTTTTGTGTTCTGCTTTTTAATTTAAAAATATTTCACTATTTGATGTGTTTTCTTTGTTTTCTTCCCTCGTGTATGTGTATTTTGTTACTTAGAAAGTTTTTGCATTTTCATCCCAGTGATTATTTTTACAACTGTAAGTTATGTAATAACCTTAATTACCTAATTTTAAACAATATATAAAAATTCCCCACTATGACAAATTATGGCATTAATAAATTTCTGTATTCCACTTTGCCTTCACCATTTAATTTTATTAAATTGTTTATCTTTTTAATCTGAAATATATCAATGCATACATTTTCACGCTAAAATGATATTCTTGACAGTCAGCTGTAAATGAAGAACTCAGCAAATCTACTTAAATATAACCTTCAGTTATCACCTAAATCTCAATTTTTAAAAAATTATTTTATTTCTACATATTCAGAGAATATAACACATCTATTCTGTTGTTGCTACTTGGTGTATTGTGAAGGGTTTATTACAATAATATTCTGCTAGTTTCAATATGTTAAAAATTAACATTCTATTGCTTTCACGTATAAATGATTTGGCAGGTGTTGCTCCAGTGTCATCTAGTATTAAATATTGCTGTTGAGTGCTTTCTCCTTATAAATGACTTGTTGGCCTAGCTTCCACCCCAAAGGATTTTTTATTTACATTAGAGTTCCATGACTTTACTATGCTATGGCCAATGGTAATAGTTTGGGGTCAGTTTTCTTTTGGACTTAGCATACCTTTTCAATATGCACTGGCAAGTTTTATCTAAATATTTTATCTTGTATTGTTCTCCTTTGAGAACTTCAAGAATAAATATTTTGTATCTTAACTTTCATATCTATCATTTTTGCTGATCATTTTTAGCTCTTTGTTTTTCACTGTGCTTGATTGCCTCATTTTTAATTGCTACAAACTCTTACTTTATTATTATTATTATTTATCAGTAGTGATTGATTTCTCTTGTTCTCCTTCCAGTTTTACCTCTAGTGCTCTGATGTTATGTATTTTTTAGCATCTATCTTTATCTTTTCCTAGTTATGTTTCATCTTTTCTTGCTGCCCTGCTATCAATTCCCTGAGGTCTTGCATCTTGTTTTTGTGCTTCTACTTCATAGAGATGATTACTTGATTAAGTCTTCTGTTTCTTGCTCTTGTTTTTAAAGTTTTTGGTCACATTTTATGTCTGCTTCATGACAATAGTTTTCTAGTACATATTCTCCCTCTGCCACATGAATTCAGGTTCCTTGATTCTTCTTTTTTTGTTTTTGTTTTATGTTTGAATCTGGTACAGATTTTATACTTCTGGGAACCACACTTCTTTGAGGAAATCTCCTGCCTGCTCCATTACTCACTGTAGTCTGTATTTACTATTCCCACTGTTGCAACCTAAGGAAAAACTAGGTTTAGTGTCTCACACTGTGTCTGCCTACTTTGGCAAGTGTAATTTATAGTTTTTCTGGTTATTTCTGAATCTAAAGCAAAATACCACTGTCCCTTGATACCTTTCTCAGTTTCCTCCCAAAGGAACCCTGCTCAGTGATTTGTACTTCCTTTTGTGAGCTTTTAGCCTATGTCATGGTTTAGATTTTAAATATTTCCTTGTGTCACTGAACATGGAGTTAAGATTTTTGTGTCTTATATTTTCCTGTAACTTTGGGATTATTTCCAAGAACATAAGTCTGGACTGTTCACTTTCTGGTACCAACCCTAAACCGAAAGCCTATGCATCAATTTTAGATTTTTCTTCATATAAAGTAAAATTAAGTCTCTTTTCATTAGAAAACTATGTTTTGATCATGTATAAATTAAAACACAAATACAACAAAATTAAAAATTTTGAAAAGCATTAAGTTTTGATTTGATCAAAATATATAACTATAATTGTTCATTTTGAATTTTATTCGAAAGAAAATGGAAGTTGAAAAATTAGATTAGCAAATGGATTTCATATTACCTGACTGAATGAGTGAAGTAATGAAAAATACCCATTAATATTTTGAATAAAACAAAACAAAATAACTATATTGTAGGAATGTCCCAGTCTCTCCATGTTATACTATTTAAGAACAAATGTACAGAGCCAAGCTAAAACCATTTTCCCAGCAAATGTAATATTAAATAAGTGAAATTAATTCAGGATGACCAGGGGACAGCACAAAGGAATATGTCCATATTGATAAGTGAACGGCTAAGTTCACACTAGTAGTTGATGTCCCAGTTATGACAGAGGATCGCAAATGTGACTATACCTAAATCATGAACAACTGCAATAAAATGTGGAAAGAGCAAAATCACATACTGTAGGCTCGTCGTTGAATATGAGGCACTACTCCCGTGAAGAACAGGGAGGCTTTTGTACAATCCCACGCAAGAAGATAGTGAATATGTTATTCAGATTTAAATGAGATATTGTAATGAAAAATGTAATGTTAATCATACATTCAAGCATAATCATATCATTACTTTAATTAAATAACTTTCATTAAAGTAATGATATATATAACAGTTATTCTTAATACTTTCATATTGTCTTTTCCCTCCATTAATGACTTTAACCATTTCTCACTTGAGATAGCTTAACAGAAAAGAACAACAAGATGTGAGTTAACTTGAATCTGCTTATTTAAAGTAATAAGTTTTATAGCATTTGATATTTTAACTAACAAAACCAACAAATTATTTATGGCATGCCTAATAATCACAACACATATACATGTTTGTATGTTCTGGGAAAAAGTTATAAGAACCCTTCAAAGTTTGGACATCAGAATATTAATTTTAATATTTATACAGAGTCCTTTTAGTCCAAATAGTTATCTCTATTGACACCTGTAATAATTATTAAGAAGATAACGTATTAGTTAAGAATTTTGGAGTCAACCTAGACTACTTTATTAGGCCTTATACAAAAAAAACTCAAAATGGATTAAAGACTTCAATGTAAGAGCTAAAACCATAAAACTCCTAGAAGAAACAGAGGCAGTACACTCTTTGACATCAGTCTTAGCAATGTACTTTTGGATATGTCTCCTGAGGCAAGAGCAGCAAGAGAAAAAATAAACAAATGGTACCACACCAAACTAAAAATCTTTTTTACTTCCAAAGAAACCATCAACAAAATGAAAATGCAACACACCAAAGGGGAGAATATATTTGTAAATGATATGTCTGATAAGGGGTTGATATACAAAATATACAAAGAACTAAACAACTCAGTCAGAAAGCCAAACAACCCAATTAAAAAACGGGCAGAGGACCTAAATAGACATTTTTTCTAGTCAAAGACATAGGGCTGAACAACAGGCATAGAAAGGACAGTCAACATCACTGATCATCAGGGAAATGCAAATCAAAACCACAATGAGATACCACCTTACACCTGTTAGAACTGCTATTATCAAAAACACAAGAAACAGCAAGTGTTGAGGAGGATGTGAAGAAAAGGGAATCCCCTGCATTGTTGGTGGAAATATAAATTTGTGCAGCCACTATGGAAAACAGTATGGAGGGTCCTCAAACACCTAAAAATTAACTACCATACAATCCAGCAATTCCACTTCTGTGTATTTATTTGAAAGAAATAAAAATATTAATTCAAAAAGATGTATGTACCCTTATATTCATTGAAGCACTATTTACAAAAGCCAAAATATGGAAGCAACCTATGTGTCCATCAATAGAGGAATGGATAAGGAAGATGTGGTATACACACACACACACAATATATATATATAATATGTATGTATTACAATTGTGTGTTTGTGTAATAATGGAATATTACTCAACCATTTGCAACAACACTGATGGATATAGAGTGTATTATGCTAATAAGTGAAATAAGTCAGATACAGAAAGACAAATACTATATAATTTCACTGATATATGGAATCTAAAAAAACAAAACAAACAAACAGTACAAAACAGAAACAGACTCATAGATACAAACTAGTGGTTGTCAGAAGGGAGAGGGTTGGGGGAATGGGCAAAGGAGATTAAGGGGATTAAAAGAGACAAACCTCCAGATACAAGGTAAATATGTCACAAGAGTATAATGTATGGCATAGGGAATATAGTCAATAAAATAATATTGCCATGCAACACCTCTGCATGGTAACAGGTGGTAATTAGACTTATTGTGATGATCATTTCATAATGTATAAAAATGCTGAATCACTGTGCTGTACACCTGAAACTAATCTAATATTATATGTCAATTTTAATTCAGTTAAAAAATAGAATTAATGACAGAGTGTCAGTGGTAACTTTGGTGTCTAAGACATAGAATAGATGGCCATCAGAAAATTGGCAGCAAAACATCAGTGGCCACCTGTTTCTATTTCAGGATTGGTATTTCAAATACCAATATGAAATCATTACCACCCACAGACTCTTCATGACTGAAAAAATTTGAGTTACATTATTATTTTTTAATTTATTATACATTTTTAATTGCTCTAAATTCAGATTAAATGTCATTTTTGTTGCCAATTCTTCATAAACAAGGTTTTTAAGTTTGTTTATTTTCTTCCATTACATTAATCAAAATATTTGCTACTAATTTTATATTTGTAGAAGGACCTCTTTCAGTTTCCATGAGAATACGTATGTGCTTTATTACTCTCTGACATGATTATTATTTTTAAAAAAAGCAATAATATATCTATCCTCTGGTTGAGAAGAGCTAAGTGCTAAACTCTTCTTTTTCTCTACCCTGTTTATGCAGAAAAGTTATATATTCAGCCTCCTTGCTGGACTGTCTATGTCTTTATCAATGTCTATATCTATCAACATAATCTAGATGTTATATAATTAATTCTAGACAATAAAAGTTGCAGAAGTGATTTATACTAGAAATTTCAGCACTAGCCTCTAAGACCATATGTTAGATTCTGCCTTTCCATCCACGCAGCTGAAAGAAACAATCTGAGTGCCAGAATTATGAAATGGATGGAGCCAGGATTCCTAAGGCAGAGGTTGAATCGAAATCCTCAGTAGAGGCACCTGGCTTTTTTTTTTTTTTTTTTTTTTTTGGTGTTATATGAGTGAGAAATAAACCTTTATTATGTTACATTACTAATATTTTATAGGCTAGCATTATTTCCCTTAATACATGCTCCTCTGTGTGCCTTTCATTCTTTGGCAATAGAGCCACATTTTTATTTGTGTACAGAGACTTTCTTTTTCAGGTGGTTGTATAGCTAGAGTGATCAAAATAACATTTTTAGTTATGGTAAAATTTCATGCAGCAAAATATACTGTTCTTAATTAAACAATTAAGTAGTTTTAATAAACATATACACTGATGTAGGCACTACCCCAGTCAAAATATAGAACAATTCCATCTTCTTAGAAAGTTCTCTTATCCCTTTTTCCAACTATTCTCATTTCCATAGTATCCCACCACCACAACCACAGGCAATCTCTCATCTGATATCAATGACTATAGTTTTGACTGTTCTTGAATTTCATATAAATGACATTCTATAATCCATACTTTTCTATATCTGGTTTCTTTCAAACAACAAAATACTGTTGGATTTCCGTTTTTGCATATATCGGTAGTCTACTCTGCTTTATTGTTGAATAGTAATCAATTCTATTAATACACTGCAATTTGTTTACTTACACACCTGTTTTTGGATATTGCTTCTTCTTCAGTTTCTAGACATTATAAATAAAACTACTATGGGCTTCTCTGGTGGCGCAGTGGTTGAGAGTCCGCCTGCCGGTGCAGGAGACAGGGGTTCGTGCCCCGGTCCGGGAAGATCCCACATGCCGCGGAGCGACTGCGCCCATGAGCCACGGCTGCTGAGCCTGCGCGTCCGGAGCCTGTGCTCCACAACGGGAGAGGCCACAACAGTGAGAGGCCCGCGTACAGCAAAAAAAAAAAAAAAAAACCAACTATGAATATTCATTAAAAGGTTTTGTGTGTACTTTATTTTTTAAGGGTGAAATTGCTGAATAATATAGTAGGTAAATATTTAGATTTTTTAAGGGACTTCCAAATAATTTTCTGTCATTGTTGTACCATTTTATATGCCCAGTGGCAAAGTTTGATAGTTCCATTTGGTCCACATCTTTGGCAACAATTAATATTGTTAGTTATTTGGTTTTTCTGTTGTTGTTTTTTTTCAATATTAGCCATTCTAGTAGGTATCTATGTCATTGCTGATGTAATCTGGATTTTCCTGAAGACTAATAATGTTCACTGTTTCATGGGTTTATTGGCCCTCCGTAAATCTTCATTCATGAAATGCCTGCTTATGTCTTTGCCCATTTTAAAAATTAGGCTTAAGTTACATTTTTTGTACTTTCGTTATTTAAAAATGCTTCATATATTCTAAGTAGAAACCTTTTGTTAAATATATGATAAACACTGTTTATGAAGGAGTTATTGACACAACTTCTGGGACTGCTATTAATACACAGCCTTTCTGTCAACTTTCTCAGGAACTGCCTCAGCCATAGAGATCCATTTAATTCAATATCATGCTCTCGTTCCTGGGATGGGTTACATTCAACGACGATCAATGTGGGAGTACACAAGTAGGAACAGCTTTGAAAGTCCAGAGCTTCCTATGAAGTAAGTCAACACTCTTATTGTTCCTTAGATTTTGGCTCACCTTCTTTCTCTTTACAACCTTGTTTTCTTCCCTTCCTTTCCACAAGTATTGATCCCAAAGATGCTTCTTAAGTACCCTGAACACTACACTGTCCCAGAGGCTATTCCTCAGGTATATAAATCTGTGACATGTGGTACCAGGAAAGATCAAAGAAAGAGGGCATAAGGATGGGATATTAGATGAGAATTACTGACACCTGGCTGACAATGAGGACCTCATCATTGGTTAAGGGAAAACATAGATATTTCATGGCACAAGCTGGTAACTAAAATGTTCACTGTTGGTAAACTGGAATAGTAAATTGGTAAAAGAGTATATACCTCACCAGGTGTGATTACCTAGGCTTTTGGGAAATATGGAAGAAGAAATAACTAGGAGGGCATTGGAATAGTTGTATATTGCTGAGCTTGATTAATGCTTTGGAAAATGACAATGAAAAGCTGAGAATACTTAATTGCTAATTAAAGGATAAATGTGACAACTGGTGAGCCTTCTCAGTAACTCGCAAGTAGGATCCCATTTACTGCAGTTGAGGGACAAAGAAATATAAAGTACACTGTCCAATTCAAAATCTTCAGAATATACAAGTGCCAAAGAAACTTAAATTCTCCACCAAGGCAGGTCTGCTATGCCAAGCTCATGGTCCTGCCTGGAAAAGAATGAGATGCTGATATTTGTGAGATGGACACAACTTTGTTGATCCTTCAGAAAACTTTGAATACCCAGATTATTCTGAATGCTCTGAGCACACACAGGTGGCTCATCCTTCCAAATTAAGAGCTAGTACTCACCACTCTCTTGGAAACACTACTGAGGCTTTTCCCTTCAAGACATGTGAATGAACAAGTCTGCTTCCCCTTCCCTCCTAAATATTGGGCTTAAAACTAAGATTAAATCACAACATAATCTAGGCAAGGATGTGTTGTGTCTGATAAGGACAAAAGGGATTATACTGCAGAGGAACTACAAAACCTAAAGCCAAAAACATACCAGGAACTAGAAAAATGTGCATGCAATCTGTGACTCACATCTATAGATCACGGCTAGAGGTAGGATACACCCTTACGAAACTAGACTCACAGATAATAATGGGTCTAATAGGATTCTGAAATTATAAAGGTCAGTTGGTGGCTCTGAACTAACTGAATCAATGAAAATATAATTATGATAATTGGTGGCAAGAATGGAGGATCAATTGGTAAAGCCCAGGAGGGATATTAAGTACTTATAGAGGTTACAGAGATGTTTATTAGAAATCAGCATTCCTATAAGTAAATCAGATGGACCCACAGTGTATTACTCAATTTATATCAACAATACAAATCAAGGATGAAGGCTTAGTAGGCTGAGAGCAGTGCCCCAGGTAAAAAGGTATAATCCCTTGCCCAGTTAATGAGCCTGAACCAGTTTCGAAACCTGAAACCAACTGATTGAAAAAGGCCTCATCTCCAAGAGGAAGTGGTAAGTATACATGATAATGATCACCTAGTCCTTTTCCTAAAGGATCTTAGTCATTTATTTAGGTAACAGGGAACTAGGGAAAAGGGACAATCCAACTATTTAAGGGACTGGACCAAGGGTCCAAGTTAGCATCAATGCCAAAAGACTCAAGGCATCAGTATGATTAACATCTCAACATAAGCTGAGGGTTGGATGCAAAAAAAAAAAAAAAAAGGAATCATGGCCAGCATCTGCCATTACAGTGTTTCCACTCTATGTTTCCCTGAACATAAAGTTAGAATAAACATGCTTGGAAATGAGCAAAAACCTCATATTGGGTCTTTAGCCTCTGGGATAAGAATCATTACATTTGGTTACTTAGCTCACTCTCAATCACCTTATTAGTTTTTTTTTTTTTTTTTTGGTATTGCATTGTAGGAGGTTCATATATACTTTGGAGATTAACCTCTTATCAGATATGTTTTCAAATATATATTTTTTTAATTTCACAGGTTGCCTTTTTACCCTGTTGATTATTTTCTTTTCTGTGCAGAAACTTTTTAGTTTGGTGTTGTACTTGTTTATTTTTTGTTGTTGTTGATGTTGCCTGTGCTTTTGTTGTCATATCCAGGCAATCACTGCTAAGACCAATGTCATGAAGCTTTTCCTCTATGTCTTTTTCTAAAAGTTTTATAGTTTCATGGCTTATATTTAACCCTATAATCATTTTGAGTTGATTTTTGTGCATGGTGTAAGAAGAGAGTCCGGTCTCATCTTTTGCATGACATTTCTCTAAAGAAGACATAGAATGACAAACAGATATATGAAAAACACTCAACATAACCAATCATCAGGGAAATGAAAATCTAAACCACATGATATATCTTCACAACTATCAGGATGGCTATTGTCAAAAAAGGAAAAGACAAGCATTAGATGTGGAGATACTGGAACCCTTGAACAATGTTGTAGGAAGGCAAAATGGTGCCATTGCTATGTAAAACAGTATAGAGATTCTTCAAAATCTTAAAAATATAATTACCATAGGATCCAGTAATCCCACTTCTAGATATTTATCCTAAAGAACTGAAAACGGAATCTCAAAGATATATTAGCACTCTCATGTTCATTGTAGCACTATTCACAGTAGCCAAGATGTAAAAACAACCTAAGTGTCCACTGACAGATGAATGGATAAAGAAAACATACTAAACATCAGAAAAGCTACAGGAGAGTAGACCAGAGATTTAGAACTGTGCTGTCCAGTACAATAGCCACTGGCCAGATGCAGCTATTTAAATAGAAATTTAAATAAAATATGATTTTCTATTGCCAGTTGCACTAGCCGCATTCAAAGTGCTCAGTAATCCTATGTGGCCATGTGGCTACCAGTTGGACAGTAAGTGTATAGAACACTCCCACTGTCACAGAATGGATGGTTTTATTGGGGCAAGAAGCTTTCACAGAGGAACTAAGGACACGTTGCTAAAAGGTAATTCTGGAAGATGATGTCAAAAGACTGGGATCATGTCCCCACTTAAATCTGTACATAATTATTTTTAAAAAATATACAAATTTGTACATAATTATTTTTAAAAATATATAATTTTGAGTTTACCTAGATAGTTTTATTTATATGTACATATTCAGCCTGTACCACTGGTTTGAGTAAAATTCCCACGTAGGTCCTGCCTACCATGTGAAATCACTGCTTCTGTTTTGACCTCATTCTATTTTGTTTTCTCAACTTACACCAACATCATCTCATTCCAGGTTTCTAGATACACAAGATTTATCAGCTTCTGCCAGGTGGCATCTGAGATTGGGAATAGAGCCAAATTGCACTTCCTTCAGAAATATGATTCACATTTTTACCAAAAATAAGCCTTCCTCCTTATCCTTTTTCTAAATTTATTATTATTATTATTATTTTTTTTGTGTGTGTGTGGTACGCGGGCCTCTCACTGTTGTGGCCTCTCCTGTTGCGGAGCACAGGCTCCGGATGCACAGGCTCAGCGGCCATGGCTCACGAGCCCAGCCGCTCCGTGGCATGTGGGATCCTCCCGGACCAGGGCACGAACCCATGTCTCCCGCATCGGCAGGCGGACTCCCAACCACTGCGCCACCAGGGAAGCCCCCTCCTTACCCTTCAAAGGGGGTAAAATAAGGCTCACAATGAGAAATTCCATCATTATAACAGTCTCTGGTTTCAGGCAATGGAAGTGACAACTTAAGAAACTGATGATCCACCCTCACAGAGGTGTCAGGGGCTCACCATACAGCCCCATTTCAGAGAAGAATACTCTGTTTTGAGAAGCATCAAACCCTTTTCAGAGGAAGATGGTATGAATGTTAGAAGCTGCCTTTTATTGAGCACTTATTCCATTGGAGCTGTTGTGTTAAGTGCTTTATGTGAATTATTTCAATCTTCACAGCAAATGTGGGTGGTAGTGATTGTTCTTACCATTTTAGAGATGAGGAAACTGATCTCAGAAAGGTTCATAGCTTGTCCAAGTTCACACAATAAATGGTAGAGCCAAGAATCTCACCAAGTGTCTTTGATTTCAGAACCAGCATGAAAAATCACAAAACCAAACTAATATATGCCTCTCCTGTAACAATGGTAAATAAACCATAGATCATAAAATTTAAAAGAAAAAGAAAGAAAATGTGGTATATATATACAGCGGGATACTATTCAGCCTTAAAAAGAAGAAACCTCTGCTATATGAGACAACATGGTTTAACCTTGAGGACATTATTCTAAGTGAAATAAATCAGTCACAGAAAGACAAGCACTGCATAATTCCACTTATATGAGGTATCTAAAATAGTCAACCTCATTGAAGCATAAAATAGAACGGTGGTTCCCAGGGTCTGAGGAGAGGGGGAAATGGGGAATTTTAATCAACAGGCAAAAAGTTTCATTTAAGGACGATGAATAAGCTCTAGAAATCCATTGTACATTATACCTATACTCGACAATGGGTTATGCACTTAAAGATTTACGAGAGTAGATTTCATGTTGTGTTCTTACACAAGAAAATAAAATTCAAGAAAAAGGGTCATTATATTTGTATTTCCAAGTGAAAGTCTCTGACACTTTTTAACCCTCCACTGGCTGAAAGATTAAATAAAACCATATTATATCCCAAGACTTTGGCCAGTTTGAGAGATCTAAAGGATACATGGTGATGATCACTGTCATAATTTTATTCACCAATCTCACCTCTGTAAAAACTAAAAGGATTCTGATGAATCAAAGTAGGTTACCACAAACTCAACCAATAATAACCCAAAATAGTAGCCACCAGGATACCTTTACTAAGGCAAATTGATAAATCTTCATATATATTGTATTGCACAATTGTTTTTTCTATCACTATCAGAACCGTACAAATTTACATGAAATGGACAATATACATTTGTACTTTTATTCTGTGCTGTGAAAATTATCCCACTGTGTTTTATAAATAGTCTAAAGAGGTCTGGACCTTCTGGATAGTCCAAAGAACATCATCTTGTTCCACTATATTGATGATGTCATGTTAATTGGACCAGAGGAGGAAGAGGAGGATATCACATTTAAGGCCTTGGTATATGCATGTACTCCAGAAGGTGAGATACAAACCATAAAAAGTTTCAGGAGCCTGACATTTCTGTAAAACGTTTAGGGCTTGAATCCTTATGGGCATGCCAGGACAAACTATCAAAAGAATAAAATACACTATTGCATCTTGCACCTGTCACCATGATGGAGGAAACACAGTGCCTAACAGGCCTCTTTGGGTTTTAAAGGCAGCTATTCCTTACCTGGGGATACTATTCTGACTTATGTACTGGGTGACATAAAAGCCTGCCTGAACCGAATGGGGCCCAGAATAGAAGGTGTTTGGCAGTATAATTTCGACTGCCCTCTTCAGGAGGATCAGCAACCACCACTGCAATCACAATCAGTTCAAGCAGAAAGGGTAGGATATGACTTCAGAAATAGCACAGTGCATCTGGCAGAGTTCATACCTATCCCCACTACTTTCACTCTTATCCAGTAAAGGAAGCATTTTGCAGCATACAGCATTGATTCTGTGGAAATTCAATTTTGGCAAATATCTTTTGATTTGCATTGACTTTCTTGAACATAAACAACCTTAATATGATAAATGTGCAATAAACTGATTATTTCCAACATGCAAAAAATATTTACAGATAAATTTGATAAATGTAAAAAAAGAAATATTAAAGCTGAAATATTAAAATATATTTATCGCCTAGACTTATAAGGGTCTTAACCACAAATTCTAAGTATCAATAAATATTGTGGTCATTATAAATTTAACAATTTCATTTAAATCTTTGCTTATTCTCTGAAATATATTTCATCTTGGGGTCTCTGAGTTGATTCTAAGACACAAGCTTGGATGGGAGTTGTTTACTTGGGAAATTATCCCAAGAAGCAGTAGTATATGACAGGCGGTATAAAACAAGGAAGGATAGAGAACCAGTTTAATCAACAAAACTTTATGGTGATTGTCAACTTCTCTGGGACCAGTGTTCCATTCCACGAAACTTGAGTAAAACAATAAGCATCTCGGAATGATACACCCATTGGCCTTCATTCATCATTTGTCGAAGAGGCCTCAGAGGTGATTGTGAACTTCTAAGTTGTTCGTATGTTGGTCCTGAATGGGTTACCCCAGGTAGCCTATTTCCTTATCTCTAACAAGCACAAGAAGAAAAAGCCGAAGTTACATGGCTCTAGTCCAAATGCAAAGAACTGTTGGGTTGCTTTGAAGCTGGTTGACCAGAGCAGTGGCAGGAGTAGGAAGAGGGAAAGAAAGGATTTGAAAAGGACTGTAAGACCTGTGCAATACTGTCAATTAGACTCTTAGGCTGCAAGGATATTAACCATAGATTATATTATTTAGGTTAATTGAGGAAAACTGTTTTAATATCAAGGTTAAAACTTCTTGTATAATTGGATTTAAATGGAAAATTATTATCTAAATGCCTATTTATATTCTTTTTGAAGAATTATAATCCTTCGTATTTTTCTGCCCATGGGGTAATTTTTAATATCTCTTAGTCACTTTCCATCATCACTTTCTAGCTGAAATTCCATAAAGGTACTATTTGGGGTACAGTATATTAATTTGAACACTCAACTACAAGGAGACAGTTTTCTTTGTAACTCTGTCCTAGATTTGACTTAGAATCTAATTCAATATTCTTATTAAAATTAAATGTTTCAGTGCTGCTTAATATACTACACAGGGGTTGCAAAGAAATGTCCACTCCTGTAGCCAATTTAAAGTTTACATCTGAGTATTTTTCAGTCTCACCAGCAGTGCAGCTTTATAGTGGGTGATCTTTCGTCCTGAAAAATGAATCCAGCTGTGTTGCCACTATGAAATGGTGGTGTGCAGTCTGTTAAATAGTAGTCGATTCAACTAAATCCTGATTACAACGTGCAAATAATGAGAATACTATATGTTAAGCATGGTAAATTTACAGGATACATGTATTAGAAACATATTTTGTGTATTTTTAAAACAAACTTTTCTCCAATATGAGATTGTTCGTCAAGACGGAAATTCGTTTGAAGAAAACCATAATGGGCCCTTCCAGGAGAGATATCTCTCATTTTGAAAAATATAGTGAGTTTTGGAGAAGCACAGTATGTGACGATTGTGTTCATTTTCTAAATTAACTAGGAATTTTAAAAATAGATGTATGACTTGGATTAAAAAATAGCAGGTAAGTGACCTTTAGTTTACATAAAATGCATACAAACTCTATGACTGCATAGAATTGATACTCTAATTGATACTCGTCACGCACGTCTGTATATGTTAACACTAATACCCAACCATGCCCGCACTGAAGAGTCCAATATGATATGCTACTATGCATGACGCATAGCAACCAATAGAAGAAACTTCCTTCCTCATATTCTTTATGCCAACTGTGCTTACAACGCATTTAAATATTGCAAAGAATCGAGTGCCATCAACAAAATATTGGCAGCAATGTGGAGGGAGAACAAGCTGGCAACTTGCTGATATAATCACTCATATTTAAGCCATGATTATGGGAGTAAAATCCATATGTTCAATATGAGTTTAAAGAAGGGAACTTTGTTATATGCTATTTGATTAACTGAATCTCTAGGAACAAAGTCTCCACATCTCTAATACAATTAGAATTACATTACCCAATATCTATAATGATGGCCCTGAAATAGTCTGAAATGTGAAATCTGGCAGGTTTAAATTCCATAATACTTTTTCAGATAACAGTTTTACTTTTTTATTCACTGTTTATCCTAAACAAGGCTCTATAAGAGCAGTATTATTTTCATTTTGTTAATGAGGGACAATATGAGGGCCACAAATAGAGACTTACTGAAATGTGTGTAGTGTTAAAGCAAGTTCTTGAAATCACATCCTCTTGGTTCCAAACCCTGTCCTGTTTCCATGGTATCACAACCCCCGGCAAATTGTAAAAAATAATAAACTGTTGAAAACATTAGAATAAAATGAACTGAGGAATTGCTAAAGAGAACAAGAAAATTGGAGTATAATACAGTAGGAGTAGACATCTAGGAAAGATAAAGAACACAGACACAAAGCATTCAGGCACTGGGAACATATGTCAGATATAAACGTAAAAGAGCACGTGTAAGAAGTACCCTCTGATATAGTTACATCTACTTTGGCACAAAGACAAAATAGGTGGCACGAAACTTAGTGTTAATAAAGAAGACTGTAGTTTCTGGAATTCTATCTCTAAATGGCCAAAATAAATTAAATAAAATTACCATGTCCTTTCATTTTATTATATATTTTCACCTATTCAATATATTCTCTCCTTGCAGTTTTTCATAGAAATGAGCTAATAGTCTATTCACCTTAATTTTATTGTTATATAGTTGTGGTGGAATTGAAGTTTGACTATTGTTATAATTTAAGATGACTGGTATCAATGACTCAAAGTTCAAGATATCTCATTATTTTATAATCAAATAATTTAGATTACTACATATTTTGAGAATTTTATGCTTGGATATGGACACAGCATATTGGATAAAAACCAAGTGGATTTTTCAGACAATAAAATGACCTGTCATTTGATTAATGGGCTAACAATGCAGAACAATTCCTAAGTGTGTTGAAAACTATGCAGTACCTGAATAAGTGCTTGACAAATATTTATTAGTGGGAGTAAGGTGTGTGTGTGTGTGTTTCTGTGTTTCTATATGTGTGTATGTAAAGTTAACACATTATGCAACATGTAACATGTAAGCATGCAAAATATACATTGTATTAACCAAAACCTGTATGTAAAACATATAAAATATCTTTATGAAATATGTTTTACTACAGACACACATATATGTATGTGTATGTATATATGTTATATCATACTATGAGAACTAAAGTTGCACCCTTTAATTATCTTACATTTTTAATTACCCAAGAATGCATAACACTATAATTAGTGATACAAAATCCCTCTATGATGTTTTTGCTGAAGAGTGAGTCTAGCAAAGGGCTATGGGATAGAACACAAGAAGGCATTAAGAATTGCGTATCCAGGGAGGAGTGCGGGCCCCATGGAAAGTGATGGCGGCTTGTTCAAGGGTTGTACGAGTGTTGACTGGCCGGTATTCTTGTTGCATCACCATTTGGAGGTGTATTTGTTGTATTCTGTAAGAGACAAACTTAACAAGGAGGTTAAAAATACATGGCCCAAAAATTGGTCTGGACCGTGCCCGATTGGTTGACCAAAACACAGCAATTCTCCTTTAACATTGCACAAGTCCCTCCCTGATTAGTTGTTAGGAGGTCCAGAGCTCTTCTATTTTGTAAAACCACTCCTGCTAGAGAATTTATTTGCTCTGGTAGCATGTTAATTTGAGCTGCTAGGTTGGCAATCTGTTGTGTGAGTTCAGGAGAGAGCTGTCGGGCAGTGAAAATGGAGTTTAAAAGTCCTGCTAAGCCTGTTTCCCATCCCTGTTAGGAGGATCCAGGAATGGCGAGCAGGACCAGAGAAGGAGGTCAGGACTGAATAAGTAGCCCCTGTGTCAGTTAGAAAGGTTATAGTAGCTCCTGCCACATGCAGGGTTACCCGGGGCTCCTCCAGTCTTATGGGGAAGATAGGGGCCTGTAGGTTGAGCCCCGGGCGCCTTCAGTCATGCGCATCCAGGAGCCTTAGGTCTAGAGCACAATCCGGTTCTTGCTCCTGATGGTCAATTACCACCGACAGGGGCAATCTGCCTTGACCTCGGCTCAGGAGGCCAAGACCCGAAATACCCCGGGTTGAGTGGTTGTGGAATTGGCCTACCCGCTTGAGGGTGGGAGGGACAACTCCTCTTCCAGTGGCCCTTTTGGTGACAGTAAGGGCACAGGGTATCGGGTGGTGGGGTGCGGCAGTTCCTGACAGTGTGCCCCTGCTGACGGCACTGGTAGTAGGTCAGTGGTGGTTTCTGAGATGGGAGAGGGGCTCCCGTGGGTCCCTGCTGTAGAGGGACTGAGTAACGGCAAGAGCCATATACTGAGCGTGCCGTTTTAATTTTTCCTCCTCTCTCAGTTCTCGTCTGTTCCTAGAAGCCTCCTCCCTGTTATTAAAAACCTTAAAGGCCGTGTCAAGTAGGACAGAAAATGGGGTCTGTGGCCCTTGCTCTAGTTTCTGTCGTTTCTGTCTTATGTCTGGGGATGCCTGGCTTATAAAGTGAACTGCAAGTATAGCCTGACCTTCAGGGGTCTCAGGGTCTAGGTTGGTGTATTTCCCCATAGCCCCTGCTAATCAGGCCTGAAAAAGGGCTGGAT
Organism: Orcinus orca; assembly: GCF_937001465.1. Taxonomy (NCBI): domain Eukaryota; kingdom Metazoa; phylum Chordata; class Mammalia; order Artiodactyla; family Delphinidae; genus Orcinus; species Orcinus orca. The sequence goes on along the minus strand of NC_064570.1, from coordinate 55,215,470 downwards.
TCTCAGAGGGTTCCTGTGTGACTTCTCCGAGTTGATTATAATTGACAGGTTTGATGATTGCCTTTTTCATACCTTGTAGTAGACAGGTAATCATGTAATTTCTCCCAGTGAGCCCTCCTGCTGCCCCATTTTCATTTGCCTGGTATCTCCATTCTGGGTCTGCCAGTGGGACTGCCTCTGCCCCCGCTCGGTTCTCATTAATATTTCGGACATGTGTCTCATCTGCCCAAGCCTGAGCCGAGGCCCCGATCCTGGTCTTTTCTTCGTGATGCAGTGGGTAGTTAGGACCACAGGAATATTTGGCCAGGTTAGGTCAATGGTTATAGTTAGGGCCTGGAATTCCCTGATGAACATGGAGAGGTCCTGGCTAAAGGAGCCCAGTTACCCTTGCATATGAGAGAGATCAGACATGGGGAAGGGGACATTAACTCTGATAGTACCTATGTCTCCGTTAGTGACCTCTTGGAGGGGAAGCATATTGGGACTTGATTCAGAGTGCTGGGCTGCTCCTGACTGAGTGTGGGGAGGGGAGGGAAGGTCTGCTTCTGGGTACAGAGGTGGGGGAGGGGAGGGGAGGTCTGCTTCTGGGTACAGAGGTGCGGGGAGGGGAGCAGAAGGTTGAGGAGGAGGCTGGTGAGATCGGGGACAAGAAGGGTCATCCAAGGTATCTGGTGGAGGGGGAGATGGGGAGGGCCGAGGTAGTGAAGCTGAAGAAGGACGAGGAAGGAAGGACGAGGTATTAAATTGGCAATGGAGAGACACATGCGACAGGAGTCCCTCAGGCTCGGATTCCGACTGAGGGCCATGAAGGCCTGGACGTATGGAACCTCGGAATCCTTTCCCAGCCTCCAATAATAGAGATCAAGTTGGAGGATGGTGATATAATTTAGCATCCCGTTAAGAGGCCATTGTTCTTGGTCCCCCAGCTTGTATTGGGGCCAACCCGTGTTACAAAAGAAAATGAGCCTCTTCTCTTTGAGACTGTCTGCGTCAAATTCCTTCCAATTCCTGAGAATACAACCAAGAGGTGAGTCTAAGGGGATAGAGGTAACTGAACCCATTCTTAGCCCCGGTGCCGTAGAATGGGGGTACTGAGAATCACTGACGGGCAAAAAGGCGTCCCTCTGTCTCAGTGGCTTCTCCATGCGACTATGGCACAAAAATGCCGACCGACTCAGCAGTTGCATCCAACTGAGAGAGGTGGCCAGAGCAGTGAGAAACCATGCGGCCAGGGCTCCAGTGACCAGAGAGAGGAATCCCCAGAACCGGGAACTGATTCACTGTTAGAAGACTCTCAGGGATGGGAAGGAGCTCTCGGGACAATCTAGAGGTGGCAAGGTCCTTTGGAGTCAGTTCGAGCTGAGGAGAGAGAAGCAGAAGTGACAGAAAAGAGGACTGAGGATTCCACCTTCTAACCCTACTGAGGAGGCAGTGGCCAAGGGACTGCGGGCTTGTGTTTTGCTTCATCCACGATGTGCCTCGCATTGCACAGAAGTTGTCTTGCTGGGGGCAGATGCTCTAATAGCCTGGTCCGTTCCGTGACCACCTTATCCTTTCATAGGAGTCTTCAAGCGTCAGGTGCCCTAATGGCTTTTAAATGCCTGACCCGTGCCCGCACGATACCAATCGGCCTAGTCCTCAGTTGGAAGGAAGACAGAGGGATCCTCACCTGTTCTGGGTGGCAGTTACTGGGGCGATGTGAGCCGTGGAGCCTTCGGAACACATCAGGGTGTGGCCCTGGCCAGAGTTCCTCCATTGCTTCCACGGCAGCTTGCCTGTTCACAAAGGGTCCCAAGGAATGAGGAGAGGACGTGGGGAAAGAGATGCCCCTGGAGATCCCCGTACGGGCCACCAAATATCGTGGTCTGAACCTGGGTTGGAAAAGAATTTGCAGACACAAGGCAGAATGTAAAGAATATAGAATTTATTAGAGGGAAGCATCGCTGCCAGAACAGCAGGCTGACTTCTTTCTAAATGGTGATGCAACAAAAATACCAGCCAGTCAACACTCGTACAACCCTTGAACAAGCCGCCATCACTTTCCATGGGGCCCACATTCCTCCCTAGATACACCCTGACAGAAAGCAGGCAACAGGAACCCAGGGCCCCAAGACGCCCCCACTCAGCAGGAAGCATCCAGAGAGAATTCCGTCGCCCTTTCTCACAAAAGGGGTTCCCGAATGTCTGAGAGGGAATTAGGTAGTTAGGTAGATATAAACCGAATATCCAACAGGGCCAAGGAATTCGCCCTATAAATAAAGAGAGGGCGGAATGTGGTGCTCCAAGGACAATGGTGCTTCAAAGACAAAGGATGACCCTGCCTGAAAAAATGTCAGCGTTACACCCCCCACCGGACTTACTCGCCCTCCCCACCATGTTGCGATGGTTACGACATTCCTGAGCCCACCTGGGTGCTGCCCACGTGGGCAGCGGGACCTGTCCCAAATAAGGAAAGGCATATGCCCTGTCTCACTCCCACCCTATAGAAGGAAGGTATATGTGCCTCGACCAATCAGTAAACGAAATTTTCACCTTGGACCATTCCTTTGTTTTCTGCCTGTAAAAACTGACCAATAGCACATGTTCAGTCTCGACTCTCCCAGACTAGGAAGTTGGCCCGCTGTTCTGGCAGTGACCCTTCCCTCTAATAAATTCTATCTTCTTTAAAAAAGAAGAATTGTGTATCTTTTTTGTTTGTTTTGCGGTACGTGGGCCCCTCACTGTTGTGGCCTCTCCCGTTGCGGAGCACAGGCTCCGGACGCACAGGCTCAGCGGCCATGGCTCACGAGCCCAGCCGCTCCGAGGCATGTGGAATCTTCCCAGACCGGGGCACAACCCCGTGTCTCCTGCATCGGCAGGCGGACTATCAACCACTGAGCCACCAGGGAAGCCCAAGAATTGAGTATCTTAATCCTGTAGTATGGAGGTTCAAATGGAAAGAGGTGTTGAGAGAATTTACCAAAGTACGAAAACAAAACATAAATAAACAAAGAAACAAAACTTAATTTGATTTCAGGAGAAAGAAAAGGAATTGCAAGTGAAACTAAGATCAAGTTCTGAACAGAGTTGAAGAAGTGTTGAATTTAGTATATGTCATGCAAAGTTTAAGACTTCTCCAGCCTTGAAAATATTGTGAATTTTGGTGGAAATTTTGCCCTGGATAATTTTAAAGAGGAATAATTTATAATAATTAGGCTAAAGGTATTCCCAAGGGCAGAATTACATGTTAACTCTGGGCTTAAAAATGTAGCCTTCTCTTTGGGTGGGATGGTAGCAGAAAATAATTCAAAACAAATCCTTATTGCAAATATAGAGAGACAAAAGAGGATCCTAGGCCTACTTTTCCCCACTTATTACCAAAATATAACAACTAATTAGCTATTTGTCTTGAATATCTGAATTTTTAGATATGCAAATTCAAAAAGGAAGAAAAACAAAAAGAACCTTCTAGCTATCACTGAGGATCCCCTGAGCTTTCCCTCCAAACTGATAAGATTCTGTAAAATATCATTAGATAATACATAGCAATCTGGAGCTAACAGAAAAGCTTCTGGTGCTAATGTGAAAATTATAAGATAATATTCATTTGCCTGTAATCATCCACTAAAATGATGCACCAGGGACAGCTGAAAAAATAATATATTCCAGATTGTTTATCTATTTTACTGAAATTATTCCTTTATGTATCATCCAAAACACAATCTAACCCCCTGAAGGAGAACTTTATCATCAATTTGTACCAATTGCTCATAAATTCTGCTGGAAATAGTTTCTGAAAATAGATAACACTATAAGGTGTGTTTGATTTGATAACGATTTATGGTAAATATCCCAGTTTGAAAGCCTTTTTATGGTTCCATTTAAGTTCCATTCTTTTTGGAAATTTTTCTTGGGAAAAAAAGGGTGAAACAAATGAAGGGTTGGAGGAGGTAGTTTTGTTGTTTGGGTCATGTGGTTCATATGTTTTGGTATTATTTGCTTGTTTTTAAGTGAAATAAATATAGTATCCTGAATTGTCTCTGATTTTTGTGTCCAAAGATCATTGCCTCTTTCATCTGGAAACAAGAGAATCTTCATGCAGAGGGACCAGTTATTTACTTAAAAGGTCTTCTCTGCCTTATAAGTAATGCTCTCAGAAAAGACAACTGTCCAGTTTTCAGAGCACTACTTATTGAAGAGACTGTCTTTTCTCCATTGTGTATTCTTGCCTCTTTTGTGGTGAATTAGTTGACCATATGTGCATGGGTTTATTTCTGTGCTCTCTATTCTGTTCCACTGACCTATGTGTCTGTTTTTGTGCCACTACAATGCTTTTTTCATTACTGTAGCTTTGTAGTATAGTTTGAAGTCTGAGAGGGTGGTACCTCCAGCTCTGTTCTTTTTTCTCAAGATTTCTTTGGCAATTTCGGGTCTTTTGTGGTTTCATATGAATTTTAGGATTATTTGTTCTAGTTCTGTGAAAAATGTGATGGGTGTTTTGATAGGGATTGCATTCAATCTGTAGATTGCTTTGGGTAGTATGGCCATTTTAACAATATTAATTCTTGCAGTCCAAGAGCATGGGATATCTCTCCATTTCTTTGTATCATCTTCAATTTCCTTCACCAATGTTTTATAGTTTTCAGAGTACAGGTCTTTCACTTCCCTGGTTGAATTTATTGCTAGGTAAAAATAATTTCTTTTGATGTGATTTTAAACAGGATTTTAAAAAAACTTTCTTTCTGTTAGTTCATTATTAGTATGTAGAAAAGCAACAGATTTCTGCATATTAATCCTTTACCCTGCAACTTAACTGAATTCATTTATTAGTTCTAAAAGTCTTTGGACCAAGATTTTAGGGTTTTCTATATACAATATCATGTCATCTGAAAATTTAGGCCTAAATGTAAGACCTGAAACCATAAAATTCCTAGAAGAGAACATAGGCAGAACACTATTTGACATAAATGGTAGCAATATTTTTTGGATCTCTCTTCTAAGGCAAAAGAAATAAAAGCAAAACAAAAACAAAATCCGACAACAATAGCAACAACAAAATGAGACCTAATTACCCTTAAAAGCTTTTGCCCAGCAAAAGAAACATCAAAAAAACAAAAAGACAATCTAAAAAGTGGAGAAATTGTTTGCAAATGATATGACCTACAAGGGGTTAATATTCAAAATGTATAAACAGTTCATACAACTCAATTTAAAAAAACCACAAAGAACCCAATCAAAAAATGTGCAGAAGACCTAAATAGATATTTTTTCCAAAGAAGACATACAGATGGCTAATGGACACATAAAAACATGCTCACCATCACTAATTATTAGAGAAATGCAAATCAAAAAACAATGAGATATCACCTCACACCTCACCTTTTTGACTATTATCAAAAAGTCTACAAATAACAAATGTTGGAGAGGATGTGGAGAAAAGTGATCCCTTGTATACTGTTTGTGGGAATGTAAATTGGTGCATCCACTATGGAATAAGTGAATATCAGCATTCACTTATTTGGAGGTTCCTCAAAAAACTAAAAATAGAACTACCATGTGATCTAGCAATTCCACTGCTAGGTATATATCCACAAAAAAGCTAGAACATTAATTCAAAAAGATAATGCTCCCAAATGTTCATAGCAACACTATTTACTCTAGCTGTGATGTGGAAGCAACCCAACTGCTCATCAACAGACGAATGGATAGAGAAGATGTGGTATATATTGATATACACAATGGAATATTACCCAGGCATAAAAAAGAATAAGATTCTGCCATTTGCAGCAATGTGGATGGACCTAGAGAATATTATGCTTAGTGAAATAAGTCAGAGAAAGACAAATACTGTATGATACGATTCATATGTGGCATCTAAAAAATAGTACAAACAAATGCATATAGCAAGACAGAAACAGGCTTGCAGATATAGAAAACAAACTAGTGGTTACCAGTGGGAAGAGGGGAGGAGGAAGGGGCACTTCAGGGGTATGGGACTAAGAGATACAAGGTAATATGTGTAAAATAGGTAATCAATAAGGATGTATTTTACAGCACAGGGGATTATAGACATTATTTTATAATAACATTTAATGGAGTATAATCTGTAAAAATACTGAATCACTATGTTGTATACCTTAAACTGATATACTGTATCAACTATACTTCAATGAAAAAAAGGCAACCAATAATGTATATATCACTAAGTCCATAGGTAGACTTCATTGTCCAACCTGCTTTATTGCAAAGCAGCATTTAGCACAGCAGACTACTTCTCTTTAAACATACTCCTTCCTAGTATATAGGGACAACATAGGCTCCTGGTTTTCCCCTTACCTCTCTTGATAATCCTTTTATGTCTCTCTTGCCAGTTTTTCTTCCTCAAGACAACTGTCAAGTAATAGAATCCCTCAATCCTTTTATAATTATAGATCTTTTCTCAGGTGATTGATTCTATTTCTTAGGTGTAAATGAGAATTTATAGGCATTTACACACAGTCCTACATTTCTAGTCTTCACTTCTCTTCTGAGTTTCAGGTTTATATATTTAAGTGCATACTCAAAATTTTTGGATGGATGAATCAGAGGACCTCAACATACTTTGTTCAAAACAGATGTCAAATCATTACACAACACTTCTTTCCCAAATTACCCTTCTTAATGTTCCCTATTTCAGCTAATTCTGTCAGAATTCATTTATTCGCTTGAACTAGAAAACTGAAAAATGTCATTAACAGCTCCCTTTGCCTCTCCCTCACCTCTTATCCAATTGTATTGCTTCCCCGTTAACATACCTATTTGTCCACTTCTTTCCATTTATATTGACAAAATGTAGTTGTTTTTTTTTTTTAAAGAAGTATTCCTTGTTTGATGGCTTGTTTGATTCCTTGTTTAAGTGGCTTTAGCCACTTAATTGGTCACTACACATCCAGTATATCTCCCTTTTACTTCTCCATATAGGAGTTTAAGTGATAGTAAAAAATAAAAATTCAATCTGATGTTTGTCAGTCTTCATTATAAATTTATTCTCCTCTTCACTCTATGCTTAGCTCCTGGAAATTTTGATACTGATGCTCTACTGCTAATAAATAATCAATATTAGCACATTTTACTGCAAATGTTTTGGCAAGATATTAAAACAAAGTATATATAGTACACTATGACTATTGTGTATATGTGTGTGTGTGTGTGTGTGTGTGTGTGTGTGTGTGTGTGTGTGTCCATGTATACATACAGGTATAGTTACATCTTCTTAGAGAACTGAGTTCTTTATCATTATGTAAAGTCTTTCTTTATCCCTGACATTATTCCTTGCCCATTTTTGTGTGTCTACTTTGTCTGAAATTAATATAAGTAATCCAGATTTCCTTTGATTAGTGTTAGCAAGGTATATCTTTCTCCATCCCTTTCCTTTCAGCCTATCTGAGTCCTTATAGTTAAAGTGGACTTTATTTTTTTTTAAGAGTTTTTTTTATTGATGTCGACCATTTCTAAAGTCTTTATTGAATTCGCCACAACATCGCTTCCATTCCAGGTTTTGGTTTCCCGGCCACGAGGCGTGTGGGAGCTTAGCTCTCCAACCAGCAATTAAACCCTCGTCCCCCGCATTGGAAGGCGATGTCTTAACCACTGAACCGCCAGGGAAGTCCCTAAAGTGGGTGTCTTTTAGACACCATGTAGTTTGATCTTCTTTATTCATTCTGTCTTTTAATTGGTATATGTGAACCATTCACATATAAAATGATTATTATATATTTGTATTAATATATAATGTGTTTGTAACTGTTTTATATTTATTGCACTTGTTCTTTGTTCCTTTTCCCTCTCTTTTCTGCCTTTGCTTGTTTTAACTGAGCATTTTATGTGATTGCATTTTATGCCCTTTCCTAGCATATCAATTATACTTCTTTTTGAAATTTTTGTTAGTGATTGCCCTAAAGTTTGAAATGTACAATGTTAATTAAGCTATGTGTCACTTCACATAACACTATACTGTTTCACATGTAGTGTAGATTCCTTGCAACACAGTATTCCAAATCCTTCCCTCCAGTCCCATAAGAGATCACCAGTATTCACTTCACTTATTCATATGTTATAATCACCCAATACATCGATAATATTTTACTCTAACCAAAATTTATCTTTTAGATCAATTAAGGATTAGTAAAAGATTTTATTTTACTTTTATTTATTCCTTCTCCTATGCTCTTTCATTCTTTATGTAGGTTATAGTTTTTGACCAATCTCATTTTCCTTGTCCCTGAGAAGTTTACAGTGTTTGTTTTTAACTTTTCTTTTTTTTTTCAGGGCAGTTCTTCTGTCTGAAATTGGATAATTTATTCCATGGTTTAATCTCTGTGTACAATACTTGCTTATATTTCCCTTCATTCCATATTAGCTATGAAAGATTATTTCTGTATTTCATATGTGTGTGTGTGATTATGTGCATAAATGCAGTTGTTTCAGTTTATATTGAGAACAAGTGTTTGATAAATGAACATTTTACTTGAATGAATTTATATTTAAAGTATGGCATAGAATTTGGGTGTACTGCCTTAGCGTTTGGTTACAGCTTTTTACTTATAACATAGAGTTTCCATTTTGTATAAACAAATAAGAGAATATCATTTTGAATGGGTTGATTTTTACCTCAACAAAAGCTAGAGCCATTAGGTAATACTTAGTGTCTGCACCAACAATGTTGAATCTTTTAAAGTCACCTCTATCTATTCCACTGTAATGTTTTCTGAATGATTCCATACCTTTGCTATTTACCCATGTCATCTATGCCTCAGTTATATCCATTTTCAGGGAAAAGCAGTATATATTTGAGACATGGCAAATGCCAGAAAATAATAAAGAATGGTACGAAGTTGTCTAAGGTTTTTACTGATATTTTCTCATAGATTTTCACCAATCTTGATTTACAGGATGGATCTTGAGGAGTGAATATTTCACTGAAATATAGCTTAAATCAACATGATGCTGTCAGAATTGTTCTCATATTGTATAAGTGATGGTATGGCAATAAAAAGCATTTTTTTATTGTATTTATAGGTGATGATACCATATAAAAGGTTTCCCCATGAATATTAATTAGTTAGAAGTGATACTGAATGTGAGATCTTTTATGTGAAAAGTTAAATATTTAACGTGCTTCACACCATATGTGTTTTTGTTGTTTACCTGCAAGAGACTCAGATCCTCCATTAATGCTTCAATTTCTAAGAACATATTGAGATGTTAATATCATATGCAATTTAACGTAGTATTAAATTTAAAAAATAAAATTGTCCAAATAATTTTTTGTGGATGAATTTTAGCAGCAAACATTGTGGGATGAAGCACTTAGAAAGCAGCCTTATAGTGCAAGAAACAGTTCAGAATGAAACTGGTCACAGAAAACTGCTTTTTCTTTTCACTTTGCTTTCCTTTTATTCCTCTTACTTCTTTCCACCCACACTCCCATGTAAAAGTTGGCACAAGACTAATCATGCATTCATGTATATATTTGTTTATATTTTGGCTAGAAATCAGTTTAAAGCATATCTGTTTCAGAGTAAGCATATCAAATAGTTTAACATCACTAATAATTTAGGTGGAAAATCAAATTGCTGAATTTTTCAGTACATTGAAATCTGTTCACTAAATACCAGATTACCTACAAAGTTTAAGTTGTTTTAGGGCAGGTCGTGTTTTATTCTCCAAAGTTATTGACATGGTACTTTTCTCACAGTAGGCATTTAATGGAAAATTTATCTTATTAAGAAATGAATAGAAGAGCTTATTCAGAATTAAATTAATGTAATAACTTGCATTTCTGATTACATCTTAATTTTTGATAAGTTGCTCACAATGTTGTAAAGCTAAATAGAATATTGAATATGATCATCCCCTCAATAATTTTCAAATTAATGTACTAGAGGCAATACTATATAAGACAGGGAAAAAAACAGTTAAATGACTATGTGAAGAAAAAACATTAATATCTAACTTAGAAAATCAGCATGTACATAAATAGCATAAAATTAAGCTGTTTTGGCAGGTCTGAGTCAGGTTAATGGAAGAAGAGACTGATTCCAGCATCTAAGTTGGTCCTTGGACCATTTTCTGTATCAGGTAGGTCCCATTGTTATGTGGTAAGCTAGAAGCTCTCCAGGAAGCAGAAAACTGAAGTTACATAGTTCTGTCAGAACTCTTTTCAACATAGATAAAGCTTTGCCAGACCTGAGTACATTTCTGTACAGATTTTTCCCATGAAAACTTATTTTATATCTGCAGTGTGTGATGCAACTGTTTTCTCAGTCTCTGCTTTAGTTTTTGATATTCCACAAGGTCAGATAAATTGAATCATATAGTATGGAACACTTTTAGTCTAGCTCCTTTTATTTTCTACAGTGTTGTTGTTGTTGATTTAGTTGTTTTGTTTCCTTGATATTTTTCTGATTTGTTTTCTTTAGGTTTCTTGGATGCATGGATTTGTATTTTGATGTCTTTTCTTATTTTTGAAAAATTCTCTGCTGTTATTGATTTTGATATTTTTTCAAACCTTATCTTTGTCTTTGCATTCTGGAAATCCAATTATATATGTTAGACAGTTTGATATTGTATTACACCTCTTGGAAACTCTGTTTTATGTATATATATACATATATATGTGTATATATATATTTACACATATAATATATTTTTTCCTTTACCCTTTGTGTTTCAGTGTGGGCCATTACTATTGGTCCATCTTTGAGCTTACTGATTCTTTCCTCAGCTATTTCTAGTTCACTGATGAGCTCCGTGAAGGTATTCTCAATATGTTTTACCATATTTTAAATTTCTTGCTTCTATTTGACTCATTCTTATAATTTTCATGTCTCTATTAAAATCCTCCATCTGTCCATGAATGTTGTCTACCCTTTCCATATAATGTCTAACATATCACTTACAGGTACTTAATTTCCCTACCTGATAGTTCCAACATATATGTCTTATCTGAATCTTGTTCTGTTAAATTATTTGTCTCTTGATATTATTTTTGTTGTCCATTTTCATATGTCTCATAAATTTTGGATTAAAGCCAACATCGTATATAGTGTAATAGATACTGAGGTAAATAATACTTAATATCTCACTTGCTGGGCTCTGGTGAGCCAATGCTTGCATCCCATCACTTCTTGTTTCTTCCTATACTTCAGCTTAGTTCACTGTTTTTCAACTTTAGCTCTCTGATTGGTTCACAAACATGACTGCCTTTTACGTTACATTACCTAGGTTTGAAACCAAGCAAACCCCAGACAGGCTTTCTTGGTAACAGACCCCTTCCTGTTCCCCATCTCTGACTTAAAGAAAACACTTCACTCTCCTGAACTTTCCCTGAGTTTCAAAAAATCTGGCCCAAGGATTAATGATTAGAGAAGTGAGAACTTGCAGAGACAAAGAACTACAGGGCCGGGAGTGGGGGTGGGGGGGGGCAGGAGAATTGGTAACAATTTAAACAATAGATCAGCCATATAGCATTGTCACAGGACCTTTAGTTCCTCTGTGAAGGCCATAGGTAACAATGTCTGATGCACATTCCTAAATTGTTTTTACAGAAACAAGACTCCCACCAGATGGAAACTGCTGATTACAAGCATGTAGACCCCAGATGGGTTAGAACAAGAAAGTTGACGATTGAGTTTCCCATAACATCTCCCTGTTACTCACCATCCACAAATCAGTGACCCTCTGCCTCACACAGTCTTTAAAAAACTTTTCCTGAAAGCCACTGAGAAGTTCAAGGCTGCCTATTCTCCATGCTTGGCACCCTGCAATAAATGCTGTACTGTTCTTCACCACAACCCCAGTGTCAGTAGATTGGCTTTGCTGTGGATCTGGTGAGGAGACCCAAGTTAGTTTGGGTAATAGGTTTTCTCACTGTTCCTGCAGGAATATGTACATTTATATCATATATCTATATTTCTATCTATCTACCTATCATCTATCTATTTATATAATCATGTTAATTTTTACCCATCTATTTTTAATTTAACTGAATATTTTACTAATCTGATTTTCCTGTATTGTTTCTGTCCGAAGGTATCATATGCAGAATATATCACTCTGTAGCAGAGTGCTTGGTGTGATTTAATTATCATTACTAAAGAGAAAACATTTTTTATCAATGTGTATAATATTTTATCATTTATTTTGGTCCCACAAATATTTCAGCCATTTCTATTCAAAAAACAACTTGCTAAAAGTAATAAAAGGAACAGAACACAATAAAATGGAGTCTCAAGAAGACAATATCCAAGGTCTGTTTTCACTAATGTTTTATAAAATTTATGAATTGGCTTTGTCTTTTTATGTTTGATGGGCAGACTAGTGAAAGCTAGAAACTTAAATGTCTATGTAGAATAAAATCTGTTTAAGCCAACTGAATATTTGCTCTTTTTTTGCTCATATATTCTTGTGTAAAAATTAGAAAAAATACATACCATTTCTTATCATGTTGATAACATTCTTTATACTATTTAGTAGTAGTTATGTTCTAACCAATTGTATATTTTAAACAATGGCAGCACTGAGCCAATCCATCAATTCAGTCATATCTAAGAAATAGGCTCATCTGTTCCATGTAAAAACTGCCAACTGTAAAAAAAACTTTAGTGTAAAAACTGTTTAGATTTTTAAACTTCAAAGGAGTTATTTAATTAAATTTCTCTGCTTGGCCATGACCTTGCTACATTCCTTGTCTCTTTAATGCATTTTACTATGCAGCAAAACAAAAAATGATAAGGAGCAATAAAAATGTTCTCAGAATAATAAAAATGAATACACCATTCAATACATAATTATTGAGTATCTATTACTCTGCATACCCCACATTTTATAAAAGTATAAGCCATTTTTTTTCCTGATAAAATAGAAAAAAAGTGCTCTTAATAAAAATGAATTCTGATTTTTATAAATGCCTACTAGAGGATTTTTTTAGAAAGTCTGGAAGGTGTCTACTGAAAAGGTGATACCTGAAACAAATTATGAGTTCACACTAACATGATATTTTTAAATTTAAAAAATTGTTAATCACTGGAAGATAGCAAAACCTTTTCAACCTCATAAAGGCATTTGTTTGTATATTTCTCTTCTATGTATTCTTTAATTAACATCCATGTCTTCCAGAGAAAGTGACAATTAGCTCTCTATAATTTTATGGAAATCATTTAGGTTAATTACCATTAAACACATTTCAGTAGTCTTTTCAGATAGTTAGACAATGGCATCCATTCAATCAAGCATTTAGTCCTAATTGAAATAATTTTTGATAATATTAACCTATCACTACATTTAACTTGTAGAAATATTCATTGCACATGAGATAATAAGCAAGAGCAAGAATGTAATAGCTTTAAAACTTTAACTTTTTGAAAAAATGTTGACATATTCCCAAATTTTCTCCCATTGTGAATCACTTGTTCTTTTCATTGATAATATCTTTGAGAGAAATTTAATTAGGAAATTTAAGTATCTAGGAATTAGGGATGAAAAAATGTCATTTAAAAAATATATTGGATTTTGCTCAAATCTCTATGGAAATTTCCACAGTTGTGTGTAGAGTTAGGTAACATAAGAAATAGGAATAATCCTTTTAGCTTAAAACCTAAGTAATGGCTAAAAATGAAAACAACCACAAACAGAAAGACAACCTACAAAATGGGAGAAAACATTTGCAAATAATGCAACTAACAAAGGGTTAACCTCCAAAATACACAAACAGCTCATACAGCTCAATATCAAAAAACAAACAACCAAATGGACAAAAATGGGCAAAAGATCTAAAAAGACATTTTTCCAAAGAAGACATACAGATGGCCAAAAGGCACATGAAAAGTTGTTCAACATTGCTAATTATTAGAGAAATGCAAATCAAAACTACATTGGGGTATCACTTCACACCAGTCAGAATGGCCAACATCAAAAATTCTACAAACAATAAATGCTGTAGAGGGTGTGGAGAAAAAGAAACCCTCTTATACTGTTGATGGTACAGCCACTATGGAAAACAGTATGGGGGTTCCTTAAAAACCTAAAAATAGAACTACTACATGATCCTGCAATCCCACTCCTGGGCATATACCTGGAAAAAAACATAATTCGAAAAGATACATGCACTCCAATGTTCAGAGCAGCAAAATTTACAATAGCCAAGATATGGAAGCAACCTAAGTGTCCATCAATGATGAATGGATAAAGAACATATACAGTGGAATATTACTCAACCATAGAAAATGAATGAAATAATGTCATTTGCAGCAACATGGATGGACCTAGAGATTATCATACTAAGTGAAATAAGCCAGACAGACAAAGACAAATATCACATGAGATCACTTATATGTGGAATCTAAAAAAATTACAAATGAATTTATTTACATAACAGAAATAGACTCACAGACATAGAAAACAAACTTATGGCTACAAAAGGGGAAGAGGAGGAGGGATAAATTAGGAGTTTGAGATTAAAATATACAGACTATATAAAATAAATAACCAAAAAGACCCACTGTATAGCACAGGGAACTATACCTAATATCTTGTAAGAACCTACCATGAAAAAGAATATAAAGATAGAATACATACATATATATATATATATATATATATATATATATATATATATATATAAAAAACTGAATCACTTTGCTGTATACCTGAAACTAACACAACACTGTAAATCAACTATATTTCAATAAAAATTTAAAAAATAAACACAAAGAAATGAAAACAGAACTGCAGCCAAGTATCCTAATCTAGTTCACCAATATCTTGTTCTGGAAATTGTACATAAAAATTCTCCAGGATTGATAGGATGAGTTGAGATAATGTTCGGATCAAGCAAGAATTTGATCATGTAAACTTTGCATGCAACAACAAAATATTTAGGTTTTCTTCTGTATATAATATGGATTCTGTGAAGAATTTTAAAGAAAATTTTTTTCTGGTTCATGCTTGAGAAATACCAATGTGGTTGCTATATGGATCATGGACTGTGAGGGAGGGGAAGATAGCAATAAAGACAGGGAGGAACATTCGGGAAAGTCTAATACAGTGATTGATGGTGGTATTTAGACTCTCAATGGAGACAGATATATTGCCAGATTTAGACATTCTTTAAAATTATAGCCAATAAGAGAAGAAAATTGGTCTGTATTTGAGACTAAAAACATATCAGTTTAGTACGATGCCTCTTTTCTGTTTTGGTCTGAGAAACAAGGAACGTTGTGGCATTATTTACTGAAATGGAAATATCATGTGATATTTGTCACTAAGTTATACATGGTTACAAATAATTTACCTTTAGTTTTGTTGTTCCTTATAAATTAAAAATGGCTGTATTATTATAATTTGAATACTGTTATACAACAAAAAAGCCTTAACTTATATTTCACAACTTAATAAATGATTTCATATACTTTTGTCAGTTTGATCAATATTTTTTTCTTGTTCATCAGAATTTGGGGCAAGAGGAGCAAGCACTTCTCCCAGTGTTTCTTTCCCATGAAGCTAATTTTTTTAATAAAAAGAGACAGGAAAGAAGAGGGAAGAAGGGAGGGAGGGAGGGAGGGAGAGAGGAAGGAAATAAAAATAAATTTCATTGTATGAGTATCGCATAATTTGTTTATCCATTCATCCATCCATGAACACTTTGGTTGTCACAACAGGAATCAAATTAAGAAAATATAGAATCCTAAAGTATTTACTCTATAGAACATCGCTTCCCCAGCTGTGAGGCATACTATGTCTTTCTAACCACCTGTACAGTCTCTTTGAAGGATACAACATTTGTAACAACACATTGAGTAAAGCTAAAACCATAATTTTCTTTGATTCCAAGAGACATATTTGGTCCATTGAAAGATATCACTAAATCTTACCTGCTGTTTACTAATGATTATATTACTAAGTAGGTCACATAACTCACAAATAATTTCCTTTCACTAGACATAACTTTGAAAATTGTCAAACCTGTAACTTGTAGCATTCTTTCCCTTGTTTATCTTCAGAAATCTCAGATGACTGTTAACAGGAATTGCACAAATATGGCTAATAATTCTTCTCTTTTTTTTCTTTATCATATGCCTTAATTTTTATATCCTCTCCAAAGTCTTAAAGCTTTTTTTTTCAATATCTCTCCTAGCAGCTTATTCATCAAGTGACACTACAACATAAATAATCTGAAGTACACCTCAGGATCGTGATGGAAAACTGAAAACATCATGCCTTGACAAGGATTCTGAGCTGTGTAAATTTGATTGTGGTCAATAAGGGAAGGACTTACTTTTGAAAAAGTGAAGGAATGAAAAAGGGTATGGATGTTTCTTCAATCCATATGAGACAAAAAGTTGCAATTTTCAAACCAAAAGTAGCCATTTTTCTTGCTCAACTCAAAACTGCAGGATTTACATTCTCAGACATATTCACCCTTAGTCCATCCAATTCTGATAATTATTAATTCATTAATCAATCTTAGAATACCATCTATTGACTTGCCTTCCCACTCCTCACCTCACATTCCTGTTTCTTATTCCCTCTTTTGATGAACAAAAAGTCTACCTCAAGAAACAAGAAAAATCTCAAATAAACAATCTAACCTTACACCTAAAAGAACTAGAGAAAGAAGAACAAACAAAACCCAAAGTTATCAGAAGGAAAGAAATCATAAAGATCAGAGCAGAAATAAATGAAATAGAAACAAAGAAAACAATAGCAAAGATCAATAAAAGTAAAATCTGGTTCTTTGAGAAGATAAACAAAATTGATAAACCATTAGCCAGACTCATCAAGAAAAAGAGGGAGAGGACTCACATCAATAAAATTAGAAATGAAAAAGGAGAAGTTACAACAGACATCACAGATATACAAAGCATCCTAAGAGACTACTACAAGCAACTCTATGCCAATAAAATGGACAACCTGGAAGAAATGGACAAATTCTTAGAAAGGCATAACTTTCCAAGACTGAACCAGGAAAAAACAGAAAATATGAACACACCAATCACAAGTAATGAAATTGAAACTATGATTAAAAATCTTCCAACAAACAAAAGTCCAGGAGCAGATGGCTTCAGAGGTGAATTCCATCAAACACTTAGAGAACAGCTAACACCCATCCTTCTCAAATTCTTCCAAAATATTGCAGAGGGGAGAACACTCCCAAACTCATTCTACAAGGCCACCACACCCTGATACCAAAACCACACAAAGCTACTACAAAAAAATTACACACCAATATCACTGATGAACATAGATGCAACAATCCTCAACAAAATACTAGCAAACAGAATCCAACCACACATTAAAAGTATCATATACTATGATCAAGCGGGATTTATCCCAGAGATGCAAGGATTCTTCAATATACGCAAATCAATCAATGGGTTACACCATATTAACAAACTGAAGAATAAAAACCATATGATCATCTCAATAGATGCAGAAAAAGCTTTTGACAAAATTCAACCCCCATTTATGATAAAAACTCTCCAGAAAGTGGGCATAGAGGGAACCTACTTCAATATAATTAAGGCCAGATATAACAAACTCACAGCAAGCATCATTCTCAATGGTGAAAATCTGAAAGCATTTCCTCTAAGATCAGGAAGAACACAAGGATGTCCACTCTCACCACTATTATTCAACATAGTTTTGGAAGTCCTAGCCACAGCAATCAGAGAAGAAAAAGAAATAAAAAGAATACAAATTGGAAAAGAAGAAGTAAAACTGTCACTGTTTACAGATGACATGATACTATACATAGAGAATCCAAAAGATGCCACCAGAAAACTACTAGAGTTAATCAATGAATTTGGTAATGTTGCAGGATACAAAACTAATGCCCAGAAATCTCTGGCATTCCTATACCCTAATGATGAAAAATCTGAAAGAGAAATTAAGGAAACTCTCCCATTTACCATTGTAACAAAAAGAATAAAACACCTAGGAATAAACCTACCTAGGGAGACAAAAGACCTGTATGCAGAAAACTATAAGACACTGATGAGAGAAATTAAAGATGATTCCAACAGATGAAGAGATATACCGTGTTCTTGGATTGGAAGAAACAATATTGTGAAAATGACTATACTACCCAAAGCAATCTACAGATTCAATACAATCCCTATCAAATTATAAGTGGCATTTTTTACAGAATGAGAATAAAATGTCTTAAAATTTGTATGGAGACAAAAAAGACCCCGAATAGCCAAAGCAGTCTTGAGGGAAAAAAAACGGAGCTGGAGGAATCAGACTGCCTGTGTTCGGACTATACTACAAAGCTACAGTAATCAAGACAGTATGGTACTGGCACAAAAACAGAAATATAGATCAATGGAACAGGATAGAAAGCCCAGAGATAAACCCATGCACCTATGGTCAACTAATCTATGACAAAGGAAGCAAGGATATACAATGAAGAAAAGACAGTCTCTTCAATAAGTGGTGCTGGAAAAACTGGACAGTTACATGTAAAAGAATGAAATTAGAACACTCCCTAACACCATACACAAAAATAAACTCAAAATGGATTAAAGACCTAAATGTAACACCAGACACTATAAAACTCTTACAGGAAAACATAGGAAGAACACTTTTTGACATAAATCACAGCAAGATATTTTTTGATCTACCTCCTAGAGTAATGGAAATAAAAACAGAAATAAACAAATGCGACCTAATGAAACTTCAAAGCTTTTGCACAGCAAAGGAAACCATAAACAAGACAAAAAGACAGCCCTCAGAATGGGATAAAATATTTGAAAATGAATCATCAGACAAAGGATTAATCTCCAAAATATATGAACAGCTCATGCAGCTCAATATTAAAAAAAACAAAAAACCCAATCCTACACTGGGCAGAAGACCTAAATAGACATTTCTTCAGAGAAGACATACACATAAAAAGCTGCTCAACATCACTAATTATTAGAGAAATGCAAATCAAAACTACAATGAGGTATCACCTCACACCAGTTAGAATGGGCATCATCAGAAAATCTAGAAACAATAAATGCTGGAGAGGGTGTGGAGAAAAGGGAACCCTCTTGCACTGTTGGTGGGAATGTAAATTGATACAGCCACTATGGAGAACAGTATGGAGATTCCTTAAAGAACTAAAAATAGAATTACCATATGACCCAGCAATCCCACTACTGGACATATACCCAGAGAAAATCATAATTCAAAAAGACACATGCACCCCAATGTTCATTGCAGCACTATTTACAATAGCCAGGTCATGGAAGCAACCTAAATGCCCATTGACAGATGAATGGATAAAGATGTGGTACATATATAAAATGGAATATTACTCAGCCATAAAAAGGAACGAAATTGGGTCATTTGTACAGATGTGGATGGATCTAGAGACTGTCATACAGAGTGAAGTAAGTCAGAAAGAGAAGAACAAATGTCGTATATTAACGTATATATGTGGAACCTAGAAAATGGTTCAGATGAACCGGTTTGCCAAGCAGAAATTGAGACACAGACCTAGAGAACAAACGTGTGGACACCAAGGGGGGAAAGCGGGCGGGGGTGTGTGTGGGTGGGTGGGTGATGAATTGGGAGATTGGGATTGACATGTATACACTGATGTGTATAAAATGGATGACTAATAAAAAAAATCTGCCTGTGAAAAGCATAATAGTGTAAACATCTTGTTTAACAATGAAATGAATTATAAAAATAGGAGTCTCCTCTACCTAGTTATTAGTAAATTGTTAGACACATTTGTAGAACATGCACTGACAAAAGAAGAGAAACAATAACTTATTTTTTTCAGCATATTGAAAAGTGACCCTATTGATAAAATTTGATTTCTATCATTGAGGGGCATGAAAATATGATTTTAGGTTTGGAGGGCTTTGCTATTTAAAATTGTCTGATCACATTTAATCCGTCAGAAAAAAAGGGCAATGTTTTTCATACTAAAACTGCCAATCCCTATATCTTTCATGCGTCCGTGCATCTTGCACTGTGAAATCATGATGATGGTATTTGATTAGAACTGTCAAAGTTTTATGTGTTCTTTTGAATTTCTAATTTACTCCTTTTTAACTTGACAGGCAATGATTCTTTTTCATATCTTTAAGACACTAATGAAAATATTTACATATTAACAAAATCCCACACCTCCCCACACTTTTTACAAATGATGAGTACACAAAAGTGACACTGTGTTTGAAGTCACACATCACAGCATTTGATTCATCTTTTTTCAGTCCTTAGTCTTGACAGGTGCTGATGGTTTGCTTCCTATCTTAGAAGCTGCTGCAAGCTTCACATCTACTTCCAATTAATACATATCTGTTATAGTCCAGCAGCTCTAACAGATGCAAAACTACAAAATATTTCTTCAACTTTCACTAACCAGGTGTTGCAACAGTACCTGGTCTAGCAGGCAAAGTGATGTGGTCTGTTTCTAACAAGTATATTGTCAATCATTGGACCTCCATATTTTACTCATAGACAAAAGCCATCAGTGTAATAATAGAAATTTGACTTTCCATGTAACTTTGTAAAAAAATCAGTAAATACTTCATATGCCTCTATGTTGACTGATACAAATTTAAGTCTATATTTTTGGTGTGTTCTTCCTTCTTCAATTTTAAAATTTGGTCTTCCAGAATATCATTCAGGCTTTCATAAATTCCAAATGTTATGCTACTTTATCACTATTTTAAGAACATTAAAGTGCTAAAGTTACTGGACTTTCATCAGCATGTATTAAATTCTGACTGAAAAATTATTAGAAAAAATAACCAAAAGAAGAATATTTTATTGCTTTCTCAGGAAGTTTCAAAGTACTATTTCAGGAAAGAAAATGTAGATTAATAGATAAGTAGGTAAGTAGATAGGTGATAGATAGATAGATAGATAGATAGATAGATAGATATTGGATATTTTTTAATGAACAGATTTTTAAAAATTAAAACTCATAATTTTTTTTTTTTTTTTTCGGTACGCGGGCCTCTCACCATCGCGGCCTCTCCCGTTGCGGAGCACAGGCTCCGGACACGCAGGCCCAGCGGCCATGGCCCACGGGCCCAGCTGCTCTGCGGCATGTGGGATCCTCCCGGACCGGGGCACAAACCCGTGTCCCCTGCATCGGCAGGTGGACTCCCAACCACTGCACCACCAGGGGAGCCCCATAAATCATTTTGACTGGTGGTCTATGCTACTCATTCCCAATTAAGAAATTATCGATTAAGCTCTTTAGAATCAAAATAAATGTTTCAGAAAAGTTAAGTAAAAATGGCACACTTTATATTGATATGAAAAAGAATTATTTCTCTTGTAAATTATATTGAAATGGCAGTAGGATTCAGAGCGGACTGTTTTCTTAGCTCACAACTGTGTATATAAGCGAAAGAGTAATATGTAACTGTTTAGTTCTTCTCGGGGCAAGGGAAGCTCAGTTTGATCGACATAGCAATATTAATTAAATTTTTCTTTCTATTGTGTCAGAATCAGCAGATAAGCGTAAGTGGTTCTGTAAGAGAATGGAATCTGAACAAGCAGCTGACTGTTACTATGCTTGGGAATGTGAGGCTTGTCAAGATAATGTCTGTCTGAGTGTCTGTATCATTTCGTAATTGATAATACTTGCTCAAACAAATGGAGTGGAAGAGAAGCTAAACACTAACAGAAAGAAGACAGAGGAGAAAAAGGTCATATGATTTAGAATATGAATACAGATAGTTTTAATTGAGTCAGGAAAAAAAGATACTGTTTTATGATGCCAGAAAACATATTTCATAAGTGGTCTGTGTAGCTAAGTGCATTTTACTCTGGTTGAGTGCCATTTAGAATGCTCACACAATTCATTGTGTTCATTCACTAATTTTTTCATAAATACTTCACTGCTATATTTCAAATCCTGTGTTCAACACTGGCTAAGTAGTGATAGCATAATACAAATAACAACTCTATTCATTCAAGAGATGATATTCATTGACTTAAGTTTTAGGTGTTTTGTATATATCACTAAATAAATCTAACAAAGATCCTTGCCCTATCACAGGTTATAGTTTAGCATGGAGATTTAATATTAAAAGCCATCAATAAATAAGCGTAATGCACGATATTGGCAGGTAATGCATGCTATGGGAAACAAAGGGATAAAAAGGGTGAGAAGTAGTCAGATTTAGGAAATATTTTGAAGGTAGTAGATACAAGCTTTTCTGCTTAGTTGATTTCAAGGAGAGAGCAAGAGAAAGAATATGACTCAGGATGAGTCCAAGATTTTTGAACAAAATACCTGGGATGATGGTACTTACATCAACTAAGATGGAAATGTTTGCAAATGGAAATGGTTTTGGAGAATCAACAGGATTTCAGTTTTAGATACATTAAATTTGGCATAGATATTATACATACAAGTGGAGATATACTGTAAGCAAATAGGATATATGAGGCTGGAATTTGGAGAGAAATATTTGGAGATCTAACCTTGAGGGTTACCAGCATATGAATGATATCTAGAATCGTAAGACTGGATAAGTTCACCATGTGAGTGTAGATAGAAAATAAATAAATAAAAGAACAAAGGTTTAAACCTATATAATGAGTACACACTCCAAAAAAACATACAGCATATACCATATGTACATTATTGGGAAGGGGCCATAATAATAATTTTCATCATTCATACATGTTTTTCATCACTTCTGTATTTATATTGGGATTACTATGTATGCCACAATATAAGAAAATGCTTCATTTTTAAAATTAGGAATTGTTTTAAAATAGAAAAACTGAATGCATAATTTTAGGGATGTAAATAGTACTTAATATGTATTTACAATATTATATTAATATTTTACATGTAATATTTAAAATCATATATTATATGAAATACATTCTCTTAGAGTGTTACTTTCCTCTTTCCATAAAGCACTTTTTAAGACTTTTCACAGTCATTTTTGACATTGTCTTTATCAACATTATGGATATTTTGAGTGATCTAACAGAGTTCTCAAGAATCTTATTTTAGGAACTGAAAAAAAAATGTCTTGAGAATCTCCTATTCTCTGTTTACTGTCAAAAAGATCTTCAAGAAGAAATCTTTTCAGTTGTTGCCCTTATCATGAGAGAAAATATGGTCCTGTGGGACAATGGTCTCCGCTTAAGAAGTTCCTGTAGCACTAACAGATGTGGATGGTTATTATTGATGCAGTATTGGCAGAAGTAACAGAAGTATTTATGATTGTTACGTTTATTCTGTGGTTGTTATAGATAGAGTGAAAATCAGGAAACATATCCTAAATTTGTGTAATGAGAGAAGCAAAGTTATCATGCCAATTCTCGGCTTTCATTTAGACTATGTGGAACAATAAATTCCATTTTCTCTTCCTAAAACAATTTGAATTGCGTGAATTTCTAACTCATGTTAAAGGCACATTGGCAACTAGTTATAAGGCAATTATTTTTCTTTTCTTAACGGACAGCTTTTTAGAAGTAACAATTTACACTTGTAGTTAAAACTGGAGATAAAATCACAAAAAGTAAACTTAAAATGTTTAATGATCTAAGCATTTTTTTTGGAAAGTTGGGCTTCATATAAAACTTATCTATAAATGGGTATTTTTTGTCTTTATGACACAGTTAAATCAACTTCAGGGATTCTTAGGTAAAACATATTAAGTAAAAGCAAAAATTGTTCGAAGATTCATAAAATTCTTAGAAGTAATATGAATGTGAGAAAACCCAAGACTCTTGTTTTAATTTAAAAAAATAGGTCTGCAATAAAGATTTTTTCCAATAAAACATTAGATCTCAGTGTTTTCCTCAACAAATTGGATGCTGCTTTGTTATAATAGTATATGGCATATAAATAATAATTACCATCTGTGTAGCATTTTATAGGGCACTTTCTTATATAGTATGAATTTGACATGTGCTATTTGAAATAAAATAGAAGAAGAAACAAACGGGTTTAACTTTGATTTCTGATTTGTGAAGAAATTAACTTATATTAATAAAATATAAGAAATAACCCCTGCACACATAAAAATACTGTTCAATTTTTAATGTTACTACAATTTTTTGCTTAAATGCTTCCAGGATTTACACACATTTTTCTTATACATTTTGTAAATTAATATAATTGGACTTTTTTTGCATAGCATATGTAAAACATATGCATATGTCACTTTCTAACAGTATTTGTAATTTTGATGAATTGCAAATAAATTTGTGGACCTACAGAACTGTTCTATGAAAGAGGCAAGAATAATTAACTTGAAGTATTCTAAACAGTTAATATCATTTATTTATTTTCCTTAAAACTACACAAAACTTCTTTTAATGGGTGTGTAATCACAAATTTCTAAGATATTAAACTCAAACTTTCTTTTAGGTTATTATCTTTATGGTATTAAATGTATCTGATGGCATTTTTTGCATGTGCCAATTTACTTGAAAGGCATTTTGGTATACTGGAACAACCTAGAGATTTAAAACCACAAAGACTGCTTCTTTCTGCTATGTGCATTTGTAAAAAGTTTTTACACTTAACAGTTTTAGGATCTTTACAATAGAGATAATATAACTCATCTAACTGAATTGTTAGAATAGGAACGGACACTTTTTAAACTATTTCTTTAGCTAGTAAATAATATTCAAATGCTAAACATTATTATCTATTGGTTAAAATAATTCTATGCTTTCACATAATAAGAAAAATAGTTTTGAATTGTTATTCCATATAGTAGTTTAGTGTATTTTGTTTTTTCTTTTCAACATACTATATCTTGAAAATCTTGAGTTACAATGGACAGGCAATTTGGTAAAACAGAAATAACATAGGCACTGAGTAAAAGCAATCTGCATTTTACTCCCTACTCTACTAGACAGATACAAGTATGGCCTTTGACATATTTCTTAATCTTTTTTATTCTCATTTTTAAAATGAAGAAAGTGACGTTTATTTGAGAAAGTTATTGAAAAAAATCTTTCTTAGAAATGGTTCAAATTCAAATAACCTGTGTAAAAGTTGCAGAACATACTAGTGATAACATAAATGACAATCAAAACTGATTATTTTATAAATGTGTGTGTATGTGTATAAGGAATAAGGTTGATTTATACAATAGACATTATGCTCTCCATATATAACAAAGTTGACTTATTCTACTATGCTTCTACTTTCTCACATACCTTTAATAGTGTTTCTTCCTATTTTGCCCGACTAAAATTGTACTGTATCATCAAACATTTGTGTATGTCTTTCCCTCTTCTGGTCCCCTTTTACTTCCACAAACTAGCTTGTCAAAATGACACTTCTACTTAAAATACACTTTCTGTGTATTCTGTATCTATGCAGCTGATTAAGACTAGAAAAATAAATGTACCATGGAGGTTGTTCTCATTTTAAATTCATGAAGTCACTTAATCCACTTTTTCATTTCTCTACACGGGTATTTTATATAATCTTTTTCTTTAAACCCCTGACACCTCATTTTCTATCCTCACTCTCAGCAGATGATATTGCTTTGTGCTACTATGAGAAAACTGAAATAATGAGAGATCTTATAAAAAAAAAATCCCCTGTAAAATACCTGCTTCTTATTTCACTACCACATGTGCAGTCATCAAGGATGAACTATTTTGCACCTATCTATAATAGTTCCTCCTATTGTGCATTATACCCCACCCTCTCTTGCTCAAGAACCTGGCTAGAACATTCCCCCTTTTCTCCCAGATCCTCAACACCTCTCTGTTCAAGTATTTCCGTCAATGTATAGATATTATGTTAACAATCCCATTAAAAAAAATCCTTACTTGACCCATTTACTCTTTAGCTATTGCCTCACTTCTTTATCGCACTTCACGGCAAATTTCCTGAAACTAATTTTCCATATTTAATGTCTTCAATTCCTCTCTTTCCTTTTTCTTTTAAACTGACTCTAGTCAGTATTTTGTTACCATCACTCCACTGAAACCACTCCAGTCAAGGTCACTAATTACCTATGCATTGCTAAATCCAAAGATCACGTCTCAGCCCTTATCTTATTTTGATTATCAGCAGCATTTGCTGTAGTTTATCACTCCCACTTGGATATAAATTCTTTGGTTGGCTATAGTTTCATCACTTGGCTTCTAAGGTTCCGTGCTCTCTTGTTTTTTTCTTTTGCTGAATTGACTGCTTTTTAAAGACCCCTTTGGTTCTTTTTCTTCTATATTCCAAACTCTCCAATCATTGGAGTGCCTCCAGACTCAATCCTAGAACTTTTATCTTCTACCTATTAATTTAATGAGCTCACCCAATCTCATAGTTTTAAATAATAGCTCTTTACTGACAACTCCCAAACGTATATCTCCCTCCTAAATTACAGCTTCTCCCCTGAATTCCAGATGTATACGTCCAATTTCACATTTCTTGCTTAATATTGCCACATGACATTCAAACTGACAAGAAAAATTCTGAAATTCTTTTCCAAACCTTCTCCACCAATGGTATTCTATATCTCAATGACAAATCCATCCTTCCATTTCCTCTGGCCCCATGCTTGAATTCATGCTTCTCCTCTTACTCCCTCAAATTCTATAGTCAATCCATCAGAAATCCTATCAATTCTAACTCAAGAATCTGATCACCATTTAGCAGTATTGTTGCTTCCACACCAGTCTAAACCACTATCATACCTACCAGCTACGTAGTTACTTCCTACTCTAGATTCTGGGTTATACTATTAAATATAAGTCAAACTGTGTCACTCTTTGTTCAAAACCTTTCAGTAACTCTCTATCTTATAGTAGAAGTCAAATATTAAAAATGGCCAACAAGGCCCCAAAGAGTCCGATACCCATCCGACTTTCTTTTCTTTTTGTACCCCCTCCTTCTATCTTTCCCTCCTTGCTCTTCTCCAGGCATGTCAGACATTCTTCCTCTGCCTGGAATTTTCTTTTCCCTGATATAGCAGTGCTCAGTCCATCATATCTTTTGAGGTTTAGATGAAATTTCAACTTCTCAATAAAGCCTACTTGGGCTATACTAGCAAAAAAAAAAAAAAAATCCTTTGAGTATTTCCAAACCCTTTTAGATTATTTTATGTGTACTATATTATTTATTTATTATTTATTGTTTCCTTTACACTAGAATATAAGTTCCACATATGCAAATTTTTTGTCTATTTTGTCCACTGATGCCTTGAATAGTGTCTACTAAGTGCTTAACAAATATTTATTTAATGGATAGATCACCAATATGGCTGCTATTATAAATGAGGGGACAAAGGGAGGAAGTAATTTGCCAATGATAAAACCAAGAATATGTTACAAATATGGAACCATGATTGCAGACAATTATGTTACTAGATATCATGTCTTTAACTACTTCACTACAGTTAAAACCATATGATAAATTATAATTTCCATCATGTGTGTTTCTGCTCTGCTGCACTGTCATCTCATACTGTTGCATTGATTACTTTTTAGTTTCTTCATCTGCTTAAAATAATAATAAGCATATATTTGGAGACTATATATAAGTTAGTGATATATTCTTCAAACAAATATTAGTAACACTGTTTGTACACATCTCAGCCAGGCAGCTTGTGTCTGGAAGCAAGGTTAGCTTTGGGAATCAAGAATTATATGTGCTCCTGAGTCCTTGAATTTTCATGAGACTTTAACACAACCTGCCTAAAGTAAGAGCAGATCATTTATATGGTGAAATGCTATATATCTTTCAAGAACCAACCTAAATAATAGTTGTTTAAGGTATTTCCTGTTTTTCTGAACTGGAAATATTCACTGTTGTCACAGAAGCCCAAAACAATTTTACTCCTCTGTATTAAAGGACCATATTTTAATTTGCAGTGTATTTATTTGAAAAAGTCATTATATACTCCTAAATGTATTATCAGTTGTTTGAGAACATATTTTATTTTTGTGTACCACAATATCCAAAGTAGGACATTAGTATAAAATATCTGTTGAATTGAGTGCATTAAAAAAGAAACAAAGTACACTCCAATTGCATGGTAAAGTAAGTAAAATGAACCTGTTTGTTTTTAAAATGATGATCATGATGATCTGTTTTCTGCACCATCCCCCTCAACCAACAGAGATGATCCTATATAACTAAGAAATTCTATGAGGTACAAGTACTGAATAAAATCAAATACTTGAAGGAAGATTTTTGTCCTGTTTGTTACAAGAAGAGAATTATAAATGAGCCATATGATGCCCTGGGTTTATTTCAGAATTTCAGTGTTTGTTTGGCTGTTTCAGAAAAGCTTAGGAAATCTCTCCGTGTCAGAAATCTTTACAATCCCATGTACTTTTGGATTTACACCATGGATAAGGTAGGATTTTCAGAGAAGTAACAAATAACATTTTAAATTCATTAAGCTTGAAAGTCGTTGAACTCTGTAAGATTACTAAAGTACAGTAAGTTTTTACATTTTATATATATATATAAAGAGCTTCTTGTAAACTTTGGCAGTCAATCAAAGAAAATCCTGAAGTTTTTGAAATTTACACTGCTTCATTTGCTGGATTATTAGTCTTAGAACCTTATAAATTTTTGTGGAAGATTCTGTTTTTCAAGCTCTGCATTAGAAAATTCTGCTTGACTGTCAAAATGCTCAACTACATTCCTAACATTTCTAACTCGAGGATTAATATTAATTCAGATGCATATTTTTGTCTACAAAAGTGATACACTATGCTTTGAACCAAAATTTTTCAATAATCACTCATATGCCAACTACCAGGAGCATTTGCTTTTGTCTGATTGGTTTTTTGTCTCAGGTGTGCATGTCACAACTGTACGACTGGTGTATATTTTCTGCAATTTCTTTTATCTTGCTGGTAATAGGCCATCAGAATTCTGAAACATTCCTGAAGTGAACAAAGAACAACTATGAAATAGAGGATTAAATGCAAAAGAAATGTAAACTACTGGCTTCAATGGTAAGGTTCCACTAATTCTAAGGATATGTTCAGTATTAAATATTTAAAGAATATTTCTATTACTCATTTTCTACTCAAAATTTTACATGTCTTTTTATCTCTGTATGCATCTTCTCAGCAGCTTTCAATTTTTCTATTTCTTTGAGTTAGTATTATACATTTCAAAACATAAAGGCTTTTTAGAACTGAAAAGGCAATGACAATTTAACAATTTTACTAGAACTGTATGAAAACATGGGGATTTAGACTCTGCATGACATACTTGTCAATTTTGAAAGTGTTATGTAAGTCATGCAAGTATGAAGATGCAATAGTATATTATGTCTAAGGTAGCACTGCCTTTACAGTTTATTTATATGTATATCCTCAAAATGACATATTTATATATATGGAAAAACCCATTCTTTGCCATATGATCATTGGTTATATGTGATTTTTCAAGTAAGTCACTATTGGTGACTGTGGATACATTTAAAATTATAAAAATGGAAGAAAACTTATAGAATAAGTTAACCTATAATTTTAACAAAATCTCTGTGTTTATTTTCTTCTAGTACAGTCAATAGATTATTATCTTGTTGCTACTCCTCTGGTTCAGTGCTTTTGTTTAGTAAATAAGTGGAATCTCTTCATTACAAAAGATGCAAACTGTACAAATTCCATTTGGGTGTTGTAACTATTGGAGTTTTGCCTGCATAAATAAATTGCTTACAGTTTCTCCATCTATAGAGATCCAGTTAACATTGCTTTATGACTTGAATTTCATAAACCAAGGCATTTCAATGTCTCAAAACGTTTTATTAAAATTTCTTATGCTTTCTGGTTATCTCTACTCTAGGCTTTGTGGCTGCTACACTTCTTCATGTCACTATCAGTGTGATGATCAAGGTCAATTTAGCTTCTATAACAACAATCCTTCTCAGCAAGCATTTGTATCTTAAAATTCTGGACAATCTGAAGGCAGATAGAAAAGGGGTTTATATCACAGTAATAAAACCAACAGTAATGGACACTGCAAGAACCATATTTATTTCATTTTTGCAAACTTAAAGCAATTTTACTGTCCTCGAATGTAATCTGTGCATCTCGTCAGTTAATCAGTTCCGCTTTTTTCCCATTTCTTCTCCATTATCTAGTGTTTCTCTCTCTCTCTTTCTCTCATGATCTCAGGAGGAAAACAAAAATGAATCTTTCTCTTTGTCATACTGAAACTTCTCTCTCCTTAAGGTAAGGTCACGATGGGGAGGGTGGGGTTTCTCATCATGAACTTTTAGTATTTATCACTGTAACCACCTAAATCATTTAGTATGCTTATTAAAGAAAATTGTACTTTTTTCTATTTCATTGTAATTAAAATGGGGTTTCATTTCTTTGAAAATAGGAAGTACATATAAGTATTTAAAATTTATTTAAAACAATATTAACTGGTAGAAATAAGTTTTAGAGATCTTGGGGGTAATTGTAAATACAAAGAAAAGTCTGTACTATTCTGAGAAGAACTTAACTTTGCAAGACTATTTTTAACTAATTTAGGTAATAGAATACCTTCTGAGTTAAAAAGAAAAAAAAATTTCTGTTCGAAAGTTTGTTCACGTTTACCAGTGAACTCCAAGAGATCATACTGTTGACTATTATGTATGCAGGTATTTCTATTTAAAAATATAACTTCACACAATAAAAGATAACATATATGAAATAATTGTTTTCAAGACAGTAGCCATCAGGTGATGGAAGACAATGAATGATGCCTGAGAGAGAAGAAATATTCAATGTGGGCCCTTTACAACACCATTAATGTCCTTGAGACAGTTTCCAGGCTTCTTCCAGGAGTTTGTTATTGATCTTAAGTACTATCAAAATGACACGTTATTGGCATTTATTCTGCTTGGTGTTCTCTGAGCTTCCTGAATCTGTGCTTTTGTGTCTGATATTAATTTGGAGAAATATTCAGTCATTATTGTTTCAAATATTTCTTCTGATTTTTTTCTCTCCTTCTTCTGGTATCTCCACTATGCATAAGTTACACCTTTGGTAGATGTCCCATAGTCCTTGGATATTCTGTTCTGTTTTGCAATGTCTTTGATTTCTTTGCCTTTAGTTTTCAAGGATTCTATTTATATACACTCTACCTCAGAGATTCTTTCGTCAACTTTGTCCAGTCTATTGGTAAGCTAATCAAAGGCATTCTTCATTCTTTTGCACTGTTTTTGTTGGATAACATTTCTTTTCTTTTTTTTTTAACATCTTTATTGGAGTATAATTGCTTTACAATGGTGTATAGTTACTGCTTTATAACAAAAACTATATACATAGTTTAGCTATACATATACATATGTTCCCATATCTCCTCCCTCTTGCTTCTCCTTCCCAAACTCCATATCCCACCACTCTAGGTGGTCACAAAGAACCGAGCTGATCTCCCTGTGCTATGTGGCTGCTCTCTATTTTACATTTGGTAGTGTATATATGTCTATGCCACTCTCTCACTGTGTCCCAGCTTACCCTTCCCCCTCCCCGTGTCCTCAAGTCCATTCTCTACATCTGCGTCTTTATTCCTGTCCTGCGCCTACGTTCTTCAGAACCACTTTTTTTTTTTTTTTAGATTCCATATATATGTGTTAGCATACAGTATTTGTTTTTCTCTTTCTGACATACTTCACACCATATGACAGCCACTAGGTTCATCCACCTCACTAAAAATAACATAGTTTTTCTTTTTATGGCTGAGTAATATTCCATTGTATATATGTGCCACATCTTCTTTATCCATTCATCTGTCGATGGACACTCAGGTTGCTTCCATGTCCTGGCTATTGTAAATAGAGCTGCAATGACCATTGTGGTACATAACTCTTTTTGAATTATGGTTTTCTCAGGGTGTATGCCCAGTAGTGGGATTGCTGGGTAGTATGGTAGCTCTATTTTTAGTTTTTTAAGGAACCTCCATACTGTTCTCCATAGTGGCTGTATCAATTTACATTCCCACCAACAGTGCAGGAGGGTTCCCTTTTCTCCACACCCTCTCCAGAATTTACTGTTTGTAGATTTTTGGATGATGGTCATTCTGACTGGTGTGAGGTGATACCTCATTGTAGTTTTGACTTGCATTTCTCTAACGATCAGTGATGTTGAGCATCCTTTCATGTGTCTGTTGGCAATCTGTATAACTTCTTTGGAGAGATGTCTATTTAGGTCTTCCACCCGTTTTTGGATTAGGTTGTTTGTTGTTTTCATATTGACCTGCATGAGTTGCTTGTAAATTTTGGAAATTAATCCTTTGTCAGTTGCTTCATTTTCAAATATTTTCTCCCATTCTGAGAGTTGTCTTTTTATCTTGTTTATGGTTTCCTTTGCTGTGCAAAAGCTTTTGTTTCATTAGGTCCCATTTGTTTATTTTTATTTTTATTTCCATTTCACTAGGAGGTGGGTCAAAAGGATCTTGCTGTGATTTATGTCACAGAGTGTTCTGCCTATGTTTTCCTCTAAGAGTTTTATAGTGTCTGGCCTTACATTTAGGTCTTTAATCCATTTTGAGTTTATTTTTGAGAATGGTGTTAGGGAGTGTTCTAATTTCATTCTTTTACATGTAGCTGTCCAGTTTTCCCAGCACCACTTATTGAATAGGCTGTCTTTTATCCATTGTATATTCTTGCCTCCTTTATCAAAAATTAGGTGACCATAGGTTCATGGGTTTATCTCTGGACTTTCTATTCTGTTCCATTGATCTATATTTCTGTTTTTGTACCAGTACCACACTGTCTTGATTATCATAGCTTTGTAGTATAGTCTGAGGTCAGGAAGCCTGATTACTTCAGGTCCGTTTTCCATTCTCAAGATTGCTCTGGCTATTCAGGGTTGTTTGTGTTTCCATAAAAATTGTGAAATTTTTTGTTATAGTTCTGTGAAAAATGCCATTGGTAGTTTGATAGGGATTGCATTGAACCTGTAGATTGCTTTGGGTAGTACAGTCATTTTCACAATATTGATTCTTCCAATCCAAGAACATGGTATATCTCTCCATCTGTTTGTATCATCTTTAATTTCTTTCATCAGTGTCATAATTTTCTGCATACAGGTCTTTTGTCTCCCTAGGTAGGTTTATTCCTAGGTAATTTATTCTTTTTGTTGCAATGGTAAATGGGAGTATTTCCTTAATTTCTCTTTCAGATTTTCATCATTAGTGTATAGGAATGAAAGGGATTTCTGTGCATTAATTTTGTATCCTGCTAGTTTACCAAATTCATTAATTAGCTTTGGTAGTTTTCTGGTACCATCTTTAGGATTCTCTATGTATAGTATCAATGTCATCTGCCAACAGTGACAGCTTTACTTCTTTTCGATTTGTATTCCTTTTTCTTCTTTGATTGCTGCAGCTAAAACTTCCAAAACTATGTTGAATAATATTGGTGTGAGTGGACAACCTTGTCTTGTTCCTGATCATAGAGGAAATGTTTTCAGTTTTCACCATTGAGAATGATGTTGGCTCTGGGTTTGTCATATATGGCCTTTATTATGTTGATGTAATTTCCCTCTATGGCTACTTTCTGGAGGGTTTTTATCATAAATTGGTGTTGAATTTTGTTGAAAGCTTTTCCTGCACCTATTGAGATGATCATATGATTTTTCTCCTTCAGTTGGTTAATATGGTTTTTCACATTGATTGATTTGCATATATTGAAGAATCCTTGTGTTGCTGGATTACACCCCACTTGATCATGGTGTATGATCCTTTTAATGTGCCATTAGATTCTGTTTGCTAGTGTTTTGTTGAGGACTTTTGCATCTATGTTCATCAGTGATATTGCCCTGTATTTTTTATTCTTTGTGACATATTTGTCTGGTTTTGGTAGCATGGTGATGGTAGCCTCTTAGAACGACTTTGGGAGTGTTCCTTCCTCTGCTATATTTTAGTAGTGTTTGAGAAGGACAGGTGTTAGCTCTTCTCTAAATGTTTGATAGAATTCACCTGTGAAGCCATCTGGTCCTGGGCTTTTGTTTGTTGGAAGATTTTTAATCACAGTTTCAATTTCAGTGCTTGTGATTGGTCTGTTTATATTTTCTATTTCTTCCTGGTTCAGTCTCAGAAGGTTCTGCTTTTCTAAGAATTTGTCCATTTCTTCCAGGTTGTCCATTTTATTGGCATAGAGTTGCTTGTAATAATCTCTCATGATCCTTTGTATTTCTGCAGTGTCAGTTGTTACTTCTCTTTTTTCATTTCTAATTCTATTGATTTGAGTCTTCTCCCTTTCTTTCTTGATGAGTCTGGCTAATGGTTTATTAATTTTGTTTATCTTCTAAAGAACCAGCTTTTAGTTTTATTGATCTTTCATATTGCTTCCTTCTTCTCTTTTTCATTTATTACTGATCTTTATGATTTCTTTCCCTCTGCTAACCTTGGGGTTTTTTTGTTCTTCTTTCTCTAATTGCTTTAGATATAAGTTTATGTTGTTTATTTGTGATGTTTCTTGAAGAAGGATTGTAATGCTATAAACTTTCCTCTTAGAACTGCTTTTGCTGCATCCCATAGGTGTTGGGTCATCGTGTTTTCATTCATTTGTTTCTAGGTATTTTTTGACTTCCTTTTTGATTTCTTCAGTGATCTCTTGGTTATTTAGTAATGTATTGCTTAGTCTCCATGTATTTGTATTTTTTACAGATTTTTCCCTGTAATTGATATCTAGTCTCATAGCGTTGCGGTCGGAAAAGATACTTGATATGATTTCAATTTTCTTAAATTTACCAAGGCTTGATTTGTGACCCAAGATATGATCTATCCTGAAGAATGTTCCATGGGCACTTGACAAGAAAGTGTATTCTGTTGTTTTTGGATGGAATGTCCTATAAATATCAATGAAGTCCATTTTGTTTAATGTATCATTTAAAGCTTGTGTTTCCTTATCTATCTTCATTTTGGATGATCTGTCCACTGGTGAAAGTGGAGTGTTAAAGTCCCCTACAATGATTGTGTTACTGTCCATTTCCCCTTTTATGGCTGTTAGCATTTGCCTTATGTATTGAGGTGCTCTTATGTTGGGTGGATAAATACTTACAATTGTTCTATCTTCTTCTTGGATTGATCCCTTGATCATTATGTAGTGGCCTTCTTTGTCTCTTGTAATAGTCTTTGTTTTAAAGTCTATTTCATCTGATATGAGAATTGCTACTCCAGCTTTCTTTTGATTTCCATTTGCATGGAATATCTTTTTCCATGCCCTCACTTTCAGTCTGTAAGTGTCCCTAGGTCTGAGGTGGGTCTCTTGTAGACAGCATATATACAGGTCTTGTATTTGTATCCATTCAGCCAGTCTATGTCTTTTGGTTGGAGCATTTAATCCATTTACATGTAAAGTAGTTATTGATATGTATGTTCCTATTACCATTTTCTTAATTGTCTTGGTTTTGTTATTGTAGGTCTTTTCCTTCTCTTGTGTTTGATGCCTAGAGAAGTTCCTTTAGCATTTGTTGTAAAGCCGGTTTGGTGGTGCTGAATTCTCTTAGCTTTTGCTTGTCTGTAAAGGTCGTAATTTCTCCATAAAATCTGAATGAAATCCTTGCTGGGTAGAGTAATTTTGTTTGTAGTTTTTTCCCCTTCATTGCTTTAAATATGTCCTGCCACTCCCTTCTCGCTTGCAGAATTTCTGCTGAAAGATCAGTTGTTAACCTTATGGGAATTCCATTGTATGTTATTTGTTGTTTTTCCCTTGCTGTTTTTAATATTTTTTTCTTTGTATTTAATTTCTGATAGTTTGATTAATATGTGTCTTAATGTGTCCCTGTATGGGACCCTCTGCACTTCCTGGACTTATTTCCTTTCCCATATTAGGGAAGTTTTCAACTATAATCTCTTCAAATATTTTCTCAGTCCGTTTCTTTTTCTCTTCTTCCTCTGGGACCCCTATTATTCGAAGGTTGGTGTGTTTAATGTTGTCCCAGAGGTCTCTGAGACTGTCCTCAATTCTTTTCATTCTTTTTTCTTTATTCTGCTCTGCAGTAGTTATTTCCACTGTTTTATCTTCCAGGTCACTTATCCGTTCTTCTGCCTCAGTTATTCTACTATTGATTCCTTCTAGAGAATAGTTAATTTCATTTATTGTGTTGTTCATCATTGTTTGTTTGCTCTGTAGTTCTTCTTATCCCTGTTAAATGTTTCTTGTATTTTCTCCATTCTATTTCCAAGATTTTGGATATCTTTACTATCATTATTCTGATTTCTTTTTCAGGTAAACTGCCTATTTCTTCTTCATTTGTTTGGTCTGGTGTGTTTTTACTTTGCTCCTTCATCTGCTGTGTGTTTTTCTGTCTTTGCATTTTGCTTATCTTACTGTGTTTGGGGTCTCCTTTTTGCAGGCTGCAGGTTCGTAGTTCCCGTTGTTTTTGGTGTGTGCTCCCAGTGGCTAAGGTTGGTTCAGTGGGTTGTGTAGGCTTTCTGGTGGAGGGGAATAGTGCCTATGTTCTGGTGGATGAGGTTGGATCTTGTCTTTCTGGTGGGCAGGACTACATCCCGTGGTGTGTTTTGGGGTCTCTGTGACCAATTATGATTTTAGGCAGTCTCTCTGCTAATGGGTGGGGTTGTGTTCCTGTGTTGCTAGTTGTTTGGCATGGAGTGTCCAGCACTGTAACTTGCTGGTCGTTGAGTGGAGCTGGGTCTTAGAGTAGAGATGGAGATCTCTGGGAGTGCTTTCGCTGTTTGATATTACGTGGAGCCAGGAGGTCTCTGTTGGACCAATGTCCTGAACTCGGCTCTCCCACCTCATAGGCACAGGCCTGACACATGGCCATAGCACCAAGGCCCTGTCAGCCACACAGCTGGCATGGTGAACCCGAGGGCGGACTGGGGTTGGCCAGCAGGATCCAACCAGAGTGCAGTGAAGTTGTGGCTATGGGCACGGCTGCGGCAAGCCTAGGGGGTCATGCTGCCCTCTGCTCGGGCTCTGGGGCAGCTCAGCGACTGTGGAGGTAAGAGATGCCAAATGGGTAGTTAGGGCTCTGCTGGGATCTTGGCTCCATGCCATGTGGCGGGGGTGGGGTGCTAGGCTCTCAGTCACTCGGGGAGAGAGGTGGCGGTGCTGGAGAGAGGGGCGGATTGGGAGGGAGGAAGCAGGGCGTGACCAGGCAGCCCGGGACTGCAGCTTCGCCGAGAGCTTCCACCTTCTCAATCAGTAACATTTATTTTTGCTTCTTTCTTAAAATCTCCAACTCTCTGCTTACATTACCCATCCATTTTTACATGCTGTCTACTTTATCCATTAGAGCTCTTAGCATGTTAATCATAGTTGTTTTAAATTCCCAGTCTGATAATTCCAACATTCCTCCTGTGTCTGGTTCTGATACTGGCTCTGTCTCTTCAAGTTGTTTTATTCCACTGGTGTGCCTTGTGATTTTTTTCTTGATAGGTAGATAGTTTCTTGATAGATAGTTTATGCCATTGGTATGTCTTGTGAATTTTTTCTTGATAGTACCTAGGTGATGTACTAGGTAAAAGCAACTGCTGTAAATCAGCTTTTAGCAATGTGGTGGTGAGGTCTGTGGGGAGAGGAAGCATTCTATAGTCCTATGATTAGGTCTCAGTCTTTTGATGAGTCTATGCTTCTAGACTGTGCACTTCACAACAGTGTCTCAGGTTTTTCTCCTCCCTTTGATGGAACAAAATATCTAGTGTGGCCTGGAATTTGGTATTTCCCTTTTTCCAGGTCAGTTAGCCTCTGATAATACTCCAACAAGTTAGGCTCTGGTTAACTAGATTCCTCTAAGGGAAAGCCTTGTTAAGAACAGGGTTCTCTGGTGTATTTCAAAATGGTCCCTTTTTCCTTCCCCCAACCAGAAGCCACAGGAGATTTTTCTTTGATATTTACTGTGAGAATCTGGTCAAATTCCTGAAGGTAAACCTCACTGTATTGTGGAGATCTCCCTAAGACTGAGTCCACCTGGAGATTTTAACTCTTGGTTTTGTCCACACTGAACCTCTGCAACTCGTCAATTACTGTTGAGGTTCCTGTGGTGGTTCTTCCTCAAGAGCGTCTGCTCTGTTAAGCTATGACTCCCTGTATTCCTTCGTTTGACTCTCCAGTCTTCAGGGCAGGCATTTGTCCTGTGTCTTACCCTAGTTAAGGGATCCAAGAAGAATTGTTAATTTTTCAGTCGGTTTAGCTTTTTACTTATTGTTAGAATGTAGTGGTGACTTCTTACATGCCAGACCAGATACTAGAAATTCCTATCTCACAGTTTTTGTAGGTAGTATTTTTAGGGTCTCTCACAGACTGCAACCAAGATGTCAGCTACGACTGTAATCATTACAAGACAAGATTGTGGAAGGTTTTACTTCCAAGCTCCCTCATGAGGTTGTTAGTAAGATTTTAAGTTCTTGTGGTATTGAAAATTCACATAGAAATGAAAAAATATCTAGAACAGATGAAACAAATTAGGAAAGGCAAGTTGGGTTAACACTACCTGATTTCAAAACTTTTTATAAAGCTATATAGCAATAAAAGAAGTGCAGTATTGAAATTAAGATAAACACATACATCAGTGGAACAGAATATTGAGTCCAGAGGTAAACCCACACTTATATGGACAGCTCATTTTTGAGAATGGTGCAAACACAATTTAGTGGAAAAATAATCTTTTCAACAAATAATATTGGAACAATTAGAAAAACACATTCAAAAAATATGAAACATTAAATTAGATTCAGGGATCATGCTAGGGACCTGAGGAAGGTATCTGCAAACTCTTTCATGTTTTACTTTTATGAACCTCTTTAGTTTGACCCTTGAATTAAATTAACAGCTCTGTGTTTGGGGTTCATGTTCTGGTTTTGATCGATTCTAATTCTTATGCCCTCAGTGTTCCTACTCTACTTTTGCCTCAGAGGTCTTTTTACTGTTTCTGAAAGTCTAACTCTAGCAATCACTATATTAATACTTTATAACTGAATCTGTATCCACAGCTATATATTTGTTTTGTCATATTGAATTTCAACATATTTAGAGCAAAAATAGTGACAAAATATTGAAGAATTCCGTAACTTCGGATCATCTCCTTGTGATAATGCTCATTATTTTTAAAAATCACAAAAAATAAAACTCTTAGGACATCATAGGACACTAAGTAATTTCATGTGAGTTACTTTTTAATCTAGATTAAGCATTTAATTGGGAATTTCTATAACTGAAAATAAGAACATAATTTTAATTAATTTCTAACATTAGGTATATACCTCTTGGCAATTTTCATGAGTTCTTGAGCCTTCTGCCTTTCATGATATTGTAAGGAAACATCTTTTTGTTAAAAATATGTTGAATTTATAAAATACCTGTGGTTTAGATATGATAGTTGTCATCATT
Source organism: Orcinus orca (assembly GCF_937001465.1). Classification (NCBI taxonomy): domain Eukaryota; kingdom Metazoa; phylum Chordata; class Mammalia; order Artiodactyla; family Delphinidae; genus Orcinus; species Orcinus orca. The sequence continues at coordinate 55,176,192 of NC_064570.1, read as the reverse complement.
TTGCTCTAGAAGAAAAACTGCAAATAAAATTTTGGCCTATGGAAATCTAAGCCCTTTATTCTAAAAGATTTTAAGTTTAAATGCCAAGTAGGTCATTGTAACAAAAAATGTTCTGGTCCTATTACTTGGATGTAAACATCTGCTTTGGCTTTAATGTCAAAAAATCCTGAGCTTAGAATCAATATATTCTTTTAAGATAAGAGAAACAGTTTATTGTTGAGAATAAAGAACGGAAATGGAAAGAAAATTTAGTCATTTCAAATGCAAATTTACATGCATGTAATTCTCATTTGTATGCATGCAGTTTCAAAATGACTATGTGTTTGATGTGGAAAGACTAAAAATCATTTGCTACAGAAAAGCATTTGCTACACATACATAGGAATATTATTCAACTTGAAGAAAAATTTACCACATGCATTAAATTGACACTATAGAGGTTGTAAAACAACAACTAATGAATTATTATCGTATGAATTGTATTTGTTTAAGGATGTTTACAATGATAAATGTGTCCACGTAAAAAACATTTCACTCATATGTTTTTATCTAAACTTGCATACATCCCATATATTTTACTTTCATTTTGGTATTCCATGATATAAAAATTAGAAATTGCAAGAAAATCAGACTTGTGTGTTGTTTTTTACAACACTGTATTCTGCATTCTTGATAAGAATCTTTTATTTCTTAACTCCTCAGTCTCTAACTCTAAATATCTAACTGTCTGCAACCAGATGCTCTGTAAAATGTCTTATTTGTTAACTGTAAAATTGCTGTGTCAACTTGTTCAAATCCAAAATACAGTGTGACACATAAGAAAAAATAGAAATGAAGCTAAGGAAACAAACAAGCACATAAACAGAAAAGCCAATTATTATTTCTAAGGAGCAGACTTCCTATTTTAAAAAATATATTTTAAAGTTATTTCTCAAATTATTCAGAATCAACATATCTTATTTTCAACACATCACAGAGAAACAAACATATGTCTGCTTTAAAATTTTTCTTCTGCCTGGGTTACTTTATAAAATAAAATAATATAGTTTAGCATGGATGATTTGTATAGACACTATAATAGGCAATCTGTATTAAACAGTTAAACATTAGGAATAGGAAACACACACAATCGGAAAAGAAAAACACACTTATGCACCTTGCAAATTGAGCGATAGGAACCCTTTTTACCAAAAAACAGTTACACAGGAAAGGTATCACTGAGAGCAGTATTGGTTTAAGAAAAAAAGTCACACAAAAAAATTATAACCATCTTTTAACTAATTCCCAATTGTAGGCAAAAATACTGCTCTATTTCTCTACCTGGAACACCATGGTGAAGCAGAATATTAGACTGAAAGTTAGAAATGAGTACCCTATTTTTAATTCTATCTCATATTATATATACAGGTATAGGTGTGGTGCACCACCCAGATTACTCTTTAAAGAAGGACTTGTCACCCCTCTTGGAATCTGAATTAGGGTTTGACACAGCGGCAGAGAACGACCTCACCCAAGGCCATGCTTTTCCTATGTGGCGCATATCCAACAATGAATCCACAAGGTCAATCGCAATGTTGGAAAATGCTGACAGGTTACATTGACTCCAAACCTCCTCATGAGGATGGTCAAATTTGTCAGGTGTGAATCGGTTTCACCTCTTCCTCTTAGTGCTGCTGCCGCCCTCATCCTCACAGTGTTGATCCTTAATTAATACTTCATATGATAAACTCTTTCTCAGTTTCTGCTTCCTCAGAAACAAACTAGTGACAGTAATTCTCAGGAGTGGTGCAAGAAAGAATGCAACAATATTTGTAACTGGATGTCTTGCCAGCCTCTCTGCCATCATGAGATGATAAGTGGGGCACAGAGAACCCCTGACTCAAGGTGGTGATCCACTTGTTAAAAGTCTCACAAGTAGTGAACTGGCATGGTTTAACAGTGAAAGGGAATGCTTAAGCTGTAGCCATTTATCAGACATTTGAGAGGCATAAGGGAAATAGTAAATATAAAGACAATGGGACAGGATACCTATTTATTGCTAAGTATCATTGATACCTTGAAAAAAGTAATGAAAAGCTGCAGGGGATTAATAGGTAATTAAAGCTAGCGTGAAAGCCAAAGTGTCCCTTTGGCAGTGTGTAAAGTGACTCTTATCCTGCAGCTGGAGGACAGGTAAAGCTGAGGCCAGGCCAAGGACTTAATAGTATGAATGGCTGAGGTCCAGAAAAGGTTAAAAACCCAACTAAATCAGGTTCGCTACGCCAAATTCAGGGCCGGTGTTGGGGAAATATAGGACCCTAATTTGACAGGTGTCCCCAAATGCTGAATCCTTAGATATAACTGCAATCCCTGAGCCTGCAGAAGTTGCCCAGCCCTCCCTATTGAAAGCTAACACTCCCTTTCTATTTAAATGCAGAGGCTCCTTCCTTGTAGGACTGCTGCCCGCAAACGGTTTGGCAGGTTATCAAAATGTTAAATGTAGAATTACCATAGGATTTAGCAATCCTAGCCCTAGATATAATCCCAAGAGAACCCAAAATATATATCCACACACAAGCTTGTATGCTACCTTCACAGTAGCATTATTCATGATAGCCAAAAAGTAGAAATGATACAAATTTCCAGCTGATGAAGGGATTAAAAATTGTGGTTTTGTTATCCATTTGCACAACAGAATAGTCATGCAATGGAATAAAAATTAATGAAGTGCTAATATATGCTACAACATGAAAGGATTTTGAAGACATTAGGCTAAGTGAAAGAAGCCAATCATAAAAGATAGATTGAATGATTCCATTTATTTGAAATGTCTACAAAAGGCAAACTTGGAGACAGAAAGTATATTAGTGGTCTAGATTGGGAAGGGATGATGGTGGAAAGAAATGAGGACTGATAGCTAACAGATATGGGGTTTCTTTTGGGGGGGTGATGCAAGGTTCTAAAATTAGATTTTCATGATAGCTGCATAATTCTGTAAATACACTAAAAGTTATTGAATTGTGCATGGGTGAATTTATGATTTACAAATTATATCTCAAAGTTGTTTAAGAAATGGTATGGAAAGTTCTCATATAACTTTCACTCATCTTCTCCTAATGTTAATTCCTTGAATAATCAATACCAGTAAAGTCACAGACTTTATTTACTAAAGTACTTCTTCAATTCCAGGATCCAATTCTGGATCCCAAACTGCATTTTGTTGTCATGTCTACTCAAGTCTCCTCCAAAGAGCTAGTTTTTCGTTTTCATAATCTATCATTAGAATCTAGTTACTAAGCCCAGCTTACAATGAAAAGGAAGGCAATTGAACTCCCATCTCCTTGATAGAGAGGTAACTGAGAATTCATAATATTTTTTTGAAACTATCAAAGTAGTTAAAAAGTTGGGGGGAAGGTATATTGGAGTATGCAAATAGCTAGTTTCTTTTTAAAGTTTGTCCACTAATTTTGTCATTCATCAATGAATCTTGCCTGCAACAGTTATTACTATGGTGTTCTTATGGTGATTTTTCTATTTCCTCATTTGTCTACATTGTAGGGGAGGGGAAAAATAGCTTTTCCTTCTACCCTTCTTGGTTTTTGGGTGGGGCTCTGTAACAAAACAAAACAGATTAGCAAGAGAAAAGCCTAAATTTATTTAATATCAGTTTTACATGGCACAGAAGCTTTCATAAGAAAATGAAGATCAAAAGCATGTTTATACTAGGTTTGATGAAGAGTAGAAAGTCATGGGAAAATGTGATAGGACAAAAGGGTATAAGCTAAGTGTAGCGACCTGGGAAAAACTTATCAAGGCCTGTTTGTTAAGATTCTTCTTGGCATCCCTTTGTCTTCCGAGATAAGGGTGCTCCTTTTCTCCAGATATAGGAAGGGCATCTCTCACATGAGGCTTTTATGACCCATTTCAGGGAAGAAGGGTGAGGTGGGGGGGAGGGAGTCACAGTGGTATTCCTGCTTCTGTGGTTTTCTCACACTCTTTTAGCTTAAAATATTCAATGTACTAAGGTGCCGTATTTTGGGGTAGTGTGTCTTGCACCCTATCACAGTATTCAACCAAGTCACTCCTTGCGATGTTACAGTTCAATGGGTTTTGACAAATGCATAGAGCCATGTATCCCACACCCCGATAACAAAGAGTAAATTTCCATCACTCTAAATTTCTCATATGAAGCTCCTTTGCAGTCAGCCCCTTTCCTCCTCCAACCCCTGGCAAACACTTATCTGTTTTATATCCATATAGTTTGACCTACTGGATGTGAGTATTACATTGGATATGAGCATATACACATATGCCTGCACCCCTCTCCTCCTCTCCATACACAAGAATGTAGCTTTTGTTCCATAGAAGAGATAACAAGGAGCAGAATCTGAGTTGAGTTTCTTGCCCCTCTTGAAAGGCTGCCATTCCTCTCTCCTATGTCTGTAGCACAAAAGACACCTCTCAGAGTTGTTTCTGTAAAGATTCAGGAAAAAGAGCTTGTATATACTGACCACTCCTTCCAGGGATTTCACACTATCCTGCCAATCTGCACTTGACCTTTAATATTTTGTCAGCAATTCTAGCTAAACTCTAATGTGTTCAGTAGCAGCTATTCCAGTAAGTGTGAATTTGCATCTGTTTTCTCTCTTCAAGCATTGTATTTTCTTAGATTTTGGGCCAGTTATTTGATCTGCTACCAGTTATGATTTTGAAGTTAGTCCACCTCTTTTTCTGTTGCAAGAGAGGAAGTGTCCCACTATTTAGCTCTGCATCTTGGGGTAGAATCCAGAAGTTCTCAGTTCTATAGTTTTTGGTTTGCTACTACCAGTTTACACTTATTATGCAAAGCAGGACTCTATACCCTTAAGATTTGTGCTTAGAGTGAAAATAGATATGTCTAATGCAGCCCCACTGGTATAAATTATACAAACTCTGTCTTTCCGAGTAGAATTTTTCTCACTTCTGTCTGTGCATACATCTGGAAAGTAACATAGCCAAACTAAGTAAGCATTTCTCTATTTTGATTCTTTAAGTCTTTCAAAATACATTTTACTTATCATTCTCTTGCTGTTATTGACCAGTTTTCCATTTTATTTTAATATGAAAAATAAGTGAATGTTTGTGCTTTTCCATTGTAGTATCTGTGGGTTATATAAACTGCAGGAATGTAGCTAGTCCTTCTTTGGGAACTTTTACATAAGATAACGTCGCTGCCTGTGGATATCTTTAGGGATGCCCTCTTTGTCATGTGTGATATAGTTAATTTTGTTTATTTTTTCTTGATTAGCATGGCTAGGATTTTAACTGTTTTATTTTCTTTATTTTTATCTATTTTTGAAATGTCATTCATTTCACATTTTGTATTTACTATTTCTCTTCAATTATTAACCTATGTTTTATTTGCTCTTTAAAATGTGCCTTAACTTTGTATCATACAAATTTTGACATTTGGGGGTTTATTATTATTTAGTTTGAAATATTTGTGACTACTTTTTGGAGCCACAAATATAGAACATCTACCAAGTGTAGGTTGATGCTTTAGATTTTTTATTTTTATTGATGTCTAATTACCTTCAGTATGTACGAGGGTATAATTTATATTACTTAAATACTTTAAATATACTGAGACTTTTTAATGTTTCTGCATAGGGTTAATACAGTCAGTAAATGTTTCCTGTGCACCTTGAAAAAATGTTCTCCTCATTCATTCAGTATTAACTTGTGAATTAGGTCAGGTTTGGTGGATAGTGTTCTAATTTTGTATTACTTAACTGACTTTTTATCTTTTTTAAAAATTATTTAAGAGTGATTTTTAAAATACAGACTGGGAGAAAATATTTGCAAGTGATGCAACTGACAAGGGCTTAATTTCCAAAATATATCAACAGCTCATACAACTCAATAACAACAACAACAAAAAATCTAATTCAAAACTGGGCAGAAGACCTAAATAGACATTTCTCCAGGAAGAACATGTAGATGGTCAACGGGCACATGAAAAGATGCTCAACCATTTTTTAAAGGTTTTGACATTGAATATGTTAGCAAAACCCTATATGACATGAGTTTTCTGCTTGGATCTAATTGATTAAAGCAAGCATATTTAAAAGTAACATTTCTTGAATAAAATTTTAGGGTTTTTTCCTGTATTTTCTAAAATTGATAGACTGTTTATCATTATCATTTTTCCTTTTGGAGAGTCTTCAGCTGTCATCCTAATATCTCAAGAGACTATTTATAGACCAAGCATATTCTTTAGGTGGTATAAATTTCCTGAACTTGACATTTATGTGTCATATCTATAAGAGTTTTATATACATACGAATAGATATACATAATTATATATCTATCTATAGTTTTAGTAATATATACATATACTTTCCTAAGTACGTATTTGTGTGTTTATATATTATAAGCTATTGCCTCTCTCAGCTTCAAATCTACCCTTCTATATGCAACTTCATGATGTTGGGATTGGGACTCTCCAAATCAGTTTCTGTTTTGCCAGCTATTCTTGGTTAATTTCCACTAATAGAAGGAGATTGGTAAACTTGAGAAAGGAGAATGGATTTGCTCCTTCTAGTTTTCTTCCTGTTCCTGTTTTGCTTTTTGTTTGTATAGGCATCACCTTGGCAATGATTCTTCATCCTGGAGGTGGCAGTCTGTTCCCATAACCGCATAGCAGCAGCTGAATCCATTTTGCAATTTTTCTATACCCTTAGAACCAGTCTTATTTTGTTACTTGTAGATCTCAATACCAGTGGGCCAGTGTTCACTTCTTAGAAATCTGGAACTCAGCTCCATGGGGACCCTCTTTGATTTCAGAGATGCCAGCAACAGCATAGCAGCACCACCCCCTTCCTGAGCCTAAGTTTAAGCTCTGCAGAGCCTTCCTGCAGGCTTCTCAGGGTTAGTCACTCCAGACTCTTCCCTTTGCTTTGGTAGCCATATCCTACAATCCCTACATTTGTGTTATTTTGTTAGTGTCTTCTGTTTTTATTATTTGGTGCTTCCACACTTGGTAAACAATTTTTATTTAATATTATTCTGTTAAAAGAGCTGGTATAATTTCTCTGGGCAGGTATTTGAGTGATACACAAATAATTCTTTTGCTGGTATCTTTGATACAGAGTGATATGATACAGCATTTTTCAAATAAGCTGTACAGTGATTAAAATCATTAGTCCATTTAAAATTGCTTAGTAGTTGATTTCAAACTACTATAAGTCCAATGATAATTATATTAGTATATATTTTATCTAACCATTTTAAATTTGGAGTTAATTATATCAGTCTAATAAGGCAGAAGTGGCAAGTATTTTGATGCAGGCAATAGTATTATACAACGCTTAGCTCTGTATGACGTATATTCCTCCCCCTTTGTCAATCACTTAACAGTTTTTGTGAAATTCTAAGTAAAATGAGTCATCTCCATATAATGAATAATTTACATCTTCTTACTGGACTGACAAGAGTACAGTGAAAAATCATCTTTAATTTTGGAAAAATTTTGCAAATTATGAGCCATTTGCTGAGTTTTTATTCCTCATTAAATGATTCTTGTCATGTGTAAAATTCTCATTGAATGCAAATGACAGTATTCACATATTTTCAGATTTGTGAAATAACTTTACATGGAGAGAAAAATTTTATTCCAATGACAATAGGTAATTTGCCTTTCATATAGGTAATCTCGCCTACGGAGGGAAAATTATTGCTAATGTCTGAGTGCAAGCGGTTTTCACATTGTTTAAAGGAGTCAAATTTGTATGTCAGACTAATGCACTTTCCCCCCAAATTTTACAAAAGTAACTTCAGCTATCTGACAGGAAATTATTAATTCTGTGATATACTTAGTGATTCAATAGTTTTCTGTACCAGATGACATTGATTGACTTTGAAATGTAATCAGTAAAATACAGTGTATATATTAACATCTAAGTAACCACGTTTATTATAATAGGAGTTTATTCCACTTGTGTATTTATGTGACGCTGTCAACTTAAGAATGAAATTTCATTTTTCATGATTGTTGTTTAAGTGTGTGAACAAGGGGTTCTAGCTTCCTGGATTATAAATAATAACAAAATAAAACACAGGTCTTTAACTCAAAATAGACTGGCCTAGAAAATGCAAAGTTATCAAATACATGGAAAATTTAGTATTTTTTCACTGTTGTTTTTGAGGATATCTGTTATTTCCTTGATGACCTTTAAAAAACTGCCAGGTGTGCATTCAGTCTCAGTACTACCCATGGATGGTTATAAGAATACCAAGATTTGAGTCACTGTGGTAATCAGAGCACCAGATATGTGTCTGAGCTTCTATTTTATCTTTTGGGATTCTACATTAACAGGCAGATGTTCTGGGTTCCACTCTTGGCTGTAATATGATATTGGATAAGTCATCCTACTTTCAGGCTCAGATTTCTAATATAAACCTGAATTCCTATGACTTTAAGAATTTTTCAAGATTTATATGAAAATCAAATGTGATTATGCATGTGGAAACTCCTAAGAAAATATATAATTATTTGTAAAATTTCAAGTTGTAGAGTTGTGGGAGAAATGACTCTAGGACTTGGTATCAGGTAGCCATTAAGCAGAATCTCTTTTACTTTTCCTTCAGTGGAGATATGACACTATAAATCTCAATTAGTTGATCCCAGGAAGAGTATCAGATACCTCTTGTAGAACCTGTCAAAGTGTCTCAGGTATAATGCAAAAACAAGGACCAGGAAAACAGCATGCCTCTAAATAGACTGCCATGCTGCACAGAGCTGGTCTACACATGGTTTGATAAAAGCTTGGAAAAGGTGATCTTGAACATTTTCTATTCATTTAGACCCATAATTGAGAAAAACTGACTGAAATAAGTTAAGAAGGACTAGCAGCACAGGATGAATACAGGCAGGAACAGGGTAGTTGACTTCAAACCTGATCCAGTAGTTTGCACATAAATTTTCCCAATTATTTCAAAATCAAAGTATCTCTTAGGAATCCAGGGAAACTATTCACTACTACTTAGATCATGCCAGATATCTGTATATGTCTGAAGCCTATCACCTATTACAAATAAAATAAAAATTATTGATGGTATGTGCAGAGAACTCTGAATATCTGTTATTCAGAGTTACAGTACCACTTCATTATAACGGATAGAACATTTTGTGTTTTCATATCCTTAAAATCAAACCTCTGTATAATAAAGAGCAGGGCTTGAGAGAACTATACTCCTAAAAGCCAAAAGAATAAAATTCTTTATGATGGATATTTCTCACCTTATGTAAAATAAATCTATATATTTTTGTATTTAAAACAAAGGTAGTCAAGTTTAGAGGGTGTCGTCTTGAGAAAGATAACCTAGGTTAATTCCTAGATTTGCCAGTGAGAAGCTATGTGACCTCAGGCACCCTATTTAACTTGTCTGAACTTCAGTTTCCTCATCTACAATATGGAGGCAGAAAAGTCCTGTTATATAGAGTTGTGAGGATTCAATTAATTAGCACAGGTCCCAGGTTAAGCAGTAGTAAACGCTCAGTACATGTTAGGTATTAATACTGAACAATATATATATTAGAAAGCACTTTAGAAAAATTAATGCAAATGATTTTCTTAAAAAATTCAATTCTCTTAATGTTTTTGTTTATAAAATTACACTTTAATGTCTGTTTACATTGTGAATTTTTCAGTCTCACCATTCATTTATTTACTTATTTCTTCCCCACCTATTTTTGCAGCATATATAAAATGTGTGATAAGTACTTGCTGAATGTTGAACATGTCACAGTAAGAAGCTCACAGACCTTACCCTAAGGGAGATCAAGAAGCTCACAGTATAGTAGGGAAGATAAACAGATTAACACACATCCAATGCAGATGGTGAAGTCTTTGACAGCTCTATTCACAAGATGTTCTGCGACCTATATTAGCACCTCAGCCTTGTGCAGACTTTAAAGTCCTATTAGAGGAAGTGTCTCTTAGTAACACCAATCTCAAAAAAAAGGAAAACTGTATTTCAAAAAATAAACAGTATGTGAGAAAAGTACATTAAAAATGAAATTAAAATTCTGGGGAAATAGAAACTGAAACAAACAGGAAAAGAATAGTGAAAGATGAAGCTAAAATAGAGATAGAGGCAGTTACAAAGTGCCTTTTCTATGTCACTTAAAATTTTTTCAACTTCTTAACGAGAGTCATTGGCATGTTTTAAGCATAGTTTGTACATATTTTTAAGAGGTCACTCCAGGTCTAAGATAGAGAATGGTTTCGAATGAGAACAATCCAGAACTTATTCTACATAATTAGAATAACAGTACTCTAATTCTGAGGTACTGACAATGGAGAGATGGATTGAAGAATTAAACATCTATTGAGGGACAATCTAGAATTGGTGACTGAAGGAATGTGGAGGAGAAATCACATTATATCTGGTATGACCTGTGTTAAAAATCATATTTCAGGTTCTTTTTGCTAGAGAACACATTATTTCAAAATACAGTGGCATAAAACAAAAATTTATGATTATTTCTCAGGGTTCTTGAGCTAGACTGGGCTCAGCTGAGCAGTTCACACTTAAGATCTTGGTGACAGACAAATGGCAGCTATGGCTGAAATCATCTGGTTGTTTATGCTTATATCTGACACAAGGGCTGTGATGACTGAACTAACTAGGAACTTTTAAGGCATCCCTCTTTCTCTCTCTCTCCCTGTAAGTCCTCTCCACATGCTATCTTAGCTTCCTCATAACATGGTAGCTAGACTTCTTCCCTGGAAGTTGGATTCCCTCAGAGATACTATTCTGACAGATAAGAAGTGGACACTGCCCTTAATTCCAGGGCCTGGAAACGGGCATATTATCACTTTTTCCATATAGGTTGATCAAAGCAGATACCAAACCTACCCATATGGAAGAGGAAGGATCACTGTCTCTGACTCTTTATGGGAAGCATGCCAAGGAATTTTTTTTGGCCATTTTTAATTCACCATACCCATTATTGTTACTATTTTATTTCTTGAGAATCAACTGGAAAAGGGGAGTGATAGAACATGAGGGTACTTGCCAGTTTTCTAGATATTGAAATTTTGAAAGGGAAAGTGGTTTGGAAAAGAAAATGAATTCTATCTGGATAACTGTCAGACTACCTAGTAGAGATACACAATCGCTGGATTTGGATCTGAAGACCAGAAATTGGGATCTCCTTTGGAGTTAGGCTTTACAGTTATTCATCTACACATTCTATAAACAGCAATTGAAGATCTGGCAGTGGAGGTGAACACTCTAGGAAATTAGAGAGATAAAGCAGATTAGGAGACCCAAGAAGAAATGGCAGAAGAAATGGCCAGGTGTTTAAGGGCTGGGCAAAAGTGATGAACACTGGGGAAAAAATGGTCAGATATGTAGGTAGAAAGGGAAGAGAGTCTGTTATCATAAAATCCAGGGTTAGAAAGCATTTTATTAAAAATTAAAAGAGATTGTCATGAAAGTTTTAGGGAATCTTCCTTTACTCTGGGTCTGAATTAAGACAAATTCATAACATTTATGACTGATATTAAGGTTTCTTTTAGATTGGAACTGGTTTTCAGAACCTGAGAATATTATTGTGTTTGGAAAATGTTCATTTGAAAAGTAAGCTTTGCTGTGTTTGCACTTATTTTCTTTTTAATTTTACTATGGCTTTTAAATATGTCTACCTACATTTATATCCATAACTTTATCTGGTCCATCAATACTTTCTTATAATTTTGTGAGTACAGAAAAATGAAAAAATCATAGGGTGTCTGACAAATTTTTGTGATAAACATTTTAAGTGTTAGAGCTTTAAAAGCCTTGAAGTTTCTTTAAAGCACCCTCTTAGAGGTTTTTCTTTTAACATTTTAGACACATTTGGCTTTTCTAAAACTAGGTATCAAGACAAAGAGATTCTGCTGAACATCATGTGATATCTAATGTGTCATGGGAGGCTTTTCTGCCATTTCTGAGAAATCTCCTTTTTGGGTATGATCTTTCTTAGAATAGAAAAAGATTTACAACCCTAATACAACCTGCAGTGAAATCTCATTGTACCATTCCAGAATTACTTATAAGTCTCATTAGAAGTCATCCTTGTTTCTATGTGAATAACAACTATGATAAACTTTCATGAAAGTAAGAAAATATGAGTAATAAAATGAATTCATTATAGTGAATATTTAAAGGTTAACAACATGAAAAGTATGCTTTATTTTCTTAAATATGAACAGATTTGTGGCTCTGGAAGTAAATAATTAGTCTTACTTTATATACTGGCTGCCATTGACTTATGCTGTTATTGACTTGGGTTGTCATTGATTAGCTCATGTATATATGTGTATATATATATATATATATATACACACACACATATTTTTGTATTCTTTTTATGAGTATATATGTGTGTATGTGTGTGTGCAAGTATGTGTAAACTTCAAACTAAAATTGTTAGAGTGTAACAATTTAAAATATATGGCCATCTTTTTCTAAAGGAAATAATATTTGTCTTCTTAATAAGAATAACTATGAAATAAAACTCTAACAACATCTTATATATTTCTTTTTTTAGATGTTTCAAGTAAAGACATAAAGTTTAATTATTTTTTTAAATGTCTTAGAAATAAAACATCTAAATATTCATTACCAGTAGCTGAAATATTTGTCTTAGCTCTCAGTTTCAGTATTGGTCCAATATGTAAGCACTGGTAGGTAGAAAAATCTTCACAAACAAAAGTCTTTATGTACAAATTGTATGAGGTCATATAATAGAAAATATGATCACACTGAAGGGAAAATTTACATTTAATAAAATGGTAATCAAGGAAAAAATTAAAAACAAATATATCCAGATTTAAGATGTACTTGATGATTTGATTTCCTTATAGCAAGAAATCTTTTATTATATTATCCATTTATTAACAGAGTAAGATTGATACCATTGTTCAGAAGTGTTATTTTAAATGGCATCTTAATTAAGATAAAACTTACATTATTAAATTATTTTTTCATAGTGTAGATAATTAGCAAACTATTTCCAGCTCTATTGCTCTATCAGCTTTGTATCATGTCAACATAGCTTGGAGGCAGAGCCTGGAGAATGCAACACGAATATGTTTACAATTAGACTCATAAACAGGGAGTGAGTGACCTCCTCACATTCCCTGATAACATGGACCATCCAACCTCTCTAAAGGAGACACCAGCAGTTCTGAGATGGAGCCTAACAAAAATAGCATGGGATGAAATTCATTATGAGGATGGAATTTATCAAATAGATGCTGCATCCATGCCAGTACACATTTGATGTTTTAAACGTCCAGGTTAAGACATGGGGTGAACAATCTTGAGCAATCTGTGATGGTGTTCTCCAATAGGAGAAATTAGAGTTATGTTTCAGAGAGGGGACACAGTTTAAATTTGAAGACTGCAACAATGGTACTATAATAGAAGTGGTGACCAAATCATGGGAGAATTTTAGAATAGGCCTTTAAGAATAGACATGTGTAAAAAACAGTCTGTCATCTTGTTAATATGACCTCTTTGTAATTTTTGTCTGAATTTTAAGAGTGAAAGAGAAGATAAACCAACTGAAATATAAGTTGCACCAAGTATGAAAGATGGCACAGGATGACATAGTATGAAAGAAAGTTTTTCACCCATGGTGAGAAAGATGGTGAACATAAGAGCAAAAAGAGAGAGGCTGATCCTGTTATCATTGTAGTATAGTTTTTTCCATATAAAACCAATCATACACCAAGTTGACAAGAACCAAACTGTGGAAAGATAGATTAATGAACAGTTTTTAGTAGAACCCACAGTAAAAAGATGAATACCTATTGTAGCCAGCTTTGGTTTTTGTCTGCTTTTTTGTTCACATTGAATCAAGCTCATAAGTTTGTAGGGTTACAAACACATAGTAGGCTAGATTTCCATAAATGAAAGGTAGATTTAAAATAATTTCATATATATCTCTAACAGTTAAAAAATTAAAATTTATTCTAAATGTCAATAAAGCATTCAATATGAAAATGAAATTTGATCAATTAAAAATAGGGAATGTAGTCACAACCAATTGTGAATGAAATTCAATTGATAGGGTCCAACTGATATTTTTTTCCCTAATTTATTATTAGGAAAATAATATTCAGTTCTTATAAGCTTTGATTGCATAAATGATAGATATCTCAGACTTTGAGGTTGTTGAGAATCTTCCAAAGAAGATCTAAAGTTTTGATAGACTTTTTAAAACTATCTTATTTAAATAGTCACTAATTCAGAATCATTTTATGAATTATCTTTTTCCTTCATCATTATCATAATTTTTTATGAAACAACTTGGAATATGTTTTGAAAAGAAATCAACTCTACTACTGACTTTCATATACACAAAAGCAAGATTAGATCATATCTTATCATATATCGATCATGTCTTATCAGGTATCATGACTACGCAGTTTGCAGTTTTCAGAAGTTAGAATAAACAACATTACATCATGAACAGTGATAGTACAGCAAATAGGACCACTGTGTGACTTCACAATCATATAAAAGATTATCTGTAGAAATATTTGAATTATAGTGAAGACTTTTCTGTGATTTCCTTTAAAAACAATTTTCCTCATGCTTGTTTTCCTTGTGTTTTTAAATATTTCCAAACCACTTCATTCCTAAGGCCATTAATTAACTGTCAATAATAACAAACACTTCTCCCTCTCTTTGTAGTGAGATCACAGTGTGACAGCTATATGACAGCATTTGAATTACAGGAAAATGAAGTAGGTTGTCTATAGTCATATAGTGCAAAAACTAAATGGATTATGAACCCAGAAAAAATATGGCTTCAGAATTCATGCTTTTATCACCTGTGATTGTTCATCTCATTCCATGTGTTAACTTGGCTATGTTATGACACCCAGATATGTGGTCAAACATTATTCTAGATGTTTCTGTGAAGGTAATTTTTAGATGAAATGAACACTCAAATCAAGATGGCCTTGTCCACTCAGTCAAAGGCCTTAATAGAAAAAGATGCCGTTTCTGGAAAAAGAGGGAATTTTGCTGGAAGACTGCCTTTGGACTCGAACTGCAGCTCTTCTCTGGGTCTACAACTCACCAACCCACCATGCAGATTTTGAACTTTCCAAGCCTCTGTAAATGTGTGGGACAATTCCTTAAAATCTCAATCTCTCCCTTCCTTCTCTCTCTCTCTGGGTCTCTCTCTGTGTCTCTCTTTGTCTTTATCTCTTTTTCCTCAGAATCACTGTAGACCAGGGTTGATGTATCTTATGCTGCTCTTAATTAAGCTCCCTGTTATCAGTGAGAATGAGAGCACTTCAGAATAGCTCAGACTAACTGGCAACACTTAACTGTAAGAGGTACGTACAATGAATGTGATGGATAAAAAGGACAGAATATAATCCACAGCAACCTGACCTAGAGGGATCTGTGGTAATTTGAAGAAAACATGATGCTTCAGGATGCAAGACAGATGTGGACCCCATACAAATATTTCCTGACATATAATACCAGAAAGATCTCTGGCTGTGCCAGTTTTCAGATGTAAACAACTTCTGAGACCTAGAGCTCATTGGTTTAATGGGAGGCTTGGTCACCTTGAAGAAAGGCCCTATAATCCCACAGGAAGCATATACCATACTGGTCAATAATTTTTCTCCAAAGGAGCTGACAGCTGTTTCTTATAGTAACTAAATACTAGGAAAATTGAATACTCAGATCTTCACAGGGCTATTGGATGCAGATTTTAAGCCGACACTGAACTGATACCAGGAAATCCAAAAGTCATGAGCCCTCCTCATCACTTCACCCCGTTTAGAGTGATAATTCAAATTCCAGTCCAACTCCATCTCATAATTTTTCCAGTAGGTCTGTTGACCTAGGCTATTTCTATGGTCTCTGAATGCATGATCAAGATGAATATAGTTAAGTGCTCTCAGAATCTCACTTTGTTTTCTTGACTTACAGATTTCAGAGCCATTATTGTAGAAAAGGCTCAGTAGAAATCCACGATACCTCTTACCCCTGTCAAAATAGAGTACCAACAGCAACACTCAGTGAAATGGCACAGTACAGTGAAAACTTCACAAACCTAAAGGATGCAAGGACGATAGTCCCTGACATATCCCCACTTAATTCAATACTTTGTCCCCTGAAAAAGCAAATAGATCAAAGCAGATGACAGTGGTCTATTCTAACTTTAACCATGTGATAGCCACAATCATAGCTGCTCTAACGAATGTAGTATCTTACTGAAACATATCACACAACCCTGAACCTTGGCAAATGGCTATTGGTGTGTTGTTATCAACCCCAACCCAGAATGGGAATCAGAAGCCATTTACAATCCTTTAGGACAGACAGCAGCACACATTTACTAGCCTTAGAGCTATATTAATGTTCCTTCTCTGTCACAGTAAAGTATGAAGAAGGCTAGATCCTGTAGTCAATGTACAGAACATCATGTATGTCATCCATACTGACAAAAACTGAATCAATTTTGGGGCTTTGAGTAGGCCAATAGCAAGAGAGGAAACTGTATCCATTCCAAATTATGGTACTAAGTAGTACTGTCACTTAAACCATATGGCTTTGTAGATGCCATGATGCTAGAAAAACATCTACAGAATCAGGGTACCATGTGGATATTTATAGCACAGACTTCTGGGATTCTCAAGCAGTGTCATGATTTGTGCAACGGAGAATTATTCTTCAATTCAGTTCTTGGATCTATCATAGACTCATAAGCCCTTGACATTAGCCTTGAGTCTTTCGGTGACTAGAGGACATAAAGATGCCCACAATGAAATGCCTATTTTCTGAAATACCAAATAATAAGTTTGAGTAGACTTAATACCAATTCATCATACAATGGAAAGAGAGTGTTTGAGGTATAGCTCAGGCAATTAGAAAGGACAAAGTATATTACATAAATAGGTGTCCTAAACTCACATGTCATCTCTGTTGCATTGATATTTATCCCTCACACTTTACAGGTAGTTCCCTAAGACCAGATATCAAAGAAGGAAAAATTCTAGGTCCATTTAATGGCTAAGTTAGTTCAATATATTGGTGTGAACTAAATATACTTTTTCAACATTATTGGTCTGGAACCTAGGAATGGAAATTGTAACAGCTCCTCTCAGTGACACATTGGGGAACTTATCCCCACTATTTTAGACTGTGTTAAAATTTTATTTTTGACTTAGTTCCTAGGTTTTAATTTCTTGGGGCTTTGATTTGTTGGAGACAGGCTTTTCTACTTGGGAATACAGTAAGGGTTCAACCTGGTTACTTTGGACAGTTTGCACCAAAAATCTGAAGGCAGACAAGTTATTCCTACTTTGATAGAGGTAATTGACTCTGATTTTCATGATGAAATAGAGCTGTTGCTATTAAATCAGGAGAAGGAAGAATAAGGCTGCATCTCTGGAGATTTACTGGTGTGCTTGTGCATGCTTCCATTTATGGATATAACCATAAAGAGAAAATTATAAGCACCAGGAACTGGCAACAGCACAGTTACCTTGGAGAAAGAAGTCAGGGTCATCTTACTGGGCAAACTACTTATTAGCAGAAGTACTGACTGAGGTTGTAGGAAATCTAGAATGAGAGGTAGAAGAGAGAAATGATATATATAAACTATGGCCACAGGATGAACTGCATACAGGAAACTAACTTCTCAACGGTTTCTTCAATTATCCTCTTTTTTAAACTGCAACTGGCTACAAGTATCAGTGAATCAGTAAGTAAAGAAAGTGGATCTGAATTTTGCAAGAAGTGAAATGTAGCAAAACATAATTACTGATGGTTTCCTATTCCAAGTACTGGTATGTATCCAACTAAAAGCATATCTGACAGTGAAAATTTATGGTCTATAAGTGCCTGAGAGCTGACAATCCCAGGAGAAGCCCTCAAATAATGAAGGAAGGAGGTGATGGGTAAATACCACAACTTTTTTGACTTTAGGTGGGATAATTCTGAGGTGAATTTTATAAGTCTCTCCAAGGGGGAGATAAAACCCTATTTTTCCAATGTGTTAACTTAATTACTATCATAACCTTGAATGACTATATCGCTCCCCTAGTCCCTCACTGTGCTCCTGAGATGATTTCTAAATAAATTATTTACTCTATACATGTCATTTTGGACTAATAGGCTTAGAAACCCATCAAGTGAAAATGTCTCTCTAAAAAATTCTTCGATAGCTATAATTGCTATAGGGAGCATAGTCTACCTAGAAAACTGATAGAGTTGAACTCCTTTTCTTGAAATTTTTTATTAGATTGGATTAGATTAAATTCCCTTGACTTGAAACTGAAACTCTATCTACAGAGGGATAGAGATATAATTTTTGACCTATGAAACAAAAGGAAATCAACCTAACCTTCCAAAATAATGTTATTAAAGTGTCCAGAGATTAGATAAATATATGCAAATATCTTTATGCATTAAACAGAAAATTTAATGGAAAATGATTCCCCATTTCAACAGCAACACCAACTATAAAATACCTAGAAATAACAGTAAAGAACATTGTTTAAGATCTGTATAAAGAAAACAGCACAATTTTATTATTACAAAAAAAGTCTAATAAATTTGAGTTAGGTATAAGGAAGAACCTATATTTCAGAATGGGTGTACATGGTGTATGTGAATTGTAGTTTCACTATATAATAAAACTTAAGGTTACCAGAAATCTGATTATTAAGACTTGAATGACCGGCCAAGAATTTTGGATTTTAGTTTGGCGTCTTGGGAATGGGTTTGATCATTTCTGAATTTTAGAAAGGTTTGGAATTACATAGTCTAATTTGGAATATCAAGAAGCTACAGTAGGTAAAACAAGTTCTATGTGACAATTACATAATTATTATTGGTATAGATACTAATAAGAGATTCTATCAATACTAATAAGAGAAGCTGATAATAGAAATATTATTTTAAGAAGGCAAAATACTCTGTTTCAATTTTCCTAAACCTATATGTGTGTGTGTGTGTGTGTGTGTGTGCGCGCGCGTGTGTGTGTGTATAAAATTTTAAATGTAACCATTATTGACTATATGGCTTTTTCTCTAAAGCTCATAATGGCCAGCTCTCCAAATATATTCTATGGCTCAAAGACTACAATCAGTCTTGCTATGGCTATTGATAGTTCTGATATCCAGAATAGTATGGGTGGCCCTGCTTTAGCAGAAAACTGCCAATTCCCTCAGTATCTGTGAAGATCTCAGAACTGTTTTCTATTCTCCTGATGTGATTATGATTTTCTTTAAATTGGGGTAGGTGGAAATATGTTACCAATGAAGAATGGAACATTCTACTTCATTCCTAACTAAGAATTTCATTTTAACACCATCTTTGCACATTAAAAACTAAAATAAAATCCCTTGAGGGTAAATAAAAGATGTCTGGGCAGAGATAAAATGTAAAGCATTTGAAGATGATTCTAAAATTCGGGATTATGTATATATGTATAAGAAAAATCTGGTGCAATGGCAATAGTCCCTTTGAACTTGCATAGAATAGATAATTTAAAAAAATTTTTTAATGAATCCCCAAATTAGATTCAATTTTCTAGATAGTCAACAAACTAAAGCAGCACTTTCCACATTGTGTAGCTTTCTTAGGTATACATGTGATTAATACATATAACACCAAATCAGTTAGAAGCGTTCATTCAATTATTAGCTTTTGTGGTACACTGAAAAATATTTTCCATAGAATAACATTTGAAAATTTTAAGTCTCTTTGACTATTTTGTTTCTAAAAAATAAATGCCTATATTTCTGCTCTGACATGTAAATAGTGTGGATGTTAGCACTTCCATCCTCATGATAAAAAATGCTAAACAAGCTGAAAAACAACTCAGAGAATTGAGGTCAAAGGGCAAGTTGCTGCCCACAAACCTGAATAGACTAAGATATGGAGGATCACAGAAAATCACAACTTACTTGGAGCAGAAGCCACTGCTGGCACCAGTACAAGTAGGCAGACTTAAACTGTAATTGAAGAACTGCTGGCAGCTCAGTGTGGAGTATCTTGAAAGTTATGACCTCTGGGGATCCCAGTGTTAGGCAGGCCACCAAAATTCCATGAGTTTTACCTTCAGGATCCCCACCAGCTTCTCACTGTGAAAAAAAAGAAAGGAAAAAAAATCCCTTAGTTCTTCCTGTGTATAGTCTTTATTACCATAACTTTATAATAAGATTTGAAAGTGGGTACTCTGAGTCTTTCATATTTATTTTTCTTTCCTTTTTCTTTTTATAAATTTACTTATTCAGTTTTGGCTGCATTGGGTCTTTGTTGGTGTGCACGGGCTTTCTCTAGTTGTGGCGAGCAGGGCCTATTCTTTGTTGCGGTGTGCGGGCTTCTCATTGCAGTGGCTTCTCTTGTTGCAGAGCACGGGCTCTAGGCACAAGGGCTTCGGTAGTCACAGCAGGCAGGCTCAGTAGTTGTGGCTCACAGGCTTTAGAGTGCAAGCTCAGTAGTTGTGGCATGTGGGCTTAGTTGCTCTGTGGCATGTGGGATCTTC
Source organism: Orcinus orca (assembly GCF_937001465.1). Taxonomy (NCBI): domain Eukaryota; kingdom Metazoa; phylum Chordata; class Mammalia; order Artiodactyla; family Delphinidae; genus Orcinus; species Orcinus orca. Next base: position 55,155,653 of record NC_064570.1, on the reverse strand, counting down.
TCGGACCAGGGCTCAAACCCGTGTCCCCAGCGTTGGCAGGTGGATTCTTAACCACTGGGCCACCAGGGAAGTCCTATTTTTCTTTTTGAAAAGTTGTTAAGGCTATTCAAGGTCCAAAAATATAGTGGGAATTTGACTGGAATTCCATTGGCTCTATACATCAAATGGGGAAGACTAGTATATTAGTGATATTGAATCTTTAAGTCCATAAATAAGGGTTTTTTTCCTCCATTTAACTAGGAATTTTTTTTTCTTTCATCAGTATTTGGAATTTTCTTTATCCTATTTTACTGAAGTACAGTCGACTTATAACATTGCATAAGTTTAAGGTGTACAACAAGATGGTTTGATATATGCGTATGTAGTGAAATGATTACCACAATAAGTTTAGTTACCATCAATCACTTCACATACTTAAAATTGTTCATTCCTGTGATGAGAACTTTTAAAGTCTAGTCTCTTAGCAATTTTCAAAGATACAGTACAGTATTGTTACCTACAGTCATCATGTTGTACACTACATCCCCCAAACTTATTTATCTTATACCTGGACATTGTACCTTTTGACCACTTTCATACATTATCCTGCCCTAAGCCATACCTCTGGCAGCCACCATCTTGATCTCTGTTTTTATGAATTTGTTTTTTCAGATTCCATATATAAGTGAGATTATGCAGTGTTTGTCTTTCTCTGACTTATTCCATTCAGCATAATATCCTCAAGGTTCATCTATGTTGTTGCAAATGGCAGGATTTCCTTTATTTAATGGCTGAATAGTATCTAGATCTCTATATATATTCATCTGTTGATGAAATTGTTTGTTCTATTCTTTTTTTATGAAAGAGTGCTAGCAACACTTCTTCCAGATCTCTAAAATCATGGTGGAGGATGGAAATTCATATATACATTTTATTTAGTTTATGAATCAAGATTGAAACATTAATGTAGCTCATCAGCCACATATAACTGGATTCAATAAATTTTGTCTATTAGGATAATTTTTCCTTTTGTTTACTTTAATATGTAATTTATTCCATGAGTTTCACTTATGTTGCTGTAATATCTTATGGTTTGCAAAATAGGAAGCCTAATCTTAAAATATTCCTGTATGGTAGGAGTATTCTCATTTTAGATAAAGAAACTGATGCTCAGGGAGGAAAAATTTTTGACAAAGTTTACCAAGAAAATATACATTGAAGTTTGAAAATGAGCTAGTGCTTCCAAAACCCATGTCATTGTTCCATACTTATTCTGTGTTTTATGTAACAGTGCACTGTAAACATTATAATAAAAATGAAGATTGAATGTATAACAACATGTTTATAAAATTAATATACAATTAATTAGCAATTAGACTTTATATCTGTGTTATGAGTGCTTTGGGGATATAAAACTCTTCATGGATAAGAATCTAATCTCGATATCAGAAAACCATTCTATGTATCATGAATATTGGTATCAAGCATGATATATTTAAATGAATCTCTATCAATGTGAAATACTTTGTCATTGACAAATGATGGGCTATATAGGAAATTAGTATTTAGGAAATAAAGATATAATTTTAAAAATCCTTGCTTTCTTACTAGGGGAAAAAAGGTTGAAGTAACTGTAATATTAAATTATTTTAAGAATTAATTAAATAGATTACTAAAAATAAAAAATGGAAATACTTTCCTAGAATTTTATTCTGAATGTTCTTCTAAATTGAAAATATATTACTATGCTAGATATCAAGCCTCCAAGGAAAGCACTTAACAGTTTCACATTTCACTGACTAGTGTTTGAGATAGTTACTTTAAATCATAGCAGGACACGTGGAGTTAAATGATTTTATCTTGGCTTGAGAATTAACCAACAGCTGAACACTTTACCTGCAATCTCATTCAATGTGATTTTAATGGACTAGCTCATGGTGGGAAAATGCCATCACAATTAAAATGAATCTCTTAGGTTTATAAATCCTTGTAGAGACTAACTCAAGAAGGATATCAACAGAGGTTACAAAGAATATTTCACTTGAAAGTGTCTGTAATACTCTGCATATGTGACATTTTTTATAAACTCTTACAGTTTATTATATTTTCTATTTTAATATGCAGTAATCATCAACTAAATATTACGTGCATATTTTAACAAGTGCTATAGACCTAATGCTAATGCTCTTACCTTGAAGAGGATTATTTGTAGTTCAAGGCTTTAAACTACTCTCTAATATGTAGAATTCTACACTGAATAGTTTGCCCAAGTGTTCCGAAGGCTTTGACTTTGCAAGATATTGCCATCATTAGCATCAAACTTCTGGATCAGAAACGAAAACCACAATGCCCTATGTTGTTCATCTATGTTGTTGCAAATGGCAGGATTTCTGAATCTAGGTACTGAATCTAGGTACTATTCAGCCATTAAATAAAGGATTCTAGAATTAACAAAATCATCGAGGCAGGTTCTAAACAATTTTTTTCTCATTAAAATTTTAGCATTATTTATTTCAACAGTGTTTAAAATTGTTTTAATGGCAGTGGTGTTGAGAGGATCAATAGATATGATATCAACAGATTTAAATGAAGAAGTGGTTGAAAATTCATAAAGATTACCTTGGTAATAACACAAAGGCAGGAAAGACAATAAAGACACGTTGCTAGAAGTCTAAATCTGAGTTATCCTAAGTATTTAATTGGAAAGATACTTGAGACTATAAAGATAGAAGGTCCTGGACGAGGATAAGAAATGAGGTACAGAATTAAAGGAGGTATTCTCAGATTCTTGAAAGTGAGTGCCTCCTTAAATTTTGGGTCCTAGGCTCTTGCCTTTCCTCACCCTAGTCCTGAGCAAGAAAAGTTGAATTAAATACTACACAGATTTCCCAAGTTTCGATATTTCAAAGGACTCACGAGGCTTCCCAAAGCATACTCACATAATGCTCTTTATTTAAAGTGAAAGTATCAATAAGACACAGCAATAGAAAGAGAGTACAGGCAAGTTTTGGAGGTCTGAAATATATTCAGGTACAATCTCCCCAGAATCCTTAATGCACATGGGCCAGGCTTCAACATCAGTTGAGGCATCAAGATCTGTGCAAGGAATCTGGGTCTCATGAGCACTCAAGGCAGAAGTAAGGAAGGGGGATTACACATGTCTGGCAATGTAGTTAAACATTGCCATATCTCATAGGCTACACCAGGTAAAAACCATCAGTAAACCAAGCCCTAGGAGTGTCTAGGAGCTCTTTAGACTTTAAACTACACATGATAAATCCCACAGAGCTTATCTTGGTCAAAGCCAACCTCCAGTATCCCCAGAGATAAGGATAGAATTTTCCCAGACCAGCTGAAAATCAGCTCTATCCTACACATACTCCAGTATGACTCCCCCGACCTTAGGGCTACTAGGCAGAAACATTTTAACAGATGCCAGCAGGATTGCAAATTGGTTTTAAACCAATCTTAAGCATGCATGTGAGATCTTGATAGTCCTAGATGTGGCCCAAGGCTTATATCAGGAATAAATTAAAGTAATAATAACTGACTACAGGAATTTGAATTCTCTGGACAGTTATCAAATTTTGCCTTTTCATTACTTTTGGTCCCTTCCTCATACACACACCTTTTACATGTCCTACTGAAGAATTCCAAATTTGAAAAGCTGCATTATGCTTAGCCATCTGCATTATGTTCAATGTTGAGCATTCAGTGGTTTGATCCTTAGAAGAGGTTTCTTTGGAAAATGTTTCCAAAATCATGTATTACCTTTGAACTCTTGTACGTATTTATTTGCTTTTTTAGTAGGTAAAATGAAAATAAAGAAATTAACCATAACCAATTTAAAATGGTTAGTAAACAAATAGGGTGAAACATTTAGATGAAATAGGACTGTTTGTAAGGTAATAACACATGTGGAGAGTTTAAATGCAAAAACAGAATGCCATGAGAATTTCCATATTGTTTATGATCCCTGATTTCCAGTATGGTATATGTAAACATGCTCTGAAAAGTATTTTTATGTTCTTCTCTACATCACTAAGACAAATTAATGAATATACCACATTCCAATTTTGAAAGTAAAGTATAACAGTATGATTGAAACTACTCTGAATTTATATTTTATTCATAGACTGCCTTAAGAATTATTTTTATAAGCATCTGTTCAGATATATTTTTACTTTTTATTAACATATTCAAAGAGTAAAAAAATTTTGTCAGGAAAAGTTTTATTACATAAATGTATATAGTATCAAAGTACATATTTATTATTTAAATTATAGTGAGGTTACTAAAGCAAAAATGTAGACTTGGAAAAATGTTTTGAAATTACATATTTCTATAAAATTATTTAAAGTAATTGAAGTAGTTCTTCAACATTAAAATGATAATTATTTTGTTCATTTAAATAAAATACTGCATAGACATAGATATATATAACATGATGGAAAATTTCATTGATATTATAAAATCAGAGTATAATGAAAAAACTACAGAAATACACAAAAACAGTAAATTATATTATAAATTCCTGGTGAATGATGTCAATAAAACCACAAAAATGTTTTGGAATCTGGAGGATTTGAAATGACTCACAAATGTGTAATAATGAACTACTCTTAGAACTATTCAAACACTAAATATGTACTGCTTGTTAATCATTTATTATAGTTTTAATTTAAAATTTTTACCATTTTATTTTAAACCTCATTGTCAATATTGGGTAATGTCTTATTTAAAGATGAAAAAATCTTTAAGTTTTATAATTTTCATTAAAAATTTGAATCTAAATTACATAGCAGAGAAAAAAATTGGAAATATAATTAATTTTTTTCATGAGATAAAATTATTTCTATTAATGTTGGAAAAAACTTAAGTAGGAACTATAATATGTTGATATAATTTTGAATTATCTGAGTTATTTTATTTAAATAGTGCCTCATCCTTTCTCAGTTTTCTAGACTTGATTGTTGGGGGACTTCAATGGAAAAGGAAATTATGCATATTATTCTGTTAAGTAAAATAAAAATGTATAACATAATACTATTTCTGTCAATGGATTTTAGACACTTGGTAGTTCAGGTTTAGTAGCAACATATTAATTCATCAGTTTTTTTTAACTTTTCTACATATTATTCCTTAACATCTGGAAAAAATTTAAAATCTATCATAGTAAATATTGATATCTAAGAATGTCTTTTAAATTTGTTACCAAAAATCTTTTGTGTGCCTCAGTGTGTTAGTTTTATTATGCCCATGAATAGATTAAATCTGTATACTTAAAATAAAATTAAAGACAAAATGGTACAGAACTCCTGAACTGTGGAGTTTTTAACTTTATAAACTACCAAACATACAAACTGCTATCAACTGCCTTTTGTATATAAGATCTGTAAAAACGGCACTCCTTATAATAAAGCCCCAAATCCTCCTCTCTATGACTAAGATAAAACACTGAATTGAGACATGGTTAATGTATTAATTTGATGAATAGAATTTATGCTCGTCTCACTCAATTTTGACCTGTGGCTGCTTGCGGGGACATGGAAGAGGGGGCAAGAAAATCAAGAAACCTGGAATTGTGTTGCCATTTAAATGAGTATTCCTAAAAGGTGAAAAAGTGGAGAAAAGAAAGCCTAGCTGAATGTGATAGAAAGACCTGGACACAGTGGTGCTGTCCCTGCCAAGCACGCCAAGCCCCACGTACTGCTGAGCCAGTACCCAGAGAAGGAAGTGAAGCGCTGAGGTCAGTTAACGTACAGTATGTACCAGGACACCTGACTGCCTCAAGTAGTAAGGAAATCCTGAACTTCACTGATGGTGCAAAGAGCCCACCAGCTCTCCAAGCACGATGCTGTGACCAGCCTGTCCACCTACAATGTCCAGCTGGCCTGGAGGGACAAGGAGAACACCATCTCAGGTCCCATCCATGACACTGTCTCTGTCTCCCACCTCCAGTATGATGCCTTGCACCTGGTGGGACTGAAGAGCCCAGGACCCCGGCATTTCTTCAGCCCGAGTCTGTCTGTGGAAAGTTCCAGAGGCCTCAGGAAAGGCTTCGTGTCCGAGAGCGGAGTGGGGCCTGTGGAGGCCAGCTGCCTGGTGATCCTGGCTCCTGTTCTGCCAAGTCTTCCACATACTTTATGTGGAGTCCACCATGGACCTTCAGGGCAGAGCAATATTGGAAGGTGTCTCAATACCTACCACCACTTCTGTCCCATCACAAAAATGACTGATTCTCCCACAAAAGTGAACATTAGAGGATCCCACGAGGCTGAAGCAGGCACCTTCCTAGGTAAGTGCACGCACAGGTGGCACCCTGCCTGGCCTCCTGCGTATGGACATCGCCAAGTGCCCTGACCACCAACGAGAGCGCTCAGAGCGCTGGACCCCTAGCTGCTGACGGCCTCTGCACTGACGCAGTACACCCGGCTTTCCTCCCAGGAGACCCAGCAGTTGGCCGCCCTGGGGCCCCAGTACCGCAAAGGGCCTCAGTCCAGAGTTCGCCATCCACAAGCGGCAGCTCAATGCAGACAACCACAAGTTCCTGCTGCTGGGGCCGAGGCCCCTCATCCCTCAAGAGGACAGCTAGTACTTGGAGGACTTCCTGGAGACCATCAGGGTGATGGACAGTGACCGCATGCATCATCACGATAGGAGCAAGGCCTGGGCGCTTTGCCATCCCCACCCACCCCCTTAGTCTTGGCCCATCCTTCCCAGGAAGAGGTTCCTGTGACCTCTGTGCATCCACACTTCCTATCCCTGGGCTGGGCTGGGGGCTGGGCGACAAACTCCAGGCACAGATGTCCCTCTGCTGTTAAGGAGCACTTTTATATTGAGAAACAATATATAAAGCAGTATAAAATAACTCATTTATGATCATATTAAACTAAACTTTGCAGATATTTTCATTTCCTGCTACATTGACTGAAATATTCTTTCTCCTGCTGCCTCGTTTTAGAAATCCTTCTTTATTACTCACATCCTCCATAAAATATTTTGTAAAGATACAGTGCTACATATTTCTAATTACTTTATTTGTTCAAGAAGAATTCTTTGGATACCAGTTATGTGTGAGGAGGGTTCATGTAAGAAAATTTTCTGATAGTCTCATAGGTAATGTCACAATTTTGGAGAAATATATATTCTGTTGACTTGTTCATTGCCTGAAAATTTAGATATTGGCAGTAAAAATTCTTTATTTCCAAGTTAACTGACAAAAAGTCAATGAGATTCCTAAAGAGCAGGGTTTTGGGTAGAGGTAGAGGGGTGATGTTATAGTGAAAGCTTCCTAGGCTCATAAAAATTATTGTACTAGTCCTGACTTTGCATAAATTAATACACGAACAAAAGAAAGTTCTAAATCAGACTTTTACATCAAGAAATAGTTCATTGCACTATGTAACTAAACATTTTATTATTGGCTCAATCTATGATTAACACCAGAAGAGATTCCACAGAGTGGAGTAGACATAAAGTGTATCTACTCTTCTTTGCCGAGATTCCTTTCTACATCAGAAAATTTGTGATAATTTATCATCAGAAGATGATGGGCCCTTTATTGATACTTTCATTAAAATCTACTAAGGATTCTTTTTCTCTAAAATCAAGCCAAATGGCTTTAAGAGAGGCAAAACTGTTATTCCAAATGGGCACTGTGTGTGTCCCTCTCCACAAAAGGCCATTCTCCAAATTTTCCAAATTTCCCTGAAGGCAAGGAAGGTCATGGCTTGGGAGAAATGATAGATAAATGAAATTCATAACGAGGCTCCATACTCCTATGCCTTTACTCAAGACTGCTAGAAAATTATGTGACTCATTAACCTCTCTTACACAGGGCATTCTTGTTTTTATCTGTACTCTTCACTTGTACCAGCAGATCCCCAGATTTATAAGTTTGAAAGAGAAAGAAAGCTGAGTAAAACTGCTAGGTTTTTTAGTTTATAAACAATTGTTGGAGAAGGCGGAAGATGGCGGAAGAGTAAGACGCGGAGATCACCTTCCTCCCCACAGATACACCAGAAATACATCTACACGTGGAACAACTCCTACAGAACACCTACTGAAGGCTGGCAGAAGACCTCAGACCTCCCAAAAGGCAAGAAACTCCCCACGTACCTGGGTAGGGCAAAAGAAAACACAGAGACAAAAGAATAGGGACGGCACCTGCACCAGTGGGAGGGAGCTGTGAAGGAGGAAAAGTTTCCACACTCTAGGAAGCCCCTTCGCGGGCGGAGACTGCGGGAGGCGGAGGGGGGAGCTTCGAGGCTGCGGAGGAGTGCACAGCAACGGGTGCGGAGGGCAAAGCGGGGAGATTCCCGCACAGAGGATCGGTGCCGACCGGCACTCACCAGCCCGAGAGGCTTGTCTGCTCACCTGCCGGGGCGGGCGGGGCTGCGAGCTGAGGCCGGAGCGCAGGGAGAGGACTGGGGTTGGCGGCTTGAACATAGCCTGAAGGGGTTAGTGCACCACAGCTAGCCGGGAGGGAGTCCGGGGAAAAGCCTGCACCTGCAGAAGAGGCAGGAGACTTTTCCTTCCCTCTTTGTTTCCTGGGGCGTGAGGAGAGGGGTTTAAGAACGCTGCTTAAAGGAACTCCAGAGACGGGCGCGAGCCGCGGCTAAAAGCGCGAACCCCAGAGACGGGCGCGAGCCGCGGCTGAAAGCGCGGACCCCAGAGACGGGCGCGAGCCGCGGCTGAAAGCGCGGAATCCAGAGACGGGCGCGAGCCGCGGCTGAAAGCGCGGAATCCAGAGACGGGCGCGAGCCGCGGCTGAAAGCGCGGAATCCAGAGACGGGCGCGAGCCGCGGCTGAAAGCGCGGAATCCAGAGACGGGCGCGAGCCGCGGATGAAAGCGCGGAATCCAGAGACGGGCGCAAGCCGCGGCTAAAAGCGCGGACCCCAGAGGCGGGCGGGAGACGTTAAGGCTGCTGCTGCCGCCACCGAGGGGCCTGTGTGCGAGCACAGGTCACTCTCCACACCCCTCTTCCGCGGAGCCTGTGCAGCCCGCCACTGCCGGGTTCCCGGGATCCAGGGACAACTTCCCCGGGAGAGCGCACAGCGCGCCTCAGGCTGGTGCAAAGTCACGCCGGCCTTTGCCACCGCAGGCCCGCCCCGCACTCTGTGCCCCTCCGTCCCCGCCGGCCTTAGTGCGCCAGAGCCCCAATCAGCGGCTCTTTTAACCCCATCCTGTCTGAGCAAAAAACAGACGCCCTCCAGCGATCTACACGCAGTGGCAGGGCCAAATCCAAAGCTTAGCCCTGGGAGCTGTGAGAACAAAGAAGAGAAAGGGAAATCTCTCCCAGCAGCCTCAGAAGCAGCGGATTAAAGCTCCACAATCAACTTGATGTACCCTGCATCTGTGGAATACCTGAATAGACAACCAATCATCCCAAATTAAGGAAGTGGACTTTAGGAGCAAGATCTATGATTTTTTCCCCTTTCCTCTTTTTGTGAATGTGTATGTGTATGCTTCTGTGTGAGATCTTGTCTGTATAGTCTTGCTTCCACCATTTGTCCTAGGGTTCTATCCGTCCATGTTTTTTTTTAAAATTTTTTTCTTAATAATTAATTTTAATAACCTTATTATACTTTACCTTCGTTCTTTCTTTCTTTCTTTCCGTCCTTCCTTCCCTCCTTTAGACAACGAATCATCCCAAATTGAGGAGGTGGTCTCTGACAGCAAGATTTAGGATTTTTCCCCATTTACCTCTTTTAGTGAGGGTGTATGTGTATGCTTCTGTGTAAGATTTTGTCGGTATAGCTTTGCTTCCAACATTTGTCCTAAGGTTCTTTCCGTCCCTTTTTTTTTTTTTTCCTAAATAAGAAGTTTTTAATTCAATAACTTTATTATACTTTATTTTATTTTTACTGTATCTTCTTTCTGTCTTTTTTCCTTCTTTCCCTCCTTCCTTCCTTCCTCCCTCCCTCCCTCCCTCCTTTCTTTCCTTCTTGCCTTCTTTCCTTCTTTGCTTCTTTCTTTCTTTCTTCCTTCCTTCCTACCCTCCTTTCCTTCTTTCTTTCCTCATACTTCTACTAATTCCCTCTACTTTTTCTCCCTTTTATCCTGAGCCTGTGGATGAAAAGCTTTTGGTGCTCCAGCCAGGAGGCAGGTCTCTGCCTCTGAGGTAGGACAGCCAACTTCAGGACACTGATCAACAAGAGACCTCCCAGCTCCACATAATATCAAACGGCGAAAATCTCCCAGAGACCTCCATTTTAACACCAGCACCCAGCTTCACTCAACGACCAGCAAGCCACAGTGCTGGAAAACCTATGCCAAACAACTAGCAAAGCAGGAACACAACCCCACCCATTAGCAGAGAGGCTGCCTAAAATCATAATAAGGCCACAGGCACCCCCAAACACACCACCAGACGTGAACCTGCCCACTAGAGAGACAAGATCCAGCCTCATCCACCACAACACAGGCACTAGCCCCCTCCACCAGGAAGCCTACACAACCCACTGAACCAACCTTAGCCACTGGAGACAGACATCAAAAACAGGAGGAACTACAAACCTGCAGCCTGCAAAAAGGAGACCCCAAACACAGTAAGATAAGCAAAATGAGAAGACAGAAAAACACACAGCAGATAAAGGAGCAAGATAAAAATGCACCAGACCTAACAAATGAAGAGGAAATAGGCAGTCTACCTGAAAGAGAATTCAGAATAATGATAGTAAGGTTGATCCGAAATCTTGGAGATAGAATGGACAATAGATTGGACAAAATGCAAGAATCAGTTAACAAGGACCTAGAAGAACTAAAGATGAAACAAGCAACGATGAACAACACAATAAATGAAATTAAAAGTACTCTAGATGGGATCAATAGCAGAATAACTGAGGCAGAAGAACGGATAAGTGACCTGGAAGATAAAATAGTGGAAATAACTACTGCAGAGCAGAATAAAGAAAAAAGAATGAAAAGAACTGAGGACAGTCTCAGAGACCTCTGGGACAACATTAAACGCACCAACATTCGAATTATAGGGGTTCCAGAAGAAGAAGAGAAAAAGAAAGGGACTGAGAAAATATTTGAAGAGATTATAGTTGAAAACTTCCCTAATATGGGAAAGGAAATAGTTAATCAAGTCCAGGAAGCACAGAGAGTCCCATACAAGATAAATACAAGGAGAAATACACCAAGACACATATTAATCAAACTGTCAAAAGTTAAATACAAAGAAAGCATATTAAAAGCAGCAAGGGAAAAACAACAAATAACACATAAGGGAATCCCCATAAGGTTAACAGCTGATCTCTCAGCAGAAACCCTACAAGCCAGAAGGGAGTGGCAGGACATACTGAAAGTGATGAAGGAGAAAAACATGCAGCCAAGACTACTCTACCCAGCAAGGATCTCATTCAGATTTGATGGAGAAATTAAAACCTTTACAGACAAGCAAAAGCTGAGAGAGTTCAGCACCACCAAACCAGCTTTACAACAAATGCTAAAGGATCTTCTCTAGGCAAGAAACACAAGAGAAGGAAAAGACCTATAATAACGAACCCAAAACAATTTAGAAAATGGGAATAGGAACATACATATCGATAATTACCTTAAATGTAAATGGACTAAATGCTCCCACCAAAAGACACAGATTAGCTGAATGGATACAAAAACAAGACCCTTATATATGCTGTCTACAAGAGACCCACTTCAGACCTAGAGACACATACAGACTGAAAGTAAGGGGATGGAAAAAGATATTCCATGCAAATGGAAGCCAAAAGAAAGCTGGAGTAGCAATTCTCATATCAGACAAAATAGACTTTAAAATAAGGAGTATTAAAAGAGACAAAGAAGGACACTACATAATGATCAAGGGATCGATCCAAGAAGAAGATATAACAATCGTAAATATTTATGCACCCAACATAGGAGCACCTCAATACATAAGGCAAATACTAACAGCCATAAAAGGGGAAATCGACAGTAACACATTCATAGTAGGGGACTTAAACACCCCACTTTCACCCATGGACAGATCATCCAAAATGAAAATAAATAAGGAAACACAAGCTTTAAATGATACATTAAACAAGATGGACTTAATTGATATTTATAGGACACTCCATCCAAAAACAACAGAATACACATTTTTCTCAAGTGCTCATGGAACATTCTCCAGGATAGATCATATCTTAGGTCACAAATCAAGCCTTGGTAAATTTAAGAAAATTGAAATTGTATCAAGTATCTTTTCTGACCACAACGCCATGAGACTAGACATCAATTACAGGAAAAGATCTGTAAAAAATACAAACACATGGAGGCTAAACAATACACTACTTAATAATGAAGAGATCACTGAAGAAATCAAAGAGGAAATCAAAAAATACCTAGAAACAAATGACAATGGAGACACAACGACCCAAAACCTGTGGGATGCAGCAAAAGCAGTTCTAAGGGGGAAGTTTATAGCAATACAAGCCCACCTTAAGAAGCAGGAAACATCTCGAATAAACAACCTAACCTTGCACCTCAAGCAATTAGAGAAAGAAGAACAAAAAAACCCCAAAGCTAGCAGAAGGAAAGAAATCATAAAAATCAGATCAGAAATAAATGAAACAGAAATGAAGGAAACAATAGCAAAGATCAATAAAACTAAAAGCTGGTTCTTTGAGAAGATAAACAAAATAGATAAACCACTAGCCAGACTCATCAAGAAAAAAAGGGAGAAGACTCAAATCAATAGAATTAGAAATGCAAAAGGAGAGGTAACAACTGACACTGCAGAGATAAAAGAGATCATGAGAGATTACTACAAGCAACTCTATGCCAATAAAATGGACAATCTGGAAGAAAGGGACAAATTCTTAGAAATGCACAACCTGCCAAGACTGAATCAGGAAGAAATAGAAAATATGAACAGACCAATCACAAGCACTGAAATTGAAACTGTGATTAAAAATCTTCCAACAAAGAAAAGCCCAGGACCAGATGGCTTCACAGGCGAATTCTATCAAACATTTAGAGAAGAGCTAACACCTATCCTTCTCAAACTCTTGCAAAATATAGCAGAGGGAGGACCACTCCCTAACTCCTTCTACGAGGCCACCATCACCTTGATACCAAAACCAGACAAGGATGTCACAAAGAAAGAAAACTACAGGCCAATATCACTGATGAACATAGATGCAAAAATCCTCAACAAAATACTAGCAAACAGAATCCAACAGCACATTAAAAGGATCATACACCATGATCAAGTGGGGTTTATTCCAGGAATGCAAGGATTCTTCAATATACGCAAATCTATCAACGTGATAAACCATATTAATAAATTGAAGGAGAAAAACCATATGATCATCTCAATAGATGCAGAGAAAGCTTTTGACAAAATTCAACACCCATTTATGATAAAAACCCTGCAGAAAGTAGGCATAGAGGGAACTTTCCTCAACATAATAAAGGCCATATATGACAAGCCCACAGCAAACATCATCCTCAATGGTGAAAAACTGAAAGCATTTCCACTAAGATCAGGAACAAGACAAGGTTGCCCACTCTCACCACTATTATTCAACATTGTTTTGGAAGTTTTAGCCACAGCAATCAGAGAAGAAAAGGAAATAAAAGGAATCCAAATCGGAAAAGAAGAAGTAAAGCTGTCACTGTTTGCAGATGACATGATCCTATACATAGAGAACCCTAAAGATGCTACCAGAAAACTACTAGAGCTAATCAATGAATTTGGTAAAGTGGCAGGATACAAAATTAATGCACAGAAATCTCTGGCATTCCTATATACTAATGATGAAAAATCTGAAAGTGAAATCAAGAAAACACTCCCATTTACCATTGCAACAAAAAGAATAAAATATCTAGGAATAAACCTACCTAAGGAGACAAAAGACCTGTATGCAGAAAATTATAAGACACTGATGAAAGAAATTAAAGATGATATAAATAGATGGAGAGATATACCATGTTCTTGGATTGGAAGAATCAACATTGTGAAAATGACTCTACTACCCAAAGCAATCTATAGATTCAATGCAATCCCTATCAAACTACCACTGGCATTTTTCACAGAACTAGAACAAAAAATTTCACAATTTGTATGGAAACACAAAAGACCCCGAATAGCCAAAGCAATCTTGAGAACGAAAGAAGGAACTGGAGGAATCAGGCTCCCTGACTTCAGACTATACTACAAAGCTACAGTCATCAAGACGGTATGATACTGGCACAAAAACAGAAAGATAGATCAATGGAACAGGATAGAAAGCCCAGAGATAAACCCATGCACATATGGACACCTTATCTTTGATAAAGGTGGCAGTAATGTACAATGGAGAAAGGACAGCCTCTTCAATAAGTGGTGCTGGGAAAACTGGACAGGTACATGTAAAAGTATGAGATTAGATCACTCCCTAACACCATACACAAAAATAAGCTCAAAATGGATTAAAGACCTAAATGTAAGGCCAGAAACTATCAAACTCTTAGAGGAAAACATAGGCAGAACACTCTATGACATAAATCAAAGCAAGATCCTTTCTGACCCACCTCCTAGAGTAATGGAAATAAAAAGAAAAATAAACAAATGGGACCTAATGAAACTTCAAAGCTTTTGCACAGCAAAGGAAACCATAAACAAGACCAAAAGACAACCCTCAGAATGGGAGAAAATATTTGCAAATGAAGCAACCGACAAAGGATTAATCTCCAAAATTTACAAGCAGCTCATGCAGCTCAATAACAAGAAAACAAACAACCCAATCCAAAAATGGGCAGAAGACCTAAATAGACATTTCTCCAAAGAAGATATACAGACTGCCAACAAACACCTGAAAGAATGCTCAACATCATTAATCATTAGAGAAATGCAAATCAAAACTACAATGAGATATCATCTCACACCAGTCAGAATGGCCATCATCAAAAAATCTAGAAACAATAAATGCTGGAGAGGGTGTGGAGAAAAGGGAACACTCTTGCACTGCTGGTGGGAATGTGAATTGGTTCAGCCACTATGGAGAACAGTATGGAGGTTCCTTAAAAAACTACAAATAGAACTACCATATGACCCAGCAATCCCACTACTGGGCATATACCCTGAGAAAACCAAAATTCAAAAAGAGTCATGTACCAAAATGTTCATTGAAGCTCTATTTACAATAGCCCGGAGATGGAAACAACCTAAGTGCCCGTCATCGGATGAATGGATAAAGAAGATGTGGCACATATATACAATGGAATATTACTCAGCCATAAAAAGAAATGAAATTGAGCTATTTGTAATGAGGTGGATAGACCTAGAGTCTGTCATACAGAGTGAAGTAAGTCAGAAAGAAAAAGACAAATACCGTATGCTAACACATATATATGGAATTTAAGAAAAAAATGTCATGAAGAACCTAGGGGTAAAGCAGGAATAAAGACGCAGACCTCTTAGAGAACGGACTTGAGGTTATGGGGAGGGGGAAGGGTGAGCTGTGACAGGGCGAGAGAGAGTCATGGGCATATACACACTAACAAACGCAGTAAGGTAGATAGCTAGTGGGAAGCAGCCGCATGGCAAGGGGATATTGGCTCGGTGCTTTGTGACAGCCTGGAGGGGTGGGATGGGGAGGGTGGGAGGGAGGGAGACGCAACAGGGAAGACATATGGGAACATATGTTTATGTATGACTGATTCACTTTGTTATAAAGCAGAAACTAACACACCATTGTAAAGCAATTATACCCCAATAAAGATGTTAAAAAAAAAAAAATTGTTATTTCTTCTTCTGATATTACTTTCAGTAGATAATATCAAGTGCTCTGGACACATTTCTTTCAGATTGAAACAAATAAATAACACACACACACACACATATATACATATATACACACACACATACATACATAGATATATGCACATGTGAGATAAATTTCTATTTTTATATGGTTTTGAGTTGGGAACCTTGTTTCTTTAATATTGAAGTCTTTCCTCTGTAACTGTTTATTTTATATTGTCATTGCAAATAATCTAAAGGACTGATATTCAAAAATTCCTCTGGGACAACACTAAACGCACCAACATTTGAATTATAGGGGTCCCAGAAGAAGAAGAGAAAAAGAAAGGGACTGAGAAAATATTTGAAGAGATTATAGGTGAAAACTTCCCTAATATGGGAAAGGAAATAGTTAATCAAGTCCAGGAAGCACAGAGAGTCCCATACAGGATAAATCCAAGGAGAAATACGCCAAGACACATATTAATCGAACTGTCAAAAATTAAATACAAAGAAAAAATATTAAAAGCAGCAAGGGAAAAACAACTAATAACATACAAGGGAATCCCCATAAGGTTAACAGCTGATCTTTCAGCAGAAACTCTGCAAGCCAGAAGGGAGTGGCAGGACATATTGAAAGTGTTGAAGCAGAAAAACCTGCAACCAAGATTACTCTACCCAGTAAGGATCTCATTCAGATTTGATGGAGAAATTAAAACCTTTACAGACAAGCAAAAGCTGAGAGAGTTCAGCACCACCAAACCAGCTCTACAACAACTGCTAAAGGAACTTCTCTAGGCAAGAAACGCAAAAGAAGGAAAAGACCTACAATAATGAACCCAAAACAATTAAGAAAATGGGAATGGGAACATACATATCAATAATTACCTTAAATGTAAATGAACTAAATGCTCCCACCAAAAGACACAGATTGGCTGAATGGATACAAAAACAAGACGCATATATTTGCTGTCTACAAGAGACCCACTTCAGACCTAGAGACACATACAGACTGAAAGTAAGGGGATGGAAAAAGGTATTTCATGCAAATGGAAACCAAAAGAAAGCTGGAGTAGCAATTCTCATATCAGAAAAAATAGACTTTAAAATAATGACTATTAGAAGAGACAAAGAAGGACACTACATAATGATCAAGGGATCGATCCAAGAAGAAGATATAACAAATGTAAATATTTATGCACCCAACATAGGAGCACCTCAATACATAAGGGAAATACTAACAGCCATAAAAGGGGAAATCGACAGTAACACATTCATAGTAGGGGACTTTAACACCCCACTTTCACCCATGGACAGATCATCCAAAATGAAAATAAATAAGGAAACACAAGCTTTAAATGATACATTAAACAAGATGGACTTAATTGATATTTATAGGACATTCCATCCAAAAACAACAGAATACACATTTTTCTCAAGTGCTCATGGAACATTCTCAAGGATAGATCATATCTTGGGTCACAAATCAAGCCTTGGTAAATTTAAGAAAATTGAAATTGTATCAAGTATCTTTTCTGACCACAACGCCATGAGACTAGATATCAATTACAGGAAAAGTTCTGTAAAAAACACAAACACATGGAGGCTAAACAATACACTACTTAATAATGAAGTGATCACTGAAGAAATCAAAGAGGAAATAAAAAAATACCTAGAAAAATTCTCAACAAAATATAGCAAACCAAATTCAATAGTACATTTAAAAGATCATACAAAATAATCTAGTGGGATTAATCCCTGGGGTGCAAGCATGGTTCAACATATGCAAATCAATATAAGTGATATACCACATAAGAGATATACCACATTAACAGAATGAAGGATAAAAATTATATGATCATCTCGATACAGAAAAATATTTGACAAAATTCAACATCTTTTCATGATAGAAACTCTCAACAAATGAGGTATAGAAGGAGTATACCTACTCATAATAAAGGCCATATATGTCAAGCCCACAACTAATATCATACTCAAACATGAAAATCTGAAAGCTTTATCTCTAAGATTAGGAACAAGACAAGGGCACCCAGTCTTACCACTTCTATTCAACATAGTACTTAGAGTCCTAGACAGAGCAATTAGGCATGAAAAATAAATGAAAGACATCCAGATTGTAAAGGAAGAATATAAATTGTCTCTGATTTCAGAAGACATAATCTTATGTAGAGAAAATCCTAAAGACTCCACCAAAAGGTATTAGAACTAATAAACAAATTTATTAAAGTTATAGGATACAAAATTAACATACAAAAATTAGTTGCATTTCTATACACTAACAACAACTGTCTGAAAAAGACATTAAGAAAACAATCCCATTTACAATAGCATCAAAAATAAAATAAGATAAAATAAATACTTAGGAATAAATTTAACTAAGGAGGTGAAAGATCTGTACCCTGAAAACTGTAAGACACTTTTTTTTTTTTTTTGCGGTACGCAGGCCTCTCACCGCTGTGGCCCCTCCCACTTCGGAGCACAGGCTCCGGACGCGCAGGCCCAGCGGCCATGGCCCAGGGGCCCAGCCGCTCCGTGTCATGTGGGATCCTCCCGGACCGGGGCACGAACCCGCGTCCCCTGCATCGGCAGGTGGACTCCCAACCACTGCCCCACCAGGGAAGCCCGTAAGACACTTTTAAAAAATAATTGAAATTATTATTTTAAAAATAATTGAAATAAAAAGAAATAAATCAAAAGATATTCTGAGCTCATAGGAAGAATTAATGTTGTTAAAATGCCCATACTACCAAAGTGATCTACAGAGTCAATGGAATCCCTTTCAAAATTCTGATGGTATTTTTCACAGAAACAGAAAAAAAATCACAAAAGACGTTGAACAGCCTTTCTTGAGGAAGAACAAAGCTGGAGGCATCATACTTCTTGATTTCAAACTATACTGCAAAGGTATAACAATCAAAACTATGTGGCACTGGCATAAAAATAGATTCATAGACCAACGGAGCAAAATGCAGAGCCCAGAAGTAAACCCACATGTGTATGGTCAATTAATTTATAACGAAGAAGCCAAGAATATACAAACGGAAAAGGGAAATCTCTTCGATAAATCGTGTTGGGAAAACTGGACAGCTACATGCAGAAGAATGAAATTGAACTGTTACACAATACACAAAAATAAATGCAAAGTGAGTTAAAAACTTCAACACAAAATTTCATTTCAACAAAAATTTCACATTTGTATGGAAACACAAGAGACCCCGAATAGCCAAAAGAATCTTGAGAAAGAAAAACGAAGCTGGAGGAATCAGGCTCCCTGACTTCAGACTACACTACAAAGCTACAGTAATAAAGACCTGAAACTGTAAAACTCCCTTCCAAGAAAGGAAGAAAAAAAAATGACATTGGTCTTGTCAGTGACGTTTTTGGATATGACACTGAAAGCACAGTCTACAAAGCAAAAATAACAAGTGAGACTACATCAAACTAAAACCTTCTGCACAGCAAAGGAAACAAACATAATGAAAAGGCAGTCTAAAAAATGGGAGGAAATATTTGCAAACCATCTATCTGATAAGGGATTAATATCCAAAATACCATTAGACCTTGAACGATGCTGGAGTTAGGGGCACCAACCCTCAGCACAGCTGAAAATCAGCATATGACCTATAATCAGCCCTCCATTTGTGTCATATTATTTTCTCTGCTTTTTGTGTATTGGAAATACATTATATACACAATTTTAAATGACAAGACAATTTAAAAGAAAAAATATTAGGACAAAAATATTTTATGAAAATTTTAAACATGATTCCAGGTTAAAAATTACATCATCCTCAGAAAAATATCAGACTCAGTATTAAAGACAGACTAAGCAATTGACTAACTATATGAATATTTACCAGAATGATTATTCTACTATGCTACTTATTAATTCTCATATGGTCAGTATAAATAAGAAGATTTAAAGTTAATCAGTGTTAATTGGGAGCTTTAAAATATACCAAGCTATATTATATTTATTTTAAAAATTATTTTTTTCCTCAAAGGTAGTATGGTTCTTCAAAATAGGTTTCCTCCCACTCCCTCTCCATCTGATACTATATTATTTGCTACAAACAGTAAACATCATGCAAGGAAAACGGAGTCTCTTTCTCTTTTCCCATGATACTGTGTGATGCTTTCTCTCTCATTGGCCAGAACTGGGTCATAAACTTCCTGACCCAATCACTGTGAACAACATAATTCAGTTTAATGTTTGGTTGAAGATACTCTTGGCCTACCTCAGAGGTCAAGGTGGGGTAAACCTTTTCAACCTTCATGGGGAGTTTGAAGAGGGGTGAATTTGAAAATGGAAAATGAAGATATCTTTGGAAAAATACAGAAATGAAAGCTATGGAGGACACTGAGACACTTTCATCATACTCTTTCCAAGCTCATCATATACAAGTCTCCTTGACTCTCAAATCTGTAACTCCTCAGTTTCCTTATAATACCAATGTTCTTTCTCCATTTCAAGTATGATTGATGCTACTCACCTATTACTTGTCACACTTCAGAGAGACCTTCCATAATTGTCCTATGTATGTAGACTTCCCTCACACACCAACACAATTAATTTTTTTTAACATCTTTATTAGAGTATAATTGCTCTATAATGGTGTGTCAGTTTCCACTTTATAACAAAGTGAATCAGTTATACATATACATATGGCCCCATATCTCTTCCCTCTTGCAACTCCCTCCCTCCCACCCTCCCTATCTCACCCCTCTAGATGGTCACAAAGCACTGAGCTGATCTCCCTGTGCTATGGGGCTGCTTCCCACTAGCTATCTATTTTACATTTGGTAGTATATATATGTCCATGCTACTCTCTCACTTTGTCCCAGCTTACCCTTCCCCCTCCCCGTATCCTCAAGTCCATACTCTAGTAGTTCTGCATCTTTATTCCAGTATTGCCCCTAGGTTCTTCTGACCTTTTTTTTTTTTTTAGATTCCATATATATGTGTTAGCATATGGTATTTGTTTTTCTCTATATGACTTACTTCACTCTGTATGACAGTCTCTAGGTCCATCCACCTCACTACAAATAACCCAGTTTCGTTCCTTTTTATGGCTGAGTAATATTTCATTGTATATATGTGCCACATCTTCTTTATCCATTCATCTGTCGATGGACACTTAGGTTGCTTCCATCTCCGGGCTATTGTAAATAGAGCTAAATGAACATTTTGGTACATGACTTTTCTTAAATAATGGTTTTCTCAGAGTATATGGCCAGTAGTGGGATTGCTGGGTCATATGGTAGTTCTATTTGTAGTTTTTTAAGGAACCTCCATACTGTTCTCCATAGTGGCTCTATCAATTTACATTCCCACCAACAGTGCAAGAGGGTTCCCTTTTCTCCACACCCTCTCCAGCATTTATTGTTTCTAGATTTTTTGATGATGGCCATTCTGACCAGTATGAGATGATATCTCATTGTAGTTTTGATTTGCATTTCTCTAATGATTAATGATGTTGAGCATTCTTTCATGTGTTTGTTGCCAATCTGAATATATTCTTTGGAGAAATGTCTATTTAGGTCTTCTGCCCATTTTTGGATTGGGTTGTTTGTTTTTTTGATATTGACCTGCATGAGTTCCTTGTATGATTTGGAGATTAATCCTTTGCCAGTTGCTTCATTTGCAAATATTTTCTCGCATTCTGAGGGTTGTCTTTTCGTCTTGTTTATGGTTTCCTTTGCTGTGCAAAAGCTTTGAAGTTTCATTAGGTCCCATTTGTTTATTTTTGTTTTTATTTCCATTTCTCTAGGAGGTGGATCAAACAGGATCTTGCTGTGACTTATGTCATAGAGTGTTCTGCCTATGTTTTCCTCTAAGAGTTTGATGGTGTGTGGCCTTACATTTAGGTCTTTAATCCATTTTGAGTTTATTTTTGTGTATGGTGTTAGGGAGTGTTCTAATTTCATTCTTTTACATGTCACTGTCCAGTTTTCACAGCACCACTTATTGAAGAGGCTGTCTTTTCTCCATTGTATATTCTTGCCTCCTTTATCAAAAATAAGGTAACCATAGGTGTGTGGGTTTTACTCTGGGTTTCTATCCTGTTCCATTGATCTATATTTCTCTTTTTGTGCCAGTACTATACTGTCCTTATTACTGTAGCTTTGTAGTGTAGTCTGAAGTCAGGGAGCCTGATTCCTCCAGCTTCGTTTTTCTTTCTCAAGATTCTTTTGGCTATTCGGGGTCTCTTGTGTTTCCATACAAATGTGAAATTTTTGTTCTAGTTCTGTGAAAAATGCCAGTGGTAGTTTGATAGGGATTGCATTAAATCTGTAGATTGCTTGGGGTAGTAGAGTCATTTTCACAATGTTGATTTTTCTAATCCAAGAACATGGTATATCTCTCCATCTATTTGTATCATCTTTAATTTCTTTCATCAGTGTCTTATAATTTTCTGCATACAGGTCTTTTGTCTCCCTAGGTAGGTTTATTCCTAGGTATTTTATTCTTTTTCTTGCAATTGTAAATGGGAGTGTTTTCTTAATTTCACTTTCAGATTTTTCATCATTAGTGTATAGGAATGCAGGAGATTTCTGTGCATTCATTTTGTATCCTGCTACTTTCCCAAATTCATTGATCAGCTCTAGTGGTTTTCTGGTAGCATCTTTAGGAATCTCTATGTGTATTATCCTGTCATCTGCAAACAGTGACAGCTTTACTTCTTCTTTTCTGATTTGGATTCTTTTTATTTCTTTTTCTTCTCTGATTGATGCAGCTAAAACTTCCAAAACTATGTTGAATAAGAGTGGTGTGAGTGGGTAACCTTGTCTTGTTCCTGATCTTAGTGGAAATGCTTTCAGTTTTTCACCATTGAGGACCATGTTGGCTGTGGGTTTGTCATATATGGCTTTTATTATGTTGAGGAAAGTTCCCTCTATGCCTACTTTCTGGAAGGATTTTATCATAAATTGGTGTTGAATTTTGTCAAAAGCTTTCTCTGCATCTATTGAGATGATCATATGGTTTTTCTCCTTCTATTTGTTAATATGGTGTATCACATTGATTGATTTGCATATATTGAAGAATCCTTGCATTCCAGGGATAAACCCTACTTCATCATAGTGTATGATCCTTTTAATGTGCTGTTGGATTCTGTTTGCTAGTATATTTTTGAGGATTTTTGCATCTATGTTCATCAGTGATATTGGCCTGTAGTTTTCTTTCATTGTGACATCCTTGTCTGGTTTTGGTATCAGGGTGATGGTGGCCTCGTAGAATGAGTTTGGGAGTGTTCCTCCCTCTGCTATATTTTGGAAGAGTTTGAAAAGGATAGGTGTTAGCTCTTCTCTAAATGTTTGATAGAATTCGCCTGTGAAGCCATTTGGTCCTGGGCTTTTGTTTGTTGGAAGATTTTTAATTACAGTTTCAATTTCAGTGCTTGTGATTGGTCTGTTCATATTTTCTATTTCTTCCTGGTTCAGTCTCGGAACGTTGTGCATTTCTAAGAATTTGTCCATTTCTTCCAGATTGTCCATTTTATTGGCATAGAGTTGCTTGTAATAATCTCTCATGATCCTTTGTACTTCTGTAGTGTCAGTTGTTACTTCTCCTTTTTCATTTATAATTCTCTTGATTTGAGTCTTCTCCTTTTCTTGATAAATCTGGCTAATGATTTATCAATTTTGTTTATCTTCTCAAAGAACCAGCTTTTAGTTTTACTGATCTTTGCTAACGTTTCCTTCATTTCTTTTTCATTTATTTCTGATCTGATCTTTATGATTTCTTTCCTTCTGCTAACTTTGGGGACTTTTTGTTCTTCTTCCTCTAATTGCTTTAGGTGTAAGGTTAGGTTGGTTATTTGAGATGTTTCTTGTTTCTTAAGGAAGGCTTGTACAGCTATAAACTTCCCTCTTAGAACTGCTTTTGCTGCATCCCATAGGTTTTGGGTTATTGTTTTTTCATTGTCATTTATTTCTAGGTATTTTTTGATTTCCTTTTTGATTTCTTCAGTGATCTCTTGGTTATTAAGTGGTATGTTGTTTAGCCTCCATGTGTTTGTATTTCTTACAGATTTTTTCCTGTAGTTGATATCCAGGCTCATAGCGTTGTGGTCGGAAAAGATACTTGATATGATTTCAATTTCTGAAATTTACGAAGGATTGATTTGTGACCTAAGATATGATCTATCCTGGAGAGTGTTCCATGAGCACTTGAGAAGAATTTGTATTCTGTTGTTTTTGGATGGAATGCCCTATAAATATCAATGAAGTCCATCTTGTTTAATGTATCATTTAAAGCTTGTTTTCCCTTATTTATTTTCATTTTGGATGATTTGTCCATTGGTGAAAGTGGAGTGTTAAAGTCCCCTACTATGATTGTGTTACTGTTGATTTCCCCTTTTATGGCTGTTAGAATTTGCCTTATGTATTCAGGTGTTCCGATGTTGGGTGCATATATATTTACAATTGTTATATCTTCTTCTTGGATCGATCCCTTGATCATTATGTAGTGTCCCTCTTTGTCTCTTGTAATAGTCTTTGTTTTAAAGTCTATTTGTCTTTGCTACTCCAGCTTTCTTTTCATTTCAATTTGCATGGAATATCTTTTTTCCATGCCCTCACTTTCAGTCTGTAAGTGTCCCTAGGTCTGAAGTGGGTCTCTTGTAGACAGCATATATACAGGTCTTGTTTTTGTATCCATTCAGCCAGTCTATGTCTTTTGGTTGGAGCACTTAATCCATTTACACTTTAGGTAATTATCGATATGTATGTTCCTATTCCCATTTTCTTAATTGTTTTGGGTTTATTATTGTAGGTCTTTTCCTTCTCTTGTGTTTCCTGCCTAGAGAAGTTCCTTTAGCATTTGTTGTAAAGCTGGTTTGGTGGTGCTGAATTCTCTTAGCTTTTGCTTGTCTATAAAGCTTTTAATTTCTCCATCAAATCTGAATGAGATCCTTGCTGGGCAGAGTAATCTTGGTTGTAGGTTTTTCTCTTTCATCACTTTAAATATGTCCTGCCACTCCCTTCTGGCTTGCAGAGTTTCTGCTGAAAGATCAGCTCTTAACCTTATAGGGATTCCCTTATGTGTTACTTGTTGTTTTTCCCTTGCTGCTTGTAATATTTTTTCTTTGTATTTAATTTTTGATAGTTTGATTAATACGTGTCTTGGCATGCTTCTCCTTGGATTTATCCTGTATGGGACTCTGTGCTTCCTGGACTTGATTAACTATTTCTTTCCCATATTAGGGAAGTTTTCACCTATAATCTCTTCAAATATTTTCTCAGTCCCTTTCTTTTTCTCTTCTTCTTCTGGGACCCCTATTATTCGAATGTTGGTGTGTTTAATGTTGTCCCAGAGGTCTCTCAGACTGTCCTCAATTCTTTTCATTGTTTTTTCTTTATTCTGCTCTGCAATTGTTATTTCCACTATTTTATCTTCCAGGTCTCTTATCCATTCTTCTGTCTCAGTTATTCTTGTATTGATCCCTTGTAGAGAATTTTTAATTTCATTTATGGTGTTGTTCATCTCTGTTGTTTGCTCTTCAGTTCTTCTAGATCCTTGCTAAATGTTTCTTGTATTTCTTCCATACTATTTCCAAGATTTTGGATCATCTTTACTATCATTATTCTGAATTCTTTTTTAGGTAGACTGCCTATTTCCTCTTCATTTGTTAGGTCTGGTGGGTTTTTACCTTGCTCCTTCATCTGCTGTTGTTTCTCTGTCTTCTCATTTTGCTTAACTTACTGTGTTTGGCGTCTCCTTTTCACAGACTGCAGGTTCGTAGTTTCCATTGTTTTTGGTGTCTGTCTCCAGCGGGCAAGGTTGGTTCAGTGGGTTGTGTAGGCTTCGTGGTGGAGGGAACTAGTGCCTGTGTTCTGGTGGATGAGGCTGGATCTTGTCTTTCTGGTGGGCAGGTCCACATCTGGTGGTGTGTTTTGGGGTGTCTGTGGCCTTATTATGATTTTAGGCAGCCTCTCTGCTAATGTTTGGGGTTGTGTTCCTGTCTTGCTAGTTGTTTGGCGTAGGGTGTCCAGCACTGTAGCTTGCTGGTCGTTGAGTGGAGCTGGGTCTTGGCGTTGAGATGGAGATATCTGGGAGATTTTCAGCGTTTGATATTACGTGGAGCTGGGAAGTCTCTTGTGGACCAGTGTCCTGAACTTGGCTCTCCCACCTCAGTGGCACAGCCCTGATGCCTGGCTGGAGCACCAAGATCCTGTCCTCCACACAGCTCAGAATAAAAGGGAGAGGAAAAAGAAAGAAAGAAAGAAGAAGATAAAATAAAATAAAATAAAAGTTAAATAAAATAAAATAAAGTTATTAAAATAAAAAATAATTATTAAGAAAAAAAAAGTTTTTTAAGGAATTTAAAAAAAAAATGGACAGACAGAACCCTAGGACAAATGGTAAAAGCAAAGCTATACAGACAAAATCACACACAGAAGCACACACATACACATTCACAAAAAGAGAAAAAGGGTAAAAAATATATATATCGTTGCTCCCAAAGTCCACCTCCTCAATTTGGGATGATTCGTTGCCTATTCAGGTATTCCACAGGTGCAGGGTACATCAAGTTGATTGTGGAGCTTTAATCCGCTGCTCCTGAGGCTGCAAGGGAGGGATTTCCCTTTCTCTTCATTGTTCCCACAGCTCCTGAGGTTCAGCTTTGGATTTGGACCCGCCTCTGCACGTAGGTCGCCTGAGGGCGTCTGTTCTTCCCTCAGACAGGATGGGGTTAAAGGAGCAGCTGAGTCGGGGGCTCTGGCTCACTCAGGCCGAGGGGAGGGAGGGGTACGGATGCGGGGCAAGCCTGTGGCGGCAGAGGCCTGCATGACATTGCACCAGCCTGAGGCGCGCCGTGTGTTCTCCCGGGGAAGTTGTCCCTAGCAGTGGCGGGCTGCACAGGCTCCCGGGACGGGGGGTGTGGATAGTGACCTGTGCTCGCACACAGGCTTCTTGGTGGCAGCAGCAGCAGCCTTAGCGTCTCATTGCCCATCTCTGGGGCCCGTGCTTTTAGCCGCGGCTCGCGCCTGTCTCTGGAGCTCGTTAAAGCGGCGCTCTTAATCCCTTTTCCTACCGCACCAGGAAACAAAGAGGCAAGAAAAAGTGTCTTACCTCTTCGGCAGCTCCAGACTTTTTCCCGGACTCCCTCCCGGCTAGCTGTGGCGCAGTAACCCCCTGCAGGCTGTGTTCATGCCGCCAACCCCAATCCTCTTGCTGCGCTCCTACCGAAGCCGGAGCCTCAGCTCCCAGACCCCGCCCGCCCCGGTGGGTGAGCAGACAAGCCTCTCGGTCTGGTGAGTGCCGGCCGGCACTAACCCTCTGTGCGGGAATCCCTCCGCTTTGCCTTCCACACCCCTGTTGCTGTGCTCTCCTCCGCGGCTCCGAAGCTTCCGCGGCGCCGAAGCTTCCGCGGCGCCGAAGCCTCCGCGGCGCCGAAACTTCGCCCTCGGCCACCCACGGTCTCCGTCCGCGAAGGGGCTTCCTAGTGTGTGGAAAATTTCCCTCCTTCACGGCTCCCTCCCACTGGTGCAGGGCCCGTCCCTATTTTTTGTCTCTGTTTATTCTTTTTTCTTTTACCCTACCCAGGTACCTGGGGAGTTTCTTGCCTTTTGGGAGGTCTGAGGCCTTCTGCCAGCGTTCGGTAGGTGTTCTGTAGGAGTTGTTCCACATGTAGATGTATTTGTGGGGAGGAAGGTGATCTTCCCGTCTTACTCTTCCGCCATCTTGATGCTCCTCCACCACCTTAATTTTTATCAGATTCTTCTGTTGTTCCCTGTAAACTATATATCACAATTTGCAGGTTTCTAAATTAGCTTTATATCAGACTCATGTAAAAACATGTACACATCTGTTTTTTGTCTGTTTCTCCTTCTACAAAATATGTTCCACAAGAGTATAGGCTTTGCCAATTTCTTCAGAGCTCCAGAACTTGATACAGTGTCAGGCAACTAGGAGAGACTCAGTAGGTAGTTTTGAATTAATTGATGATAGAATATTGATGCCTATAATTAACCTTCGGGAGAAAAGTGTGAAACTCAAGCACATCTATATTCTAGGCAAAGAAAAGTGACCAGAAGTTATAGTTCATGAATACTAAAAACCTAAACAATCGATCCGGAAGGCAAAATTCACAAATACAAAACAAGGAAATAATGCAAGATGATATTTAATCAGGTAAATTTATATACCTGAATATATTGATACTGGAATGAGACAATATTATCTAGTGCAATTCCCATATTAAGTAATGACAAAAATAAATACACAAAGGTAGTAAATGAGCTGTGCAATTAGGATTACTTGTCTCAGAAAAGTCTTACTAATATAGTACGCAGACTCATTATAGGAACAGGCTGTGCAAATAATAATCTATTTCAATAATATATTTTTATATATATTATACTTTCACTTATTGATTCAATTCAGTTTATATCATTATACCAATTATATATACTGAAAGAAAATAATATAAAGCTATTTTTTATTATACAATTTGGCAATTGGTTAGCCCTTTTAATATAAAGCATCCTGTATATCTAAGTCCCTTTGTGTGTGTATACATGCTTCTGTGTGTTTCTGAGTGGATTGATCTGTATCTCTATTTGAGCACAACTTCTACTGTTCTGTTTTAGCCACAGAATATTTTCCTGTCTTATCAGTTAAAATTGTGCTAAAATATGATTCATCTAACTCCAATCAAGTTCACCTAAAAGAATATCCAATGGTATTAAACCAAGGAATCTTACCCTCAAGGAATACCTGTTTATTTTAATATGAGACTGACTTTAAGAATTGCTACCTTAAATATATTACTTATCCTTTCTCCTGACAATGAGAGGGGTGACAGGAGTTGCCCATAATCTCATTGTCCTGGTTCTAAGATCCCCCAAACTATTACTCTGTTTGGCATTCCAAATTTATTTCCCACTTCTCAAAATTATCCTTTCATCACACTCAGGTCAGTCTGTTCACTTTTCCAC
Organism: Orcinus orca; assembly: GCF_937001465.1. Classification (NCBI taxonomy): domain Eukaryota; kingdom Metazoa; phylum Chordata; class Mammalia; order Artiodactyla; family Delphinidae; genus Orcinus; species Orcinus orca. The sequence goes on along the minus strand of NC_064570.1, from coordinate 55,126,977 downwards.
AAACACACTATGGTAATTTCTGTCCCGGTTTCTCTTCTTCAAGTGTTACTTTCTCCTTGAAATTTTTTGTTTTGCTTTGTTTTTCATTTCTTACTGACTCCTGGTCTCACTAACAATTTTCAATATTCTTTTCTCTAGGTGTAATGTATGCAATTGTATTCAGTTTTCATATGTGGAGCAAATGTCTCCACTGGAACTGAAATGTTATATCCACAGTGATCAATTGTGTATTTCTGAGTCATTCAATGTTACAGAAAATAATTTAATACCATAAAATCTTGCCTTCGGAAGAATAGCTCACCAGTGCTTTTCTGCAGCCCAAGGGTACCCTTTTCACTAAATACAAAACTTCCAATACCTATAGTATCAAGGTCTCTAGCTAACTGGTCATTCCTCTAAAGCAGAGCTACATTCAAATTGCTGTTTTAACAGATGGTTAAGATAAAGGGAGAATGGGAATAGAAGTTTCATGTGAAGTAATTCCTTTTTCAACTACTTTACTTGCTAAACTTACTTCCTAAGATCGTAGGCCTCCAGGAGAACTTGTCTTCTTTATGCCTTTTGTGTGGCTACATCAAATGAGAAGTAATAATGTCTAACGTATTATGGCAGCACAGTGCATTTCCACAGCATCGGCTGAGATTTTTCAATCCATACACTTAACTTTACCCAGAATATACTCCATGCTAATTTTTTTTTAAGTTGCCTATCTTTTAATAAGCTATGTGGTAAAGTCAGGTGAATTTTCTTTTATAAGGCCCTGAGTTAATGACCTATTAATTTGAAACAACATGGGGAAAAAAAAACCTTTATAATTCCATTAGAAGAATTCACTATAGAAAAAAATGCATTAATAGTAAACTAAGAACATGGTTTTATTTCTTATTGATTCTTCATTTAATTGCAATTAGACAGATTCTATAATACATTGTGTGATCCTTCTCATTTTCCTGCTTTAAAAAAATCTAGATTTTTCTTAACATATAAGTAAATTTATAATTACATGGAATATATGTAGAGACTTTCAACACATTTCACTCCACATTAATTTAGGAAGAGGTGGTTGGGAATATGAGTAGCACTATTTAGGTATTGGTTCATTTTAGAATTTTGTATTAGTAGGTATTCTTAAACTTTTTTTATGCTTTGTCTATCATAGTGTTCCTAAATGATTGGATGGGAGCAAAAGGAGAACCTTCAGGAGCAAAATCATGAGGCTATTAGTTGCTCAAAGAAAGACTACCTCCGGCATGGGATAGGTTGATTACAGTGTACATTAATGATATTAAAGATGTTAAGGAGGGGCTTCCCTGGTGGTCCAGTGGTTAAGACTGCACTCTTGGGACTTCCCTGGTGGCACAGTGGTTGAGAATCTGCCTGCCAATGCCGGGGACACAGGTTCCATCCCTGGTCCAGGAAGATCCCACATACTGCGGAACAACTAAACCCGTGCGCCACAACTACTGAGCCTGTGCTCTAGATCCCACAAGCCACAACTACTGAGCCTGCATGCCACACCTATTGAAGCCCGTGTGCTCTAGGGCCTGCATGCTGCAACTACTGAGCCTGCATGCTGCAACTACTGAAGCCCGTGCGCCTAGAGTCCGTGTTCCACAACAAGAGAAGCCATTGCAACGAGAGACCCGTGCACCGCAACGAAGAGTAACACCCACTCGCCACAGCTAGAGAAAGCCCACAAGCAGCAACAAGGACCCAATGCAGCCAAAAAAAAAAAAAAAAAAGACTGCACTCCCAATGCAGGAGGCATGGGTTCAATCCCTGGTTAGAAAACTAAGATCCTGCTACTAAGATCCTGCATTGCCCCACTGTGTGGCCAAAAAAAAAAAAAAAAAAGTGTTAAGAAGATAAAGAGGGAGTAAATTACCATCTATCCAAATTCCATGCTTTTTATATAGCGTCTTAGCTATAGTGGATATAAATCAGATACATACATATCTGAACACAAAAAGCATGCAAAAGTAATTTTAGTATTATAACTATTGCATTGTTATTATTTCATTTCCTTTTTATGATTTGCTCTCTTACAAACATCTTCTAATTATTTACCTACCTATTTATCATCTAATTATCTCTCTATGAGGTCAAACATTTAGCTGCAGAGAGCAATCTGCACTCATATAAAATACAGTAGCCCCCCTTTATCTGCAGGGAATACATTCCAATACCCACAGTGGATGCCTGAAACTGAGGATAGTACCGAATCCTATATATACTATGTTTTTTCCTATACATACATACCTATGATACAGTTTACTTTATGAATTAAGCACAGTAAGAGGATATCTGAATTCCCAACATCACCACTCATTTGCTTTGGGGCATTTTAAGTAAAATAAGGGTTACTTGAATATAAGCACTGTGATACCTCGAAGTTGCTCTGATAACTGAGACAACCACTAAGTGACTAAGGGGTGGGTAGCATATACAGCATGGATACTCTGGGCAAAGTGATGCTTCACATCCTGGGAGGGACAGAGTGGGATGGTGCGAGATTCATCATGTTGCTCAGAATGGCCTGTGATTTAAAACTTATAAATTGTTTATTTCTGGAATTTTCCATATAATATTTTCAGACCTGATTGACCACAGGTAACTGAAACCACAGAAAGCAAACCTATGGATAAGGGGGACTACTGTAGGTAGGCCAGGAATGCTGTCCATTATAACTAAAATTCTTAGTTTTGCTAACATGGATGGCTCACAGTGATCCCACATGGAATATTTCATGATATAGATATACCTCTCAAGAAGTTCAGCATCTGAGACATTAATTCTGTATAGTTCAACAATAACTTAGAAAGAAGCTATTCCATAAATTGTCTTTACAATTAGATATCTCCCACTACACATGAATCTTTAATATCAAATTTTTTTATGTGCATCAAAAAACTCATGCTTTTCTATGCATTAGTGGGACAAATAAAATGATAAAGTTTACTGACATTTATTAATTTTATTCTTTCTTGAATAATCTATTTACTCTGTCTCTCAATACATTTCTAATATATCCTATTAAGTATTGTTTTCTCCCTCTATTTTGTTTCATTATAACTCAATTTGTTTTAAAATGTTTTGCTTCAAAAACAAACAAAGCAGTACCAGTATACTGAAAAACAGTAAAGTGCTAAGGGTATTGTATGTTCATTTTTGATTCTCAGAAGGCCATGGAAAGGTCTGCATGTAGGAGAGCTACAGCTGCAGATTGTACTGTACTCTCTGGATCAAAGGGCACTAGTACACCACACTGTAAACAAGCAAAACAGCAATCATATTCTATGGTGCTGTTATGATTTGACTACATTCTGCAACATGTACTGTTTATTCCTTTGTGGCTTCTCTTTCTTCTATTTATTTTATGTCCTAGTGAAGTAGTTTTACTCACAGTGGCAGACAACATTAGTGCACAAAGAAAACAAAATAAAGACCTAATGCAGGTTTTTATTTCAAAAGGGTCAATTTTCCCAAGGCTCAAGTTGCCTTTGAGGAAATAGATAATAAATATTAGCATGCAATTAATAAAATGGAATAATTTGATATCATTAAGGGCAATATAAACAGTATTGCAGCTGGAGAGGCATGTCCCTTGTTTGTAGAATGGTTGCTTGAATAAACTATAGCCAGGGATATGTTGGGATTTTTAAGGTATTTGAAGAAAACAGAAGAATGATTGTCAGGATAAAAACCTTGGATGAAAATCCTGAATAAACCTGATTCTGTTAGCAGTTCCATTTCCAGGAATGGATACTTATATTATTAAAAATCTCCTTGATGCCCATAACAAACAGACTGATTATTGTAGGCTTCACAAAGGCTAATTTCACATTCATTATTGAAAGAACCAGTGAAAGCTAGAGATATATAGATGTCCTATACATGGCCTATGTTAATATATATAAATAACAATCAAAAACAAAGTGTATATATGTGTGTATATATATATATATATATATATATATATATAAATATATAAGGGGTCATCCTGAATAAGTCAAAACTAGTAGTTTAAATCAATTCTAGCTGTGATAACTCCAAGTGTAAATGATAATTTAATGCTTTTCTGATTAAATTCTAATTCTATAAATTAGTAACATACTTTGTGTTCTATTGATCACACACTGAGATTTTGAAAAAAAATGATTTATAGTGTGTGTTACCTTATGGTCTGGTTTGGTGACTTCAACATTATTTGATTCCTACATCCTTTTCTTTTTTTATTGATAATCAAGTTTTAAATGAGCAAAAGACTGGCTGAAAGCTTATTTCTGGTTTTTGAGATTCTATTTTGATGCAAGGGCAACATGTTTTTAAGAAGGGAGGGAGACAAAAACAGATTAAAATATTTCAAGTGATATTATTGGTTTCTCAAAAGCAAACCCAGATGGCTCAAAAAGACATTTTAAAGAAACAGTTAAAACCATTATCGTGATTTACCGTTAAAAATGGGAAGAAAACTAGTGAAAGTTTTTCAGTAGATCAGCTTGATTATTCTTATGCAGAAAACGTCTTACTGGAAATGACTACCACATCTTGCAAGCAGCTGTAATTACTAGATAAGGCAGACTCTTCCAAATTTCTGCTCAGAAGTCTGGACTTTCTCTAAGAAAAATTTCCCAAATCAAGTTGATCGCTAAATCCTATAAATCTGCTTTCAGAATAGATATTAAATGCTATGCACCTCACCATCTCCATGAAACCACCAGAAAAAGTGTGTGCCTACTCATGTTTGAAGAGTCTAAGTTTCATTGAGTCATTTCTCACACTGCTAATTTTAGTGTCAGACCATTGTTCTTAGGGTATAATCCAAGATTTTATTATTCCAGAATTGTTTTCTATCAGTTTTTCTCCCTCTCACTGTGTACTCACACTGGCTGGCTTTCAGCAACTTGACTTTGCACACATCATTCCCCTTACTGAAATGATTGCTTCTCTCCCAATAATCTACCCCTTCCTTGGTTAACTCCTACTCATACTTCATATCCAAGTCGTAATGGCATTTCTCAATGACCCTGTTCCCCCAAACTCACAATACCATATATTTCATTTTAGCACTTATCACAATATTAAAAATGAGTTACTTGTGCAATATTTTCACTTAAAATATGCTTCCATTTTGGGCCCCACATTCTCTCTCTGTCTCTCTCCCTCCCGACCCTTCTGTGTGTGTGTGTGTGTGTGTGTGTGTGTGTGTGAGAGACAGAGAGAGAGAGACAGAGAGAGAGACAGAGAGACATGGTCATATTGTTGGCACTTAATAAATGTCTGTTGAGTGGATAAACTAAAAATAAAGAGCACTCACTATAGACAGAAAGTACAAGGATGTTAATACTTTATGTTTTCTATTAGTGGAGAATAACACAGATATAAACTTTGGAGTTTTGAGAAGGTTCATTGTAGTTGAATACTTCTTTGATAGGATAATTTCACAATATAGAGACATAATAGGGAAAGCTGTGCTAAGTTTCTATATTTTTATTGAAAAGTAACCATAACATTAATGATAATAGTAACTACAGTGTATTCAATACTAAAGAACTGTACATTGTACTTAATCTTCTATAATTCAGTCTTTGATTTAGTTTGTTCACATATTCCTGAAAAAGAAAATTTCCTATGATTATAGAAAAAGATTGATTGCCTTGTAACCATGATGTAAGTAGCAATCCAAACCAGTTTTAAGCCTGTTTATCTAATAAGCAAAATCTTTCCTCACTGAGCATGATTTTGCACACTAAGGGACTGAATTACACCTCCTTGCTTATCACAGTTAGCCAATCACAGATACACCTCTGAGTGCCAACCAATTAACAGTAGTCTTTGTTGATCATGCTTCTACAGATGATATCTTCTCACCCATACCTGTGAAAGTCCACCAGTCCCTAAACCCTACAGTTCCTAAAATTTATATTTAAAAAGTATTCTGTTCTGCTTAGATTCAGAGAGATTATACGTAAATGGCATAGCTCTCACTTAATAAGCAATAAATTTAGTTTTGTCTTCTTATTTCAGACATTAAGTGGTAGTCTCATCCTTTGACACTCCTAAGCCAACTATTAGTATATTCATTTTATAGAAGTGGGAAATAAGGATCAGAAAAAGATAAGTGACTTAATTAAGATTGCAGAGATAATAATATATAAATACTGGAACATTCATCTGACTCCTAATGTAATTATTTAATCACTGTAATATTGTCATTTCCTTGACAAATGCACTTTATCTAGAATTTTTAAAGAAAGATATTTACCCACCAGATCATTTAAGACATGAAAAGCAACAAAACAGAAGAGATGAAAATAGAAGAAAATATCAAGGAAATATAAAAAATAAGAAACATTAGACATTGAACTTAGAAATAAGTATATCTGTTATAAAAATAAATATAAAAGATTTAAACTTATGAATTAAAAGTGAAATACCTTCAGTTTTTCTTAATAACACATACTACCACAGAATACTTATAAAAGATAAACTTGCAGTAAAATCAACTGGTAAAAAAGGCATAATTGCTGGGCAGAGTGAAGTAATAAAATTCAAGTGAATATTGGTTTGAAGTCATTAGACAATTTGTGTTGATATAAGATAAAATCTCAATAAAGATATTAGAGTTGTGAACATTCAAGTTCAAAACATCACACTGAAGAAATATTTCAAAATTTCAGGAAGAAACTGAACATATACATTTTGGATGAATTTTTGTGCACCAATATGTGTGAAAATGTAAATGGTTAGTTGATATTTTAACATAATATGTTAAGTTATAAAAAAAGAAAAAGTGTCTAGAGGATTTTTTAATAAAATAAATATTATAACTGAGAATTTTAGTAAACTTTTTGATAGGATACATATGTTTATCTCTACTCTTTCTTCTTTCACAATTCGAATATAACAAAAGTGAATATACATAAAAAAGAATAAACCCGTAAAGATAGATATAAGAAACAGAGATGACCACAGATGAGAAATGCCAACCAAGTTTGCAAAAGAAAGTAGATGTACAAATAATGAGGGTTTACCTGTAGGGTTTACCTATATCTCCGTCTGAAGCACCTAAATGAGTGGCCAGGAGAGGGTGAAGAATACTCCAGGAATCCTATAGACTCTTACCACAAAATTCCCCCCAAATGCTCAGTGATTTGGGACCAACACATCTCTCTGAAAGTATGTGCGCAAGGCAGAAATGCTGAGAGGAGGGCTGTGTGAAAATGTATGAAAAGAATTGATAACCCTGTCACTAGCTAGCTAAAGGACTGCCTTCCTCCACTCCTGTTGAAAAAGGAAATTTACTTCTTTGGAAAAGTGAATAAGAGGAAATCTGTCCTGGGCCCACTGAACACTGGTGAAGGTGAGAAGCAGTGCCTTACTTCATGAACCTTCTAATCTATACCTCAAACCCTCTAACCGTACCTGGCCAAACTTAGAGTCCTTTTTAGGAAACTGAACAGTCCAAGAGAAAAAGTCCACAGATACAGATTTTGGTGAAGATGGATTTGGGGATGAGCGCTCCACATAAAGCATCCTGGTCTCATGCTGCACAGTGGACTTAAAGGTCCATCCGTTTATAAATTGTTCACACATCTGAACTTTCTGTCACCTTTAATGCCTAATTTATGAGAAAACAATCACTGAGAATCATCAGATGTTGAAAAACACCTCAAAAAAAAAAAAAAACAACACTGAAACAACAAAGAAGATATCCTTATTTGAAAAGTGTACTTATATAACAATTATACTCCTACATATATCTTGATGATACGAATAATTATATTATTAAAGATTTTACAACACTGATTTAATCCATACCCTTATACCACACAGCTGGAGAAAGATCATTCAAGTATGTTATATTTTCAAAAGCCACATTGTATGAAATTCACTGTATAGATTACAGTCATTAAGACCTATTGGACTCAAGAAAACATTTTCCTGTTTTGACAAGTTCATGATACTCATTACTGAATGATATACCAGGATGTTTCTGTCATGTTTGCTAGCAATATGCATTATTCTCATTTGCAGTCAATAACTTGACTGGCGGGCAACTCCCAGAGAGAGAGTGAGGATATTTAACTGCTTGCTTTGCCACACTACATCATTTAACTTCATCTTTCAAGCTTTTTCCATATGACACAGCGCAGAAAATGCCACAGAACAGTGCTTCCTAATTAGCTTCCTATTTCCTTTTGATACTTTTGTTTTTTTGAGAGGCTGTAAATCTTGTTACAATATGTCATCCTAATACCGTGTAACCTATTTAAGATTTTAAGATGTGTTTTCCTTTCTACTTTAAAAGAGGGAGGGAGGATATGACACATTTTCAACATAATTAATAATTCCCAGAGTCCAAAAAGTATCTGCCCATAATTGCCAAATATGAGGTCATAATATTTATTATTTTCAACCTTCATTCAAGTCATAGTGTTGTTAGGAAAAACCCTTTTCATCTTTCACATATTGTTATACGGCAGTGCGTGAGTTGTGGTACCATTTTGCTTTGTTTGCTCCAACTCTAACCCTGATCTCAACACTCAACATACGAAAGTCCATATTTTAAAAACCAGATAAAACTTTTTTTTTCAGGATTTTGATAGCAGAAGAAAAAAACACAGGTTTATAAAATCCTCCTCCTTTTAATTTATGTATCTTTAGAAGACAGCCCAAGAAGAAATCAGTGGGTCTAATCCTGCCCCGACAGTGAGAAAACTACCACTTCTTAATTTTTACCAATTTTTCCTATCTTTTCAGTTAACTTTCTTTCTAATGTAAATACAAATTTAAACCTAGGCTTAATATCGTGTTTTTTTCCCTTTCACCCAAGTGATGTCACAAATCAATGTAAAATCAATGATCCAAAATAGTCAGTGGGTAAAAATAATCCAAAGTATTTCTGAAGGGTGAGTTGGTGTGTAAAAATTTACACTGATTATAGTGTGTTCTGGGGCTGTTTCTGTTTGACTGTGAGTGTGTGATGATGCAAAGTTGAAACGGAGCCTAAATTCTATTGCTTCTAAGTCTGGGTTGACCACAGTTAATGGATTTTGGATTTCCATTAGAGAAATGTGTTATAAACCAAACTACTTTAAATTATTTATCTCTTAGTTAAATGGATGCAAATATGAGGAAGTCCTAAGATATTTATGACCAAAGTTTGAAGAAACTGAGATGCAGACAGCAATCATGGGCCCCAAACTAGAAAATGTAAAGATATAAATAAAAGTGCATTCTGACTTAGTGATATCTTGGCATTTCCCTCACTACAACCTTAATGTGAATCATCATCCTTGTTCATTTCCATCACTTTACTGTCTATCTTGTATCCCATCTCGGCCCCCTACAGAGTCTTTCATCAGCAGCCAGTTATGTGATATGATACATCAAATCACATTCTTTCTTTCTTTGAATTTATCAATGGCTTTTCATTACAAATTAAGTAGCAATTTTTCTTGTTACCATGAACTGCAAGGCTGTACATGAAATGGATCCTGTCCCATCTTCCATCTTCTTCCCTGTTCACGAAGCACATCAACTTTGGCCTCTGTCTGCCCTTATTTAATAGCACTTGTATGTCCTCTTCTTTCTGCATGGCTTTTTTTCTTATATCTTAGCATGTTTGCTTCAGTTTTGTATTTTGGGTTGCAATGCATACGCTCCCATCATGACGCTGTACAATGGCCAGTGAATTCTGTCGAAGCAAAACTATAACCTTGCTTACGCAGTTATCAGCCAGTAGCTCATGGAGAATCACCTCTGCCTCTCTTCTGCTCATCAAATCTCTTGTGAGTGAAATTAACTGACATAACCTAAATGATATTGATAATCCCAGCAGCAAAGGACTCTGTAAGTGTAATGTTTTAGCTTTACAACTTCTCCTGCTGAAAAGAGAGGAATGGAGGTTGAGTCAATTTAAATTATATAGATATAGATAGATATCGATGATATATTGGTGGATAATAGATATTATGGGGTATTATAGTAAAAATAATGATGCTTGGCTATGCACAAGGCTCTTAAATAAAGACCAGGCCTGTGAGAATCTGGGAAACATGTTAAGACAATTCCTCATTATTGGATCTAGAAAAAGGGCAAGTGATTACTTTTCTGCATGAAAAATTGCATTTTTTTGCATATTCAGATGTATCCAAGGAATTATGCCTCTGTCGTTATTTTATTATCTAAAAATTCCTAAACATCCTTTGAAATATTCTTGAGCTTCTCTTCCTCTGTGAAGCTTGCAGCCTCCTAATAAATCCCTGCTGAAAGCTCTCTATATGTCTTAGAAATGTCCCCAAGGATATAGGACATTTTAGTCATTCATTTAATCATTTTTCTTTAACAAAGTTTTACTGAGTGTCCAACCTGACTCAAACACTGTACTGGGCACAATCCATCAGTAGAATAGAAAAGTGAACTAACAGTTGCATTCTGTGTAGTCAGTGCAATTCTCTGTATTTGTGGAAACAAATGAATGGGCTGTACACATTGAATGGGGTCAGGGAGATCCAGGCCAGGAAAGGAATAGTCAACCAAGTTCCAAGGCCTTAAAGTTTACATAGGAAGAACTAGTAAGAGATGGACTCTTTATGTCTTCAGCTGTTACTCCAGGTCTTAATGCATAGGTTTGCTTATGTGATTGAATGAATGCACTTGTGTATGTATGTGGGGGATGATTGTGTTTATGTGGATTCATGGGAGGAGCAAAGCTGTTAGGTTACCCTAGGTCAATGTTAGTAAGTGACCTTGGGAAGGATATGATCTATAATAGCTCCTTTCTACGGTAAAGTGGTTTGTGTAAACATACCTTTGTGTTTCCTTTCCAGCTACCTATTCCTGAATGGTTTCTTAGTCTTTCCCATCACCTGTGTAACCATTTCCTATATTAAATTTCCTCTATTATAAACTCTCAAGGTGGTTTATGTTTTAATAGTTGGATCCTGACTAATAGAATCTCCAAAGTATTTCTACAAACTTTTCATATGCTTCCAGAGTTCAGCAATGTATCTTTGAAGAAGTGTAGCTGAATACAATGTGTAATAACCCAGGTCTACTTTCTATCAGGCATATATATTGTCAAAGCTTTGACACAGAACCCCACACTATACTTCAGAACACCTGTGTGTTTATTGATTCCAGCTGTGAAGAACTCATTGAGATTCTGGTTTTCCATGTGATCAGTTGTGGACAGTCATTTTGCAAACTTGATGTTGACTGATACATCAAATCAGCAAGGGTTTCAACATGACAGATAAGAACATTCCAAGTCAGGTCATCAATATCCTGAATTATAGCTGAGTAAATGTGAAAGCTCCATTGCAAGCCTGGCAGAACAGGAACACAACAGGATAAAGGCTTTGCTTCTGCTACTGTTCTGTTAAGAGGGTGAGGAATAATGATGAGCTTGATGCTGATTATGTGTAGATATTTCCTGAATACTGTGCCTGAATCCTAGTGAAACTATGGCAGCTACATATAAATACAGATACTGATATATTTTGTGGAGGCCAGAGTGTCCACTTTTCTGCTGTCATGTCATCAATGATTTGATCTCATAGTTAAAAATATAGAGCTATGTCAAATGTTGACCTTTGGCCAAACTCCTTGCCTGATCCTTGAACCCTGTACTACTGAAGGCATTGATACCTGGAACCCATACAGACATTGAGTTGTATTCAAATTACTGTACCCCTTCAGTCTTGCTTTTCTCACACCAGATACTTGTTATTACATCTTCTTCATGAACCTCAGTTTCACAGCAGATCTCTCTCTGCCTTTTGGACCCTAGCTCTGAACACCTTTTCACTTGTTCCTGGTACCCAGCCTTGCAGTACAATGTTATAATAAAAGAACACATCTTTTTACTTTGAATAGGAGGAAACTGCACAAAAAGTGTATTACTTATGATATAAAACAGACTTCATTTACATTTCCTCTAATGTAAAACCTCCCTGTCAAGATTAACTATAACCTCATTTGGTTAACTAGGTTTTAAATACAATGGTCTTATCAACATATGTATGGCAATTTTCAGCATATCACTTAAATAAACAAACCATTTGATTTTCAAGTGTTTTGTTTCATGAAATTTGTATTAATTAGTGCTGGTTCCCTTTTCAAGGGAGACATCATTTTTTATTTGATATCTTTTTCTTCTCGAAGTGGAGCCTTAATATTTCTTTGGCAATTTTTTTTTCTGTTCAACTGCCATTGCACCGTCTAGCTGGCACAGCTCTCTCTGACCATGGCAATGTCCTGTGTTACATTGGGATCTTTCTCCAAATGTGGAGATCATGCAGTATCCCATTTCTCATTTATTCCTAGCTTCTTATTGTTGGTCACAAGTTATTTCACATATTGACGTTGTGTTTTGTGGAGGAAAATAGGGCTTTGGTTAAAGATTGAAAGTGAAGAAGAAAAACTATCTTAGTTTTAGAGGTAACATGATGATATATATCAAAAATCCTAAATAACCTATATAATTATTAGAATTAATATGTAATTTAGCAATCTTTTATGATGGAGGGAAACATTTAAAACTATAAATTTATATGTACTCTCATAAACAATTGAACATAGAATTATTATATTATAATACCATCTAACCCAAAAATAAATTTAACGGGATGTTCACAGTTTCTACACTGAAAGGTACAAAACATTTTTGCTGAGAAAAGCTGGGTAAAATCTAAACAAATAAATGGAAAGAAATATCATGATCACAGACCAGAAGGCTCAATATTGTTAAGATGTCAGTTTTCCTGAAATTGGTTTACAGATTCATTGTATTCTGAATCAAAATTTCAAGGGGCTTTTTTAAGGAACTGATATGCTAAACCTAAATTTTATGTGGAATGTAAAGGAAATAGAAGAGATAAACAGTATTTTAAAAGAAACAAAGTTGGATGAGTTTACTGCCTGATTTCAACACTTACCATAAAGCTATAGTCAACAAAACACGGTTTTGGCATAAGGAATGACAAATGTATCAATGGAATAAATTAGAGAGGCCATAAATAGATCATCATTTACATAGTTATTTGAGTTTTATCAGAAGCACCAAAGCAATCCACATATAAAATGATTGGGATCACATTTTTATTTGAATTTCTTCTATTTGGAAAAATATTTAAAATTTGACAATATCAAATGTTGTAAGTATATGGTGAAATAATTTCTGTAACAACCTGATGGCAGAGTGAATTAGTATAGTCAATTTGGAGAACAACTGGTATTATGGAGGAAAAAGAACTATCTGGCAAGATAGACTCTAAGCATGTGACAGTGATTTCTTCTGAAGCTGAAGAAGTGAAAGGGCACTTGTCAGCTGTGAGGGAAATGTTCCAAGGGGACTTGCTATATCTGTTCTATACAACTGTAAAGGAGAAAGTATGCATATATTAGAATATTTAAAATGTATGTATGGTAAAGATAGACTGGAAATAAATATTAAGTTGTTTATTCTATTGAAATATGTGTATATATTGACTGTTGGTAGTTTTCTGTATTTATTTTAATTATTACACCACCCCCAAGAACTACAATTGCTGCAGTCAAGCCTCAAAAAGAATGCATTCCATCTTGTTCCTAACTTCATTGGTCTTATTCCATTCCCCAGAGGCAGGAGCTTTGCCAAAGCCTCAACTCTCAATACTTGATTCTCAGGTCTCTCTCCATGTAAACATTCTAGTCCTAAAACAAAAATGGACTTACCTTAATCCTCTTATTATCAGGCATTCAATAACCTAGAATATCCCTCCATAAGAGTTTCTTTCAGCAAAAGTCTTGCTCTAGAGCCAGCAGTTATTCAAGGACAGTCATCTTCTCTTTTTCGTTTATTTTGCACAACACCCAAAGAGTGGGGTCCTTTTATCCCTCCATGATGGCTAATGATTTATCACTTTCTGTGTTGGCGCAATCCTGTGATAACTAAACTCCAGTGTGTTTTATCCAAACTACATGGGATCCACAGATAGGATCAGCCTGCCTTTGGTAACTGGCTATCCCTCGACTAAATACTGAGCTTTAGGCATCTGGTTGTATCTTGGCTGCACTGTTGCTTCTGGTTGCTTGTTGTAAGCATTCAGGACAGTGTTTTCCTGTGGATGGGACCCGGTCTTGGGTCTCATTGACTGCAGTCTCCATCCAGCTTTATCATCTCACACATGGACCTTTCTCCTTTTTTCAAGATCAATAATTTTTACTATGCCAAATATTTGTTGAGACTTTCTTAACCTACACATTGGAATAAACTGCAATTTTCTTGCATCATTAAAAAATCTAATTAAAATATTATGCTATCCTCATAATAAGACACTTAACAAACATGGTTAGGAAAAATGGCTCTGTCCCCTCAGTCATGGTGCTGCATTACCACCTGTGTTTAGGCCTAATGCTGTCTGTATCACACCCTGCTGTGTGGCAGAATTGTAACTTTATACATATCAGAGATTCTGTAATGATTGCAGAGACTTCTCAGCTTCTATAGCTGCAAATACTCAGTATTCGCACTTCCACTATCTTCTCTTTCAAGGTATTTTTATACATAAAACTATTTTTGCTAACAGAGACTGAATCCCTATGCAGTACATGAGCAAAGCTGCTATCTTTCTAATGATTTTCAAAAATGCCTGCCCCTATTATTTCAGAAATAACTTTTCCCTCTGTATATTCTCTGTGGCACTGCTCTAATGATTTTCTTTTCTCCAAGTTCTGCTGTGGGTTGGAAAGGTTATCCAAGAACTGGTTATATTTTAGTTGGAAAACAAAAAATTCCACTTTTAGAAATGTCAGAGTTGCCACTGTTGAATGAAATGTTATTGATTATACAATAACAGTATTTGTTACAGAATTAAGCATACTTTGCTTGGCTTAAGCAGCCAACAGTTTTATAGTTTAACATGATTTGTTAAGTTTAATATGTTCTGTTAAGCAAATCATACCAATGCCTTCTACTTACTGAAATTCTAACCATCCTTTCATTTACAACTTTAAATTATATCCCTTGGAACTTTTCTTGATCCTCCTTTGGAATTAATTGATCTTTCCTCTGTATTCCCATAAAATGTTATTTTTTATTTCAATAAGAGTACTTGCTTCTGTATATATGGAACTAATAGTTTGTTGTTCATGTATTTAAAAAAACAATCTAACTCCTTCTCCCAAATATGAGCTCCATTTATGACAGGAACTTTCATGTCATCTCTCTGAGAATGTGCCACACTTAAAATAGTTGATATTCAAAATCTATTTGGAAATTCATGTTTTACATATTTAAAAGGTAAGTATAAAATAAAGTTCAGATATTTTAAGTGTACAGCTAGATTAACAAGGTGAGGGCTAAAATCATTTTTATTTTCCTCCCTTTTACCCTTTCTGCTATTATTTTCAAATATTTTAATTCTACATAAATTTAAAATCACAATGTAGCCTTCTTATTATTGTTTTTTAGCAGTATACATTTAGATTTTCACACATAGTTGTATTTTCCAATAGTTTTCATTTATTCCTACATTTCCTTCCTTGTACATGGATTAAATTTCTTTTTGTCTGGAGAGCATCCATTAGTGTCCCTTTTACTATAATTTTTCTGGTCTGGTGATAATTTATATTCTCTCATTTTTTTTTTGGTTGAAATTCCATTTTTCTCTCCTATTTTTAAGGCATTTTTCACTGGGTATAGAATTCCAAGTCAGCAGTTATTTCTTTCAAAGATCTAATTTGACTTTTATATTTCTAACACTGTTTCTGTTGAAAAATCTACCATCAGTCACAAGATTATTTCATTAGAAATACTGTATGTGTGTGTGTTTAATCACTGCTTTTAAGGTTTTCACTTTGTTTTCAAGTTTCAAGAATTTTATTATAGTATGACTATTTTGTAGTTTTCTTTCATTTTATGCTGCTTTGGGGTCCACCGAAATTGAATCCAGGACCTGGTGTCTCTCATCGATGTAGAGAAATCTAAGTCAGTATTTCTTCAAATATCACCTCTGTGCCTTTTGCTGCTGAGATCACAATAATATGTAAATATTTCATTGTAACAATATTTCACTTTTGCCTTTTCATATTTTTCTTTATTTCTTTGTGTCCTTCAATTTGGATATTTTTAAACTGATGGATATGACAGTTGTCTAAGTCTTCTCTTCTGTTGTTATTAATTTGCTGCAAACCTGTCTGCTGAATATGTAATTCAGTTTTAAATACTTGTAGTTTAAACATTTCTACCTAATTCTCCCTTGAAAAGATTCAGGGGGTAATCTGTCTCTTGGTAGATTAAATAAAATTATTAATCTTCAATTTCCCATACTGAAATTTATAGAAATTATTAATCATAGTTATTTTAAGTGTCTGTTCATAACTGCAATTTCTGGAAAATGTGTGTAGCCACACTTTTTTTGTGTTTCGTTATTTGCTCTTTATTTCTTTCCCTAGTTTTAAGTCATGGAATACCAATTGTTGGCATACCTGCTGATTTTTTATTGTATTACAGACAATGCATATGAAAAATCTGTGAAAGCTCTAGATGATATTTTTCTCCAGTGAGTGTTTTCTTTCTGGCAGCAAGATGTATTAGAGAAGATTTGATTCAGTCTTCTCCAACTTAATAATTCAGGTGACATGAGACCACCCCATTTGTTTTCTGCTTAGTTTCTTTGTCTCTCTACCAGTGTATAGGAGGCTTAAGAGCCGACACATTATTGGGAGGAAACTGTAGACAGAAATTTTGGCTCACTTCTCTGAGGTTTCATTTCTCCTTGGTTCTTCAATTCAAGCCTCTTTCGCCATTTCCAAAATCCAACCTCTGTCTCCCCTACCCAGTGATACTTTCAGATGTCCCGCAGTGCTACTTTATACTTGATCTCTATCAGCAGATGTGGGTATTGGCAAATGTCCTGCAATTGTCACTTAGTTTGAGTGGTCCTAGGCTAAAGTGGACAATTAAACTCAAACCATTATAATAGACCACTCCTGGTACTGGTTTTATTTTATATACAGTACAGGAGACTCAGAATACCAGGGAAGTTGCATCAAACATACCTTTTAAGGTGGACTCCAAATGAAGACTCAGGTGTGAGAGAATGAGACCTCTTCAGTGGGTACTACATGAGACACCCTTTTAGGGACTATTCTCTCTTATAATAGTTCCATGGGCAAAGCTTAATGCACCCAGCAAGGGGAAAGCCTAGTTACAAGTTACACTCCACTTTCGGAAGCCCAAATGTGTGACTTCCCAGTAGTTATTTGTAATTGGTTCAACTATCCCAAGTCAAGGTGCAATTTCCAATTGGAAGTCATTTTTACCGTAAGCAGTTTGCCTAGTAACAAGGTGATATTCCATTTTTGTCAAATTTGTAGTAAAATGTAGAAGTTTAACCAAAACTCAGTCTCCTACAGAGAAGGAGAAAGAGATCTTGAAATCCTTTATTCACATAAACTGGTGGAAAATTAGAAGTTTATTTAGGCCTCACCTCAGTGTGCCACCCTTCTCTCTGGACGTCAAAGGTCTTGATGTCATTGGTCATGGTTGTTCTCAGTGTCTTCAAGCAGTTGGTTTATATATTTTATGCAACGGTTGGTGTTCTTATTCTACCACCTCCAGAGGTAGAAGTGAGGCAAAAAGTTAAGGTTTTATATTGTTTTCATCATTTCCTTTTTTGGCTTCAAACTGATCATGGCCCAGTGGCTGTTAGCTATTCATATTTAGTGGAATTTCTGAACATTTTGTAAATTGTAAAACAGTTTTCTATACACATTAGAGGATATTTCAATGTGAGTCATAGAGGAAAGCTTCTAAAGAGACAGAAAATTAATAGTGTTCCTCCTTACTCTCTAGAGCCCACTTTACATAAAAAAAATACCACCTCTTATGTATATGTTCTGTTAAAACCAAATTATTAGAGTGTTCTCTATATCTGTCAAAAGATCACATCAGGAAATTAGAAAATCAATCATTTTAGTAAATTTGGTGCAGTTTTTCACATATTTTTATTTATCCCCAGGAAGAGACAGATAAGCAAAAATAAAAACTAAAATAAGGGAGTAAAATGTATAAACCATTTAAAAAACAAATTTATAATATTTTAAGAACACCCAAAATCAGAGAGGTAGAAGCATCTACCATAATTCCATGCTAAAACCCATAAATTGGGAGTTGGTGGTAGTTCAAGAGCAGAAGTTTGCCTTTCTTCAGTCTACATCAAAGTATTGCTTAAGAATTCAACAGTGTAACAATTCCAGATTGTTCAAATTTCTTATGGGAAAAAATACTTATGTGACTTAAAATAGTTTATTTGAAAGTAACAAATTCTTACTGATTCCTACTGTCATGAGAAATGATGCTCTTATTAATTACATAGAAATTTATTAAAACATTGGAAAATATGTATGATCCATACATAAGTAGTTTTAATATCAAAAAAAAATTTTAAAAAAGGGGCTTCCATGGTGGCGCAGTGGTTGAGAGTCTGCCTGCCGATGCAGGGGACACGGGTTCGTGCCCCGGCCCGGGAGGATTCCACATGCTGCAGAGAGGCTGGGCCCGTGAGCCATGGCCGCTGAGCCTGCGCATCCGGAGCCTGTGCTCTGCAACGGGAGCAGGCCCGCGTACCGCAAAAAATAAATAAATAAATAATAATAATAATGAATACATCAGTTTTCACCTTAAACAATGGAAAGAGGAATAGTTAAACTGTGAATACTTTGACTTTTTTTTTTTTTTTCTGCGGTACGCAGGCCTCTCACCGCTGCGGCCCCTCCCGTCGCGGAGCACAGGCTCCGGACGCGCAGGCCCAGCGGCCACGGCTCATGGGCCCAGCCGCTCCACGGCATGTGGGATCCTCCCCGATCGGGGCACGAACCCGTGTCCCCTGCATCGGCAGGCGGAGTCTCAACCACTGCGCCACCAGGGAAGCCCTACTTTGACTTTTTATAATAAAAATGGCTTTCTTAAAGTGACTAAAATGTTATTTTTCTAGTGTGTAGTAATTATCATTTACTTGTGGTCTATATTTATTGACTTCACTACACACTCACACACATATCTATCTATCGATCTATCTCTACCATCTATCTGTCGTCTGTCATTTTAAAAATTCTACTTATTCCTATGTGAGAGGCTGTAACCAAAATTGGAAAAATAAAAAGATTCTGCACATTCTAACACTGTCTTTCCTCTGGTGTTGTCACTTTTTTCTCTTTATTTTTCAAGAAGCTCTACCTCTTTGACCTTTATATTATCTGGTTTCGTCTCATGATAACACTAGTCCTGTTTACTCTAGAATGTAGTTGGCATCTGCACATGCTGATTATGACTGATAATCTGGTATAATTATAATGTTTTAGTGGGACCAGCTAAATTTTAATTTCTATCACCATTGTTCCTTAAGAGGCCACTAAATTATCTTTATTCAGAGTTTTACTGATTCAAGTTCATTACCATAGTCATTTTCTTCTGGTTTTATTTATTTCTATTAACTCCTTAAAAATATCACTCTTATTCTCTCTCTTTCTCTTTGACACAGTCTTATACACACATTCTGTTTCTCTGCATATAAAACCAAATAAATGTAAAACACTATTAACAGCTATTAACAGTGAATGACTGAGAATGCAATAACTTCAGTGAACTCAAAATGAGATTTTAAATTGCTTCAAAAATTATTGTCATAATGTCATATGTATCATTTTAAAACTAAGCTAGTTATATCTATAAAAATGTAAATTGTATCAATATGATAATTCTTGATTCACATTAATGTCTGTGTATCATATTTTAGCAGGAAAAAAATTTTTACCATAATATTGTTTTAAATGTTTAATGTGAAGCACAAATTCAGTTATGGTGACATTATCATTATGTCCATAAACATTTTTAAATTCCTCCAAGAAAAACAATGTTAGGCAAAACTGGAGTAATCGAATTATATGTCTCACTGTGCTTTACCTTTGAGAAAAGATTCCTCACATGTACAGTGAGGAATAAGATATTTTTCCTTTACTAAACAATTAATATTCAGATTATTTCATTTCAGTGACCAAAATCCATGACATATTTGGATATTTTTTCTTATATGCATGACACTGTTTTTACTTCAAATTTAGCTCCCACATTTATCATCATAATTTCACTTCCAAATGCCTAGGAATAGGAAATGCATAAGACGTTCCCATTTTATATCTTGGGAGACAAAGACATTGAACTTAATTAACTTGTTTGAGGAGAAAAAGCAGGAGTGGGTCCAATTTGCTTCTTTCCAGAATACAAAGGGACAAATTAATTTCTGTGCTTTGTTTTGTTTTAACTCTTTTTACTAGCTGAATTTCCAGCAGATGTGCATAATTGTATTTAGTAATCAATAAACTTGCCAAATAAATCAGAATGTGCAATAAAAGGATGTGCTCATATTTCAAACATTATATTTGAAGATTTGTGAGCTCCTGTAATATATTGCCACCTATAAAGGTATTTTGCTTGGCATATTTCAAATGGAAAACAAAAGCAGCCTGGTGGTCTTATTTGAAGCTTTCAGTAGTTTTCCATATCTGAGAACCACTTACAATTCTGCCTGACCATGAAAGTAATAGCTATTAAAATAGAGTGTTTTAAGTTAGGATTGGGGCCAGCGTTGCCAGATTAAATGTAGGATGCCCAATTAAATGTTACTGTCAATTAAACAATGATTTTTTTAAAATAAATATGCCCCATTCATATATTTGGAACATACCTATACTAAAAAATATTTATACTTTATATGAGATTAAAATTTAGCTGGATGCCCTATATTTTTGTCTTCTACATCTGTAAATCCTAACTGCAGTGCACTGACATGTGTAAAGATACTATTTGTAGAAAGCCCTCTGCCTATACTTAGGAAGGCCAGGCAATTTCTTTCTTTTTTTTTATTTTTTTTAATTTTTGCTGTGTTGGGTCTTCGTTTCTGCGTGAGGGCTTTCTCTAGTTGTGGCAAGTGGGGGCCCCTCTTCATCGCGGTGTGCAGGCCTCTCACTATCGCGGCCTCTCCCGTTGCGGAGCACAGGCTCCAGACGCGCAGGCTCAGTACTTGTGGCTCACGGGCCCAAGTCGCTCCGCGGCACGTGGGATCCTCCCAGAACAGGGCTCGAACCCGTGTCCCCTGCATTAGCAGGCAGACTCTCAACCACTGTGCCACCAGGGAAGCCCGGCAATTTCTTTCTTAATCACTAAAGTCTCCTGGAGTTAAGTTGAGAGAGAAATAAATATGACTATCTAACTATAAACTAACTTAATTATATAATTCATGTATTTTAATAAGTTGAACTAAAATATCAAAAGATTTTGATATGGACTCCATTAAGTTTATTTTGGGAAAACTCAAATATTAACACAAAATTTGTATTTCTTATATTTGATCCCTGTAATTTGTATTTCTTTTTATTAAACACAAACACAAAAAAAATACTACAAAAGTGTCTGCAGTTATAAAGAATATTCAATTTTTTTTTCAATTCTTTTCCTTTGGCCTTGGGGAGGCAAAAACAAATAAAATGCATAATGATAGTGAGACAAACATGAGGGTATAAATTTTTTAAGATTAATGATTCCTTGTAGTTTGGGAACATTTCATAGATGGCAGGAGAACATCCATTCCTTTTTTTATTGTGGTAAAATGTACATAACATAAAATTTACTATATTAACCATTTTTAGGTGTACAAATCAGTGGTATTAAGTGTAGTTAAATTGTGCAAACATCACTACCATTCATCTCCAGAACCCTTTTCATCTTGCAAAACTGAAGCTCTGTATTCATGGAACAATAACTCCCCATGACTCCCTATCCCTAGGACCTGGCAACCATCTTTTTACTTTTATTCTTTCTTTCTTTTTTTAATCTTCCCATGACCCAGCCCCTGGTAACCACCATTTCTGTTACTATGAGTTTAGTGTTTTTGTGCGTGTGTTTTGTTTTTTAGATTCGACATATATGTGAGATCATGTAATATTTATCTTTCTTAGTCTGGCTTGTTTCACTTCAGGTTCATTCACATTGTCACAAACGGCAGAATTTTCTTCTGGTTTTAAGGGTAAATAATATTCCATTGCAGCAAGCAGCCTAAATATCCACTGACAGGTGAATGGGTAAAATATGCTATATATATATATATATATATGTGTGTGTGTGTGTGTGTGTGTGTGTGTGTGTGTGTATACACACACACATATGTACAATACATGAATATCTATATAACCATTCTTTATTTAAAGAGGGGAAGAATAGTTGACTATAGAGAAACTCAGGTTGCACTATAAATACTAAAAAAAAAAAAAAGCCACATGAGTGTTTTATTTATATAATACTAAAAGTATGATTATTTCTATCACCCAAACACTGTGAATTTTTTACATGGATTCATTTGCTGTATACTCATGAAGAAAAACATGCTCACAAATAAAAATCTGCTGATTTTATAAATAAAATATAGGAATAATTAAAGAGAAAAGGTATTCACATTGTTCATATTTCTGTTTGCTTCCTTTAGCATGGAACTTGGAAATAGATTTCTCACATAGAACGCTAGTTATATCCAGGCTTTGTCTGTTCATTCATTCATTTACTCTAAAATCTATATATTCACTCCTAAGTTTAAAGAAATGAAGGAAAAAAATTGGACTATTTTCCACTCATTAAATGACTAATCATTTACATTCATAATTGTAATTACACCTGCATTGATTGCAGTTCTAAATGTCTGAAATTCTTGGTTAGAAATTCCCTTAGAATACTATAGCAATGTATAAAATCTTAAGAACACTATCACCAAAACTTGGAAGCAAATAAGATGTCCTTCAATACTCCCTCTAGCGAGAGCACCAGAATCACAACTAACTGCTGAACAGTCATTGACAGGAAGACACTGGAACTCACCAAAAAAGATACCCTACATCCAAAGACAAAGGAGAAGCTGCAATGAGACAGTAGTAGGGGCGCAATCACAATAAAATCAAATCCCATAACTGCTGGGTGGGTGACTTACAAACTGAAGAACAATTATACCACAGAAGTCCACCCACTTCAGTGAAGGTTCTGAGCCCCACAATAGGCTTCCCAACCTGGGGGTCCAGCAATGGGAGGAGGAATTCCTAGAGAATCAGACTTTGAAGGCTAGCAGGATTTGATTGCAGAACTTCAGCAGGATTGGGGGAAACAGGGACTCCACTCTTGGAGGGCACACACAAAGTAGTGTGTGCATCAGGACCCAGGGGAAGGAATAGTGACCCCATAGGAGACTGAGCCAGACCTATCTGCTACTGTTGGAGGGTCTCCTGTAGAAGCAGGGGTGGCTATGGCTCACTGCGGGGACAAGGACACTGGCAGAAGAAGTTCTGGGAAGTACTCCTTGGCACGAGCCCTCCCGGAGTCCGCCATTAACCCCACCAAAGAGCCTGTAGCCTCCAGTGATGGGTCATCTCAGGCCAAATAACCAACATAGAGGGAACTCAGCCCCACCCATCAGTAGACATGCAGATTAAAATTTTACTGAGCTCTGCCCAGCAGAGCAACACCTGGCTCTACCCACCACCAGTCCCTCCCATGAGGAAGTTTGCACAAGCCTCTTAGATAGCCTCATCCACCAGAGGGCAGATAGCAGAAGCATGAAGAACTACAATCCTGCAGCCTGTGAAATGAAAATCACATTCACAGAAAGATAAACAACATGAAAAGGCAGAGGGCTATGTACCAGATGAAGGAACAAGATAAAACCCCAGAAAAACAATTAAATGAAGTGGAGATAGGCAATCTTCTAGAAAAAGAATTCAGAATAATGATAGTGAAGATGATCCAGGACCTCAGAAAGAGAATGGAGGCAAAGATCAAGAAGATGCAAGAAATGTTTCACAAAGACATAGAAGAATTAAAGGACAAACAAACAGAGATGAACAGTGCAATAAGTGAAATGAAAAATACACTAGAAGGAATGAATAGCAGAATAACTGAGGCAGACGAATGGATAAGTGACCTGGAAGACAGAATGGTGGAATTCACTGCGTGGAACAGAATAAAGAAAAAAGAGTGAAAAGAAATGAAGACAGCCTAAGACACCTCTGGGACAACATTAAATGCACCAAAATTTGCATTATAGGGTTCCAAGAAGGAGAAGAGAGAGAGAAAGGACCCGAGAAAATATTTGAAGAGATAATAGTCAAAAACTTCCCTGACAAGGGAAAGGAAATAGCCACCAAAATCCAGGAAGTGCAGAGAGTCGCAGGCAGGATAAACCCAAGGAGAAACATGCTGAGATACATAGTAATCAACTTGACAAAAATTAAAGGCAAAGAAAAATTATTAAAAGCAACAAGGGAAAAACGACAAATAACATACAAGGGAACTCCCATAAGGTTAACAGCTAATTTTGCAGCAGAAACTCTACATGCCAGAATGGAATAGCATGATATATTTAAAGTGATGAAAGGGAAGAACCTACAACCAAGATTACTCTACCCAGCAAGGATCTCATTTAGATTTGATGGAGAAATCAAAAGCTTTACAGACAAGCAAAAGTTAAAAGAATTCAGCACCACCAAACCAGCTTTACAACCAATGCTAAAAAAAACTTCTCTAAGCAGAAAAAAACAAGAGAAGAAAAGGACCTACAAAAACAAACCCCAAACAATTAAGAAAATGGCAATAGGAACATACATATCAATAATTACCTTAAGTGTGAATGGATTAAATGCTCCAACCAAAAGACAAAGGCTCACTGAATGGATACAAAAGCAAGACACATATATATGCTGTCTATAAGAGGTCTGCTTCAGACCTAGGGACACATACAGACTGAAAGTGAAGGGATGGAAAAAGATATTCCATGCAAATGGAAATCAAAAGAAAGCTGGAGTAGCAATACTCATATCAGATAAAACAGACTTTAAAATAAAGAATGTTACAAGAGACAAGGAAGGACACTATATAATGATCAACAGATCAATCCAGGAAGAAGACATAACAATTATAAATATATATGCACCCAACATAGGAGCACCTCAATACATAAGGCAAATGCTAACAGTTATAAAAGAGGAAATTGACAGTAACACAATAATAGTGGGGGACTTTAAAACCTCACTTACACAAATGGGCAGATCATACAGACAGAAAATTAACAAGGAAACACAAGGTTTAAATGACACAGTAGACCAGATAGATTTAATTGATATTTATAGGAAATTCCATCCCCAAACAGAAGATTACATGTAACATTCTCCAGGATAGATCACATCTTGGATCACAAATCAAGTCTCAGTAAATTTAAGAAAATTGAAATCATACCAAGCATCTTATCCAACTACAGCACTATGAGATTAGAAATAAATTACAGGGAAAAGAGCATAAAAAACACAAACACTGGAGGTTAAACAATACATTACTAAATAACCAAGAGATCACTGAAAAAATCAAAGAGGAAATCAAAAAATGCCTAGAGACAAATGACAATGAAAACAAGATGATCCAAAACCTATGGGATGCAGCAAAATCAGTTCTAAGAGGGAAGTTTATAGCAATACAATCCTACCTCAAGAAACAAGAAACATCTCAAATAAAAAAACAACCTTACACCAAAAGGAACTAGAGAAAGAACAAACAAAACCCAAAGTTAGTAGAAGGAAAGAAATCATAAAGATCAGAGCAGAAATAAATGAAATAGAAACAAAGAAAACAATAGCAAAGATCAACAAAACTAAAAGCTGGTTCTTTGAGAACATAAACAAAATTGATAAACCATTAGCCAGACTCATCAAGAAAAAGAGGGAGAGGACTCAAATCAATAAAATCAGAAATGAAAAAGGAGAAGTTACAGTGGACACCACGGAAATACAAAGCATCCTAAGAGACTACTACAAGCAACTCTATGCCAATAAAATGGACAACCTGGAAAAAATGGACAAATTCTTAGAAAGGTATAACCTTCCAAGACTGAACCAGGAAGAAACAAAAAATATGAACACACCAATCACAAGTAATGAAATTGAAACTATGATTAAAAATCTTCCAACAAACAAAAGTCCAGGACCAGATGGCTTCACAGGTGAATTCTATCAAACACTTAGAGAAGAGCTAACACCCATCCTTCCCAAATTCTTCCAAAAAATTGCAGAGGGGTGAACACTCCCAAACTCATTCTATGAGGCCACCATCACCCTGATACCAAAACCAGACAAAGCTACTACCAAAAACGAAAATTACAGATCAATATCACTGATGAATATATATGCAAAAATCCTCAACAGAATACTAGCAAACAGAATCCAACAACACATTAAAAGGATCATACACCATGATCAAGTGGGATTTATCCTAGGCATGCAACGATTCTTCAATATACACAAATCAATCAGTGTGATACACCATATTAATGAATTGAAGAATAAAAACCATAAGATCATTTCAGTAGATGCAGAAAAAGCTTTTGACAAAATTCAACACCCATTTATTATAAAAACTCTTCAGAAAGTGGGCATAGAGGCCACCTACCTCAACATAATAAAGGCCATATACAACAAACATCATTCTCAATGGTGAAAACTGAAAGCATTTCTTCTGAGATCAGGAATAAGACAGGATGTCCACTCTCGCCACTACTATTCAACATAGTTTTGGAAATCCTAGCCACAGCAGTCAGAGGAGAAAAAGAAGTAAAAAGAATAAAAATTGGAAAAGAAGAAGTAAAACTGTCACTGTTTGCAGATGACATGATACTATACATAGAGAATCCTAAAGATGCTACCAGAAAACTACTAGAGCTAATCAATGAATTTGGTAGAGTACCAGGATACAATATCAACACACAGAAACCTCCTGCATCCCTATACACTAACAACGAAAGATCAGAAAGAGGAGTTAAGGAAACAATCCCATTCAGCATTGCAACAAAAAGAATAAAATACCTAGGAATAAACCTACCTAAGGAGGTGAGACCTGTATTCAGAAAACTCTAAGACACTGATGAAAGAAATGAAAGATGACACAAAAAGTTGGAGACATATACCATGTTCTTGGATGGGAAGAATCAATATTGTGAAAATGACTATACTATCCAGAGCAATCTACAGATTCAATGCAATCCCTATAAAATTACCAGTGGCATTTTTTACAGAACTAGAACAAAAAGTCTCAAAATTTGTATGGAGACACAAGAGACCCTGAATAGCCAAAGCAGTCTTGAGGGAAAAAAACGGAGCTGGAGGAATCAGACTCCCTGACTTCAGACTACACTACAAAGCTACAGTAATCAAGACAATATGGTACTGGCACAAAAACAGAAATATAGATCAATGTAACAGGATAGAAAGCCCAAAGATAAACCCACGTGTCTGTGGTCAACTAATCCATGACAAAGGAGGCAAGGATATACAATGGAGAAAGGACAGTCGCTTCAATAAGTGGTTCTGGGAAAACTGGACAGCTACATGTAAAAGAATGAAATTAGAACATTCCCTAACACCAAACACAAAAATAAACTCGAAATGGATTAGAGACCTAAATGTAAGACTGGACACTCTAAAACTCTCAGAGGAAAACATAGGACGAACACTTTTTGACATAAATCACAGCAAGATCTGTTTTGACCCAACTCCTAGAGTAATGGAAATAAAAACAAAAATAAACAAATGGGACCTAATGAAACTTCAAAGCTTTTGCACAGCAAAGGAAACTATAAACAAGAGGAAAAGACAACCCTCAGAATGGGATAAAATATTTGCATGGGATAAAATATTTGCAAACGAATCAACAGACAAAGGATTAATCTCCAAAATATATTAACAGCTTATTCAGCTCAATATTGAAAAAGCAAACCACCCAATTTAAAAAAATGGGCAGAAGAACCAAAATAGACATTTCTCCAAAGAAGATATACAGATGGCCAAGAGGCACATGAAAATCTGCTCCACATCACTAATTATTAGAGAAATGAAAATCAAAACTACAGTGAGGTATCACCTCACACCAGTCAGAATGGCCATCACAAAAAAATCTACAAACACTAAATGCTGGAGAAGGAGTGGAGAAAAGGGAACCCTCTTGCACTGTTGGTGGGAATGTAAATTGATACAGCCACTATGGAGAACAGTATGGAGGTTCCTTAAAAAACTAAAAATAGAACTACCATATGACCCAGCAATCCCACTACTGGGCATATACCCAGAGAAAACCGTAATTCAAAAAGGCACATGCACCCCAATATTCATTGCAGCAATATTTACAATAGCCAGGTCATGGAAGCAACCTAAATGCTCATCGACAGACAAATGGATAAAGAATATCTGGTACTTATATACAATGGAATATTACTCATCCATAAAAGGAATGAAATTGGGTCATTTGTAGAGACATGGATGGACCTACAGACTGTCATACAGAGTGAAGTAAGTCAGAAAGAGAAAAACAAATATAGTATATTAACGCATATAGGTGGAATCTAGAAAAATGGTGCAGATCAACCAGTTTACAAGGAAGAAATAGAGACACACATGTAAGGAACAAACATATGGACACCAAGGGGGGAAAGCCAGGAGTGGGGTGGTGGTGGTGAGATGATTTGGGAGACTGGGATTGACATATATACACTAATATGCATAAAATAGATAAGTAATAAGAACTTGCTCTATAAAAAAAACAACAAAATTAAAAAAAAAATCTAAAGAACAAAGGAGAAAATAGGAGTTTATGAATCTGTATGGATTAAATATCTAAATTTCCTTCTCTGAATTCATCACCTAATGTTATAATAAAAATGCATGTATTTACATTTAGGAGCTTTTTTTTTTTTTTTGGTAAACACCTATATGTACAGGGTATTTAATTTTTGTGGTCTCATTTTTTTCTCAATTTTAATGTTTTATATCTATGTATATGTATATATGTGTGTGTATGTGTGCGCAGTGTGTGTATGCCTGTATGTCTGTATATAAGATATATATGTGTGTTTGTGTGTATATAAACTTTAGAAACTGTTAATTATACCTGCAAGATTATTCTGTTATCTAGTTAAATGTTCTGGATAGTGCCCAATTCAGGTTTCCAGGCCTTATATACTCTGATGATATGATGAGTATACTGTCAAGGTATTTCTGAATGTCTTGCTTACTTTTGTCCCAGTATAATTTGTGGGCATGAAATATATATTGCTAAGCTTTTTAACATAATAGATATGGAAAAATTCCATTAGGCACTTTATAACACTGAATAAATTTATTAGATGTTACATAAAATCTGTGCTGTTTTGTCTCATGTGTTTGTTTTACTGAAACCAATATAAGATCTATTATCTTATGTATAAGAAATATCAGTATGACCCTCTCCTGTGATTTGTCTCTATAAAGCCAAGCACTTACTGCATTAATATTCAAGTCTGGTATAAGTTTTAGTGAAGTTTTCAATCCATATCATTATTTTTTCATACCTATACTCTTGAAATGGACTTGACAGATAAGGCTAAGAAAGACAAAAGAATAGATTTGTTTACATAGAGATTATTTTAAGCCTTTGGAAGCAGCAGAAAAATCTCAGGGGAAGGAAATAAGAAGCAGAGAGGCAATCTGTGTGTCTCTCATCTTCTCGTAGTTCCTAGAGCTTACATGTAAGAAGATTAGGAAGCAAAACAGAATTACAATTGAAAACCTTTCTAATGAAAACAAATTTACCATGTCTGATTGCTTATATTTTTCATCACTTTTTGACAACAGCATAATATTGAGAGATGATTCAATACAATAGAATTATTTCCTATATAAACAATTTGTTTGGGACAGTTCGTGTACTGAAACACAACTGACATTTGCATCACAGTTTTAAATGACTATTTTAGTGCTCAGACTTAATTTTAAAAAGAAAGGAAAATAAATAAAACATTGTTTCTACTAAATGGAGACTATTATTAGATACTTAGTTTTCTATGAATATTTGACATAAAAATACACATTGCCTAAGCTTATATATGTTAAGCATCAAGGACTGTTTTTTTCTGTATACTTACATTACAGGCTGCACAATAATATGTTTTCCAAAATATTGCTTATTTCCATTTCATAGGACAAATAAGTATGTGGGCAATCAATAAGGGTATAAATAGTGAATGCAGATGTCTACTACTCTTAGGTGGAGTGGAGACTCAGAGATATAACTATTTAATTTGTTGTGCTAAATTCTATTGTCAATTTAGTAAATCCGAGAATCTCCTTTCCTGTATTATACTAGAGTAAAGATGGCCAGAAAATAATTTGTATGAGATTTGGAAGGTGAACTAAAATAGTGACCTTAAATCTCTGTTGCCGTCAGATAGCAATGACAGGTAGGGGGATGGGCTCTAGCCTGTCCTTTTGCTTTTCTGCTCCACGTCCAGCTTTTCTTCTGGTTGTAGGTCATCTCTGCTGTACAACAGCAGCCCCACGTCCATCGGCAGACTGTACAGAAGCGACACATTCCCATTCAAGACTACACAAGCTCCCGTTTTGCAGTCTGACGTTGACAGCTCTATGTAGTTGGCTTCCATCATGTCCCAGTCTTTTCACCCCAGCCAGTGCTTCAGAAGGACTAGTTGACGACTTGTCAGTTTCCCTAACTCTGTGCCCTCCTCCCCCCTCCCCAACTCTTTTAGGCCTTCACTTCCTGAGCTCTTCCTATATTTGCATAAGGCCACGTCCCTGTAATACTTTTCCCCATAACATTCAAGTGTTTATGTTTCCCTGACTAAAAACATAGTTGATACATTAATGTTTGGTGGTTCAGTTCTGTTGCAGTGTCAAGACTGGCACGATTAGTAACAAGGCAACATTGATTGAGAGCAAAATTCAATGATCCTTTATAAAAGATAAAATTAGGAGAAGTCAATGAGGTTTTGAATAATCATGGAAGGCTGAAAGAAGAAAGTGGTATTTTATTGGGTATTAAACAATAGAGAGAAGAGGGAGAGTAGAGGGAAAGAGTCAAAATAGGGCAGTATTACATATATACAGATACAGAGTCAGGGAATTAGAAGACTTGGTGTGCTGTGCACAGGGCACATAGGGATGGGAAAGAACAGGAAGCTGGTTAAGTAGGTGCCTGGATTTAAATAATATTGTAGCGTGGTTAAGAGTGTGGTCATTGGAGTTGGATCTAAGGAAAGTCCCAACACTGCTTGTCATCTCAGGAAAGTTACTTAAATCTTCATAAAGAATTTCTTCTCTATAAAATGGGAGAACCATAATGTTTTCTTCATGTGATTTTTGGAAGATTAAATAACATAATATTTTCAAAGAATTTAGCACAGTGTCCAGGCTATGACTAGTGGTTGTTGTAATATTATTATTGTCATACATTATGCATTCTGTTCATCATAGGACTGAATTTGAGATAGTAAGCAATTCTGAGTTCTTGTATCTAATATTTTGAACTCTGATCACACATTCAAACTAATGTTTAAAATTTTAAATTCAGTAAACAATTTATTAAACACTAAATACCATCCCAATAATAAAATATCTACCTGAATTGAATTTCCTTTTAATAGAGTATGTAAACACAGCTACACTTTAACAATATCATTGGTTTAAGGTGAAGCAACTCTCATAAACTTTTTAATCGACATATACTTTATTTTTTAAAAAATTTGACAAGCACATGTGATACATAGAAACAGAGCCACATAGGTATTTATTTACCCAGTCTCCTATATTTTCACTCATTTTTCCCCCCTTTTTGACATCAACTTCTCAGCAAGATGGTTGCAGTAGCCATGGGGCCTGTATAAACTCAGTACAATGCAACGATCTCAATATACAGATTCATATCCATAGGCAGAACTTTGGAGGTAACTACTGTGCCATAGCATGTGAAACATTCTTTTACAACACAGTGATACACATCAATCTCTTTTTAAATAGCCAACAATAACCACTAAAAACAGTATGCAGTCATTCTCTGAAATTCTCCTTGGACACAAAAGTGCCTTGGTTTCTCCTAACTTAACATCCTCATTACATTCTAGTACTGTAGGTTGTGCACCAACACAATTTCTTTTTTGATTTTTTTTTTTCTTTTTCGGTATGCGGGCCTCTCACTGCTGTGGCCTCTCCCGTTGCAGAGCACAGGCTCCGGACGCACAGGCTCAATGGCCATGGCTCACGAGCCCAGCCGCTCCGCGGCATGTGGGATCTTCCCAGACCGGGGCACGAACCCGTGTCCCCTGCATCGGCAGGCGGACTCTCAACTACTGCGCCACCAGGGAAGCCCTCTTTTTTGATTTTTACATCAGGTAACCAAGGTCTAATTTACTAATGATTCTGGAATGCCGTCTTTATTTCTGGTTTGGGGCTATTTGCATGACAGTCATTTAGCAAATTAATGTAGATGAAAAACAATAATTTTACAGATGTCTGTTGCAAGCATGCTGTCATCCCATACTTAATATGCTAATCTATTGACATCTACTTATTAGAGATGAGCTCCACTTACTTTGTGACATTAATATTTTATAACCTGGAGTGTTTTGAAGTAGGCCGAAAGTCAAATTTTTAACCATCCCACTCAGAATGTATTTTTAAAGGGTAAATGCATTTTATTCTTGATTTCTTTAAAACTATTTCTCCCCAAGCCAACATTACACAATCTTCAATTAACTCTTTGCACACTGCCTGATACAGACCAGGTGTTTATAATAATTTTGTGTTTCAAGTGGCAGAAATCTGACTAGCATCAGAAAATGGGCCCTCAACTGACTGACAAAATCCTCAAAGTGTTCAGCAGTCAAACCAGGTAAAGGACAGATATGTAGTGGGACCCAGAATGGACTATAATAAAGATTGAATGTCACCAGGATCTCTCTGTCCCTGGCTGGGATTTCTCTAAGTCAGGTTTTGTTTTTTCTCCCTGGGGTTTTGATGTTGCTATAGTTGTTGTCAAGGGACTTATCACTCTTAGGAAGCGACTCTTTAGTCCAGGCTAGATCAAATGCAAATCCCTGGACCAATCAAATGGGACAGGGAGCAAGATGACATAAAATCTGGAGTTCCCCCTGGAGCACTGAGAATGCAGTGAGGGTGCCGGTGGGCACAGTTCCCTGAAAGGCTGTGCTGCCAGAAAATGCACAGAACTCACCAAATGTGAGAGACTACTTGTATGGAGAAGGTTTTCATTTTCATGTATGATGTTTGAGATATAAATGTCTCAGAAAGTTGTATAGTTTCAAAATGAATTTTCTGATTTTAAAACTAATACATGATATTATTAAATGTATTGTCTGTGTATTTTTTGTCAGGCATTATCATATATATTCCAAATTCCATTTATATTCCAAATACACACATATGTATTCATAGACTAATATAAATTAATTAGAGAATAAATGTGTTTTAACCAGTACACTTTCAGTGCTTTACATAAGGTATTTAAATTTATGGATTTGCTTAAAATATGAAACATATTTACATTTAATTAATTGGATTTACCTTTACATTGTTAAGTTTACTCACATTGAGTCTGGCTCATTGAGGACTATGTAGATCGACATGGGGGAAGGTGGTGAAGATGATGAATTTAGAAATCAGGCAAATTGATATGAATAAAAATTTAATTCTTAGGTTAGGCAAAAAAAATCCCTACATTGAGCCTTTTGACTATCTGACTATCATCTTTTATGTAACATTTGTTTATTTCTTTCTTTTCCAACAGCTATTGTGTACAAATTCCTAGAGTAACACAAAACTATGATAACTGGTCTCTCCACTCTCTCTTTTTCTGACTGAATTTCCTGAAACTCCTGTTTGCGTGTTACCTTATCTCAACCCTGGAACCTTTAGCAGTTCTATAAGTTAAAACCCAGAACTCAATTAGCTTGACTTTGTATAACCTGTACAAACTTATTTATCTTCTATATCCTCTATTACTCCTTACCAATCCACAATTTCAGGCCAAAAAAAAACCTGTTTTTCTCCAACTGCACAGCACACATTATTGATTTTATAGATGCAGTAATGCCCAGTGGTTAAAATTCAGGGTCTTGTTTTAGTCCAGAGTTTGTCGGGCTTGGGCACTTATTAACTATGAAAATGTTGACAATTTTTTTGACCTCTCTATATACCTATCCCTCCCTTATCTGTCATAAAAATGGAAATAATAAAAGCATCTTAGGCTTCCCTGGTGGCGCAGTGGTTGAGAGTCCGCCTGCTGATGTGGGGGACATGGGTTCGTGCCCCGGTCCAGGAAGATCCCACATGCCGTGGAGTGGCTGGGCCCGTAAGCCATGAGCCATGGCCGCTGAACCTGCGCGTCCAGAGCCTGTGCTCCGCAACGGGAGAGGCCACAACAGTGAAAGGCCCGCGTACAGCCAAAAAAAAAAAAAAAAAAAAAAAGCATCTACTTAATAAGGTTGGGAAGATTAAGTAGAAGAATCAGACAAAATGCTGAGCACAGCTCTGCCTTCTCCTTCTCTTTTCCCTTCTACTTTTTCTATTTTTTTTACCATTACATGTCTGCTGACCTCTTCTGGGGAAAACCATGCAGTAGAATGAATTAGAACCTCTCTGAATTTATCATAAGAAATCTTAATTTGATGCTCAACACTCCACTACCTTTTCCTGTTATTTTTGGTACAGTCACTACACCTTCCCTGAAATAGCAATTACACATTTTCTCCTCTCTTCTTAAAAATACCTACATTCCTTCCGACTCTTTCACTCTTAGTGATTGACCTTGTTTTTATAACACACTGAAGAAACAGAACTTTCAAAATATCATGTCCCAAAATCTGCAAACAAGCAAGCAAACAAAAGCCATCTTTACCTGTTTAAATGGAGAAAATGTCTCTCTTCCCATCAATGCCTCACCTGTTCTCTGGATCCCACTCAACATCCCCAAATTCAACGGGAACGCAATGTGCTGTCTTCTTCTCATCAGCATAGTAGGTTGGCCTATTTTTCTTGTTTAATAAAAGTGAAAAACATAAATTACCATAAAAAATCTTATGTATTCTAAGTTCCCTAGTAATATCACCTTAATTTTCCCTTTCAGAACAATACCAGAAATATTTCTCCAGAATTCTTGCACACATTAATACTTTTTAAGCTTCTCCTCAAACCATTGTGATCTGGCTTCTGCCTACACTGTGTACTGAAATGGTTCTTATTAGGTTGGTTAATAATGACTACATTTCTACATTGTGTAGGTAGTTACCGTCCTTATCTTATTGTCAGTAGCAATCAACACAGATGAGTACTTCCTCCTTGAAATAACTGCTTTCTGTAATATCATACTTTCCTAGGTTTCTCTTCCCTCTTTCATCCCAACTCAGTCTTCATTTTGAACATTTCTAAAACATTTCAAAGATTTTGCCCTTTAGAGATATAACCTATTTTGTTTGTTAGCAGATACTTATGATTGTAAGTATGATAACATGCTGATAGTTTTATACCAAACTTATTTCCATACCCCTACACATAACTGCTAATGAACATATTTTAATAATAATGGGTATGTGTGGAAAGAAGAAAGTACTAAAGGTTAAAATTGTTAAAAACATATAGGAATAAATTAAATATATTTTAAGGACCCCATAATAGAAAGGCTGAAAGTTATTATACTTATGGAAAAGTTAAATGCTTGTTTATTTGGATGAAAAGTAGCCCTTTACTTACATTATAATGGGATGTTTGAAGGTGGGTCTCTATGTTCCATACTTTTGGAGTTGTTATAAGTTACTATGATTATTTTTTCAATATTGTATTTTAAGAGTAAAGTAAAAGAAATATCCTGTACCATCAAACTATATATATATCTAAAAATGTTATACAATTAAATAATGCATAAAATCAATCCTTGCTGGTTCTTTGAAAATTTTAATTCCTTTGTATTAAAATTACGTTGCATCTAATCATTCAGAGAAGTATATTTTAATGCATACCTAATTATTTAAATTTAATGTGTATGAAATGAGAAGAATTTAAAGCCATACTCATAGTGGCCATTAGATTCCATATCTCTCAATATTTAATACAATTTTATGTGTGTCTGTTAACAAAAACAACCTATTTGTAGTACTACTCTTTAACTAGCTTCAAATTTTTCAATTAATAATACCTTGTGTTAAGGTAGAGACTGGTTAGCCAGAGGATATTTCTCAGTCCCTGCTCCACTTTCTGTTAAAGTTCTCTCCTGTGTTCAGCTCTGAACTCTTGATGCGGTATTTCACTTTTACTTATTGCTCTTTGCTTGTTAGCCCGGTTGAGAGTGAGGATGCAGTGGAGTCCTATGTTGTTCTGGTTAAGCCTCAGTCTCGGGTGGGTACTGCATCCTTGGGTCTTGGACATTTGTCCTTCTCCTTAACACAGCTGTAGTTTTGGGTCCAGCACATATTTCTACCTTTTATTTTCCCTGTTCCTTTTCTATAACTACCTTTGTTGTTTATTATCACCCTAGGGTAATCGTTTATGTAGCCCTACCCCCTCTCTTCCATATTTTTAGCCTTTTGCTCAATAGGAAAGATACGGGAGAAGGATCTATGTGGGGCTTTATGCCTTTCTCACAGTGACTACTAGTCCCATCCCCCAGGGCAGCACCAAAGTGATGCTAGCTCAGGATTTCAAAAATCTTTTTTGTGAGCTTAAGAGGTCTCCAGAGAAGCATCTTCAAATGACTTCATACCACCACCATCACCAATATTTGAACCCACCAAAGAGTTCCAAACTCTTTCACCAGCCCACACTCAGCCTCCACTAATTTATTAATAATTCTAGTTCAGTTATTCTTATCAGTGTTGGGACATCTAGAAAGCAAAAGCTTTCTTCCTGTTTATCTTTACAGGACCTTCTGAAACAATAGTATTAGGGGTGGCAACAGTATTATCGTCAGTAACTGTGTTGGTGATGGCAGCAGATTTTCATGGAAGTATTAGCAACAGTTAAATTCCTAATAGTAACTTTGGAAATAGCAACAAAGTTGTAATGATTTTATATATTATTTTTAACTGAGATATAATTGACATATAAATTATATTAGTTTCAGGTATATGATATGATGATTCGATATATGTGAGTATTGTAAAATGATCATCACAATATGTCTAATTAACATTCATCACCACACATGGTTACACATTTTTTTTCTTGTGATGAGAACTTTCAAGATTTACTCTTTTAGCAACTTTCAAATATACAGTACGGCATTATTAACTATAGTCATCATGCTGTATGTACATTACATGCCTAGGATTTACTTATTTTATAACTGGAAGTTTGTACCTTTTGACCACCTTCATCCATTTAACCCATCCACCACTCCCATTGTTTTTGTTTTTTCCTTCTTCTTTTCTTGGGAGAAAAAGGTGCTTGATCATTCCCTAAAGTCAGCTGAAGGAATAAGTTCCAAAGAGGGTCACTAGTAGACATTGTAGATGGTGCCACAAATAGCTTTCATTCTCCCATTCTCAGCTTGCTTTTCTGCATTGGAGTAGCTTGCCAGTCTCTGATCCTGTCTAAATAAATAAGAAAAATAGAATAGGAAGGAAATTTTAGAGAGCTGAGAGTGGGAGGGAGAGAGGAGCTGAAGCAGACAGCATTTATTTTATTTGGAAGGCAAAAATGTGTGAGTGTCCTCTGGGTCAAGTAAATAACTAATAGAGCTGATCACATGTCAAACTAACCCCAAGGAAAGTGTTCATGCAGCATATTGTCTCGGCCTCATCTCATCTCCAGAGATTAGCTGTATAGGATGACCAATACTTCTCGGTTTTCCCAAGAATGAAGGCTTTACCAGGTTGTGAGACTTGCAGTGCTAAAACCAAGAAAGCCCCCAGCAAAGCAGGCTGAGCGGGCTGTGTTAACAGCTAATCAGTTATTAGCCAGAGAAGCTGTGACCAACAGAGGGAAAACTGAAGTCGGTAAAAAGAAATCTGTAGGGAGGAAAAAGAAGGTCATAATTTGATTTCTACTTCGAATTCACTGATTGAACAGAATTTATGGATGAAAAACCTTGGAGTCAGATATAAGATTAAGTATTTAAACTAGTCTGGAATGTTGAATATACTTAAGTAACAGAAAGTTGTAGCATGTGCCCAAACGATAAAAGAACAGAAAAGTGGGATTTGAGAGACCATGTTTAAAGGCAGTAACTGCTAATTTGCAACTAATTATTAAATGAGTTAACCATCATTAACTGGTTATCTTTGATTTAAAATCCATTTACTTTTATTTTAAAATATTTTTAAGATGAATCTGCCATGAGCACAGAACCCTAAATTCAAAATTAATAATTATTGGTATATTTAATCAGTTAAACCAACTTAAATAATTGGAAAGTTTTTCTGTAGCAAATTATCTTAATTCAATTTCTAATTCCCTACAACAAATGGTACTGCAGGACTTCAGTAACTTGGAATTCTCAAGATTCATCAGTATATATGTACATATTATGTTTGTGATAATAAAAACCATCATCTTTTAGCTCATTTATTCCACATGTGTATTCAGAAAATCCATCTTCCTTCAGTGACCATGAACAGTATTTCTGAGACTTTCAGAAGTCATACTTGTGTTTACAAGTAAGTCACTCTCATCTTCTTCTGCTATATTGCCTGGGCATATTCCTGATACAAATTTCTGTTGAAAATATGCACTTTTCTTTCAAGCTGCATGATGTCTTCAGTTCTTGGCTAATGCTTCTCTGGTGCTCTTACAGAGGAAAGCTGTTTTCCTGCTAAGGGAGATTTGTCTGAAGGTTATCACAGATTCAAAATCTGTGAATTCTGGATATGCCAAATGCCACTTACTTCTATTTTGTCCCCACTTCACCTGATACCGGCTATATTCTAAAATAAACATGGAAGAAAATCTCTTAAATATGCATCACATATTGTCATCTGGACCAGGGAGCACCATTGTTTGTACCTTACACGCCATATGGTCCTGACAGATTTTTCTGGATAAAACACGGAGTTATTTCTTTAGTCTTCCCTTTTCTGCACTCATTTCCTAACTAAGGTGCCAGTATGAGGATCGCATTTCATAGTATTCTTTCAATTTCCAGTTCTCTCACGTTCTTGCTCCTGTGAGTTTCTGCACAAATTTTACTTTCTTCCAAAAAGTCTAAAAGTTTCTGGTACTGAGCCTTTCAGCTCTCAGGAGAGATTCAGCCAAGACCCTAGTTCGTGTAGGGTATTATTGCTTACTGAGTTGGAACACTGAGGGAGGAGGATTGAAGTGAGAAAGGAATCAAAATTGAGTATTACAGACACTAAGTCTTTAGCGCAGTGGTTGAGAATCTGCCTGCTAATGCAGGGGACATGGGTTCGAGCCCTGGTCTGGGAAAATCCCACATGCCGCCGAGCAACTAGGCCCATGAGCCACAACTACTAAGCCTGCGCCTCTGGAGCCTGTGCTCCGCAACAGGAGAGGCCACGACAGTGAGAGGCCCACGCACCGCGATGAAGAGTGGCCCCTGCTTGCCACAGCTAGAGAGAGCCCTCGCACAGAAACGAAGACCCAACACAGCCAAAAATAAAAAAATAAATTAATTAATTAAAAGAAGGCTCAACATAAAAAAAAAAAAAAGAAGGCATTGGTTATATTATGCTAGATCTTAAGGTCAAGGTTGAGGTTAGACTTCAAAGTCATTGAGTTGGTTGCTATCATTCGGGAATTATTTGGATGTCTTGCTGTATCTCTAACAGTGAGAGTTGGAGTACATGAAAAAGATTGAA
Organism: Orcinus orca; assembly: GCF_937001465.1. Classification (NCBI taxonomy): domain Eukaryota; kingdom Metazoa; phylum Chordata; class Mammalia; order Artiodactyla; family Delphinidae; genus Orcinus; species Orcinus orca. The sequence continues at coordinate 55,087,261 of NC_064570.1, read as the reverse complement.
TAAAGTAGTCTGAGAAGGAGCTGTAAACTAAGCCAGTGCAAAGGGAGCCAATTCAGAATAAATTATTGGAAACAATGGTGATTCAGACTTGATTTGCTGTTGCTTTCATATCAGTTTACTCTTAAACCAGCAAACACTCAGTGTAAAAGAAATATAAAATAAGGATGTAGATTTGTAGATGCAGAATCTCATCAGTGATGCTCCAGTTCCTTATAATGGCACATGTGTATTCAGACAGGCAGGGCACAGTTAGCAGGAAATGAGAAATGTCCCAGGTTAGAGGAGCTAAGGAACCAGAAGCCCTGGATTTTATAGCATTTTATAGCATGAGAAAGAGAATCACATTGGTGCCTAAGAATGTAACTCATAATAAGAAAGGGAGATACTCAGAGCCTCACAGTTACACATTTTTATATTTCTGTAATCTTTTTCACACCAAGCTATTGGATTTTCTTCAAGGCATGCTATTAGTGGCCACTGCCAAGAAGAAAATTCAGGAATATATGATATTCTAGAAACCAAGAAGAATATTTTCAAGAAAAAAGTATGATTGACTCTCCCAAGGAATATGGGGATATACATCTGACCATTTGAGTTGACAAAGTGGAGGAAAATATTAGGAATCTTCTGAATTCACAGTATTTTTATCACTTGATAGAAAAATATTTTCATTAAGAAACTAGCATTAAACCGATGTCACAGACTTGCATGCATGTATGTGCACACACAGTTTAAAACTCTGTTGGGATGAATTAACTTGTGAAAGAAACTAGGTGGAAAATGGCAAAGATGAAGTAATTTGTATACAATTGTAATTTCTAAAATTATTGAAAACAGTTAATTGTTAATTTGTTAAATGATCAGTTTGATGTAATTTTTTAGCCATCATTTATCAAACGTAAAACCAACATAAGGATATGGAATATAAAATAGTAAATTCAAAAAACTTCATCTTGGAAATAAAATACATATTTTCATATAAAAAAGTATAAACAGTAAATATAATAATTGATATTTAGTTGAAACTAATACAAAAATAACATAACAAATTTCTTTGTAGTACTGGCCCTAGCAACAGATTGATCAACGCATAACTGAGGCATTAATTATGGTACATTTGTGGCAGAATAAAATGAACATTTTAATTACTTATCTGTAATTTGTTTTAATGAGTCAAACAAATATTTTAATTAAACAAACTTAAGTAACATGATGAAACTGAACTCAATAAAAGTTAATTACAAAAATAATGTGATAAAATTAAAGTGCTTGTATTAAATTTAAAAATGTCCAAAGGAGATATATGGCTTTGTAGTTACAAAGTAAAATTGATGTTGTAATGGCATTATGACCTTTTTAACAACCATAGGGCTTTAAAGAAATACAAATACTCTCTTATAAAAGCCAGATGAATAACAAATATATAAGATGCTCTTTAAATTCTAGTTAAGTAGTTACACACATCTCTTATACAAGTGTAAGAGATTTGTACAAATTTATGATCAAATTTTCAAAGAAGGTAGGCATTTCCATCAGGTTTTTCACTGATGTATCCCAGGTGTCTAGAACAGTTACTGGCACATAATAGTGGTGCTTAGTAAACATATAGAATTAAAAAAATATGTTTCAGACAATAAATATAAAATGAAATAAACTTCTAAATTTTCTAATAATGCTTAATGAATTATCTATGTATCTTTTAGTTTGTTGTTCTGCATGTTTAGAATTTTAGAGTAAATCATACTAAATAAAAGTGTTATTAAGAATATTGTTCCAAAAATTAAATATATTCAATTTATTGCCTCTAAGTCTTTGAAGGTTTATAATTCAGTGAAGTTTCAGCAATCGAATAAACTGCACCCAAAAGGAAGAATGCAATTTCAGGAAAAATAATCTTCAATGAAATATTTAAAAATTAGTCATAGATATCTATGTTTTAGTGACATATCACTATAAATACATTAAATATATTTTTCTTTGAGTTTATGTTGAAGAAAGAGTCAATACTGTATGATACTGCAGAAACCAGTCAACCTTTGAGAGGAAGAACCTGGGCAAAATATTTTTGTATGTCTTCTTTATGTATTTATTTACTACCATTTAAAATGTTTGCTATGTAATAGTCATATAGATAGAATCTCCCTGTAACACTAGTCTGTAAGAGTCAGGCGTCTTCTCCAGTAACACTCAGTGGTTAACATTTCTTCTCAAGGAAAATGTTTGCAACTTGTATTCAAACTAAAATTAAGAACTGTGTTACTATAAGTTCTATTGTATGGCACACAAAATACATTCATTTGAGGTTGCTTTTTATTTTGAAAATTGTAAATGTATTTAAATACATATTTAATATATGTTAAATATGTATTTAAATATGAACAAGTATATTTGTATTATATACATTACACATTTTATATTACATAACATATTACTGTATATTTTTAATGATTAGTTTGTGTTGCTACATCACTTCATTTTAAAATAAACAACATTGCATAGTAAACAATATATTAAACACAAAGTTAGTATCATAGGTATCTGAAAGGTTATCCTCTCAGAGTCCACAATCCTAACAAAATGTGAAACCTCAGTGACGTCTTCTCAGGAAGACATCAGTGAAGGCAATTTCAATAATTATATGATCATATTTATTTTCCAATTTTTCTATATTACTTCCTTTGCCTGAAAAATTCTTATTTAAAATTGAAATTTCAAACTGAAATTTATGGCTGTGCTAGGAAGTTCTACTTTATGGTTAACTGTTTTTACAAGAGATGTTTTCTTATTCACATAATTCACACATTTAAATTCCTTTGAAAAACAATACTTTCTTTTATATCTCGGGAGGTTAAATAAAAATTTAGGTACAATGGCTATCTACTTTGCACATGAGTGTACTAGGAAAAAAGAGAAATGTTATTAGGGCTATTAATATGTTATTAGGGCTATCAATATGTTTTTAGGGCTATCATATTAATGTCACATCAATAACTGTATTAATTACTTTAATTCATATATTGCACCAGCATATATAAAATGCGTTGTCACCAGAAATTAAAACAGTAACTCTATAGATGTTCATATGATGTTGCAACCCAAACATTTAGGATGTTATATCTTCTTTTCTCCTAATTCATTTACTTGCCTTCAGTACTGATGCCCCTCTCTTTATTTTATTCAGCCTCCACACAGTTGTCAGAAAGATTTGTAGATTTAAGAGATTTGCAGATTTCGCTTTAGAAATCCTTCAAAGTCACTGTTTCCATCCTTTTCAAATGCATTAGCATGAGATTTATAGCTTATTATTTATTCTGGTCTCTCTCCCACACTATCCCCTGCTTTAACCCTAGATACCTCCTTCATGAGCACCATATCAGCATATTTATACTTTTCCATAACTTGCCACTTTAAATCTCCATCATTTTAACAACGCTTTCACTTTAATAAACATAATTTCTTCACTAACATAGCAGTTAATGCCTTTTTTCTCTTCAAAATTCAGCCCTAGTGTCACCTTTTCCTGATGGCATAATTTCCCAAGATGGCATAAGATACTGATTTTTCTAGGTGTCTATAAAAGCCTATATATAATTTTTATATGTGTTATTACATTTATTATACTAATAATATTACAATAAACCTTATTGTGTTTGTTTTCGTATATCTAATATGTTGATCTATCAGAAGAGTCCTCAAAATATTTGCTGTTCCTGAAGAGAAAATTCAGAATTTTCCAAAGAAAAATATCTGTAAGGCAAAGAAGAGATCCAGCAAAGAAATAAAATGGGCTTGGATGAAAATAGGACTATTAATATATGTAATCATTCTGAAATTTTTTATAAACCTAAAAAAAAAATAAAAACATTGGCAATTCCTAATCATTAACCAACACAAAATCCAGAGAATCGGCACATTTTTCCAGCCGAATCCTGCAATGCAGCTGTGTATACTGGGTCACAATAAGAAAATAGTGTGTGCATCCTTTTTATGATTAATTTTCTTCTTCTTTCAGATCCCCTAATGTACCTTCTGCTGAAGTAAATAAAACACTTTGCTTTTAATATGCCCCATAAGGGAAAACATCTCTTCTAATTAAGCTTACAGAGCTAGGTAATCTCATTTAGCTAGGAGGTATAGTAGTTATGCAAGTAGCTTGACTGTAGTGATATAACCAACACTTTCATTTTATCAAATGACATTAAATTTGGAACATAAGTGTACATTTTAATTGGAATGCAGATTTAGATAAAATTTTGATATTAACATAATAATGAGAAATTTCTATCTCTATTTTGAATGTCTTTTCAAAAGTTAAGTGTTGCAGTTTTGATAATTTAATTATGGGTATTTTGGCTTCCTTACACAAATCATGAATAGTCTTCCAGAAAACAAGCCAACTCTATGGACGTGTGATTTCCTACACGTCCTGGAGTGCAATTAACTCTACTTCTAGCCATGCTGTGACACCTGCAGACAATGAAGAAATCTGTTACAAGAACTATTTCCATAGCATGAATATGCAAGCACCAGAATTAGTGTAATTCATTCAGCTGCAGATTATCTAGACTCCAGACACAATACATTTTATTGCCATGTGTCAGTTCTCTGACAGCTTCATAAATCCTGCTCAATAAACATTAAGTGTTTACTTTTACTGTCTCACAAATAGAGAAACCTAGGGAAAGTTTTCCAGGATAGAGCTATGTAGTTTCCAGTTCATACAACAATTCTCATCTAAAGCTGGAGGCACTATGTAGGGGTATATATTTTCAATGTTTGACAAGTATTGTTATACAAGACAACAAACTTCTAGCGGGATATAAACTGCTCCCTCAGACAGAAAAGTAGTATTATTTATTTTTTCCCTGAAATATGCATTTGAGATCTGGATTGTAATACAATGCACATGTGATGATACATAAAAGAGATGAAAATAGCTAAGTATTAGCATGTTTGATTTAAAGATTATCCAAGGTTCAATTTCAGCTCAGGATGTTAAAACTGATTTTCTTAGAATTGCCACCCCCCCACACACAATGGCTTTATTGAGTAAATATTAGAAACTAATATACTGAAAATAGATGTGAACGGAATTTGTTTAAAAATACCTCAAAATCAAATATAATCTAGTCTCCTCCATTAATTCCTTCCAACATTAGTAATGAATCCAGACATTGCTAGCTCCAGCTGTTACGCAGTCACGCAAACACTGGCTTTTTCATGGATTTATGGTTGTTAGTGTCTTGCAAGGTTTAGTCTGAATGTATGGGAACATTTAATGAGGCCTTTTCTCATTGTCTTCTTTCAGATCCTGGTTTGTGTTTTGCACAATGTTTCTTGGGTTTCATACACCTAGCACATAACCCTTTTTGTGAGCATATGCAGGATAATTTAAGACTTAACTTGTTCATTTGACTCTTGGGGGGAAAAAACTATACATTACAAAACTGGGGACAGAGAAATTTAGTCTTCTATTGGTCCCCTGGTGGTCCCTAATTAACTACACTGTGTCTCCCCTGCACTGGTTCTTTTTCCAAAGCAAAGAAGCATTCTTCCAAGCCACTGATTACCCCACTTTTAGACAAGGGCATTTACCAGTACCTAACTTGGTAGAAACTATTGTGAGAAGGGGGTCATAGGTGGGGGCAGATGAATGTGTCTACACTGCTTCACGCTCAGAGAAGATTCTCCTTCTTTCCCCTTGTATACTACCTTGGGCTATGAGAGTTAGAAGGAAAGAGTTTTGAGGCATAGAAGTGAGTTTTTAATGCTAGGTCTGCTAAAATGTACTCTATCTGAAAGACCCATGAGAAAGTGATTGGACCCACAGACTTAAATTTTCTTAACTGATAATGTAAGGCAATTAGCACAACTAAACTTAAATTTCCAATCTAATGGACTCTGGTGATCATTTCTAGAAACAAAAACTTGCAAGCACGCACTCCAGTCACTAACTCACATTAAAACAGGTATGTTAAAGCAGTGGACCTAGGGGATGCATTCATAGGTAGGGAAATACAAACTAAACTTCTAGCTTAAGGTTTAATAGGAGTATTTTAACAGCAGTTGGTGAAAGTTAGGAGAACTCTACCAGCTAGGGTTCTTTGAATGCAAGAAAACAAAACTGGTTAACATAAACAAAAAACAAAGTCATTAGAAGAATTTGAATAAACTCATAATAAGAGATAGCAGGGAAACTTGATTCACAATGAAAATATGTATAAGGAAGAAACAACAGGCCAACAAAAGAAAGTTGAAATACAGTAATCATGTTGAAGAGAAACTTAAGATAGATAAACAAAAGAGATTTGCTTCATAAGAAACAAGAAAATCTCACAGAAACTCTTCCCTGGAAAATACAGTCCCAATGAACTCTGAAGCACTAAAGGATAAGTAGATAAAAATAAAATAAAAGAGCACCAATAACATTTGAGGGGTTCTTCATAAAGATTCTACCATTTAGAACACTGCAGTCAATTTAGAGAATATAAGTATGAAAATAATCCCAGAAGGAAGCACACAATATATTTAAATTCTGATGGAATTGATATATAAAAATAAATAAAAACCTTGTACTAGTATGAAAGAACCCAGATGATTAAAACAAAATAATTTGCAAAACATTTCTTAAATGACACAAAACAATGATTAGGAAGAAAGACTGAAAATATCAAAACAAAAGTTTTAAAAAATCTGCATGGCAAAGAAACATAAAACATACTTGAAAATATTTGTAACAAATGTATTGCACAAGAGTAGCTGTTAAATATAAAAATAAATCTTAATATGTGTCATAAAAATTCACAATTCAAAGACCCATTCCAAGACACATTATAATTAAAATATCAAAAATTAAAGACTAGGAGAAAATATTAAAGGCAACTGTGCTGGTCAAAGTGTTGAGAGAAGAAAAAACAAACAAAAAAAATACGAAACCTACCAGCCCAGAATACTCTACCCAGGAAAGTTATCATTCAGAATTGAAAGGGAAATGAAGAGTTTTCCAGATAAGCAAAAGCAAAGGAGTTCATCACCATTAAACTGTCCTTACAAGAAATGTTAAAGGGACTTCTTAAAGCTGAAAAGAAAGGGCACTAATTAGTAAAAAGAAAACATATCAAAGAATAAATCTCACTGGAAAGGTAAAATATAGTAAAGGTAGTGGATTAATTACTTATAAAGCTCATCTGAAGGTTAAAAACCAAAAGTAGTAAAATAACATGATTACAGTAATTAAATAAGGAATACATAAGATAAAAATGTACAATAAAATTTGAAATTGAAAACATAGAATGTGAGGGTGATGAGCAAATATGTTGAGCATTGGAATGGGATAAAACTTTAGTTATGATCAGCTTAAAATACACTTATATATTGAATATATATATCACTTTTTCTTTAGTATACTACTAAAGAAATTCATCAAATATCAATGAAGAGAGCAAAAGAAGAAGAAAGGAAGAGAGAACTTTAAAAACAGCTGGAAAATAATGAACAACATGGCAATAAGTAAATAATTTTCAATGATTACTTTAAATGTAAATGGACTACATTCTCCAATCAAAAGACATAGAGTGACTGAATGGATAAAAAAAACTAGGACCTATCTATATGCTGCCTACAAGAGAATCACTTCAACTGTAAAGACACACACAGGCTGAAAGTGAAAGGATGAAAAAAGATATTCCATGCAAATGGAAACCAAGAGGAAAATGGAGTAACTATACTTAGACAAAATACAAAGAAAGACTGTAAAAAAAAAAGTGGATATATGTATATGTATAACTGATTCACTTTGCTGTACATCTGAAACTTACACAACATTGTAAATCAACTGTACTCCAATAAAAATTATTTAAAAAATTAAAAACATAAAACAAAACTGTAATAGGAAATAAAGATGGTTGTTACATAATGATAAAAGGGTCAGTCCAACAGGATGATATAACATTTCTAAATATTTATGCACTCGATATAGGAATATCTAAATATATAAAGCACATATATAGACCTAAAGGGAGAAATAGACAGCAGTAAATAATAGCAGGGAACTTGCACCAATGGGTAGATCATTCAGACAGAAAATTATAAGGAAACATGATTATCATATAGATGAAGAGATAAATAATTGATTATAAGACATGAGAGAGTAAGTTGTGACATTATAAAGAGAAGCACCCATTTTAGCAGGCAATTTGAAAATACCTGTAAAAATTAAAATTACATATATGACTCGACTAATCGTATCTGCTCATAAAATTTTATCCTGAAAATATATTTGCAAAGTATATGTAGTTTCAAAGGATGTTTCTTGTTAATTTAACAGGAAAACAGCAGAAACAAGCTAAAAGTCTAACCCTACAACATTGATTAGTCATATCATAATGCATACATTCATGTGTTTGTACACATATCAAACATTTAGAAGTGTTACACAAGCATTTTATGGTTATTTCTGAAAACTGACTTTGGAGGAAACGTCTTTTTATGTAATTCTGGAGATACTTGCTTTTTTTAAAGAATAATTTATTATAAAATTACAATGAAAAATAATATGTCCCATATTTTCAATAAATTTATATATATGTATACACACACAGTTTATATAAAGTTAAAAACCTTAAAGAGATAAATGCCTGAAAGTCATACAGAAATAAAAAAGGAAAAAGAATTCAAGATTTTCCTTATAAGAGAAGAACTAGAATAATAATACAGCTATCAAGCTTAGGAATGAGAAACAACCAGAAGGTCGTGATAATTTAAATGCAGTAATTTTTTTTAATGGAGTCAATAGATATTGTCCATAGACATTACATAGAGCTTAAGAGTTTAAACATCAAAAGAATAAAACTAGAAATATTTGAAGGTAATTGCCTTAGAGGAATGGCCTTGGAGGTGAGGAATGTGTATTGAGAGTCTGTTTATCTGGATCACGAGCTCTTGGGTATATATTACTCTGACATTATTTTTAATAAAAATAAAGCAGTTGCCTCATACCACTAAGCCTGCAATTAGTCCTTTCTAAGGTTTAGATACTTCTTCTGTAGGTATGTACTTCCATATCTAACAGAGTCTCATTGTCTTGGAATCATTTGCTTGCCTTCGTCAATGCTAAATGGGAGAAAAGAATATGCCCAGACAGATAGATAGATACATAGATAATATGGGTATATATAAAGATCATATTTCTAGAAAAAAATGAAAAAGAAACATTGGTTGTCTGTTGAATGACAGAATATAATGACATTTTACTAAAAAAATTATTTTAAAAATGTCTTTATGCCTTTTAAATATACCTGTTTAAAATAATTAAAAGAATACATAAAGTATAACCTTATCTAGAGATGTCACACTGAATTCCTCTAATATTATTTACTAGCTTTTGATTTGTTATATGATCTTCAAAAAACTACCATATAAATATTAAAACTGACAATTTTAAACTCTGCCGTTTTCCTGAAACTTTATAGTAGCTTTATAAAGGGAAAGGACAAATACTTGGTTTTCCCATCTAGTTTGTTCTTTAATCACACAACGTAACCTCAAGCATAAAGCATAAATAAGTGTGGCTACATTTCAAATCTATAATTTAAGAATAAAGTAACAGGGAAATGGATATGGATATCAGAGAAATGGGGATATGAGGCAGTTTTTCTCTACTTCAAGCTTTGGGGTTTTTAACAGAGAGAAAATCCATTAGCAAAATATAAAGCATGATCCTTCCTTCCTCATTTGACAGATGAAGAAAGTGCTTATCAAGAGTACACAGACATTCAATATTTCATTCCCAGTGCTTTCATATGTGGTACCTATTCCGTAATTAAACCAGGTATCTTTCTTAGCAAATCTTATTCTAAACTTCATAGGATTTCTAAACATCAATCAGTAAAACATACTTACACTTGCCTCTAAGTCTTTGAGGAGGCTTGCAAAACAAAGGGAGTTTCAAAAGTTGCTGTGAGCCAGGGAGGTGAGGATTTTTATAAAATTACCTATGAAATTATACGTGACACACAAAACGATATTCAGCAATAAGTAAAAGTTCTGATTTATTATTGTTTGTAGGCTATACTGTAGCGTCGCATACTTTCTACTATATCAATGTGTAAATCCTCATATTGTTTCATATTTCATGTACCTAATTTTCAGAATACATATTTATAGTGATAAATTATATAGCATATAGTGTCTCTTAACTGGTTATATTTCAAGTCATAGTTTGTGCACTGTGAGTGTTATAAGGGATGGTATACATTTCTTTTTGTGAACACTGATTTTCTCTGATCAATATGATATAGATAATGTATGTAAAAACAATGAAACAAATTTACTTAAAAATAACCCTGAATTGACAATCAAAAAAATAATAATAAGAAGAATATTATTATAGTGGATGCTGTGGTGCATTGATGGGATTCCCCTTCAGGACACAGGAACTTACTCCCTCAGCTGACTGCTCACAAATTGGTCCCTCCCCAGCAATTCCCAGGGAAATGCCTAGTTCATTTGAGGTACAGAGGACAGTCCCCCTTCCATATTTTAAGGCAACTCTGAATGTAACCAATGGAATTGATTATTTGATACATACATACATACATCTAATTTCTACACTGGTTACACACCTGACAATATATTGATATAGTTTTGACTTTAAACAGCCAAATTTGTTTTATTTTTATTTTTTAAAAATTTACTCATGTATTTACCATTTCTGCCACTGTTCATTTCTTTTAGTATATCCAAATTTCTATCCGGTGTGTCCTTTTCATTTTATTGAATAACTTTCAGTAACATTTCTTTCAGTGCAGGTTTACTGACAATCCTTTTTTCAACACTTTTTCTCGAAAAATGTTTATTTTGGGCTTCATTTTATTATAACTTTATTAAATTTTAATTGATGTATAATAAACTGGACATGTTTAAATTGTATGATTTGACCAATTTTGACATTCATATAGAGACGTGAAACTATCACCACGATCAATACGTATACATTTCTATCATCCCCCCAAAGTTTCCTTGTGCTTTTTTCAATTCCTGCATAGCTCTCTGATAATCTCTGAATTACTTATTACTACATTTTAGCTTGCATTTTCTAGAATTTGATAGAAATAGAATTATACGTGGGTCCTATTGTTTGCTTGGCTTATTTTACTCAGCATAATGATTTTTAGATTTGTTTAGACTGTTATCAGTAGTCTGTTCCTTTTTTTTCTTTCTGAAAAAGTTTTATTGTGCACAGCAGGGAAAGGCTCACCCCTTCTTGGCTGCTGCGTTCCTCATGGCGGCCAGGACGTTGCTCAGCTTCTCTCTCTTCCTCTTGGCACGGATGTGTGTCCCCACCCTTTTCCTGGTGAACTTGAGGGCCCGCTTGTCCTTGGAGACCTTGAGCACCTCCATGGCCCTCCGCGCATAAGGGTGAAGCCACACACCTCCCGGATCATGTCCCGCCGAACTTGGTGTGCTTGGTGAGGTGCCCACGTCAGTGGCTGTGCCTTGGCTTGCGCACTTCTTGGTCACCTTGTGGCCCTTGTTGAGGCCCACAGCCATGGGGTAGCAGGGAGCTATGGCTGCTGCTCTTCAATGGCTGCCAGGGCAGAAGAGCCAGTAGTCTGTTCCTTTTTATTGCTGAGTAGCATTCCATTATATAGATATTCCACAGTTGACAAACAGATACCGGTGGGTGAAAAGCAAGAGAATCTTAGGACATCTTTTTTTTTTAAAATTAATTAATTTACTTATTTTAACATCTTTATTGGAGTATAATTGCTTTACAATGGTGTGTTAGTTTCTGCTTTATAACAAAGTGAATCAGCTATACGTATATGTCCCCATATCTCTTCCCTCTTGCATCTCCCTCCCTCCCACCCTCCCTATCCCTCCCTTCTAGGTGGTCACAAAGCACCGAGCTGAGCTGATCTCCCTGTGCTATGTGGCTGCTTCCCACTAGCTATCAGTTTTACATTTGGTAGTGTATATATGTCCATGCCTCTCTCTCACTTTGTCCCAGCTTACCCTTCCCCCTCCCCATGTCCTCAAGTCCATTCTCTAATAGGTCTGCATCTTTATTCCCTTCCTGCCCCTAGGTTCTTCATAGCCATTTTTTTCTTTTTAGATTCCATATATATGTGTTAGCATATGTTATTTTTTTTTTCTCTTTCTGACTTACTTCACTCTGTATGACAGACTCTAGGTCCATCTACCTCATTACAGATAATTCAATTTCGTTTCTTTTTATGGCTGAGTAATATTCCATTATATGTATCTGCCACATCTTCTTTATCTGTTGATCTGTCGATGGACACTTAGGTTGCTTCCATGTCCTGGCTATTGTAAGTAGAGCTGCAATGAACATTGTGGTACATGATTTTGAATTTTTGTTTTCTCAAAGTATATGCCCAGTAGTGGGATTGCTAGGTTGTATGGTAGTTCTATTTTTAGTTTTTTAAGGAACCTCCATACTGTTCTCCATAGTGGCTCTATCAATTTACATTCCCACCAACAGTGCAAGAGGGTTCCCTTTTCTCCACACCCTCTCCAGCATTTTTTGTTTGTAGATTTTTGGATGATGGCCATTCTAACTGGTGTGAGGTGATACCTCATTGTAGTTTTGATTTGCATTTCTCTAATGATTAGTGATGTTGAGCATCCTTTCATGTGTTTCTTGGCAATCTGTATATCTTCATTGGAGAAATGTCTATTTAGGTCTTCTGCCCATTTTTGGATTGGGTTGTTTTTTTGATATTCAGTTGCATGAGCTGCTTGTAAATTTTGGAGATTAATCCTTTGTCAGTTGCTTCATTTTCAAATATTTTCTCCCATTCTGAGGGTTGTTTTTTTGTCTTGTTTATGGTTTCCTTTGCTGTGCAAAAGCTTTTAAGTTTCATAGGTCCCATTTGTTTATTTTTGTTTTTATTTCCATTTCTCTAGGAGGTGGGTCAAAAAGGATATTGCTGTGATTTATGCCATAGAGTATTTTGCCTATGTTTTCCTCTGAGAGTTTTATAGTGTCTGGCCTTACATTTAGGTCTTTAATCCATTTTGAGTTTATTTTTGTGTATGGTGTTAGGGAGTGTTCTAATTTCATTCTTTTACATGTAGCTGTTCAGTTTTCCAAGCACCACTTTTTTTTTTAACATCTTTATTGGAGTATAATTGCTTTACAATGGTGTGTTAGTTTCTGCTTTATAACAAAATGAATCAGCTATACATATACATATGTCCCCATATCTCTTCCCTCTTGCATCTCCCTCCTTCCCACCCTCCCTATCCTACCCCTCTAGGTGGTCACAAAGCACTGAGCTGATCTCCCTGTCCCAGCACCACTTATTGAAGAGGCTGTATTTTCTCCATTGTATATTCCTCCCTACTTTATCAAAGATAAGGTGACCACATGTTCATGGGTTTATCTCTGTGCTTTCAATCCTGTCCCATTGATCTATATTGGTTCCAAGGTCTTGCCACTGGTATGCACATAGCAGTGAAGGTCAGCAACAGGAGCCAGGCAAATGACAGGAAGTGCACAGTTGTAGAGGCTATTCCCCAATGCAAGCACAGCAGTGTAGGTCAGCCACAGGGGTCTAGAATGGCATGTTTCACTTGTGCAGCCACAGAGGCTGGGGCTGGTTGCCAGTATGGATCCTGGGCTCCAGCATGAGGTGAGGGGAGAGAGTGAGGAGGAACTGAGGTGGCTAGTGTCTGCAAACACAAAATCTCACTGGGGACAACCTCAGTGTTAAAATCTCCAAGAGTTCCACGAAGGCTATACTGGTCCTTGGTTTCTTAGGCAGTGAGAGGAGACCATTGGGAACTGCAGTTACTCCTGCTGGTGGCTGATACTATTTGACCCTGCCCTTCTTTTCTTCCTTATTCCAAGTCATCTTTATTATATCTCAGCTTTGCAGTTTCTGGGTGAAGTGAAAGTTGAAGCAAGTTCTTTGTGCAGTGCCCCCAAAAGCTACAGATGTTTGTTGCTCACCCCACTCTCACTTTCCTGGCTTGGGGAACTCTTTTGAGCAATGGAGTTCCCTCTTGGCATTGAGCAGTACTGGCCTGGGTAAAGAAATGATGCAGGCAAAATGAAGCTGTTCTTCTTTTCCTTTTAGTGCAATTATTCTCAGTTTTTTTGTTCCACTGTGTTGCTGAAGTTTCTTAATTGGACTCCTGAGCATTGCTGGAGCTATTTCTTTTCATATATAGCTATCTAATTGTTGATCTTTGTGCAGGGATGGAGGCTGGGGTCTTCTATCTTTGGTGATATTCTCAAAAAATGATCTTCTTATTCATAAATGAAAATACGGCTGGGCATTCCAATTATTTGCATTTAATACAAAATAGTTCTCATTTAGAGTACTACATTTTATAATATTTTATAAACATTCCTACTCAAACTACAAAAGCACATAAGGAGGAACACAACCTAACATAATAAAACAGCATAATTCTGTACTTTAGAGTCTCTAAAATATACATTAAACTAGATAAAAAGTTTAAAGTTCTCCTACTTCACAATCGTTATGAAATCTCATCATTGTCTGAATCTTAAGTACATAGCAGCCAGCCATTATGTAGCATATGGGATTGCTATGGAAGTCCATATGCTTTGTAACAGTTGGTGTTCAAATGAAAATGTGTGAAGTCAAATAAAAATGTGGCCCAGACAACAAAACCTAATTACCAGCAGCATCAAACTGCAGGCTTTCTTTCAAACTACCTATATAACTTTTTCTGGTGCTTTATAGATCTTTGGTAAAATCATTTTTGACAGACTTATAGATTATAATAATATAACCTTTTTTTAAAAACTAAAATTAAAGATTACAAGTATAACTTTTATTCTAGTTTTAATCAACTGATTAATAAAGATGATGGTTTCCTTCTTCTCTAAAAACTATCCAAAAGCAACAAGGTATATAGAAAAATAAAAGAGCCATCATCTGTGAGACTAGGAGATATCTGTATTTCAAATGCATGCATGTATTTATGTGTACATTCATGTATCTTTGCAAGTATGTGTGTAGTTCATGACTGCGGGAAGACAGAGGGAATATTCATCGCTAAATACATAAATTAAGTCAAACAAAAACATTATTCTTTAAATTAATAGCAGAATCCGAAATTAAAATCTAATACAGGGCTTCCCTGGTGGCGCAGTGGTTAAGAGTCCGCCTGCCGATGCAGGGGACACAGGTTCGCGCCCCGGTCCGGGAAGATCCCACATGCCGCGGAGCGGCTGGGCCCGTGAGCCATGGCCGCTGAGCCTGCGCGTCCGGATCCTGTGCTCCGCAACAGGAGAGGCCACAACAGTGAGAGGCCCGCGTACCGCAAAAAAAAAAAAAAAAAAAAAAAAAAATCTAATACTACCTCTTTGGAAACATGAAAACATATATGCAGGCTAGATGGCTATATTTCCTGAATCAGATTTTGGTATCAATTCTTGAGAAGGAGAAAAGGCAGGGTTATACAGGGAATCTTATAAAAAATATATATGTATATTTTTTCAAGAAGCTTCTGACTGGAGAGGAGTGAAGATGAAGAGACATTCTCCATTGTGACTTGTCTTTGTGAGTAATATCTGCTGACCATGAAGACAGAAAACTTAAAAGAGCCCACACTAAAGAGAAGGTCAGAAGAAGAAATTCTTTCATTCTGGAAGTTATCTATTCATATATGAATATCCAGAAAATAATTTGTTTCGAAATCATTAATATCCTTGCAATAAAATAGGAATTAGTTATAATAATATATGTATTACAAGATAAAAGAAAAGAAGAGGAAAAAATCATGGCAGTGGAAGAATATAAGTAAATGTGGCATAGGGGAAATGAAAACTGTGACTTAATATATTACCATCAATTAAAAAATTATTCAAACAATCTCCTTTACAAAATAAGGTTGTAAAGATGAAATAGCAGAATATTCTGAAAATTGTGTGTGTGTGTGTGTGTGTGTGTGTGAGAGAGAGAGAGAGAGAGAGGATTGTGAGATGGCAGAGTTGCAAAAAAAAGATGCCTACAAAGAATGAAAGCAAAGTTAAAAGCTGCACAGGGACTTCCTGGTGGCACAGTGGTTAAGAATCCCCCTGCCAATGCAGGGGACACGGGTTCGAGCTCTGGTCCAGGACGATCCCACATGCCGTGGAGCAACTAATCCTGTGCACCACAACTACTGAGCCTGTGCTCTAGAGCCCACGAGCCACAACTACTGAAGCCCGCACGCCTAGAGCCCATGCTCCACAACAAAGAGAAGCCACCACAACAAGAAGCCTGCATCAGGTATATAAATTCTCCATACTAATATGTATATTTTTCAAGGAAATAAAGTGTGATGAACATTAGTTAGATCCAATTTAAATATTAAACTTCCTGGTATTTCACAATGGATGAGAAATGTTTTCATGCACCCATGAAACGTGCATGTAACACTGATCATTATTTAGACTACAAAGAAAATCTTCATAAATTACAAAAAATGTTTTAAAATTACAGATAATATTCATGTCATAATGATATCAGATATGAAATTAATCTAGGTGAAAAAGGGGACTTCCCTGATGGTCCAGTGGCTAAGACTTCACCTTCCAATACTGGAGGTGGGGTTCAGCTGGTCGGGGAGCTAAGATCCCACATGCCTTGAGGCCAAAACATAAAACAGAAAAAATATTGCAAGAAATTTAATAAAGACTTTAAAAAAAATCTAGATGGAAAAAATGCTGGAAGTTGAAAAACCTAACACCTAGAAATTAAATATGTTAATTAACACACACAAAAAAATATATTCTAAGTTTCAAGATAAACTTAAAACTCAAATAGCAGAATATATAAGGAAAAGGAAAAAAATGTAACCAGAACCTTTAAATGTATCATTTAAAGCTTGTGTTTTCTTATTTATTTTCACTTTGGATGATCTGTCTATTGGTGAATGTGGGGTGTTAAAGTCCCCTACTATGATTGTGTTACTGTCCATTTCCCCTTTTATGGCTGTTAGCATTTGCCTTATGTATTGAGGTGATCCTATGATGGGTGCATAAATATTTACAATTGTTATATCTTTTTCATGGATTGATCCCTTGATCACTATGTAGTGTCCTTCTTTGTCTCTTGTAATCATCTTTATATTAAAGTCTGTTTTGTCTGATAATGAGAATTGCTACTCCAGCTTTCTTTTGATTTCCATTTGCATGGAATATCTTTTTCCTTCCTTTCACTTTCAGTCTGTATGTGTCCCTAGGTCTGAAGTGGGTCTCTTGTAGACAGCATATATACAGGTTTTGTTTTTGTATCCATTCAGCCAGAATATGTCTGTCTTTTGTTTGGAGCATTGAATCCATTTACATTTAAGGTAGTTATCAATATGTATGCTCCTATTACCATTTTCTTAATTGTTTTGGGTTTGTTATTGTAGGTCTTTTCCTTCTCTTATGTTTCCTGCCTAAAGAATTTCCTTTAGCATTTGTTGTAAAGCTGTTTTGGTGGTGCTGAATTCTCTTAGTTTTTGCTTGTCTGTAAAGGTTTTAATTTCTCCGTTGAATCTGAATGAGATCCTTGCTGGGTAGAGTAATCATGGTTGTAGGTTTTTCCCTTTCATCACTTTAAATATGTCCTGCCACTCTCTTCTGGCCTGCAGAGTTTCTGCTGAAAGATCAGCTGTTAACTTTATGGGGATTCCCTTGTATGTTATTTGCTGGTTTTCCCTTGCTGCTTTTAATATTTTTTCTTTGTATTTAATTTTTGATTGTTTGATTAATACGTGTGTTAGTGTGTTTCTCCTTGGATTTATCCTGTATGGGACTCTCTGTGCTTCCTGGACTTGATTGACTATTTCCTTTCCCACATTAGGGAAGTTTTCAAATATTTTCTCAGTCCCTTTCTTTTTCTCTTCTTCTTCTTGGACCCCTATAATTCGAATGTTGGTGTGCTTAATGTTCTCCCAAATGTCTCTGAGACTGTCCCCCATTATTTTCATCCTTTTTTCTTTATTCTGCTCTGCAGTAGTTATTACCACTATTTTACCATACAGGTCACTTATCTGTTCTTCTGCCTCAGTTATTTTACTATTGATTCTTTCTAGAAAATTTTTAATTTCATTTATTGTGTTGTTCATCACTGTTTGCTCTTAATTCTTCTAGGTCCTTGTTAAACATATATTATATTTTCTCCATTCTATTGCCAAGATTTTGGATCATCTTTAGTATCATTATTATGAATTCTTTTTCAGGTAGACCGCCTATTTCCTCTTCATTTGTTTGGGCTGGTGGGTTTTTACCTTGTTCCTTCATCTGCTATGTGTTTCTCTGTCTTCTCATTTTGCTTATCTTACTGTGTTTGGGGTCTCCTCTGCACAGGCTGCAGGTTCGTAGTTCCCATTGTTTTTGGTGTCTGTCCCCAGTGGCTAAGGTTGGTTCAGTGTGTTGTGTAGGCTTCCTGGTGGAGGGGACTGGTGCCTGTGTTCTGGTGGATGAGGCTGGATCTTGTCTTTCTGGTGGGCAGGACCGCATCTGGTGGTGTGCTTTGGGGTGTCTGTGACCTTATTATGATTTTAGGCAGCCTCTCTGCTAATGGGTGGGGTTGTGTTCCTGTCTTGCTAGTTGTTTGGCATAGGGTGTCCAGCGCTGTAGCTTGCTGGTCATTGAGTGGAGCTGGGTCTTAGCATTGAGATGCAGATCTCTGGGATAGCTTTTGCCATTTGATATTATGTGGAGCTGGGAGGTCTCTGGTGGACCAGTGTCCTGAACTCAGCCTTCCCACCTCAGCAGCTCAGGCCTGACACCCGACCAGAGCACCAAGACCGTGTCAGCCACACGGCTCAGAACAAAAGGAAGAAAAAATGAATAAAGTTATTAAAATTTAAAAAATTATTAAAAATTTTAAAAAAGTAAAAAAAAAACCCACAACAGAAAAAAACGGTCAGACAGAACCCTAGGACAAATGGTGAAAGCAAAGCTATACAGACAAAATCACACAAAGAAGCACAAACACACACACTCACAAAAAGAGAAAAAGGAAAAAAAATATATATCTATATATATAAAAAAGGAAGAAAGCAACAAGATGAATAAACAAATCTACCAATGATAATAAACTCTAAATACTAAACTAAGATAAACATAAGGCCAGAAACAAATTAGATGCAGGAAGCAAACCCCAAGTCTACAGTTGTTCCCAAAGTCCACCACCTCAGTTTTGGGATGATTCGTTGTCTATTCATGTATTCCACAGATGCAGGGTACATCAAGTTGATTGTGGAGATTTAATCCGCTGCTCTTGAGGCTGCTGGGAGAGATTTCCCTTTCTCTCCTTTGTTCTCACAGCTCCCGGGGGCTCAGCTTTGGATGTCGCCCTGCCTCTGCATGTAGGTCACCTGAGGGCGTCTGTTCTTCGCTCAGAGAGGACGGGGTTAAAGGAGCCGCTGATTCGGGGGCTCTGGCTCATTCAGGCTGGGGGGAGGGAGGGGCATGGAGTGTGCGGAGAGCCTGTGGCGGCAGAGGCCGGCGTGACGTTGCACCAGCCTGAGGCGCACCGTGCGTTCTCCCGGGGAAGTTGTCCCTGGATCACGGGACCCTGGAAGTGGCGGGCTGCACAGGCTCCCGGGAGGGGGTGTGTGGATAGTGACCTGTGCTCGCACACAGGCTTCTTGGTGGCGGCAGCAGCAGCCTTAGCGTCTCATGCCCGTCTCTGGGTCCACGCTGATAGCCGCGGCTCGCACCTGTCTCTGGAGCGAGCTCTTAATCCCTTCTCCTCCCGCACCAGGAAACAAAGAGGCAAGAAAAAGTCTCTTACCTCTTCGGCAGCTCCAGACTTTTTCCCGGACTCCCTCCTGGCTAGCTGTGGCGCACTAGCCCCCTTCAGGCTGTGCTCACACCGCCGCCAACCCCAGTCCTCTCCCTGGGATCCGCCCTCCGAAGCCCGAGCCTCAGCTCCCAGCCCCGCCCACCCCGGCGGGTGAGCAAACAAGCCTCTCGGGCTGGTGAGTGCCGGTCAGCACCGATCCTCTGTGCTGGAATCTCTCCGCCTTGGCCGCCGCACCCCTGTTGCTGCGCTCTCCTCCGCGGCTTCGAAGCTCCCCCCCTCCCCCACCCTCAGCCTCCCCCGCGAAGAGCCTTCCTACTGTGTGGAAACTTTTCGTCCTTCGCAGCGCCTTCCCACTGGTGCAGGTCTCGTCCCCATTCTTTTGTCTCTGTTTTTCCTTTTGCCCTACCCAGGTACGTGGGGAGTTTCTTGCCTTTTGGGAGGTCTGAGGTCCTCTGCCAGCATTCAGTAGGTGTTCTGTAGGAGTTGTTCCACATGGAGATGTATTTCTTATGTGTTTGTGGGGAGGAAGGTGATCTCCGCGACCTACTCCTCCGCCATCTTGAAGGTCTCCCTCTAGGGCAAAGTTCTGACTAGGGTGCTGCTGAACATAACAAAATGCAACAACTAGACCGGAATCTATGAACTTTTTGAGGAAATAGCATTGTCAATACTCACCAGACTGAAAATGCTTTAATTGTACAAGAAATAAAATAAGGGTCTTTTACGCTACTGGAGCAGGAACATGTTGAACTATGCTGACCTTCAGGAATGGCGTAATCCCCAGCCTCCAATAATAAGGTAAGTAGGTACCTAGATAGATAAACATTTATTGTAGAATTTTTGTAATATGAAAATATTGGAAACAAACTGGTTAAATAAAATATGGGGTATGGTTCAATATTGAATGTTAGGAGTGGCTGAAAAAATGAGACATCTTTATAAGAAAGGACATAAAAATTTACCAAAATAAAATTTTCAATAAGAAGTCAAGATGCCATATTTGTGTGCTAAATGTAATTCCTTGCTTTCTTCTGTAACCTGCTCCTGAATATATGTTGCATAGCAAATTTTCAAATAACACGAGCCTGTAACCCATGGTTAATGAGTAAATAATAATGTACTATAGCACATTCAAAAATTACATTAGTACATTTCTTACGTTTGAGATCCATTTCATTCATTCTTTTTGATCTATATACATATATCATTAAACTGTGAACCTGTAGTATATTATATAAACTTTTCATCTATAAAAACAGTGATTTAAACCCAAAAGAGTTCTTGATAAATCAAAGTTGAGTTAACAGTTCATTTTTAGTATTTGAATGAGGCCAACGGGACTAAATCTCATCTTTTTATTCCCCCACAGCCTATTATTCTCATGGGTTTAGAAGAGTAAGCTTTTAGCCTGAGACAGCTATTAAATAATCCAAAATAGAAATACTGCTACACAGACATTAGAATTTTATGCTACTACTAATTTTTTTAATGCTAGGGATATGACCTCATCCCCATGTAGATACCAAATTTTTCAACCTAAATAAAAATGTTGAAAAATCTTATCAGGTCCATGATTATGGGGTGTCTTCCTTCTTTCATCTAGTTAATGAACAAGTATAATCATTGTATTAGCAAACCTGTTTCCCTTTATCATTGACCCACAACTATACTGATTTCCAGCCTCATTTTAGTAAAATGCAGGAACAAGTTGGAATTCTAGATGATGCAGTTGAGTATAAGCAGAAATCATGTATGCCACTTCATAAGATTCTCCTATGTGTGATCTTTATACTCTTATTTTTTTTCCACAATCTTCATGCAGAGCAGCATGGGAAACTTAGAAGGCACTTCTTGAAATGGCAGAACTACAAGATGAAGGGAGCTGGGTGCTCAAATGATTGCTTGCACGAGGGACAGTCACGGATACAGAACACCAACTTTGGACTTCATTTGAGTGAGTAATAAACTTTTATCATTTCTGATTGATTATACGTTTTGAGGCTCGTTTGTTACAGTTGCCAGCTTGAACTAAACCATCACTGAATTGGGAAGCATACAAATCCACGTGATAGAATTCTGTTCTTTGGTTTTATTCCTTACTAACTGACATGCAATTACAAATTAATAGCAGTATCTGAAGCTGGCAGTTAGTTAGATAACCAGTAGAGTCTTTTATTTGAATTACCGTCATAATTTTCTTTTTTAGTCTACAACCACAAAAGAGTTATTATTTCCTGTAAAGTGTTCTGTTATGCTGTGACTTTAGAGACAAATTTTAACATGCCATTGTTTTTGTTTATTAAGACAAGAAGGTGTTATTTCATACCCAAGCTCAGGGATAAAGTTTAGATAGCATTTGGAGGAAAAAGTTATAGAATTTTAAATGATTAAAAATGGGTCAGTGGAAGAAATGTGTTTAGTCTCATTTAGAGTTTCAGAACTCTTATATACTAACTTAAATATGTAGTTCTCACTTTTAATAGGCGAATCTGTTATTTCCTTCCTTTTTTCTCAAAGTTTTTATGTAACCCCCATACCAAACTCAAGTCATGTGATTCAGGATGAGTAGAGACCATACCCAATAACAGAAAAACAGTTGCAAACAATATGCATAACAATAACAGCTAATTAGTTTTCTTTTTAAAAAGCACTCATATATATATACCTGGCATACTCCTCTTATAGCAACTTGAGAGTTGGCATTATTACTGTCACTAAACTAACTGTCCAAGGTAAGCTGCAGAGCAAAGTTTTGTGTTGAGGTAGTTTTGTACTAGATCTTTTCAACTTTGCAGTGAACTGGCCATTCAGAATAATGTGGTTCCTCTTCACCATAATTTAGTTATTTATTTGGGTGGTTTTTGTCATATTTTGGATCTCAGGACACTTTTTTTTTTTTTTTTGCTGCACGTGGGCCTTTCACTGTTGTGGCCTCTCCCGTTGCGGAGCACAGGCTCCGGACGCGCAGGCTCAGCGGCCATGGCTCACGGGCCCAGCCGCTCCGCGGCATGTGGGATCTTCCCGGACCGGGGCACGAACCCGTGTCCCCTGCATCGGCAGGTGGACTCTCAACCACTGCGCCACTAGGGAAGCCCCTCAGGACACTTTTATACAATAATTGGTGTGGACCCCAAATAGCTTTTGTTTATTTGGCTCATATCTATCAAGATGTATCATATTAGAAGATAACACTTAAAAAACAAATGTTTCATAATTCATTTAAAATAGCAAAAGAAATTATTAATGGAAATGGAAATATCTTATTTTTTATAAAAATCCTAAATTTTCCAAAACAAAAATTAATGAGAAAGGTGGCAATCTTTTATAATGCTTCAAATCTCTTTACTACCTAGTTTATTAGAACACAGCAGGATTCTCAAATCTGCTTCTGTATTCAGTCTGTTGGAATATGTTGTTCTGTGTGTGAAGAAAACCTGGCCTCACTCAAATATGCACTTAGAAAAGGGAGGCACATTTATTAGTTTTCAGATGCTTGTGACATTCTTGTATACTACACCATAATTTGATAAGCGATATTTCCTTAAAAGTTAGTTGCAAAATGAAATCAGAAGCCATATCAATGACAATTTTATAATCTGTTATATTATAATCCATTGGTCTGTTTTGCACTTTGAATTGGTCTTTTACTCATGGGTGATTTTGTAACATTGTATTTTTGTCAGTTGGAAAATATTGGTTCTTGCAGTTATGTAGATCTGTCAAAGTTGATATATTTTATGGTAAATAATTAAAAAAACCCATTAATTAACATTACCATCAGTTTTGTCAGTATAGTCCTTAAGTATCCAGAGCTCTTAAGTTCATTGTAGCAGTTTTTCAAAATTTTTCAACTCAAGTTTTACCTTGGCAAAAACCTACCATCATCATTTGTTTTCCTTAAAGTGGTTACTTTTATTTATTTGGAAGAAAATTATTGTATAATACCCAATTCTGAATAATAAGTGTTTTCTTCTCAGTAATTCTTTAAATTAAAAATAATATTTCATGAGAAAGGCAGCTGGTTCTTTTCCCAACTAAAGCAATCACAATAGTACTTTTCCTGCAGACACCATGGCATTTTGGCATGCAGCAGAAGTGCTATATGCAAACTTCTCATTACATCAAACAATATTTTAATACGTGTGTCCATTTTTGCATCTAAAAAAAAATCTCTTGATTCCTGGATATATAATGGAATATTACTCAGCCATAGAAAAGAGTGAAATTCTGCCATTTGCAACAACATGGACAGACAGACCTGAAGAGTATTTTTCTTAGTGAAATAATTCAGACAGAGAAAGATATATACTCTGTTATCACTTATATGTGGAAACTTAAAAATAAAACAAACAAATATATGTAACAAAACAGAAACAGACTCACAGATACAGAGATCAAACTAATGATTAACAGTGGTAAGATGGAAGAGAGTGAAGTGAGAGTGAGGTACTAAACTAATAGACACAAACTACTATGTATAAAATAAATAAGCAACAAGCATATATTGTACAGCAGAGAGAAATATAGCCATTATTTTATAATAACTTTAAATGGATTACAGTCAATAAAAATATTGAATATTGTACACCTGAAAATGATACAATATTGTAGATCAACTATACTTTATTAAAAACACTTTCACAGAATGTAAAAAAGAAAAGAAAAATATTTAAATAACACAAATAGTCAAAGAAATACAAAATGACATAAAATGGGTAAAATGTTTTAACTTAATTTTTAAAAATTTAAACATAGTTACATGTTTGTCAAGGGTGGAAGATTAATAAATATATATTAAGAGTATAGAACTATACAACATTTCTTTTCCTTACACATTGAGACATAATTGATATGGACAGAGATTTACTTATAAGTGTGTAAAATTCCAAAATATCTTCTATATATTGAGATGTATAATATGTATGTGCATAACCATTTAACCATAAATAAATAATTATATGTTTATTGCTAAAAATAAAACTACATTATCAAAAATCAAAATTATTAAAATTAATTATATTCCCTTTTTTCATGTTTTATCTTTTCCTTTGCTTTTTGACACTTTCCATCTCCAATTTTTTTTTAAATATATTTATTTTATTTTTAATTTATTTTTGGCTGCGTTGGGTCTTTGTTGCTGCATGTGGGCCCTCTCTAGTTGCAGCGAGTGGGAGCCACTCTTCGTTGCGGTGCATGGGCTTCTCATTGCGGTGGCCTCTCTTGTTGTGGAGCACAGGCTCTAGGCGCATGGGCTTCAGTAGTTGTGGCACACAGGCTCAGTAGTCGTGGCTCATGGGTTCCAGAGCGCAGGCTCAGTAGTTGTGGTGCATGGGCCCAGTTGCTCCACGGCATGTGGGATCTTCCCAGACCAGGGCTTGAACCTGTGTCCCCTGCATTGGCAGGTGGATTCCCAACCACTGTGCCACAGGGGAAGCCCTCTCCCATCACTTTTATGTTCTGTAGATTTGGTAAGTTTCCCATGACTATGGTTTTGAGAAAATCATTTGGTCTCAAACTGTTGTCTCTGCCATGAGTTTTCAAAAGCTTATCTTCAAAGTAAAAAATCATATTCAAATAATTTGTCATCTATTCTGTGTACTGACATCCTTTCTTGTGGCATGCAGTTTGGAATTCCTTACACACAGTTTAAGGGGAGGACTTTAAGTTAGAAAACATAGAAAAAATTGGCTTAATGTTTCAGATATTGCCTATTTTACTGGTTACAACAAAATCCAAGTTGTAATGCTCTAATTTGGCATTAAATTCAAGTGGGATTTCAAGCATTTGCTACAAAGTCATTTTACAATTATGTCATTTTTCTAAAAAATAAAGAAAATTCTATCAATTAATATGCTATCAAAATCTTTGTCTTAATATCTAAAAGGTCTTGGGACACCTGGATAACAATATAAAGAAGCAAGTAGACTCATATTTCATACATTTTTCATAAATATGTAGTCTAGACAAAAAGAAGTGTAAATAATCACTAGAAAATAAATCAAATTTTAATATAACAGAAAAATAAGAGGGAACACTTACATAGTTGTGTTACATAGTTGTGATGATAAAGTCTTTGAAATCTCAAATTCTAGATGCCATTAAATTAAATATTAATAAATTGGTCCATATTAAAAAAAATAAATATTGTTTTAGGGAAAAAGAGCCAGTGCCAACTTAAAATAAAAAAAAATATTTTCAAAGAACTGAGCCAAAGAATAAAAAAATTATTTAACTGCTTTTTAGGTAATGATAAAATATTTAGTATTTTATTATTAACATTTATTAAGTGCTTCTGTTCTGCCAATCTTTATTCTAAGTGGGTTGAATATATTAATTCATTTAGTCTTTTATAGAGGAGAAAAGTAAGGCACAAAGGGTTAATTCTTATTTCCAAGATCTTAAAATATTGTTTAGAGGTTAATAGAAATAAATTCAAGATTGGATTCTTCTTTGGTAAATTTAAAGAATATTGTGTGTGTGTGTGTGTGTGTGTGTGTGTGTGTGTATATACATATATATATATACATATATGCATATATGTGTGTATATATATGTGTATATATATATTTGATTGTAAGGACTCTTACCTGAAGCACTCTTTGAAATAAATAAGTTAAAAAATATATATATAAAAAAGCAATTCACAGGAAAAGTATGAACAATTGTTTGAACCATTGTAGTAAGATAAGTGTAACAGAATGGCAAGTAGTTGACATTTTCCACATAATCACACATTTTAAAAAAGTCAATTATTTTAACACTAAAGATATGGCCTAAAAGGAAACTGTCATGGTTATTTCTGGGATCATAAAATGAGGCAACCTTTTGGAAGGCAGTTGATAATTACACTCAAAGTATTTGTAAATTTATATTCCTTTCTCCAGAAATCCTACATCTATAAATATCCCCTTCTTATAAAGAGAGAGATAGTAAATGTAAAGTTCTTTGAAGTTGGATGGATATGGAGTCAAGACTAGATAAACATGTTTATTTTTGATAAAAAGAGGTAAAGTTGTTTCTTTGTGCCCAGGGGGGGAAAAGAAGAGTAGGTATAGGTATTGACTTTGAGACAGCTAAGACATCTTCCTTCTGGGAAGGCCTTTTCTCTTTTACTTTTTAGAAATTAAGTATAATAGTATGAAACTTTTGCACTGAGAATAATGTCGTCTACTTTTAACATGTGTGTGTGTGTATGGGTGTATCCATGTGTTTTGTGCATATTTTGCAAAGTCTCAGATACAAACAATGAAAAAAATAATACAAATATGTTAGTAGTGCTATTACCCAAAAGGTTATCACTTTTGCAAAAATCTCTTGTGCCCAATGTTCATTGAACCAAGATAAGAAAATTTCGATGATGATGACTACTTAAGCCTACAGTCTTCAGGGAGTGATTCTGTGTTATGCCTGAATGAAGGGTTAGAGGCAAAGCCATTCGTCTCTGCTGCCCTCTTGGATAAAAACAATAGACTAATATTCACTATGTTACTCATCTCTACCAATGAAGGTTCTTTGAGAAAGCTTGCCAGCAGCGAGGAATGTTATCCTCTCTATTAACCATCTTTGATAAAGCACTGCTTCAGGGCCATAGTAATCATCAGTAAATGATGATCAAGTCTTCCAACTGTACTGAGGTACAAACCCATTATATACCTTTATGAAAGAACTGCAGCTGGTTCTCTTTCTGTAAAATTATTAAATATAATGCTTTCATTTTTTAACTAGTTTAATATGGGGTTCAACAAGTATGCAACAATAGCTGGATATTGCACATACAGACCATTTCACATCTCTGTTAATGGAGAACTTAGTGTTATATAGAACTTATATGTTGTTGTTGGACTACTTTTGCCACTTTAATTGCCATTAAGTAAATTTAACAGTTTTCAATTTGATTTCTCATATTAAAACATGCTTTATACTGTTTCAAAGATACCTATAAAATATAACTATAACTAAAGCATATAAAATCTCCCTATTTTTTCTTGTTTTTCCTTATCATTGCTGAATTTCACCTCAAATTTCATGGTGCATTGAATTACCAAGGGACTAGAAAAAATAATTTTTGGAGTCATAGATTTATGCAAGTATGCCACTTTTCACTTTCTCTTCAGATATCCAGCTTCTTCTTAATATACCAATCAAATAATATAAATTATATATTATGTATATTATGTTATCAGATCATATACCTAGCCTATAGTCTCCTTGTCTTGAGAGTGTGTGTTAAGACTCTCTCCTGCTTTATACCTGTTCAGATTATCTCCTGTTTTCCTAGATCACAGCTTCAACCATGACTATCTCTACCTCTACTCTCCATGCTTTGCTTTGCTAAGATTACATACTTTATTATTCTAGGGAAGAAAACAAAGTTATATCTCCTATATAAAAATAATTTTCTTAGGCAACAGTTACTAAATCTAGAGAATACAATATATAATAACAACTATGTTTGAATCATCAGTTATCTCTTCTTTTATTGTTTCCCTATGTAGAGACATGTCACAAATAATATATATTAAACTTTGGAATCTGGAAATTAAATCATCTTTATAATTTGCTAAAACAAGAGTACTCCATAGGCACAAACATATCTAAGGTAATAAATGTGTAATGCCATATGCGAGCATACTATTAATTGTTGCGTATATTTAGTCATTGTAACTCAATTATGTTTAAATCATTATAATAAGATAAATAGAAATCAAACAAGTACTTGTTTATCTTTAGGAATTTTTACATCTAATCAGAAATAATTATCTCATTTTTTTCTGCTGGGTGTTTTTTTTTTCTCCTATCTCTTTCATTGAATTTGCTTTCTTCTTTTGAATGTTCCTGTTTATTCATACCACATCATGTAAATGTACATGTGAATTGCTGTCTGTGTAGTTTCACATGCTCATGCTACAAGTGATAGACATTGCCTTAATCATTGTAACACTCTACCGCCCAACCCTTATTCTAATCAGGTAGCATTCAGATACCTGATCTCTCCAATTTATAGTGAACCAGTGTTTCTTTCTTTTTGTTTTTTTTTACATCTTTATTGGAGTATAATTGCTTTACAATGGTGTGTTAGTTTCTGCTTTATAACAAAGTGAATCAGTTATACATATACAAAGTGTTTCTTATTTCCAGAAAATTTCATCACTCTATCCTTTTTTATAGTGTTCTTATTCATATAATTGTGTCTTTAAGTTTTAAGGTACATACACATATTGATTTTAATTTTTCAAAATATGTACAGGTCCTTCTAAGTTAAAATGACCTGTAGCTGTAGCTTTATGTTATATTGTGTATTTGCTCCTATTTACTTTAAGAGTTCAGGAGGAATTGTGAACTATGAAATGAGTCTTTGAAGAGAAGTGTTCTGCCTATTTAGATTACCCTATATACAATTGTCTCCTAGGTTTGGGTGATGATTATTAACAAATAATTAGAAGCAAGGAAACCATGACCAACTTAGAGAATACAGGGTTTATAAACATTGCATAACAACAATGTATTGGTTTACAAACTTCAGAATATATGAAGTATAGTGTAAGTCCAAAGGTAAATGAACAATAAATTAGAATTCATAATATTATACCAGGAAATAAATCAAAGGAATATAAGGGAATCATTTTTATTAAAATTCCAATAAAATTTGAAGCCCTCAAGATTTCTTCATAGTGCTTTGTAGGGAGGAGTAAGTGCTTGATTTCTTTCTGTTGATTGAGCAATTGCATTCCTCATAAATGCCTTATGATCTTTTGATAAATGTCCTCATATAAAAGATGATTTCATTAATCACACATTTCATTATTTGAATTGCTCCTTATTTGCACCTTATAGCTGACTTTTCCTGACCATATATTTATATTTAATTATCTCATGAGCACTATTCCATACTTGATAAGATATTTTTACAAAATTAATAAACAAATACATCAACATACAGAACAGTTTCTTAATATCAGACTCTGAAAGGAGAGTTCACACATTCAAAGTGTTTTTTTCCCAGCATTAAGTAGGCTCATTTTCAGATTTTACCTCCTTGGTGATGCACTAAGTTCCCTGCTAATATGTAGTTGTTTTTATTATCTGACTTCCTTGGTGTACCAATTACTGAAAATTGTGGAGAAAGTCCAGAAAATTTTAGAACAAAATGTTGTTTCAACTAATCCTGGCATAAACACCAACAATGCTTGGGTCTAATGCTCTGAAAGAAACTTAAGCAGATCTGTGTCCAGAAGCTCTGAGATATACTTTATCAATCCATCCTGTGGGTTGTAATAGAAATGTGTCTGGAATACTGCCTATCATTTAGTCCTTCCAAGTCATTCTGTTTCTAGTTCTTGAACTGGATAAGAAAAGAGATGCTTGCTTTATTCTGCCTTTGGTCTTGTGTAACGGTGTTAGCATTCTATTGTTGCAATAACAAGTTACCAAGTTTAGTGGCTTAAAAAACTCCATATTTATTATCTTCATTTCTGTAGGTCAGAAGTCTAGGATGTGTCTCGCGAAACTAAAATCAAGATGTTAGCAGGGCTTGTTTTTTTGTTTTCCTGGGAGCTTTGAGATTGAACCCAATCCCAAACCCACTCAGATTGTTAGCAGAATAATCTTCTCCTTGTGGTTGTAGGGCTGAGGTCCTTGTTTCCTTACTAAATGTCAGCTGAGGGCCACTCCTAGCTCCTTGAGGCCTCTGTCTGTTCTTTCAACAATGTCCCCTTCATCTTAGGGCCCATTATTGTGTGCTGAGTTCTCACACTTGGAATCACTCTGATTTTGCCTTCTATGCATCTCACTAACTTCTGCCACATCTCTCTGTTTTTGAAGGGTCATGTACCTAGATTGAGACCCCCTTGATAATACAGTATAATCTTCCTATTATAAAATCTTTAATCTTAGTGACATCTTAAAAACTTCTATTACTTAGAAGATTTCATTCTTTTTAAATTCAAATATAGAAAAGCAAATGGGAGAATTCCTGCTTTTGTTACTACAAGTCTTTTATAACATAAATGTGAATTTTTCAATTTTTAAGAGCACACTATATGAAATACTGCAAACTTTGTTATGCATCAGTGGCAAAATGTTAAATCTGATTAGCCTCAGTTAAAAGTCAAATTTCACCCTACTCTTATTTATCTGACCTAAATATTATATACCCAAAATATATGTTCAAAACAAGCCTAGAAAGTACAGGAGCAATAAAATTGCAAGGAGATTTGGTGTGATGAGAAGAGAGAGAAGAAGAGAAGAAGGAAAAAGTGATTTTCTTCCTTCTTACTATAGGAAGAAAATCATTACAGTATGAAATTGATCAAATCAGGATAATGGCAAAGGATGAAGATTAATACCTACTTTGATAAACCAGTGAACAAGTATAGATTTTTAAGATTATTCTTATTAAATTTTCTATCTTCCACTGTTTATTCATTTAGTCAATCATCATATGCTGTATATTTTGAGGCTACAATGTGCCAGATACAGTGATAGGCTTTGAGGAAAAAGATGAGAAAAAAGACAATCTTCCCCTCATTAATGTGGAGCATGCATTCTAGTCTGGGACTGTCCATTAGGAGATATTTAGAGATAGCAGTAGAAACTTGGGGGAAAAAAAGGATTTTATATACCTAAAGATATTGACACGGTGCAGAGTGCAGAGTAGTAAAACAATAGCACCATGGATAAAATCTTGAGGTAAACATCCCATTTTAAAGACATCCAGAAGAAAGGGGCACTGTAGAAAACAAGGGGAATATAGATAAGCAGGAAGAGAATCAGGGACAGTATTGATTGCAGAAGCTAAGTGTGGAAAGCATTTTACAAAGTAGACTACGTGAGTATCAGATTTAATACGTGAAAATATTTTAAAACTCAAATATCAGAAGAGTTATGGTTAAATGGATGATCTCATATACTTTTGTATATGTTGTATAGCCTCTTCGAAAGGCAACCTGCTGATAGTTATTAT
Source organism: Orcinus orca (assembly GCF_937001465.1). Taxonomy (NCBI): domain Eukaryota; kingdom Metazoa; phylum Chordata; class Mammalia; order Artiodactyla; family Delphinidae; genus Orcinus; species Orcinus orca. The sequence continues at coordinate 55,055,509 of NC_064570.1, read as the reverse complement.
TCAAACTTTCAAATATCAATCTTTTTTTTTTTTTTTTTTGTGGTACACGGGCCTCTCACTGTTGTGGCCTCTCCCGTTGCGGAGCACAGGCTCCGGACACGCAGGCTTAGCGGCCATGGCTCATGGGCCCAGCCGCTCCGCGGCATGTGGGATCTTCCCAGACCGGGGCACGAACCCGCGTCCCCTGCATCGGCAGGCGGACTCTCAACCACTGCGCCACCAGGGAAGCCCTATGGCACAACTTTTAAACAAAAACTTAAAACCAATAAAATTTTGAGCATCATTTGCCATTTTGAAAGTTCTAAACATATGCAGTTTACTCAGATCTTATTCAAAGACTGAGAAGGGCTGAAAATTTTCAGGTTATATTATTGAATATTACATATTATAAGATATATATTTTTTGTAAATATTCCAAAGTACTCTTTTATGAGTAGTTTGAGCTATCAAGTGGTACTTAAATCATCCCAAGTTATTATACTATCTGTTACTACTTGGAAATATTGCTTTAATTAAATTTGCAGAATGTACAAAATTACCTAAATTCTCAATAAAAAATTGTCCTAGAGATAAGTGTGATATATGAAGCATGAGCAGAAAACAGTTTTCTGATGCTATCTTCTTCAGAGTCTTCTGTTTCTTATATCTCAAATAGACTTTGATAAAATTATTCTTAGACCTATGTCATGACCAAAAATTGTTGACTTAACTAGAATTTATGCATAAGAAGGGATATCATCCATTCGTCAATTTTTTCTTAATCTAAATTCTTATTTACTAGCACTGTGATTTGAAAGTCTCGCTCTTGCTCTCATTCTCTCCCCACATGCATGTAATTTCCATAAGCCTGTCATTTAAGCTGTTATATTACCTAATTCAACCAGTATTCCTATTTTGGAAAATTGGAAAATGGGAGTACAGATTCAATTTGATTAGTAAAATAGATTAGTTCTTTTAGATAAACGCAATAATTTCTTTTTTTTTTTTTTTTTTGCGTTACGCGGGCCTCTCGCTGTTGTGGCCTCTCCCGTTGCGGAGCACAGGCTCCAGACACGCAGGCTCAGCGGCTATGGCTCACGGGCCCGGCCGCTCCACGGCATGTAGGATCTTCCCGGACCGGGGCACGAACCCGTGTCCCCTGCATCGGCAGGCGAACTCTCAACCACTGCGCCACCAGGGAAGCCCAATAATTTTTTTTTTTTTTTTTTTGACTGTGTTCCTCATTTTGCTGAGCTGGGCTGGAGGTCCTTGAAGACTTTATTTGCCTGTCTGACACCTTGGTGCTCTTCCATTTAATAGTGTAGCTGTGTTTATTTGCAGCATAGCAGCAGGATCCCCAGAGAGAAAGTGGGAGCTGCTAGGTCTCTTAACATCCAAGTCCATAGTAGTCACAGCATCATTTTCACAACATTTCACATTTTATGAACTGTAGGATTTACTGGAAATAAAAAAGTATAGAACAGTGATTAAAAGCATTGGTACTGGAACCAGACAAAATGTTGTTCCCTGATATTTTTACGGCTAGTGGGGTGATCTCTAAAACCTCTAAGACTCATTTTCCTCTCATAAAATGAGATTTTAAATAGTTCACTTTAAAAGGAATTTGGATTGATTTATCAATAATAGTTCATAGCAAATATATCTTTATGTAATTAATATATTTCATTTTTAAAGCCCTAAAATTAGCCAACACTATCAACAACAATTCAGTTAGCAGTTGAACATTTTTTTCAATTAGTTGGGCTAAACTGAATAATCTGATTTCCTATATGTTCCAGTCCTCTTTAAAAGATGGGAACCATGGTCGTTTCTCTGCATTCCCATCATCTAATGTTACTTAAGTAATGAAATGGTCAGGGCTACCTAAACTATTATTACTGTAATTCATTAAGACTTTAAAAAGTCAGTGCTTAGCACTGTTATTTTATCTTGTGTGATTAAACTGAAAAGCCATACTAAATATCATTCATTTAACCCTCTGAATATTTTCACTATTGCTTAATTTTGAGCCAGAAAATCAGTACTTGAGGGCACACATAGTACTATGTTTTAATTCAGTTATGTAGGTGAGCATGGGTCATGGATGTATCAGATAGATAGGTAGATAGATATATAGATAGAGATTTAATATCGTGCTGCTAACATTCTATACCTTTACCCTTAAATGTTTCAGAATACATCTCCTAAGAATCTGTAACCATGGTACAATTATCAAAATCATTAATTAGAACATTGATACAGTAATTTTATTAACTCAGTTGTACATATTCAAATTTCATTGATTTTTCTATTAATGTACTTATTAGCTATTTTTTCCCAGTGCTGATTCCAGTTCAGACAATCTATATTAGTTTGCTGTGTTTCTTTAAGTATCCTTTATTCTATAAGAATTCATTAGTCTTTTTTTTAGATTTCATGAGCTTGACATTATTTAAAAAATTACAGACCAGTTATTTTGTAGGCTGTCCCTCAGTTTCATTTTGATTCACACTTGCTAACGATTCCATTCAAATAATGCATTTTTGACAGCAGTATCATAGAAGTGATGCTGTGTCCTTCTCAGTGACTGATAAGGGGGCACATGCTGTCACCTTGTTCCATTACTGATGATGTTAACTTTGATGATTTGCCTAAGGTGATATCAGCTACGTTCATCCACTGTAAAATTGCTAGTTCCTCCTTGTTAAAAAAAAAAAGTACTTTGGCGGGAACTACTTTGAGAATATGTAAATATCCTGCTCCTCATTAAACTTTTACCCATTAGATTAGCTCCCACTCATGATTTTGTCTCATTCAATTATTATGATAGTTGCTAAGTGGTGTTATTTTTAACTCTATCATTCCTTCTTTATATCAGTTTTCTGTATAAATTATTTTCAGCTGGTCTAAGACAGCTCCGTGCTTATCTCCAGGTATGCCTGGAAGTTTCAAACTGATTCCTGGCTAAGAGAAGATTGAGAGTGCTAACTAATGATTTATAATGTGCTATTAAAAGTTTGAAACTTTCCAGGTGTCACCAAGCCAGTTTGCCTATTGATCACTTACACATGGTGTAACACGTTACACGGCTTGGCTTGGCTGTATAACTATATAAGGGCATAAAAGATCCCACTGGGAACATTTGGGAAGCTCTTCTAAAACCAAGATGCCTCAAACAGGTTATAAAGGTTTATACTCCAGAGATGAATACATCATGTGTGAATAAGAATAATTCTGGGGAACTGTGCCTGGAAGTCTCTCAGGCTATTGATTCTTGCCTGCACACTCTTTCTGTATCCTTTGACTTTATAAAGATCTTTGTGAATATGCTCTCCAAAGTCTTGTGGGTCCTTTCAATTATCTGCTCATATGAAAACATTATAGCATTAAATGGTAAGAGAGATCTTTCCCTTTTCTCCCATTCATTTCTATCAGTACACATTTATAGATTCTTGTTTTTTCAGAAAAGTTGTTGCAATTATTTTTTCTTTTGATGCTCAAATTTTCTACGCTTTGACTATTGGGAGGTCCTTCAAGTTGGTTTCATTGTCTCATTGACATGCTATCATTATTTTATGTGCATTTCCCTGCTTTTTCTTGTTGTTTTGCATGGCAGCAAGGTGCCCATATTTATGTGTATATGAGTATATGTATGTGTATATACACAAATAGTGAATATAAAACTGTGTATATATGTATAAATAGGTTTTTAATGTCACAATGCAGCATGAAAGAGCTCATTCTAATCTTCCTTCTATCTAATATTTCTAACTCTGCTTTCTAACTCTCTTTTCTAGTTAATATTTTATATCTTTCCCCAACTGACTGTACAATCGTTACCTAAACACCATTTATTAAGAAGTAAATTTATGCCCTAGTAATGTCAGATGTAATATTTATAATATATCAAATGTCCCTTAATAACTAGCTCTGTTTTTGGACATTCTATTCTATTTCATTGGTCTATTTCTATGTTTATGCACCAACACCACACTACTTTGAGGAGCATGGCTTTAGAGAATGTTTAAACTTGTGTATGTCTTGCCCCCATGTTTCTAATTATATAAGTTATTATTACACAGTTGTAATCAGCTTGTCTAGATCCATGAAAGTTTGTAGGCATGTTTATCATGATTGTGTTAAATTCATAAAATTACTTAGAGAGGAGTCACCTTTATGATGCTGAGTCATTCTGTTAAAGAATAATATATTTTGTTTTGTTTGTTCAAGCCTAATTTGTGTCTTTCATAAGTATTTTAAAGTTTTCTTCATATACAGTTTGCATATTTACATATATTTCTAAGTTTTCTCATCTTTGGTGTGCTATAATTAATAGAGTTTTTTTTGCTCCCATTATGTCTTTGAACTGGTTGTTTTTTATGAGTCAGAAGGCTTTTGATTTCTGTATGTTCATGTTATTCTCCTACTCTAGTAAATTATTTTATTTTTGAGACAAATGTATTATTGATTCTTTGAGCTTTCCAAGAATACTATCCTATCATGTACAAATAGAGTTGTACTTCCTATTTTACAATTTGAGACACTAATTTATTTATTGTTTCTAATTAGATTGGCAGATATTTCCAATACAGTTTTTAAAATTTATTTATTTTTTTGTATACCTATATCCCCTTCCTTTTGGACCTCCCTCCCACCCCCCCATCCCACCCATCTAGGTTGTCACAGAGCGCGAACTAAGCTCCCTGTGTTATACAGCAGGTTCCCACTAGCTATCTATTTTACACATGATAGTGTATTTATGTCAAACCTAATCTCCTAGTTTGTCCCACCGTCCCCTTCCCCCACTGTGTCCTCATGTCCTTTCTCTATGTCTGCTTTTCTATTCCTGCCCTACAAATAAGTTCATCTGTACCATTTTTCTAGATTTCTGTATTACCAATACAGTTTTAAATACTAAAGTCTTAGTTGGCATCTTTGTTTCTGATTTTGGTTGTAATACCTCTTTTTCCCTGTTAAATAAAATACTGGTTTTATAACTAATTTTTCTTGCTTTTATCTTGTTAAAGACATATGTATCAATTTGTATCTTCCTAGCTATATTTTTATGAGGAGCAAGTATTTAACTTTGTCAAAGACTTCATCATCTTTAGAGATAATCATATGATTTTTCCCCTTAGATACATTAATGGCATGTTGGCTTAATAGATTTTCAGATATTAAACCAAGCTTGTGTTACTAGCATAAATGCCAGTTGTTCGTGATGTATTACTTTCTTAAAGTTGTTGAATAAACTTAAAGTTGTTGAATAAACATTTCTTTAGGATTTTAAATTAATATTGTTAATGGTTAATTTTATGAGCCAACTTGACTTGGCTAAGAGAAGCCCAGAGACCTGGTGAAATATTATTTATGGGTGTGTTTGTGAAGATGTTTCTAAAGAGTTAGTAGACTGAGTAAAGAAGATTCATACTTAACAGTATTGAGAATCATCATCCAATCTGTTGAAGGCTCAAATAGAACAAGAAGGTGGAGGAAGGATAAATTCTCGCTATCTCTTCTTGAGCTGGGATATCCATCTTTTCCTGCTCTCTTATATCAGGCCTCCTGATTCTCGGGCCTTTGGACTCTAGGAGGTACACCAATGTTCCTCCAGTTTCTTAGGTGTTTGGCTTTGGACTAGGAGTTACATCAGTGGCTCCCCTGGTTCTCAGGCCTTCATACTCAGACTGAATTATAGTACCTGCTTTTCTGCTTCTCTAGCTTAGAGAAAGCATAAGTCAGCTTCCATAATTGTGTGAGCTAATTCTCATAATAAATTTCTTCATCTATCTGTCTATCAATCATCTATTGGTATCTCATTGGTTCTTTTCTAGAGAACCCTAACTGATACGAATATTAAATCATTCATTGTAATTTTCTTTTTTGTGCTTATTTTTGCTATTTGGAAGAGGTGTTGTGCCAACTCTGGTATTTTCATTTTTTTTTTGCCATCTTTTCCTGTAAAACCCTAAACTTCATTCTTTGTCTCTTATTTCCATTACCAGTTAATATGGAAACAGATGTTTTTTCTTGCACCATTTTCTTGCCCAGCCATGATGACTTGCAAAGCCTAAGCCCAAGAACTGTGCTCACTTTTAATTTGTTCCCCCATGTTCAGTCCTCTGAAAAACCACGTTTCTTTTCAGAATTTTCACAGTTAAGGTGGAATTTTTCTTTCTGGCAGTGATTTTAGGTCAATCCTCTGATATATGTATGTATATATATATATATGTGTATACACACACACACACACATACACACACATATGTTTTTACTCAGAAAAATGCCTAGCAATAGATTTATATATGGCTTAAAACAAAGCTTATGAAATATTTTCTTGAAATCTTACCATCTCACTATGTTTCTTATCTGTTTGTTTGTTGACCTCATTGGTGGGAATAGAAGACTCAACCCAGCCTGTATGGGAACAGTTGCCAAAAAAAACCCCAGAAAAAAGTAATTTTTATTTTGTCTATAGCCATCCTAGCTAATATGATCTCATGAACACTGAATTATTATCATATAACCTAAAAGAGTCCCAAACCATAGATTCTGAGAACAGTTATAGCAATCTTAAAGTGAATATTTTTACTGTTGTGTTGAAATAAGGGGCAGAAAATTAAATTACTAGAACACAGCTTGAGTTCTTTCTTAGAAAAATGTTCCAATGCATGTTTATTGACGTTGCCTCTGGGACTTCTCCCAGATGTGCACTAAAATGCTATTTATATAAATAGAGGAAATACCTTTTGTAAAATCAGTTTCCCCTCTCCAAATTTTCTGTTTTTGTTAAGATGACTACTACATTGAATGTAGACATCAAATTCTTTGAGCCTTGTACATTTATTAATTTTTATTTCTCATTTGAACCATTATTCTGCCTCATCTACCCACTTATTCATATATGGCACTCAAATGTTGAGAGCAACGATGAGTGTATTCATTAACTCCATCCATGTATAAATGTATAAATAACCATTTAACCTTTAAATATCTTGATAATCATTCAACAAGTCAAAGGCATAGATGTCACCAGTTTTAATGCACGCACTGATTTGCTCTTAGATTTTATCACTTACAACCATTAAGAATTGAAAGGATAATTTATCTTGAAGGTTGAAGCATGTGTCTTTTAACTAAGTGTTATCAGGGGACAAAAAAAGGAACCATAAACAGATGGATTAGTTCTCTGTGCACTAAATCTAAAGGGTACTGAGCTGCATGATATGTTCTCTTTTGTTTTTGTCCCTAGCTCAAGGTCACAAGTGGAAAATAGTAATTCTTCTCTGAAAGCCTCATATTATATTGTTTTTTCTGCAGTTATGCAGAAAATTATATTAATTGTATTTATATTAGTTTATTTCTTTTCCCATGCTTTATGTATTTTTAAAGGGTTACTTTTATTGAAATAATATCCAATAAAATCAGGCAAATGCATAATGCTAGGGTAGAATAAAGAGCAAAAAGAAATAACACTTGTTGGGAACATATATTAACTGTTATTTACTTTAAAAAAGCTAACTCATTTAACACTTACATCACTCCTATAATTTGGATAATGTATGACAATGTTAAAGATGAGGAAATGGAGATTATATACTCTATATAACTTATACAAAGTCGTAGTTTCTCTGTTAAGTAGAATAGCCCAGATTAAATGCCAGGTTTATGTGATGTTTTCTATAATTTAATACCTAGTAGAATATTAAAGAATACATGCAAAATTTATGTACAAACTCAGGATTTATAAAATATAGTTGTAATGCACTGTAAACTATTATGAGTATGCTATTGGCAAAGGACAGATACATAGATCAATGGAACAAAAAAAGAGAATCAAAAGGTAGACCCACACACATATGGCCAATATATTTTGACAGAGAGGTAAAGGTAATTCAATGGATAAAGAATATCCTTTAAACAATTGATGATGGAACAAGTGGAATCCATAAGCTAATAACTCAACCTAAACCTCCCACCTTACACTATAAGTCAAAGTAGATTATAAATGTAAAAAGTAAACTTACAAAACATTGGAGGGAAAAAAATAAGATAAAAATCTTTGTGGCCTGGTGTTAGACAATGAATTCTTAAATGTGACAGGGAGCAACAGACTGGGAGAGAATATTTGCCATCACACATCTGACAAAAGAATTTTAACTGGAACATATAAAGAACTCTCAATACTCAACAGAACTAAAACAAAAACCTCAATTAGCAAAAGTGGGTACAAGATTTGAACCGATACTTTATCAAAGAAGATACATAAAAGTTAAAAAAGGACATAAAATTTGTTCAACATTATTAGTGAGGAGGGAAATGCAAATGAGAGCCACTATAACACCTTTTAGGATGGCTAAAATAAAAACTATCGATAAACTCAAGTGATAACAAAGATGTAGAACAACTGGAACTCTCATGTATTGCCCTTGGTTATGCGAAATGATACAGCTACTCTGAATAGGGTATGGCAGTTTCTAATAAAGATAAACACATAGTTACCTATATGATGCAGTAATCACACTACTCTGTATTAACCTAAAGAAAGAAAAACTTATCTTCAAGAAAAAACCTGTACATGAGTATTCACATAAGTCATAATTCAAAAAAACTAGAAACAACCTTAACATTCTTCACCATGGATGAATCACAGAAACATTATGCAAGTGAGATAAGCTAATCTCAAAAGTTCATATACTGTTTGATTCCATTTGTGTGACATTTACAAGAAGATACAGCTGTAATGACAAAGAGAGAGTAGGTAGCAGGATGGTAGGAGTTACCTACCTACCTACTCTTTTTTTTTTTTAAATACCAAATGATTTATTAAAAAACCAGTAAGACACTACTACAACATGACACTGTCACACTGGGCTTTTAACATGAGACTGGGGGGAGGCATAAAACACAAATTGATTCTGAAGCAGAGCAATTAAGAAATAAAACAATGAAAGCAAATTTCTTTTAATGAGAACTCAGAATTAAACTTCAGAGGGACCCAACGTCATACTTCCATTTGGGGACTTGACACAAAAAATTTAGTTTGAACTGCTATTAGCAGGTGGCAGGAGCCACCTTCAAATGAATCTTCAATTTGGAAAATACTGTTTCACCACCTGTTGGGGATAAGTTGCAGATGGAATAATTTAGTATGGTTTGTAGCTATTTTGATGACCACATCGCCTGGATGCTTTCCCATAACCACTCTGCTGGTCACCATCTCTTCCATGAGCTCTTCCCGGAAATCCTCCTCTAGATCCCCACTGTTGCTGTTGCTGACACTGTTCCTTCGACATAGCTACTTTTATTCCACATTTACTAAGACCAACATTGTGGTATTTCTTTTCCATTATCTTCTTCACTGGTTCTTCTTCCTTAAAGGTAATAAAACAGAATCCACACCTCTTATTGGTCTTGTTGTCCATGGGGAGCTCTATGGATTCAACCTCACCAAAACCACCAAAATACTTCCTTATTTTCTCTTCAGGTGTATCTGGAGAAAGGCCACCAACAAAAAATTTTTAACAGGCTCTTTTGTTTTCATGACTTTGGCCCTCTTAGGATCAATCACCTTCCCATTCAATTTATGTTCTTTCTGATCCATGACCTTATCTACACTCTCCGACTCTTTAAATAGCACAAAGCCAAAACCCCTTGATCTCTCTGTGATAAGATCTATCTTCAGAGTGCAGTCTACGACTTCACCAGATTTGGAGTAGTAGTCCTTCAGATCTTTCTTTGTAGTATCCCAGCTAAGGCCTCCTATAAACATTTTCCATTCTTCTTGCCGTGCTGTCGCTGCTTCAGAGTGTAGGAGGATGGTAGTAGTTAGGAGGATGGTGTGACTTAAGAAAGAATATCACAAGGTAGTGTTTTGGGGTAATGGATCTGTTCTGTACCCAGATTGCCGTATGGTTACATGTATCTATACATGTGTTAAAATTCATAGAACTGTACACCAAAAATGTATTTAAAAAAACCTATTGCAGCCCTCAGAAAAAAATCTATAATTGTGTCAGTGGTGTCAAAGTTATAACCATAAGATGCAATTTTGAATAATATCCCCAGTTATTATATGAAAACATAATTCTGTACTAAATAAATTATACCATACTCTGAAATATATCAGTCATAAAGCTTTCAGGACACACAAACCTAATTAAGTATGTAAACATAAACCAATAGTAATTACTACTGTTTATGTAATCAAAATAAAGAATATTGCAAGGTTCCTCTAAAGAATTTGATTTTCCCATAAAATACTGTTGATATTCAATCTTTTTTTGGCTGCCCCACGCGGCTTGTGGGATCTTAGTTCCCTGACCAGAGATTGAACTCTGGCCCTCAGCAGTGAAAGCCTAACCACTGGCCCAGGGAATTCGATATTCAGTCTTTTAAAACTTACCAGTTATTCATATGTTTCACTATGAATCTTTCTAACCTTTTACTTTTTTTTTCTTCTATGACTCATTCTTGTGTTCTGAAAGGAAGTTTATTTTTGAAAATAATTTTAAATATACTATAAGTTTTTAAATAAGTTCAACATCGTAATAAAATCAGTTTTGGGGACAATAAAAAAATTTAAAATAATATATTATTATAACTTCTTAGCACCCGCTTTCACTTTCCAGTGAATCTTGGTTTGGACAGCATATCATTTGTTTAAGTTAGTAGTGATTTTATTTTCTTACTGTGGCACAGAACTTTAATTCCCTCCATCTAGCTAAAATTCTTTCTTCATTTGGTTGGCATCCAACTCTACTTCCTCCTGTACTTTCGTTTTTCTTTGCTCTGATCCCCTCTAGATCTTGTATGTACACCCTTGTTAACAATGATAGGTTGTTGCCTAATACTGTTTTTTCCTATCATGTTTTTTGTTAAATAAGTCAAAATTTCTTTCAGAGCAATAAAAATGATTTACTTCTTTTATACAGAGGTATAACATGTATCTAGGATATTGTTATAGTTTACACAACGTTTGATGGACTTACTATCCTACCATTGATTGGTGAATCATCATAGAATTAATTTTGAATCCCTTGGCATGCCACTTAGTAAATTAGAAAATAGGAAGTTGTAGAGAAATGATTCTGTACTTATACTCAAAATGTGTGTATCTCTTCCAAAATAGATTATGATATTTAAAAGAAACACGTGAGCTTAGAAAGTTAAGCTGCTTGAGAGCTGATAGCTGCCCTGTCCTATTATAGAGAGATTTCCTTAGATTGCTAGAATAAGTCCTTAGAGTCAGCAGACTGACTTACTCTTGTCACACAGCGATTGAGCAAGCCCTAAATTAGACATGTGTCAGATTACAAGGGTATCCACACAGCACCCACGTGCCTAGTTGCCTACCCTAGCAAAACACCATGGGAGTTAATGAGGAGTGGGCCATTTCTTTAAAAATGTATGAGTTTTAGTTTGATACCAACAAAGAAGAAAGTCTGGGGTTGGGAGAAAAGACTTGTGTTTTCATATATAGATAAGAAATTCCATAAACTCATAAGGTTTAAACACTCTATGAAGATAAATTAATAGCTGTGTTGCCTAAGATTTTTAGCCTTGTCCCTGGTTGTAAGTCTGTACCATCCATTAGTAAGTAGCTGACTTAGAAGTAGACTTTATTGAGGAGAGGGAGGAAGGTCTCCAGATGCTTGAGATTATCCTTTTATATGTGCATATTTATTGAAATGCAATGTTACTTCTTTTAAGAGTTCTAAGTTCCTTGATAGCGATACTTGTATTCCATTTTTCCAGTGCCTTGCAACATTGTGTGTAGAGTAGATAATAAAATTTTATTGAATGGATGTTAAATATATAAAGCATAATTTCCAGGAATTGAATATTAAGATAGAAAACATATTACATGCATAAATAAATTTTACCTGTTGCTCTTCATCTCCAAGTATTAAGCATATCCTGAGTCATCTACTGTTCCAAGTTAGGTCTTTAAAGGTAGAGAGCTAGTTGGGATTAGGCAGAGTTTATGATGTAGTAGTTTTGTGTTAAGTTAAGGATTTTGAAGGGAGACTTGAATAGTAAGCTGTTAGGCTTGAGAAACAATCTATTTTATTGGTTTACAGTCATATTTTCCAGGTCCAACCATGTCCTGGAGTAAATAGTTGCTGTTGCCTGTAATCAGATTATTCAATACAAAGACATGCTTTCCTAAGCATACCTGGTCACAGGATGGGAAAATATGTTTGGTCCCAGTATTGGTTTGGATAGGGACAGGGAATTATGTTGGTTTCAGTTTTCATTATTATTTTTATGTTGTTGCTTCTTATTCTTCTGCTCAGCACTCATTTTTGAATCTCCATTACACTTGTATTGAATTTCTTCTACACATTCCCCTGCATCTAACCTTTCACTTATCTTTTTCTTCTATGACTCATTCTTGTGTTCTGAAAGGATTTCTTGGGCTAATGCTTTCAATCAGTAAACTTATTTTCTACAGAATTCAATCTGTTATCTGCTGTCTTTATATCATTTTTAAACTCTATATTCATATTTGGTTTTATATTTTTATTTTTTAAATAATAGAGCAGTATTTCCTCATCTCAGATATTCTGTCACTTTGTATGACAGGATCATTTAGTTAAACAGCCAAACTGTACACGTGTTACGTTAAGACTATCTTCTTAACATAATTATGTTGATAGGAAATCGCATCTGAATTTATAAGGACATAATAAATAAATTTAGGTTTTATGAAAATGTTCCATTTTCATTAATATTTGCATTGATATTTTTGAAATAGCAGAATTGTAAAATTAAGAGCTCTCCTTTCTAAACTTTAATTATATTATGCCTATCCAAATGAAGATGTGAAGGCAACATTTTTATTTTCAGTGAAGATATTTATGTTTCCCCAAGTAGAAAACTGAGAAAAGGATGAACACGATGCTAAAAAATAGAACGTTTCTCTCAAATGATCTACAGGAAAAAAACGATAGTAATTTGCGCTTACTCTAATATTATAAAAACAAATATTTAGCAAAATATTATGCAAAGACTTTGAAATATTTTATTAAATAAGCTATGGTGTTTTATCAAACTAATGATCAAATCTCAATTGTATTTAAAATATAGTTTTCTAATATCACTGATTTGAATTTTTTAATGCACTCTTCTTTAAGTGCTGAGGGAAAAAAAATATATGTATATATATTGCTTAATCTGGCCGCATTGCATTGCATTACACTGCTTTCTAGCTTTATTTTGTCCAGTAGAGCATTTCATTTTATAACAGGTATAACCTGTGTCACTATTTCTTTCTACCTCTGAAGTGGACTAGCTTTGTAATGCAGCATATTCATACTCTCGGGAAGAGGAAGCATCTTAATTGCTCTACTTCTAGGGAAAGCAAACAAGTCCTGCTTATTGAACTTACTAAATTGTTTGTAAAAGCAGAACAAAGGTGACAATATCCTGAATCATAACATCATATTCTCAGAATTATCAGATCACATGTGCAACTTTATTCAACTAGAAATTTTCTGAAATAAAACAACAGCTAGAGTGTTTTCCTATTGTTAATCTACAACATCTGGAATCTAATTTAAAACATCACCAGGCTTGCAAAAGAGCAGGGAAAGATGACTTAAAATAAGGAGAAAAAGAATCAATTGATACTGACTCAGAACTGAACACAGATATATGCATCTGAACTCCGTTTAGTGGAGGTTATTCGAATACAAAGAGGGCAAGAAGAAGCTGGGGCAGAAGAAATGAAAGATAATTCTTTTATCTCAGGCAAGTTTTTTTGACTGTAGGTGATAAAAGGGACATCCATTGAGACATATTGAGTATTAATTCATAAGTAAAAGTATACCAGAGGTTGCCAAGAAAGTATAAAACATGATGTCAGGCATCTGGAATCCAGATTCTGAATATTAGAATTTCTCTTACAGAAAGATTTAGAATGAGTATAGTCCCTATCTGGAACCCCAAAAGAGACAATTATGTACTTTCACATCTTCCACAGTCCAAAGAATGGCCTGAGGAATAGTGGGTCAGTGATGTGCTCCAAATAGGGTTAGATATAAGCCAAAAGAATGAGTTAGAACAGAAGAGGCCTACAAGGGAAGTTGTGCCAACACCAAGGCCTAAAGTAATTATCTGTCTCGAGTAGAGTGTGTTAAACATTTGCAGAGATACAAAGTCCACCAAGTAAAATTACTCAAGACTTCAGGAAAATATTGAACTTGTTGACTGCATTGATGCATTTTTAAGCTTAGTAGATAACATTAGCATTTTTAAACCAAAAGAGCAAATATAATTTTGATCTGACTAGAAATTGCAAATATCCATCTAATACTGAATTTTAAATTCCTATTTAACAAAAATCAGCAAGAGAATGGCAGTATATTCAACAGAAAAAAATAAATTAAGCATATGATTTGAAGAGGTAGTATACAAAACAGGAAACCAAAGTGCCATTAAATATATGAAGAGACCCAGACCCTCAACCTGACTAGAAATCAGGGAAATAAGAATTCAAATTATACCACTTTACATCCATCAGATTGTAAGAATTAGCACTTGCTAGGATTTGGGAAAAAAACAACTTTCATACACTGTACAAGGTTTATAAACTGTTAGAGCTATCCTGGAAAGCAATTTGGAAGTACTGAAATTTGGTATGCAATAACCTCTAGACAAGCTATCCCACTCTACAGCACATTTAATTTATAACCCAAGTAATTTATCACATAGGTCTATCAACAGATACCTTATTGTTATCACTCCAGTCTTTTCTGTAATGTAATATAACTTGAAATTAAATACATTTAACATAATAGTATAATGTTAAGAAGTAGTAAACTGAAAAGAATTCAGAAGTAAAATATTGAGGGAATAAATAAGCAAATATAACAAAATACAGTTTTTTATTTTCCAAGAATATGCATATGTTTAAATAAAATCTGGTAGCAGTGATTAGACACACATACATTAAATACACTAAAACTGGTTATCTAATGTGTTGAGATGGGAAGAAATTAAGCATGGAGGATAAAGAGAATGAAACTGAAAAAAGATAAATTTTAAGATAAAACAAAATAAAAGGGTCTTGTAAACACAGGTGATGATATGATGCCATGGATTGGAAAGTAAGATCAGTTTAACTTGGGGCATATCAGATCATTGTTGAAGCATTCAAAAAGAACACAGTATGAACTTCTAGTATTTTTTATACAAACAGCATGTATATTGGAAGTGGGTATAGTCTGTGCAGCTGAGACATGAAGTTTTTAAGCAGCCAACTAAAATTTTTACAGATTTCTAAGAAACTTTTACTTTAATTTGAAAACTTGGAAGAGATAATAAGTATTTCTAATCTGGGAAGTGAGATGATCTAATTTTCTGTTTTGAATGATCACTCTGTAACGTGAACAGATTAAAATGGGGCAAGAATAGAATAGAGTTTCAGTAACTCTTACAAATATGATAAAGGCATTCACCAAGGTATGCTTTAACAAGGAGGGGTGCTAGATTATAAGATATATAAAAACTTTAGATTCATTAAAATTATGTGATAGTTTTGTTGATAGGTAGAGATAGGAAAGAGAGAGGTAAAAGATAACTCTTGGTGTTATCAACTGAAGAACTGGTGTTTTTATTAAAGATTGTGAACAGATGATCAAGTGGAAGATACACTGAGTGAGAGGTCTCTGCAGCTTATAGGAAGATATCCAGTGGATAGTTAGATATATGGATCTTAAGAAAGCTGAAATTTAATTAGATATTTTATATTTATCTAATCTAAGAAGACCTTTCCTTGACAATATTGAACAGATAACATTTGTGCACAAATTTAGAGAGATAAGTAGAATATCTGCCACCCAATAGGCCAATAAAAAGATTACAAATAATCCTTGCTGCTCCCAAGTTTCTGTAGTTA
Organism: Orcinus orca; assembly: GCF_937001465.1. Classification (NCBI taxonomy): domain Eukaryota; kingdom Metazoa; phylum Chordata; class Mammalia; order Artiodactyla; family Delphinidae; genus Orcinus; species Orcinus orca. The sequence goes on along the minus strand of NC_064570.1, from coordinate 55,039,626 downwards.
AATAAGTGGATTTGAAATGGACATACAGTTTTAAAGTTGAATAACCGAATTAATGGATTTTAAATGATTGTCAATTACTATCACGATCATAATTCTATTTTGAAAGAAAATCTAGAGGTTATCCTACTGATTTGCAGAAACTGATTCCTGTGCTGTTTCTGTTATACAAAGATAGCAAAATATTCTGGTTAGGAAGATGGGCTTTGGGGCTAGATTATTAGGGTTTTACTTTTACCCTGGGCAAGTTAAAAAATGCCTTTGACTCTCATTTCCTCAATTTAAAAGGGCAGCTAGTCTAATACTTTTGGTAGCTTATCTCCAAGATGGTCACCACTGATGCCCGCCTTCTCAATATCTGCTTTCCATCTCTCAGTTGAGAGTGAAGTACTTTCTTCCAACCCCTTGAACCTGAGCTGGTTTGTGATGGCTTTCACCATAAATTTTCAAAGAACTGGAGTTACTGCAGTTCCAAGCTTAGCTTTTAAGAGGAATGGTAGCTTCCACCTGTCTCTCTTGGAACTTGCCCTGGAGAAAAGCAGCTGCAATGTAAGAAACTTATTTTGAGACTGCCTGGTGGGAAGGCTATGGTAGCCACTTGAAAAAGACACATGGAGGAAAAAAATACCTCATACCCCCAGCTCTTCACCCATCCCTGGCTAGACTACAGACATGTGAGTGAAGAGTGTTCAGACAATTCCAGCTTCAGTTGTCATCAGACTGTATTACAATAAATATCAAGATGAACATTGTCAACCTCCAAACTCCATATAGGTTATAATAAAATGATTTGAATAGCAGTGGTAAGAGTAGACATCCTTGTCTTGTTCCTGATCTTAGAGGAAAAACTTTCAAGTTTACAGCACTGAGTATGATGTTAGCAGTGGACTTCTTGTATATGGCCTTTACTATGTTGAAGTACATGATTTTACACCTGTTTCGTTGAACGTTTACATTATAAGAGTGGTGAATTTTATCAAATACTTTTTCTGCATCTGTTGAGATGTTCACATGATTTTTGTCTTCCATTCTGTAAAAGTACTGTATTACATTTATTGATTTGTGTACATTGAACTATACTTGTATCCCAGGGCTAAATACCACTTGATTATGGTATCTGATCCTGTTAATGTTGAATTCAGTTTGCTAGAATTTTGTTGAGAATGTTTGCATGTATGTTCAGCAGGGATATTGGCCTGCAATTTTCTTTTCTTGCAATTATAAAATGAATTTGGAATTGTTCCCTCTTCAATTTTTTTGGAAGAGTTTGAGAAGGATTGGCACTAATTCTTTAAATGCTTGGTAGAATTCACCAACAATGCTATCTGAACTGGGCTTTTTTATCTTGGGTGGTTTTTGATTACTGATCAATCTCCTTATGGCTCCATTTACATTTTCTATTTCTATTTCATGATTCAGTCTCCATAGTTTGTATGTTTCTAGGAATTTATTTCTTCTAGGTTATCCAGTTTGTTGGTGTATAATTATTTATAGCTGTCTCTCATGATTCTTTTTGTTTCTGTGGCACCAACTGCAATGTCTCCTCTTTCATTGGCAATTTTTAGTCCTCTCTCATTTTTTCTACATTTTTCTAGCCAAAGGTTTGTCAATTTTGTTGATCCTTTCAAATGCCAACTCAGAGTTTCAGTGATCTTTTATATTGTTTTTCTAGTCTCTCTTTCACTTATTTCTGTTCTAATGTTTATTATTTTCTTCCTTCTGCTAACTTTGGGTTTAGTTTGTTCTTTTTGCCTAGTTCCTTGAGGTGTAGAGTTAGGTTACTTATTTGAGATCTTTCTTCTTTCTTAATGCAGGCATTTATTGCTATAAATTTTCTTCTCAATACTGCTTTTGCTGCTTCTCATAACTTTTGGTGTGTTGTGCTTTCATTTTCATTTGTCTCAATATTTTTTTTGTTTACCTTTTGAATTTTTCTGACCCATTGGTTGTTCAGAGTATATTAATTCCACACATTTGTGAATTTTCCGATTTTTTTCTGTTATTCAATTCCAATTTCATATAATTTTGCTTAGAAAACATACTTTATATGATTTCAGTCTTCTTGAATTTGTTAAGATTTGTACTGTGCCCTAATATGTTATCCATCTGTACTGTGCCCTAATATGTTATCTGGGAGAATGTTTTGTGTTTGAAAATTATGTGTATTCTGCTGCTGTTGGGAGGAATGGTCTGTATGTATTTCTTAGGTCCATTTGGTCTAAATGTTGCTCGTCTGGTGTTCCTTATTGATTTTCTGTCTGAGTGATCTATCCATTGTTGAGAGTGGAATGCCAAAGTTTCTTACTATTATTATATTGCTGTCTTTTCCTCCCTTCAATTCTGTTAATACTTTCTTTTTGTGTCTAGGTGTTCTGATGTTGGGTGAATATATATTTATAATTGTTATGTCTTCCTGAATAAATCAACACTTTTGTAATTATATTATGATCTCTTTGGCTCTGGTAAACATTTTTGACTTAAACTGTGTTTTCTCTAATATAAACACAATCACCTCTGCTCTCTTTTGGTTACCATTTGCATGTAATATATTTTTCCATACCTTCACTTTTTACCTATATGTATACTTAAAGCTAAAGCGAGTCTCTTGTAGATAGCATATGTTTAGATCTTATTTTTTTTTAATCTGTTCAGCTACTTTATGTTTCTGGATTGGGGAATTTAATTTATTTACATTTAAATTAAGTATTGATAGGTAACAAATTACTACTGGCATTATGTTGTTTTCTGTCTGTTTGGTAGTTCTTTTGATGCTTTCTTCTTCTCTTGATTTCTCCCTTTGTGATTTGTTTGTAGTGTTATACTTTGATTCCTTTTTCTTTATCTTTTGTATATCTATCATAAGGTTTCCTTTACGACTGCCATAAGGCTTACATAAATCATCTTATAATTATGACAGTCTGTTTTAAGCTAATAACAATTGAAATTTGCTTGAATACAAAACCTCTACACATTTACCCCCCTACACACACTTTATGTTACTGATGTTACAATTTACATATTTTCATGCAGCATATCCATCAACTAATTATTGTTGTATTGTTAATATTTTTGTATTTTTAAATTTTATACCAGATTTAAAAGCAATTTATGCATCATTATCACAATATAAGAGGATCCTGTATTTGTCTATATATTTACCATAACCAGTGATTTTTATACTTTCATGAGCTTATGTGGTGCTATTTAGTGCCCTTCTGTTTAAAGAGAGTTGAAAAACTATCTTTAGCGTTTCTTATTAGGCAGGTATAGTGGCGATAAGCTCTCCCAGAATTTGTTTCTCTCTCCTTCATTTCTGAATGTCAGCTTTAGCCAGAGCAATTAGGCAAGAAAAAGAAATAAAAGGCATTCAAATATATTGAAGCCCTGAGCAATGTTATGGTATTGGCGATGGGGCCTTTGGGAGGTACTTAGGGTTAGATGAGGTTTATAAGGGAATCCCTCAGGATGGGATTAGTGCCCTTGTAAGAAGAGACGCAGAGAGTTTGCTCTCTCTCCAGCATATGAGGACATAGCAAGAAGGCGGCTCTCTATAAACTAGGAAGAGATTCCTCACCAGACACAGAATTGGCTGATGCCTTGATCTTGATTCCAGATTCTAGGTTCCAGAGCTGTGAGAAATAAATTTTTGTTTCTTAAGCCACCCTGTCAGTCTCTGTTGTTATGGCAGTCTAAGCAGACTAAGACAGCATAGTATTGGTAATGCTTTTTTAAATTTGAGTATCTCAGTTGAAGGAAATGAAGAATAGGTAGGGGTCCGCTATATGTTTAAGTAACTAGTAAAATGTTCATTATAATGATACATATATATACATACACAGTTAAACATGCTCAAATATACTCTAAAATGTATGGCATCCATATATATATATATATATATATATATATAAAAAACATATTAATCACTTGAGATTAAAATGTGCTTCATATATGTGGAAATCTATTTTGAAATAGTATGAATCAAAAAAACAAGAATGCCCTAATACTGATTTTTCTATTTCTGTATTCTCCATTTTTAAGTAATCACATCTTTAAGAGTCACAGAAACTTAGATCTTTGGTCTCATTTTTCCTAACCAACTTGAACTTTTTCCTGTCAGCTCAACACTCATCATTTTACCTCTTACTTTATACACTTTCAGAAATTTGCTAGGCTAGCAGGTTTCTTATGCTATACTCCAGTTTTCATAGGCAGGATATTAAGTTCAGTAAGCATGGAGGTTGAGAGGGATGAATGTTCACAGTGAAGAGTTAGCACCTCTGTTCTGCTGGCTTTAAATCTCATGCTGCAGGAAAATGGAATATTTCAGTACTCCCCATCTTTGTATTTCTACAAAGTTTACTTTTCTTTCATCAAAATTTTTCTCAAAATTTTCTCATTGCAGAAGCCTAACCTCAGAAGACATTCTTCCCTATAACTGTTGGACAGTTGGACAATAATACAAATATATAAAAGCTAAAAATCAAAGAATTATTTCTTCTACAGGATGTCAGTTAACAACTTTGTGTGTTTACTGAATCAGCTAAATTGTGGAGGTTCAGATGATTCAAATACATTGTAAGTGGCTGTAGTCCTTCCATTGCCAACTGTTTTTTGACTAATGAAAATGAAACAGCACTCTCTATTTTTTTTATATCAGGTCTTCTTGTTAAAATGCTAGTGAGATCTATTTGTTGGTGTAACTTACACAATTCCTACAAAATGGTGACCTCTTCAGTCAAGAGTCAGTTTTCCAGCCACATCATATTAGTTACCCTTTCTCCTCTCCTTTTCTTCCTTCCAATCCTCTTCTTTCTATTCTTCTTCTCCTCACTTCTTATATTACTGACAAAATGAGCAACATAAGAAAGGTTTTTGATTGTGTAAAATATTATTGTAATAATTTACCTTTAAATATGACATTTGAATTCCAAAATTGAAAAGTTTTTAACTATTATAATAGAACTCTGTGGTACATACATCAAAGATCAGATCCAGAATGCAGGCATTCTTGTTAGAAAGAGTCTAATCAATGGTCCCTTATTCCAAAAATTCAATTCCTTTGACTACAGAAAATGCTTAGATGGAAGGGAATCTTGCAGCATAAACAAACAAAAAACAAACGATAATTATGAAAGTTCTTTTAAGTATTCTGAAAGCACCAGTCATCAGATTGATTCCAAATAAATCATAACTAAATTCAGGCATCTAAGTTTGAAAAACTTTAAGTTATTTTTTAGATTTGCAAAGGCATTTCATACCCATTGTTACATGCCCCACAGTGTATAGGAGTATGTTATAAAAAGTAACCAGATCAGCCAACCCATTCAACTTTATTTTCAAGACTTATGAAAAGCTAACAGTTTAGTGCATAGTTTTGTTCATGATTTTCTGTCTGTGCACATAAATATATAACATAGTGTCCTTTGTATAATTTACAAGAACCACCATGATTGCACATAGGCTAATTTTCAATATGTTTTATCACATGTAAAATATAACAGGGTATTTTTCCAGGATAAGTCTCAGAGCTATAAGTCATCCCATTTTTTAACCACATATATTCCACTTTATGGATAAACCATAACCTAGTCTCTTCTTGGTTGGATATATACAGTTTTTCTTTCCAAGATATTTGTTGCAAAGATGCTGTATAAAATATTGCTGTCCATATATTACACACTGTTTATTCTTTTGATGTCAGTTTCTTAAAACTGCAGTTATAACAATGGATATACATAATTTTTACTTCAATAGTTATTACTTTGTTACTTTAAAAAATGTTACAGCTTTAAAAACTACCATCAGGAATACATGAATTTACCTGCTTTTCTACACTTTCAATATTAAGTGACATTATCAATATAATTCATCAGATAGCTTTTCCTATATTACCTTTTTCATACCCAATGTTTTCATATAGAAATAATACTAATAATGCCAAACAGTTAATGAAATTTCCTAAGAAAACATGTCAAAAAAGTAAACCATATGAAAAATTTATATAGATATACACAAACACAACTGAATCACTTTGCTGTACAGCAGAAACTAACACAATGTAAATTAACTATACTTCAAAGTAAAAAAAAAGTAAACTAATATTTTTCCTTATTGATTAGTAAATATATTCCAAAGCATGTTATAAAGTGCTAACACTTATACTACTGGAAGCACTTGTACAATTTTTTAAGTAAAGAAACACAATCAAATATTAAAATGGGCCAAAATGGGAATACATACCTCAAGCCAAACGAATTGAAATGACTAACATAGGAAAAGATGTTCGAATTTATTTTCAAAACAATGCATATTAAGTTACATGTATTAGTTTGACAAAAAAATTGTTATACAACATATTCCTTGTGTAAATGGAGGGAAAGAGATTTTCATTTATAGAGACATTTTAATTCTTATAGTTTTTTTTTCAGATTAATCTGTAAATAATTGTTAATATAAAAATATACATATACTTAAGCAGTCCAATTCTTGAAGATCCATTCCATTGTAATAAATGCATGAGTATCAATATATTTATATGAGGATGTCATTTTTAGAGTAATTTAGACAAGTTAAAAAATCTTTGACTGTATAAAATGCTCATCATAGGGGAATGATTATATGTTGTCATTCCATTTCATATGATAGTCTGTAGCTAAAGAAATGAATGACTTTAACATATATCAACTGACTTAGAAGATTTTCCAAACATAATATTAATGATAAAAGCAAGATGCAGAAACATGTTTGTAATGTAATCTAATTTTTTAAACTTAATAACCAACCACAGAATCAATTTGTATATGTGTGTACGTTTGTACAAATCTGAACAAATTATGTAAAAACACACATCAGACACTTAATGTTAGTTTATTGGTAGGTGAAAAGGGAAGGAAGTAAAAAAATTACATATAAAGAAACAAATGTACCCATGATTTTAAAATAGTATTACAATAGAGTAATATTTATGCAAAATTATATATGTATGAAATTGTATAAAAAATAAGGTCACTAAAAATATCAGTGTTGGTTACTTTATGGTAAGTAGATGTAAGAATATTTAGATATTTTAAAAAATATTTTGTATCCTATTTATGAATTCAAGAGAACATGATTATCTCATTTATTCTATAATTAGTTTCTCAAATTTTTACTACTCCACCATTCCTCACTCTTACTACTATTTATTAATCTTTATATATTTAATTCTAATGTAATAAATCTACTTACCTTGATGGTGATACTACTTCCATTAAGACATAGAGAGGATTTTAAAACTGAACATTACTGGAATACAATTTAGATACAATAAAATTAATGCATTTAATGTAAACAGTTCAATGAGTTTTGACAGTTTTTGACAGTTGTGTTGTTTTCAGTTTGGGTTTACTATAAAAAGTATAAGTTAATATATGTAATTGGGTCAATGACCAATAATTTCAGATCACTGATAATTCTGAGAGAATAAAGAAGTTTAAAAATAAAAGAAAAAAGGGAAAATCTAGTCAACATTCAAAATTTTTGTGAATAATTTCAATAAAATGTTTTAGAATCTCTTCTGAAAAGACAATGTTTTAATCAGTTATTTGCTTTTTTACTACTGAGCTATAGGAGATTCTTATATATTTAGGATATTAACCCCACAGCAAACATGATGATTTGATGTAACAAAAGTTTTCGAGGTAATGTATATGTTTAGTCCCATGGTTGTAGTAATGGTATCATGGGTATATGAATATGTCCCAAATCGTCAAAATGTATACATTAAATATGTGCAATTATTTGTATATACATTTTACTAAGTAAATCTTTAAAATAGGACGTGACTAAATTACATTAGAGTAAAATGGAGAAATGAGTACAATGTACTTTGGAATAATACTGAAAAATATATAATACTGGCTAAAATAATGAGGAAATGAGGTTGATTTATATAATAATTATTCTTTTTAATCAGTATATGAGTTTTGTGATAATAATAAGAGTAACTATGTTGACATTTTTCTCCCTGAGAAATATTCAGTCTCTTCCCAAAATAGGTTATCATCCTCTTTTCAATATAGTAACTTGGATCAAAACTAATAAGTGAGATAAACTGTGTGGCACTTTATCACTCCCCTCCTTATATCAAGTGATTTATGATTAACAACTTTAAATATTTTGGCATATGCCTTTCTCTTGCTCTTCAAGGTAAAAATCATTCGACTCACATCATTTGGTATTTATTATTAAAGTATGGTCAGTGCTTGGGAACTTGTCAGAGACATATATTATGTGTCTTAGAAATATTTTTTTTCCTTAGTGATGGGAGTCGTCACTAAAATTTTCCATACTATATTTTGATAAGTGAAAAATTGACAAATTTTAAGTTTAGTATTTTATTTTTAGTTTAATAACATTCAAATTCAATAGTTACCAACTGTGACCAAATTTATTTTCAAAAAAAGGATTGTAATAATATTTCCATCCCATGTGCTCTTTAGAAAACTTCCCCATGAAGACCTTGAGGCGAATTTCCTTCCCTTGAATCTGGGCAAGCATGTGACTTGCTTGTCACCTAAAGAATATGGCAGACATGAAGCTGCAAGACTTCCAAGTCTATCCCATAATAGGTGAGGCAGCTTTTGCCTTATCAGATGGGTTACTTGCTTTGGAGATATTCAGTTGGCATATCAGAAATTCTACTACTCTGAGACTCTCATGCTAGAGAGATCATACTTAGGTACTTGGGTTAACAGACCTGCTGAACTCCCAACTGACAGATGGGCATTTGAGGGAGCATATTGGATGGCCAACCAAGCTGAGCCTTCAAGTGAGTACAGCTCCAAGCAGCATCTGACTTAGCCTCATGAGACCCAAGTGAGAATTGCCTAATCCAGCACTTTCTGAATCTTTGACCCATAAAATCGGGTAAAATAAAAATTGTTTAAAGTGTCTAAGTTTTGGGGTAATCCACTATGTAGGAATAATAAATGAAATATTATTCAATGTGGAATACCTAGGAAAGCTGAATGAATCTCTCACTTGTCTTAAAGAGAGCCCAAATCAGACACATAAATATGAGTGATGAAAGGAACAACAGAGACATCAAGTGTAATCTCTTATTTGAATATTGAGGCAAATGACCTGGAGAAAATAGCTACTTATTGGTAGACCAAAGATTGGAACACATTTTTCATGATTGCTGTCTTGGTATTTTTGCACAGTTTAAAATAGCTCTGTATTTGAAGAGATTAAGTAACCATAGAATATTAATTGACATTTTTATATTTCATGACATATTCTTATTTTCTTTCTTTTAGAAAATCAGTCCCTTATTTAACTTTATTTGATTCTCAAACTCATTCACAGTTTTATATTTAAAACCTACTTTATACAAGTACTGTATTAAATGCTGGGGGATTAAATATGAAGATTTTATGCCATTGAGGTATGAAGAGTTGTTTAATATAAAGGCATTTAAATCATATATTGTGAATAAAATATGAGTAGTTACATAACAGTTCCATTTTAAAAAATGTTGTCAAATAAAGAAGAAAATTGGATTCAATAAAACATCAGATTTATTAAGGCTACCAGTGGTGTTTGAGATGGTTTGTGAAGGTGAATTGTCTTTTAACAAGTAGAGGTGGATAGTTACAGCTTTTAAAAGGAGAATATGCTAAACAAAGGCATAAAAACAACAGGTATATTCAGGAGGTGGTGAGGGTTTTCACATGCCAGGATATATTATATGTTTGTATATACTGAGAGGTGAGATTGAGAAGAGGGATGAGCACTGGAAGATGATAATTGATGTGTAGATTGGGGCCATATGGCAAAGTATCTTTGATACCGTACTGAAGGGGGCAAGAAGGCAGAGGTTAATTATGATCAAAGGACTTCTTAAGAATATGAAAAAAACTTTTATTACTGAACCTCCAGCAATAACATATGAATGAACTTTTGATTGTGTTTTCTTAAGAACTATTACTGCCCATTTACAATTATCTTAGACTTTTCAGAATAGATTGATTGCAATTGTGAATATTAAACTCTGATATAGCATTCAGTTATATGATAATGCTTTTTATCATTTTGGGCAGCCAGTAACTTGATTCACAAGTACCACTCGATAACAAACCTAGTTGGCACAAATTACTCAAGCATCTAAAAGGTAGATGTGACATGGTTGCAAATTACACAATCTCTTCTAGGAAATAAATAAGTATTTCATGTAAATGAGCCATTATTTTTCTTTAAAAAACAGTCATTCCATGTCTGAGAGCTTTATCCTAGCAGCTTTACTTTTTTCAGAGTGCAATTTCCCTTTCACAACAGATAACCTCCTTGTAGTGACTGGAAAATCACCTCATGCATTGATTTAGCTAGTCAGTCATTCAGTCTTTTTAAGGCATGTACTTGCTATGTGCTTGACCCTCTACTATGAGCTGGGGAAAAAAACATTCATAATTTATCCTTTTTTTTTTTCTTTAAAAAGTTTGCAAAATGTAGCTCAGTAGGAAGTCAAAAGATTGCCTTTCCCATACTAGGTTCGTTAGCCAAAATTACCCTGACACAACTGGAAAGGTCTGAACAGTAAAACTAAGGTAGTGATCTTGTTATTTTATAGAGAAAGTATTTTTTCTGACCACTAGTACATAAATTAAAAAAAAAATGTTCTTGGCAAATTTAACTAATTCCATTCTCCAACTCACAGAATCATAGATTTATTTAGTATAGCCTTATTTTTCAAGCCCAGTGTTCTAGAAAATTAGTATTTTTAAGACAGGTAATTCTGAGTATAGTAAACTGAAGGTAAATTGAATAAATGAAGATGCCTAGCCAAAGAGATTTCCTGGCATCAATAAACAGAGAAAATAAAGAAGAAAATAACCCATTTCACAGTATAAGAACATAATCATTTGACTATAGCTATTTAACAAAGAAATATTTGATTGGCTTCCTTAGCCTGGGAAATAAATTTGAGATTAAAAGTCAGCTGATCCTCTGTCTACAAAAGAGGATAATGGATTCAGTGATTTGAATACAGAGCAGCAGGTAAAATATATCTTGGAAGCATGTATGGTCCATGGATCTATCCTTGTCCTGTTGAATCAGAATTTTCTAAACAAATCAATAGGAAAATATGCTTTAAAAATATTATCCAATATTGCTAATTTAATTTAGAAACAGAGATATGGATCTCTTGTCTCTCCTCCTTGTTCAAATAACAATGTGCTACAGTATGGCTTAGCTGCAAGACAAGGAGAGATTCTACGGCTAAAATGCAGCCTTGTTGTTTACTTTCCTTTATTTCCTAACAGTTAGATGAATAACAATATGTCTAGCTGAAGCAGACTTCTTATACCTTTGATGCCTGTGAATACTTTTAAGAACTCTTGAAAATATTTAGGAGAGATTTCTAGTGAGCAGAAGAATTACTGGTGTGGGGCTGTGAGTGGAGTGGGGCAAGTCAAACATCCTAGGGATTCTCATAACTAGAGCAGCCCTTTGTACATCAGGGAGATAAATAAGCTCAACATTACATGGTTTACTGAGAGTTCCTTTACATATGTATTAAATATATATAAACGCTTGGGAGATAATCACAGGTTTCCAAATTTATAGTTTAGAATCAATGGCAACATCACTTGCTGTATATGCATCAGGACAAAAATGGCTAATTAGGTGGAGTATTCCCAAATTAGTTTTATTTCGCTGACCAGCTACAGGATAATTGGAATACACATGATAGAATGGAAGTATCTATCATGTGAGACATTGAATGTTGAAACACTGAAAAGCAAGAAATAAGCAGGGACAAAGGAATGATAGTGCTGTGACCTGCATTTTTGTTGTGACACAAGCTTATCTTCCACATCTATGGAAACATAAATCATTTAACACTTTGTGTAAAAGAATCAGATTTTAGTTTGCCTCCAAATTCCAAACACCCTGAAGGTAATCACCTTATGGTGAATGAACCTGTTATGTGACGATTAAAAATGTGAGCACTGGAGTTAAATCCTCTGCATCCCAGTATTACTCCCACCACTTACTAGATGTATGGTGTCAGGCAAACTATTTCCTTCTCAATGCCTCAGCTACTTCATTTGTAAAATGCAGGTATCAACGGTACCTACTAAGAGTTAAATGAGCAAACTTCTATAAAAGATTTATAATTGAACATAGCAGATAAATACACAACTCGTGCAATCTATTAGTGTTATGCTCTAACATGCACTCTATTTTAATGTTTATATTAACATTGACTTTATTTATTTATTTATTTATGGTTTCCTGAAATTATACTGATGTAGTAAATAAAAAATAGTCATTACAGTCTTTTACTAACAGTAAACATGTATACATTTGTCTTATAAATATTGTCGTGCTACTCTAAGCTTTTCATATTTATTAGAAATGTCTCTTTCTGTATAGTCATGTTGTAATTCTCATATGCAATACATGTAATTACCATACAAGACATCCATGCAGTATTAAAGAGAATTCCACTTCATTTAGACAAGAATCGTGCATTATCTTCTTTGAGCAGAAATATAATTATATAGATTTTTAATGGTTGTATAAAATTGGAGAATTGGGTTTTAGTCCAGATCCCAGTGAGAAATTGACTCTTTCTACAAGAGTCACTTAAAATAACTTTATTCATATTTAGGAAAAAAATGGATTTCATTAGAGATCACAGAAGACAAAGAGCACTTTTATTAAAGAGAGTCATAGAGCTGCAAAGCAATGCACAGGCAGTTTCTACTATGTGGTAAGGTAAACAAGGCTTTTTCTGCAGATACTTCTAGAGGAAGAAACCATCCACAGCAATGCCAAAATAGGTACTTGATTGTTGACTTCCAAGAAAGATGGAAGTGTAAGGGCACAGCTCATTAGAGTATTTCATATACTTTGAAGACAGGAGAAAGCCACAATTTCACATCACAAGCTGAACAATAACTGATAAATAACAATGGCACTTGTACAAGTCACAGGGGCTCCGAGAATTTAGTACAGAACAATATACAGTGTGTATTTTATAATGCAATAAAAGGTATAGGAAATAGGTGGAAGAAGTTCTGATGTACCTTACTAACAGGTCCAGTTTAAAGGCTGAGGGGTAGACTAGCCATGGAAGAACTAGAGCAGACCTCTTCAAAGACTGGAAGGTATGCTTAGGAACTAGGTTGCTGTCTGCCTTTTTCTGTACACTTCAATAACTTCCTAATATGGATACTGTCTAGAAATGAAGCTTAGCAATAAAACAATGTATATCAACAATCGTAGAATGCTCATTACTGACAACATTGAGCAACCTGATAAAAATACCTAGGCCAAAACCATGTAAGGGTATGGATTTTAATCTATAGGTTATAATAAATTTAATTTAAACACTTAATATCCAAACCATTCTAGGATCATTAAAACACTTAAAGCTCCTGCAAGTAAGCCCTAAACCAGTCTCTGTCACTATTTTCACAATATTTTTATGTGTGCATGTGAAATCTGGGAAGCAATAAAACAAGTGAATAAATTGATGGCTAAGACAACATAGAGAAAAGTAGCCACAAGATATTGCTTAAAATAGTATCAAAAATTGTTGCTAGTAAATTATAATTCATAAATAAAGTCAAATAAATTCTATAATAAAATACCATCTCATATCTAATCATACAACCACATATTAATATTGATATGAGAAAAACATAAAACATGGAAAGTTATACATGGCTATGACCAAACTTGAATCTGTTTTTAAAAATAAATCTTTACTAAGATAACCAGAACTAACAAGATTATTTTCAAATTTCACTGGAATAATAAAGATCTATTAAAGGTTGTCACTTTTTTTTTCAGAAAGAAAAAAAAAAAATGAGGGAAGTGTTATGTGCTACCAGTTTTGAAAAGGTATGATGAAGCCATAGTAATAGAAGCAAACAAGGAATGAAAAAAAAAAATGACCAATGAAATAGAATTGATAACCCAGAGACCAAGAAATGTGTTTTTGAATATTTGATTTTAAATAGATAAGCAAAGTAAGATTATGTAGCTGGTGTTAGTGAAAACTCTTATATAGAGAAAATAAAATTGAATTTCAATATAAAATTTTATAATATATGTAGATGTGTAATTCAGATGTATTAAAGATCTAAATGTGAAAGTTAAACATATTTAGTAATTAGTATTTACTATGTAATTATTTAGAATATATTTGGCCTAGTAGTGTGAAAAATTTCAAATAGGGCCCTAGCACAAGTTTAAATAAATAAAATAATAAATTAATAAGCAAACACATATTCATTTGATTTCATCAAAATTATGGATTTCTATACAGAGTACCTACATAAAGTCAACAGACCATTAACAACTTGTAAAATGCTATTTTTAGTATATACAACAAAAACTAAGAGAAAGATGAATCAAGAAACTCATGTAAATCACTCAGAAACACAATAGAAATACAGATAAAGAATACTGTACGGATAAGTAACACTCACAAGTGGAAATCTGAATGATAGTAAGTATATGAAGAAATTCTCAAATCATTAGGAATAGGAGAAATAATATTTAAGGCAACAATGAGATGCCAGTTTTCCCCATCATATTTGCAATATTAGAAAACTGCATGATGCCAGAGTCTAACCAGTCTTATACAACATAATCATAAGACTGGCATCCTATCACCTTGACCATATTCTCTTGGTTAGAAGCAAGTCACAACTCTTACCTGCATTCAAGAGGAGATTATAAAAGGACATGAAAAGGATAAAGATATTTATATTCTACTATATTAAAACTATAAGTCTCACAAATCATTTCTAAAGGAAACATTAAAAGGAGATAGGTAATAGTGGAAGGAAGACACCAATATCCTTTTTAGATGACTTGCAGTCTTAGAAGTGCATTAAGAATAATTAATAAACTAAAAAGAATATATATATATATATATATATATATATAGTACTAGACAAAAAGTCAACAGGATGTTTTATAATTAAACAGTATTATGTTTGAATTAAATGTTCCTGAAATAAAGATCTTGTTCTGCAGATTCAAAGGATGCAGTATGTTTCAGTGTGATCAATAAAGAATAAACACTTAAATTTGTTGTTGACATTTTGAACAAGGAGTTTAAAGAAACCCATTCCAGTGAGGGTGCTTTATAGACTTTTAACTTGTGATCTCTTAATTTTCTTTCTTCCGTTTAAAAAAAACAAAAAAATAACCTCCAGATAAACACTCAATTTCAGGGACAGTATTTTGACTTGTGTGTGGGTGAGAGTCAATGGGAATAAGGAAACAAGACCCTTACCTCTGTAGTCTTTGCATTATATGGAGGCAATCAAACTCCAGAAATGGAAGAAGAGTCAACATTCAGTATATAATGGTTATATGGAATATACTGCTTGTTTTGTGGGTTTATTTTTTTTTAATTTTGTTTTGTTTTCAAATTTTGTTTCCATCTTACAATAATTTTCCAGGGGAAAAAAAGAGCTAGGATATGTCTTTTTCATTTGAAAGATTGAAAAGAAAAACAGGTGAATGCCTGAGAGAGTTTGTGGACTCAAATGGCATGAGGTGCAAACAAAAATGTGCCCAGTGTTTGGGGAGCAGCCAGAATAGTTGTGAGGATCAAAAAGACCAGGCTGTGACCTCCCTGAGATCCTGAAATTGCCAGCAAGAATTTGAATTCAGCTTGGGTGCGTGTGTGAGAGGAAGGGATTAATTTTAATTTTCTCAAGGTTTATGTGATAAAAAGAGCTGATAAGGAAGTTGATGAATTCAAAAATATAGGTTTCTTCAGTATGTTTAAGTTTATCACTAGAATAAGAAAAATAAATACACATATCCTAAATCATTAGATGGGGAAAGAATTCACTAATGCACAAAATCTGGAAGCACCATGCAATGAGCACTCTCAAGCAAAATTAGATGGTCTTACCAGACAAAAGGAAAAACACCAAGGACTGCTGCATTCAGCAGCTCTTTCAGTGGCACAAAATAAATACTAAGCTGTAAGGAAAAATCTTGTATGAACTAACACAACATTGCATCATTCCCCCATTTTTAATTGCACATTAGCCAAATTGTTTTAGTGACCTTATTTGCTCTTTTAATATCACATTTTAATATTTTCTGTTATTATTCTGATTTATTTTCCTCTTTATTATGTAAATAATAAATAAGTGACAGCTTCCTCTGTTAACGCTTTTCCCATGGAGAACAATTAACAGTTTGGTATGTACTTCCAGGCAATGTTCTATTTCCAGGCATATTAGTTTTCTTTTGCTGCTATAACAAATTACCATAATCTTAGTCGTTTAAGGAACACAGATGTAATATTTTACAGTTCTCTGTGTCAGAATTCTGACATGGGTTCCACTGAGAGAAAATCAAGATATCAGCAGGGCTGCTTACCTTTCTGGAGGCTCTAGGGGAGAATCTTTTTCTTGCCTTTTCCACTTTTTAGAAGCTGCCCGCATTCCCTGTTGTAGCCACCTTCTTTCATCTTCAAAGCTGGCATTGGAGCATCTAGTTTTTCTCACACTACTGTCTGGTATTCAGAGAACCAAATGAAGATGTTTCTTCTTTTAACGATTTTAAGGAGTCAAATGATTAGACTGGACCCACCTAGATACTCTCCATACTCTCTCTCCAGCATACTCTCTCCATCTCAGACTCAGCTGATGAGCAACCTTAATTGCATCTGCAACCTTAATTCTCTTTTGCTATGCAAGGTAATAGCATAGCCGCAAATTCTAGGGATTAACGTGTGATCATCTTTCAGAGGTTTTATTCTGTTTAGCATACCAGATATACACAAACATTATTTCTTTGTTTTAGTCTTGTCTTAAAAACCAGGAAAATCAGATCAGAGTGCTTGTCTTTTATTAGTTTTATTTCTTTTTAATAATGTTGTAGGATTTTCTGTTTTCACTATGCATAAATTTAATTCATTATATTTAAAAACTGATATTATTCTAGAGTATGACTATAGACTAATCAAATTAACCATTCCCCTTTTGATGACTGGACACTTTACAAATTTTGCCATTATAAGCAGTGATGCAAAAATCAACCTTATGCCCGAGTGAGTGTACAATTTTGTCATTAGTTATGTTAAATTTGTTCGATGGCTAAAAAGTTAACACTCCAAAGATATTTGATTCCTTATGGACTTAGAGATTTAAAAATCAAATTGTGATAAAAGGAAAATAAAACAAGTGCAATCATAAGGGTATAGACAAGATGATAGGCTGGAATAGGAAAAGAAACAACTAAATCTGACACAGTTATTTAGAAAAAATAATATTCAGAGGGAATGGCATTTGTGCTAAGTAGTAAGTTATGTTTTGGTAAAAGAGAAATGAAACACATGATAGATTGGAAGAATATTATGAACACAGGTTTTGAGTAGTGGGTAGTCACATTTGCCCACTGTTTGGAACACAAAGTAGTCCAGAATGTTCCAAACACTAGAGTGTCATATGTTTAGAGGAAAGTATTGAGGTACAAGTCTGAAGTGGTGGGATGGATTTAATCATAGAGAGAAGGTGACAGCTTGCATTGGAAGACACTACCACAAAGTATGTTGAAAGCCGTATGGTTTTGTGACTTTCATGAATATGAGGAAGAGAAAGGAGTATTTGTTCATAAAAGAAAACAAGACAGCAGAAAAGTCTGCTTAATAAAAAAAAAAGCAAGAAAACTTCATAAAGAAATTATGGATCTAAGGAATGGGGACTGAGGTATCATAGTTATTAAGAGTGAGACTCTGGTGCCAGACTTCTTGGGCTTAAACCTTGCTCCATTATTTCCTAACCATTGTTAAGATCTTAAGCAAGTTAATTAACATCTCTACCTGTGTTTCTTCATCTTTAATATGGGAGTGAAAGTAACACTGTTTTAGATTATTGTGAGGATTAAAAAGAGAGCTGTATCCTCTAAAGTAGCTAAGAATGAACAATGGGAAAAGGATAGTATCTTCAACACTATGTTGAATACTTGAATACCATGTTGAATAATACTATGTTGAGAAAACTGGACAGTTACATTCAAAAGAAGGAAACTGGACCCATATCTTACATCATACACAAAAACTGACTCAAAAAGGATTAAAGACTTGACAGTAAGACCTGAAACAATAAAACTCCTAGAAGAAAACATATGGGGGTAAGCTCCTTGAAACTGGTTTTGAAAAAATATATATATATTTTGGGGATTTGACACCAAAAGCAAGGCAACAAAAGCAAAAATAAATAAGTGGGACTACATCAAGCAAAAGAGTTTCACACAGCAATGGAAACCATCAACAAAATGCAAAGGCAAGCTACAGAATGGGAGAAAATAGTTGCAAATCATATATCTGATCAATGTTAATATGCAAAAATATAAAGAACTCATACATCCCAAAAGTAAAAAAAAAAATTATGAAAAAATGGGCAGGGGAGCTGAACAGACATTTTTCCAAAGAAAACACACAGATGGCCTACAAGTAGGTGGAAAGATGCTCAACATCACTAATCATCAGGGAAATGAAAACTAAAACCACAATGAACTATCACCTCACACCTGTTAGAATGGCTATTATCAAAAAGACAAGAAATAACAAGTATTGGCAAGGATGTAGAAAGGGGAACCCCTGTGCACTGTTGGTGGGAATGTAAATTGGTGCAGCCACTACAGAAAACAATATAAATATTCCTCAAAAACTTTAAAATGTACCTACCCTATGATCTTGCAATTCTACTGCTGGGTATACATCCAAAGGAAACAAAATCACTATGTGGAAGAAATATTTGCACTCCTAGGTCCATTGCAGCATTTTTTACAGTAGCCAAGACATAGAAACAAACTAAATGTCCATCAACAGAAGAATGGATAAAGAAAATGTATAGATATATATGTACAATGGAATATTACATTAAAAAGAAGAAGAAAAGCCTGCCATTGTGATAATATGGATGTACCTTGAGAGCATTATGCTAAGTGAAGTACATCAGACAGAGAAAGACAAATACTGTAAGATCTCACTTCTATAGGAATTCTTAAAAAAAAAAAACCCTCATAGAAACAGAAAAAATTGGTAGTTGCCAGAGGTGGGGGTAGGAAGTGGGGAAAATGGGTAAAGGTGGTAAAAGGTGTGAACTTCCAGTTATAAGATGAATAATTTCTGTGAATGTAATGTACAATATGGTGATTACTGTTTACAATAATGTATATTTGAAAGCTTAGAGAGTAGATCTTAAAAATTCTCGTTACACACACACAATTTGTAACTATGTGAGGTGATGGATGTTAACTAAACTTATTGTGGTAATCATTTCACAATATATACATATGTGAAATTATGTTGTACACTTTAAACAGACACATTTTTATATGTTAGTTATATCGCAATAAAACTGGAAAAAACAAGAGTTAATGCACATGAAACAGGAAATTTTTGGCACATAGTAATTCATAAATATTAATTAGTATTTTTATTTCTGTTATCATTTTTGCTGCAGTTGTTAGCATAGTATCAAACAACCGCATCACTTCTCTTTATTAGTAACCCACATTCATTTAAACTCCTTGTAAATCCCTTCTATCATATTCATAGCTAACTACATGTTTTCCAGTTTCATCTTGGTTTAGGTAACCTGTAATGAATGCAGGGCATACTCATACAGTAAGAATAAAATTGATTTACATATAAAGGTGTAAAAGTATTCATTTGAAAAATATTTTCATCTAATTAGTTTAGTTCAGAGTTGCTTGACATCATACACCTAGAGAAACCCTCTGGAGTCCTTCCCATATTAAAAGTAAGACCCTTACTTATTTAATTCATACACAGTTTATGCTCAAATACAACTCTCTAAAAGCCCTGTGTAATTTCTCTCTTAAATTTAATTCTTTTTTATTATCCTAATCTATTTAAATGAAGCAAAACTTTTAGATGCTAGCTTGGATAAACAAACTTCCTCAAAGCTATTTCTGATAAATACGTTGAACAAATACAAATCTTTGCTCTGGTTCAAATACACTGTAGGAATCAGGATGATTTTAAATATGACTGTTACAATCACATTTAGTTGCCCTGTCTTTGTTTCCTCTTCCCATAATCCCATTCTCTCAGATTATCCACATGAAAGCTTTCTCTCTGTTCCCATTAATCTTTTCCCTACCTGAATCCAAAATGCTATGTCTTCTATCACAATTGGCTTCAGAAAATAATAATAAAATTACAAAGAAAGGATTAGAATAATATGCTGAGAATAAGAAACAGAAGAATCATCAAAACTAAAACTCCTGTTTTATTTTTCTGTGTTGGCAATAACAATAGGGAGGCCAGCAAAGAAGATAGGTGAAAAGCAGTTTAAGCCAGGACACAGATACATAAGTAGAATGTTTTTTGTATTATAGCTACATCGAATGCATTTGGAAATTTTCTATGGAGAGTCAGCTTCTGCTTAAAATATATTTTTAAAGTTTTGCCCATTATAATTTAATCACATTAAATTTATCTCCCCTTCAGGGAATAGCTAATACATTAAAATTTGTTATTGGAGTAATAGATAAAAGATACATGTTAAATTCCATACTCTATCTTTTAAAGTACACTCATTATTCTTTTATTTACTATTTTTGACATACAGATCAAGAAAATTGTTCTAATAAAGTTGTTTAAGTTGCATAGAAATTAGTCAAATGCTGTGATTATTTTCTCTTGTTTTCATTGTGCCGTGGAGGTTTTTTGCATCTGACTAATGATTTAATGTAAAGAAAGGGCCAGAATATGATGGCATATACATATCATTTTTTGAAGAAAGTTTTCTGAAATGTTTTACTTTTGAATAAAAGAGGTGTTAAATTGTGTCCTAATTGGCCCTCAGTGAAGAGAGAGAATTTCTTTCTGAAACCCAAACTTTAAAACATTCCAAAATGGACAAAAAAATTACCAGCATTAGAGGTTCTACATATATCAGCCAAGCAGATAAAAAATTCAATAATTAAATTAGTTAATATAGATTACAAACCAATGTGATATTATTAGGTTAAAATTTAACAACAATTTTAAAGGAAAAATTTATGCTTGACCAAACTTCTGAAGTATGGTATAGATGTATGTGCTATTTAGCCTTACTCCCCTTTTAATATTTTATACACACACACACACACACACACACACACACACACACACACACACACGTCAGAGATAGGAAATGACTTTAATGCAGGTAAGGAAGAGGAGGAGTCCATGTACACGGCCTAACGGTAGAATATTTAGCAGTGCTGTCCAGTGGGATACAGAATTGTGACAGGTATCCATTAACATTTTTATAAACTGTCAAAAAACCTTGCACAATCTTTATTGTGGGAGTCCTTTCATGAAGTGTGCATGTATAAATATTTATCAAACTGTACATTTTAAATATTCATAGTTTATTATAATCAAGCATATCTCAATAAATCTGTTTTTAACAAAAAATGCATGAAATGATTTCTAAATATGAACCTTATTCCCAGTTTTCCTAGTTATTAGTTTATCAATACAGTGGGGGTAAGTTCTGGGAAATTTTTTCATGACGTGGAATAGCAGAAAATTGGCAGATGAGTATGACTGCAAACAAATATTTCTTGAGGAAATAGTTCATTGATTTTTAAGATGACAAAAAATCAGCTAATTGGTATCAGTCAGTTACTATGATTAAAACATTCAGTCTAAGCTGAGCACACTATATAACTAATTGATTCATACAGTCATATCTAGATTCATATTACATCATTTATTGAGGACCTATTATGTACTAAGTACTATGCTAGGTGCTAGAGAAAACATTCAAAACCAGATGATAGCACTTTTCCTCTGGGTGCTTATAAACTAGAGGACTGCTTCTTTTTTTTTTTTTTTTTGCGGTATGCAGGCCTCTCACTGCTGTGGCCTCTCCCGTTGCGGAGCACAGGCTCCGGACGCGCAGGCTCAGCGGCCATGGCTCACGGGCCCAGCTGCTCCGTGGCATGTGGGATCTTCCCGGACCGGGGCACGAACCCGCGTCCCCTGCATTGGCAGGCAGACTCTCAACCACTGCGCCACCAGGGAAGCCCAGGACTGCTTCTTGAAGGAAGTTCTTCAAAACTTGAACATAAATAAGTATCAACATCAATGCTAGAAAAGTTAAAACTTTCTTAACCACGTTCAACCACAGGGACCCCAAATAGCAAGAATGGATAGCGTGGAGCGAGGGAAAGTGAGCCCAATAATGGGGTGTCCAGAGAAATAGTAAAAAAGTGAGAGAGCGTTTGAAACAACAGGGGATATATTTTAGAACTTTATCTGAATCAGTGATGACTCCTGCTCTGGGTCAAACCTACCTGATTATATTTTAAAACCGTGAGATTAAATGTATACAACAGTAAGAACAGTGTATAGTGAAAATTATTTTATTATTCCATAACTCTTTATCAAGTTAATGTCCAGTCACATTCACTTATTACATGCACTGCTTTCCTTCTACCACACAGTGGAGTAGGTATAAGAGACTGAATGTGAAGCCTGGAAGCCATCAGCCTGGATCCATCACTTTACTAACCAGATGACCTTGGGTAGGTCACGCAACATCTGTGATAATAATAGTTTACACCTAGAAATGTTAGAAAAATAAATTAGTTAATATTTGTAAGGGGCTTATTACCAAACACAAACTAAGCACCGTTGAGTACTATTACTAACAGTCACCATTGAAAGCCCAAGGCTTACTGATACTGCATGACTAACTTGTTCTCCTGGGGGAAGGATGACGGTAAAATAGAAGGAGATTTGATGAACAATTACTGCCAAGCTTTATGACTTTGTGGGAGATAAGTGTTGTGACTGCATTTATCTTCTGTGGGAAAAAAATGGTGATCTGTAGTAAAATCCAATTAAATCTTTATTATTTCATTGAGACATTTCAAGAGACACTTCTTTTATTAAGAGAAAGAGAAACTGAAAGTAAGCTCAATTTTTTAAATCAAAAGATTTCTCAGAGGAATATGGCAAACATGATGTTCATTTTCTCATTGCAGTATATACAATTTATGTACTTTGAAAGGATCTTAATTTGATTTACATAAGAACAAAAGGCAGCAGATTTAATTTGCTAATTCCATTTATTTTCCATGTTAGAAGAAGTAATCATAAATTTTATAAATATCATGTTTGACCAAAGATCAGTCAAGGGTCACCTAGGATCCTTCTATGTCTTAATCCCCTACTTGGAAAGTCAAGCTTCTCTTTCTGTAGTCTCCCTGACTTTCTATATGCTAAAATTCAATACAATTTTTATTTTGGATCTACTTTATGAATAATAAATGATACACTAGTATCTCAATCCTAGAGGGCTGATTTTTTTTTTTTTGACCAAAGACGACTTTCTTTTAGAAGTCAGCTAAATTGGGCAACTATAGCTGTTCACATTTCTATATGTGTTTGATTTATTCATTTTTATTCAAATATTATTTATATTACATCAAAGTTGACATTTTCAGCAGTAGTGACATTTCCAGTAAATGAATGGCAAACATTTTTTGATCGTAGACTGAAGTACTAAATACTTTTTGGTAAAGAAGGAAAATGATAGAACAAAGTTATAATTTCACTATTATGCATATCAAATATAACAGACAAGTGAAAAATTAAAATCAGAGCTCTGTATTTCAATATTTTCCTTTTAATTTTATACTGGAGTTTATTGGTCTTGTTTAAAGCATATATCATAACCAAAATATGATATTTTTTAATATTTAACATTTTGCATTTTTAGAAAAAATTGCTCTACAAGCAATTTTAAGATATATGTTTAATCTGAAAACTTATTTAAATATACAGAAATGAACATTTTATATTTTGTGTGAAACTTGATTAAAAAGTCCCATTTAGAAGCTTTTTATAAACAACAAATTCCTGTTGTATCACACATGGACCTATATTCAATATCCTATAAAAAACCATAATGGAAAATAATATGAAAAAGAATATATATAATATATATATAACTTAATCACTTTGCTATACACCAGAAACTAACAACATAGTAAATGAACTATATTTCAATAAAATTTTTTTTTAAAGAAGCTTTTTCTTACAGGCGTTAATTGAGGTATAATTTATATAACATTAAATGCACAGAACTTCCTTTCACTTTTGTGAGATTTGGTAACTGTATAGGCTATGTAGCTACCAACCAAGACAGGATGTAGAATATTTTCATCACCCAGAATGTTCCCACAATTGAATGACTGTGCCTCTAACAATCAATCGGAGCCTTCCTCCCCTACCTCCATACAGTGGAACTCCTTTTTCTCAATATAATGTTTTTTGAAATTCATTCATCTGTTTGTCTATGTTAGTAGTTTATTTTTATTGCTGAGTAGGATTCCATTGAATGGATGTGTCATAATTTGTTTTTTCATTCACCTGTTAATGGGAATTTGGATTGTTTCTAGTTTGGGGCTTTTATAAATTAGGAGGTTAAGAACTTTCCTGTACAAGACTTTGTGGGGACATACATTGTTATTTCCTTTTTTAAAATACCTAGGAGTAGAATTGCTAAATCATATTGTAAGTGTACAATTAATGTTATAGAAACCAGCTAAATGATTCTTCAAAGTTTACACTGCTGCCAGTAATGTATGAGAGTTCCATTTTCACATCCTTGTCGGCACACATTGTTGTCAATTTTTCAAAATTTATTTTTAAATTTAAAAATAAAAATTTTTATTTTTAAAAATTATTTAGAATTTTATTTATAAAATAAAATTTATTTTATTATGAAACAAAATAATTTAAAATGCCTAACATCAACCAATATTTGGTAGAATTGATTCATACATCATTCATAGATTTAAAATATATTTGTTAATAAAATTTATTATTATTAACCCTCATATTTTAAATATATCTTGCTTGATACTCACTGGTCATCTCCCTTCCCTCCCCCTCAAAAGCTCTATTCCCTAGAGGCAATCATGTTCATGTTGAATTTTGGCAATTTTCACAACGTCTTTTCTATCAAAAATATTTTTCCATTTGAGGTTTCCCTGGTGGCACAGTGGTTGAGAGTCCACCTGCCAATGCAGGGGACACGGGTTCGTGCCCCGGTCTGGGAAGATCCCATATGTCGCGGAGCGGCTAGGCCCGTGAGCCATGGCCGCTGAGCCTGCGCATCCGGAGCCTGTGCTCCGCAACGGGAGAGGCCTCAACGGGATAGGCTACAACAGTGAGAGGCCCACGTACCGCAAAAAAAAAGAAAAAAAAATGTTTTTTCCATTTGAGTATCTAGTCTATTAAGAATTAACATATCAATGAATAATAAATGGTATAATTAGCTTTAAAATAGTTACAGGATATTCATGATAACATTGCATACGTATTTCATTAGAAATTAAAATGAAATCTGTATCTTAATTACATTGCATAATTATATTATTTCAGAAATATTAAAAGTAAATTTTTAGAAGTCAAAATTTTCAGCTGGATGTTTATGGTTCTTCACACATTTGAATTGTCAAATATTCTTCTGTATTATTATAGGATCAAATTTGATTAATTAATAATTGAAATACATTGTATCTACCTGAACTCATTTCAATTACTTCACCACTGTAATATATGCAGTAGGAGAAAGAAATAACATGTATAGTTCTCTGTAAGTGTCAGAAAAGGGAAAAATATGAAGTGTGATGGAATAGGAATAAGAATTGTCATGATTATTTTAAAATTGATCTTTTGTGTTTAGGATATGATAACTAGCCAATTTAAAGCTGACCAAAAACTTGGGTAAGGCATACAAAAGTCATTTTTATGATTTCAAAAATAACATATATCTCCAAAATAATATCTCTTCTATTTCATTATTATTAAGTTTTCAACTTGAACTAACCCTTGTAGTGCTCCACACTACCAAATTGTTTCCCTCTCACATACATACAGTTTTGTTGTACCTTTCTTCTCCATTAAATTTCTACTCTGCATTTAAGATTAATCTGCTTAAGCTGTATAGCTTATATAAAACCTTCTGATTCACTAATGCAAACTTATGTCTATCTCCTCTAAATATATATAACATAGATTTCTATAATATAGTTGACCCATCTTACTGCCTTGTATTATTAATTATCAATGTATTTATATTCAACTTGTTTCTCTAAATTCTTTTTAATTCTCTTTGCACATCTTTTAGTGGTTAGCACAGAACCTTACATGTGTGGGTAAAAACACATTCATACTCTTAAGAAAACATAGAGCTATTTAGCCTACTTTTGCTATGAAAAGGTGAGACAGAAAAATTCCTAGAGGGAAATGTACTTTAACCATAGTTTCAGGCATATCTGTATGTAGAAAATAAAGAACAAACAGAAAGAGAAAGCTTTAAAATGCAGATGAAATAGTGGATGATATTTAGAGGAAGACTGCCAGAGGAAACTTGAAGAATTGACCAATTCTAACAGAATTTTACTAAGTAAGAAACCTCTGCCAGTCAGAAATATTAAAAATATAGAATGAACTACCTCACTTTGCCACAAAGTTGAAATCCATCAGCCAGGGGCCAGGAATTTTTTAAATTGAGAATATTGAATAAAAATTTCATAAATTGAACCATAAGTTCTAATGTAAGATTTGTAGTTTAGCACTGCACTTACGAGGTTTCCTAATTCTCATGAAGGCAAAAATCAAGTCTTAAACTACTTTGCATCTCTTATAGTTCAGAGTATATTGATTTATAGCTTGAATAGTTATGTGGATTTGAACAAGATGATTTCTAAATATTATTTAACTGTCTCAGGAATTTAGTAGATAATCATGTTATGCCTATCACTCTCTAAGTACATAAAGATGAATAAAACCCCCATGACACTAAAATAATGATTTTTTCTTTCCTGCCTAATCCTATTTACAATAGAGAGAAATTTGGTATAAATGTGCTTCACATGTACTCCAGTCATGAGAATTCAGAAGTCTTTGGATCTTATTTTAGGACAGTCTTATACAATGGATTCTGCTGTCAGTACTCTAAGGAGGATTTGGCCTTTAGATTAAAAATTTATTTTATTTCCTCATAAATCAATAACCTTTCAGGGAGCAGCTCAACTCTTCATAACATGATATACAGGAAAAAATATTTTCCTGTCTCCAAAGTTTTGCTAACCATGGTTTAATATACAGGAAGAACTCTCTTGTCCTCTTTAGGCTTAGGATCTAAGTACTTTGTTTCTCTTATCAGTATTTCTCTTGATATCACCTATTAACCCAGCCAAAGTGGTCCACTTTGTGACATTCATGTGGATTTCAGGACAGGACTGTATCTAGCTAGTTATACCTGATCAAGGCATTAATTATTTAATATTCATCCCTTCTCACTCTCATTCCCTACAAATAGGTAGTAGCAGAAACTAATGGAAAAGTTCAACGAACATGTGTTCAATGTGTTCCATCCAAATTAATGCACTCTATTTTCATCAGTTCCTTGCTCTTACTGACTTGGATATTTGATATTAAAAGGTTTTTGCGAAAACACTTCCGTCACTATATGAGTGAACTTTTGTGTGCAAAATTAACTAAGTCTCTGAGTTACGCACATACACACACACACACAGAGCAATTTTTTTTTTTTAAGGCTGTGCCATGTGGCATGTGGGGTCTTAGTTCCCCAAACAGGGACTGAACCTGTGTCCCCTGCATTGGGAGCACAGAGTCTTACCCACTGTACCACCAGGGATGTCCCACACAGAGCAATTTATTAAATGTAAACTCTACAATTGTAAACTTAGTTTTGACCATGATTACCCTTGGAAACTACTAGAATTTCAATCTACAGCATTCATTAATTGCCCACTGTTTTCATGTATCTGAACTTTCCTTTACTTTTGTCTTAATACTACCTAGCTCAGAAATTTTAAAGCCTTCCTCTGCAACAATGCTTTAATAAATTACGTCTACTGGATCACTTATGCCTTCTCTGTAAATTCTTTCTTTCACTCTTCTGCACTCTCTTCTGTGAGACATTATAGCATAGAGGCTAAGAGTTCAGACTCTGGAATGAGTACACACGTGAGCAAACCTCAGGTCCATCTTTTTACTACCTGCGTTTCTTAAAATGTAGAAGGACAACAGAAGACAGGCATGTGTAATAGGTGGATGAATGGATAGATGGATAGATAGAATAAATGAAGGAATGAATAAATACCTGCATGAGAGTAAGAGAAGTTTACGTGGACTTTGAGGACAATGATGAGGGTTAGTTCTCCATCAGAATATTTCATTGGAGAATTGTTATAGCTTATTTCATATTCTGTTATGTAGATCATGGAATTATTGAGGAAAACCAGTGGCATTTCTGCCTCAATCTGAAACTTTATCAGAAAAAATTTGTTTTAGTTTTTGTTTTGAGAAAGAAATATTACTGCCTAATTGAAATTAAAATTCTAGGCCTAAACTTTTGAAATGTAAAAATGTTTCCAAACCAATCTTAAAATATAACAATTTTGGCTTTCTTTTCTGAACTGCAGATTGAACCTTTTACATTATATTCTGAACATGAAGCTCTCTATGGCTGCTATTAATTTAGATTGGTTACCTTGGAAACAGGAGTTCTTTCTTTTTAACCCATCACTAGTGTCATCCACTTCTATATAACAACAATTAAGATGAAATTTTAAAAAGGGAAACTATATATACATATTTTCCTATTTGTCATTTGGGAGAACAGTTCAAACATAAAATATTTAGTAACAGAAATAATATTAATAACAAATATATCTAAATCCATTTAGCATTCACCTCAATGATACAAATAGTCCTCTCAGAACTTATGCTTTAGATCTCTGAAAAACAATAGCTGTTTTGATAAAAGTTGTATGTCTGCTATGCACCATAAAATCAAAAGTGCACATTAATATGTACTGACAAGTTGAAAAGAGTATGTTCTATGTGTACTTTGCTAAATAGAACTGAACTTCAGTAGAATCAGAATTCTTATGATGCTATTTCCAAATAATTGCTATTACCTATTAATAATAGGCTGAAGGAAATATTATTATTACCACTTTTATATTTAAAGAGGTAATGTTGTCAAAGCAAAAAAAGTTTCTAGAGGTTGCTAAAAGTTTGGGCTTGTTTTAAATGTTATTTAATTTACCTATGTGGTGCACTTTTATAAATAATATATATTAATTATATATATCAATTAATAAAGTGATAAACATTTATAGTTAGTTAATGGAGGTCAAATAATTTATATAGTTATTCTATCTCCATAGAATATGAACAGTCATTCATAAAGTTATTTCTATTGCAAAATTAATTCTGATTTGCAGCTCAAAGTGGAATAAGAATAAGAAAAAAAAAGTGGAATAGAATAAGAAAAATTGTCAGGAAAGGAATAGTATAAAAATGCATGGAAGGAAAATAAACAATCTGTGAAACTATTGAAATTTACAGCTCAGTGAATGGGTTCACCAACATATGAAACACCTCTGAAGAAAGAATTAGAAATATCTAAGACACGCCTGAAGGTGCTACCAGGATGAGGACCAGAGACTCAAAAGTTGTGATACAAAATAGAGATAAAGAGACATAGAGGATATGATGAGGGCTTAAAACAAGAGATATTTCTTCCATCTCAGTTCCAGAGGTCAGAAGTCTGAAATTATGGTGTGGGCAGGGCCAGGTTCCTCCAAAGATTCTAATCCTCTGCATCTTCCAGGCTCCTGGCATTCCTGGCATTCCTTGGTTTATAACAGCATAACTCTCTACCTCTGTATTTACTTGGCTTTTTTTCTCTTGTCTCTGCACCCTCTCCTCTTATAAGGATGATAGTCTTTGGATTCAGGGTCCACCCTAATCCAGGATAATTTTCTCTCAGGATCCTTAATTAGTTACATCTGCAAAAACCTATTTGCAAATAAGGTCACATTCTGAGGTTCCAGGTGGACATGAATTTTGAGGAGACACTATTCAATCCACTACAGAAAACAACTAAATAGCCAATGTGAAAAAAGTAGAAATACAAAATTGGATTTATTCACAAAGTGAACTGTTACATATTGGTGAAAATGAATGAACCAGAAACGCATGGATAGTGACATGGGTCAATCTTATATGCATGATACTGAGTGAAAAAGCTGTCTCTAATTATGTGTACAACACGATTCCATTTATATAAGTTCAAAACAACAACACAATCTATATGTTTTGGTCATATACAAATATGGTAAATTATATTTTAATAAATGAAAGTGAATAATTATTAAAAACACAGGATAGTGTTTATGACTAGAGGTGGGAAGAAGAATGGAGGATGAAATTAGAGAGGCACACAGATAGTTTCAGCAATGTTGGTAATATTCTAGTTCTCAGGTTGAGTGGTCATTTCCCAAGAATACATACATATATATGTATCTGTATTGTATGTATGTATGTAAAATATCATGTAATACCATTACTTTTAAAAAACTGAAAGAAAAAGTCACAAATATGAGAACAGGTGGCTCAAATTTAAATAAGAAATAAGGCACCGAGAAGACTTAACTACATGAAATGTAAAAGTAAGAAAGGAGAGGGGCAAGAAAAAATGACTGTGAAATACATATGAAGAAAGAGCACATGAAAGCTTTTTGTTTTAATTTTAGACTCATTTCTCACATATTTACATATGTGCATTATCATGGAAGTAAATATATCTGCCGTTTAACTGTGACAGTAACATTAAAAGAGATGAAAGTTTCATTTTAACTCATTTTAAAAGCAATATGAAAATACTGTATGTATATTCCATTCCAGCGTATTCACATATTACTCTAATGATGATATTTTACATCATTGTTGAATTCTGATCATCTTGTTACATGGGACATATGGAAATACCTATTCAACAAAATAAAAGATGACCCTAAATTACATTTTAAAACATGGAAATTTTATATTAAAAATAAAAGATGAATCATAAATATGGCCAGGTCACAAAAATTTCTCTATTACCTCTCACCTGTGCTAATGCTAATCAGCTATATAATTTAATTATGGGAAATATTGTTCCATGGCACAATTTGAATAAACAGTGGTCACCTTGACATATTATATTAGGAACACATTTTTAAATGTTTAAATAAATGTCAAAAGCCATTTGTCAAGCCATGTGGTGTTTTGCCATATTTAATAATATTACAAATTTATTAAACTGTATATAATGAGAATTTAGTAGTTTGAGATTTGTGTGACTTTGCTGCTTTGTGACAATTCTCCTTTACTGAGAATTTATTTTAAGAGTGCTTTTGAGTAAAAATTAAAAGCCAGAATTTTTGGTTTCTATTGTGCATCTTCCCCACAATCTTTATTTTTCCAGTTTTTGTAACATTGTTTGACTTATAGATAAGCTCACAGAAATGCATCAATACTCAATTGTTTTTTGATTAATGTTTAGTTGTGTTTGAAGGTCTTCCCCATCCAGTAGTTTCAAAGCTTCACCTTACTTTGGGCTTGCTCTCTGACAAATTATGTCTTCCTCTTTTCTCTCCCACTCTAAATAGGTATGCTTTAAAGTAGGAACAAATGCCCCTAATGCAGCTTTGTTGGAAGTTCCTTAAGAGCTTAGTCAGTTCATTGTTTGCTCTAGGTACTAGAAGATCAAATGTCCATTATTGTCTCATTCCTTCATTTAAGAAGCTTTTCTTCCTGTATTCAGTGTTGTAAGCCTGCTCCACAAAACGAGAGCTACATCTTGGCTACACCCATAAAGCCAATTATTAGTGGAAATACTCAATTCAAAAATCAGAGAAATCCAGATCTTCAAAGAATTTTTGAAGGTTTGACAAAAGTCAAAACTAAATTCAGAAAGTTACAATTATTTATTTTCCCCCCAATCCTGCAGCTGCTGAGATGACTTGTAACTACTTACATGAAATATAAAGCCTGGACATTTCATCTACATTATCTATTTTTCCCACTTGTATAAGAAAGAGTAATTATACAACACATTATAGAGTTTTGCAAAAAGAATGCAATAAAAGACTAAAAAGTACTTTTCCACTGGTATAGGAAGACAGCTATCTCATTTTCCTGATCTTTAAAACAATAAAAGTGTTTTGTTTCTATGAACCATGTCTGTAGAAAATATACCAAAATGGCTAAGGGAACAAGCCTGACATTTCTGGGTACCTAGCCCAGTTCCTTCTGATTTACTAAAAGGTATTCTGCCTTCTGTTCATATTTACAACTTTTTTTCTTAGAGTTGTACCCAAGTAAAACTATTGGCACCTTTCTGTGGAAGGTGTGGAAGTTCTACTCCTGGCATGAGTGAAAAAAACACTGGGCTAGCTTTCAGAAAACTCCCTGTAACTGTAACCTTTCTGAGACTTTTCTCACACAGTTCTTCCAACAGACCAAAGATGTTCATAGGATTATTGTGAAGAGCAAATTAGATGATACATACCAACTACAGTAACAGTTCTGGTTTGTTACAACTATGTAAGTTATTTGAATATTAATTAATCTTCCTTTGAAAATGCCTATGTTTCTGATTTCCACAGTGTTTCAAAATCGCTCATATTTCATACACTAGACACTGTGTCCTTTCTCTCAGAGTTTCCCGGTTAATAAAGGAAGATAGCTTGACTGACTTCAAATGTATCTTTTCTTTATACAGCAACACTCTTGATTTGCTTTCTCTTGTTAGAGCAGAAAGTACCGCATGCTATTAACCTGAGTCTCTGTATCCTTCAAAAATTATTCTGTTAATGATTCCCTTTTAGGAGAAGTTAATCATAAAAATAAAAGCCTTACCAATAATTACCTACCATCTTGTTTTCATAATGTACTTAAATATTTATACTTCTACTCCTCCATTAAACTAATCAAATGAGAAATACTGCTAAGGGAATTGCCTTATAAATAAAGGCTGCCCAGAAAGATGATAATCTACTTTTCTATGCTTCTGTAATTTTCTAACCAAATAGGTTTTCATTGTGTTGCAAAATACTAGCAGATTACCAGTGACATGAAAAATGTGTCAGCACATATAAATGCAGGCTGATACTAATGACTATTATTCATTCTATTATTGACTCTCAAGAGATTCTGTTTACAGAAAGCAATGTTTGAACCAAGGATAAATAATGCATTTCAAAAATACAAAAGCTTTTTTCACTCTTCCATTAATTCTAGCCTTTTTATTAAGAAAAGCTAATTTTATTTAGAACAGTTATTATTGGCTTGGATTTGTGTAGGTACTTAAAGACAAGTTTGAACATATCAGTTAACTTAGATAAATATTCTATTGCTAGTTTATGATAATAAAAATTAATTTTATTATTAGAATCCCATTTAGAATCATATTTCAGGGTCCAGATCATCCCAGGAAATTCAAAGAAAAAAGTTAGGAAAGAACAAGTCTTGGGCTTCCCTGGTGGCTCAGTGGTTAAGAATCCGCCTGCCAATTCAGGGGATGCGGGTTCGAGCCCTGGTCCGGGAGAATCCCACATGCCGCGGAGCAACTAAGCCCGCGAGCCACAACTACTGAGCTGCGCTCTAGAGCCTGTGCTCCACAACAGGAGAAGCCACCGCAATGAGAAGCCTGCACACCGCAACGAAGAGTAGCCCCCACTCGCCACAACTAGAGAAAGCCCGCGCACAGCAACAAAGATCCAACGCAGCCAAAAATAAACAAATAAATTTATTAAAAAAAAAATCTTTACCAAACAAAAACCTTTTTCATGATACTAAGATTAATGGAAAATATTTTGAAAAACTTATTTTTGTTTCTTCTTCACGAGTCTTGTTTTTGCAGGCTTTATTGAAAAGTAGACATTAGTATACATATTTTATATATATATAACACACATATTGTATGCATATATACAATATTTAAATGTAAAGTTTTAGATGCTTTCCAAAACTTACTAATGCTCTTAAGCTATCAGGTGTAAACATATTCAGAAGTTATATACCATAGTATCTTAAAGGCAAACTACTTATCTGAGTTTTTCTTCCATTTATTTTAAAGTAAATGTCACAGGATGAGTTCAGATTATCACATAGTAAAAAAAATAAATCGATATTGTGCTTAAATTCACTTAAGGTAATGTATTTTCTTTAATCTAAATGGAATTTAAGATAGAAAAATAGTCACTGTATGAATTTTCATACAAGAGTAACAAATGTCTACATTAGGGATGAACATCAATGAGCTTAAAACTTAAGAATAGGGAAACTGATAGAAATTACATATCTGCAAATTTGTAGAAAACATGCTTAAAAACAGTCACTCATTATATCCATTTTAATTTTTGCTTTATTCATTTAATTTTAAAATATGGCATGCATATTTCTTTTTTTAATTTTTATTTTATATTGTGTATAGTTGATTAACAATGTTGTGTTAGGACTCTACGCTTTCACTGCATATTTCTTATACGTAAAGGAAATTTGCTTTTCTAGAACATGTACTTAAATGTGATGGGCCTTTGATCAGCACATAACATGAGCACGTACATAAAAATATTTATACTACACAAACAATGGATTCATTTCTATTTTATGTTTATTAAAAATTATCATCAAGAAAGGAAAGCATATTTTTTTGAATTTTATTTTATTCATTTATTTTTATACAGTGGGTTGTTATTAGTTATCTATTTTATACATATTAGTGTATATATGTCAATCCCAATCTCCCAGTTTATCCCACCCCCCCCACCTCAGCTTTCCCCCCTTGGTGTCCATACGTTTGTTCCCTACATCTGTGTCTCCATTTCTGCCTTGCAAACCGGTTCATCTGTACCATTTTTCTAGATTGCACATATATGCGTTAATATATATTTGTTCTCAGAAAGGAAAGCATATTTGAATGTAATATTGCATTAGATTTCTATTCAGAAAAAAAAATAGGTTTATGTGATCAAATGGACTTAACATAACTATATATTAGAAAAGATAGATGAGTTAATTTACGTTTGATTTTTTTTGTTAGTATATTTCACAGTAATAGTTCCATAGTAAAGATTTTCTTATGAATCTTTATTTTTTCCTTCTTTTAGTTAACCTAGTTTCTCTACACATGTGGAGATAATTTTCAGAAATAGCTTGGAGGCTTCCCTTAATAAAACAACCAAAACAATGCTCTTTCTCTGCTATAACAATTTCCAAACTTTTTAAAGCCACAGGAGATATATATATATATATATATATATATATATATATATATATAGTGAAGATTATTCAAAAATCTTAAAGTCATACTGTTAAATATGTACAATGTGGGCTTATTGGATAACACATCTGGAAAATATCTAAAAAATTTGGAAAGAAATTCTTGACTACTTTATTGTAACAGGGAATGCTTCTATTTGATCTAAAGCAGCTAGAGGATCTCCCAAAATATACATATTTCTTTCACGTTTGAAGGTATTTTAATTTCTTCATAGGGAGACCTAAGAGGTAAAATCCTCAGAAAGACGTTTCTGGCTCCACCACAGTCCTCATGGTCTCAACCAGAGGTGAACATCACCTCCTCCAGAGAAGTAAGTACCTGAGAGGTGTAGCGAACTGAAGCCTTTTATTTTCATCCACTTGTCTTCCTTCCAGTCTCAAGAGTAGAGAGTTCCTTCACAAAACCTTTCTCTAACTCTGAGAAGTTGAGATTGCCAAGATTATGAAACAGATTGTGACAGGACAGAGATTCCTTATTGCTAAAGAATACCTCAGGGTGTTAATTATTATATGTTGCTGAGGGCTGTCCCTATTTTAATAGAATTTTTGTATGAAAAATGAGTTTTATAATTAATCATGTAACATAAACTTTGTACATTTTTTCATGACTTCATTATTTACTGAGATATAGTTGATTTACCATATCATATTAGTTTCAGATGTACAACTTAGTGATTCAGTATTTTTGCAGATTATACACCTTTATGGGTTATTACAAGATAATGGCTGTAATTCCGGTGCTATACAGTATATCCTTGTGGCTTATCTATTTTTTATTTTCTTTTTTAATTGAAGTATAGTTGAAGTACAATATTCCATAAGTTACAGGGGTACAATATTGTAATTCACAATTTTTAAAGGTTCTACTCCAATTTTAGTTATTATAAAATATTGGCTATATCCCATGCTGTACAATTGCTCCTTTTAGTTTATTTTATACATAATAGTTTGTACCTCTTAATCCCCTACCCCTATATCGTGCCTCCACATCCTCACCAATATTTGTTTTTTGTGGTCTTTTTGATGATAACCATTCTGACAGGTGTGAGGTGATATCTCATTGTGGTTTTGATTTGCATTTCCTTAATGTTGAGCATCTTTTTATGTGCCTGTTGACCACCTACATGTCCTCTTTGGAAAAATGTCTATTCATGTCTTCTGTGCCTTTTTTAATCAGGTTGTTTGTTTGTTTGATGTTGAGTTCCATGAGCAGTTGATACATTTTGGATATTAACATCTTATCAGTCATATCATTTGCAAATATTTTTCTCCCTTTCAGTAGGTTGTCTTTTTGTTTCATCAATGGTTTCCTTTGCTGTGCAAAAGCTTTTAAATTTAATTAGGTCCCATTTGTTTATATTTGCTTTTGTTTCCTTTGCTTTTGGGGACAGATCCAAAAAAATATTGTTACAGTTTATTCTGCCTATATTTTCCTCTAGGAGTTTTATGATTTCTGGTCTTCCACTTAGGTCTTTAAATCCATTTTGAGTTTATTTTTGTATATGGTGTTAGAGTTTCATTCTTTTACAATTAGCTGCCCAGTTTTCCCAGCCCCACTTATTGAAGAGATTGTCTTTTTCTCCATTGTATATACTTTCCTTCTTTATTGTAGATTAATTGATCATGTGTGTGGGTTTATTTCTGGGCTCTCTATTCTATTCCACTGATCTATGTGTCTGTTTTTGCCAGTACCATTCTGTTTTGATTACTGTAGCTTTGTATTATAGTTTAATTAGGCTTAATACCCAACCTTCTAATCTGTATTTTAAAAAGAAAAGTCTCATTCTATATACTGCTATAAACCCCATTTATAATATTCAACTTTACCTAAATAGTAAAAAGAAAAAAAAATTCTTCTTACATAAAAAGTAAAAAGTCATTATAAAAAAGATACTATACAGCAATAAGTAATCACATGAACCACAAAGGGTACTGCTTTCCTGAAATTTCATCTAGTAAATATATATCATTTTTAAAAATTTAGACAATTTATATTTCCCTTTTTCTGTATGACTGTTCTTTTCTATCTAAACTACTGTTTTGATCCCTTTGCCTGTTTCAGACTCTTAGACGGTTCAATAGGTAGTCTTCAGTAAATTTGGGGAGAAAAGTTATTCTATCCATAATTTTCTGTCTTTGTACAGACAGCACTCAAGTAAAAATTACTGCTGCTTACTAAGGTATAAAGAAGTAGCAGTGGCTACTAATGTGGAGGGGCAAGGTAAGTATTATAAGCAGTGAGGCATTATAATCACCTTATCAATTAAATTAAAATAGTTAACCCTAAATTCCTTATGTTCATCCTACTAAGAACTTCCAAAATATATATACAAAAAGCATCAACTTAATCACTATAGAATGAATGTCAAGAGATCATTACTGATATATTCAGATAATCTCTTAGATTATTATGAAATTAAAGTTAGTTATGATAAAAATTCAAGTAAAAAGTGAAAGAAATATGATCCTTACCATATGTCATTAAATTGGCTATGCTAGTGTATTCATATCTAATACAATTTACATGGTTGAAAAGCTGCATATGGTCACTGTCATTCAGAATAAGATGAAATATGCATATTTGATATCAAACACTCTAATTTATAACCAAAATTATTTCAGTGGAAATTTAAGCTGTTGTGCTTTGTGCACTGGCTAGATTTTTGTTAATAAAATTGTAGTGATTCTTCAGAGAAACTACTCTCCTACCTTACCTTGCTTATTTTTCATAAAATTAGTATCTTTTAGTAGGAAGTGGATCATGCTCCCTAAAGATGAGTGAAGGAAATATGACAAAAGTAGTAAGGGAAATAATAATTTTGTCATTAGTTCTTATTAATCAAGATATTTGTAAATTATACAGAGCATGAAATGGTTCACTGCCAGTAATTAAATTAAAAAGACCAAGTTAATATTTATAAGCCAAGTGGAAGTTTTTCAGGATCATTGATTAAAATTAAAATTTCAATATGGCTTCTTGATTATGTGAGCAGAAAGAAATCTAAAGATAAGTACCACACCAAATTTATATGTTGAAGTCCTAGCCCCAAGTTTGACAGAATAGGGCCTTTCAGGAGGTAATTAAGGTTAAATGAGGTTATAAGGGTGGGGCCCTAATGCAGTGTGACTGGTGTCCTTCTAAGAAGACAAAAAGACACTAGGTGTGTACATGCCCAGCAAAAAAACATACAAGGACACAGAACGAAGGAGGCCATCTGCAAGCCAGGGAAACAGGCCTCAGGAGAAACCAACCCTGCCAAGACCTTGATCTTGGACTCCCAGCTTCCAAAACTGTGAGAAAATAAATTTCTATTGTTTAAGCCACCTAGTCTGTGGTATTTTGTTATGGCAGCCCTACCTGACAAATATAGTAACTTCAAAAAGTACTTTCTGTGATTATGGAAATTAAAAATTGGCCTTGCCATTGTATGTCAGTTTACACCAGTTGAGTTATTTATCCATTGGTAGAACAAGCTATCTCATGAATCAGTTACATGTTTAAACAGAGGTGGATGGTCAGCTATCAAAGGCTCTCAAGAATATATATTTATATATTAGGACACAAAATTACTTGACCTCTAATGTTCTATTTACCTTTCAAAAATCTGCAGTAATCTTCAGAGTATCACATAAGTTAAATTTTTTCTACTGTCTTCTACATTCAAACATTAAATAATAATCATGAAAGAAAGAGAATTAGAGAAATGAATACAACACAATTTTTTTCCAGTAAAGGGTGAGAGTTAAGGGGTGGGTGGTGACAAACCATGAACCAAGTTAAAGAAGCATGATTGAACTATAAATGTCTTCTGAATGAAGAACTATGAAGACACAGAGAAAAGATGGAAGCACTTTGTCTAGCAGAGATTTGCTTAAGTTGGGATCCTTAAGTAAAATCTAGGGAAATTTTTAACCTTCTGAACTATATTACCAAATTTTTTGTGGTTTTGTGTGTAGAAGTGAAAAATGCTTAAATGTAAGTGACATAAATCCAATTCAAATTAGCTAATACATAAAAGGGTTTTATTTTAGAAACAATGGGGCAGTTTACATAATGGGAGTTAAGACTGAACACTCAATGCTTGGGAAAGGCAAGGATGACACTAAACCTCAGTTACCACTAAACCAAGTACTCTAGTGCTTCCACAGTGCTCTTTCCATCATTCATTACTCTATATGTCAATTTATTTTGTTTTATTGCATAAAGTTTCTCAGAAAATTATGGAAAACTAACAGCTCAAGAGTTTTTAATCTTAAAGAATGTGAAGAGGCACTCTTTTTTCTCCCTTTAGAACCAACTTCAAACACATATATTTGGAATCTAAAAAAAAAAAAGGTTCTGAAGAACCTAGGGGCAGGACAGGAATAAAGATGCAGACGTGGAGAATGGACTTGAGGACACAGGGAGGGGGAAGGGTAAGCTGGGACGAAGTGAAAGAGTGGCATGGACTTATATATAGCACCAAATGTAAAATAGGTAGCTAGTGGGAAGCAGCCGCATAGCACAGGGAGATCAGCTTGGTGCTTTGTGACCACCTAGAGGGGTGGGATAGGGAGGGTGGGAGGGAGACGCAAGAGGGAGGAGATATGGGGATATATGTATATGTATAGCTGACTCACTTTGTTATAAAGCAGAAACTAACACACCATTGTAAAGCAATTATACACCAATAAAGATGTTAAAATAAATAAATAAAATAAAGGTCAAACCAGAAAAAAATTTTTTTTCAGGGAAGGCTTTGAATACTGCAGCCTGTGATATTGAGCTAAGATTTTGATCAATCTATTTTAAAAATAGCTACATGGAAAGAATAATGAGGAAAGGGGCTGTACATACAACAACCTCTAGTTGAGCATCAAGAGAAAAGCTTGCAATTAATTTTAACTAACTTTAGCAAGAGTAAATCAGAAAGACCAGGAAGAAGAGCACTTCAGGGTGACAAAATAACAAATGAAACTAAAAATAAATGCTATATGTACTATGTAGTAAAGACAAGCTATAAAAATAAAGTAAAACTGGATCAAGAAAAGTAACAGGTGCCATCTAATTTGTGCTTTACGAAGTGGTGGTGGTGGTGTTTAGCATTAGTGTGGTTTTTAGTGTTGGTTCCAACATTTGATTCCAGGGAGGCTGAGGATTCCAAGAGGGTCATTTCTGGTGTATAGTAGGAATGGAGTTGGAGCCAGAAGACAGAGAAAAAGACTGTATACCCATCAGCAGATAAATGTACTTCTTTTTTTTAAAGTTAATTAATTGATTTATTTTTGGCTGCTTCAGGTCTTTGTTGCTGCGCACGGGCTTTCTCTAATTGCTGCGAGCGGGGGCTACTCTTCATTGAGGTGCACGGGCTTCTCAGTGTGGTGGCTTCTGTTGTTGCAGAGCACGGGCTCTAGGCGTGCGGGCTTCAGTAGTTGTGGCACTCAGGCTCAGTAGTTGTGGCTCGCGGGCTCCAGAGCGCAGGCTCAGTAGCTGTGGTGCATGGGCTTAGTTGCTCCGCATCATGTGGGATCTTCCTGGAGCAGGGCTCGAACCTGTGTCCCCTGCATTGGTAGGCAGATTCTTAAACACTGCACCACCAGGGAAGTCCCAAATGTATTTCTTTATGTATTGTTTGTATGTCTCTGTAAGATATGGATTCAAGAAAAAGTTTAAGAATTTGATGGGGGAGTCATGGAAATAGCGTAACTAAGAAAGAGATGATCTAGTTTTAATTCTAAAATTATTTGAGCTCATGGATGAAGGTGAAGAATGATGGAACTTGAAGTACTAAATCCAGTGTGGAGGTGAGTACAGTATTCCAAAATGCAGGCACACTTCGTTTTATTGTGCTTAATTTTATTGCCCTTTGGGGATACATCTCTTTTTATAAGTTGAAGGTTTATGGTTTATGGCAGCTCTGTGTCCAACAAATCTATAGGTATCATTTTTCCAACAGCATTTGCTCACTTTGTCACATTTTGGTAATTTTTGCAATATTTCAAACATTTTCATTGTTATAATATTTGTTATGGTGATCTCTGATCAGTGATCTTTGTTGTTACTGTTGTAATTGTTTTAGGGGGCAACAAACTGTGCCCATATAAGACAGTGCACAAACTTAGTCGATACGTGTTGTGTGTGTTCTGACTGCTCAACCAACCAGCCATTCCTGCATCCTTCTCCTTGGGCCTCCCTATTCCCTGAGACACAATAATGTTGAAATTAGGCCAATTTATAATCCTAGAGTGGCCTCTAAGTGTTCAAGTGAAAGTCAGAGTTACATATCTCTCTTTAAATCAAAAGCTAGAAATAATTGAGCTTATTGAGAAAGGCATGTCGAAAACCCAAATAGGCCGAAAACTTGGCCTCTTGCAGCAAACATTTAGCCAAGTTGTGAATGAAAAGGAAAAGTTCATGAAGGTAATTAAAAGCGTTACTCCAGTGAACAAACAAATGATAAAGTGAAAAAGGCTTACTGCTGATATGGAGAAACTGTGAGTATTCTGGATAGAAGATCAAACCAGCCACAACATTCCATTAAGGCAAAACCTAAACCCAGAGCAAGCCCCTCTCTTCAATCCTGTGAAAACTGAGAAAGGTGAGGAAGCTGTAGAAGAAAAATTTGAAGCTATCAGAGGATGGTTCATAAGGTGTAAGGAAAGAAGCCTTCTTCATAACATAAAAGTGCAAGAAGCAGCAGCAAGTGCTGATGTAGAAGCTACAGCAAGTTATCCAGAAGATCTAGCTACAATAATAAATGAAGGTGGGGACTTCCGGGTGGCACAGTGGTTAAGAATCCACCTGCCAATGTAAGGGACATGGGTTCGAGCCCTGGTTCAGGAAGATCCCACATGCTGCGGAGTAACAAAGCCCATGCACCACAACTACTGAGCCTGCGCTCTAGAGCCTGCGAGCCACAACTACTGAGCCTGAGTGCCACAACTACTGAAGCCCACGTGCCTAGAGCCCATGCTCCGCAGCAAGAGAAGCCACCGCAAGGAGGAGCCCGCACACCGCAATGAAGAGTAGCTCCTGCTTGCCGCAACTAGAGAAAGCCGGCACGCAGCAATGAAGACCCAACGCAGCCAAAAATAAATAAATAAATTTATTTTTAAAAAAACTACCTATAAAATGAAAGTGGCTACAGTAAACAACAGATTTTCAATGTAGATGAAATAGCCTTGTTCTGATAGATGTCAACAGGGACTTTCATAACTAGAGGAGAGAAGCCAATGCCTGGCTTCAAAGATTCAAGGGACAGGCTGACGCTCCTGTAAGGAGCTAATGCAGCTGGTGACTTTAAGTTGAAGCCAATGCTCAGTTACCATAGTGAAAATCATAGGGTCCTCAAGAATTATGCTAAATCTACTCTTCCTATGCTCCGTAAATGGAACAACAAGGCTTGGATGACAAAACATCTGTCTACAACAAGGTTTACTGAATATTTTAAGCCCCCTGTTGAGACCTACTGCTTAGAAAAAAAGACTCCTTTCAAAGTATTTACTGCTCATTGACCACACACCTAGTCCCCAGGAGCTCTGATGGACATGTGCAACAAGATTCATGTTGTTTTCATGCCTCTAATATAACATCCATTCTGCAGAGCATGGATCAAGGAGTCATTTTGACTTTCAAGTTTTATTATTTAAGAAATAACATTTTGTAAAGCCATAGCTGCTATAGATAGTGATTCCTCTGATGGATCTGGGCAGAGTAAATTGAAAAGCTTCTGAAAAGGTTTCACCATTCTAAATGACATGAAGAACGTTCATGATTCATGGGAAGAGGTCAAAATATCAACATTAACAAGAGTTTGGAAGAAGTTGATTTCAAGCCTCATGGATGATTTTGAGGTGTTCAAGACAGCAAAGGAAATGACTTCAGATGTGGTAGAAATAGTAAAAGCACTAGAATTCGAAGTGGAGTCTGAAGATGTGAGTGAATTGCTGACATCTCATGATAAAACATGAACAGATGAGGAGCTGCTTCTTATGGATGAGAGAAGAAATTGGTTTCTTGAGATGGAGTCCACTCCTGGTGAAGGTGCTGTGAAGATTGTTGAAATAACAGTAAAGGATTTAGAATATTACATGAACTTAGTAGATAAAGCAGCAGTAGGGTTTGAGAGGTTTGACTCCAGTTTTGAAAGAAGTTCTACTGAGGGCAAATGTGAATGCTACAGAGAAATCGTTCCTGAAAGGAAGAGTCAAGTCAATCAATGTGGCAAACTTCATTGTTGTCTTACGTTAAGAAACTGTCACAGCCTCCCCAACCTTGAGCAATCATCATCCTGATTAGTCAGCAACCATCAGCATGAAGACAAGACTGTCCACCAGCAAAAAGATTATGACTCACTGAAGTCTCAGATGATGATTAGCATTTTTTAGCAATAAATTATTTTTTAATGAAGGTATGTACGTTTTTAAGACATAATGCTATTGCACACTTAATAGCCTACAGCGTAATTTGTATATGCTCTGGGAAACCAAAAAAAAATGTGTGGCTCGCTTTATTATGATATTCACTTTACTGGGGTGGTCTGGAACCAAACCTGCTGTCTCTCCAAGGTATGCCTGTAATTGATAAATTTCTACATAAATGCAACAGTGATGATCATAGGAGGTAACAGATTCAAGACCTATTAAGCAAGTAGAAATGACATTTTTTTGTGAACTGTGGGATAGGAGGAAATAGGAAACAACTGGGGAACAGTGGACGGAAGATGAAATACAAAATTATACCCAAATTTTGGGTGTCGGTGAATGTACGAATAATAGGAGGAAAGGGTAGGTGTGATGAAAGTAAATTGTCTCAGAACATAAAGGATAAGCTTTAGTTGGTGAGAGATTCTAATCTGAGGCTCATAGGAAACGTGAAAGCTGAAGTAAGAGTCCTTAGGAAATGTTGAAGACCAAGGAGTGGGTAAGATTGCCTAAAAGTGATGTTTGATGTCAGAAAGTCACTAAGGATGAAACCCTGAGAAATATTAGTATTTAGAACATTGACAACAGGAGGAAAACCATCAAGGAATTGAGAATGAGAGTCCAGGGAGCTAGGTGATGATCCAAAGGTAAATTATGACCTGGAAATCAAAGAAGAGGGAGTCCAAAGAGGAAGAATCAAGAATTGGAGAAAATATGAACAAGATGAGGTTTATGAAAAGCTGATTACTTCTGTCAGTAAGCATCCTATTAAGCAGCTGAAAGTTCCATTTTGGAAGTCATAGTGCAAGCTGAATTTCAGTTGTCTAAGAAGTAAAAGAAAAGCTGGAAAGGATGAAAACTAATATAACTCTTTCTAAAAACTTAAAGATGAAGAAAGGAGAGCTCTAACAGAGGGAAGACTCTACTCTTTGGAACACTCAATTGATCTGTCCTATCAAGTAAACATTC
Organism: Orcinus orca; assembly: GCF_937001465.1. Classification (NCBI taxonomy): domain Eukaryota; kingdom Metazoa; phylum Chordata; class Mammalia; order Artiodactyla; family Delphinidae; genus Orcinus; species Orcinus orca. The sequence continues at coordinate 54,995,039 of NC_064570.1, read as the reverse complement.
TAAGATAGTTTTACAAGTCATCATTTAAATGAAAAGAATTCAACAAATATTTGTGTCAGTAAGGATTGGCTAAACTAGACTGCAGCAATAAAATGTCCACAAATCTCTGTGGCTAAAAAACAGAAACAGATCTTTTATTCAAAGTCCATATACATTGCAGAGATGCAGACTGAGACTCTGCCTTGACACATGCTTCCATGATTCTTAACGCAGGGAAGGAGGATGGGTACTTAGCACATGTTCTTAAGCTTCTAATTTACAATGGCATTTCATTGGTCAGATTAAGTAGCATGGCTTTGCGTTACTTTTTAAAAAAATACATAGGTAGAGGGGAACCAGACATATTTGCTTCATGATGTCTAAAATTTATAAACATGTTTTCTATTTACTAAAGCAGTCTTACTAAAGGCCACTATATCTTCCTCTGCTGACCCTCAACCTTCCTCTCCTACCGCCCCACCCCATCAATCCATAGAATATTAATCACAAGGTTGGGATAGTCCCAGATGAGTTTAGAACTGCTGCCTAAACATGGATGGACCATTAGATTACACACTTTAGAATGTGCCCATCTAGGAGAAAGGTTATTTTCTCCCGTTATAGACACCAGAGTCTACTCTACAGCAGCTTTGTTGTATGTGATCTCCAACAATGAAGATCAAAACTGTGCTGTGAGCTAAATTAGGTTTACCATCTTCCCTCAAATGATACATCTCAAGCTTTAGGTGAGTTCAGATATAACTTTTGCCTATTAGAAATACCCTAAATGCATATCACTCAGGTTTTAATTAATCTTTCTAAGGCTGTTTTTAAAAGTTGAAGAAACATCCCTGATATAAAGTCCATAGACATCCCTAAGGTTAGCTTCATATTATCTTCGAGTAATACACTAAAAGAAGAGTTTTCAATGAAATTGAACATTTCAAAAGCCTTTAAGCTTGGAAGTGGATGTGAATCAAAATTTAATGGCTTAAGGTTGGGCTAGAAATAGGTTCATTTAGGGTCAAGGGGAAGGCAGCCTTTGTAAATCAACTGAGTAGCATAGTAACATAGAAATGAAGTATGGGTTCATTTATAGCTACTCAAAAACATGCACTCTATCACCATGATTCAAGAGAAAATTTCTTCAGAAGGATTTACATTATATAATGCAATTTATCTAAAGAACGGAAATCCATATTGTAGTGAAAATGGTGACAAAACACCTAGTATTTGTATAATGATCTACACATTTCCATAGCTTTCAATTCAAAATCTCATGTGCACACATGGAAATAAATCACAAAAGCTTTAAATAATGTGTGATTACAAGTATGACTTTTTAAAATAAATAAAATTGCATTTAGTGATAAAGAATTTTAATATAATCATTTGGGAGTATCCAAAATAAGCTGTCGTAAGTAAACTACTCTATTATAAATTACAGTTAACTCACGAACTGTATTCAAGGAAAGATTTATTATCCTGACATACTCCTTATAAGAAACCACAGAGGAGCAAAATTACAGAACAAAGCAAAGGTCAACTCCAGCATATCAGTTGAAAATAGATGGAGAAAAGCAGTACTGTTTGGCACCAGATCAATAGCCTTAGGGGCTGGACGGTTCTAGGAGAAATGTTCCCAGTAATCACAAGTTCTGAACATGAGTACAAGCTGGTCTGCGTTAGGATCATAGTTCAATGTATAGGAATGGACTTGGAGTGCTCCTAAACGCAATATAAGTTTCATGTACATTGAAATGAGTCTGAACTTAATGGAAACTTTTTTTTGTTTTTAACTAATTTATTTATTTATTTTTGGCTGCATTGGGTCTTCGTTGCTGCAGGCGGGCTTTCTTTAGTTGCGGTGAGTGGGGGCTACTCTTCGTTGCGGTGCACGGGCTTCTCATTGCAGTGGATTCTCTTGTTGCAGAGCACGGGCTCTAGGCATGCAGGCTTCAGTAGTTGTGGCTCGTGGGCTCTAGGGCACAGGCTCACTAGTTGTGGTGCACGGGCTTAGCTGCTCCGCGGCATGTGGGATCTTCCTGACCCAGGGCTTGAACCTGTGTCCCCTGCTTTGGCAGGTGGATTCTTAACCACTGCACCACCAGGGGAGCCCCAATGGGAACTCTTGACTAGTGAATTATATTAAATCTTTCAGCAAGCAATAAGAAGGAGCATTTTCCCATTACATAATCTGATTATTTTCATGTCAATATTTTATCTTTAAAACTGGATTACTGGGTTGACTGACCCTAACATTGTTGCTAAGACATGGAAAACAGGCTGATTTCACCAGGGACTTTCAGGTAGGCAATTCTTGCTTGCAGTTATTAGAAATTAGGATCTAGCCCTCAATTCTAATAGACCCAAGTCTCGGTATTATCACACTGTAAATTCATAAAGCTTACTGCTGATCTGGTTATATAATGTATTCATTAATTTATACTAAAATATAAAGTATGAAGCAAGTCCAGAATACTATGTAAAATCTATTGTTTTAACTGTAAGAAAGTCTATTCTTTTAACTGAAAGAAAAATAATTGAGTAATTAAATGTTATTAACATAAAAGTTTAGTAGCTTAAACCTATTCATTGGCCTCTACACATCTCATTCAGATAATATTTTTTAATGCAGATCTGAATATAACAAACCTGTTTATAATCCTTCAAAATTCTTCATTGCTCTAAAAAATATTGGCCCAAACTCTTGACCAGTGGATCAAGCAAAGCTGAATTTATTGGACTTACTATCTTCATGGAGAACACAAAAAAATAATAGTTTTATCTCATTATCAGAATTTAAGACTCAGTGCTTACAGGGTTTTATGACATAGGCTCAGTGATCTAAAACAGATTATCCAAGATAGAGGACTGGTTGGAATTGAGGAGAGTTTATAACAAAATGTCTTTGTATTGGTGGAAAAGCCTTAATAAGCAAAATGTTAATATGGGCAGATAAGCCAATTTTGCGTTTTCATAGTCCAGTCTTCCAGGAACAAATATTTCCTGGAGCATGGAACGAAGATATTTTATTGCTTTACAAGTATTATTTAGCACAGAAATAGGTACATTCATTTGATCCCCAAATTATTTAGCACAGACAAAAAATACGGTTGGCTCCAAAATTGTTTAGTATGTTGGTTGAAATTCTCCATGTATTTTTGGTCGTTCTTTAGACTAAGCTGCATGGTAAATGGTTTCCATCACAGAATATGATCAATGTAGTTCAGTGTCATTGTCTGGTATCTCAGGGTCATATGTGGAGTTATTGACAGTACTGTTCCAACCTTCATAAGTGTCAGATTTTCTTGTCCTTCTTTGGAAGTGAATTTGTTGCCTCATTGTGAGGACAGTGATTGCAGAGCAGCAATAAAGATTCTAGAGAATGCACATTTGAATAATACAATACAGATATTAAAAGAAACATGATTATAGTTTGCTGTTGATTTCCAAAAAAAGAACCAAGAGTGCTAAATTTAAACCAATAGAACTGATTCCACTCCCAATCTAATAACCTGTAGACTAGATACAAGGACTTCAGTTATTTTGACTGTCTGGCTTATGGCAATGATTGTCATATAAAAAATCTCTTTGTGGTTGCTTCAGCTACTCAGATAAGATAGTGGTTTTAATATCAAAAAGCTGAGTTGCTCCTCAAGAAGTAAAATCTCAACAGTGTGGTTAAATTCAGGGTGCAGCCAAATCAAAAGCAAACAATAGCCAAGTGTTGCACTCAACAGAAGGAGGCAACGTGAATGAGAAAGCATATTAAAACTAAAGACATCATCAACTTCACGATTAAGCAACAAAATACATCAGATATTTTAGAAACCTTAACCAAAGAGTCGGAAAAGTAAGGAAGAAAAGCATGAAGATTAAAACATTACAATTTGTGTCTCTTGCAAATCTCATTCTTTGTTTCTTCGGTGACAGCCATGTAATTCTTAATAGGCTTCTTGATTAAAACTTTGGAGGCATATATTAATCTTTTAGAGCTGCCATTACAGAGTACCACAGACTGGATGTCTTAAACTGTGGATGTTAATTTTCTCACAGTTCTAGAAGCCAGAAGTCTGAGATCTAGGTGCCAGCATAATTGGTTCCTACTGAGGATTATGTGGGAAGGATCCTTCCAGACCTCTCTCTTTAGCTTGTAGATGGTTGTCTTCTCCTTGTGTCTTCGTGTTGTTTCCCCTTTGTTTGTGCCTGTATTCAAATTTTCTTATAAAGACAACAGTCATATTAAATTATGGCCCACCTAATTGACTCGTTTTAACTTAATCACTCAAGTAAAGACTCTATCTCCAAAAGCAGTCACATTCTGAGGTACTGTGGGTTAGGACTTAAACATATGAATTATTGGGGAGGGGGGCACAGTTCAAACCATAACATTTTACCCTCTAACTCCCCAAATTCACATCCTTCTCATATCCAAAGTAAGTTTACCCTATCCCCAAAGTCACCAAATTCTGGTCTCATTCTATCAAGTCTTAATCCAAAATCTCGTCTGAAATATCACCTAAATCAGGTCTGGGTAAGACTTGAGTTATGATTCATCCTGAGCTGTGAACCTGTGAAACCAGACAATAAATTATGTGCTTCCAAAATATAATAGTTGGACAGGCATAGGGTAGACAATCCCATTCCAGAAGAGATAAATCATAAAGAAAAAAGGGATCACAGTTTCCAAACAAGTCTGAAACATAGCAGGGCAAATACACTATTAGATTTTTTATTCTTTATGGACAATTTTTAGAGTAGTTTAAGGTTCAGCAAAATTGAGAAGGAGGTAGACAGATTTCCCCTATACTTTCTGTCCCCATGCATACATAATCTCCCCAATTATCAATACCCCTCACCAGAGTGGTACATTTGTTACCATTTATAAGCCTATACAGATACATCATATTCACTCAGATTTATAGTGTATATTATGGTCCACTCTTGGTGATGTTCATTCTTTGGGTTTGGACAGATTTATAATGACATGTATTCACCATTATAGTATCATACAAAATAGTTTTAGTGCCCTAAAAATGCTCTGTGCTCACCTATTCATCCCTCTTCCCCAACCAATCCCCAACAACCACTGATTTTTTTTTTTACTGTCTCCATATTTTTCCCTCTTCCAAAATACATTAGAGTTGAAATCATACAGTATATAGCCTTTTCAGATTGACTTTCTTCATTTAGTAATATACATTTATGTTTCTTCCATGTCTTTTCATGTCTTGATAGCTCATTTCTGTTTAGCACTAAATAATATTCCATTTTCAATGTACCACAGTTTATCCATTCACATTCTTTAGGACATCTTGGTTTCCTCCAAGTTTTGGCAATTATAAATAAGGCTGCGATAAACATTTGTGTGCAGGTTTTTGTGTGGCCATAAATTTTCCACTCCATTAGGTAAATATAAAGGAGCATACTCACTGAATCATATGGCAAGAGTATGTTCAGTATTAAAAAACACCAGCAAACTGCCTTCCAAAGTGACATTACCATTTTGCATTCCCACCAGCAATGAATAAGAGTTCCTGTTGCTCCACATCCTTGCCAGTATTTGGTGTTGTCAGTGTTCCTGATTTTGGCCATTCTCATAGGTGTGTAGTAGTATCTCATTGTTGTTTTAATTTGCATTTCGTTGATGACATTTCATATGATTTTTGTCAACTGTATATCTTCTTTGGTTAGGTCACTGGCCCATTGTTTTAATGGTGTTGTTTATTATTACTGAATTTTAGAGTTCTTCGCATATTTTTATAACAGTCCTTTATCAGCTGTGTCTTTCACAAATACATTCTCCCGGTCTGTGGTTTGCCTCTTCATTTTCTTGACATTTTCTTTCACAGAGCAGATGTTTTCAATTTTAATGAAGTCCAGCTTATCAATTATTTCTTTGCTTTTTGGCCTAGAAACTCTTCCAGAAAGAAAGATAATATCATCTTGAGGTTCGTCTCATTTGTTCTCCTTCTGTCAAGGATCACAGTTCTGTACTACTTTTGTCCAATTTCTGAATACACTTATTTCACATATTTTATGAAGCTTTCTTTTCATGTTCAATGAAAGCTTCACTCCATAAATTTTAGTCCCATCTATCCTAGTTGTCTAGAAAGAGAAGGATTTGGAAATCACTGCCTTTGGCAAGTCAAAACCCGTCCCCAATTTTATCAGTTCTTCATCTTTTAAGACCTTTTGCACTGACTTGATTTTATTCATTAGGTCATCATTGGTTTGAACACTTGCAAATAAAGAGCATGATATTGATTGTCCCATGTAAAGATGGGAGAGAAGCAAGAGCAGAAAAGGAGCATCTCTTTTCATGTTTTTCTCCCACAAATGGACCAGAAACCTCTTGCGCAAGATTAATACTACTGGTCTACTTATATACTAGTTTGACAGAACTCTCCACTCACTATTTTCTTCTTATTTTGATCCCACCACCTTACTTCCTGTAGTTCTCTGGGACCTAGTGGAATGAGTCAACCATGCATTCTGTCACAGCAGGAACCTGAAACAAAACTGAATTAATGAATGAGAACTCCTACCCACAAGTGTCTGTCTGCACGCTATGCTTGCTCTTTTCAAAATTAACACCTCCCACACCTCAGAAGCATTCTCAGTTCTTCCATTCCTGTTCTGTGCCACAGAGGCTTACCCCAAGACATTGCATTTCTTAGGCTCCTAAGAGTGTGTGTATGCTGTGTATGTTCCTGTGTATGCTACTGTGTTCAGCCAATGGGAGACACTGATAGGAGATAGGAAGGAGAGAGACAATGAGAGGTTGGGATAGTTCTCCTCTTTCTCTCTGCTCTGGGCCATGTTTACACAGTGGCTGAATCACTTTTGGACTAATTTTATTTTGTATTGACCACTAGTCAATGGTTCCATCTCTCCCTGGATTCCAAAAGCATAATTTCCCACATTTATTTCTTTAGTCTTAGGGGTAATAACAACTTTTAGCTATTGCTAGTCTAGTTTTGCTTCAACATCCCTTATTGGGTGACTTAACTTTTCCCACATGTCTGAAAGTTGTTCTTTTACTGTAACTATACTCTCTTGAATTATCTGCATGGGTTTCTATTTTCTAATGGGACCATGACAGATACTTATACGTCATGTAAGGTTCTATTTTTAAAAGGGGTTAAGAAAGCAGAAGCCTGTTTTTGGTAGACTTAGAGAAAGAACACTGTGGCAGGGAACCATGGTTATGTCCTTAAGTGATTCTGAGGTTCTGGTTGCAGTTCACTAATCTCCTTTATGCTTTTTATTTGTTTTAACTCAACCCACTTATTCACTCTTCAAGAGATTTGCATTAGCTGTGCCTTCTACCTTCATCATTTTTTTTCTAGGTTTTTTTTTTGGTTGTTTTTTTTTTTTTGGTACGCGGGCCTCTCACTGTTGTGGCCTCTCCCGTTGCGGAGCACAGGCTCCGGATGCACAGGCCCAGCGGCCATGGCTCACGGGCCCAGCCGCTCCGCGGCATGTGGGATCTTCCCGGACCGGGGCACAAACCCGTGTCCCCTGCATCGGCAGGCGGACTCTCAACCACTGCGCCACCAGGGAAGCCCTTTTTGGTTGTTTTGTTTTTGTTTTTGTGGCTAGCTCCCCTTCATCCTTAGGTTTCAGGTCAGATCATTTTCTCAGGAAAGCCTTCCCTGATCCTTCTATATACAGAAGCATCTACCCCTGTCATTCTCTACTACATACACCTGTTCATTTTCTTATCTCATTTATAATTTCCTTCCTTTTCCATTTGTGTTTCCTTATTTATTAGTCATCTCTCATTATCTTTTGAAGATGCATAGTTCATGAGAGCAGAGTCCTTCCTTTATGTTCTTATTGAACATTAAATTCCTAGCATCTAAAATGTAGAGCCAGCCACATACTCATTGTTCAGTGAGAACAGTAATGCTTCAGGGAACAAGGAAATAAAATGTTTGAGAAAGACAGTTATTCCCAACCCATGCTTATATTTTGGGAAGAAACTCTTTAAGTATTATCTGCTTTAAGAGCATCAGAAAACTGTTTATGTCCTTTATTAGTGACAGTGAGGCTCCTTTAAGTGGCAAAGAAGACAAGAATCTGCAGGCTGAACCACAGGTGTGAAGACAAGAAAATCTGCTATTGATGTTAATGTAATGTTAGCATCATTTATACCCACAGTTTGGTGAAATATGAAGGCATGAATTGCACACTCTTAAATGTTAATTTTGGCATCCAGTTTAAATAAAAATAGGATAACTTTAAGGCCCATTAATTTTATTCATGTATAATTTCTGCCCATTCTAATCATGATATCCAAAATTTACATACAGATTTTAGATTGCATTATTTAAGTGAATTTTCCTTATTAGAACTCGGATAAAATACCTATATTCCTTTTCTCAGAATAAGTAACAAGTAGAATTAGAAATACCTCTTTATGCTGGGTACAGACCTTCGAAACAGAGATGAATAGTCTCTCTGTTATCTAGTCCCTGAGCTCTATTTAAATGATCAGATGTACGTATGATCACAGAAAATCTCCAGTGAGGTTTTGTAGTCCATCAGTGCACAAAATCAGCATTTTTTCAATTAGCATAAAAGACTGAGTGGCTGCACAAATTTATCTAGTAAGAGGAAGATGACTGAATTAGTAAGAAAGCTGGTCTCTTGTGGGGGAAGCCAGCTCAGTAGATGATATTAACTTTTTTTTTTTTTCTATTTTCATATCACTGCATAGTGAATTGGATAAGTGAGTTGAGATATTGAAACAAACCCATACTAAAGGTATTTGTCTAATGAAATTTAAAACTGGAATGTACCTGAATAGTACTTTTATTCTTTCTCTCACCTTGAATATGCTATAAAATGGGCTGTGCCTCCGTATTCTATATTAAGAAGTAGGATTTAGTGGGAAAAGTGCTAAGGGATTTGGATAAGAAGTTCCGTAGTTTGACATACTCTATTTTCATTGCCAGGTCAACACAGTTATACTGTGCATGCAATCCTGGTAGACTTACAAGGACAATTTAATGATTACATCTTAAATGTTATATCCAGAAGGATTTATAAGTGGTGCTAAAACTGGGCCTCTGTAATACATCCATAACTTACATTCATATAGGCGATTAGAAAACCACCGCTGTCCTGAATAGCTGTGTTTTAGAAAATAGCAACTAGAAGACTTTTTTTGTCAGGCTTTCTCTTTGCCCAAGTAATAAAATTCACAAGCAGCTTTTTTATGTGCTGCCATTAATAGCCCTTTAAGTTTCATATAGAATCTCCATTTTTCCCCTATTTTCCTCTCACAGTACCCAGGTAAATTTCCCCTGCAGTTGTTTCTCACTATTTCTCTATCTATGCTCCTTGTATTTTAGTACCACTGAAAAATGAAAAATTGTTGTTAGCTTTACCCACTCCTCTTTTTACTCTAGATTAGAACAGGGATACTCACACACAAAGATTATGGTGATCCAATACACACAATTCTCAGCAGTGAACAATAGGAACAGTTTTAGTAAGAAGACCATCAAGGAAGTTTGGCAGCACAAAGCCATGAAGGCCATACAAGAGAAGCCATCAATGAGAAGATGAAAGGAGGAAACTGGAAAATTTGGCGGATATATGGACGATGAAATCATTATAATACAATGGGAACCCACTTGAATGGTGGGAATTAGCATTTGAGAGATGCTGTAGGAGGTACAGTGAACCAATCATAACCCCTGGATATGGAATGAAGGGCATATTTGGTAGGAGAGGTAGATAATGAGATTAAGTTGAGGAGGAGATGAAGTATTTGAGGGCGATACAATGCTAATTCCTATCCATTCAAATGAGTCTCCAAATTTCACCTTGTATTTTCCTAAGGCAATCAATAAGGAAATGAAGACTGAAGGAGGATGGGTATGATGCATTAGTGAGAGTTCAGTTAGAAAAACAGAAGCTACCCTAGCTACTTCAACAGAGAGAATTCAATGTAAGAAATTCATTAAACAGATATTGGAGAACTTAAACAAAACAGGACATAATGAAGCAAGTAGGAGTAATAAATGAGAAAATGGGTATTGCCTTCAGAGATGGGGGAAAAGGTTGGAGTTTTCAGAACCTGGAGGCCAAGAGTAGAATCCACATATATCTGAGAATCAGACACGTGAAAGGGAGCGCCAGCCACTACGGCAGTAAACCAGGAGTCGTCTTGTAGACGACCGTTCAGACCTCAGAACAACTCATGACTTCAGGAGCTGAAAATAAGGGTGCCACAGAGCCACGGCTGAGACCTTCTAAGGAGATGGCATCATCTGTTGGTGCTGGCATCTTATTTGTTCAGAGGAGAGCTCTTGCAGAGCTGGTAGTGATCCTATTGTTATTAACTCCCTGGGGGCGGTTGTGGTATGGGGCTGGGAAGGGGGGGTGAGGAGGATGGTCTGGAAAGAGCAAAATTGTGCTGGAAATTGGAAACCATTGCTGCAGCCAGGGTGAAGCAGCACTGATGAAGTGACTGTGATAGGGACAACCGGCAAACTGAAATCAGCAAGTCCCCTCTTTCTCCCTCCAGGGCCTGTACTGAAAAAGCCTAAGAGGACTCTATCCACATGACAAAGAATTATAGACTATAGAGTCCCCACCCCAGCGTCAAAAAGTGGAGTGTAAAAGTATGGATTTAAAGCTGAGTCAAATAGCTTCATAACCAGCATGACTAGGACACATAATTTCAAACTCTGATTAGGACTTCTAACCCTGAGAAATGTCCTTTATGGCTCAGTGTGTGAAAGAGATAAAGCAACATTGGGCTTTATAGCTGCAGAGAGAGTCAGCTAAAGTAGTGATAATTAAGCACAAAATAAACTAATATAATAATGGACTTTACCGTGAGCTACTGTATAAGCCCATCTTTAAAACCTGCTCTCCCTAAAAGGGATGGGGCAGAGGCAAACAGTAAAACCTGAGGAGTGATAGTGATATACTAAGGATGGCCACATATTGCTGACTACTCCATCCATAGCTAGACTGTTCCCCTCCCTAGAATCTGGGCTGGCCTTAATGATTTGACCAACCAAATGCATCAGCAGTGACATTCTCGGACATTTGAAGCAAGGACATAAGACTCTTTCTAGTTTCCACCCAGGCCTCACTGTCTCAGGGATCTCTGAGCCATCATGTAAGAAGTCTGACTACAACACTGGAGAGGCTTCTTGGAGGTCCTCTGCCGAGGCACGAAACATCTCGCATCCTCCTGACCAGCCCCTTGGCCCGCTGAAAGACACTCGGTGACATCTATTGACAGCACGTGGAATGCCTGAATTCATGACCCACAACCTGATGAGACAGAATAAAATGATCATTGTTTTAAGCTAGTAGAATAAAATGATCATTGTTTTAAATTTTAAGCTAGTAAATTTGGGGATAGTTTGTTATGCAGCAATAGATGGTGGGACAGATATACATAAGATTGGAGATATGCAGAATTTCTGTGAGAGTTTTTTGAGGGAACATATGCAGTATAGAGTGCTAGGTTTCCAGTTTACTGCAAACAGCTTTTTCCACATTATTCTTAAAAGGAGAGCAGACACTAAAATGGGAGGAAATGATAGAAAGCAAGTGGCATACAGTAAATAAAAGAAACCCAAAGAAAAAATAACATAAAAGTACTGTCAGGGGAAAGTGGGCTCAGAATCAAGAGAGAAATGTGAGGCACTAAAATGGCAGAAAGAATAGGAAAAACAATGTAAAAACTGAAAGTAATTGTCTAATTTTTTAAGATACAGAATGAAAGGCTTCTGATTTATTGTAGGATAAAAACATTTGTGGAAGACCAATATTTCTGGAAGAAACAACTTCAAAATTGGGATAATGATTTTTTTTTTAATCTATGTTGTGGCATCAGAAATTGGAGCCAACAAGGACTAGAGGGGCAGAGATCACAAGGTGGGGATGACTTACGAGAAGCAGCTGATGATCTACAGCTTTTTACCTGGAAACAACTGGTGATACAGAAACTGCAGGATGAGAGATTTAATATAAGCCTAAAAGGTCTAAGTGGAGGAGGGATTTTTTTTTTTTTTTCCAGTCTTACAGTTCAAGGAAGATAGATTAAAACATAGGATCTTTCCATAGTGACTCCTCTTGCTGGTTTGAAGAAGTAAGCCACCATGTGGCAAGGAACTGTAATGGAATAGTACTCAACCATAAAAAGAATGAGATTTTGCAACAACATGGATGAACTTGGAGGGTATTTTGCTTAGTGAAAAAAAATTCAGACAGATAAAGACAAATACTGCATGTTTTCACTTGTATATGGAACCTAAAAATAAAGCAAATGAATTAATATTACAAAATCAAAATAGACTGATATATACAGAGAACAAACTAGTGGTTACCAGTGAGGAGAGGGGGAGAGAGAGGGGGAGGATAGGAGAAGGGGATTAAGAGATACGTAATACTAGGTATAAAATAAATAAGATACAAGAATGTAATAAACAGCACAGGACATATATCCAATATTTTATAATAACCATATATGGAGTATAATCTATAAAAATATTCAATCACTATGTTGTACACCTAAACTAATATAACTTTATAAATCAACTATACTTCAATAGAAAAAGTAAAACTAAATTAAAGTAAATCAATCAGTAGATAAAAAGGAGGAGGTCAGAGCCTAGAATTAGGAATAAGCCTCGCAAAAGCCACATAAACTTGGAGGAGTACCCCAGGCTATAGAAGGGAACTGAGCCAACACCTTGACTGAAGCCTTGTCAGACCCGAAGCAGTAGGAAGACAACTGCTCAAAATAAACAAACAAATAATACCAAAAAATAAAAGAAAAAATGCAACTCCCTTTTTATTGACCAGGACTTTCAAGGAATTTTTATTCTAAACTGCAACCCCGGGAATGTAGCTTAAAGATTAGAATAAAAAGAGTGATATACAGTGAATCATAAATGCACTCATTTGATCCTCATCTCACCTTAAATTGACAATTTCTTAAACTTTCAGGATAGAAAAGAAAATATTCACAATTGGCTTGGGATCTACTGATTAATATATTTACCTAACGATACTAGTATACCAAGGAGAATATGTATTACCACGTCTTCATATGTAATTCTTCAAATATAATCACTCTGCATTCACATAAAACATTCTATTTATATTAATGCCATCTTTTAAAAATGACTGTGTTTATTCTTCATGCTTATACTATTTCTGATGGTTGCTAATTTCCTCAAATACTGTTTTCATTACAACATGAAAAAATATGTAGTTACTAGCAGAAGTGATTTTACTAGGATTTTAAATATGTTCTGAAGTGACAAGACTATTTAAATGAATAAAGAAAGCAGATGAATTAAAAGCTTTGGTAGTTTATACCATCAACTGATTTCAGTATCAAAATTTAACACAGAAGAATGGATAATATAAGATTATACCTGTTGGTGTTTTCTATCTAATGTCAATCCTGAAATATATTTTTCATCATGAAATATTTCAAGCTTTTCAACCAACATATTCAGATGATTACCCCTTAGATAACTGTTACCACTTTACCACAGTAAGGTTATCACCTTCCATGTTGATCAAATCCAGAAAGAAAAATGAGAAAATGCTGGAAGAATAATTAGAAAGAGAAATATTCTCTTGCTTTTCTCTTTGATAGTTGCCTGAGATATGCTGAGGAGCATGTTGTCAGCTGCCAGTGATTGGAATTTGGGGAGTACTTTAGAGTCAGCGATGATCATCTCAGCAATAATTTCCAATTTTCATCATTTACACGTTTATTTCTATATTCAGAAACAGCAATTTTTGAAGGAAAATATATTTCTATGGAGTTAATATCATGGAAAATGTCAAAGTTAGCCAAACTAATAAATTTCTGTATATGGACTAAATCTAATTTTCCCTAATTTCTTTTTACACGACTGTAGTATATAAGTTAATTACATTATGAGAATGGTCAGGGAAAAGAATATGGGGTTGAGGAAAAAACAAAAACAAGAGAGGGCATTCCCTAGGAACACCTAGGTAATATCATTTGAGGGATAACCAACTTTTCTAGAAGATTAAACTACTTAGCTGGGATAACAGTGACACACTGTAAGCCAGAAATTAAAAGCAAGGGAAATGGCTAGTCATCAGAGTGGTCATAACATAAGTGGGAATTCTGAGCAGACTAGTACAGAGCAAAGTTTGGGTCATGGTCATGAGTCAAGAATTTAGTTTGTCAACTGTCAAAATGGTTGGAGTTGAAGTAGTTACTTACTAGCACCAAAGCAAACTTAAAAACTTTTGGATGTCTTTTTTTTTTTTCAACTTCAATAACATAACACATATTTTTCTGGTATTCCATTAGAGAAGTCTGTAGGAAATCAATCTGATTATTGTATTGAGGCTCATTTAACTTAGCAAGAAAGTCATTATTTAAGAAGTTGAGTGAAGCCCAAAGTGCACTTCTCTGGGACCCCTTAATCAAACTATGACACAGAACAAAATGCGACCCAAACAAAATCTGGCACCTCATGCACTCCACACATTTTTAACATGGTAATGAAATACTTAACAGCACTCATTTTATGCCACTTCAACAATTACTACCTGGATGATATTGTTCAGTATAGGTCAGATTGAGTCTAAGCTGTTGCATGGTCATTTTTGTTGTGAATGCCTGTTTGAATTAATTGGCAAGATATTAACATTTTGAAGACCAAATTTTTTTTTCATAATCAGTCTTTGCAGTATTATTGAAAAACATTCAATTCTGTAGAGGACTAAAACAAAAAGTGGTATTATACTCCTAAAAATGCTAATTATACATATTAGATGATCTAATAGCTTGTGATATGTAGGCAGAATTCATAAGATATATGAAATACAGAGAATAAATCAGAAACTTATGATTTACTCATTAAAGATAGAAACTATGGAATATATGGTTAAAAGGATAGAGCAAACAAGAATGTTACCTACAGATAGGGTTGGAAAGACCTCATCTTAAGGTATACATTTTATTAATTCCAGATTAGTAGCTATATCATCCCTAAATTGCACCTCCCTCTACTGGTGACAACTGGTATGATCTCATTCTGGTCCCATGTGTTATTCCCCAGAAACAGATAAAAAGCGTGACTATCATCAAGTTATCTGGGGAGATACAACTGTGGCAAGGGATAGTTGGCCCTGAGTCACTCTGATGGAGTGAGTATGTGTCTGCTCTGTGTGTCTTCTGTCTGCTTCATCCATAACTCTGGTCTTGTACACATATGATCAGAAGGGAAATCTGATGTGGCAGAGAGAGAGAGAGAGAGAGAGAGAGAGAGAATATATAAGAAGATTGGTTAACACAGGATTAAGTTAGAGTGTTCTTTCTATCCCCTTTCACCCTGTCCTACGTTTTAGCCAACCACTTATCTTCCCTTTTGTTCCTTGCTGTATTTTATGTAATGTAATAAGCCATGTGATCTCTGCATCTTAATTTGGTCTTGACCCCATCTCTGGAATAATGTGCTTGGTAATGTACTTGGAGGCTACCGCAACATCAAGTAACTTTTTGAATGACATTTCAGTTGTCCACCAGAGTAAAAGGAGCTCTAAAAGGAATGTCATTTTCATCTTCTAGACTTTTGAAACAACCTCCTTCAAATATTCAATATCTATTTACCAAGGAAAATTGAAAATGAAATTGCCATTTGGATAGTAAACCTTTATAGGTAGACTTATATATTTATGGCTGATTGGACAGCTTTTCTTAAAATGCCACAGGACATAAGAATTGTCACTTGTAGAAATATTTCGGAAAACTATTATTAGTATATTCTGCAAGGTCATGGTGGGTAGCACTGTATAATTTTTTTATTGGAATAATACTGCCTTTCTGAATATTGAACATAATGCATGTCAGTCACCATGGCATATTATAATTAGGCACATTTATTTTTTTAAAAAGTTGATATAGAGCATGTTTCTACTGTGACAATATTTTATAAAACATAGACATTTGATGGGAAAAAGTTATTTTTATATTTTGCATGAATCCAGCCTTATCTTTCATCATAATCAAGATTTAAGCAAAGAAAACCAAAATACTGCATACTATTTTTTGATATGAATATAGGTTTATACAATTTGTTCTAACTTTTCTTAACAATACTAAAATTCATGTTAACCTTCAAAACTGGATATAAAAATGACCCTTGACTTCATTATAAAATTATGATTGATTGAGCTCATGAGCTACAAAAAGAAAAATGTAATATATTACATAGTGTTTGGAGAAATCTGGGTTGATTTTTAAGTTGTAATTAAAGAAAGGAGCTGCATTACTTGAGTCAACCGAGAACTTCAGAATGGCATGTGAGAAAATCTAAAGACGTTTAATATATTTCCATTATAATAAAATGGAATAAAAATTAGTCATATCATATGTGAACTCTGCTTAATGATTTCCCATAGGTGAAATCCATTTCTTTTAACACAGTAAATGTCAAACTAAATGTACATTTGTATGTATGTGTGTATTCATATGTGCACACATGTGGTGTGCTACTCTGCTTAATGTAGAGACAAATGACTTACCCAAATGTCCCCTTTAATTCTGGTATTTTTACAAATACTCCCTACATTACTTCTGCTTAATATGTCAAAGAGATGCTCGATACTGTCCATAATGTGTCCTTGAAAATTATAAAATCCTGTGCAAAATTGCTAGATTTATTAAGAGATGCTTTTGGTAAGACATGTAGAGCCCTCAGACAGCGTATTTTCAGAGTTGGGCTGAGCTGCTTACTCCTAAAGTTACACTCACATGAGGAATTCTCAAAATATCGGGAGCAATTTTTGTTAAATTGTAATTCCCTGTAACCTCACGATGTGAAGAGATAAATTTGAGCCGTTATGGATATAGAGCTGACCACCAAAGCCCCGGTCTTGGGGAAAGGACAGGCTGAGGGATGTGGGACCAGCTTTATTTCCTCAGTGGATGTTGTAGTGTGCTTGGGGATGAATCACCGCTTCCTTCCACTTCTCCTCTCCCTCACGAAAGTCAGGTCTGAAGCACAACAGGTGAGACTAGATCTTTTCATCTGTCCACTGCTATGGGGAGTGGGGGGGAGCACAGTCTATGAGGAGGAGCTATCTTCAAGCTATCTTACATTCAGTGTACGAACTTTGTACCTAAACAGGCCTGAGTCCAAAATGACAGCTTTAAATAACCAGTTGTTCTAGTTCATAAGACAGTTAATTCTCAGTAAGAGACCCTCTCAAAGGTGCTGAGCGATAAACCAGTCACAATATCTGCTACCCCGGAATTAACTCTCATTCTTAATCCCAGATGATTAGATCACCTCCAGAGATGACGGATTTAAACACTTAAAAACAAAACAACAAGAACCAGAAGGAAAAAATAAACAAACAAACAATAAAAGGTGTGGTTATGTTCTTTATCCAGAATAATGTGTGCTTATTCTAATTTAGTATTATTTAATAAATAAGATGAAATACTTGGAAAAGTTTACAATCAACCACCCGTTTCCCCAACTCCCCCCCCCAAAAATAAAAAGAAAAATCCAAAATGGGGAGACCTGATAGAAAGAGCTATACCAGACTGAGGGAAGGGAGAACATAATCGGGGAAAAATTTACCCTTCTTCTAAAATACTTTGGATTATTGTCCTTATATGTGTATTAAAAGGGAAATGAAGAAGGTAATTCTACCCAGAAAAGAAAGATATGCTTCAGGTATATAAACTAGAAATCACTGTTAATTTATCTCACTAACCAGAAGAAAGTATGCACAAACACACAAATTCACTTTTTTTAAACTTCTAATGGATTGCTATGTTATTAAATTTATAGGTAAGTCATTGGTTATTTTTAAGTTATTATGCATATTCCTATAGAGTTTATCAGGAGAACTGTACTTTATGTTAGCTCATATATAGCATTGTTTAAAAACATTATTATAGTCTTAGGAGATAAGTTAATATATAATTTTTGATAAAAATGTTCTCAACAAAGACAGCAATGGAAATTCAGATGCATTATGGCAGGGGTGCATCCTCATTTAGTGAGGAAAACTTTGAGGTTATTTACCTTATTTCTGAAGTTGCCTAATTTTTAACACAAC
Source organism: Orcinus orca (assembly GCF_937001465.1). Lineage (NCBI taxonomy): Eukaryota > Metazoa > Chordata > Mammalia > Artiodactyla > Delphinidae > Orcinus > Orcinus orca. The sequence goes on along the minus strand of NC_064570.1, from coordinate 54,976,949 downwards.
TTTTAGGTATTCATTGTTAAAAAGTTTATAAATTATGAATACAAATTCTGTAAAAAGGTGAACTTTCATTTAAAATTAGAAAATGTTATGACAAATTATTTTTTTAGAAATATACAACCATAGCAACACACATAGAAAGGACTTATGTAAGAGTGTCACCCTAAAGCTTAAGTATTTGACGGTCAATCTGTAGGTGACAGCCAGCAAGGTTAATAACAATCTCAGTCCTACAACCGCAAGAAACCGCATTCCACCAGTGCCCTGAATGAATGAGGAAACTGATTTCCCGAGTCTCCAGAAAGAAATGCAGCACTGATTAAACCCTAATTTTAGCTCAGTGAAATTGGTATAGGACTTCTGACTTACAGCATTGTTATATAATAATTTGTGTCATCTTAAGCTGTTGAATATATGGTAATTTGTTATGACAGCAAGAAAACAAAATTAAATGCCCAGGAAATTATATATGACAAATTAAAATTTGATTTGTGATCAATATTTTTAATAATGTTGTTAAATTAAAACACTAAAGAATAAAACTACAACTTAACAAAATTAAAATATCTATTAACACACTCATAAAATATGCATCAGAATTTCAATTTTTTTCAATAGAATATTTACACTATACATTGTATATATGGTGTATAAACCATTTTGTTCTCTTTGACATAAAACACATTTTTGTCATAGTTTTTGGAAAGAAAGCTTCCTTTTACATTTTTAAATGTGTTTTACTCTTGTGTAAAACAACCTTAACCCATAATACAGAACCTTGAAATGGAGAGTTTATTTAAGAAGACTTTTGGGTGGATTATGCCACATTGTTGCTCAAGGTACTGTATCAGTGTAGAGTACTAGGAGTCCTAAAAATAGTTTCATCCTTAAATTTTTTTAAAAAAGGTAATAAAGTAAAGGCAAGTAAAATGTTAAATTTCATTTTTTTCCTTAGACAAAGGAGGAAGGAGAGAGGTAGGTAGTTTCTAACATGTTTTGAGCCCTAATATATTTCAGCCCTTTTAGTGAGCTGTTAAAATGCCACCTAATTCGTCACAGTATGTTCAGGTATGCATTTTATAGAGAAAACAGATTCAGAATGCTCACATAACTTGCCAAGGTCGCAGACCTCATACTTGATGGGAATGAAGCAGTGGAAGCAATCCAGGTTGGTTTAACTTGCTAACCTATGCTCAGTCTCCCTGCTAAGATGATTGATTTCTGAGAAAATATGTAGAAAATTGAATAAAATATCAATGCAAGAAATTCTCAGTTGCTCAAAGAAATAGAGAAAGAACAAGTCAGGATAACTGAACTTCATATTTATTCCCTAAATTTAATTTTCTACTAATAACTTCTGGTCTTCCAGACTTCTGGTCTTATTCAAGGCACAGAAGGAATTTGGTTTAATCTTCTTCCCTAGCCCCTTACCACAGAGATGGAGGTGTTAATGAGCAGTGAAATGGCCTAAAGGCAGACATCAGGAAGCAGGAGGGAAAGAAGCAGGGGGCCTGGATAATCTAACCAAAAAATCACTCCTTTAAATATTCAAAATACCATAGTTTTTGACACTATCTGTATCTTATTGCCTGAGCTAAAAAAAGAAATTGAAGTACGATTTATAGTTTTAAGCCTCATCAACTAGGAAGTCAAGTTAGACTTTCATTAATCACTCAGGCAAGAATAAAGATGTATCCACAGTTCTCTGCAGGCTTTTAGAGTCAAAAGCAGTCACTGCAAGCATCTGCAGCATTCCACTTCCTTCCTTTCTCCCTTCCATCTTCCTTCCCTCTCTCCCTCTCCCTTTCTCAGAGTGCACATGTGATGGAAGAGCCCTGAAACTTGAATCCTCCTCCTTCCCCCTATCCCTCCATCCTCCCCTCACTTCATTCCATTTTTGTGCTTTCTTGTTCTCTTTATTCATTTTTTCTTTTTAATCCTGGCCCTCAGTTAAGAAACATTCATCTGTTTTTATGTGTCTTAAATCATCTGAATATCATAATCTAAAGTGTTCTTCTTTCCTTGTTATTATGAAATTGACATTTCTACCCTTCATAACTATTACCATTCATCCTCCCAATCTCCCCTCAACCTTGTTTAGCTAAATAGTAACAAGTAGTTTGGGGTAATGTTAGTCTAAATCTTTGCTATAATTTATTGATGTGATTGTAACACACACTCATGCACATTTATAATTTTTTGTCATCCCTAGTCCTTTTTGCAAAGAGCAATACAGAACAAAAGCTTTTCCACTCTGTGTATTTTAAAAAGCTGTTCTTGGTTGCTAGCTTCAGTTACTGTAGTCAGGACCTTGGGCCATGTGTGATTGCCTTTCTCTCACAGTATGCTCTAATCTATCCTTCTGCTACATTTATTAGTTTTTCTAGATCTTGAATCAAACTATTAAATAACAATATGCTATATTATGAATGTTATTTAACTGGAAAGAAAATAGATACATGTCAAATAAAGACATTTCATTTTTACATTGAAAAATACTTCCTTGGGTCAATTTACTAGGTGATTTAAATGATCAATTTCACTCTATTAACATTAGTTTTCTTATATTTTTGCTCTGTGGAAGGTATCATCGAAATTGCAGTAACAAATCTATTATGCTATGATGACAAATGATAGGAGGCATTGCAGTTGATCATCATATGAGGGGGTCTGTCATGTGAAAAATTACACTGATGCAATGGTAGCCTCCACATCTGCTCCCAACCAGGCTATCCCAGAGGTCATGGAACAGAAAAGGCTCACTGAGCAAATTAAGATGCATTAATCACAAGGTTTACTGAATGAACTTAAAAGTTGTAGCAAAAATCTAAAGGAGAGAGGAGAAAGGATAAGGTAACACACTGAGAACAGGTTGCACATGTGGTAGAAGTGGCGTCCTACCCAGGTCCTTGTTTCACCAGCCATATTCATGTATCCTGTCTCTCTCTCATACTTCAGCAGTATCCTCTGATGGTGAGTTGAAAAAAAAAGGGTTTAGCAGATAGAAAGTGCCTGGAGCCAATACACACTTTCTATATGAGTCAGACACGGTGGCAAAAAATATCTGCTGATCAGTTATGGATTTTGTCATGTTAGGGCAATTGGGGCAGAAATGATACGGCCAGAATGGGGGTTTGCAAATGGACAACATAAGTATTGAGTGTCTTATGTGACTAATGTGTTTTCCTGTGTCATTATCAACCTGTTCTCCATGCGTCCCATTAAGTGTATCACGAACGTTTCCTACTTCTTAGTCCTTTATCCTTTTCTACCTATGTTCAGGACACATTTACTCTACTTACATAATTATATACATATATACTCTACTTACATTATTTATGTCCAGCACATCTCTCAAACTTCTTGCTTCTATACTTAGCTTTATCTATCATCCTAGTGTATTTATGTTTCTTATTTTTTTATAGCAGAATAGAATATTCTTAAATAATACTATAGGTGCATATACAGAGCATACATTTTGAGGAATAGTATAAAGCTGGATGAAGACTAACATATATTTGTAGAAATCTCAGGAATATCTGATGAGTGAGGAAATCTTACCAAAAACACACGGAGAATTAAAGAAAAAATTTAAATATATATATATATTTATATGCAAGTATGCCAGTTTACTAACTTAAGACCCAATGTTATTTAAGGCAAGTTTTTTCAGATAAACTAATATTGAGATTTAATAGAGTTACTCACAAATGTGTGTTTTTAAGCTCATCCTCTATCTAAATCTTTTTAAAATACTTTAGAAAGCAAAGAGCCATGTATGTCCTCTATTTGTGGTCCTCTTGTCTGTCAGGTGGGTTTACCATATAAAGTTTACCACCGGTCAGTCTGCTATGTTGTGAAAGCTTCCTCCACACCTTTAATTCCAGGTATTTTTCTGCCCTTTCTGTACTACATATTTAGACAGGTTTGGCCTCAGGTACTGTCCACTCGCACCCACTCCTAACAGCACTATTGCCATCCAATTGAAGAAGAGAAAAATCCTCTACTCTTGTTTATTAGCAATATTACGGTGGTCACAAAGCAGACTATGATCGTTTTTTCAGTATCTTCCATATATCTCATTACTTTTATTGTTATTCTGTTGTTGTTTTACCATTGCATCATTACCATATAACGATATTATCAACCCAACCCTACTCTGATGTTTGTGCTTATCTGAATAGCTCATACACCAAATATTCTCAACTGGAATATCTAATAATTATATGAGTTTATATAAGATGCAAAGAAGTGTTGGTCAAACGTAGAAGGGAGCACAGGTTTGGAATACATGTATCCAGGGTTCTCTCTTCAGTTTTTGATAAGCTGTATCAATACAGATAGTGGAGGCAACCTTTTGGGACTGAGCTTAGGGTGTAGCATTTTCCTTTATAACAGAAAGCAAGAGTAGAAATTTTATGGGATTGAAATCATTGTGAATAAACCAGAAAATCTCCTGATATTCTGTGTATATATGTTATAATATTTTGAACCTCTGAAACTTTAAGGCTAGTTCTATAATCTGTTCTTTATCAATTGGCCCTTTTTCAGTTTTTATGCATTATCATTTCCCTTTACTTTCTTAATGCGTTCACATGATTGGAGATTCTGTTGATTTACGTATTCAAGAAGTATTTAATTATGCATCTACTATGTGCCAGTCACAATTTTAGAGCTTGGGTATATAGAAAGGAATAAACACAAAGTACTTACCTGCACAGATCTTATATTCTAGTGGGAGGTACTGATTGATTGATTGATTAATAGATAAATGGAGAGAGAGAGGGAGAAAGAGAGAGATGTCTTTGGAGGTCACATCTGAGAAGACCTTGAGTGAAGTGAAAGAATAAACTTCAGGGTGGAGGAGTATTCTCCTTTGCAAAGACCCTGAGATGAGTGCCTGCATTGCCAATCAAGAAACATAAAGGTGGCCAGTGTGGCTGGAAAGCAGTGAAAAAATGTCAAGACCATATGAGAGTAGTCGGAGAGTAAGCCTTGGGCGAGATGGCAAAGCTTGCCAGGGCAACTTACAGATCATGGCAAGGTCTTTGGTGACATTCTGAGTATAAAGGCAATCCAGTGGAAGCCAAGAGGAGGGCAGTGGCACGATTTGAATTATAGTTCTGAAGGCTTAGTCTAGCCTGTTGTGTGGAGAATAGCCTCTGATGGAGCAAGAGTAGACCACTAATGATGCAATCACAGAAGTTCAGTAATTGAGGGATAGCTATTCCTTGGAAGTAAGACATATATAGGGGTAGAGGTGATGAGAATGAGTCAAAGTTTGAGTGCATTTTGAAAGAGGAGTCAGCAAACCTTTCTACTTTTTGGATGTAGGCTTAATATAAAGAGAGAAAACACAAGGTTTACTGACAGTGAGTAAGGTTAAGTGTTAGAATGAAACATGGACTTTGTACTGTATGCATTAGCGACTTTGACAAGAGCAGAGTTAATGGGTTGATGAGGATGATAGCCCTAGTGGAATAAGATCAAGAGAGAACGGGATAAAAGGAAAAAAAAAATAACTAAATAGATACTGAAGTATCTTAGGGCCCCTCAAATACCATTTTCTTTCCCACTTGGATTCTGAACAAGTTGAGAAATAAAACAAGGGTTATAGCAGATATAGAACCAAAACAGCATCTTTATTAATTCTAAAAGCTAAAGTGAACCATGTTATATCTGTTGGCCAGATAAGTTTCCTAGCTGAATCTCAGAATCATGCACAGACTCAGTCCTAGGTTGTCCTAGAAGGCCTTCTCCTGAAGGACCAGTGGAATGCAAGCATCTTGCAGACTGCTCATCTCCAAGAAGAAGAAAAAGGTAATTATGCTGAGTGTATTTACCAAATAAAATCATTTAGAACAGAGTAAAAATAGCAATAGAGTAAAAAAGGAAGAGAGAATCCAGAAATTACAGTAAGTAAAATATAGCAGAGGGAGGAACACTCCCAAACTCATTCTACAAGGCCACCATCACCATGATACCAAAACAAGACAAAGACGTCACAAAAAAAGAAAACTGCAGGGCAATATCACTGATGAACATAGATGCAAAAATCCTCAACAAAATACTAGCAAACAGAACCCAACAGAACATTAAAAGGATCATACACCATGATCAAGTGGGGTTTATCTCAGGAATGCAAGGATTCTTCCATATACACAAATCAATCAATGTGATACACCATATTAACAAACTGAAGGATAAAAACCATATAATCATCTCAATAGATGCAGAAAAAGCATTTGACAAAATTCGACACCCATTTATGATAAAAATTGTCCAGAAAGAGGGTATAGAGGGAACCTACCTCAACATAATAAAGGTCATATATGACAAACCCACAGCTACCATCGTTCTCGATGGTGAAAACCTGAAACCATTTCCACTAAGATCAGGAACAAGACAATATTGCCCACTCTCTCTGCTATTACTCAAAATAGTTTTGGAAGTTTTAACCACAGCAATCAGAGAAGAAAAGAAAATAAAAGGAATCCAAATTGGAAAAGAAGTAAAACTGTTACTGTTTGCAGATGACATGATACTGTACATAGAGAATCCTAAAGATGCTATCAGAAAACTACTAGAGCTAATCAATGAATTTGGTAAAGTAGCAGGATACAAAATTAATGCACAGAAATCATTTGCATTCCTATACACTAACGACGAAAAATCTGAAAGAGAAATTAAGGAAACACTCCCATTTACCATTGCAACAAAAAGAATAAAATACCTAGGAATAAACCTACCTAAGGAGACAAAAGACCTTATGCAGAAAACTATAAGACACTGATGAAAGAAATTAAAGACGATAAAAACAGATGGAGAGATATACCATGTTCTTGGATTGGGAGAATCAACATTGTGAAAATGACTCTACTACCCAAAGCAATCTACAGATTCGATGGAATCCCTATCAAACTACCAATGGCATTTTGCACAGAACTAGAACAAAAAATTTTACAATTTCTATGGACATACAGAAGACCCCAAATACCCAAAGCAATCTTGAGAAAAAAAAATGGAGCTGGAGGAATCAGGCTCCCTGACTTCAGACTATACTACAAAGCTACAGTAATCAAGACAGTATGGTACTGGCACAAAAACAGAAATATAGTTCAATGGAACAGGATAGAAAGGCCAGAGGTAAACCACACACATATGGTCACCTTATCTTTGATAAAGGAAGCAAGAATATACAATGGAGAAAACACAGCCTCTTTAATAAGTGTTTCTGGGAAAACTGAACAGCTACATGTAAAAGAATGAAATTAGAACACTCCCTAACACCATACACAAAAATAAACTTAAAATGGATTAATGACCTAAGCGTAAGGCCAGACACTCTAAAACTCTTAGAGGAAAGCATAGGCAGAACACTCTATGACCTAAATCACAGCAAGATTCTTTTTGACCCACGTCCTTGAGTAATGGAAATAAAAACAAAAGGGACCTAATGAAACTTAAAAACTTTTGCACATAAAGGAAACCATAAACGAGATGAAAAGTTAACCGTCAGAATGGGAGAAAACATTTGCAAACAAAACAACTGACAAAGGATTAATCTCCAAAATATCCAAGCAGCTCATGTAGCTCAATATCCAAAAAACAAACAACCCAATCCAAAAATGGGCAGAAGACCTAGGTAGACATTTCTCCAAAGAAGATATACAGATTGCCAACAAACACATGAAGGGATGCTCAACATCACTAATCATTAGAAAAATGCAAATCAAAACCACAGTGAGGTATCACCTCACACCGGTCAGAATGGCCATCATCAAAAAATCTGCAAACAATAAATGCTGAAGAGGGTGTGGATAAAAGGGAACCCTCTTGCACTGTTGGTGGGAACGTAAATTGATACAGCCACTATGGAGAACAGTATGGAGGGTCCTTAAAAAAGTAAAAATAGTACTACCATATGACCCCCCAATCCCACTACTGGGTATATACTGTGAGAAATCCATAATTCAAAAAGAATCATGTACCACAATGTTCACTGCAGCACTATTTACTATAGGTAGGACATGGAAGCAACCTAATTGTCCATCGACAGATGAATGGATAAAGGAGATGTGGCAAACATATACAGGAATATTAGCCAGCAATAAAAAGAAATGAAATTGAGTTATTTGTAGTGAGGTGGATGGAACTAGAGTCTGTCATACAGAGTGAAGTAAGTCAGAAAGAGAAAAACAAATACCGTATACTAACACATATATATGGAATCTAAAAAAAAAAAATAATAATGGTTCTGAAGAACCTGGGGCAAGACAGGATTAAAGGTGCAGATGTAGAGAATGGACTTGATGACACAGGGAGGGGTAAGGGTAGGCTGGGACGAAGTGAGAGAGTGTCATGGATATATATACACTACCAAATGTAAAATAGATAGCTAGTGGGAAGCAGCCGCATAGCACAGGGAGATCAGCTCGGTGCTTTGTGACCACCTAGAGGGGTGAGATAGGGAGGGTGGGAGGGAGGCTCAAGAGAGAGGGGATTTGGGGATTATGTATACATACAGCTGATTCAGTTTGTTATACAGCAGAGACTAACACAACATTGTAAAGGAATTATACTCCAATAAAGATGTTAAAAAAAATGAATTGGTTTACTGTAAATCAGTAGTGAATATTTGGAAATTAAAAACACAGTACCATTTACATTAGCACCAAAAATTAAAATATTTAGGTATAAATATAGCAAATGAAATATATGTACAAGACCTATATAAGGAGAAATATAAAACTGATGAAAGGAACTGAAGACCTAAATAAATGAAGAGATACTCCTCATTCATGGAGAGCATTCCATGCATGTATTGAGGAAGACTCAATTTTTCCAAGATGTCAGTTCTTCCCAACTTGACCTATAATTCAACATAGTCTCAAGGAAAATCCCAGCAAGGTATTTGGTGATATCACCAATCTGATTCCAGAATTTACACAGAAAGGCAAAAGATCCAGTACAACACTGAAGAAAAAAACAAAGTCAGAAGACTGACACAACCTGTCTTCAAGAGTTACTATAAATCTACAGTCATAAATACTGTGATATTGGCAGAAAAATAGATGGAATAATGAAAGAAAAACAGAATAGAGAGCCCAGACATAGACCCATGCAAATATAGTCAGCTGATTTTTGACAAAGTAACAAAGACAACTGAATGGAGAAAGAATATTCCTTTCAACTATCCAGTTGAGCATTTGAATTCACTCATGCAAAAATAAAAAAAAAAAAGAATTCTAGACATAGGTAGAAATTAAAATCTATAAAATGTTTTTGAGAACTTTGGGTCCATGAAATCTACTAACTGCCTCTCCACTATGTTAAAGTCACTAAATGATAAAATGCTACTATTTAAATAGTTTTGTGTAATTTTAATTAAAAAAAAAAGCAGAAGATGGGTAACTCTTGGACCTACAAATCACCCATTTATGGTAAAAAGTTTTCAAGATTGTCAAATGATTATCTTCCCCACATTCTCTGGATAAGAATTTCATAGTAAAAAATAGATTATTTCTTCTCTTTTCTAACTTTACTCTTTTGGTGAAAAATGATTTCACATAAGAATGTAGAATATTGTTTGAGGTCACATATAAAATTTGAGTCCATTTTGTTAAATCAGGATCCATTTACTCAAGATTACCCTGTCTTTAGATTAGGGAATATTACCATCTTGTCCTACTTTACCTTATAAAACCAAGACACAGAGTAAAATGAGTATAGTTTCTTTTCTCTACAGATATCATGTAATGAAATAAGAAAATATATGGCATTGGCAAAAGCAGCTCAATTACAGAGCATTTTTCAATTGGAAAACTGCAGGACATTTACCTTATTACTTAATAGTAGAGTACTCTACAGCCGCCCTAAAAATAAATGATTGGCATATTATAGAGATTAATGCTGCCCAACTATAAAGATAAAAGTCAGATTTTTGGTGACTTTGCATCTCACCTATTAATTGATTCAACATTTGGACTGTTTTATGTACCAGGAAATCTTCTGGGCCTGGGTTAAGAAGATAAATAAGATTTCTTTGCCACAGGCACTTGATAGTGTTACAGTTAAAAGAAAAGAATCAAACATAATTAAAATAATTCATATCATATACAACATGTTACCAATTTCCAATAATGCCTGAGTAACAATGGGACCATCATCTCTCCTATACACATGACATGAACAAAAGAGAATATTATTCCACAAAATTTGAAAACCTTTCAAATATCTGGGAGCATAAAAGAAAATGTATTCAGTGTGGCTGGAACACTAAGTTTAGAAGGGATGACAGCAATTGGTAACTTGAGGCCAGATTATAAAAGTATTTAATTTATATCTGGCTACCACTGAGTCATTTCTGTAAGACTCAGGGATCCCAATAAATGAACCATAAAAGAATAATGGCTGTTTACATATAGCCTCTGGAAATTCAATAAGCTGTAAATTTGGCCCTGTATCCAGATTTTGTTATCCGTAAGGGCTCCTGGATCCAATCTCCTGAAGATACTGAGGGACAACTCTATTTACAAAGAGTTTGAAGAAGATTCTAAAATATTACCTATATGGCTAATGACATGAGTGATATTTTTATATCAAAATAACACTAAAGTTCAAAAGAATCATATGTAAATGCTATGTGTGCATTAAAATTATTTTATTTTAATATTTTGAAACTTTTTGTTTGCTCATTTGTTTTTAGTAACTATCTCCATAATTTCTTAAGCCTGATTATCCACCATTCTTTTTTTTTTTTTTTTTTTTTTGCGGTATGTGGGCCTCTCACTGCTGTGGCCTCTCCCGTTGCGGAGCACAGGCTCCGGACGCGCAGGCTCAGTGGCCATGGCTCACAGGCCCAGCCGCTCCGCGGCATGTGGGATCTTCCCAGACCGGGGCATGAACCTGTGTCCCCTGCATCAGCAGGCAGACTCTCAACCACTGTGCCACCAGGAAAGCCCTATCCACCATTCTTGAATGTCATGGTCTGCTGCCTCCTCATAAAAATGAAGTACATACTCTAATACTTAAGATATTCAAAAAAGGATGCTGCAGTTTTTACAGCTAATTTTATCCAAAAGGGGGTGGTAGTGGTAAAAGGATTATCATTGTAAAAAAGTTTAAGATCCCTCCTATTCCTATTTCAAAAGTTAGAGAACCTGTTACATGTTTATTGACTAATATATGTGTTTAGTAATAAAATAAGGCAACAGTGGTCTTAAATGACACAATAGACCAGTTGGGCTTAGTAGATATCTACAGGACATTACATCCCAAAACAGCAGATTACACATTCTTTTCAAGTGCACATAGAATGTTCTCCAGGATAGACACTAGGCTACAAAACAAACCTCAACAAATTTAAGAGGATACAAAAATTATATCAAGCATTTATTCCAACCACAGTGGTATGAAACTAGAAATCAAAATAAGAAGAAAAATGGGAAGAGCTCAAACATGTGAAGTCTAAACAACCTGCTACTAAAAAACACAATGGGTCAATGAGAAATCAAAGAGGAGATCAGAAAATATCTCAGGACAGAAGAAAATGGAAACACAACTTTCCAAAATCCATGGGATGCAGCAAAAGCTGTTCTAAAGGGGAAGTTTATAGTGATACAGGCCTTCCCAAGAAACAAGAAAAATATCCAATAAACAACCTAACCTACCATCTAAAAGAATTAGAAAAAGAACAACCAAAGCGTAAAGTCAGCAGAAGGAAGGAAATAATAAAGATCAGAGGGGAAATAAATAAAATAGAGACTGAAAAATTTGTATGTATAAAATTTTTCTTGTGTCCTTGTTTTTATATCATAGTTGTCTTTGGGTTTCCCTAATAACTCCTCTGTAGATTGAGTCTGCATCTTGCTGCTCTTTCAGGTGTGGTCATAGGTGTGAGAGTAAGGAAGTGTTCTATAATCTAATGATTCAATCTCAACAAATGTTTCTTAGTTTTTCCACTTTAGAGAAGATTAGAAGACTAGAAAGGGCTAGAGTAGGATAGATGCCTTTCCCCCATGTGACATAAAGCTGTGATAAAATCTTTTCCCCTGGAGAATAGTCCTTTTATAGAAAATGCTCTGTGTATATTTCACAATGACTACTTCTCCCCTTCCTCTATCCTTGGCTTTTTATTATAAGAATCTGGTGGAGTGCCTGAAGGTAAAACTCCTGAAAGTGTGCCCCTCCCCCGCACCTTCACCCAAGAATATAACTTCAGGAGTTTCCCACCTTCAAGCTAATCCACACTTAGTCTCCAGCAATTTATCACACTTAACCACATCTGTGCTCAAACCAGTGTATGGCTCCAGTGGCTCTGCTCCAATTAAGCAGATCTTGGCTGTGACTCTTGGATTATCCTGTCTCTCCAGATTTGGGGGCAGCAGTAGTCCTGCAACCTCAATTCTCTGATGGTTCTAAGAAAAAATGTTGATTTTCAGTTTGCTCAGCTTTTTTCTTATAAGTATGACAGTGATAATTTCCAGGCTCTTTAGATGTCAGAGCTGAAATCAGAAGTTGTATGTAATCTTTGAGACTGAGTTTTTTTCATTTAACGTAATGTCTTTGAGATTCATCTATGTTGTTGTGTGTATTAATAATTGTACCGTTTTCTTGCTACAGAGTATTCCATAGTATGAATGAAGCACACATTGTTTAACCATTTACCTGTTGAAGGGTATTTGGGTTGTCTTCTATCTGGGACATTATAAATAAGGCTGCTATGGACATCCGTGCATAAGTTTTTGTGTGAACATAAGTTTTCATTTCTCTGGGATGAATGTCCAAGGCTACAATAGCTAGGTTGCATGGTATTTGTTTACTTTTTTAACTTTTAACACACTGGGAACTGGGTGTGTTAAGACTGAGAAACAATGTGCTCTTGACTCATAAATAAATTTATTAGAAAATAAAGGTTGTGCACCAATTTTTTTTTTATATTGGATTGTCAAAGAAAGCAACTCTATGTGATGATATTTGAGAAGAAAACTGGGAGTTAAGCACCTTCTTAAAATTTATTTGATTTAGAGAAATAATTCTGCCTGATATTTGGAGGGTACATTGTGGCACAGCACATTATAAGAGGAAAGATCAATTAGAAGGGTTTTGTAAACATCTCTGTAGATGATGGCAGCTTGGATTGGTGTGGTAACAGATGAGATGGAGAAAAGTTGGCAGTATAATGGATGTTGCAAGGGCAGTTATATAGGTGGTTTAGATATGGTGGTTGAGGCAAAATGAGATAGTTATTTGGAACGACAAAGAGATTTTGACAGAGCAAATGAGAGGAAGAGTGGTACAGTTTACCAAAATGTGATATTCGTGGTATGAATGTGGTTCTTATTAAATAAGTCAGTGTCACTGAATAGATTTTTTTTATAGTCAGCCAGATATTTATTTTAATTTCATATGCAGGATTTATGATTTTACCTGTTGGTCAAGTAAATCATCCAGGTCATAGCACTGTGTTTGTTAAATGGTTTTTATGTAATGGAAGCTCCTAAAATATTTGTGGTACCAACTGCATAAAGTAACATCATTACTGTATGACATATATCAAGAACCTAGTAAATATATCCCCAGGTAAAACATTTCTCTGGCAAAGCTTCAATGTTAAAATTCAAATTTAGAAGTAAATCAATACTAAGATGGGTTATGATAGGAAATAACAAGGCCAGTGAGAGTAGTAAAAGTGTTGAGGAAATTTTTTAGAGAGTCGGGAAATAATGCTTACATTCTAGGTGGATGATGTTAAGAGAAGGAAAACACAGAATACATAAGAAATGAGAAGTGAAAAGAGAATGAAAGAACATCAGGGAATTAGAAAATGGCCATCAAAAAGAGAAAGAAATTCATAACTTCAGATAAATTGTAAAGGGAGCCGTTAAAAGTGAAACTTCAAACATAGCCTTTCTGGGCCTTCTTCCCCACTGCAGCCCACACTGTTCCTGCCAGAGACCCCGGCATCACCATCAATAGGAGAATGAAAGTAATTGGAAGTTTAAAAGTATTTTCTGTAGCCTATCAACTTCTCTTCTGTTAAATGATAACATCAAACATGGGGTTTTATTAGATGCCCAATGTGAGGAGTGCCTAAATTAAAGCAAATCCTCTCCATCTGTTGCACAGAATTTGAAAAAAAATTATGCAAGTTTTCCATATGCTTAAATTACCAGAAGTCAGTGTTCACAATTTGGTAAATTAGAGATGAATGTAGTTTGCAGACAAGATGTAAATGTTGAATATTTAGTGTTTTACAGCTATTGTTTTTTTTGTTGTTGTTGTTAAATATGAGAAAATATTTGAAGTTTTAAGGCCTTTAAAATATTATTACAAAACACATATCATTTTCATCAAATGAATACCATTGGAAATTACTCAGTCTACTTATACAAAAATTACTAAACTATCAATTTTTAAACTTCATTTTAAAAAGAATTTCAAATGTTATATCATATGAAGACATTTATTTAAACATTAATAATGACCCCTTTTGACTATAATATATGAAATGAAATGTCAAATGAACATCGTGCTTAAAAAATAAAAAAAAATTACACACTTTTGTTTTTACTGTTATGATAAACAGGAGGAAGAAGAACTTTTATTTTGATTTGATTTACAGCCTCAGATATACATAGAAATGGAGTCCATATGCCTCATACTTAGAACCACAGGGCAAGTAACAGGGTTGCTGTTTTGGACATGAACAGATTGCTCCTACAGTCATTTCTGCATAAAGCTTTTTCTAACAGTTCTCGAATAGACACCCACACTTTATAGTTCAGTGAACTCAATTTGAACAACATATCTACACCATGACCTGAAGCTAAAAATACTGTAAACCAAACCAAAAAGAAAAATTATTGACCATACTTCTTTAAATTCATGTTAATGAATATTCATGTTTCAAATAGGTCTGAATAAAATAAAAGTGCTAGCACACCAGAGTACTTATTAATGATAAACTCAATCTAAGAAATGTCTAAGATGCTTAAAAGAAAGTCTTGCACTTTAGAGATTTTTTTCCCCCTTACACAATAAAATATTTTTAGAGTTGATTCCCAGCATGGGATTTATTGACTTTGGTGGTTTTCATTAAATTAAATCCTAAAAGACTGAAATTAAATATCTTTCAAAATTACTCACAACCTAGCAGTATACCAGGTGTTTAGTGGAACAAAAGGTCCTCAGTTCACAATTTGCTGTTTGGTGGAGGAGGCAAAGGGGCATAAAGCAGAATGTAAAGCGTAAAGGTAGTTACATTTTCTTCTCCAGCATAGCTACCATACTTTCCAGTTAAAGAAGAAATACACACACACACACATATGTATATATACATGGAAGTAAAAGAATCCTTTTTTTTCCTTTAACAATATAGGAAGGACTTAATATTGTTTTACCAACTCTTCTCAAAAAATGCAACCTACAATAATGCTCTTACCACTCACATCATTCCTAACACTCAAACTTCAAATCAATACCAGGTACATTCCTGCAGTGCTATTATTTAATATAGAGCTAAAATGTAATAAAATTTCTTGGTTCATATATAAGGGAAGCCTTACTTGCAATGGGAGAAATCATATAATTCTAAGATATTAATTTAAAAATATTAATTAAAAAAGTCATAAAAGTTTCCCATTAGGACAGTAGTTTGTGAAAGAAAAAAATAATTACAAAAAAAAGTTTATGTGTTCACATACTTACTTTGAAATTTCTTACCTGTCATTACTTTCTTTGTCAAAGAGAAGAGCCTAAGAGAAAAAGAAATATTGTAAATTATCAAGAAAATATTAACCCATTTCACATTAACAGAAAAAAAAAGACATTTAGGTGATATAATTTTATGAGTGTACAGGCTTTGAAAAGCTGAAGATGCTCTCAGTCTTTATTTTATACTAAGCCGTGAATGTTAAAATGCTCTTATTCTACTGCCTTTGTTTCTGAATGATCTTATTATTTGAGATATTTTCTTAATAATTATAGCAGTGTATTTGACCTAAATTTGAGAAAAGAACAATGGATCTCAAGTTTATGGGATATATTAATAGATAAATTTCTTGCATTTGACAGACAATGGGCAATTTCATATTATACTTCAAATATTTTTATACAAAGGTACTATTTTTACTGTCAATTAATTATAAACACTACTGAAATGGGCACTGTAAAGGAAGTATATATCATCTACATCAGAAGAGTGTGTGTCTACTTTAGGACTTTTTGTTAACTTGTATTTTGGAAATAGAATTTGTTTTGGATAGTTTATGAAATTACTAAATTTTATAGAAATATTTTATGTTCCTAAAATATATGAATCAGTTCTTTTTTAATTCTCTCTGTCACATTTTCACTTGTATCTATAGCAGTAAAGTGTTTCTAATTTGTTTAATATGTATGTCTATTGAGTCTTTAAAGATTTAATAATAATTAACAATTAAAATGTCTTTAATATAAAAATCACTTAAATTAATAAAGCTCGAAATACCTTAGTTCCTCCACCACAACTACCATCATCTTTCACCTAGGCCATTGCATTGGCTTCTAAACATTGGATTTTGCAAGGCAAAGAGGTTTGTGAAAAACAGGAAGAGGAAATTAAACAACTTGGTATGGACTATGGAGGAGTAGAAATGGGTCCAGAAATGGATCTAATACACTCCCTCAGTTTGCAGGGAACAAAATTACATATTTTGCAGGAAATAGAATATAAAGAGGTAAACATTTAGGTTTTAAATCTACAATTATTATTATTACTATTATTTGCGGTACGCGGGCCTCTCACTGTTGTGGCCTCTCCCGTTGTGGAGCACAGGCTCCTGACGCGCAGGCTCAGAGGCCATGGCTCACGGGCCTAGCCGCTCCGCGGCATGTGGGATCCTCCTGGACCGGAGCACGAACCTGTGTCCCCTGCATCGGCAGGCGGACTCTCAACCACTGCACCACCAGGGAAGCCCCATTATTATTATTTTAATAGACTTTCTGTTTTAGATTTAAAGAAAAATTATAAAAAATAGTAAGAAAATTACCATTTACCTCACACCTACTTTCACCAGTTATTACATCTTACCTCTACTATGGAACATAATAAAAAAGATACATGAAGTCAAAACAACTTATCACTGTTGATGATACTGTTGATCATCTGGCTGAGGTAGTGTTTCTCATGTTTTTCTACTGTTACATTACTTTTTTTCCTTCCCTTTCCATAATCTTCTCTTTGAAGGAATTCACTGTGTGCAGTCCACACTGAATGGGGCATTACAATCAACTTCCTTGAGTGTGGAGAATAAATTACAGTTGACCCTTGAACAACACAGGTTTGAACGGCACGAGTCCATTTATATGTGGGTTTTTTCAATAAATACATATTACAGTACTACACAATCCATGGTTGGTTGAATCAGTTGATGCTGAACCCAGTATAAGGAGGGCCAGCTGTAAAGTTTTATGCAGATTTTCGACTGCAAGGGGTAGGGGGAGGTTGCAAACCCCCTCATTGTTCAAGGGTCAACTGAGCTGGGCTATAATCCAATACAAACTACTTATTTTTTGCTTAGATTATTCAGACTTTGACCACTGAGAGCTCTTTCAGTTGGTTCCTAAGTCCTATTAATGTATTCATATCATTGTAGTGTGTTTCTTTTTGGTCGCTGTTGTCTCTTTTGGCCCTTTCTTACTTTCCAGAACTGCAAGATGTATAGGCCCATCTTGTATATTTCCACAATCCTAGAATCACTGATTTTTCCAAGAATCCCTTGTTCTCATATTGGAGAGTGTTACTGGAAACCAACATATGGGCACTAGGTATGTTTCTTGCTACTGGAGTATCATTGTTTTCAGACCATTTTATCTGAGAGGGCAAGGAAACATACGTGTTTTCTAACCAGTGTATATACAAGTATTTATAAATATTTCTATCTTTAACCACCTGTATCTATATTTAGTTAAATATGAGCTCATACTGATGTCTCCAACTCTAGTCTATCACCTCCTGGATGGTTCTATTCTCTTCTTGCTTGTCTGTAACCTACTACTCCAAACAGTTAGAAAGCTTTCTCCCACAATCCAACATCCATTTACTTAGTTGCTCATTTCTAATATACATGTATAGTGTTTTCAGAATTGTTAACCCATATCGCCATGGGAAACTACTTTATCACATAAAATACAGTGCTTCTCCTGCATGCCTTTTGTCTTTAGTCTTACAGTCTACGGTAATATCCAGAGTGACTTAGGGCAGCACCATTCTCCCACTCCAAGCAAGGAGTCTTTTTCACACTTTTTAAAACATTAATATTTTTATAGTTTCCTGTGCATACTGGCATTCCCTGATCCCCTAATTGATTTTTTAAAATTCCCATACCACACATTAGGGTTCACTGTGTTCTGTATGGTTCTAAGTGTTTGGAAAAATGTATAATGTCATGTATCCACCATTTAACATGTAAAAAAAATGCATCCAACATGAAAAAATGCACTTTGCCATTTACACTGCCATTTATATGTCATACAGAATAGTTTCACTGCCATAAAAAATTCCCTGTGCTTTACCTATGTAACTTTCCCTTCTTCAAACCTGCAATGACCATTGATCAGTCTCAGTAGTTTTACCTTTTCCAGAATGTGTAAATGTTATTATTAAGAATGTAGCCTTTACAGACTGACTTATTTCACTTAGCAAGATGCATTTAACAGTCATCCAAGTATGTGTAAGTTGATAGTTCATTTACGTTTATCACTGAATAGCATTCCACTGCATGGATGCACCAAAGTTGTTTTATCCATTCACTGGAAGTAAATAGAGAGTCCAGAAATGAACCAATACTTAGGTGATCAATTAATCTATGACAAAGGAGGCAGGAATATACAATGCAGAAAATACAACCTCTTCTTAAATGATTTTGGGGAAACTAGACAGCTACATTCGAAAGAATCATGCTGTTTGGGAGAGGGGCTATAGGTTGAATGAATCACCAATGGCCAGTGAGTTCATCAATCATGCCTATGTAATGAAGCCTCCATAAAAACCCAAACGGAAGGGTTCAGAGAGCTTCCAGGTTGGGGAAACCAAAACACTTCCAAGTGCTACCATGCTGGGCTGGGCCCCAAGCACCATGAGAGCAGAAGCTTCCCTGTTTGGGACCTCACCCTATGTTTTTTACATGTGCCTGTTGATTCCTACCCTTTAATATGTTGTGGGGTTTTTTGCTTTTTTTTTTTTTTTTTTGTGGTACGCGGGCCTCTCACTGTTGTGGCCTCTCCCGTTGCGGAGCACGGGCTCCGGACACACAGGCTCAGCGGCCATGGCTCACGGGCCTAGCCACTCCGCGGCATGTGGGATCCTCCCGGACTGGGGCACGAATCCGTGTCCCCTGCATCAGCAGGCGGACTCTCAACCACTGCGCCACCAGGGAAGCCCCCTTTTAATATGTTTTGTAATAAACTGGTAATCTAGGGAGTAAATGAGTTTCTTGAGTTCTGTGAGCCTCTCTAGCAAATTAATCAAACCCAAGGAGGGGACTGTGGGAACGTCTGATTTATAGGCAGTTGGTGGAAGTACAGGTAGCAGCCTGGACTTAAACTTATATCCTGAGTTGGAGAGTTTTTTAGAAACTTGAACTTGTAGCCAGTGCATCAGAAGCACAGGTAACAACCTGGGCTTGTGACTGGCATATGAAGTGGAGGGCAGTGTTTGGGGACTGAGCCTGTGGAATGGGATGCTATCTCTGGGTGGGGTGGGACTGAATGTTCCAACCATCTAATTTATGGTAACAGGCTCCACCCTTAGATGCTTTCTAAAAGTCACCTTTTTTTTTTTTTAACATAAACCCAGTTCTGGTAGAAAGGGGCTTGTCATGAATCACAAGACACCTATTTCACCTTTATGACTCTGAAGCATTTTCAGGAACTGAGGACAAGAGACCAAATATTATGACAAAAAGATGCTCCCATTACTCTTATTGCTCAGGAGATTCCAATGATTTGGGATCTAAGAGCCAGGAACTGAGGAAGAAGACCAAAAACAGTGTATGAGAAATATATTTTACAAATTACAGTATTACAGTAAGGAAGAAGATTTTATGAATTAACATATATAAGGCACTCTTTACAGTCTTAGGATATAGTATAAGCTCAATAAAGTTTAGCTATTAAAATAGAAATCTGAATCTCAAACATGTCAATTCTACAACAGTCCTGCCAAGACATCTTCCAGCCATGCTTGCACATCTCAGTGAGACAATTAATGAAATGCAGGTTAATCTACCAACTTGTGCTTGAGTCTTTTGGTAAGAAATTGTTAAATGAAAGTAAAGAAAAATGACAATGTAGCACACAACACACACACAACCACACACATATACACTGCATGTACACATTCATATTTAATTCAGTGTGCATATCTACCATGCAAAACCCTGTGCTAGGTTCTGTGGATGTTATATAAATAAATATCTTGAGGTATCCATCCTCAAGAATATACCATTATTCACCTCTAAACAGAAGCTTAAAAAGCACAAGGAAAACATCTAGTCCTTGTCTTAGGCACTGATTAAACCAGAAACACTGAACCAATTTAGAACAGTATAAGTAGGTTTTGTTGAACTTGAAACAAAAATCTTTATAATATTCATGCTTCTGAACACAGGAAAATTTTTAAACCAAAATATGTCTGGTGATACCTCTCAGATTTTGTTGGAAATCACTCTTCCCAAAAGGGATTTGAATTTATATTTGGGGGGAAAGAATCTTGGTTATGATGATAGCAGTAATATATTAAAAATAAGTTATTTACTATTAAAATACTTTATTGTACTTACCAACAACTCTTTATCAAGAACATATAAATAAAGTACATAAAAGCAAAAGTTAAAACGTAAGATGTAAAGCTGACAATTTTGGGGGGGGCCATGCTGCAAAGCATGTGGGATCTCAGTTCCCCAGCCAGGGTCGAACCCATGCCCCTTGCAGCGGAAGTGCGGAATCCTAACCACTGGACCGCCAGGGAATTCTTGACAATTATTTTTTAAAAGATTAAGGCCTCATATTAGTTTGCTAGGGCAGCCATAAGAAAATACTACAGACTGGGTGGCTTAAACTGCAGAAATTCATTTTCTCCCAGTTCTGGAGGCTAGAAATCTGACATCAAGTTGTTAGTAGGTTTGATTTCTCCTGAAGCTTCTCTCCTTGACTTGCAGAGAAGGCCACCTTCTCACTGTGTCCTCACATGGCCATCTCTCTACGTGTGCAGCTATCTGGTATCTCTCTATATCCTAATCTCGTCTTATAAGTGCACCAGTCATATAGGATTACGACCCACAATAACAAAACCATTTTAATTCAGTTACCTCTTTAAAGGACCTACCTCCAAATACAATCACATTCTGAGGAGCCAGGGGTTAGAGGAGCTTCAACATATGAATACAGGGGGAACATAAATCAGCCCGTGAGAGACTCTCTCTCAGGAAAAGGTAATTTCTTTTATAATTTTTTCAATGGGCCATCATAAATTATATCTGTATAATTGTTCAGTCTTCAATAAATTCGTAGTCTTATCAATATAAATTGATTCTCCCCTAGCCTATTTTCCCAGAACATTTTATTTCTCCCTGTTCCAAATAGCAATGTTCACAATTTGCATTATGATTCTATGCCTGTCTTCCCCTTCAGATTACCCACACCCTAGGAAGAAAATCACTCTGCTTTATTCATCTTTAGACATCAAAATACAGCATAGACTTTTACTTGTAGGAAGTTTTCAGCCAAGGTTTGAATAAGCTTTAAATGTGAAGGCAATACCAAAAACAAACAAACAAAATGAAGTAAAAATCAGGTATTATACTACTGTATGTTAATAATATCTAGTACAGTGGTTAATAAAAAAAGCAACTGATATATGTATAATTATACATAAACCTCTGTACACACATTAAAGGTATATATATATAATTTAAGAAAAAATATGCCTACTTGTTTGATATTCTAGTTTTTAGTCCTGAGTTTCAAAGCACTTAATGCCAAGAACGGTAACCTGCAGTTACACTTTTTCACAATGTTTATTTTAACATTTTGTGGCTTATTTAGCTCTCTCTGCTTCTAGCAATGTTTGAGGTTTATATATCTCAAATGATTTTTGATTTAATATTACATTCAATTACTGTAATTTAGCAATATTGTTCCATACATTTATGAATCATTTTTGAAAATATTGCCATTAAAGCTATTGACAGTGTTAAATATATATGTACAAGACTATAAAAGAAATAAAAAGTAAGTTTCATGTGAACAGGGAAAATAATTCCTTCCCTTTTTTTCACACTACAGACAACTATTAACTGGATTGCTCTCCACCTGTTTTGTGCTTCTGGGGAATCCTTATTTCTCCTATGGAAGGCAGTACGTGGATGAAGTAGGCTTGTTATTCATGTGAAATAAATTCAATCAACACAAGAGAACACCTCATAATTAAATTGAATCTGACATTAAACTAATGAATTAGCATGTCACTAAAATGTTTTATACCACTGACAACTTTCTTCCAGTTATTATAAAGTAATTTTCATCTAAGATTCTTAATCATAAAACAAAGCAGGATGGTGAGTCATTTTTGATAAAGTGGGAAAGTTAGCCAAATGATCAAGAGCCGTACAAAAAGAAACACCAAAAGAAGATTAAAAAAGACAGTGTTGGTAGAATAGGTTTAAAAGATTAAAAGCTGAATGGAATAGAATATTTAGATAAAAAGAAAACCACAAAGAGACATCAGAAATATGACAACAAAGATGTAGTATAAGGCATAGTCAAAAATTAAATGAAAATGAAAGTCAATGCATTTTTTACAAAAATCAAAAAAAAAAAGAACAAAGAAATAAATGCCAGTAAAGAGAAGAGAAAGATCAAAGATAGTCATATTAGATATACAAGAGACCTTAAGGAGAAAATTCAACTTAATTCTGTCAAAACAATGTCCTTGAATGCAGGTGAATATGTCAGATCACTTAGGACGTTTTCCAGAATGAATATAAGTATTCTTTAAAAATAGAGTGCATATACGTGTGTGTGTGTAATATATAATACATATAAAAACAACTTTTGTGTGTGGGGGGTTTTTTGTTTGTTTTTGGCTGTGCTGCACGGCTTGCAGAATCTCAGTTCCCCGACCAGGGATTGAACCCAGGTCACGGCAGTGAAAGCCCAGAATCCTAACCACTAGGCCACCAAGGAACTCCCTTTTTGCTTGTCAAGTTTTTTTTTATATTTCTTTTTTTTTATCATGGTAAGAACACTTGACATGAGATCTACCCTCTCAGCAAATTTTTAAGTGTACAGTGTTGTTAACTGTAGGCTTCATGCTGCACAGCAGATCTCTAGAACTTATTTATCTAGCATAAATGAAACATTATACCTATTAAACAGCACTTCATTTCTTTCTCCTCCAGTGCCTGGAAACCACCATTCTACCTCCTACTTTTCTGAGTGAGCATTTTAGATACCTCATAGAAGTTGCATTTAATGAAATTCTGAACCCCAGCAGTGTTTTGTTTTTTGTTTTTTTTTTTTTCTTTTGGGGACTGCACAAGTTGATCACAAAATTTATATGGAAGAAAAAAGTGTCAAGAATAGCCAAAACGACAATGAAAATGAAAAATAAGAAGGGATTAGCCCTACAGATACCAATAGGGCCAATCTGGTAATATGAAAATTAAAATAGCACAGCAAGATGCAAGAATTGGCACAGCGACGGAGGAACAGAATTGAGTTAGAAACAGACTGAAGAGAACAGGAGATTCATGGAATACTGGAGTGGGAGTTAATTGGGCATTTTGTAGGGCAATTTGGAGATATCAGTAAAGCTGGACATTTCTCTGGAACACAGAAGTTTTACTTTCCTCCCTGGGGAGGGAAAGAGTTTGTCTGTGTTTCTTTTGTGGTGGGGGGAGAAGGAAACTTCCCCCTTTACCCCTCTTGAGTTCATGTGGCTGAACTAATAGTAAAATTGACACAAAACAGATTAACAGGAGAAAAAGAAACAGATTTTGATCCATGTGTATGGAAGGCTCATAGAAATGGGACCTAAGAAGTGGCCAAAGCAGGCAGTTTTTATACTTTTTAGACAAAGAAACAATAAATTTATGAGGAATTGAGAAGACAAAGCAACTTAGACTTTGGATGCTTAATTAGTGAAGAATCGAAACAGAGTTTGGGCTTGGGGTAGTAAATTAAAGAAGTAACAAGGGTTGTTTGAACAGGCTTCTTGGCTCTGAATTCCCTATCTCTGGTGTTAAGGGTGTCCTTCTACTTCCAGATGAAGGGGGCGCACCTTTCATGTAAGAGATGTATTTCCTGCTTTCAGGGGAACAGAGGAGAGTCAGAGTTTCTTTCTTGCATTGGCTGCTTCTCAAGCAACTTCAACTCAAAACATTCAGTATGCTGTTGTGGCATGGCATATTTTAAGGTGGTCCATCCTAAGCCTCAACACTTCCAACACTCCAACTTTTCCATGGGCTACTCAAAGGACTGATTTCTACCTTGTTAATCTCAAAGTGCTGATAGGACTCAGCATAATCTAGACATCTGGGAGCTAGTAAGAACAGAGCTTTGGGGTGGAACTCACCATACCCACTCCCCCCACTCAACACAAGCAAGTAGATGAATAAACCCAAGCTCCCATCTTCTCCCTGGGGAGGGAAAGAGTTGCATCATACATTCAGTGCCACATCTTTTCTGGAGCTGGATTTTGTCTTGACTGTCTTAGAATGCTAAGGGAACTTGGCATACTTAACCTCATTAATCATCTGAGAAATGCAATCAAAATCATAATGTGATATCACTTCATACCTGTTATGATCGTTATTATCTAAAAAACAGAGAGAGAAGCGTTGACAAGGATGTGGAGAAGTTGGAACCATTGTTGGTATGAATATAAAATGGTACAGCCACTATGGAAAACATAGTATAGAAGTTCTTCAAAAAAAATAATATTACTGTATGATCCAGCAATCCTACTTCTATTTATCCAAAAAAATTGAAATCAGGATCTTGAAAAGATATTAGCACTCTCATGTTCATTGAAGCACTATTCACAATAGCCAAGATGTCAAAACAACCTTAACTTTGAGTGACTATGAATAGATAAAGTATGAAATACACATACAATAGAATATTATTCACTCTTAAAAAAAAAGAAGGAAATTCTGCAATATGTGACAATTTGGGCAAACCTTGAGGTTTGATGCTAAGTGAAATAAGCCAGTCACAGAAGGATAAGAACTGCACGGTTCCATGTACATGAAGTACCTAAAATAATCAAATTCATAGAATCAGGGAGTGGAATGGTGGTTGCCAGGGGTTCAAGAGATGCGGAAATGGAGAATTGCTAGTCAATGGGCATAAAGTTTCTGTTACGCAAGATGAATAATTTCTAGAGATCTTCTGTGCTATATTGTGCCTGTAGTTAACAATACTGTATTATTATGTCCTTAAATTTTGTTTATAGGGTAGATCTCATGTTAAGTGTTTTTATCACAATAAAAGAAATTAAAAAAAAAAAACAAAAAACCTCTAAGATCAAATTTTCCAACAAAGAGAGAAACTATGTTGACTCTTCAGGAGATTTTATTAGTACAATATAACAAAACCTTAATTGCAGTTTTAGGTATTACACTTAAATTTCCTCCCCCACTAAAAATAAATAAATATATGTATTTATTGAATTTATACTATGTTTCTGATAGTCTCCTAAGCACTAAGTATACAATGGTTAAGTAAAAAAAATATGCACCATCTCTTCTATCATGTGAGTTAGTGTCTACCCTGAAAGACTGTATTTTCCAGAACTATCATAAGTATTTCTGTTCACCTAACATTTTCCCCCAGGCTTCCTTCACCTCAGGTGGAAAATTCCATTTGGGCTCAAGAAATGTTGCTGAAAAATAACTACTCATACAATTCTCAAGGGAACTACAAGTGCCCATACCCAACTTTTCCTTTTGTTTTCCCCTCTTGTCAACAGATGTCCTGTTTACTTATAATCCTCTATGCCTGAGAACTTGAAATTTTGTGTGTTTTTGTTGTTATGTTTATTGTGAATTTTTGCTACATATCTTCAGAGTACCTCTGTTTTCTCAAAACACTATAAAAATCTTTCTCTGCTTAATCACTTTGAAGCAGTTTCTGTGGAGGTTGTCGTCTTTGCTTCACTTCAGCTAATAAAGAGTGACTTTTCATTTCTTCAGATATCCTTGGTTATTTCAACAATCATGATGGGTCTTCCACATTATTCATCTAGTACTTTAAACACTTTTTTCCATCAAATCTAAGATATCATGGATTGTAACACCTGCCCTATTTCATGAACCAGTATAAAAGAAAAAATACTGTCAACCTATTATTTCTTATACTTTAGAAATTTAAAGTCACTGAAGGAATTCTTAGAATTATACTGAGATTTTGTTAATTTTACACATATAAAAAGGATAATATAAACAAAATATATTTGCTAAGATATTCTTAATACTTTTGCACATTAAACTTGACTCTTAGGGATCATTTTTTGATTTAGAGACATTGATATACATGTCTATGCACAGGCCATAATTTGCTATGCAGCACTGATGATGCACCATTTCCTATAACAGTGCTTTTCTCTTGAGATATTTTCTAAGGCACTGTCATCCTCCCTGTATATTTTGATGCTGTTGCTTACTTGATCTTACTGGAAGGTTTAATAAAAGGTTTTCAGACAACAAGTAGAATTCATATTCTTTCCCTGAAGTGTTTCTTTAATAATCTCGACTTTTATAACAAGAAGTTGCAATTATACTCTTATGGCAGCAGGACAAACAATCAAGTGCTTGCAGGAACAGGCAGTGGAAATTCCACGACTGCTATCTGACCTAAAACAACTTTAAGGCAGGTGTCAAGAACAATGCGCTCTAATTTTACAGATGTTAAATGTGTGCATGGGGGGCTTTTTAGGACTTTGTACTCACTGTTCCTAGCATTCAGAACCTCTTACCCCTCTGTAGTCTACATTGCTGTCATTCAGTAACTACACTGACTTCCTCTAGGAACAAAATTGAAGGCTAAGGCAATTTGACATCTATCTGCTGCTATTTATTACCAGGTTTCAAGTCTGTTCTCTGTTACTGATATTGTTTTGGCTCTTTTTAATTACAGTGTGATTCCTGTTACTTAGCATGTGTTTTGTGTAAATAATGGCCCTCACACGTGATTTACTGTGCCTCTCATATGTGGTGACTACTAGGACCATACACAGAAGACGGTTCTGTTAGCACCGTTGACCTCTGTAATGATCTCTCAGTTTTAAGTTTTACCAGAGGCCACATGGAATTTACTAATAGTCACTCAGAAGTGAACGTGATCAGTGATTACCGCCCTCATCTAAGGGTTTGGATTTTCTTCTTCCTCAGAGTCAAGTTCCTGCTCAGAAATTACTGGCAGACATTTTCTCCTTTCTTTTTAAAACTCATAATCTCCATGCCCAAGGAGACTGAAAACTTCCCAAAGTTTACTGTGCTGTTTGCTTCTCTCAGGAAACCTAAGCTGTTCTCTTGCAAAGAAGAGTGACCTGATATAGCTAAGAATTCCCTAAAGCCTAAATGTTTAAATATTTCATTCTTCTTTCCCTGGAGCCTCAGAGTCCACATACCTAGATGTATGCCTTCCTGTGATATTTATATGTTTTTCTTCTCTTTTCATCTCCTTCTATTTATTAGGATTCTCCTACAAAAGGACTGTTACTGCATATAATTGTATCTATGTTCAGGAAAAGGAAATAGTTTCTACTACTGTACTTACTTTCCTATTCTGAAGATATTAATTAATCTATCTTCTAACCTCCCTTTTTCTCTCTCCTCTTTCCCCTCTTTTTTCCCTTCCTATTTTACATGTTTTTCTTCTTCCTTTGGCGCCAACATAACTGAATTTTTTCCCTTCTTTATTTTCTGCCATTCACTCCATTTTTTTCCTACTCCATGTTGCTGCTCTGTATACTCTGTTCTTTGGGGAGTTTGCATCAACCTACATGTTTCTATAATTCAGACTACAACACTTTTGGAGCACCAACATTGACATTTGTCTAGAGTCCAAGATCAAGCTGAATTTACTTTTAAAAAAGAGACATTTACTGAATAAAAAGTTTATTGCCCCATTTTGGCCAACTAAGACAGAAAATTATTTCAGGAGGAAGGGAAGGAATGGCAAATGACCTGCATATACAACACAGCTTTAGAAAAATGGATAAAACAAACTCAGCAGGTAGTTAGACTACATGTCAGGAAACAAAGATAGGAAAAAGCATGCATTGACCTAAGATGGGCTATTTAGTTTCTGACTCCAGATGGAAACAAAATGAAAAGCTAAAAGAAATACTGGCTTTCAAAATGTTTTGGTTATTTTTTCCCCCTGAAGAAGGTAATAGTTTCCTACTTATTGATATTGAAGAAGATATTTTCAGATTTATTGATGTATTTGCATTGATCTATCCAGACTGACTTGCCTCTGATGAGACATTAATAAATGTACATTGTGAAATAACCTACAGATAGCATTGTACTCTGTGGTCATTGAAAACAAATCCAAATTCAAGGTGCTCCTGCGGGTGATGAACCACTGTTTTGGTGTAACTACCATAATGTTCTATGCCCTTAGGTAAGAGGTGCATGGACACAAACACAGTATTTTAATTTTGCAAAAATTCACACACTCAATTTCGCATTTTTTTCCATCCAGAGGCATGAGTACACGCACAACAGACTTTTTCTAATTCTCCAACCTGTAACAATTAATTGATCGTTAACTAAGTCTAGTTACTCCCCTGGCCAATTAGCTTCCATAGGAAGACTATCTTGTGGAGGTTTATGCTCACTCGCCCAATATGTTTGATCATTGATATTATTATTATTATAGATTTTCTTACAAGTAATCCAGTTACACCAGTATGACACCATATAGAAGCTGCTTTATGAATTAGACTAAGATAATTACAAAATAAATTCATTAGAAATACAGTACGATTGTCTTAGGCTTCCCTACAAAGCAAATCTTGATCATAAACCAAATGTCATAATAAATTGGGGATATAAATGAAGATCTAAGTCTCACTTAGTGTTGGTTTCCAAGTCTCTCATTTTATAATACAAGGTCGAACTGACATAGGTTCCTACTGACCATTATGCTTTAATATGAAAGATAAGGGTATATTATTTGTTAAGCAATCTTAATATATAGTTGGGTATAAATATTGCATTTTGTAATTGAAATGCCACACATGTGTAAGAATTTATATATAAAAGAAAATCTTAAGACAGGAGAGAATGTTAGATTATAGATATTTAGATCAATTGTATATTTAACACAAAATTATTATTGAGTTATATATAGAATAGATAAGCAGCAAGGATATATTATACAACACAGGGAAATATAGCCATTGTTTTGTAATAACTTTAAATGGAGTATAATCTATAAAAATATTGAATCAATATATTGTACACCTGAAAGTAGTATAATATTCAATGAAGAAAAAAGTATATATACTTCAATAAAGAAAAAAGAGTCTTCTACGGGACTTCCCTGGTGGCACGGTGGTTAGGAAATATAATGATGGTTGCAAATATAATGATGGTATTTGCTAGCAAGAGTTATTATAATTCTTAGTATCTCTGAAATTACTTATGGTCAACAGACCTAAAATCCATGGGTTATTAATTGTCCTTGGAAAACATCATGAAAATTATGTAACTATTGGAATAAATAGTGGAGACAGTTCATAAGTGAAATAGTTTCTTTCCATATAAAACTTGTGCTGTCATACATCACTCAGAGACCTCAGATCTTGTCCAATTTATATTCTAATGTGGCAAGTGCTGGCAAACTTCAGCTTCTCCCAGGTTTGCTTGTCTTGCAATTATTTATATCCTTAAAATTATTTGTGAAGCTTAAAAGTGAATACAGTCTCTAGTTCCTATGGGTTTCATTGGAAAATACAATTCTGTATGTTACTTTAGCTTAATTCCCGTTTTCATTGCAAATAATTTTTGACTAAAAATTTAAATTAATAGTTGAAGCAAATTTTACTCACTGCAATGTCTTTGTTTCTCTGAAAAAACATGATACAAATTGAAGGCTACCTTTAAAATATGTTTGGCATCCCCAATGAAATATGTGGAAGAGAAATAGTTGCTCTAGTTAAATAATATATGCCAATGAAACAAAAACATATTGACATGGAAATGCATGTGGATAGCATAAGGAAAAGGTAAAGGAAAAGGGAAAAAATGGAATAATGCATTAATCTTCATGTTAAGTAACGTAACGCAGAAATCACACTGTGGAATACTGAAAAGGGAGCAAAAAGTCCCAACTTGAGTTATTTGCTTAGAATGTAGAGGAAAGGAGATGGGTCATTCTCAACTCCTAAAAGCTGTATTTCATGGCTCATGCTCCCCATTCTTCCGTCTTCAAAGCCAGCAATGGTCCTTCTCATGCTTTGAATCTCTTTAATCTCCCTTCTTCTATTTACGACAGAAGAAAAGCCTCCTGTGAGTAGACTGAAACCACCAGGATCATCCAGAATCATCTCTAATCTCAAGGTCCCTAGACCTTATTCACACTTGGAAAGTTCCTTTTGCCATTTAACGTAATATATGCACAGATTCCAAGAATTAGGATGTGAGCATTTTGGGGGAACCATTATTCTATCTACCACAATTTACTAGAAGGTTAATCATTTGGCCTCTATGTCACAATTTTTGCAGATGTGAAATGGGGATGATATTAATGCCTCATTCATTGTTGTTTGTTAGGAACAAAATAACTTACTTAAGCAAAATAATTAAAACGAAGTATTGCGTATAGTAAGAATTATATAAGGGTTTGTTGTTACTTTTAATACATAACAAAAATATGAAACTGTCCCATTTTGTAATATTGTGAGAAAAATCCATGTGATGGCTACCATCCAATCAATGCAATAGTTATTGATGATTTATAATTCTGTGTAAAAATGATTTGTCAGGCTAATCAGTTAAATATAACTGAGGTAGGGTGGATATATGAAGATGATAGATGATTAATAGCTAGCTAGCTAGATATAGATAGATGATAGGTGGATACATACATACATACATATATACATACATAGGCAGACGGACGGACAGACTCAAGAAACCCAATCACCCAAACATAACTGAAAGATATATTCCAACATTGTCTGCCACCTGGAAAATGAGTTTTCTATTATTTTTGTTTTTTATGTATAGTAATTCTAGAATATGTTGCTTTCATAATTAAAAAGAAAATTTAAATGAATTGCCTATGATAGGCCTGAGACTTTTCCCCCTTTCTTCTACTGATACAAGGTAAAAGAAATTATCGAATTTACTTCCTTTACAGGTAATGATTACTGATCACCTCTTTTATAACATGACTTCAGTGGATTGTCACAGTTTGATCTTAGCCAGTGAAGCATCAGCCAGACATCATTCTTTATTGCACTTACACAGGCTTATTCCTCAACTCTTCTCTTTCAGCAGAGTCATGGAGCAGAGACCCTTCAGTAGAATTATGTCTATAAAATAGACAAACTCCCTTTTTCCTACTGGTCCATCTTTCTTTGAGCCAATGGATTTTATTCAATTTCTCAATTTACAAAAGAAGAATAAATTAGCAAACCTCAACAAGTTTGGTTGTCCTGAACAAATTATCAATCAAACTGATTCAATGATTTTTCATCCTTAGTCAGTTCTTTAAACTTATCACATATTTTACATATGTGATAAATATTTAGATGATATCTAGTAATACCTTGCCAGTAATAGGCATTCATAATCATTTCTCTGACATTTATGTCCATTGAAAACCAGTTAATCCAACTACAAGAGCAATTTCTTAATCTCGATCTGATAACTTACCCAGCACTAATCCTCGTCCATAACTGTTAACAAAACCAAATTTGATACTTCATTAATTGATGAATACAATTTGCATTACACATAAAACTATTGTTTATAACAGTTTTCCACTGTTTATAACAATTTACCAAATATGTATACCATTTTCCACAGCTATAAATTATTATTTATAAAATTTTTCTCATTTTTGTTTTTTGGGAAAACAAATAAGAACCCTGTTACTGTACTCTTTGTGAGAACCTGCCGTTCTGATTAAGAGGCCATATACTTTATTTAACCTAACAATGGATCATAAAGGTAGAAGGAAGTGTGTTTATGCTAGTCTTGGATATTGATAGTAAAGGTAAAATTGTTACTCTTAAGTAATGGCCAGTTTTTAATCAAACACCAGTTTTGCTTAGTGATGTTTAGGTTTTCTGCTTTTATGTTATCTACATGAAATTTTTATTATTGAAATATCTTCAGGAAAATAGCTTTGCTTTTACAACTTTAAAACACACTATATTCTAAAGCATTTTTAATCACTAAATCAATTATTTTAATAATGCCATATTTTATACCAATATGTTTCTTTGGAATATAACTGGCATGGTACCTTAGAAAAAAGTCTGCCTAGTTTCTTCTACAGAAAAACGTCTGCCTAATTTCTTCTACATCTGGATATGTTACTAGTTCTTATATATCCTTTAAGAAGCTTACTCAGTTTTAGAAGATGAAACAGTCTGCAATGTTTGGGTTAGCATTATATGTTTTTATAAGCAGGTAGCATTATATGTTTTGAGCAATCCTAACACCT
This sequence comes from Orcinus orca, assembly GCF_937001465.1. Taxonomy (NCBI): domain Eukaryota; kingdom Metazoa; phylum Chordata; class Mammalia; order Artiodactyla; family Delphinidae; genus Orcinus; species Orcinus orca. The sequence continues at coordinate 54,944,216 of NC_064570.1, read as the reverse complement.
AAATACTTGCCAGAACCCTAGCATATGACAAGGACACAGATTTTGCCACTACGGTCTGCACATTTTATATCCTGGGGTCTTTGTATTCCCATTATACCTATAGTACATCATTCAGCCCTTTTCCCTGAAATCCTGAGAGAATTCTCATATCTGTAATACGAACCATCTAATTTCATTCACTCTACCACTGTCTCACCTCCCATTTTACAATAATAAACCCACCATAATTATGTATAAAATGGTATATAAAGAAAGCAACATCGGGCTTCCCTGGTGGCGCAGTGGTTTAGAGTCCGCCCGTGCCCCGGTCCGGGAAGATCCCACATGCCGCGGAGCGGCTGGGCCCGTGAACCATGGCCGCTGAGCCTGCGCGTCCGGAGCCTGTGCTCCGCAACGGGAGAGGCCACAACAGTGAGAGGCCCGCGTACCGCAAAAAAAAAGAAAAAGAAAAAGTGAAAATAGCAGCAAACATTTAATGAGGCCTGTTTTTTTGAATTCAGGTCCAGAGTTTCTAAATGTATAGATTTTCCAACACTATTTTTTTTTTCAATTTAGAAGTGAATAAACAAGTGATTTTGCTACTTTCCATATATAACTTCAAGTTTGTTTGTTTGTAAGTAATGTAAGAGCAACTCTTTCTATATTCCCTTTACTTACTTTTTCAGAGGTTTAACATCTACTTTTATCTCATGTATGTTGGAAAACTTCTGCAGTACCTGAATCTCTGTCTACGCTTTCCTCATACAATCATAAAACAGCTACTTGTCCTTACCTACCCCGTCTGTCCTCAGCCTTTATTTCAGGGATCCAACCTGTTCAGTTTCAAAAAATCAAAGAGCTGTAGATTATTAATGTCATTTTCCCAGGATCTTTGCCTCTTTCCTGTTTTTGTCATTCTCTTACAAATTCATGGAGCTCTTGACTTTGTAATACATTCCCAGCATACTCCCATTTTAGTATCTTTTTCCTTACCTCATTGACTAATCCCTAAATTTATCATATTGGTAAATATTCCACTCTTTGTTGAGTGGGTGTAACAACAATGAATTTCGTTCCTTTAAGTTCATCTTGAAAAGCTGACTAGGTTCTTGCACTGTATACCGGCAGAATTTTATGTGCATCCCTATTACTCATTGTTAAGACTCACTTTACTGCTGCTTTCACTGTCTGTCTGTTAATGTCCTTACCACCTGTGGTTCCTAATATTTTCTGCTTTCAAGTACACCAAGCAAGTGGGAGTCCAATAACAAGAACAATGCCATACTCAATCTGTCAGCAATCTGGATAACATACTTAGAAAATCTATACAGAACGCTACTCTCTCTCCAACTTCAATCTGTTAACCACCTACACCTAACCCACCATTTATGTTTGTGCATGAATTACTATAATAACCTCTTTAATGGAAAAACTCAGTTTTACTTCTTCTGTATAGGAGAAAAACCCAGTTCCTCCCTACTGTGCTTCTGTATCCTGTAATCTTTATTCTCACACAGAACACTTCACTTCTGATGCTTCTGGTCACCAAATGTGGGTGGATTTTCCCTCACAATAGCAAGCAAATCTCTGACATCAGCTGGGTGTCTACAATTTAACTCAATTCTGATACTATCTACCCAGAGACAGTATCAGGTCTCACAGCTAAGGACTCAGTCTCACAGACTGCCCCCCAACCCCTACTTTATACCCCGGTCACAAGCCCAGGTTATCACCTGTGCTTCTGATCAGCTGGCTATAGTTGTGAGGTTCTTAAGACCCCTCCCTCCTCAGGTTAGATTAATTTGTTAGGGCAGCTCAGAACTCAGTGAAACACTGAAGTTTACCAGTTTATTAGAGGATTTGACAAAGGATACAGATGAGCAACCAGATGAAGAGATACATATGGCAATGTCTGGGAGTGTCCCAGTGCAAGAGCTTCTATCCCTGTGGAGTTGAAGTGCATCAGCCTCCTGTTATGGATATGTTCGCCAACCTGGAAGTTCTCAGAAACCATAGTTCTGGGATTTTATAGAAGCTTCTCATGTAGGCATGATCAATTATCAATTCTATTTCCAGCCCCTCTTCCCCTCTGATTATAGCCTGCTCTTTCTGGTGACCGACCCTCATCCAGGAGCCATCCAGAGGCACCTCATTAGAACAAAAGATTCTCCTAGTGCTCCTATAACTTAGAAAATTACAAGGGTTTTAGAAGCTTTGTGCTGGAAACTGAGTGCAATATATATATATATATATATATATATATATATGGATATACACAAATATAATATATATATACATATATATACATAATTATATATATATATATTTTTTCCTATGATCTCACACTTCTTAAATGGTCTTCCTTCTTCTACTCTTGCTCCAAAGTTTTTCACAGAAAAATCTCCAGAGAGATCCCATTATAAGCCAGATTGTGTCACTCTTCTGTGTAAAACTTTCCAATGTCTTCCCATCTTACTCAAAGGAAAAGTCTGAGATCCTTAAAGTGATTTATGATCTGGATCCCCTGTTAACCTCTCCGAATGCATCTCTCCCATTTCCTACACTCAGCCACCTGGTACAGCCACACTGGCCTTCTCATTCCTCCCTAAATCTGCCAGTCATTCTCTCCAGTAAGTTACTTGACCGGGAAAAAGCATATTTGCATATTGTTTTAAGAAGGTGCATCTTATAAGATAATTACATGGTGAAGTTGACTCTATTTTCCTCCACATGATTCATACACTTTCAGTATTATGTGAGAAAACTAAAAATGATTCCAGCTTAAGGCCACACCATATGAACTTTTGACCTTCAATTTTCTCCTGTCAGTTGACAAGTATTTGGAGTATTAAAATTAGTTTTTAAATTAATTTAATTTGCACTAGAAAATTAATTTATTAAAATTAATTTAATTTGTGTTAGCAAAGTGTAATTAAAGTAGTGAGTCTGTTGCTGAAGAAAAAAATCACAAAATCTGTTTCATTGACAGAAATTATTTTTGTATTACCTGCTGTAAGACTAATTCCAATCACTCATTTGAACTGAAGTAAGATGAGAATGAATTACACATATAATTACTTTAAAGCTCCATTTTATTATTTCCATATGGATAAAATCAATATTAGGTGATTGCAGTAACTATTTAGTAACCGATTTTGTTAACATTCATAGATAAGACATTAATTTCCCATTTTCTATGTTATTCAACTAAGAAGTAAATGAAACTAGACAGTTCACAAGCTTTGTGGGAAATCTTTCTAATTCTTTTGAGAAAATGGTGATTCTCTTCCATTATAAATGAAGAGAATTACTTTTGTCAAAATGAAAAATCCTTTGTTTTCTACAAGGGTTTTCAATGTCACTGCCTTTAAAATAACAGGAAATTTATCTCATCAGAAGGTTATTTAAAAAGTGTTCCTATGTTATGTGAGTTGCTTTCAATAAAGTATTTAAAATATATTTAGAAATACATATTAAGACATAAGAATATTGTTTTACGAAATACTGTTCATCCTAAAATTTCTATCGTATTGCTCCAGGGAGATAATGAAGAGTTTCACAAGGCAGAGGAAAATTTTTATAGATGCAATGTTATCTAAATGACCAAGAAAAAAATGTATTCCAATCAACAATGAAGGCTTTTACTCTGTAGCAGTTTTGTACCTCTTATGACCCATCATCACATAACTACCTTGAATTACAGATGTGGAACTGACTGTTTTCACATAATAACCTACACACATTATAACTCACTATTTCATAGTGACACAATATTCCACTGTATAAATATGCCCTTACTCGTTTAAAACCATTTCTCAATTGATGGACAATTAAGCTGCTGCCTATATTTTTCTTATGTAAGTAATTCTGCACTGAGCATACATTTATATATATATATATATATATATATATATATATATATATACTTTCTCAATATTTTGTAGTTTATAGTTTTAGAATAAGCATTACAAATCACAGATGATACAGATTTTACATTCAGATACCTACATCTAAATTGCCTTCCTAAAGGATGTAACTATTTATAGTCTCCTGAGCAATGAATGGTGTGAGCTTCCAGTTCTCTAGCACTTTGTTTTATCTTTTTATGGATTATTCTTAGTGTGAATATCTTCTTATATTTTTCTTTGTCAATATCTTCATCTTTTGTTAATTATCCCTTAAGAATTAATCATCAGCATTCAAAAACTAGTTATTATACATGCTAACACTTTTTTTGTTACATGTATTGCAAACATTTAATTCTGGTGATAAATTGTTTTTAAAAAATGTGTCTATGGTGTCTTTCATCTTACATTTTTTACGATGTCTCATAACTTATAGATGTATTAATTTATCCAATTTTGTGTATTAAATTGCCTCATCTATAAGACAAAAAAAGCTATCAGTTTCCATGGGTCAGGGATTTGGACACAGCTTAGTTGGGGCCACTGACTCAGGGTATTATACAAGGTTGAAATCAAGTTGATAGCTAGGGCTGCAGTCTTATTTTCAAGAATAACTCAGAGAGAACCCACTTTCAAGCTCTTTTGTGAGGTTGTTAGCAAGATTCAGTTCTCCCCAGGTTGTTGGATTGAGGGCCTCTATTTCTCACTGGCTGTTGACCGGAAGCCAGGACTGGTTCCATGCCATGTGGCTCTCTCCAGAGGGCGTCTCACTACATGGCAGTTGGCTTCCATTTGAGTGGGCAAGTGAGAAAGCAAGAGATCATGAGCAAGTAGAAGTCAGAGTCTTTTTGTAACCTAACCTCAAAGGTGATATTTCATCCCTTTTGTCATATTCTGTTCCTTTGAAGCACATCACTAGGACCAACTCACACTGACAGGGAGAGGATTATACAAGGGGATGAATAAGAGGAGGCAGGGATCTCTGAGAAAGCATCAGAAGCTGCGTACCGTGAATATTCAAAATTTTCTTTAGACACACTTGTCTGAATTTTTCTTTATTGTTTATAGCTTTGCAGATAATTGTTGGTGGCTTGTTTACAATTGCTTTATGGCAAGAATAGTGTTTAGAATGTCATACTCATTAAATATATTTTGAATAAATGAATGGATTTGTAGAAATAATACTAAAAATATTGAGTATGTTCTAACAATATTTGATTTAGTGCACTATATGATAGAATGAAAAGGTAGCCATAAATTCTTCTTCTTCCTATGTTCATGCCATTTTCAATGTGACTTCATAGATCCTTCCATCAAGAGGTGGATGCTACACCTCCACACCCAGAAGTTGGGTTGGTCTTATGATTTGCTTTTGCAGACGTGATGTGGCATCACTGACAATGTGCCAGCTCTGAGTTAGGGATCAAAGAGACTTTGTATGATTTTATACCCTCTCTTTAAGCTCTACTGCTACCATGTGATCAAGGCTAACATGCTGGAAAATTAGAAACCATGTGGAAAAGACACAAACTGTCCAGTTTCAGGAATTCACTACCAACCAGGGCAGCAGCTACCTGTTTATCAGAAAGTGACTACAAACACAAAACTGTGCCCAGCCAAACTATATATAAGAACCTCCAGCTGAACCTCATTTAAATTGTTGAACCATAGAACTGTGAGGCAAACAAGTGTTGCTTTGAGGTGGTTTCTTAAATAGCAAAATCTAAATAACATACTCCCATGAGTATTTTTTTGACTAAAAAAAAAAAGGTTTTGTTTGGTAGAATTCAGCTGTGAAGCCATCCAGTACTGAGCTTTTCTGTGTTGGGATTTTTTTTTTCATTACTTATTCATTCTCCTTACTTATTATTGGTCTGTTCAGATTTTCTTCATGATTTCAGTCTTGGTAGGTTGTGTGTTTCTAAAAACTTATCAGTTTCTTCTAGTTTGTCCAATTTGTTGGCATGGATAAATTTTTAGAAGCATACAACCTACAAAGACTATAGTATCAGTAGCAATGTTCTCTCCTTCACTATTGAGTCCATTTATATATATAAAATTCTCTGTACATACTTTCTTCTATTGATTGTTTAAAAATGCTGCTACATTGTTGTTTTGCTTTATACGTCATATTGTTGTCTACTTTGTATTTATATGTTATAAAAAGACTGAGGCTTATTTTACCTTTATCAGTTATTTGATCTTTTGTCTGGAGACCTTGAGGATTAAATCTTTATATTTGATATTTAATAGGTTTACTAAAATATGTCACATAGTCCATTATTCTGGAATAATTTTTTCAGTCAACCAGTGAGACCTTTCAGCAGCTCCAATAATACAAGTCATGTTCCTTCTTTCACTATCCTCCATGTTCATTAATTTACCTCTAGTCATTTTTACTTCTTGATGTCATTTTTTCTCTTGTTTTTTTCTGCCTTTTTATAATATGCTTTATTTAATTTTTATTTAAATTTACTCTCCATTGGTTTACCTGTAATAGAATATTCATTTATGAGATAATTTTGTCTTTTCTTCCATCTCTTTCTTTTTTTGTCCACTTCTACTTTTAGTTTTAATTTCTGATTAGGCAGTTTTTCATATCTCAAATGCTTTTTTTGACTATATATATAAATTTTTTGGAGCATTAAGTTTTCTTTTGTTTCATGGATCTTTTATATTTTTATAAAATTTATAGGATCAATTTTTTTGCACCAATATTTTTAATTGAAGCATAATTGCTGTACAATATTATATGTTACAGGTATATAATATAGTGATTCACAATTTTTAAAGGTTATACACCATTTATAATTAGTATAAAATATTGACTATATTCCCTGTGTTGTACAATGTATCCTATAGCTTATTTTATACCTAATAGTTTGTACCTCTTAATCCCCTACCCACATATTTCCCCTCCCCCCTTTCTTCTCCACACTGGCAACCACTAGATTATTCTCTACATCCGTGTCTATTTCTTTTTTGTTATATTCACTAGTTTGTTCTATTTTTTAGATTCTCATATAAGTGATGTCATACAATATTTGTCTTTTTCCTCCTGACTTATTTCACTTAGTATAATAACCTCCAAGTCCATCCATGTTGTTGCAAGTGGCAAAATTTCCTCTTTTTTATGGCTGACTAGTATCCCATTTTGTATATGTGCCACGTTGTCTTTATTCATTCATCTATTGATGGACAATTAGATTGTTTCCGTGTCTTGGCAACTGTAAATCATGCTGCTATGAGCATTGGGATGCATGTATCTGTTCACATTAGTGTTTTTGTTGTTTCTAGATATATATCCAGGAGTGGAATTGCTGGGTCATATGGTAGTTCTATTTTCAGTTTGCTTTTAGAAATCTCCATACTGTTTTCCACAGTTGCTGCATCAATTTACATTCCCACCAACAGTGTATGAGGGTTCCCTTTTTTCCACATCCTCACCAACATTTGTTATATGTGTTCTTTTTGATGACAGCCATTCTGACAGATGTGAGGTGATATCTCATTGTGATTTTGATTTACATTTCCCTGATTTTTAGTGATGTTGTGTATCTTTTCATGCGCCTGTTGGCCATCTGCATGTCCTCTTTGGAGCAATGTCTATTTAGGTCTTCTGCCCATTTTTCTTTTTTTTTTTTTTTTTTTTTTTGCGGTACACGGTCCTCTCACTGTTGTGGCCTCTCCCGCTGCGGAGCACAGGCTCCGGACGCGCAGGCTCAGCGGCCATGGCTTACGGGCCCAGCCACTCTGCAGCATGTGGGATCCTCCCGGACTGGGGCACGAACCCGTGTCCCCTGAATCGCAGGCGGACTCCCAACCACTGCGCCACCAGGGAAGCCCCTGCCCATTTTTCAATCAGGTTGTTTGTTTTTTTGATGTTGAGTTGTATGAGCTGTTAGAATATTTTGGATAAAATGATATGTCTGATAGGATCAATTTCTTCAGTTGGTAAGTACACAACTTTGTTTCATGATTTTCTAAAATAGTTTGCTAATGCCTTTAGTTTCTTTTTGTTGATTTTGTGATATTGTTGTAATTTACATGAGTCTTTTTTGTTTAACTTTGCCCAATTATATCCCTTTTAACACACAACTATTTTGGCTTCAGCATTCTCTGTCTTTAAATAGTATTTATGGTGTGATTTTACATAGAATTTCCATTAATGTGAGGTTATTTTTTTTTAATCACTTGAGGAGGAAATTTTGGAAGGTGTTTATATAATACCAACATTGTCTACAGCTACCCAGAATTCCTAACACAAACATTTCACGTTTATTTTTGACTTATTTTTCTTGTTAAATCATAGTTTATTATTATAATCAATTTTCTCAAATTATAAAAATAAATTTGTTTGTGTTTATTACACAGGGACATTCTTTATATCCTTGAAAATTTAAGGAACAGTATGACATACCTGAAAACTTTGCTACAGCTTTAGGAAACACTTACCAACTATTTTACCAGACATAAATGTCTAAAATTTTGATAACTGTTTTTGACAGCATTTTGTTAAGTGTTTAAAAGTAAGTGAATATTGCTGTCTTTGCTGCAATGAAAGCAAATGTTCCTTTTAAAAACACAAAAGTAAGAAGAAAATCAAGTTAATGTATTAAAAAATCACAAAATCATCAGTCTCAGAGTAACCGCGTGAAATATTTCATAATATGATTCCCAGATTAAACTACCACCAAATAAAACATGCCTTTGACATACAATTTAACAACTCATATATCAAAACTTTTAAAATCCAAATGTACTTTCAAATATTTTATCTAAAATTTTACTGTGTAATTTAAAGCAGTTTAAGGTGTACAGTAGAATTGAGGGAAAAGTTATTCTAATTCATGTGTAAATCAAAAAATATTTAGGTATACTGTAATACCTTGTGCAAGATGAGGGTAAAATAAATACAGTAGGTGGTATTTTATGTTCTTTAAAAACAAAGCACTTTATTTGTTGAAATAAGTCATGGGCCCATGAATAGATAATTTTAAATCATATCAACTTAAAATATGTAGATCAAAATGTGATCTCCTGATATTAAGAGCTGTATCTCTGCCCTATCTATTGTTTTCAGGAATACAGCATATTTGAGCACATTGTAAGTTCTCAACACATTTGTTCATCAGATAATGGAGCCAATACTCACAATCTGAGGTTAAAAAAATACAAGCAAGTCTCACTGGGGAAGATTTAAGATATTGTTCAAATTGGATCATGAAAAATAGGTTGGGGTTAGAGAAAGAGAAGAACAGGAAGAACATGCTTGGTATAAGAAATAGTGTGTCAGTGGTAGAGAGCACTACGTTTCTTTCAAAATCATTGTACTTTTTCTCACCAGTATAGAACTACAGGTGGCCATACGGACACCTATGTTGAAAGTACTCTTTAAGCCTTTCTTTCAGGGTAAGTGCAGCCATATTACTAACTTGTCAATGAGTAAACAGAAGTGAAATATGTCATTATCAATTTTAGCCTATTGCTAGGTATGGGCTCCTCCATATTCTTTTCTCTTTCTGTAACTAAGGTGCTGTAAACTCTGGTATGACCATGAAGATGAGGACCAAAACCCTAGAAAATTGTAAAGGTCCAAGGTGGAAGGAACCTGCATCATTGAGTGACTCTGTAGAGTAGAGATGTCCAGCCTGTCCAGACTACTTACCTTGAGACAAGTGCAAGAAAGAAATAGATTTTTAGCATCTTTAAGCCACTGTGCTTTGGGGTTCTCATTTTTATAGCGTTTTAAACTCTTAACTAATGTTAACTAATGTTAACTAATACAGTGAACACAAGTACGTAAAAGAGAAAGCACCATAAGGCTCAATGTTCCAGTACCAATTATGGATTGGTTAACCATAATTTTTAAAAAAAGAATGTGACCTAGGTGAATATATGTAAATAACCTCTTCCATCACTTCTGAGAAAGATCCTTAGAAAAAAGAAATGTGCAAGTTGACTTTTATAATTGTAGAAAGGCTGTTTAGGAGTAGGAGATTAAGAAGACCTACAAATTTCAAAATGTTCAGTCCCTTAATACAAGACTGCAGATTCTGGAATTTCCCCTTTCAGACTTTGGTTTATAAACCTGCAGGCATAAGGGAAGGAGGTGGGATGTAGTTTGCAAATTAGATACATAGACTTCACCTTCATTTCCATAAATTAACAAATGTGACACATTTGTTTAAACAATAACATTGGCAATCTGTTTTTCTTCCTTTTCCCTTTTTGGATATAGACATAATTACAGGAAACATTTCACTTTATTCCTAACTTGTCTGAAGGAGAACAACAATGCTCATGTTACTATGAATAGCGATTGACAGGCAATCTCCTGTGAAGGAGATAATAGCAGAGCACATACTCCATCCAAAGTGGGTAGTTCTCTATTAATAACCAGATGCCTCTTTCCAAGTAGGAATCCATGTTTAATTTTCTCAATCTTCTGTCATTGTTTTCTTTCAAGAAAAGCCAAGAATATGGGCTTTCAAACATAATTTTTTTTATCTTAAATGTTGGCAGCAATTAGCATCTTATAATGCTGGGCTGATACTTACTGTGAGAACCAAATTGACCATGTCTGTAGGCCATATTTGGCCCATCAACTACCAGCCTATGCTTTCTGAGAACATTGCAGCAAGGGAGAACAATGAAAATAATACCTTAACAAGAGTAATGCAGAATTGATACGTAGATAATTTACAATAAACAGATATTATTTATGTTGGGGAAAAAAGAAAGAATTTCTTGAGCTCAACATATTTGTCATATAAAATGCTTCACATAATTTATTTCATTGTGCTCACAAAAATCCTGTAGTTCAATATTTTATCCACTTTTTTTTTATGGAAAGTAAACTGAACCTTGAAGAAGTTAAATAACTTGACTATTTTAGGTTGGGTAACCCGAGAAGCAGAAGCTGAATAAATACATTTGAGTGCAAATAGTTTATTTGGGAAGTAATTCCATGAAGCCCGGGGAGGGAAGTGAAGAAGTGAGATAGAAGAGGAAAGGGAAAGAAGTCTATATAGAATGGGTTAATGAACATATCACCTATGTGTCCAACTGGGATAGACTATGTAGACTATAAGGTGCCTCAGATTTGTTACCCCCTGCCCCTATCTTCCCAAGGGATAAGGAAGCTGGGCTGTGTATCCACCACACCTGCCTGTCATTGATTGAGGGCTGCTTCCAAGAACATTAATTGTCTGGCAACTCTCTCATGCTGCTGCTGGAAAATACCCCTGTGTCAGGAGATGGTCCTCAGGCAGAGTGTTGCAGGTGTTTGCAGAGTAAAGCTACAGGTATGTGTGGATACCCCAGGTACCAAGGAGATATGGAGTCCCAACCACATTTGCTACCCTTGACCAAATTTGCATAAGTGTTTAAGTCAGGGATGAGAACAGAAACTGGAGGAGGAGAAAGTGAGGGAAATAAAGAGGAAACATTAAGATTGTAGGTAAAAACCAGAACAATATTGAATTATAGAATTCAAGTGCGGGTGAAATGATAGATTTATAAAAATGAATAGGATTAAAATAAATTATCTATTACTATATAAAATGTATTATATTCTCTTTGCGAAATTACCAAATATTTTAGAACCACACTGAAATTTGAAATAGAAACTAAATGATAACTTTTGTACTCATAAAACTTGAAGTTACATGAAAACATGGTCAACACATGACAATTATAGATTGCCCGACTCTTAACAATCTAGCTATGGATTTTAAACATTCCAAGGTAACTTATTTTCCTCAATAAGGTGTCAAGGTCTAATTTGATTTGAAAGTTTTAGATATATTCAGTGTTCAATCCAAATTGACGTAGTCTATCTGTTAATTTGTCATGTCACACACATACACAAAATTATTTAACATTCCTTTGCAATATTCACATCTGCTTAGGTAAGATTTCTTTGTGAAGTCCACTGACTTGCTGACTCTCCCTGTTGTTTTTCTGCAAAAGTTTCTGGAGCTTTTGGGGGTTTAATTTTATTCCTTTTTTACTTAAGGACTCCAAATAAGAGAGCAGTTAAGGATAGCATAGGTACATCTGTATTGCTACTATGGTAATAATTATAACAATCAAGTATAAACAAAACATTTTTCCAAGTCAACTTCAGAAACACAGAACCAATCTAGCTTTTGAAATCAAACTCTGCTTGACATTGTTAACTAACAGAAGGACGTAAATCTTGCCAAGCAACAAAACAACTTGTTATTTGTGTGGTCCCTAGAGGGAACAGGTGTCATTGACTTAGAACACATACAAAGTCACAATATGAAAAATAAGTCTAGTAAGTTCACGCCCAAATCAGAACAATTACAGAGATTTGAATAGTCTCCCTGTTACTTTGCCCACATTTTACTAATTTAAAGATAGACAGTGTAGTACTCTTGGTCAACTTTATAAAACTAGCAAAATTTTTAGTTTCTTAAGTTTCAAATTTTTATGTCCTTCGACACAGCTTTCAATCAAAAAAAGAAACTTTGTCCCACGTCTTGGTTACATGACCCATGAAAAAAATAAAAGAATACTGGGTCTGTCAGAGAGAGAGAAAAAGAAAGAGAGATAAAGAGAGGCGGGGGAGTGGGGGGGGGAAGAGAGAGCTGTAGCTTAGTAGCACATAGTGGAATGTCGCTGGATTTTCCAGAGAAGCAGTTTACACCATGCTCTGCAAAGTAATTATCTGGCAGTCAATAAATGACAGTGATGATGGCAATCTGTTGGACTTACAAGAGCACCTGGAGGAACTATCAAGTCTGACTGATAAGTTGAGAAAAAATAGTGAGGAATAGAATTGGGACCATGAGAGCTCCACTTGATAAAGTGCCCAAAGCTCCGAGTCTGTGAAAAAAGATTGAAGTTACTACTGGGGATTGATTAATTGGAGACACCAAATAATCCTAAATTTTTACCATCCTCCTAAATAGATACTGCCTGATGAACACACCTTTTTGTTTCTCAAAATATTTACTGCTATTTAAGACATAATAAGGAAAAAATCTACCTTAACATAAAATGTAACCAACATAAAATGACCAAGACCACTACTTATTAAGACATGGCATAATAAGATGTTTTAAAATGAAGGTAGATGAAAAATAAAAACACAAAACAAAAACCAAGATTCCTGGAAGAATGTAAGGCGATGTTAAGTTAGGATTGATGGTGACAATATTTACATATCAGGATGGAAAGTATGACCTACCATTTTATGCTAAGGTTTGCCATCCCAGCTACCCAGAGATATGCTATGCTCCCTGATGTGAGACCTCATCACTCTGCAACTCAGTGAGTGCTACATTAAATTTGGCAGCTCAGTGGAAAGAGAAAGGAAAACTCTCAAAAAGCCAAATTATACAGAACTTCACCAGGGAAAAGAAAGTGAAACAAGTTCAGGATAAGGCAAAGAGCTCAGAGAACATAGTTGAGAAGAGTTTCATCTATAAATAAAAGCAGCAATGCTACATTGCCCCAATTTATTTTTGAAGACACTATTCTTTGAAGATTGCCCACACAGCAGCGCCTAGGTTTGACTCCTAATAGATTTACAGAGCATTCTTTTGCACTTGTTCTATTCTGTGTTTAATGCTGAACTTCAAGCTGCTGGATAACCTAGACGAGTGTATTGCCATGGATGCAGTGAGGTGTGATTGTTAAAATAGAGTTTGATGTTTATTTTTCTAAGTATTCATTTTGAACACTTGTTTACAGTTCTTTTTTATTTTCAATTTGCTCATATAGTACCATTTTGGTTCTCTGTTTTCCTTTGTTTTTACCACTTACACCGAAGTGGAGGTTAAACTATTACAACTGAAATTGCCACACTCAAAATCGTTGCTCTAAGTACTACCACTGACATTAGCCACCTTCATTGTTATGACTCTCATCTGTTTAGACTAACATTGACCTTAAATGTAATAAGGTAATAGAAAATTATTATCAAAACAGCTATATCAAGTCAAGGAAAGGTATGCATCATGAAACACATTAACTATTTTAATACTTTTTATTATTATAATAATGCACTAATTATACAAATGTAGACCTCAGTAGCAAGATGATAGTAGTAGGTATAGTTAAAGTACTTTGGAAAACATAGCCTCAAGGTAGACTCCTCTAAATTCCCCAGAACCTGGCACAAAAAGCACTGAAATATTAGAGGAATGGGCACTTAATAATGAAGGACTATAATCTCTCTACATTTCTTCACCAAAATATTTTCAAAATGATTTGGTTTGTTTTCTTGGTTTTTGTCAAATTAGAGTAATCTCCACAGAGGCTGAACCTCTATCTTCAGCTTCTAGTGTAATGTGTAAAAAGTCAAAGCACATGGTAAAAGGTCAATGTCAATTTCTTGAATGAATGAATGAATGGTTGAGTAGCTATCTGAGTGCCTGCTTGGCTGGATGACTGCATTTTTTTTCTTTATGTCTTGGGATCTTGGTATTTGAAATTATTGTTGGATTTTCTAAAATGAACAATGAAAACTAAGGAATTCTTCACTTCATCTACAGCAGTGATACTCAAACTTTAGAATGTTTTAACAGTCATCTAGAGTGACAGTTAAATTACTCATTTCTCAACTCCTCATATAATGATTCAGCATGTCTAGGCTGGCACCTAAGAATCTGAATTTTAACACACTCAAATTTGTACTAATGCAGGTTGTTTGTGGATTACGTGGATTATTATAAAATAAATAAATTTATTTAAAAAAACAAACCTGGAATTTATTGCTTCACTAAAAAAAATCAGTGATTGCCAAGGGTTTGGGGGAAGGAGGAAATGCAGGGAATTTTTTGGACAGTAAAACTATTCTGCATGATATTCAAATGGTAGATCTGTCCTTATACATTTATCCAAACCTTCAGAATGTACAACACTGAGTGAACCCTAATGAAAACTATGACCACTAGTTAGTAATAATGTATATATAATGTAATACTGGCTCCTCTATTGTGACAGCTGTAATATTGGTTCCTCTATTGTAACAAATGTTCCACATTGATGAACCCATGTTAATAATATGGGAAACTGGGGGAGGGGTGGTGTTCCGGGGTGTATATGAACTCTTCGTACGTTCCACTCAATTTTTTGTAAACTTAAAAGTGCTCTTGGACTTCCCTGGTGACGCAGTGGTAAAGAATCCACCTGCCAAGGCAGGGGACACAGGTTCGAGCCCTGGTCTGGGAAGATCCCACATGCCACGGAACAACTAAGCCTGTATGCCACATCTACTGAGCCTGCACTCTAGAGCCCACGAGCCACAACTACTGAAGCCCGTGTGCCTAGAGCCCGTGCTCCGCAACAAGAGAAGCCACCACAATGAGAAGCTCAAGCACTGCAATGAAGAGTAGTCCCTGCTCGCCGCAACTAGAGAAAGCCCACTCACAGCAACAAAGACCCAATGCAGCCAAAACAATACAAAATAAAAAAAATAAATAAATAAAAGTGCTCTGAAAAACTTAACTAACAAAATAAACAAAAATGTAATATAAGACCCATTTTAAAGAAAAACAAACCAAAACATTTTTAATCAGAAATTATCACTTTTACGAAATTTCTTTAATTATCATTAAAATTTAAACAAAAAAAATATTATGGAAACCATTTTAAACCACAAAATTGTTTCCAGAACCTCTTGAAAACTACAGCAAAGAATTTGAGAAGAATTTGGAAAACCACATACACACAGGCACACAAACTAAGTATAATAACATTGAAGAGTTATGCATTTAGGGAATTTTTAAACTTTATTCAGATAGAGAGCATTAAATATATTCTGAACATCAGTAGAATAGTTTAAAGGATGAGTAAAATTAATCATGCTTAATCAGTGTTAGAAACTTAAAACTCACTATGCCTCTGAAGACCTAACGTGAAATATATTGTTGTGGTTTTTTCCTCAGTTAAAAAATCTATTTTGATAAAAAGCAAATTTTTAGGGAATTACTAGTCTTAGTTAAGTTCACTTAATAAAGATTTCATCTTGATCTGGACAAACCAAATATTCCCTTTTTCTAGGATAATATTCTCACTGGATATGATCCACCTAAATAATGTCTTTAAAAGTGACTTCTGAAAATGTTCTTTCCTCCTCTATGTTTTTACCAAAAATTAAATTCTTTAGATTTAAAGTTTATAATTTTCATTCCAGTTCTTTGGAAATCTGAGGTGTTTTCTCTAGTTTCTACCTTTGAATTCTGGGTTCAAGCAGGCTCTGCAACTTAAATATTTTGGTGGTTTGAATGTTTGTTGACCTGAGGGTCATGGCAATGTGGTTTTATTTCTTTACAGACCAATATGTAGTAGAATTATACCTTTAGAGCGGAAAATAAACAATGTATATCTAGTTCATTGCTTTTACTTTTTGAAAATAATAGCTCAACTGACTTCAAACTCATTAATTTTCTGTGCCTCTTCAATGAAATGGTGTCTCATATAACACCTGAACAAGAATGAATTATTTTACTTCAAAAGATGAAGAGAAAGAGTTATGCCCTTGAACTTTTAATATAAACCAAATGCTCCTTCAAATGCTTAATGATTACAGAAAAGACCTAAAGGGAGCTTCCAGACTCGATCTCTCTTAGAAAAATAAATAAAAAAGACAGGTAATTAAAAGCAAATTCAGTTATTGGTTTCACTGCTCAGTATGTGTGCTCACTAAGGTTAGCAGATCATAAGTAGGAATGCAGAACACTAAGCTGGTGATAGACTTTGCTGCAAGATATTCACACTGTTTTTCATTGTGAAAAATCTCAGCAATGGAAAATCTTCAACCTTAACTGACAATCCAGTACAAAAGCTGATCTTCTCAACGACTAAATTTTATAACAGATGTGAATTAAAATGATACGAAATTTGTGTAACAGTGTGTTTGTATGTTGTTAAATTGCTTCTTATTTGCAAGAAGTAAGCTTCATATATATATATATATATAAAATGTCAGATATTTCCTAGGGGCAAATTTTGAAGATTAGTTCTCTTCTTTTTAACTTTTCTACTGTAATTCTATCTACTGGGAATTTAAAATTTAAACTTGCAGACTATAAATAGAAAATTCAGTTAGAAGCTTTGTTTGTTATTCTTCATTCCAATCATCACTTGAAATTAGAGGAAGTAAATATTTTGTTTCCTGAAAGTATTTATATAGCAAGATGTTTTTAGTATTATCTGTCGCAATTTCACATTCCAGTAGTTTAATAAAACAGCTGATTTGTTTCTAATTATGCAAATTCCTTTTTACATACTGTAGTTCTGATGAATAGGTACAGCAAGTTGTAACACAAGTTGTTTTTTTTTTTTTTTTTAACTGAACAGATGCTAAGATCACAAAACCTGTTAATACTAAAGTATTCGGGAAAAACATGGACTATGTAAATAGAGTCTACAACAAAGACTGTTGAAAAGCTGGAAGGCCCATGAATACCAAAATGTTTAAGAATATAAGAAAATGTTTAAGAAGATACATTTTGATCTATTCTGAGATATCTTTCCCAGATGATACCTCTGAGAATATCTTTATTTACACTTAATTTTAAGTGAGTAATAAATAAACAAATATAACAACTATACTATAATGATTCGGGAATGGCATGAGCTGTTAAGGGGAGAATTGAGTTATAAAAAAGTAAAAAGGAAACTTTACAACATTTACAGATTTACTTGCTGGTAGAAATAGCTTCTATTTAATTTTTTTTTTTTGCCACGTTCAGATGGTAATGCCATTTGAATATTGTGAATATTTGGCAGATAATAAAAAAGTAACAGTAAAGTTTAATGCAGGACCATATTCCAATGAAATAAGGAAATTATCTCTGCTTTAATTTAGTTCTTACTACTCACTGTTCACATACATGCAGGCTATGGACTCGGAGCCAGCCTTTTCTCATTATATTTTGAGGACCATAGTATCAAACCAGACTTCACCACCACCTGAAAATCCTTTTAAGCCCCCAATTGTGGTTGATTTTCTATTCCAAACACTTTTCCAATCCCATTAAATGCTGTCTAATCCTCTCACTCTCAGATGATCTTTCTTCTTAGTTCAGAGAGAAAATAAAATGCATTAGATAGGAACTGGATCAAATTCCTCTTAAAGACAAAAGAAGAAAGAAAAAAAGAAAGATGGAAGGAAGAAAGGAAGGAAGGAAGGGGGGAGGGAAGGAAGGAAGGAAGGAAAGAAGGAAGGAAGGAAAGAAGGAAGGAAGGAAGGAAGGAAGAGGGAGTGAGGGAGAGAGAGGAAGGAAGGGAAGGAGGGAAGAAAAGAAAAGTAAAAGAAAATGTAAATGGATAATGGTTTCTCCTGCAACCAAAATCTAATTTCCTCTGCCCAGCGTCTATGCTCTTCTGTCTTTCTAGGGATTTCTTTAACCACACACTCTCATCTTTACCTACTTCTTCTCTTCTGGATTTTTTCATAGGTATTTAAAAATATTCGGGTTGCTCTAGTGTTAATAAATAAATAGTGTTCCTCCCTAGATAACTAACTACCCACCCCTCCACACCCCAGACACAATATGGTAATCTTCCAACCCTCCCTCCTTCGTTTTATGGCTGCTTTGCAGCATCTTACAGTTTACTACACTGGCCATGTTTAATATTCTTCCTATGCCTTAAGTGACACACACACACACACACACACACACACACACACACACACACACAACCTACACCTACTTTTTCTCTTAGATTTCTAGCCATTCTTGCAGAGACATCCTTTTAAAAACCCTTTTCCCTTTCCCAAACTTCAATTTGTATTCCTTAAATGTCTCTCTTAAGTCTTCATCTCTCCTAATGTTACAAATTTCCTCCAGGGCTATCTCACTGACTTCTATGGCTTCAATTTTTATACATTTTCTAACTCTTCCAAAACCTACCTTTGCATCCTAGCTTCTCCTGGACTTCGGAATGGAATATTCAACAACACATTAGACCCAACTCCTCAGATATAAGGCAGGAACATCAAACTCAGCATGTTCACAACTGAAATCTGCAGCTTCACTCCCCAGGGCCATTCTCCTTTGCCTCCCAGATTATGACAGGGTCTTGCAAAAATCTGCACTGCTATTATCCCTGATAGGATATTTTACAATTATCCACAGTCACTGATTTAGAAAAAATACACTTAATATTTGATCAATGTGATGTTCTCTCTTTTCTGGTATTCAATCAATTTAAATTAATTCTTCAATTATTAGCATTTTTAATTATCTCATTTTGGCTAAAATGAAAGAAACTTTCATTAGTCTTGGGGTGGAATAAATATAATTTTCCCATGTTAGTAGAGCTAATATTTAGTCAGCCTGCTTATCTTCTTTTAAATCTTATACCAAGAATTGTATACTTCAAATAGTTTTCTTTAGAAACTTACATAAGAGTATAAATCATGCTATTTATATGTATAATACCATTAGTTATTGAATAAGTCAGCAAATTTTTTTTTTTTTTTTTTTTTTTTTTTTTTTTTTGCGGTACGTAGGCCTCTCACTGCCATGGCCTCTCCCGTTGTGGAGCACAGGCTCCAGACGCGCAGGCTCAGCAGCCATGGCTCACGGGCCCAGCCGCTCCGCGGCATGTGGGATCTTCCCGGACCAGGGCACGAACCCGTGTCCCCTGCATCGGCAGGCGGACTCTCAACCACTGCACCACCAGGAAAGCCCCCAAATGTATTTTTAATTTTGATCATGCATTGATATACATGTAACCTACATGTAAATATGAACTAAATAAAATTAATATCCATGAACCCACCCTAAAAGGATTATCAGCAGTACTATTTTATCATCTGTGAAATGCCTGTCCTTTTGCCTGATTTTCTATTGCCTATTTGTATTCTTTTACTTATTGGTTTGTTACAGTGGTTCTGAATACTACAATTTTATGTACTATTTTCACTGCTTATATTTCTCCCAGTTTTTGCCTTGCCTTTTAACTTTTTACAAGATGTTTCTAAACATAACTTTTATACATTAAGCATTAACATTGCTTTAAATTATTTTTTCATGCTGCAGTAAAAAAATCTATCATCAATCAATTAATCATCTCTATCTGATTATTTTTCTGACTCCTGGCTTCTCTTGTATAAAATGTGTATTTATGATGATCACGTGTGGCAAGACCATTTTATGTTCTATAAAAGCCTAATTAGTTGGTTAAACCAAAGTTCTATTTATTATGTTCCTTTATTTTTGTAAGGGGATTGATTGTTCAATAACAATTAAAAAGGGCTTCAAAAAAGGGCATCAAATGTGGGGTGGAGCATCAGAGAAAAGCAAGGGAACAGATTAGCGACTCTCCTCACCAAAAAAAAAGTGAAAGAATGATTAAGAGAAACAGTTCTGTATTCTTGGCTATAGAAAGACCAGAATACTGATATGTACTAGTAAACTTATTCTTCTTATATTTGGTAGGGATTAAATACTCTGTACCTGGATGACCTTTGTGATGTATTTGCACAGATACATAGAAGTAAAACTTTATTAAATTTTGATTTAACAGAAGTAGCCTCCATATATCTTGCAGTTTATTTCATCTAATTTGTAATAAGAACAGGAATAACACATTATATTTGGCATTAAGCACACTAAGGCGTATTCCCTAAAATAACACATAATCATTGTCACTGTCACAATATAATCACATAAATTGTTCAGTCAAATTTATAGAACAGATTGCATTAAAGGATACTAGTAGTACCTACTGTCCACTAAGTATATGAAATCCTCCAAAACTTTCTGGCTAGTGATCTTGCTATCTAAAATTGAACAATTACAAAAATTAGTAAAGTATTTCCCGAAGTAGCTATCATGTTAATATTGCCTGTCTCCTCTTGAATTGAAATCTACTTCCCTTTAAATATTATTCATTGATTTACCATACCTCAACTCTTCGATGTCTGTTGTAATGAATTTCAGAGGGAAAATCACATAATGTCTCCCATTGTGAAAGAGCTCTACAGTTTTCCATCAATATCCATGCCTAGAGTGATTATCTTGTCTCCATATATATTTTTGTTTCAAATATGAAATATAACTACTATTTTTGGCCTCAATTTCATAAATCTAGATGGAAAGGCTCTGTAAGAAATATTGTTTGGACATTTTTCACTAAAATTATCTTTTGTGTGTTTGAGTGAACTTGGGAAAGATTACCACAAAATTATTTATCTGTATGACAAAATTAATTTCCCAAATTAAGATTAAGATGATGCCCAGTATATTTATGCTACTATACTTATGAGACTGTTTGAACTTTGCATATTCCTCATTTTATGAGGTTAGTGTCATTTGGTTAGTTTTTTAAATTTATTTGAACATACTGTTTTGGGTATTTAAGTATTACTGCATTATTTTTATGTAAAAATTATTAAATTGTGCAAATAATAAATCTTGTGACATATTTCATCTTTTTTAATAATTAGATCTAAGTTGCTAAAATGTCTTAGATAAATGTTTGGCTCTCTAAATGTATATTTTTCCTTACTAAAGGAAAACCAAAAATCATTTAGCACTTATTTTATTCCAGGGACTGTTCTGAAAACTTCACCTATGTTAATCCATTTAATCCTGACAAGAAACATATAAGGTAGATAGTATTATTTTCATGTCTTACAGACTAGAAACTGAGACAGGGAGGCTAAATGACTTGCCTTTGGGTGATATAACTAGTATAGGGAGACCTGTAGCAGTCCACTTCAGTGTCTAAGCTGTAATCGCTTCACTATACTAAAAGATTTTGTATTGATTCTTGTAAAAAAATAAAAATAAAAACAGACGTGACATACCCATTGTATGGTTTCTTCCCTTTCTTCCTTCTAATTGTTTTGAATTCAAAGGTAAGTTATTTAAATAAGTTAATTTGATATTTTATCATAAATGGGCACTTCTAAATTAATAATTCTTGAAAATAGAAAACCTTCTATCAAACATAGCCTGTATATCATGAACTGTTTATTTACCTGTTATTTTCTCCAATAGAGCTTGTCATGTAAATTATAAATAAATAACCTGTATCATTATAGGTCTGCCTGACAGTTTCAAAGAAAGGTTAATGTATTTCTGACAGTGAAAACACAGGAGAGGTACAAGCACATTCTATTCTGAGTACCAAGTATAAAAGTTAAACATTTATAAACTACAGTGGATTGGTGTTATTTAATTTTTTTTTTTTTTTTTTTTTTTTGCGGTACACGGGCCTCTTACTGTCGTACGTACAGTACGTACTCCGGACGCACAGGCTCAGCGGCCATGGCTCACGGGCCCAGCCGCTTCGCGGCATGTGGGATCTTCCCGGACCGGGGCACGAACCCGTGTCCCCTGCATCGGCAGGCGGACTCTCAACCACTGCGCCACCAGGGAAGCCCGGATCGGTATTATTCAGATCAAAATCAAGAAGAATGTTCTAACAATGAATTCCCAAGTCTGATTGAAGATTTTAGGAAATAAAGATAAAAACATTGACGCTATTAAAAAATCTTAATATCTGTTGTCTGGATTCTGACAGGTTCCTAATGGAATATGTCTTGTATGTAGTTTAAATATAACTATTTGAAATGAAGATTTAATACAGTTAAACACTGAGATAAAGATTTTGTATTTTTCTACTTTCGATATGATCAGTCACACTTATTTTCTATCCTCGACTACAGGGAAGAACCAATGTTTATAGCCTTTAATATTAACCAATTATGTAAATTGGAGGTTAGAACTACTTCAAATGATTTTCATGGTAGACAGTACAAACTCTTTTTAATATTTTTCATATTGTCTTTTAATGAGAAGCTTTTAAGTTTATTAAAGTCTAATTTATCATCTTATTTTCTTTTATGATTATTTCTTTCTGTGTCTTAAGAAATTTTTCCCTATGCACATAGTTGAGAAGATAATCCCCATATATATCCTTCTGGAAGATTTTTGTATTTTTAGTTATTATGTTTTGACCTATGATATTTTAAAATTAATTTTTTGTGTCATGTGAGATAGGGGCTGAGATTCATTTATTTAAATATGGTTATCTAGGTCTAACACCAACTGTTGAAAATTTTTCTTTCTACATTGGATTATTTTGATGATTATGTGGGAAATCAATCAATTATAAAATGATGGTCCATTTCTGCAGTCTATTTTATTCCATTGATCCATTTAAATAGTTTCATGTCAATACCACACAGTTTAGATAATTGTTGTTTTACATTAAATATTGAAGTCAGGTAAGGTTTGAAGCCTTCAGATATTCTAGGTTTAGTATGAACATATTTTTAAAACGATTTTTCTGCTATTCTACAATATTTTATTCCTCCCTTATTATTTTTAACATCTCCTTTGCTTCCTTTCCCCCTAAAAATCTAAGTATTCTATGTTAAAGAATACTCTTTAAATTATTTCAAAAATTAAATTCCCTGCAAATTATTTTATGTTTTTGATCTCTCATTGAAATACAATATTATCTTTACTGTTAAATACACTTTTACTTCAACTGTCTCTCTCTGCTCTTCAACCAGCTTCTATTAGAAACATGCTCACATTTTCTGATTATAAAATATTTCAACCCCTAACTCATACCTATTATGACGTGTCAAAAATATTTTTCTTTAATACTTGAAGTAGAATATTATATTTTATGTACAAAATATTAATATATAGTTATGTTTTAAAACAACAGAACAGTTAACATTTGTAATAAGGAAATCAATTGACACATAAAGCCTTAGGATATATTTCTTTAGGGAAGGTGGATATATGTATACTTAAAATCTGAATTTGCCTTTTTAAAACTATTAGTGGACCAAGCAACCGAATATTTGAATTTTACACATCTGCATTTCAGAGTAGTATATGGTTAAAATAAAAACTCTGCAGTTGTAGTAAAACAGTACAATACAGATCCTCCAAACAGAAGTATAAAAATGATTGAAATTAAGAACTACATTTTTTTCTGTAGCTGTCAATCTGCATGCACGTATGTGTTTACATGTAGTCATACACAGACAAAACCACACAGGCACGTGCAAAATATATATTCAAGGGTTGTATGGCATCAGAGTAATAATACAAATAGGAACATTTACTTTGAAATACTAAGTTATGTCTCTTTAACAATTTTAGAAGTTTAATTCAGAAATATCTAAGAACACAAAATATTAAAAAATAATAAGCACTGAAGAATGAAAAAGATAGCATTTACTAATGCTTAAGTTTTACATATGAATTTGCATATGAACCTACATATTTAGTAAATTACAGTAGATATGTATTTATAAGTAGCATGTGTGACTGGGTTGATTAAAAGCCTTTCTTCCAACTAATATACTGGTGAAACCTGCCTGATAAGCCCTGGCAACTCCATACTCCCCATGGAGGGGCAGCAATATACTCGAAAGGCAGGCATAATGGTTGATTTGTCCTAAAACTGTGGTTGTAGAGCATACAAACACTTTTTAATAAGGTTACAGGGTTATCCATAGTGACCTCAGAATGCGAAGCACAGTACAATTCCATTTGGGGTTGTGTAGCATCCACCAGCAGCACCACTCTCTCTCCACCACCTAAAAACCACCCATTTTTGCAGCCATTACAGACAAATAGAGCCACAGATTTTCCTCATTGTGATTAAAATTGTCATTTTCTTAGTTCTCATATTTTACCATTTCCTTCTGGATCCATTTTGTTTTGACTGTTCCTAATTTTCGTGGTAATATTTTGCATTATTCTCTATTTACATCTACAACATTTCAGAGGTTAGTCCTTAAAATGAAACTGCTAGGTGGCATTTTGGGGGGCTCTGAAGAGCTGCAGTTCTTTATGTCTCAGTGCAGAAAGAATTCAGTAAGAAGCAAAGTGATAGATAAGAAGTGATTTATTTGTAAAACCGACAGCTAGTGGGAAGCAGCCGCATAGCACAGGGAGATCAGCTCAGTGCTTTGTGACCATCTAGAGGGGTGGGATAGGGTGGGTGGGAGGGAGGGAGACGCAAGAGGAGGGGATATGGGGATACATGTATATGTATAGCTGATGCACTTTGTTATAAAGCAGAAACTAACACACCATTGTAAAGCAATTATACTCCAATAAAGATGTTTAAAAAAAGTGATTTATTAGAAGAGGATGCTTGTGAGGCTTAACAACTTAGTAGGCTACAGTTTTATAATCAAAGGAAAAGTGGGGAGGGGAAAAAGACCACCTTCTTCCTCATTCTTGAGTAGACATCACGCTTCAATCATCAGTTCTTCCTCTATGTCCGGTGGAGGAGTTTTCTTGTCCCTACATGGTCAATACAGGACTGTCATGGCACAACTGGAAAATTACTTCAGGTCTCAGTACAATGAGGGTCTTTCACTTTGAAATGTCACCTTTACATAAATTATTGTTTTTTATGTGTTCAGAGAGCATGTCCTAGGGGTCATTAATTTACTGAGCTCACTGGGCAGGATGTGGGTCTCAGGCCATCATGGTTTTATTGTTTGGGGGCATGTCTCATGCTTCTGTTGCATGGTTTTGTTGCTAAGCAAGCCTGCTTGGTTTTGTGGTTAAGCAAATTTTTTTTTTTTTTTTTTCCGGTACGCGGGCCTCTCACTGTTGTGGCCTCTCCCGTTGCGGAGCACAGGCTCCGGACGCGCAGGCTCAGCGGCCACGGCTCACGGGCCCAGCTGCTCCGCGGCATGTGGGATCCTCCCGGACCGGGGCACGAACCCGTGTCCCCTGCATCGGCAGGCGGACTCTCAACCACTGCGCCACCAGGGAAGCCCTCTGCTTTCTTGAGTGATCATTAACTTACAGGGGTCTCCCATATCTTTTTCTTTACTTACAATCCCCTAGTGGGATTAACTCTTTAATTACCTACTTTGCCCCTTTACTTTGTCCCTATCAAAAGTATTGCAAACTTAAGTAATCATATTTCTAATGCTATAGCTATTTGCATTTTTCAACTTAGATATATTATAAATCTTTGAAAGAACAACTTCAAAAGATTTATTTTAAACTCAACAAGCACTTGTTGATCTGCTTTCTGTGGAGGGCAGTCTTTTTATATTATCTCATTTAGTCTTCATATCACTCTATGACACAGGCATTGATCAATCATATTTCTCATATTAGGCGTGACCCTACTGCCCTGAATTCTAACTCCATCTGAAAATCTGTGAGTACTCAGTACTGTGCTGTTGTATTTATGTGGCTTTAATGATTGAAAAGGGGATTTCCTAAGTTAACCACTGCACAAAAATAGCTACTCCATTACTAGAATGCTTCTTTCTAGATAGTTTGCTAAATAGCTCTTGAAACAAACTGTTCTACTGCATGTGAATTGTCTAGCTTGGGGCTATTTTAATTCCTAATACCAGCACTGTACTCATAACACTAAATATTATGATTTCCTAGAGTCTCCCTCTGGAATTGCTATGCTAGGTTTTCCTGCTTAATTATGATATGCTCATCACGTGTGGAAATGTTTTCCTCTTGAATGTATGCACACACATCCACACACATGAAAGGACATGCACACACACACACACTTGTTTTTTTGATCAAAAGATTTGGATATAATGAACTGGATTAGGAACAATTCTGTCTACTTTGGCAGGTACTCAAAAGTACATATAATTAAGTTCAAATTGTTTTAAGAATGTAAACCCTGATGAAGAGACAGGTGGATAAATACTACAACAAAATTTAAGTCTACACTTAGTTTAAAATGGAACATATTTCATAAAGTTGGAGCTTTATGAAGCAGAGCAAAGCCTACAGCAGAGCCATAATAAACCGTATTCCAGATTTCTGGCCAACTAAAATTTAGCTGACATCTTGTAGGGGAAAAAAAGTAAATAATCTCTATAAATCTTACTGACTTCAAACCAGAGAAAAGGCATCATTTATTAAAATGCTGGGAAGTTGATAATAATGATGATGATAAGCAAAATGGATAATAGTGTCTGGAATTTTGGAGGCCTTCCACCTATACTTTCTGCATGAGTAAAGAGAAAAGCAAGCATCTGGCATACCAGATGGCTTATATTTGTGACACCAAAGGAAAAAAAAAGTATGGAAGACAGAAAGACATGTTCCTACCGATACTAATAGTTTACTGTTCAAATTATGCTACAAGCATTTTTTTCTCTATAGGAGATTAATGTTACTATGCATCAAAAAGAAATTTTACAAATGAACTCTTGAGGAAAGAAGCAGACTGAATTCAAATGTATTCTTCTTTGTAGAAAATTGAATCCCTAATCATCTGAGGAGTTTTACCAGTTCTAACAGTGTTCTTTTTCCCAGCTTCTGGCTTAGGCATCACTCTGTAGGTGTTTCTTTCTGATTCAAAACATGACAGGTTGAATGTACTCTGTGTTCTTGACTTATTTTAATACTTGTCTAAAGAATGATGGTCTCATAAAATATATAGGGTACTATGTTCTCCAGCATGTATTTGGTTCAGGGCATCACTTAATGTAAGTCCTGTCTTTTAGCACCTTTTGCAATGCATAGGGCTTCACTAAGGATTTTGTCAAACAATGGGCTAATTGACTACCAACCACTTATGCCATTCAAGAACACAGGTGATCAGGTGTGACACAATGGATTCTAAGATTCTTTTAAACATTTGATGAGAAGAAATTGAAAAGAAAATTGAATTTGGAGAAGCTCAAACTGGACTTACTGTGGTATTTAAGCCTGAATAACTCAAATTTTGGAATAAACATAAATATTAGATCATTGTGTGATTATTTGGTTGAGGCAATATTGCTGGATCTCATGAATGGTGGTCAGTTTTCCTCCCGAAAACAAAACAAAACAAAACCCCAAAACACAATGTCAACAGTCAGTTATCCAAGGATCTAAGTGGTCAAGACTGAGGCAGAAAAAAAGGTACCGAAAGGTGGGGTTAGTGTTAGGGGCAGTTTGGACTAGACTGTCAGGCATATAAGAGTCTAGGGTAATTTCAAATTGAGGGACTAAACTTCCCTTAGTTACATGGAGATAAATCATGATTGAGGTAACGAGCTGGTCTTGAAAGAGTCCCTGAAGAATTTGTAAATCTGTATTACTTACTACATTGTCCTTTCCTTTCATTCTCTCAAGTCTTGAAAATATTTTTAACTCAGTCCCTGCTAAGTGTCTCTTCTCCATTTGGAACTAAGTGAACTCTTACTTCTCTTCGTTCAACTCTATGTTTTTGCTGCGATTTATTTATTAGTCTTTTTTTTTTTTTTTAGTATTTCCTTCAGATGAATTACTTGGGTCAGATATTCTTTGTCTTTTTGATGATCACATTTATCTTTCATTTACTCTGATAGACATATGATATCTTAACTGGATACAGGATTCTGGGGTTGCAGACATTGTTCTTAATAGTGTGTAGATTCTACTATATTTTCATCTAGCTTGCGTGGATTGAAGATGAGAAGGGCAATCATATCTTTTTTTTATTGTACAAAAAGATTTTCTTCTTGCATAAGGCTTATAAGGGTTTTTTTTCCTTAGAAATAAAGAATTTTAACCAGAAAATGCCTAAATAAAATATTTGTTCTTAAAAATACAGCTTATGACTGTATAAATTTAATTTCCCAAACACAAATCTGTCCTCTCCTCAGGAATATTTCATCCAGTATTTATTTTTTTCCTCACCTTTAGTCTGTCCATTATTTCCTTTTAAAAACCTTATTTTTCACAAGTGAGATTTCTTAGATTGGCCACATTGCTATCCCCTTTTCTTCTAATTCTTTTTTTTTTTTTTTGCTTTTTGAGATTAATTTAAAATGTCCTATTTCATTGATTTTTCTCTTCTGATTTTAATGAGATATAATTGACATACAACATTGTGTAAGTTTAAGGTGTATAGAATTTAACTCATATACATCATGAAATGATTACCATACTAAGTGTAGTGAACACCCATCATCTCATATAGATACGGCATTAAAGAAACAAACAATTTTTTTCCTTATGATGAGAACTCAGGATTTACTCTCTTAGCAAGTTTCATATGTAAGGTACTGTAGTTACATTTTATTTATCACGTTTTACATCACAGCCTTAGCACTTATTTATTTTATAACTGAAAGTTTCCACCTTTTGACCACCATCATCCAATACCCCTTCCCCCACCTCCCACCTCTAGTAACTACAAATCTAATCTTTTTTCTTTGACTCTGTTTTTGAAACAAGCTTGACCTACAACACTATGTTAGTTCCTGGTACACAGTACAGTCATTAGATTTTTCTGTACTTTTCTGAATGATCACCATGATAAGTCTAGTTACCTTCTGTCACCATCCAAAGACATTAAATAATTGTCCACTATATTCCCAATACTATACAGTTCATACCTGTGACATTTATTTTGTAACTGGAAGCTTATACCTCTTAACCTCCACACCTGTTTCTATCCTCACCCCATGCCCTTCCCCTCTGGCAACCACTTATTTGTCCTATCTATGACTGTCTCTTTTTTGTTATGTGTGTTCATTTGTTCTGTTGTTTAGATTCTACATGTAAGTGACATCATACAGTATTTGTCTTTCTCTGACTTATTTCACTTAGCTTAATACTCTCTAGGTCCTTCCATGTTGTTGCAAATGACAAGATTTCATTCTTTTTTATGGTTGAGGGATATTCCATTGTGTATGTATATATATAGATATATACATCAACCAAAACCATATATATATATATACATCAACCAAAACCATTAATTCAAGCTTTATTTAAAATGTTGTAATATGGAAAAGGTCAAGGTGAGTGTTCCTCAAGAAACCAGTTGCTTAAAGTATTAATGGGATAGACTGGGGAAAGCCAGAGTTCAGTTTTGTTCCGAACACTGTTCAGTGTTCAATTTATAGAAGGTCTAGGAAAATTAAAATTGTGTTCATTGTGGTTATGGAAGCATAAACATTAAGCCTGGGGTCACAATTTAGCTAAGGGTTAATTTAGACTTATTAAGAGGGGAGGGGAGGTGTACTTGAGGTTAAGATCTTTTCTGCATTGGAAGAATTTTTTTTTTTAACTTTTGGTCATATTTCACACCTGATTCCCTCCGCAATTCCAACATTAGGGCAGGAAAGAGTCAGGCCACACATTCAGCACCAATCAGATCTTTCGGACATCAAAGTCCAAAAGGACTATCAAGGTGCTACTTAATCTTCCTCTGAGTGACTAGTGGTCCCTAAATATCACCTCTTCCTGGGACACCAGCTCTTGCTTCTGGGTGCTATGGCTCTTCTACATGAATACCTTAGCCCACATGGAAGGGAGCCCCATCAGTTCTTTTTTTTTTTTTCAATTTTATTTTATTTTTTTATACAGCAGGTTCTTATTAGTTATCTACTTTATACATATTACTGTATATATGTCAGTCCCAATCTCCCAATTCATCCCACCACCACCACCACCCTCAACACTTTCCCCCCTTGATGTCCACACGTTTGTTCTCTACATCTGTGTCTCTATTTCTGCCCTGCAAACTGGTTGATCTGTACCATTTTTCTAGGTTCCACATATATGCATTAATATACGATACTTGTTTTTGTCTTTCTGACTTACTTCACTCTGTATGACAGTCTCTAGATCCATCCATGTCTCTACAAATGACCTGATTTTGTTCTTTTTTATGACTGAGTAATATTCCACTGTATATATGTACCACATCTTCTTTATCCATTAGTCTGTTGATGGGCATTTAGGTTGCTTCCATGACCTGGCTATTGTAAATAGCACTGCAATGAACATTGGGGTGCATGTGTCCTTTTGAAGTATGGTTTTCTCTGGGTATATGTCCAGTACTGGGATTGCTGGGTCATATGGTAGTTCTATTTTTTGTTTTTTAAGGAACCTCCATACTGTTCTCCATAGTGGCTATCAATTTACATTCCCACCAGAAGTGCAAGAGGGTTCCCTTTCCTACACACCCTCTCCAGCATTTGTTGTTTGTAGATTTTTCTGATGATGCCCATTCTAACTGGTGTGAGGTGATACAAGCCCCTACCAGTTCTTTCCACAGAGATCTCAACAAATTCTCTGTTCACATTTGTTCTCCTGGGTTAAAATTGGCAAGTGTTTTGAAGATGGGTATGATGGGAAGGAAGGCTTATTACATTCAGTTTACTTGTTCCCATGTTTTACAGTCCTTTTGTTTTTCGTTATTTATCTGATTAGAAGTTTGACAATTCCCTGCAAGTGTTTCCTTTTTGTTAATAATTATAGTTTACTGAGAAAACCATAATTCAAAAAGAGTCATGTACCAAAATGTTCATTGCAGTTCTATTTACAATAGCCCGGAGATGGAAACAACCTAAGTGCCCATCATCGGATGAATGGATAAAGAAGATATGGCACATATATACAATGGAATATTATTCAGCCATAAAAAGAAACGAAGTTGAGCTATTTGTAATGAGGTGGATGGACCTAGAGTCTGTCATACAGAGTGAAGTAAGTCAGAAAGAGAAAGACAAATACCGTATGCTAACACATATATATGGAATTTAAGAAAAATAAAATGTCATGAAGAACCTAGGGGTGAAACAGGAATAAAGACACAGACCTACTGGAGAACAGACTTGAGGATATGGGGAGGGGGAAGGGTGAGCTGTGACAAAGCGAGAGAGAGGCATGGACATATATACACTAACAAACGTAAGGTAGATAGCTAGTGGGAAGCACCTGCATAGCACAGGGATATCAGCTCGGTGCTTTGTGACCACCTGGAGGGGTGGGATAGGGAGGGTGGGAGGGAGGGAGACGCAAGAGGGAAGAGATACGGGAACATATGTATATGTATAACTGATTCACTTTGTTATAAAGCAGAAACTAACACACCATTGTAAAGCAATTATACCCCAATAAAGATGTTAAAAAAAATAAAATAATAATTATAAAGAACTGGCCATGCATTAGTAAGTTGGCATCACATACGCCAAAAGTTTGATTATACAAATAAATAGTGATAACATCTAGCTATTTTGAATTTGGGGGAAAATGTGGTCACGTCATAAATCATATTTTTTCATTAAGCAATCCCATGAGTTTCTTTGCCTTGTGAAAACATATGTATATTCATTTTAATAAACTGCATTACTTAAAAGTTAAAGATAGCAATTTTCACAATGGTGTCAAAAGTCCTGAAGATAACAGTTAAGTTTAAGCCATAGAAAGAGGAAAAACAAAGATGAGTAACATAATAAACTAAAATAAATCCATTTACAGTACTTCTTTGTACTAAAGATGGTTAGTATTCAGTTTATGACACTTCTTATTTTGTCACATTAATGTAAAGTTGTTTTTAATGAAATGCAGGGCTCTAACATAATGGATTTATTCTTTCTGTACATGGATGTCCAAAAGATAATTTGAATAAATTTTTTATCAGAACAAATATACAATTTTATCTGTTCAAAAGAAATAGATAAATATTTACCAGACTTTAATTGGCTACAGTGAATCACTTTAAATAGTCACAGAACATTACAAGGTTTTGTCTTTGACTTGACAATTAATTATTAATTTTGTGTTGTCAGTAAATATATTGATATTATGGGGTAATACAAAAGTACAGTGAGCACTGAAAGTCATCTTAGTAACTTTTTAAATATTTCAGTGCCAGCCTATTATTTTAGTTATTTAAGTTTACAGATTTTAATAGAGTTAAGGCTATACAGTTAGTACTGTTTAGATAGTCAGCAGTAAAACATTTCACCATCCTACACTAAGCCTTACATATATTTCTGAGGAATATATGTAATGAACTTAAATAGACCAAAGTAAGTAGGTCAGTACACATTCACTGCAAATGAGAATGTGATCTCTTGTAGGTTGTTTCTTGGTTATTTGTTTCTAGTATTTTATTTATTTCAAATTAGTTTATATGATTTGGGGGAGCAGTAGTAATTATTGTGTTATATATTTTTGCTTTCCAACCCACATTTCAGTTCCCTGCAAATATTATAACCTTTTGTAGCAGGCTTAATAAAGGCCCCCAAAGATACACAGGTCGTAATCCACAGAATTTGGGGAAGGTACTTTACAGATATTATTAAGATAATGGGAATATTATCTGATTGGGCCGAGAATGTAATCGTAAGTGTTCTTAAAAGAGGGAAACAGAGGAAGATTTAAATGTAGTAGAGAAGAAGTCCATATAACGGAAACAGAGCATAGTCAGAGAGAGATGATGCTATGCCTCTGGCTTTGAGGATGGAGGAAGGAGCCCCATGCCAGGGAATACCAGTGGGGCCACTAGAGTCTGGAAAAAGCAAGGAGACAGATTCTTCCTTAAAGACTCCAGAAAGAATGCAGCCCTGTTAACATCTTGCTTTTGGTCCAGTGAAACCCATTTAGACTTCTGGCCTCCAGAATTTAAGAGAATAAATTGTGTTGTTTAAACCCATCAAGTTTGTGGTAATTTATTACAGCAGCAATAGAAAGCTAATAAACTTCTATCAACATATGTTGTTGAAATAGAGATAAGAGGTAATAAATTACATTATATTTCTAAATAATGCATACTACCTTGTCTTAGCTCTGATTGCCATTACAGCCACTATTTACATCTGAATAGCTCTAAGGTCCTGTCCTGCAGATCCAAGCACTACAACAGCCTTTCTTCATTTTATCACATGTGAATCCCCTTCAGTTCAAACTGTCAGTGTTTTTGCTTGTATAAACCTGTAGGCTCTTTATTGAGTGATAGTCTAGCAACATCCTTGGTGTTCTCTTCAGAACACATTTTCTCATCTTCTGAAATGTGGACAGGCTAAGAATTTTCCCAGTCTTTAAGTTCTGGTTCCTTTTTGTTTAACGATTCCTTTTTCAATTCGTTTCTCTCCTCTTACCTTTTACTATATGCAGTCAGAAGGAATCATCCACTCCTTCAACACTTTGCTTAGAAATCTCAGCTAAATATCCAGTTCCATTATTTGCAAGTTCTACCCTCCAAATATATATATAATATATATATATTATATATATATTTTATATATATATATATAAGGGGTCACAATTCAATCCATAGCATACCTTAAAATACATGTCAGAGATATTAAAGTTAGAGACTGATTGTAGGATTTCCAACGTTAGAGTATTTATATATACTTTAGGGATTTATTTTTAAGTGAATTCCAAATAATTTTATGCATAACCATGAGCACAGATGTTGAATAAAGTTCAAAGCCAGTCACTGCAATACATTAAGAAGTCCAATATTACTACATGAACAGACTTCTATGTAATAAAGATTGCTCCATAGATTTAAGAGAGAAAACCTTCATGCATTTGATCACATTTTAAGATAATTCAGTTTAATTAAAATGTAAATATATGATTTTGAAATTTGACTATTTATTACATTTGGTTATTATCTCATTAATTCAGAATTATCAGAAACTTTGCAAAGACAAATAACTTCTTAGTCTCAAATTCTACTTCAGTCTTACCTACAAGTACCCATTTTTCAACTCTCATCTCCCAGATTTTAGATTTTACTTTCCTACTGCTATTTATTCAAAGAAACGTACTTAATAGATATGATATAGAATTGAATAAACAGCCCCTGCTGTTAAAGAGTTAAGAGCGCAAAGTATTCTAGAAAAGTGAAAACAAGGTAATTTATGATTGACTACCATATGATAAATGTTATGAAAGAGGATGAAGAATGCATAATGGAAGTCCTTTAGTATACTCAAAGAAGACTTTAATGAGGCAGTAAGCTTGGGTTGAGTCTTCAAGACCTGAGGTTTCGTAGGCAGCTACAATATTCTGTTCATTGGCATGAAGGTTTGAGATGGATGGCATTATTTGGGGAGTACTGGTAGCATTACAAAAGAAGGGTTAAAGGGCGCAGTAAAGGGATGCAGAATAAAAAAAGGAGATAGCTTCAGTGTTCTAGATACCATACGCTATTTGGTTTTTCTATGTTACTCAAAGTAACTGCTTTCCAGTTTTAATTTTTTGTCTGGCCAGATTTATGGGTTTGATTAGTCTCCATTTGGCTGGGTAAATACCTGGAGCCGAGATACTATATTCATTTTTTAGCAAAATCCTGTCTTTCATGTTGAAATATCCTGTGCTGCTGTTTACCATGGTAGTAAAGGCAGATATAATAAGAATTTCAACTTACTGTGAAGGAACATAATATAAATAAAAATAGAAAATGAAAAGAAATAATAATTCATTTATTTTAATATTAGCATTAATAAGATCTGAAACTATTAGTTGATGGGAGCTATGTAGAAACAGTAACTCTCATGCACAGATGGAAGAAATGTACACTGGCATAAGTACTTCTATAAGAATTGAAACGGCAAACTAAATATCAGCATAGCTTCTGATTAAGCAATTATCCTTTACCTGAAAAATAATCCAAACTGCTATCACCAAAAAAAAAGTGTATTCATATGATAGAAGTAAAAAAATAGCAACTAAAATGAAAAACTTGATTTATATTTAAAATTATAGATTTCAAAATTACAATATGTATAAAAGCAAGTTTTGTAGTACATAACTTAAATAAATTACTCAGATTAAAATACATGAAAAAGAGTGGCCTCATACTTACAGAAGTATGGCCTCAAAGGGCTCTGGAAGGGCTACAAATTCATGATAGAAGAAAGAGGACTAACATTGAGGAGATTTTTAAAAAGTGGATTTCAAAATAGTATGTAAAGTTTTACATCTTTAATAAAATAGTAACTGAATTTTAAATGAAGAAAAATCAAAACTATAATAAATGCTTTT
Organism: Orcinus orca; assembly: GCF_937001465.1. NCBI lineage: Eukaryota > Metazoa > Chordata > Mammalia > Artiodactyla > Delphinidae > Orcinus > Orcinus orca. The sequence goes on along the minus strand of NC_064570.1, from coordinate 54,908,593 downwards.
AATTATTTTTATTTTGTTAACTTGCTATTATTGTCTTTATTTAATTTCACTGTCTTCAAAATGAAAAGGTCTTTGTATCGATTATAGTTTCTCTGGGTCTGAAGGCCTGAGTACCAGTAGAGCTAATGGTGTAATTCTGGTCTGAAAGCTGGCAGGCTCAAGACCCAAGAAGAGCCAGTGTTTCACAGTGGGAATCTGAAGGCAGGGAGAGAGCAATGCCCTCACAAATGTAGTCAGGCAGCTCAGTGCAGTCAGGCAGCAGGAGTTCCCTCTTAGTTTGTTCAAAAATGAACAACATTTTTGTTCAATTCAGGTTTTCAGTTGATTAGATAAGGCCCACCCACATTAGGGAGGGCAACCTCCTTTACTCTGTCTATGGGTTCAAATGTTCATCTCATCCAGAAACACCCTCACAGACTTATCACAAAATAATAGTTGACCAAATGACTGGGCACTCTGTGGCCCAGTATAACTGACACATAAAATCAACCGTCATAGTCCTATTCTCAGTTTTTAAATGATACATGCTTATTATAAAATAAAAACAGTGAGAATAAATAAGGGGGAAATGGAAATCTGCCAATCAACAGTAAATATTTTTAACATTTTAATTCAAAACTTATTTTGATAAGTATGTATAAATTCATGCAGATATAATTTTATTAATTACATTCTTTCTTTTGTTGTTTTTCCTATAGTTCGATAAATTAGCTCCATAGTATAACACCTGTTCAACTTTTTAAGAAATAAACATAATTCTTCTTAAGTACTCCATAATACTATTTACCATCATTTAGTTACTTTGTGGAGGCACAAAAGTGAAGTTAAGATGATATTTATACCAGGAAAGAGAGATGAGCCATATTAAAGATTCTGAGAGGTAAAGCTGAGGCCAAAGATATGACCGACCAATGGTTTTGGTAAAAATCAGTTGCTAGTAAGTTTGATAATAAGCAGTTCAGTCCAGTGAGCTGATACAAAGATGGATTGCTATGGATTATAAAGAGTATTTAGATGAGGAAATGAAGACAGCTAAAGGTAGATTTATTAAAAAGCTAATGAAGCTTAAATTTTAGGGCTCTACTCATGGATGGCCCATGCCTATACTAGCTATCTTTAGATAGCCCCATAAAAGAAAAAAAGATCCAGTTATCTTTTGGATAACTTCTAATACTAATCAAATCAAATTGCTAACACTACAGCATCAGGTAAACAGCTAACGGTTATGTTTTCATCCTTAACAGATTTCCCAGTAAAGCTTTAAACATAAGGTTTTATAGAGAATGCCATTTGTTTAAATACATCTAGTCAAGTAATGTAGCATTACCCTCATTTTTAACACCCTGAGTTGTATGACCACTGTGTATTTTATGTCTTTTTCTTTCAATGATAATAACAGTTTGCCCTGAAACCCTGCTTAATGACATATAATTCTTTCAGAGAAAAATTGTAAATGTTGAGCTCAAAACCTCTAAGCTGCTTTTCAAACCACATTTGACGTTTTAAAATGCTATTATATTTAAAGAATAAACCTATTTAAATAAATTAACCTCTAAATTCTATGTAAAGTATATCTAATTAAAATATATTCAATTATAATGCAGAAAAAAGTTTAACACTAGTCATTCAACTCATACATCTTAAAATAAGCGTGATAGTGCCACATTACTACTTACTAGTGTGTCACATCTGTCCGGGAAAAATCTCAAACTATACTAGTTGTGCCATCCATGGCTCCAAATACTCTAAGACTAGTGATATGATATGTTATACATTGTTGACACATATAAAATTTAATAAAATCTATTGAGGTTTTGAGCAAGCTCTTTGAGTTCTTGAAGAAATGAATCTGTAGGAAGAAATGAGAGAAAGGAAAGGATACAAGTATGACACATTCATGTTTTATCCAGTGTAATCCAAACGCCATTTAACCAGTATGACTAGATATATGGCATTATGTGAGATGCTTTGGTGTTACTGTACTTGCTTTCTCTCTCACTGAAGAAAACCAGTAACAGCAACAGCTTATTTGTTCCTATTAATATATAAACTTAAGTAGAATGACATGTTTTTTGGTTCTTCTACCCATGGATCTGTTTCCCTTTTCAAATCTATTATGAAATTAAAGATAAAGAAAATAAAGCAAATTTAGGATTGTGGAGCCATTTGAAGAAATCATGTCAACATAAATAAATATACACATACTTACATAAATACATAAATTCTTATTTTGGTATTTTCTTGCTATTGGAAAAATGAATATGTGAGAGAAAGACTGAATTCCAAGGAAGAAAACATGCCTTTTATTTCTAAAACCTGGGTTGGTTTATTAGACATATGAGATGCATCACATGTGGCCTTGGTAAGTGCTTTTTTAACTAAAGGCATGGTACCTTAGTACTTCTTTTACTGCAAAATAATTTATTTTACCATCTGTAAAGTAACATTATAGTAATATCTATAGTTATTTGCAATATCTCCATTATTTAAAATAATTCTAAGAATCTTATTAAAATCTCCCTTTAAAAATGCAAAAGCTATAAAACAATATAAAATAAAAAGATTAAAAGAATTGAAATAAAATAATGTACATTTTATATTTGAACACTGTGCATTAATATCCATGTGATATCTCCTGCACATATCTATATGATATTAGATAATATGCACAGTCTAATCTATTATTAGACTAATATGCATGATTTTAATCCATGGCTTCTGAGCATTTTTGTAATTCAGGGGAGATCTAATACCTTTAATGTTATAGAAATAATATGATATTACATATAAGGAAAAGCCGTATATAAGGTTAGAAGTCTAATGGTCTCTGTTTGAAGCCTCTGAGTAGCAAACTTACTTCCTCTTCCACTCCTTCCAGAGAAGTTTTGCAGATGACTGGTTCTTTCTTTGCTTCTACTTTTTATACCTCTATTCCTTCCATACTGGAATTAGAGTCTTCGCACTTTGTTTCTCATAAACGGTTTTTCCCGTGTGGACCAAAGCTCTCTTGCATCTGCTTTTTCTGTCTAGTTCCAAATGACAGTGGACTTCTAAGCATCCTCATTAACACCTATTTCATAGTCATCCATGCTGAATAAGCTTTAATACTGAAGAACAACAGCATTATACACGTGTGCTTCAGCTAGAATGCGTAAAATTGTTTTTTCAGCCAGGTTATGCAAGGGTACCACCAAAAGCAAAGCTTCATAAGCTTAGGAACCATGCCAAAATCAGTGAACTCTCCGGCTACCATGTAATGCAGTAGTTAAGCTTCCTCTTCACTGCCGTAGTATTCTGTTTCCCATTTTGAGCAGCATTGCAACAGCTGCAGCACCATTGGCTTTTCTGTAGAAATGATGGGAATCCAAATTTGCAGGGTTTTTTTTAACTCTTTTTTTTTTTTTTTGCAGTACGCGGGCCTCTCACTGTTGTGGCCTCTCCCGTTGCGGAGCACAGGCTCCGGACACGCAGGCTCAGCGGCCATGGCTCACGGGCCTAGCTGCTCCGTGGCAAGTGGGATCTTCCCAGACCGGGGCACGAACCCGTGTACCCTGCATCGGCAGGCGGACTCTCAACCACTGCGCCACCAGGGAAGCCCTCTTTTTAACTCTTGGTGAAGAATCTAAGTCTTAAAAACACCAGATTCAAAAACATGAAGGTTGATGCATTAATTTGAACTATTTCTCAATGTAATTGAAGGTGATTCTTTATTTATCAGTTATGATAAACTCTGTTTTAGTAAGCCTTGCCGCATACTTTGTCTGCCTCTATCCTAAAACTGGTGAATGCTGGGCGTACTGTGTCTTACGTACTTCTAACAGAACATGAGCTGTGCTGTTTCACATTGCCAATGGCATCTGGGTGCAGCTGAACAATAAGTTCCATATCTTTAGTATGTATGTAGCCAGAGTCAAGGTAGTAAAGTCACAGATAGCCCAGAGGGACTGCAAAGCATTTAGTTATTTTGTTCCAACATGGTTTTTTAACTTTTCCATTTGATCCCAACAGCAAACACACGCAAACACACACACACACACACACACACACACACACACACATTTTCAAACTGTATGCCATCATAGGGAAAATTAAAACAAATTTCACCTTCTTGTTCCTTCTAAGGGAGATTTACCTGTTAATTTACCTGTTACCATCTTGATGCATCTAAGGCATTATAATACATTACTTCCAAAAATCTAAAGAAATCTCTAAAATCTCTATTCCTCCTACATCTTCATATTTTTGAAGATGTAGTGTTATTATTATCAGGGTGTTATTATTGATCAGCTTCTCAACCTCTTCTCAGGTTTGCTGGTGTATTATCATTTATTCTCTCACACTGAGTTTACTCAGAAACTGAAACACATTCTTAATTCACCACTAACTAACAACTTACTTGTTGAATGCTTATATATATATTCTTGTGGGGAAAAGGTGGTTTCAACTGAGATGCTAAACTCACTGTTTCTGCTGCTGATTTGGGCCCTTTATGCCTTTCTTTGAGTCTGCTTCAGATACCACCACAACAAAAGCAGGATAGATTAAAATTTTCAATACTTCAAAAACATATATAGAACACACAGTTCTCTATATGTGTACAGAAGTCACTATATTTAGGACACAGCTGGTCTTCAACTATCCTAGAATTCTTGCAAAGTGATTTTTATTGTTTCTTCTACTTACTGATTTCTCATTTTCATCTCTAGAATCACCTTTTCTTGGTCACTTTTTAAAGACAAAGTATAAATGTGTTTCTTAAAAGTTCTTCACTAGCCTACCATAATTAGTTCAGCAGAGTAGCTACTCTACTTAGACTCCTTTCTATCCTAACATTTTGTATGACTCACAAAGAGCGTAATGGGAAGGACCAACCCCTCTACCTTGACAATTCCATCAGCATTTTAGAACACTAACTAGAATAAGAGATTTAGTGTATTGAAGCTGTGTGGGCATAGGTTCTTGTACTGGCATGCGCGTTGAGTATATGAGGAAGCCAGACAATTGTCTCTATAGATACCTAAAGTTGTTAACTTAGCAAATGTGTTTCTAATTCAATACCATTATAATAAGCATGTGAGTGTGTGTGTGCACGTGTGTTTGTATGTGTGTGTGTGTGTATAAATTTAAGAAGGCTTATAGTAACAGAAAAGCCAGGAAGAAATATTTGACATCTTCCTACCCCTACCTCTAGGTACTGACTCATTTTATTAATCCCATTAAGTTAAAGCAACTTTTGGATCATCTTTCAAAGCAAATTGATAAAAACTTTGATCCTTTTCAAACTTAGGATATGTCTCATGCATATGTACTGTCTAACTTCCTGCTGAGCTTCTGTAGAGCACTGGACAGATATCAGTATGACACTGACTGAAACTGAAAAATAATCTGCTTACTTTCTCATAGTATGGATTTCATAACTTGCCTGGACCCCCTATAAATCCTTATCTCTTGAGGCTTCAAACTAGGCTTGAAGTTAGCCCCCTCAGGCTCTGCTTTAAATCAAATCCAATGCTACATTTTCCATTCCTTATTGAAATTGATTCTCCCTGAAGCTGTGGGAGGAGAAAGTCCTTTTTGTCTCTGCTTCCTGAGTATGCCTTTAGCATCTCTAAAAGAGAAACAGAAAAGTTTAGAGAAAGTCATGTCTACTTTGCACTGAGTGTTCCTTAACCCTAAAACACCCAAAGTGGGATAACAAATTATAACTTCCAGGTCCTTCTTATTCATGACTACTTTATTCATCTTATAGCTTAAAAATCTTGTTTCCATTAATGTAGTCAATCACATTTGTTATTCATTTAATAAGAGAAAAAAAAGTAGTTCTGCTTTTCCTTAAGGTGCGGAAAGCCACATAAGAATCTTGTTTCCAATCAAACAGCAAGTAAATGCCTGATGATCTAAAAAATGTCTCGAGCTCATCACAAAGCTCAGGTTATGAGGCAACCATGGATTCTGAAGGTTAACAAGTTACTTCAAGGAGAAATAGGATACACAAACATCTACTTTGGACAGGGACGGAAGGAAGTGGTGACCACCACATAAGCATGTAAGAATAAATAAGCAAAGTTTTTAATGAATACTTTAGGGCTGATTATGGAAAGCATGCCAATTTTGAATAACTGGGAAATTTTTTCAAGAAAAATTTGCACTCAGTTTCAAGCTTTTTCCAATAGGTCTCCATCAAGTACATTCAAGAAAGATAGGGGTCAGGCAAGAAAAATAAAGAAAATTCTATCTGAATCAAGAAGAGGAGTATGACAAAAAATCTACTGCATTTCTATACTTATATTTCTATAATAATGAGCTGGTGGAAAAAGAAATTAAGAAAACAGTCCCATTTACAATCACAGCAAAAAGAATAAAATACCAAGGAGAAAATTTAATTGAGGTAAAAGACTTGTACACTGAAAACTATAAGACATTGTTGAAATAAACTGAAGAAGACATAAATAAAATGGAAAGACATTCTGTGCTCATGGAATTGGAAGAATTAACATTGTTAAAAAGTCCATATTACCTAGAGTAATTTACAGATTCAGTGCAATTCCTATCAGAATCCCAAGGACATTTTTCACAGAAATAAAACAAAAAGATTCAAAATTTGTATGGAACCACAAAAGATCCCAAATGGCCAAAGCAATCCTGAGAAAAAAGATCTAAGCTGGAGGTATCACACTCCTTGATTTCAAAGTTACAAATCCATAATAATCAAAACAGCACAGTATTGGCAGAAAAAAATACATACATCAGTGGAACAGAATTGAGAGCCCAAAAATAAACCCATGCATATATGGACAATTAATTTTACAACAAAGGAGCAAAGAACATATAGTGGTGAAAGGATAGTCTCATCAGTAAATGGTGCTGGGAAAACAGGGCAGCCAATGCCAAAAAGTGAAACTAGACCACTATTTCACACTATCTCAAATAAACAGGACTACTTCAAACTAAAAAGCTTCTGCACAGCAAAGGAAACCATCAACAAAACAAAGACAACCTACTGAACGGAAAAAGATACTCACAAATGAGATATTCAATAAGGGGTCAATATCCAAAATATATAAAGAACTCATACAACTTAACAACAACAAAAAATGCCTGATTAAAAAATGGGCAGATAACCTGAATAGATATTTTTCCAAAGAAGACATACAGATGGCCCACCGGCACATGAAAATCTGTTCAACACTGTAATTATTAGGGAAATACAAATCAACACCATAATGAGATATCACCTCTCCTATTAGAATGGCTATTATCAAAAAGGCAAGAAATAACGAGTGTGGGTGAGGATGTAGAGAAAAGGGAACCCTCATGCACTGTTGCTGGGAATGTAAATTGGTGCAGCCACTATGGAAAACAGTGTGGAGGTTCCTCAAAAAATTAAGAATAGAACTACAATACGATCCATCTATCCCAATTTTGGTATTTATCCAAAGAAAGGAAAACACTAATTCAAAAAATATATGCACTCTTATGTTCATCACAGCATTATTAACAATAGCCAAGATTTGAAAACCACTTAAGTGTCGATCAACAGATGAATAAATAAAGAAGATGTGGTGTATATATATAATAGTCCACAATGGACTACTTCTCTGTCATAGAAAAGGATGAAATCTTGCCCATTTGCAACAACACAAATGGACCTTGAAGGTATTATGCTAAGTAGAATAAGTCAGAAGAAGTAAAACAAATAATGTATTGTTTCACTCATGCGTGGAATATTAAAAACAAACCAACAATTTAACAATCAAAATAAATGAACAAACCGAGCCAAATAAAAACAAGCATGTAGCTACAGCGGACAGGGTAAGTTTACCAGAGGGGAAGGAGTGGGGAAAGGGTGAAATGGGTAAAGGGGTTGAACGGTATGGTGTCAGATGGAAACAATTTTTAGTGATGAACACACTGTAGTAGGGTATACAGAGTAGAAATATAATGTATGCATGAAATTTACATAATATCATAAACCAATATTGCCTCAATGAAAAATTTTTAATTAATTCTAAAATTATAAAAAAAAAAAAGACTAGGGGATGAAACTCTCCTGTCCTCATAGCCCAAAGATACACTACTTGTGGGGAAAGGAGTAGAAGCCACAGCCATCTGCCACTTTTGAAAAGACATGAAATGTTTTTGAGCCTAGGTTTCTGCCCTAAAAGACTAGGTCTGCTACCACTAGGTATAGGCAGTAAAATCCTTCCATACAGCAGGAAGATATAATAATTATTAGCATTTATGCAGCTAATGAGAGATGATCAAAATATGTGAAGTGAAAACTGAGAGAACTACAGGGAGAAACAGACAGTTCTAAATAATAGTTGGAGATTTCAATATCCTACTTTCAATAATGAATGGAACAAACAGAAGATAAATTAAAAAACAGAGAACTTAAATAACACAATAAATTATCTAACAGAAATATAAAAAACACTTTACCCCCAAACAACAGCATTTATATTTTTCTCAAGTGCACACTGGGTATTTTTCAGGATAGATTATATGATAGGTCATAATTAAGTCTCAATAGATTTAAAAAGATAGATATTATACAAAGTATATTTTCTGACCACAACAGGATGAAGTTAGAAATCAGTAACAGGAGTAAAACTGGAAATTTCACAAATCTGTAGAAATTAAAGAACTAACTCTTAAACAACCAATGTGTCAAGGAAGAAGTCACACCCTGACGAATTAGAGAACACATAGAGATGAATGAAAACGAAACCAGAGCATACCAAAATGTCTGTGATACAGCAAAAATGGTGTTAAGGGGGAAATTTATAGCTATAAATGCTTATATTAAGAAGATAAAAAAGGTCTCAAATCAACAACATAACTTTTCAATTTAAGGAAGTTGAAAAAGAAGAGCAAACTAAAGCTACTGCTAGCAGAAGGAAGCATATAATAAAGATTAGAGCAGAGATAACTGAAATAGAGAATAGATGAATGATAGAGAAAAACAGTGAAACCAAAAGTTGGCTCTATGAAAGATCAAGACAATTGACAAAGATTTAGCTCTATGGACTAAGAAAAAAGAGAGAAGATAAATTACTAAAATCAAAAAATATCAATAACAAGTATTGGTAAGGATATGAAAATTGGAACCCTGTGCATTGTTGGCAGGAATGTAAAATGGCATAGCTGCTGTGGGAAACAATAGGGAGGTCCCTCAAAAAATTGAATACAGTCATTACCATATAATCCAGCAATTCTACTTCTGTGTACAAAATAATTGAAAGTAGAGTCTGGAGGAGATATTTATACACTGGTGTTAATATCAGCATTATTCACAATAACTAAAATTTGGAAGCAACCCCAGTGAATTGATAAGCAAAATGTAATATATACATGCGATGGAAAACAGTCTTAAAAGGAAACGAAATTCTAATGTGCTACAACATGGATGCATCTTGAGAACATTATGCCAAGTGAAATTGAGTCACAAAAAGACAAATACTGTATGATTTCACTTATATGAGGTACTTAAAGGAGTCAAAATCATAGAGACAGAAGGTAGAATGGTAATTGTCAAGGGCTGGTGTGGGAAGGAAGGGGGAGTTATTGTTTAATGAGAGTAAAGTTTCAGTTTTACAAGATGAAAAATTCTATGGAGATGGATGGTGGTGGAGGTTATGCAACATTATGAATATGTTTACTATTACCGAACTGTGCACTTAAAGTGGTTGATATGGTAAATTTTATCATAGTGTCTCTCACATGTGTTTTAGAGTCCTAAAAGGAAAAGAGTGAAAGAATGAAGCAGTGCTTTTGGGGAAATTTAGAGCATTAAAATCTTGTATATTAGAAAAGAAAATATATTTCCAATCAGTAATATAAGATTCCACCTTTTGAGACTAGAACAGTCTTATTCTGAGCTGATCCTAAGTGCATGCAGATTGTAGAGGCTGGTTTAAAATATTTATTTCCTCTTCTCATCAGTTAAATTTTCAGCCTCTATGCAGTTAGTCTCAGGAGGCATCTAGGAAATTACTGTTTCCTTTATCTCCCTGACCTCTTCCTTTTCCAGTATACTAGGTGTTCTAACCAGGAATTATCACTTGGAGTGGCTTCCTGAGAAAGCAATGGGGATCTTCAGGGTAGATAGCTCCTTACACTTATGACTGTGAGTCAGAGTAGAATTTTCTGAGTCTTCAGAGTATAGTATCTATAGAAAAATATTTTTATTTGTTTCTCTTATTTTTATATTATCATTTTATGTGCTAATTCAAGCTCTATTGATTTTTACTTTGTATCAAATGCACTCATATTATTAGTGGACATATTTAACTAAATTTTGTTCTAGTTAATATCAATTATTCAGCATCTCAACTCTCTTTCTAAACAAGAAAAGAACTTTACCATATTTTACCTAATAAGTATGTGCTCCACCTTCCAAAATACTTTGTATTTTAGAGAAGCTTAATTCTAAAGTATTTCTACAAAAAATATTTTTATTATCAGGTTCATTTTTTTAAAAATTCTGAACTTTATACTCTGGTAGTAGTTTCAGCAAATAATAATAAAACATATTAGTGCAGATTTCTGAAAAATGTATTTACTTGACCCTCATTATTGACTTGCAGTGCACGTAGGTATATAAATCTATGGTGCAACTACTTCCCTTATATGATTTGTTCCTATTACTCCATTGTATCCTCAGTTCTACTGTACTGCTGATTATCAGCACATTTTCTTTATTGTATTGTAAACAGTCAGGTTCTTCAACCTTGTAGCTTTCATATTTTTCATTCAACATTTCCTTTGACTTAAATTGCTGAATTCCCAACTGTCTTTGCCCATGTCAAGTTTGTAGTTTATCCTTTTCAGAGCATATTTTTTTCCAATGATCATAAATGTTCTATTACTTAGAGGGTTTCACATAGGCTCTTTTTCATATCACCTTCTCATTTTTTATCTGCTTGTTATTGTTTCATAAGTTTTCTTCATTTTAGAACTGGCATTCTCTCTTTATTTCTTTGAAAATTTCAAATTACTTTGCCATTATTTTTTTAATGAATCCATCTCCCAATATTTTTTTACTGTAATGCTTGCATCAGATTTCCTCAAAGACTTCCAAGTATTGACTAGTTGGATTTATTTTCATTGTTTTCTGTTTTCTCTTCTCTATTCATCTCTCCATCACTAGTTATTTTACAGTAACTTCCATCTGGACAGCCCAGTTTCCAAAAGCAGAATCAGGTCTTACACTGGTGGATTAAGGATGCACCCTTTATGTGATCTGACACTTTACAGTCACTTGGACCAGCTCTCTTCCACAACCCTGTGCTTGGTTCCATTCTTTTCACCAGGTAGGAAGCTTCAATTAGGTTATATTTTCTTCTGGTCTGAGTTCATTTCATGGATAAACAAACCTCAACAAATTACCTGCATTTGGCCAGCAAGACTGACACATGCCATCCATCTGAATAACCATTTTTTAGTCCTAATTTACCCAGAGAGCAAGTATTCTGGCTGCCATGACTACTTCTAATTTTTTTGCTTCTATCTTGTCTGGCCTGAGGCTTTTTTTATTTGTCTTTATTTAAGTAGGTGTAAACCTAATTTTTCTTTTAATATTTCATCTATCTCTGATATGAACTTGGAGCAGAAGAGTCCCTTTTAAAGTGTAGATGTGAAATATCTACCTAGACAAAATTCCTTATCTCCTTAAACATTTCTTTAAGACACAGACATAGAATAAAAAATATCAGCTCACCAAATAATTCATATATCCACCCAATTTTCCAAAAATTGCCAGAATGTGGCTAGACGATTGTTTAAATATTGAATATTTCTGGACAAATCAAGGATGTTTTCTCCTTATCCTTCACTACCTGTTATCACTGTTACTGTTTTTAAAAAACAAACAAAAAACTCCCAAAGACTATTTCCATACTAGACTACATATAATATGTCTGCAAGGAGCTGCAGAGTGTGATGCTGTTCAATCTTGGTCCCTTTGCATATTTGTGTTTCTGTATTTTATATGCACTTCCCGTTTTCCCTGGATTTCTTGCATACAATAGTAATTAGAGATTTCTGTAAAAAACTCTCAAGCATGGGTTATAATGCCACTTATTATTAGGGTGTTTTACTCTGTTCCCTTATACTATTTCCAAACAGAAGAACTTTTCCAGATTAACATTTGGCATAATTTTCAGCTTTTACATAGCCCTTTGGCTAATTATTTTAAGTTTGCAATGTTTTTTTTCAAGGTGGCTTATAATTTTTCAGAACTCCATGAAATCCTCTCATTAAGACTGTCTTTACTGGGAGTCTTTTGTGGAATATTACTATCTCTTTATCTGTGTTCCTAAACCAGTTTTGCCTCTTGAACTACATCTTCAGTTGGGTCTTACTTTTTCTTTCATAGAGCCTGAGCTTGGGTTCTCTTTCCTATGTTCCTGGTAGAGGTCCCCATCTAACCTGATATCATTGGCCCATAAGAGGCCACATAAGCAGATATTTTGGTTTATATGTAAATAAATAAACATTAAAAGTGTACAGGACAGGGGCTTCCCTGGTGGCGCAGTGGTTGAGAGTCCGCCTGCCGATGCAGGGGACACGGGTTCGTGCCCCGGTCCGGGAAGATCCCACATGCCGCGGAGCGGCTGGGCCCGTGAGCCATGGCCGCTGAGGCTGCGCGTCCGGAGCCTGTGCTGCGCAACGGGATAGGCCACAACAGTGAGAGGCCCGCGTACCGCAAAAAAAAAAAAAAAAAAAAAAAGATTCTGCTCAATTTTTCACACTTGTGGCTGACAGCAATGGATTCCCATAGAGTGGAATAACATGGAAAAAAAAAACCAGAGCCCCAAAACCTCTATTAAGTGAGAGTCGTCTAGGAGTGCTTCTTGAACTGCAAGAGCCTGTGATATAAGTGAGAACTTTTTTGTTTGTTTGAGTCACTGAGACTTGCTTGTTATATAACTATCATTAATTTACACAATTACTATATTGTTAAATATTGCATATCTTGTATTATCAGACAAAGACAGAGTCATAAACTAAATGTTATTACTGTTATCAATTTTTAACGGGAGCAGTATTTACCCAACGCTATACTTCAAGGGTGTCTAATTCACTTTTTGTTTGCAAAATCAAACAACAGACAAAAAAAAAAAAAATCCAACTACTGATGTCTAATCCATGGCCTTCCCTCAGAAAAATCACTACAAAGAACAAAAATGTCTAAGTCTGCATCCTGATTTTGAGAATAATCATTTGTCTGGCCCTCTGATTTAACATGCAATATAAAAGATGTTTGAATTAAGCTTTCTGACTGCCTACTAATCTTGCTCTCTTTATATACTGCAAACCTTTTTAAGCTGTTTGGTGGTATGTTGGCATTTTCCTGAAATACTGCTTTTTAAGCTTATTATAATATTAAATTTTTTTCAAGATATAACTAGTATAAATTGTGAAGTTTCTAAAATATACTATTTTTTAATAAAAATGCAAGTCATCAATTTTATTATGTTTTCCTAGAAATGTAGCCTTAATGTCATATCTTAGTTGCCAAATATTTCCAAATATTCTTTTAGTCTTATCTGTTTATATAGTTCTATGAAAATATATGCAACTATATAGCCAAATTATCACTGCCTGGTGTATCATTCTATATGCTGTCTTGGCTTACCTGAATTATTCCATTGTGAAAGAGAAATAGTTGAAAAAGTCATTTTGCCTAAAGAAATACAATTTGTAGGGCAGTGAGAGTTCAAGATTGACACTATTAAAAGAGCAGCAAGCAAAACATTAAAGAATGCTTCTTGTCAAATGTTCCTTGAAAATAAACTCTATAGGATACACGGGAATGTAGTTAAACAAAGAGACGCTAAGGGTAATTTAGCAGATTCTTTGAAGGAATGAGAAGTAGGCACCATTCTTGCTTTGTCAATTGTGTGGAAGAACATTTAACTTGAGCCCCTGCGGAAAATAAAACTATTTAATTACATTTGAGGAAAAGTTCTTCCTTTGAAGTTTTAGATTTTCTATTTTGTTCAGAAGACTAAAATTGAGGACAATGGTAAAGAAAAGGCAAAACATTTCTAAAACAAAACAAATTAGTTGAAAAAATTACATGTAATTAAATAATTTGTAAAAAACAATAAATACTATAAAAGTAGGAAAGAGAAAAATACTCTATGGAAAAATATTTTAAATTAAAAATGATAAAATATTGTCAGTTCTAACTCAAACTCAATATCTGCTAAATTTTGATAGCACTGTAAACTTTTTAAAACATCTTTTTTTATTTTCCAAACTTATGATACAACCCAATTGATTATAAAATAAAATTCACATTTCTTATCTTGGCCAGTAGGATTCTGACAGGTACAGATTGTAGCAGTAATATTATCTAATGTTTGTCATTATATTACAGAACCCCTGTGCTATAAATATGTTAGTGCAGTCACTAAGACCAAATAGAGCTTATATTTTACCACCTCTACATTTTGGCTCAAGTTTCCAACTTTCCACAAATATCTATGCATTTAATGCATAGACATACTTCCATTCAGTACACTTATTCCTTACTTAATTACTTTAATTCACTCCCAAAAATGTTGATGCTAAATCAAAAGATGTTAAATGAAAAAAAGTGCTTTATATTTTTCATTAATTTTAATGGGAAAAATATTCTCCATTTCATAACAAACCAAGGTAAGCAAGAAATTTTCACATATAGAAAATTATATCTATTGGATAATGAAAAACAACAATTTTAAAGCAAATGTAAACAGTTTGTTTATAAAACACAATGTAATAAATGTTTCTTATATTTGCAAAAAGAGGGGACTTAGTGGATGGTGATTGATGGACGACGGGTATGTGAATTACTTTTTAGAAGATGCATTCTTTTTTAGGAACTATATTCTTCAAATTTTACAATTTGTGAGGCTCATGGATTCCTTGTATTCAAATTGCACTTTGAAAAGCTCCAAATTCTGCACCTTGAAATACTCCAGTATTTAGATGTGATGAAGACGAGAAAGTCCCAATCAAAGGAGTTATGAAGAACTTTCCATTAAGATAGGAGTAAAACCAGGAGTGCAAAAAAAAAAAAAAAAAAAAAATGCATAACTTGTATCCAAAGAGGATTTTTAGGAAATCCAAGGTAATAAATTGTCTCAGTGAGGTTGATTTTGTTTCCATATAGCTTATTATACACAGTGAAGAAAAATAAGAGGGATAAGATAAATTTTAAATAATCTTTAGAAAAATGTCTGGTGGAAAAATTTCGCCTCCCTAGAAATGTAATGTCAAAGTGATACATCTTATAATGTATATTTTAGTGTGCTCTTACTCATTTAAAATTAGTTGATAATTTTCCAATTTTCCCTCTGTTATTGATTTCTAGTTTCAGTCCACTGTGGTCAGAAAGATACTTGATTTCAGTCTTCTTATAAATTCAGTCTTAAATTTGTTAAATTTGTTAAGACTTGTTTTGTAACCTAATGCAATGTTTCCTAGATAATGGTCTGTGTATGCTGGAGAAGAATGTGTATTCTACCACCATTGGGTGGAATGTCCTATATATGACTGTTAGGTCCATTTGAAAATCAAAAAACACACTTCTGATCAACCAGAGTAAAAGAAGAATTCAAAAGAAAAATTGGAAAATATCTTGGTTCAAACACAACTAAAAACACAACACACCAAAACTTATGTAATGCAGGAAAAGCAGTACTAAGAGGGAAGTTAATGTTAATAAACACCTATGATAATACAGAACAAAAATTTCATATAACTTTATACCTCAAAGAAATAGAAAAAGAAAAATGATCTAAATCCTTCTTAGCAAAAGGAAGGAAATAGTATATATTAGAGCAGAAATAAACAAAATAGAAAATTTAAAAATAGGAAAAAAGTCAATAAAACTAATAGCTAGTTTTTTAAAAAGATAAAAGTGAAAACTTTTACCTATAAGGACTAAGAAGAAAGAAAGAAGACTCAAATAACTAAAATCAGAATGAAAATGGAAACATTACAAATGCTGCCATAGAAATTAAAAAATATCTTAAGAAAATATTTTGAGCAATTACATGCCAACAAATTAAATAACCTTGAACAAATAGATAAATTACTAAAAACATACAATTTACCAAGACTGAACAAGGAAGAAATAGAATGAATAGACCCATAACTAGTAAGGAGATTGAATCCGTAATCATAAAGCTCCTAACAAACAAAACCCCAGGAGCAGGTGACTTCACTGGAAAATTCTACCCAACATTTAAAGAAGAATTAGTGCCAATCCTTCTCAGTTTTTTCCAAAGAAAACTGAAGAGGAGAGAACACTTCCAAATATATTTTGTGAGGCCAGCATTACCCAATTACTAAGCCAGACAAAAACACTACAAGAAAAGAAACCTACAGGCCAATACTCGTGGTGAACATAGATGCAAAAATCCTCAACAAATACTAGTAAACTGAATTCAACAACAGCAACAAAACACCATGACAAAGTGGGATTTATCTCTAGGATGCAAAGATTTTTCAACATCTGCAAATCAATTAATATGCTACACCCCACTGACAGAATGAAGGATAAAAGCATATAATCATCACAACAAATTCAGAAAGAAAGCATTTAATAACATTCAAAACCCTTATATGATGAAAAATCTTAACAAACTAGGAATAGAAGAAAATACCTCAACATAATAAAGACCATATATGAACGTTGTGTTTTCCCTATTATATCAATAGGGAAAAATTGAAAGCTTGTCCATATAAACTCAGAAACAAGACAAGGATGCCCACTCTTGCCATTTCTATTCAACAGAGTACTAGTAGTCCTAGCCAGAGTAATTAGGCAAAGAAAAAAATTGAAAGGTATTCACATAGGAAAGGAAGAAGTAAAATTGTCCCTGTTTGCAGGTGACATTAAAACTATTAAAACTAATTAATTAATTAAAAAGTTGCAGGATACAAAATCAACATACAAAACCCAGCTTTGTTTCTCTACACTAATAGTGAACTATCTGAAAAGAAAATTATGAAAATAATCCCACATTCAATAGCGTCACAAAGAATAAAATACTTAGGAATAATTTTAAATAAGGAAGTGAAGGACTTGTAGCTGAAACTATAAAACATTGATGAAAGAAATGAAACAAGACACAAACAAACGAAAGACATTTCATGTTCATGGATGTTGGAACACAATATTTTTTAAAGGTCCATACTGTCCATTTTACACGTTCAAATTAATCCTTATAAAATCTTTATAAATCCTAATGGCATTTTTTACAGAAACAGAACATGTAATTCTAAAATTCATATGAAATCGCAATAAAAAAATCCAGAACAGATCCAAGTTACAGCACAGCACTGGATCTGGGGTGGCCATGACCAGGGAAAAGACTCACCTTGGAACACAAAGGTGACCTGGTCCTGGGGAAGAGCCTGGATGGGGTGGCGGCAGCCATTGTTGGCCCTCACTCAAGCAGCACATGAGAAACAGCCCAGATCCCTGATGGTGGCCACTCCACCACAGCTCACTCCCCCACATCCATGCCTAGAGGCAACGCTGGGACCTGCCTGCTTTGTGGAGTGATTCCACAACAGGAATATCTCTTCTGTCACAAGTCTAGCATCTGGGCAGGGATGACTGAAATACTGGGATAACCAGGGCTGTCCACAGGGGTAGGTACTTATGGGCTTTCCTTGTGACTTGAGGTTCCTCATAGCATGGCAGCTTCAGGTTAGTAAAATATCTTACATTATGCCTCAGACCTCTACAGTATTCTAGGTAGCAAGGAGGAAGCTGCCTGGCTCAGCAGGTACACAGCATTCTTTCTGCTCTTTACCATTGGCTGATGCAGTTATAAGCCTATCCAGATTCAAGGAGGGGGAACATAGAACTCATCTTTCTATGGGGTCATTATAATGAAAAGTCTTCAACTGACTAGTTATTACATAAGATATGTGTGAATTGGTTTAGAAAGTACCATCATCTGGAAAATAAATTAGTGTGTATGTACATCTGTGTGTGAGCGTGTATATGAAAATAGCATCAAAAATGCACTATTTTAAGGTAATAAATATTTTTACATTGCAACATTTCATCCATTTATTTATCCTTTGAGCACTTATTTACTGAACACAGACCAGGTTCTGTGGTAAGTCCTAACAATACATAGATGGATGTAACAAGTACATTCTCTATGTTACTTGATCTTATAAATGAAACAAAAACAAACTAACAGGGCAAGGCAATAAAAGATAAAGTGACAAATCCTAAAATTCAAAAATAGATATAAGAACTGAGTCCTGGAACTAACAGGAAAAAACAAAAAAAGTGACAAATCCTGAAGTTCAAGAATAGATATAAGAACTGAGTCCTGGAGTCCATAAGACAATAGGTCACAAATTTGATGGAAGAGTAGAAGGAGCAAAAACTAAGACAGTGTAATACCCAGAGATCAGAAGCTCCTCATGTCCCTGGGGTTAGCCTACACCTGCCACTATGCTGTTAATGTTGATTGGGGAACTTCTGAACAGAGGCTGCCTTTCCTGTCACTGAAACCACTGAAAAAAGAGTGTTCCTGCTGGGTTGCTGGAGTCTGAAGTCATTCCTGCTGCCACATCAGAAAGAGCCAGCAGCTGCCAACATCTCTGATCTGCCTGGACCTCTTCTGATTTTGAAGTACCTCTGAAAAGCAGAAATTAATATCAAAACCATAAGCGAGGGATCTGGGAAAAGTTTGCAGACTGCCATCCTTAGACATACAGATTGGAGAAAGGTAAGTATGGAGCTGAGAGAGAACAGAAAAATTACCAGTATGAAATCAATTCTCTAGAATAGGATTTAAAGTCCAACTCCTGAAACAGTAAAGAGTTCAGAGCAATAATATAGAGAGACAAGGTCTTCAAGCAGATGTGTTAGTAAAGGAACACTTATATTAATTTTTCTTGTCCTATTGCCTTCTCTTTCCTGCCTGTGCAAAATGAGCCATAGGAAAAACAAATCCTGTACCCAGGCTGGGAATTTCCTAAAGAGGCTCTGAATTCTCAGTTTCATGCTGTTTTCCTCTCCTGATTTTACTTCAATATTTCTGGCTACTTCTTCTCATCCTCTTTGGCTTGGGACTTCCTCAATTTCTGGTCTTGAAATGTTACCAAGCTTCAAAGTTCTGATATGGACCTTTTCTCTCTGTCTACACTTAGCCTAGTAATCTCATTCAGTTTCATGGCTTTAATCACTATCGATATGCTGATATCTCTTCAATTTATATTTTCAAACAGAAATTCGTCCCCCCCCACAAAAAAAAATTCTGCCCCAGGCTCTAGACCTATATTTTCAACTCCTTGTTTGAAAGTTTCACTGGCTGTATTGTAGGCATCTCAATTTAATATGTCCAAAACTGAACCCCACAAACCCCTCCACTAAGGTTTATGCTATGCTCTTTCTCTCATAATTACTGGAAATTCCAATAATTTATAATCTTGGTGTTTTCCTTGACTTTACTCTTTTCTCATACATTACACCCAGTGCTTCAAATTTTTTGTTTGTTTAAACCCAGAATGTGACCCCTTTCTATCAATCCTATGGCCACAACTCCAGTCCAAGATACTATATTTTCTCACATTAATTCTTGAACTAGTTCTTAGCCCATCTGTTTGTTTTTGCCCTTGTGTCCTACAGTTTAATATCAGCATAGCAGGCAGAGTGATCCTGTGAAACCAAAAGTCATATTATACCACACCCTCTCCTCAAAATCTTTCAATGTGTTCCCAGCTTACTTGAAGTAAAATAAAAATATTAATAATAATTTATTTGGTCCTACCTTGTCTGGTTCCCTGTGGCTTATTTGACATTATCTCATACTATTCAAGCCTGATTCTATTCTATTAGTCCTTGAAAATGCCATCCACAATCTCTCCTCAGAGCTTTTATAGCTGGGGCACTATCTCCCTCAAATACTCTCCTTTTACCACATGGCCATTTCCCTCACTGTATTCTCATCTTTGTTTAAAAGTCATGCTTTCATCGAGGTTTTCTTGGCTCTCTAAAATCTCCACTCTACCTTTTCATAATTTTTTTCCTTAGTTTATTTAATTTCCTATCACATATCACCCATTAACATGCTATATATTTTATTTTATTTATTTTTTTAAACATCTTTATTGGAGTATAATTGCTTTACAACGGTGTGTTAGTGTGTTAGTTTCTGCTTTATAACAAAGTGAATCAACTATATGTGTACATATATCCCCATAACTCCTCCCTCTTGTGTCTCTCGCCCACCCTCCCTATCCCACCCCTCTAGGTGGTCAGAAAGCACTGAGTTGATCTCCCTGTGCTATGCAGCTGATTCCCACTAGCTAGCTATTTTACATTTGGTAGTGTATATATATGTCCATGCCACTCTCTCACTTCGTCCCAGCTTACCCTTCCCCCTCCCCGTGTCCTCAAGTCCATTCTCTACGTCTGCGTCTTTATTCCTGTCCTGTCCCTTATATATTTTAATTATGTATCATTTTCTTTGTCTTGCCCACTAGGTATAAGTTCCATAATTTAGGTATTTGCTGCTTTTCCTACTATATCTCTAGCTCCTAAAACAGTTCCTAGCACATCATAGCTTCTCCACGTTTGTTGAATGAATAAATTAGTATTGAAATGTGACAAGGCAGGAGTGGGATGAAATAGGCTTGAAACCTCAGAAAACGGAGATACTTTAACCTCAGGGAGGGTTTTATGGCGACAAAGGGCGAAAAGAAGACCAGTGCCTGCTCTTTCCAGCTGTATCTTTGTATTCTTTCTGGGGAGCAGGCTATCCTGTTTACTGGCTAAACTGAGGTGAATTCCCACATGCTTATGAAGCCAAATCATCCAGATGTTTTAGAGTCATAAAGCCATGAATGGGCAAGAGTTAGATGTGGGCAAATTCAGAGTCTTCTTATAGCATTAAGCAGCACATGTTCTCTTGTTATTCACACTCTCTTATGCTGTCTTATGCCCAAATGTCTTATGTGTAAATATATATCCCATTTTTATACATAACCTAGAATCCTGAATTCCATATCTTGGAGTTGTGGGAATTTTTTATATGTAAAGCCCAGTGGATCTGATTAAACGAGGTTTGATAATTTGGTGATATGGAGAAGTTGTTACACATGATAAATATGTAGCAGGTCAAATCTATAATTTGATGATTAATTGCAGAGGAAGAAGGTCTAATACTCAGGTTTCTAGGCTGGGCAAGAGGAAGGATAAATGTAATTCAGGGGAAAAATAGGATTGGTTAGATAAGGGAAGATGTTGAGTTTAGCCTTGCTGATATCCAGCGGATCATTTTATTAACAGATCTGGTACTCAGAATACAGAGATAGGCTAGTGATCTGTATTTTTGAGTCACTAGGTTAATCAGATATTTGAATCCATGAGAGTAGATGAGATCTCCCTGTGGTAGGTAGAGAAAGAAGAAAACCTAAGATAGAACACTGAGGATTCCTACATTTAAATCATTATTAGAAGACAACATATTCAGGAGCCTGGGGAGGAGCCACCTGAAATATAGGGGGAAAATTGGAAAATGTGAATTAATAGAAGCCTAGGAAATATAGCATTTTAAGAAGGAAGGAGGACTTAATCATGGTAGAGAGGACAAATAGATGAAGTTAAAATCCGTTGCTTTCGTAAGCAAAAACATTACTTGTAATCTTGTTAAGAGTATTTTTAATTTGTTGTTTGAGGACAATGGCATAATTTGAGTCTAATCTGAATTGTCACTGATTTTACAAATTTAGTCCTGCCTGCCTGCTCACTACTGTATACAAGAAGTGGAGAGTAGAAGGGAAGCTCAAGAAATCATGATAGAATTTAGAAGACCTGGAGGACTTCGATGAAGCATGGTCAAAAATGACTTGCGGGAAGAAAAAAGGCTCCAGATCTGCCAGCACACTGATAGAACCTGATGGACCACAGCACAGGGTGCAGTGATGAGGCTTGAAGTGAGAAGAGTGGGACTGGAAGCTGCACCTTCAGAGCAGCGTGGTTTCTCAGAGCAGCATGGTTTCTGGGGGAGATTATGTATACAGAGAAGGGGAGGAACTTTTTTGAAAGGTAGCATTAAAGATAGGGGGGGAAAAGCAAGAGAGGAACATTAAGGATCCTGGAGAAAGAAAAGATAGAAAGACATTCTAACCGTTCTCCTCCCTTCCAATGCCAACACACTACACAGCGCAATTAAAAAATAATAATTTTATATATATATATATATATATATATGTATATACATATGAATGCAGACAGAAGAGGGTATTTTCAAACTCAGAACCTCATCTTCAAAATGAGTAGAAATAGAAAAAATTAGATCACATTCATACAAAACTACTATATAAACAGAAAGTACACTTCAGCTGAGGAGGAGTCTCACCAAATAAACAAATGTGAAGCTGAAGAAGTGTACAACAAAACACTCTAACCGGGGGATTAAAAGAATTAAAACTTTGAATCAGAAATACAAAAGGTAACAACAAATATAGATTTAAAAAAAGAAATAAGACAAGAGCTGATTGAACTCAGGAAAGAAATTGAAGTAAAAACAAAATCATGTGAGATATTAAGATTAAACTACAAGGTGAACAAAGTAGAATAGATTAAAATAAAAATGTAATAAAATACATTGGAAAAGAACAGGAAAACAACCATGAGGGGAAAAGAATGAGATAAAGAAATAAAATGGGTTAGAGAGAAATTCTGAAATCTCAGAAACCTTTTGGAAGTAAAGGATGCCTGATTTCCACATTGATAGGCTAACCAACTACCAAGAATAAGTGACCTAGAACAATCAATACTGAGATATAGTCTATAAAAGTTAATACATTTTAAACATAAAGACAAAAAATATTCAGAGCTCAGAGGCAAAACAGGAAATCACTTACAAAAACAAGAGAATTAGAATAGCATCAGAGTTCTCACAAAAAGAAAATACAGCCAAGGCAAAAGTGACATATCATGTTTTACACACTTAAGGCAAACCAAGGGTATTATATCTATCCACATTATCCTTCAAGTAAAAAGGTTAGAAACACCCTTTTAAACATTCATGAATACTGAACACATGTGTCCTTTCTGAGCAATCTACTAGAGCAAGGGTCAGCAAACTTTTTCTGCAAGGGTCAGATAATGAAAATGTTTGACTGTGTTGGCCATCTAAGGTCTCCCCCCTCCACCTCCTTCATCGCCTCTTCCTAGTCTTAGTGATTCTCCTTCTCCCCATCATCTTCCTTTTTCTTCTTCCATTCATTAAAATGCAAAAAAAAAAAAATCTTAGCTTGTGGGCTAAGATAACAACAGCAACAAAAAGGTGTGTAGTTTGCCAAACCCTCTACTAGAGGAAAGGCTTCATCCAACCAAGAGATGACTGCAGTTTTGGCAAAAAGATAGATGGTGAGAATTTCATCTATTTAATAGCAAAATGAAGAACTAAAACAAGGATGGAGTTATAGGTAGAGGAATACTATGTGTTTTCTGTTCTGACAAATTAGAAATCTGCAATTAAATACAAGGGATAGAAAAATTGGAAATGGAATGAAATCACTGGTAGGAGGTGGTATAAATAATAACTGGGATTCAAAGTATACCATTGAAAAATATATAAACCAGATAAAAGATTATATTAAAAAAGGATAGAAATAAAGAAGAATAAAAACAGAAGTATTGATATATTGATATAAGGTAAATACTAGAATGAAATTAACAACTTCTACCAAAAGAAATTAAAAAATAGAAATCACATAATATAAAAAAGGCTATGGAACATTTAATGGGTAATACTCTCTTCAAAATAATTAAGGTTTGAAGGTAATATTTCATAGTGATTTTGTATTTTGTTAGCTGAGTGACCTAGTAACTATTTAATAAAATAAGCAAAACACATGAACTCTTTTCTTTTTTCATGCTGCTATCTATAAGCATTTCTTTCTTTACTCTCAGGGTTATTTCCACAGTTCCCTTAATATAAATAAGTTGAATTAGGGTGTTTAAATACATTTTGGGCAGTGAAAGCAAAGAATCAGAGTATACTTGATATTTCTGTACAAAATAGCATATGATTGAACTTGAATTAAAATGCAACATCTAAAAAGTATAACTTCAAAATAGACATGAATATTGATTCATCTCTATCCAAGCACTGAGGATCACATAGTACCTCAGCAAGATCTCCATTTTATAGATATGCAAAGATGAATGGATGCGAATAAAAAGAAAATGAATTCCTTCCTAGGGATATTTAATGAATATGAAAGATACTTTTTGCTGTTAGCAGCTATTAAAGTTTATTAAAATTTCCTCAGAGACATTTCTACTCTTCATTAATTTACAGATGCTCCCCAAAGGTCCCTTGAATTCTAGTAATAAAATATTTTTCAAGAGCTTCACCCAAACAATCACATACTTAGGAGAAGAAATCCAACATCGCATATACAAATCATCAAATAACTATCTAGCATCAATATTTATATAAATTTTATGTTTCAATGTCCACTGAACAAAATTCTATGTTATGGTATATAAAAATATTATCAGTTGCATAAAATGTTAACTAGCATATCATAGCTATAAATAGGCTGCCTATGCAAATATATTCTTTTAGATTACAGAATGCTCAACATCCACACATAATAATGCTAAAAGGAGAGTCTACAAATAATTTAAGCCGAATATTATTGGTGAGATTCATTCAAAGAAATAATTTAATCCATTCGTGTAAGTTCAGATGTTTCACATATGACTGAGATGAATGTTAAACCCAGTAGGCCCCCATTCTTTTGACTACCTTTAGAATGAAACGTAGTATTTCAGATATGCCATTGGACAGTCTTAGAGATTTTTTATTCTAAGTCTGCCTTTTTTTTCCAATAGAAAAATCAGAGACTGATGAAGTAAAATCCATTCAATGTTGTACAGCTATTTTGAGTCAGGGTCATGTGTATTAATAATATTTTATTTTTGTGTAGAAATCTATTTTTTATAAAATATGTCCTCATTATTAAATCTTGGCCTCCCAACAAGTCTATTCAATATCTAGATACAATCACTTTTAAGAAACTTGTTATAGTCAAAAATTCTATGCCTTCAAGAGGTCAAATAACTTGTAATAAGTGGCCTCACACACATATAAAAGTGCCAGGACTTCAACCCCGGTTTTCTAGTGCAATGTTCTATTCTTTAAGAAGCATTCGGTAGTCTTGAAACAAAAAGGACATTGAACTGAGTTTGTTATTAGACAAATACAGATTGTATTGTTCAAAGACGACCATGAGAAGACAAGGAGTATATCAATCATGGCACAGGATTTGTAAGGGCTCATTTCTTCCTCAGATTGACACAGATAATTCCATAAGTTACTATAATTAAAGTAAAAAATAACAATTATTTCAAGTAAATAGTCCACAATTCACTCCCTTTTTCACTGCACAGACTGTCTGTGGTCCTCTGCCTGGTCTTCTTCATACCAGGCTTTTGCCCAAAAGAATGATGAGTAGGGTTTAAGAATTGATGACTTAATAAGAAAATGTAATTAAGTGTACTATAATATAGCATAGCTTTTTGGAGGTGACATATTTTATCATGGAAGAATAGATTTCTTATACATACAGAAATTTTAAATAATTCTTGATAAAACTAGAGCTTCATCACACAGATGCCAGGAAAGAAGTTTGCTAACCCACAAGGTAGTTTTATGTGACTGAGAACCCCAGGGTTTACAGAACCATGCATTCTCTTTAAGTCCAGATGCCATTCTGCAACAACTTTAAATGGAGTATAATCTATAAAAATACTGAATTACTGTTGTACACCTGAAACTAATATAATATTGTAAATCAACTATATGTCAATATAAATTAATTACTTAATTAACTAATTAATTAATTTTTAAAAAGAATTTCATTAAAAAAGAAATCCTGATGCATGAAGAAGCTAAAATCTCTGAAGTAGCTCCAGGAGTCCTAAGCAAATCAGAGAAGATTCCAGTTCCTGGCGATTCTGGGAAGGAATACCACTTATTCTATAGAAGAGAACTTCCCCAAGGTCTAATTGTTCAAATGAAGGAGAGATACTGCTATGGCAATAAGAAATCTCTGAAATGATAGCAAATAGCATGTCTGAGCACTGGATATTTAATACATGAAGACATTAAGTATTTTATGGATATAAGATATTATCAACATAATTAAGATGCAAATGAAGCACATGTAAATAATATATGTGGATATATGTACATACTAATATTCTTAATGTATAACTGTGTAATGAGATTTCATAAATATTATAAATATTATTTTCTCAATAAGAAAAGGTCTTAAAATAATCAAATAGCAAAAAATAGATTAAAATGTTTTATTTATGTGATAGAATATTATATCATCATTAAAATAATGTTTTTAAGAACACGCTAATTATACAAAGAATATTACTTATAGGATACTAGCTAAATAAAGCATCACAGAATACACTATTTGGTGTATTGTATCCAAAAATACATTACATATGTATGTATATACATAAGTGCATATGCATGAATATACACACATTACTGGGAAGAAACACAAAAATGTTCACAACATTCATTTCTGTATGTTCATTTGTGGATGTTTTGCATTTTTCTCATACTTTAATTTTTGGTTTAAATAAAAAACTGGAGGGTTGGGTAATTTTTAGATATTTTACAATAAGTAGATGTTACTCTTCAGTAAGAAATATGCAAATTATTGAAATACATGAAAGACAAAACATACGACATAGCTTAAATATAGATTGTTTTCCCATTTTAAATGGTAAATTACTTTTGTTCAGCACAATTAAATAAAATGAGAGAAATAATTATATGTGACACTGTTTTGTGGCATTATTCTAGGATATTTTGAATTTGTAAAAGGTAGACTATTACATATTTTAAAACGTGACTAGTCTTGAGGGCTAGGAATTATACATTACTATAAGCTAATAATTAGGAAGATTTCTTAAATATTGCTATTTTATCTAATTGCCTTATATAACAATTACTTGATGTTTAAGAAAAATAACTTCAAAAAATCTAATGTTATAGGACAATCTCAAAATAATAGTTTAGGAATTTTAAAAATAAGAAAGCACCAAGACCAAAAGAAATTAAAGGGAAAACAGGTAAACTAACATAACCAAAAATGCTTCAACACTAATAGTTACTTTTTTCTTTCTTAGAGGTCTCTTAATTACTAAAAGATGCACTGACAGAGGGAACAGATTTCTGGGATGGCACTAAACAGAATTTAGAGCAACTGGGAGCAGAGCTGAGCAAATCACATGATTGGATCTTTGGTGCATGAATTGTAACTATGCTGCTACCATTATACGCACAAGAATGGAATTTAAGCCCAAGGCAATTTGTATACAAATTCATATATAAAAGGTAAATTGTCCTGGATTATGCACTTTGTTTCAAAATGGATTTAGTGCTATGTATTAAAACACTGTGGGGCTTCCCTGGTGGCGCAGTGGTTGAGAATCTGCCTGCCAATGCAGGGGACACGGGCTAGAGCCCTGGTCTGGGAAGATCCCACATGCCGCGGAGCAACTGGGCCCATGAGCCACAACTACTGAGCCTGCGTGTCTGGAGCCTGTGCTCCACAACAAAAGAGGCAGTCCATAGTGAGAGGCCTGTGCACCGCGATGAAAAGTGGCCCCCGCTCGCTGCAACTAGAGAAAGCCCTCTCACAGAAACGAAGACCCAACACAGCCAAAAGTAAATAAATAAATTTATTTAAAAAACAAAAAACAAACAAAAACAAACACTGTGATACCCACTTCAAAACATTACCCCTTGATCTCTGCCCTTTACAATCATGAAATTTACTAATCTCTATCATCTATGTATCAGTCTTTCTATATCTGCCATGTACTTTGAAGAAAATAGTTTAACTGATCTGTCTGTGAAATAATACACTAGAAATTTTCATTCAAAGTAAAATAGGAACTTAAAGTCATTATTTTGCTTTCATGTGTATTGTTTTTACATAGCACTCTGCCTTTATTTCTATCACTACTAATACCCTCCCTATATTTTACATCTAAATGAAAAGAAATCAAAGACCAGAAAGTTTAAGTCACATTGCCAGGACACAGAAACAATAAACTACAAACTCAGGTTTTGTTTGTTGTTTGTTTGTTTTAACCACAGATTTGCTACACACACACACACACACACACAGAGACATGTCTTCATAGCTAGTTGTTGACTACCAGCTTACCCACAGACCAGTTACTTATTTTTCCTAGATATATTCCCTCCTATATAATGAAGGAATTGAATTAGCTGATAAGTGATTTCTTTCAATCACTTGAATTTTAAATTTCAATGCAATGAAATGAGGAAAGAGCCATAAATGGATGAGCAATTGTTTACTTTAGCATAAAATGTATCTTTAGTTTAGATTCTCTTCTTTTACAGAATACACACTTCCTCAAACAGTAACAACATGACAAATATTTGTATTTT
The DNA here is from genome assembly GCF_937001465.1 of Orcinus orca. Lineage (NCBI taxonomy): Eukaryota > Metazoa > Chordata > Mammalia > Artiodactyla > Delphinidae > Orcinus > Orcinus orca. The sequence continues at coordinate 54,880,091 of NC_064570.1, read as the reverse complement.
ATTAGTGCATGGTTATAAAGAACAACTTACGTATCTGAAATTTATAGAAATGGAATTTGTATTAGATTGAAATCTTCCATATCTGTTAATAGGAGACTAAGGATTTCCTCATGGGAGCATTTTAATGAAGCTTCCAAAAAGGAAGATAGACTGTATTTGAATTCCTAATATTTAATAAAGACTTTTGGATACCACCTAGCCTCAAAGTAGGATTTGATTTACCTGATAAACAAGTAGCAAGAAAGAGTAATTATTATTAGTTAATCCCATCAAGTCTAGTTAAAATATGCCACTGCATGATCAAAGTGGCAAAGAGTTCTGATCCTAATTACAACTCACCAATTAATATTTCCCCTCTCTAAATTGTTTCCTCTGTTTATTCTGTTGAGTGGAGAAGACAGTGCCAACCTAGAAGTCATCCTCAGCCAGAAAACCAAAATTGCGTTCAGAATTGCCACTGGACTTGCCTAGGCATCAGTTCTTCTAAAGTTCTATATATATGCTTATTGTACTGCCATCTAACCTTTCACTCTCACATCATTCAAAACTAAATATGCAGTACATTACTTGGGTTTGTGTTCAAAATACTTTGGCAATCATTTTCAAAATTAGCACAATTATTCTCAAGAAATAACATCCATAGCTACCATTCTTCACAGTATTTAGCACAAATGTTTCCATTGTATCTAAAAGGAAGTATAATTTTAAAGAGCAAAGGAAAGATCAACAGGAAAATCAAACTTTAGAGTAATCTTATACTTTTTAAATTTTAGCTGTTTGAATATAATAGGTATGGATTTTATCTATCTAGCTACCAGTTTATTTTTTTGCATTTGTCCTATTCAGTATTCTCTGAGCATCCTGAGCCAGCTGTCTGTCACTAATGTGGGAACATTTTCAGTCATTGTTTCTACAGATATTTCTTCAGCCCCCTCTTTCTGTTTTCTGAAATTTGAATTACACTTAAGTCAGGTGGTCTGATATTGCCCCACTATTTTAGGATATTCTGTTCTATTTATTTATTGTTTTTTCTCTTTGTTTTTCAGTGTGGATAATCTCTATTGTCCTCTTTTCATGTTCACTGATTCTCAGCTGTGTCAGTCTACTGATGAGTCCGTTGATGGTATTTGTTTTCTGTCACTGAATTTTTCATTTCTCTAATTTCCGTTTGACTCTTTATTATACTTTCCGTGTCTCTCCTGAAATAATTTAATTGGTTTTGCCATGTGGTCCACCTTTTCCATTATAAGCTGTAACATATAAATAAAAGATATTTTAAATTCCTATCTGATTATTACAATGTCTGTTTCATATCTGAATTGGTTTTGGTGATTTATTTGTCTCTTAGGAATGTGTCCTTTTACTTGTCCTTTATATATGTATGATTTTTTTATTGAAAGTCAATTTTTTCTTTATTGCATACGACAGTAGAGACTGCAGTAAATATATTTCATGCCTTGAAATAGATATGTCTATCTTTCACCTAGGACTTAAATTCAGGGGTTGGGTTAATCTAAATCATAGTTGAATTGGATTTGAGATTTGATATTGCTATAGTTATCTTCAGCACACTTCAGGCTTAAATTCCTGTAGGGATTCCTTGTGTTTAACGTAGAGGCTGATTTACCAGATGATTTTGTTTTGTTTTTTCCAATGTCTACTCTACCTTCAGCTTTAGATCTTCCCTTAGTGCTAAGACCTGCAGGGGTCTGGCTCTAGCACTGCCTATTTCTCATTAGTCACCTGGTGAAGATGGACACTCTCTTATCCTAATTAAATGAGTTTTGAGCATGTACCGTGTTTCTGGATCTTAACTGTGGCCTTCTTTATGCTCCTGCCCCTCTTCTGGCTGAAGTTCTGAACTCTGTACTTTTCTTGCTCATTCCTCAGGAGAGGGTTTTGTTTTGTTTTCCTCTTCCTTTCCCTAGCTGTAATGGATCTGGGGCATCATCCTGAAGCCAACAGTGTCTGTTGTTATTCTCCGCACAGATTAAGGGTTTTGTTTTATAGGGGGAGGGAATCCCAGGGGAGTCTTGTGTCCCTCCTCCAGTGGCTGCTCGTCCTCTCCTCTGACCTGCACCATGAGGGGAACTTCCTCAAAACTCATCTTTCTGTGAGTGATCAGTGGGGTCCAAGAAAGAAAAGCCTGTAAAAACATGGAGACTCCTCCTATATTTGAGAAACTCAGAGGCTTTACCCTCTCCTACCCATGAACACTTGACCTCCACCGATTCCCCAATTTTAGTCAAATCCAGCTGTGTCTTGCCCAGGAAAATGTAAGATCAAAACAAATTAAAACTAAGAGCTTAAGGTGGGTATCGTCTCACACAAGTCAGAATGGCTATCATCAAAAAGTCTACAAAAAATAAATGCTGGAGAGGGTGTAGAGAAAAGGGAACCCTCCTACACTGTTGGTGAGAATGTAAATTGGTACAGACACTATGGAGAACAATATGGTGGTTCCTTAAAAAAACTAAAAGTAGAGCTACCATATGACCCAGCAATCCCACTCCTGGACAGATATCCGGAAAAAACTAAAGTTCTAATTCAAAAAGATACACGATTCACGTGTTCACAGCAGCACGATTTACAATAGCCAAGACAGGGAAACAACCCAACTGCCTATCAGTAGATGATTGGTTTAAGAAGATGAGGTGTATATATAAATTGAAATATTACTCAGCCATAAAAAATGAAATATTGTCATTTGCAGCAACAGGGGTGGACCTAGAGAATATCACACTAAGTGAAGCAAGTCAGAGAAAGATATTATTTTATGATATCACTTATATGTGGAATCTAAAAAATAATACAAATGAATCTATATACAAAACAGACATAGACTCAGAGACAGAAAACAAACTTAAACGGAAAGGGAGGCGGGAGGGATAAATTAGGAGATGGGATTAACAGATACAAACTGTTACACATAAAATAGATAAGCAAGAATGATTTACTGTATAGCACAGGGAGCTGTATTCAGTATTGTGTAATAACCTATAATGGAAAATAATCTATATAGATATATATATATGTACATATGGGGATCAATTTGCTGTACACCTGATGGTAACATAATATTGTAAATCAACTATACTGCAATTAAAAAAAATAATAGCTAATTCTCCCTGTTGCAAATAAGAGAGTGACCCCCTCCTCCTTTTTCTTAGAGCATGTATTTTACAAACTTGTAAGTTTTTTCTTTATCCCTTAAAAACGCATGTAAATCTTTTTAAAAGCCCAATAAGCCTCTTGCCATATTTAAGATCCAGGAATGCCTTTCTCAAGGACTTGATAACAATGTCTTTGAAATGTTATCATTAAGGACGACAGCACCCCTATCTCCCAGCTTTACTGCAGGAGGGTTGGATCCTAAATTCAGAGGGTGCCTCATTCAAGTTTCAAAACTACTCCCTGTCATAAAGGCATGAGCTGCTTATTTTTCCTTTGAATAAAGCTAATTAGCTAGCATAGACAGTCAACTACCAAGTGAATTAGGATGTACCACGTATGATAGTGTTTCATGTTCTCTTACTTGCAGACTAGTTGGTTATTATTTATCTTTTTTTAATGCTTCTTTTTATTTCAAGGTTCACTGATTTTATATTCTCCCCTAGATTTCAATGCAATATAATCTTTTTGAAGACTTTGGTGAGTGTAGCTAGATGTCTAACTTTAGTTAGGGAACAGTCATCCATCTACCTATTTTAGACTACCTTAAAAGTAAATTGAGAGGGTGGGCTCTAGCCTTTTCTATTGAAGACATCCATCGGAAAGATGAGATTAGTAGTTTTAGTTCATTGAAGTGTCTTTATGTTTATCGAAATAGGATGCAGACCTCTTTTCATAGTTTTAAGGGAATCATGCTGAGACATCTTGATTTTGGTTTTAAAATATTTCCAGCCTGACTACCAAGCCCTGTTCCCATTCTAGAGCTACTAATTATTTTGAAGACATCTACGTAATGGGTTGTATCTGCTTGGCTTCATGAAACAGTGAGGTTTCTTTCTATTTTGCAATCTCTTAGCGGATTGCCTGTTGTGCACATCACATTCTGGCATAATGCTTATTCAATAATAAAATTGTTTTCTTCCTTTCTACCTTTGTGGAGAGGTTTTCTAGGTTTGAAGGAGACTTTGTTTTTAATTATTTTTCCCCAACAAATCCAGGGCTCATGTCTAGTCATTCCCTGCAGGCAATTAATTCATCAGCTTTTGGCCAGTTGCCCTATGACCTCAATATTCGAATGGAACAAGAAATGTGATGAACTTCCTGTTTGTCTGACTTTTCTTGTAATATTAGGAGCATTGTTCCTTATAATCCATACCCCAGGTCGACCCCCAGCGGAAATGGGAAGTACTCTGATGGTTTTTTGATTCAGTTTGTTGAGGAAGAAAGGAAGGATAGCCTTTTGTTCTTTTAGTTTTAAAAAAAATAGAGACTTATGCAGTTGGTCCTAGTAATGGGATTTTATAATAAAGACCTAGGAATAAAGCAAACAGAAATCTCAGGCACCTAGCCAGAATTCAGACTATACAACCAGCCTCACAGAAAGAAGGTCATCTTCTAGATATTGGTCCCAGGAGATTGTTAATGATCTGAAGTGACTTTAGGGAGAGGGTTTTCTCTTTGGAACCCCAGCAGCAGAGATTTATTGATCACCTATCTTTACTTGTTTCCATTTCCAACTGTCTCTGTTTTTACCTCTCCTGTAAACCCACCTATTGTCTCGGGTAATTTTTTGTTTGTTTGTTTTTCTTTAGTTGATCTATTTCCTTATTTAAAAAGCAGATAGTATATAAATTGGCGTATTCCTGTCCTTCATTGTACATTGTTCTGCTACTACTGTGAACACAACTATCATCTTCATGCCATATCACTGGTTTAGATTTTCAGAGGATAAAAAGATATGATTGGCACAGCTAATCATATCAGCCTGTTTAAAAAGTTTTTCTCCAGACAATATAAAAATCTACTCCACGGTTACAGATTAACTGTTCATAGGTAAGTGCTGCAGCCCAGAGAAACCTAAGGAATCAGTTAGGCCTGTTCTCTCAATAAGTGTAAATGTAGCCATGTCTCATAAAGCTGGGCTGAGAACAGTAAGCACTGCAAGTGCCTCCTAATGTATGCATCATCAAAACAAGTGTGTTTAAAAACGCGTTTTAGTCATAACCAGCTGCTACAACCTAATCAAGAATTACCTCATGTCCTCTGCCTTCTTTATAGTTGCAGTCAGGTTGCAAAGCATTATTACAGAAAATAAGTGTCTCATACCTTGACATTTCTGTCTCAAAGCAGCCATTTCTCTGTTTTCCTACATAACCACCCTCTTTTACACAGTGTCTATTTCAAACTTTTCCAATCATCTCAATCCTATTCATACCAAGATCCTGTCATTTTGAAAAGATTGCATCTCCTCCTCACAGCACATAGACACAATCAGATGGGAAATTACTCAACACCTTGATACTAAACCTAAAAATTTTGAATCTGAATTCATCCTTTCCTCATTGCTTCTTACTACAATAGAACAGATAATTTTCCTAGTCCCTACACCTATTCCTTCCCTCTATACTTTGTACACCCTTTCCTTCTCTGACACCATGATTAATTGATTTTTCCCATTTTACTTATTTTTAAACTTTATTCACGGTATTGTTCATTTATACAAACTTAAATTTTTCCCATCAACAAGGAAAATTTCACTTGACTGCATGGCCCTCTCCAGTACTTCATTGCCCCTTTCCAAAACTCATAGACAACTCTCTAAATGATTTAGCTTTCAACCCATGTCTATGATTCATGGCTGCCTCAACACTCTGTAATGTGGATAATTTCCAGAGAAATATCTCTCACCAAGATTACCGCTCTCTTCCTTTTAACTAAATCCAATGGGTACTTCTATGCTATTATGCTTTTTTTTTTTTTTTGCGGTACGCGGGCCTCTCACTGCTGTGGCCTCTCCCGTTGCGGAGCACAGGCTCCGGATGCGCAGGCTCAGCGGCCATGGCTCACGGGCCCAGCCGCTTCGCAGCATGTGGGATCTTCCCGGACCGGGACACGAACCCATGTCCCCTGCATTGGCAGGCAGACTCTCAACCACTGCGCCACCTGGGAAGCCCTATGCTATTATGCTATTTAAACTCTCAGGTCTATTTGATACTGTTGGACACTTTTTTCTTTTTGAATCTGGTTTGTCTCTCAATTTTTCCATACCACTTTCCAGTATTTTTTGAGAATTCCCTTTCTATACCTGTTCATTATAATTGTGTATTTTCCAAGAATCTGCCCTAGAATTTAATCTTCCATTAATCTAAACAGGTTTCATGGTCAATCTCATCCATAACTTTATCTTTAATAACATATTATGTTCTGATTGATTTTCAAGATAAATATCCCATTCTGAATTTTTATTTTCTGGCATTTGCAACCCATGCAAGTCCATATTGGACAGCTTTTTTGGGATGTCTTATAGGCTGCTGCTATAGGCTATGCTCATACCCAAACTTTGAATATTTCTCCTAAATCTCTTTCTTCTCTTTCCAAACTTAATGAATGATACTCCTAATTTATAGAATGGTTTTGATATACAAACATGTAAATACAGCTATGTATATATTTCATATATTTGCTTAATGGATTCTATTGCAAAAACACATAATTTGCTTTCTTAAAAAATATCATGTAACAAACCCTTATGATTTAAGGTTATTCTTTCCAAAGCCTACCAGAAGAAATACATTTCCAAGGAAAATTTTAGGAACATTTTTATTTAGAATATTTTATTTCAGTGTTTCTAAAAAATATATAAAATCTACCTTACTACTGATGAAATCATTTTCTCATTAGTACACTTATATTTCAATATTGTAACATCTTATTAAAAATTGTGGGCTTCTAATAAATAAAAATATTAAATATCATAGATGCTAAGAGAAAATAGAAACATAGCATGCTAACTATATAGACAAATGTGTATAAGTTAAGTGATAAGTGAAGTAAATTATAAAAGTGATCTGAGTTTGATAACATATTTTTCTGTTTAATCTCCCATAATGGTTTAAATACTTAAATTTAAAGGAAAAGAGTAACTGCATATGTCCAAGCAGAAAATATCATTAGCATACTAACTTCACAAAAGAGGCCATTTCCTTTATACATTCTTCTTTCAAGATAATATTTGATTCAAAGAAATTGCAGAGGGGAGTTTACTCCTGTGAATTTTAACAGAGAGCCTAAAAAAAAATAATCCTTTTATCTGAAGTTAGGTTTGTTTTTACATGTAAGTTTTTTGTTTTGTTTTGTTTTGTTTTTAGAAATGCTCATTTGAAGTAACCTCACATGCTCATTTTATATACCTTGTCTTTGAGATTGATATGCGCTGAATTACAATTATCCGCCAATAGGAAAGACTAAGAAATCCAGCATAGGCTTGTCTGTCACTGTAAAATTTGGTTTGTTATCCATTGGCCTAAATCAGAAGAGTTCTCTCTTCAGAATCTGTGGTATTTCCCTTTTAAAAAAAAAAAGGTATTGGGCTTCCCTGGTGGTGCAGTGGTTGAGAGTCCGCCTGCTGATGCACGGGACACGGGTTCGTGCCCCGGTCTGGGAAGATCCCACATGCCGCGGAGCAGCTGGGCCCATGAGCCATGGCCGCTGAGCCTGCGCGTCCGGAGCCTGTGCTCAGCAGCAATGGGAGAGGCCACAACAGTGAGAGGCCCGCGTACCGGAAAAAAAAAAAAAAAAAAAAGTATTAAATTTTTTCACAGCTTTATTAGGGTATAGAAAATATAAATTGCATATATTTAAGATATATTTATGATACAAACTGTGATGTTTTGATATTTGTATACATTGTGAAATGATTACTGAAATCAAATTACGTCAAGGTAGTCCCATTCTTCTGGGAGAAAACATTCACAACAACAACAACAAAAACAGAAAGAAAGGCTTTCAAAAGTAGAAAGGTATCTGAAGTATTGACTGGAATCTAACACTATCACTTCATGTTGTAGCTTCAGTAAAACATCATCTCTCTATGCAGCTACCAGACATCCTTCCTCCTTGCAGAATATACTTCACAGATATTTTTTTCCTGAGGTCTTTAACCACAGCTTCATCCCAGATGTCAAATCCTCTTCTCAATATGTACTGAGTGTTCCAGCTCTTGTATCTATTTTGTGAATCAGGAGATTAGCATATATAGAGAGAGTTGCTCAATACATTGACCTTTAAGTATGCAAAAAATTCTAAATACCAATTAATAAAAGACTACTTCTTTAGGGCAGGGATAATACATTATATCTTTTTATAGTTATAACACTAATATTATAAATGTAAATGGTTATAAATACATGTGTGTATAGTAACTTCAAATATACTGCTTTTCTAAGAGGCTAACAGGGAGGAAGCACTCAATAAAGTAATTGTTCAAAAAGATTCAATAATGTTTTCTGGTATTGAATAACTCGGATGTGAAACTCCACTAATAAAACAAGTTTCCATTTGGTGAGATTTAAAAAAACATTACTTTCATATTGTAACCCATGACACAGCTAAATTAAATTATTTCCTAGGAGTGACTGCTCATCCTACTTTATCTGGATGAAGCATCACTTTCTTCTGAAGATACAAGAATTAGATAAATTTCTCAAGAGATTTTCATACTGTAATATTCTTTACAGTGTAAGAATATGATACAGACTTATGTGAATAAAAGGGTATAGTTATATTTAATTTATTTCTTTCCACAGTGAATTCAGTGAGTGCTTACTGCTCAAAACTGCTATCCCTACTTTGAGGAACAAAGCTGGAGTAATACTCTGCAGAGCCTATTCAAGTCCTCATAATACTAGTTATGTTAAAGGAACAATTTATTTTCAGTATAAAGGTGCTTCCCTCTTTCTGATAGGCAACAAATCCCCAGTACACACAAGTAGAAAACAAATAAATAGAACTTCAAATCTCATTATCATATAAATTTAAAATGTCAAAAAGCAAGTGATAATCAAACAATAATCAGGGTTTTAGATATTCTTCGAAATTGATCAGCTCAAGCCATTAAATGCAATGAACAATGTCATAGTCATTTTCAGGAATGAAAGGAGGAAAGGCCTACTTAAATATATTTGTCTGGGAAGATATTTACTAGCCCAATTATTCTGTACTCTATAATTTTTATATGTTATTCCAAATTTAGTATAACATATGGGCACTCTGAGACTTCCATTAGGCTTGAAAACACAGTAAATACTTAAAATAACAAAACCTAGATCAAAACTAAGGATTTATTACTTAGAATTCGTCAAAGCAATTTCAAGAAATTTTTGACAAATTTCACATCAAAACACATCTATCTCATAATACTCTGAACTATTGAATCTCACTTTAATTTTTGGTAGATTTTTAAAAATTTTTTGTTATAAGGATATGGTCATTTTCAATTATAAATATTAAAAAAATTAAAAACAGAAACCAAACTTTGAAATTTGTGTACATATATTTAAAGTATCAAATCTGTAGAGGCTAAACAGTCATACATTTGTTTCTTCCCTATCTCTTTCAGAAATTCTGTTAGATCTTAAAAAGAAATTTAGGAATATGAATTTTGTATCTTAAAAAAATATAATAACTTAACATGAAATGGACTATTCTGATTTTCCTTATAACAAGTTAGAAGATCTAACATAATTTTAAGTATTAGAAACAATTGAAAAATACTGATACATTTGACTACATTAAAAATTAAAAGCTTTCTTTATCAAAAACAATTATGATACTGAAAAGGCAAGCCACAGAGTGGGAAAGATATGTGTAATACATACAAAGAGCAAAAGTGTTGTGTCCAAATTATGTAACGGACTCTCACAGAGCACTGAAAATTTTCACACTCATAGACAAATGACCTAAAGACTTGAACTGGCATATGACAGCAACAAATATTGAAATGCCAAATAGATACTGAGGAAGAGACTCAAGCATCATTACTCATCAGGAAAGTGCCAGTTACAACCATAGTGACATACCACTACACACTTCTCACAATGGTCAAAGCTTGAAAGGCTGACAGTACCAGGTACTGGCAAGGATGTGCAGCACCTAGATTCTCATGCTCTTCTGGGGCAATTGTGAATTGGTATAATTACTGTGGGAAACTGTTTAACAATAAATTGAAGATATACATATTCTGTGCTCAAAAATGTCACTAGTATGTATATATCCAATAAATATGTCCATACATGAAGATTAAAAACATGCACCAAGATGTATATAGCAACTTTAATCATAATAGCCCCAAACTAGAGAAAACTGTATGTCCAGCAATAGTAACAGTGATTAATAAACTTTGGCATATTTTAACAATAGCATGATATATAATTATCAAAATGATTAGACTCCTGAAGAGCACGATGAATATCACAAACATAACACTATGTAAAAAGTACCCAGACACGAAAGAACATATATGGTATGATTACATTTATATCAAATTTAAAAACAAAAAATAAATCTATGTTAAAAGAAGGAAAGTAGTAGCTACATTTAGGAGAAAGAAGTCGGTAGTAACTGGGAAGGGACATGAGAAGGGCTTTAAGATTGTTTGAAAGGTTCTGTATTGAGATTGTTGATGGTAAAACAGGCACGTTCATTTTGTGCTAATTCACGAATCATTATTTATAAATAAAATGAGTCAATTACCTTGGTATCTATATAAAATGGACAGATATGAATTACTTGTTATAAAATATTGAATAATTATTTCTCCCAATTTAATTCAATATTACAGATTGTGTAGAACTGGACATATATGCTAAAATTAATAAAGTCTTTTCAAAAAATTCAAGAAATGTGTAAGCAATATTGGACATTTCTATATATTTTACATTCCTAAATTTGGCTCTAAAGTATTCATCCCAACTTAAGCCAATTATAAAGGATACTTTGAGGAAAATATAATTGGAGTGTCTTATAATTATATTCTTGATATAATGGCTTACAGAATTTTATTGCTTTTCTCAGTAGAAATTCTAATAATGATATTCAGATCAAATATTCTTTCAGTTAAAAAAATAGAATCCACATCTTGTTAGCTAGCAACACATTGCTCTGCTTTCTAAGCAGTCCCTAGCATCCAACATACATTATACTTCCAAATTAATGCAATATTGTGACAAGATTACTTCAAAATTACTTGTGGGATCATCAGAGTTAAACTCCAGTTTGTCACATGAAGCAATATATTTTTTTCTCGGGCAAACTCAATTTTTTCTAAAATTAAACAACTTCTGACATTTCTTCATCAAGTGAAGATCAAATTTTCTCTTTTTTTTTTGATATAGACACGTCTTGGATACATCGTTTATAAAGAGTCATAATCCTTTAGATCGAAACAAAACACAATGTACCTTTAAAAAAACATTTCATTGAGGTATAATTGATGTATAAAAAGCTGTGCATATTTAATGTGTACAACCTAATAAGTTGGAGGTAAGTATTCATCACTACAAGCTACGCCATAAACATATCCACTCCCTCCAAAACATTCCTTCCACTCTTTTATTTATTATTTTGTGCCTTTTAAAATATACAACACTGTATTGTTAACTACAAGCACTGTGCTGTACAGTAGATCTCTAGGACTTACTCATCTTGCAAAACTGAAACTTTGTTCACTTTGATTAATATGTCTCCATTTCCCACTCCCCCAGGTCCTAGAAATCCCCATTCCACTCTCTGCTTCTGTGACTTTTACTGTTTTCGATTTTTCATGTAAGTGGTATCATGTAATATTTGTCCTTCTGTGTCTGACTTATTTCACTTAGTATAATATCCTCCAGGTTCATCCATGATATTTCAAATGGTAGGATTTCCTTCTTGTTAAAGGCTGAATAATATTCCATTGTATGTATAGTATACCACATTTTCTTAAATATGATGACAAAATTAGAGATTAAAAAATAGTATTTTGGTAGGTACTTGGACAGAGTGTTTATTTTTAGATAACTCTTTATTTCCGAATTATAAAGGAAATTATGTGAGCTCCCTAGGAACAATTTTTAAATTAGTTATAGGAGGTGAATTCTATATGCCTTCAAGAAAAATAAGAATTTCCATTTATGAAGCAAATATTTTGAGAGGGGATATTTCAAAATATTCATGACGTGAGCATACCAATTCCCTTTTCAGTGACCCAGATTTTACTTGAAGTGGCAATGGAATAAATGTAGGGGCTTTGGAAGCCCTACCCCACCCATACTTTGGTATCTTCCTATTACCTGAAGAGAAAATTCATGTTTTAGCTTATTTAATTTGTTCTTCTTTATATGTTGAAGCGGTGGCAAATTATCAAATGCATACGTGCTATACATGTAAAAATATATATTCATAAAATAAAATTGAGAAGCACAATTTTCATTTGTACATCTTCGAAAATGTCCACAAATGCTTTTGTGCAATTCATGAATATACATGATCAAGCAATGTACAGTAATAGTGGAACAAGAGTGCCATTAATTCAAGGTAATTACAAAGGAAAGCACTTAACAATTACTCAAAAATCATGTTATTACATGTTTGATAGAAATACTCTGTTATATATATATTTTTTACAGATAGAAAAAGATTGTTCCATAAGATGGAGCAATTTCTGAAAAATTATTAAGAATTTTCTTTTTCTGAAGAGTCTGTTTTCCTGGAAATGCAATAAGTTCAGTTAGTTTTGTAGACATAGAACTAACACCCAAGTCTAAGTGCAGTGAAAAGAATAACATCTTAATTAGAAAGTGTCTAAAAATCAGTTACTCTCATATGTCTATCAGGAAATATTATTGTGGGCCTGGCATGTTCCAGGCACATTACCCATACATGGAATATATTAGGGATTCATGGGCTCTACATTTAGGTGCTCAGACTCTAGTGAGCAAAAAAAGAGTACTTTTAGTAGCGTCCTAATTGTAGTATAATAAACACACTGGAGCTACAACACTTAACAAGAGGATGGTGAAATTAGTAATTAACTATTTTATAAACTGTCTGGAAAAAGAAATAAAGAAATGAAGGGGATGACAAATATTTTTTAAAAGATTAAAGCTATTGATAGTAAACGTGATTGTTATAATGAGTAAGTGCTTTAAAGGGATATGAAATTGTGGTCAGGCAGTGAGATGTAAGTGGTTTTTGATATGACAGTAAAAGTGAGTGACTAAAGTGAAGTGAAGGCACATATGCATTAAAATGAGAGAAAAAACTATATCCCAAAGATATCATATGCAAATTAACAGTATGCAAATTAACAAAATGTGGGATAAATACAGAAATTGGGCAAACAGTAAAAATAAATAAAACCTGAGACAGATGCCAAGGTTTACAATAAAATTATTCAAACAATACTTTTGAGAGTGAACAATTTTGCAAATGGTTATTTGAAGATAACTGATATGAACACAGTCATTCCTAAGCAAATTAAGGCTTATGTTCACTGCATAATGCACAAAGAGATGAAATATTTGGAAATATCTGGGATGATGAGTGTAGGGGGTTAGTACAAACTAAGAGCATGAACCTCAAAGGAGAAAGGTTATTGGTAAGAGGAAAAAAAATATATGATCTGGGTCTGTCTTCTGTGAGAATGAAGGACATCATTCCTACCTAAGTAGTTTACTTGGGTTAGAATTAGCCCTTTCAGTGCTTTAGGAGGAACCCGGATTTTACCCAAGGATGGGAGGTATAGGAGCTGTTCAGTGAAGGGAAGGATGACAGAGTGGAGTTTACTTATGATGGAAGAGAAGCCAGGTTTCTCTCTAGGGAGAATGACCGGGATAGAAGAACTTTCCTAAATGAACAAATTCCCCAGAACACAGAATTTTCAGAGCTAAAACTGGGAGTGTCCTGGTTAACCAGGTTGGTCATCCTAAATCAAGGCTGAAGGTATAGGAAATATTCAGTAAGGAGACTGATGATGGAAAAAAGTTTGCATATGATGGATTGGACAATAGAAGGTTGAGGAAAGGAGAGGAGAGTTTCTAAGGGAAAAGAGATAAGCAGAGGCCAGGTCATAAAGTGACTTTATGTCGTGCTAACTAGTTAAAATGGAGGCACTCCTATTTTTTAGAAGAAAAAAAAAAATTCCAAAATCTTCTTTTGCAAAACAAGTCTCTAATGGCTTAGGGAACCTTGCTTTTAATAAATTATTAAATTTAATGTAGGGAAACCCATACAGATTTTAATAACCAAGGAATGAAATAAAATACTAAAATATGCAACCTTTATATCACTGTGTAGGATATGGTTCATATACAGCTAGACTGAGAAGATGATCTTTATCTCTTGCAATCCCAGATGACTATCTTTGAGTCTTGGCCAAGATAAGGGCAGTGGAATTTAGGAAGTGCATTTATGATGCCCAAAGCTCTCTTGATGATCCATCCATAGGGCCAAAACCACACCTGCTGGGAAATTCTGCCTTGAACTCTCCTGAAGCAAGATTCCTCACATAGATATCTGGTTAAATCCGGAGATAAGTGAGTCCATGTGTGTATAAGGACCTGCAGAGCTTCTAAATAATACATAAATATCCCGGGGATATCGGAGTACAAGATATTCTCGGACTTCTGCTTGCCTGCACTCCGATTCTTTACCTTCACTGTGTCTTTTGCCTTTAAGTAAAAGCCTTATATGAGTATGCTCTGTGGCATCTTGTGAGTACACTGAAATATTTGATGTGGTCAAATCTCCACATTCATTCTATGAAAAAATAATTGTATTTTCAAGATATACTTTTAAATTGATATGTAACTTCTATACATTTTCTGTTGTGTTTCATTCATAAAGCATCTGTTTCCCAGACAGTAAGGAGGGAAAATAGAGGGGAGAAACGATAGAATTAGGATTTATTTGTGCTATGTCACAATTTATTTCCTAAATAGGACAACTGAACTACATGAAAATTATGTAAAGGGATAGTTGACAAATTTTCCTAAAAAATTTCTTTAATCTCTACTCTCCCTAAAATTACCTTGAATTAATTATCATATTCTGAGAATATCATAAATCATCAATGGTAATAACATGGAATGATCTCAGGATATATAGTATGCTGAGGACAGAGTTAATAGATGGAGTATTTTATAAGCAAGGCTTCTGTGTATTATTTAATGAGAAAATATAGATATTTTGTTGAGAAATGAAAATATTTTATGTATCAATAGTATTACATAAAGGAATTTCATTATTAATAAAATTTCATTCATTATATATTAATAATTCATTGGGCCTTTAATTTTGAAACTTTGACAAATAAAGTTTAAATAATTAAGTTTTATATTAATATTATGGGATTACATGAGTTTTGCATTTGGAAAAATTATTATTTTAAACGGAAAAACATCGTTATAAGAGCATTGTGACACCGTTCAAGTGTATTAAGGTGCAGACATGCATGATGAACCTTGCATTTTGAAAATATTCCTGTGGCTAAAATCAGAGGAGTGGCTAGATAGGGATAGACCTGAAGTCAGGGACAGCAAATTGGAGGCTAACGAAGTAGGAAATCGGGGGAGACTTAATATGGCCTAAAGCAGAAGAGTTTAAGGAATCAAGAAAAATGATTTTGAGGAAGAAATCTAAAAACAAGAGAGAGAGAAAGAATACTTGGGAAACATAAGTAAACTTCATCCTCTTTATAATTCTGTGAAAGATTGAACTGATAATTAATTAAAGTCTAGAGCAGAGTTTGGCAAACTAAAGTCTGAAAGGTGACCCCCTGCTCCTGTGAGTAAAGTTTTATTGGAAAGCAACCACACCCACTGGTTCTTGTGTTGTCTATGGCTGCTTTCAAGCTATAAGGGCAGAGATGAGTAGTTGGGACAAAGACCACAGGGCCTGTAACACATAAAATACTTACTATGTGGCCCTTTACAGAAAAAAGTTTACTAAGGGTAAAGTATCTGAATTTCTGGAAATATTTTAGTGAAGTTTCACAATTTTTCTGATTTATACATTGGACTCTTCCAATTCCTATACATGTAAATCTAATCCGAATTAAGGGATTTCTTTTTTAAACTGAATAAACCAAGAATATTTCTGATCTTATACAGCACTTTGAGTACCTTTTCTCACAACACTGATATTAATAAATTTTAAAAAGTAATAAAAAATCAGACGTTTTTTCAAACTCCACGCAGCATTCCCAGTTAAGTCTAAACCTTACCTCTTTTACATATGATTAGCTGAAAGTTTAAATGGATATAACTTTGAAGAAAATTTACCAAAGAACACATCAAATAATAGTTTTAGTAGTTAGCAATGATTTATAACTATGACACTAATTGAGCTTTATAAAGTGCTTCAGACATTTATAAAGTTTCAGGAAATGCATTAAACTGCATAAATACTAAAAGACTCTGGGCACAATGGAATAAGAGTCGAACTTTCCAATTAATTGTCTGCCAGGCACTTTTATCCCCCAATCAAGTGGAAGGGTAAAACTAAATCATATCAAAGAATGTAAAAGAAAAGGGAAAGTAATTTTGACATTGTTATTTATAAACCCAAATGCATAATCCACAGTCTTAATTCTTGCCCACTGTGATTCTATTTATTCTAAGTTACAGACTCTTATTTCCCACTCTGGCTTATCGATTAGGTTGTCAAATTAATAAAAACTTAGATGTGTTTGATTACAGAAATTTTAGCTAACACCATTTGGTAAATCATTTTTATTGGAAAATAGAACAACTATCTAATTGCTGCATATAACAGAGATATACAGTTTAAAGAGAAAAGACAAAACCTTGTATTTATGCTCTCTAATCTAAGAGAGAGAACACTGTCAGTATGACCAACACCCTAGGTGCCCTGTGTGGATTCAACCACTTCCTTCTCCACTGGTAACCACTCTTCTGATTTTTGTGTGAAGTATTTCTTTAGAGTTCTTTTCTACCAACTTGATTTAGCAGTTACTGACAGAGGAATATTATAGGCTCCAACTATGATAGTAGATTTATTTTTCTTTTTAGTTCTGTCAGTCTCTGCTTCCTCTATTTTGTCACTTTCTTGTTAGATGCAAACTTAAAATTGGTATGGCTTCTTGGAGAATTGATTTATGTTTAATTATGTAATGACCCTCTTTATCACTGGTAATTTTCCTATCTGAAGTCTGCTTTGCCTGAAATTAGTATACTTTAGCTTTCTTCTGATTAATGACATGTCTTTCTCAATCCTTTTACGTTTACCCTATTTTAGTTTTTATAGTTAAAATTGGTTTTGTGTAGGTTTCATATAATTAGAGGTCTTACCTTTAAATCTAATCTGACATTCTATGTCTTTTAACTGGTTTGTCTAGATCATTCACATGTAAAGTAATCACTGACATATTTGAATTAAAATGTACCATCTTTGTAACTGTCTTCTATTGTGTGTTTATTCTTTGATTTTATCCCTATACCCCCGCCATTTTTTTTCCCCTCTCTGGTTTTAATTAAACATTTTACGATTTCATTTTTCTTCCCTCTTGGCACATTATTAGTATACTTTTTTACAGACTGTGTTGTAATTGCTCTAGAGTTACAAGATACATTTCTAAATAATCTCAGTTCCTTTTAAATAATAATATATCACTGTGTGTAGCACAGGTACCAAATAATATTCTCATTTCCTTTCTGCTGTTCCTGGTGACATTACTGTCAATCATTTTATTTTTACGTGCTCTATAATCACCCAATACATTGTTACTATTACTCCTTAAAATAAACATTTATCTTTTAGATCAGTTAAGACCATCAGCTTTATTCTTTGTCTGACACTCTTCTTTATGCAAATCCAAATTTCTGACCTCTATTACTTTCTTTCTGATGGAAGAACTTCTTTTAGCATTCCTTGCAGAACATGTCTGCTGGCAATGAATTCCCCCAGCTCCTGCGCCCCCCAAAAAAACAACAACAAAATCTTTATTTCCGTTCACTTTTTAAGGGTAATTTCACTGCCTATAGATTTCTAGGTTTGCAGGGGGTTTTCTTTCAAAATTTTAGACTTTATTCCAATGCCTTCTTGCATGTATGGTTTATTCTTCAGTTTGAGAAGTTTCTACTCTTTCTATCTTTAAATTCACTGATTCTTTTATAGGATGTGCCAAGTCTGTGTCAAGAATGCCAAAGGTGTTTTGTTTTTTTTTTAATTTGTTTCTTATCTTTTATTTCTAACTTTTAATTTTCATTCTTTCTTATAGTTTCCATCTCTCTGATGATCTGATGACATTACCCATCTGGTCTTGCACGTTGCTAGTTTTTCCATTAGAACTCTTAACATAATAATCAGTTATTTTAAATTTCTTTTAATTACAACATTTGTCATATTTGAGTCTAGTTCTAATAACTGCTTTGTCTCTTGTGAATGTTTTTTTTTCCTCTGCTCTTTGGCTTGTAGTTTTCGGTGAAAGTTGGACATGTTGCATTCGATCATTGAAACTAAGATAAATCGACCTTTACTGGAAGATATCTATTATTCTGGCTGGGAGTGGGACTGTATGCAATGTTTGTTATAGTTGTAGGCGCCAGAGGATTCAGTTTCCTCCAGTGTCCTGGTTTTTGTCTCCCCACTTGGCTTTGGAGCTTCCTTTTATCTTTCATAAATCCCAATAATTTTACTAGATTATGTCTCAATATTGGTCAATCTATTCAAATTATCCAGGAATCTAGTGTGGCACTCAACATGCAGTTTCAAGTTTTCTTTTATGTTTAGAAAGTTTCCTTTTAATAATTTTGCATATCCATCTGTTCTGTTGTTTGTTTTTTTGTTTTGTTTTGGGTTTTTTGTTGTTGTTTTTTTTTGGAGACACCTGCCTCACTCATGTTCAATTTTCCATCTTACCAGTCCAGTTTATTTTTCTTATTGTGTATTTTTACAAATTTCCTTCCATCTACATTGGTTTTTATTAAGGCATTCTCCATGGTTTTAATTAGCTGTTATTTTTCTTCTAGTTTTGTCTTTATTTTTGGAATATTTTCTGTTATTTCTAATTCTTGTCTACTTTCTTTCAGCATTTCATTCAAGTGTCCCCTTTATTTTATATCTTAATTTCTGAGTTCCCCTAATTCTTATTTCTTCAATTTGCATCTGTCTGGCTCCAGTAGAAAATAGAAGCAAACCAGTTCTTTTTAATAAACAATTTAATATAAATGTGTTAACTAGGTATTCAAGAACTAAAATTTTATGAAAAGAGAGTGTTGCATTATAATAGAGGAGGAAGCAGTTACCACCTGAGATCTCAGAGAACAAAAAGGAGAGATTGGAATTGTTAAAGATTTGAAGGTAGAAAGGGTCCCTGCAAAGTTGAAGCTCAGATCTCTGAGGAGGCTGACTGCTTGGCTGGTGTCAGTTTCTGAGTTCATATGAGAGATCCCCATGGGACTGGGGCACAGACCTCTGAGAAAGAAGTACCAATAGCCTGATGCTAAAATCTCTGAGGGGGTGCAATAAACCTAGTTTTGTGACGGTTGAAAAATCTGCAAACTAGGATCAACAGCTGCTACTTCAATAAACTTTAGTTGTCACGGTTAAGCCATTACCAGAGTCGTACTGACAGAGACTGGAATTAAAAACAGAAAAGGGAGATAAGTACATATCTCTTCTCTCTCCTTCAGCCTCCCAGAACTCTGGAAGCACAGTAGCTTCTATTAGCCAAGCATGACAAGGAGGCAAATGACAGTGGAAACAGGTAGTTTGCAGACTCCCTGCTCTAGCATCATAAAGCAAAGTATAAGAAGGTGGATGTGGAGCTAAGAGGCCACAGTTCAATAACTGACACTGTCCTTTCATTGTTCTATCATTTTCCTAAATTCATTTCATTTCCTATTGAACGGCAGAACTAAAATATTCACCTGTCGTGTGTGCTTGTCTTTCTGGCATGTTTCATTTTCTAAAGTAGTGTTATTTACCTTATGCAGAAAATGAGGACTCCCTCTTCTGTTCTTATCAGGGAGTCTTCAAATATCTGACCTTTTAATTTACAATATTTACCTTCTCAGCTCTACTCCCCAGTTTATACCTGAATGTTCTATTTCCTTGCCTCTAACATCTTTGTCCTGACCAACTTAAATTCTGTTCTCAGTGGTTTCTCACCCGTGTGAATCTTTGTCCTGGAAAGGGTGCTCTCAGTTTGTCAAATGACCCAGGCCACATCTCACTGGGGTCCCTCTCAGTAACCCTCAAACTGTGAATCTCAGTTTAAACTGTGAAGTCTTCTCCAGGTTTTATTGTCTGTTCTCAGATTTAGGAGCCAAGCTTTCCAAGCAGAGTAAATACCTCTCAACATGAGGGCAGTTATGTATTACTGATTTGATTCCTGGGTTCTTTGGCTGTCAGGGACTTCCTTTAATCTCTCTGTTTTCTGTTTATTGACCTGAGTGATAATTACATGCTCTTTTCACTTTGGGTTAATTAATCAAGTTGTAGAAGTATGTGTGTATGTGTTATACTTCCATCAAAAACATAAAACATGATTGTCAAACTTTGAGCCCGGGCAACTGGTAGAACAGTGATCATTCATTGAGAGAGGAAAGGAGGGGAAATTAGGGGGAAAATATAGAGTAGATATTTTTATTTGAGTGATAATAAGTTTACAGATTTTAAATATTCAGTATACAGTTTGAAATATGAGACAGAACTAAAGAAGAGAGATATGTATTTAGGGCATGTTAGCATTGAGGAGATATTGAAATCAGAGGGTGGGTGACAAGGAAGAGATTTTAGAAGTAAAATATGTAAACAATATAGTGACCATTCTTTCAAATGGTTCCAATTTTTAGCTAAAAAAATTCTGCCTTCCATGTTCTGACCCATGCATTCCAGGAAATGAAATTATGATGCACAAAACTAATGTACTTTTCTTGCTTAGTATTAATCAGTCATATGCATACACAAATATACACTATATATATATATATATATATATATATATATGCATGTATACAGCTACACATACATATGTCTTTATGTATTGGATTGGCCAAAAAGTACCTTCAGTTTTTAAGTAAAAATAGAAGACACATTTTTCATTTTCACCAAGAACTTTACTGAAGAACGTATTCATCCTTTTGTTCCACTACCTTCTGCCATTTTTCGGGCAACTTCATAATTCCATCTTCCCAAAACTTTTTATCTTTTTGAGCAAAGAACTGTTCCAGGAGCCTTTTACAGTCTTCCAGGCAATTGAAATTTTTTCCATTAAGAGAATTTTATAAAGACCGAAATAAATGGAAATCCAAAGGTGCAATGTCTGGTGAATATGGCGATGAATCACAACTTCCCACACACGCGGTAACAGTTTTTGCCTGGTCATCAAAGAAACATGTGGTCGTGCGTTATCCTGATGGAAGGTTATGCGTTTTCTGTTGACTAATTCTGGACGCTTTTCGTCGAGTGCTGCTTTCAGTTGGTCTAATTGGGAGCAGTTCTTGTTGGAATTAGTCGTTTGGTTTTCTGGAAGGAGTTCATAATAGAGGACTCCTTTCCAAACTCACCATATACACAACATCACCTTCTTTGGATGAAGACCGGCCTTTGGTGTGGTTGGTGGTGGTTCATTTTGCTTGCCCCACGAGCTCTTCCATTCCACATTATTGTGCAGTATCCACTTTTCATTGCCTGTCACAATTTGTTTTAAAAACAGAACGTTTTCATTACATTTAAGTAGAGAATTGCATGTGGAAATACGGTCAAGAAGGTATTTTTTGCTTAACTTATGTGGAACCTAAACATCAAAGCTATTCACATAACCAAGCTGGTACAAATGATTTTCACTGCTTGATTAGGATATTTTGAGTATGTCGGCTATCTCCCTCATGGTATAATGTTGATTGTTCTCAACTAATGTCTCGATTTGATTGCTATCAACTTCAACTGGTCTACCCGACAGTGGAGCATCGTCCAGCAAAAAATCTCCAGCACAAAACTTCACAAACCACTTTTGACACATTCGATCAGTCACAGCACCTTTTCCACTGCACAAATCTTTTTTTGTGTTTTTAATCTTTCTTGAAATAATAAAGCATAATATGCCAAAAATGTCGTTTTTTTCTTCTATCTTCAATATTAAAATGGCTACACAAAATTCACCAATTTTGATAAGTTTTTTTTAATGCATGCTGATATGACAGCTGTCACATAAAATCTAACAAAATTGCTTTGAAATAAGTTAAAGACAACTAAGTGCTACTAGAGCCATCTTATGGAAAAAAACAAAGGAACATTTTGGCCCACCCAATATATATGCATATTATCTATTAAACCTTGAACAACTTCAGAACTGCTAAGATGAATTCACATAGTCCATCGCCTCACCCAAATGGGAAGATTCTTTGTGTCAGTTGTTGATATAGCTTCCTGATGGGTAATTTTTTTTTAATTAAAATTTTTTTTAAAAACTGAACATAAAGCCAGTGAACAGCCACCAGACTCTTTTTTGATTACAATGGCCACTTCCCCTTCCAGGAATACTAAATTTTTCATATTCCAAATCAGAAAAAAAAGTTCCAGAAGATAAGTCACATTTTTCATGGATACATGTTTAACAACTGAAGAGGAAAAAAAGTTAACAGATGGGAAATTGTACGTTTTGTCTAGGAACAGGAATTATTGAATCATAAAACTAGCTACCACTATTAATCCCTTGAAAAATGTTCTCTTGTTTCAATTTTCAAAATGCCAGTCCTCTATTTCTGTGTTACATTCTAGAAACAGAACATCTGATTTGTAAGCAATGCTACAGTTTCACCGAACAGTGAATTTTATTAATAATATCTGTATGCACACACCTGCCAAAAATAGAAAAACATCTTCAAAAATGTTAACAAGAATACAATCATAACACAGACAATTGTGTTATTACTTTTTGAAATGATAAAACATATTTTTAACACCTGACTTCTGAAAATATTGACCATATAAGACAAAGTAGTACATAAATATCCCCTATTGTTACATAATTATATAAATACAGTTTGAATCTTCTGTAATTGGAAAAAAAGCTCAGATTTGTGTGATAAAATTACAGTGACTTAAAAAGTGGTTTGAAAAAGGTTACTAATAAGATGAAATCAAATGATTAAAAATTTTTTTAAATCCCTAAAATATAACTGCCTCACTGGAAATGTTCCATAACATTTATAAGCCCTTTGCTTCTTTTTTCCTGATTATTAACATTCTGCACCAAAGAAGAGATAATATCTTTATCCATGTTACTAACATGGTGTTTAAGAATAGACCAACCTCCTGTGGTCCACAGCTGCTTTTAATTCACAAGCAATTGGAATAAGTCAAGCATTGCTAGTGAGTCTTTGCTGTTACTTGCTATGTTATTTCAACTAGGAAGCCATTATGCAAACTAAGAACATCTGAAGATAGGTACCCCACTTAAAAAGTGTTCAGCAGGAGTTCCATTTTGTTGTCATTTTTGGAAAATTGCGTCGTTAAGTTGCATATGTTGTACTGTCAGTAGCCATGATTGCCTGGGATTAGTCAACATGCACACAAACTCCATGACTTGACAAACTTAATTTTTCTTAAGAATCGAATGTGAAGTAAACTTTCAGATATTACTAATGTAGTAAACTAAGTTTGTTTTCGAATCATCCAATTAATTATATATTATGAAGTGTAGATCACGTTAACATGTAACATATAACGATTGTTATATAAATTCCAGGTAATACGCTACCTATGGCAAATATTTTACTGTGTGTAGAGTGTAATTCTAGGGGAAAAAAAAGAGAAAACCTAGTCTTACTAAATTATACTAGAATCACTAAATCAGTCCTGACCCATTAGATTTTAAGATGGGTCTGCAAGAATTTGGAGTGAAAATAATTTTTCAGAAGCACTCATCTCACTGGCGCTATGTTGTATTTTGCTGTATAACCCCATAGTGCTCCTAGAATCTTCCTTAATACAGGATTTACCTTTAGAGTCATTTTGGCACACCAAACAGAAGTATCCATTTTTTATTCTGTTTTACAGTTTACATGAAGCAAATGTGTGAGCTATGATGTAAAACATGTGTGATACATTTCACATGTAGTCACATCCTATTTACTGATCATTTCCATTATCTATAATGATAATAACTGACAGTTTTAAAAAAGATCTTGATGCCTGGCATAATATTAATAGCTTTTTAATTTATATCCTATTTAACTTTCACAGTAGCTTTGTGAAGTAAGTAATATTATTATCTTCATTCTACTACTGAGGAAACTGAGGCTCAGAGAGGTGTCTTAATCAGCTTCAGGTTACACAGCTAGTGAAGCAGCTCTTCCAAGACCGAACAATCTTCCTGAAAAGCCAAAATAATTTGTAAATCTTGCTCTTAAATTGCTTAGCAAGTTCTATATACCATAAACAATAAAACCATGTACTTACTGAGCGACTGGTTGTTAGAGAAAGAACACACTTATCCAAAAACTATCTGTTTAACCATTTAACTTACGAATAAAGACAGGAAGGCAAATATGTTACATGGTGATCACAATTCACATTTTATCTTTTAAAAAGTATCATAAAATGGATTACGTTTCTCCAGGGACAAAATTTTATAATTTTTATCACATTCTGGAAAATCCATCATTGGTAGTACAGCCACACAGTCCAGATGGATCTATCTTACTTCTAGCTGCCTTGCATCCACAGAGTGCTCCTCGTAATAGGAGATGGTAATTCTAGTTCAACCCATCACACACACATTCTGTCCAGGAGGAATAAGGTTGGACCAAGAAAAGTATGCACCTCCTATACAAGGGCATTTCTCACAAATGGTGTGTGAAACTTCCGCTCACAACTCCTACAACTTATGCACTTGACTACAAGTAGTTGCAAGAAAAGCTGAGAAATGGTAGTCTTTATTTGGGGCAGCCATGTGTTTAGCTAAAATTCTTGTGTTCTATCAGTAAAGAAGAAGGATACAATGGATATTAAAGTCAACGAATAGGCTTTTACAAAGGCATACTTCAGCTAACGGAGTGTTTTCCATTCAAAAAATGTGATTTCCAATTTCATTTGATATATTCATAATTCAATTTGCCACAGGGTAGCCAAGGAAATGATGTATAGAAAAGTTCTGAAAATCATTTTCTGTATCATTACAAGTAACTGTAAAGTTTATGATATAAAGATTAAATTGAATAAAAATATAAATTTGAGGGCTTCCCTGGTGGCGCAGTAGTTGAGAATCCGCCTGCCAATGCAGGGGACACGGGTTCGTGCCCCGGTCCGGGGGGATCCCACATGCCACAGAGCGGCTGGGCCCGTGAGCCATGGCCATTGAGCCTGTGCGTCCAGAGCCTGTGCTCCACAACGGGAAAGGCCGCAACAGTGAGAGGCCCACGTACCGCAAAAAAATAAAATAAAATAAATTTGCTATATGAATATTTAATATATTTGCTCTTTTTATTGGCTGTCTATGCAGTGTGCCATGAGTGTTTGGTTTAATATCAGATTTTGCCTAAACCATATCTCCAATGTTGCTGCCCCCACTTGCATCAGAGAAAGAGGATGTTTCAAATAATCTATGGCACTGTCATCACCTTAGATACCAAAATGAAAGCCATTTGTAGTTAAAATAGTTCCTTTTGTATTATAAGAAAGAAAATAAAAAATGGGTCAATATTTCTTAACATTTAGTGTAAAAGGCCTACTGTTATGACAAAGAAAAAATAGGCTTGTCTTGGAGAGCTGTGTTTTGTTTGCTTCTTATGTGATCTAGAAAGAACGCAGGCATGGCTCTCTCTGGAGGGAAGACTGAACTAAAGTTGAAAGTCCCAAGTGCACCTTCACTGGACTGTAGCCCATCTTCCCCTGACGAAGTCTGCCAGCTGAAACAGAGGCAAACCCCATTAACTAAATGATGAAGTTCTGCTCTAGGCCATGATACTCAGAGAACCAAGAGACAAATTATATACCTTCATTGGAGAGAATTATAATATCCAGAGGGTAGGGGTAGATGCAGCTGACTGAAAAATATTAAGAGAAGATTATGGGCAGAAGGAAAGAGGACTTGAAGGTCTGGATGAGGCAGAGAGATCTTGAGAGGTAGTTGGATTCCACAGAGCACCTTCTGTTTTCAACTAGATGGTTATAATTTGGTAACCTCTGCTGTACATGGTATAAGGCAGCCCCTAAACTAAAGAGAGTTATGACTTTTCTTCCTCTCACACAGTACACAGGCTTGAGATCTACACAATCCTCCAGTAAGAAACACCAAGCATCCCCATCATAGTTATGTTGGTATGATCTGACAGAGGCTAGTAATACAGTATCTCCTGGGAACAGACTGTCCTCGTGAATGCTAGAATAATGGGTCTGAAGCTAGTATGTCCCTCCATCTCTTTCTCAGGGGTCAACAGAAGACCACCACCGACACTATCAGCAGCAAGAGGAGAGGGTAAGGTAAACTTTTTTAATGCAATTGCACTTCAATGAGAATCACCCTAAAGGGTAGGAAAAAATAGCCCTGCCCAGACAGGTTGCATACAACTAATTTTACAGTTTTAAAGTCAGCCTCACTTGCTGATAACGAATGGCTCCTGTAAGGCAACTTTCTAAGAATGCATAGCCTGGGTACAGCCACTCTTTTCCACGATAAACGTCAATAATCCCGAGGAGGTCCTGCTTGTTAGTTGGTGTAGCAGCATCTTTTCTAAGCAATACCTAAACTGGCATTTCCACTATTTTATATTATATATTCCTTGGACTGATGCTGAATTTCCTTTTGAGAGTTGTGTTGTTCACAAAGATACTTTAAGACTATTGGTAGTGACATTTTATTATTTCTCATCATATCCTACAGGTGCATTAGGGGCTCCAAGACATCCTATTTTCTTATTTTCATATCAAATGTGTGTGTGTGTGTGTGTGTGTGTATGCACGTGTGTGTAATATGTGTGTCTAGTAGATACAGATGTATGAAGGTGACAATTAACCTCTGCTTAGGCATAACATTTTAATCTCCCATTGAATATATTATGTGAACCATGCTCCATTATGTATGCCAAATCATTTCATTTCCTATCGCAAACTGTGGCCCAAAATAAATAAAAGTATATTATTATTAAAATCCGTACTTTAGAGTCACCTCCAAGTTCTTCTCATCTCCAACTCTTCTAGCTTAAGAAAAGTACTGTGAATGCACACTCAAATATATTGCAGTTACAAATCCACAAATTTAGTCATCTTTTCTTAATCTTTAGTCTTCAATAACTATTAGGTTTTTTTTTAAATTTAGTTGTTTATTTTTTAGGTTGCCTAATCCTTTAGGAAACTAATTTTTTTCTTTTGTTTTCTATGACAAAAGATTATCTCATATTTTCTCCTATCTCCTTTTTCCTATCTCCATCATGATTTCTGACATTTTCTTTGCTTTGAGTAATCTGTAGTTTTGTTCTTAACTGTCCTGCCATAAATTCAATACTCTCATTTTAGATATCTTATTGTAATTGTTATTTTATATTATTTATCAATAGCCACTGCCTTCCTTCTGAATTTCAAAAAACTTTAAAATATTATCACTGGCAAATCTTGTTGACCCTTAAACTATAGCAGCACTGTCCTATAGTACTTGCCCTGGACATGAAAATATTCTGTACTCGTATTGTTCAGCATGTATGGTGTCCACTAGCCACATTTGGATATTGAGCTGTTGAAATGTGGCTAAAAAGACTGAGAAGCTGAATTTTTAATTTAGTTTTATTTTATGTTGCTAGTAGCTACTTTATTGGATTGTGCAACTCTGAAGACATATTCAGAATTTTGTCTTCTTTCACTCGATTTACTATTGCCATGAATGCCACACATGTTAATTGAATGAATCAATGAAAACATTCATATGTGAATTAATACATGTATTAACACATAAACCAAAGGCCTCAGATATTGAGGGTTCTATTCTACTTTCCCTTTCATTTTTACATTCAGAATATGATCAAGTCTCTGGTGTTTATAATCTCTTTTTCCTTTAGTTCATTTCATCACCTTTCTAGATCTCATTTCTTTTTGCTTGAACCACTAATTTTAGCTTAGGTTAGGATTTGATCTGAGGCATTACCCATGTGAAAGGGCCTCTTCTCCACTGACCGTGATTTTTAGAATTTCGAATAGAATGAGCCTAGATTTCAGAATAATGGAAAGTGTTTTATCCTCAGTGTTCTACCTTTAGGTCACTAAAAACAACTCCACCTCATGCAGTTCTTAGATCCAATGTCTCCTTTTTTGACAGGGCTTACCCAGCTGTCCAAACTAAAGCTGATCTTGATCACCCAAAACATCTCCCTGCTTCATTTTGTTCATAATCGTTGTGATTTTATGAACTTACATTTATTCCTTTATTGCTTAGAGCAGCAGTCACTAAAGAAATACATAAATGAAATAATTACAACAAAATATTGTATCTCTGCAGATCCATGTGCATTCCATGAGGGCAGAGACTTCTTCTGTTTTGGTCAGCACTGTCTCTACAAAGTCTGGCAAGCATGGTGCCAGTACCACAGCAGATACTCAAGAGTTATCGAATAAATAAGTAAGTTGATGTAGACCATCCTTGTCGTAGATTTCAATGTGAAAAACTCACTTTTGACACTTCGTCCTGTGTGATGTGCATCATCCTCTCCCTCTTGCCTTGGCAATTTTGAAAGATCTTGAGGAGAACAAAACTTCCCCCTATCTAGCTCTGTTTGCAGGGTAAGCTCAAATAAGACAAACATGAGTATTTGGAACTAAAGCTCTATTTTTTTTTTTTTTTTTTTTGGCGGTACGTGGGCCTCTCACTGTTGTAGCCTCTCCCGTTGTGGAGCACAGGCTCCAGACGCGCAGGCCCAGCGTCCATGGCTCACGGGCCCAGCCGCTCCGCGGCATGTGGGATCTTCCCTGAATGGGGCACGAACCCACGTCCCCTGCATCGGCAGGTGGACTCCCAACCACTGCGCCACCAGGGAAGCCCTGCTCTAACTATTATTAATTGAATGTGTTGTAGCTTTGAATTCTCCATCTCTCTCTTTCCAGACATATTATGATAACACGTAATGCATAGATGTGACTAATGCTCCTTGCCTATAGTTATTAAGGATTTAGGAATTTTTTTGGACACCTCTACAGTTTGAATGTATTAATAACAATCTGTAAACTATAACTTTTTGCAGCACACACATGAAACATATGTTCTAACAAGGGCCTCTCTCTCTCTCCCAAATACAGTTTCCTCTGTAACAATAATCACAAGATTTATCACTGACTAGGTATTACTATGGACCAAGAACACTACTCTTAGTTATTTGTTACTCCATATTCAGTGGCTTTGTATTTTTACACCTTAAGAATCTGAGGCTGACAGGACTAGGTAATTTGTCCGAGGTTACAAGCTTAGTAAGCGACAGATCTAAGGTCTGGGCGTTATGTCTCTTTGGCAATAAAACCTATGATAATTTCTAGTTATTGAAATAAGCGGTCACATCTTAATGTGGGTATGATTCCCAAAAGTAGAATTTGTTATGGAGAGAGTCTCAGAAATTGCAAATAACCTGTCATGTAAAGGAGAATGGGTTTCAGGGTGGAGATTACTTCAGTGTCCAGTGAGCTCTATTCTCCCCTGTCTAGAGAGAAGCAGAGAACATGACTACACCAGCAACTGACTGGATGAACTTTGTTCTGGAAGCACTAGTAATATTCAATTCCCAACTCAATCCTTTACTTTTCTATAATAATAATTCTAATCCTGTACAACTATCTTGGAAATATATGAGCATATTATGAAACACCCCTTATTCCTCAATAAGAATTGAACAAGGAACTAAAAAGTGACAAGATAAATGAAACACTGAACATACTGGATATACATTATCCGTTCTTTTGTGTGTGTATCAATGTTTTCAAGAAAATCTAAACAAAGCAAAATACTTTTTAAAAAACATTGAATTGCTTGAAATAAAAAGGTATGGGATACATAGTTCAGAAAATTCTCTCTGACATTCTCCCATTATTAAATTAAATTTTATAAATCTGAATGTATGACTATGTTTCAATACCTTTAAATTAATTTATATTAATATTTAAATTTTCTATTTTCTTAAAGATCTCTGAAAAACCATACAAGAAATAAGAAGTAATATACATGAGAAAATTTCTTAGTAAACCGTAAGATGTTTGTGTCTATGTGCATGTGTGTGCACATATGCAAGTGTGCAGGCATGTTTGCTAGAGAACATTTTATGAGGGCATTTACAGACATAATCATGAGCAAATGTACGTTTTTTTATAGCCAAGGCAAATGAAGCATGCCTTCAATTAGAAACTTCTGAAAAAACACTGTGATAACCTACTGAGACTGGAATTGCTTTTCTTCACAACATCACACCCACCTTTCTTTAGATGCCCGTAGTATAAAATTTAAGTGTTGTAAGTACAATACCCTCTTCTTGAATCATTTTCGTTCATTAAATGCATTTTGTACTTCAAATACCATTCCAAGATTATACATTTGATAGCTCAAAAAGATGCACATGCTGCTTTTAGAGTTCAGGATGGGAATAAGGGAACCTCAAAAGTCTTAGAACACACAAGTTATATAAATGAAAATGTGAAACTTCAGATTATTAAGGCTTTTCTGAAACACCTGATACATTTAAATCCTTCATTACCTAATATGTTATTTATTTTCAGCAATTAGAGTTTAATTTTCTATACCCTTAAGCAAAAACTCAGAAAAAAGTCATTCTTTACCTTATGTTAAAAGCAAATATACATACATATATGTGTATATATATTATATGTATACATATGGCTTATATATGGCATATATATAGATTCATATAGATATATACACACATATCTATATTTATATTCCCAGGAGAGACTTAAGCATGGTTTCACCTGCCTTTGGGGAATTGTAAAGTAACAAAATCAATACCAAACCTTTATACCTACAACTCCTTTTTTTGGTGCTCCTGTAAATGTTATTTTTAAAAAGTTCAATATCCATATTTTCATTGCTAGTGCATAGATATAAAATTAAGTTTTACATATTGATTTTTTCCTACAACCTTACCAAACTAATTATTATTTCCTGTGCTTTTCTGTTGGCTAAGGAGCTTACAGAGGTCTACCTCCATTTCCCCTCTTCATTTCTTTGTTAGGCATTTAATTTTTATATATGTTATAAACACAATATATTGCTACTACCTTTTTTTTTAGACAGTTAACATTTAGCTTCATTAAAGATAAGAAAAAAATGATTTTGTCATTTACCTTGATTTTATTTTCAGCACTTTAATTTTTGTGTGTAGAAAGAAGGGATTCATGTTTTTATCTAGTAACATATTCCTTCTGCCTGAAGAGTTTCTCTAATATTTATTGAACTATAGGTCTGTTGCCAAGGAATTCTCTTTAATGTTTGATTACTTAAAAGGGTTTTCATTTTCCCCTCAATTTTGAAATATATTTGCATTGGTTATAGAATACTGGTTTCACAGTTTTGTTTTTTCTCTCAGCATGTAAAGCACATCATTCCATTCTGTTCTGGCTTGCATACTTTCTGATAAGAAGTCTGTTTTGATTCTTCCTTTTGTTCCCTTTACAAAAAAAAATTGTGTGTGTTTGTGTGTGTGTGGCTGCAATGAAGACTTTTTCTTTCCTTTAAAGCAGTTTACTGCTTTATTTACTGCTTTATTACTCAGCCATAAAAAGAAACGAAATTGAGTTATTTGTAGTGAGGTGGATGGACCTAGAGTCTGTCATACAGAGTGAAGTAAGTCAGAAAGAGAAAGACAAATACTGTATGCTAACACATATATATGGAATTTAAGGAAAAAAAAATGTCATGAAGAACCTAGGGGTAAGACAGGAATAAAGCCACAGACCTACTAGAGAATGGACTTGAGGATATGGGGAGGGGGAAGGGTGAGCTGTGACAAGGCGAGAGAGAGGCATGGACATATATACACTACCAAACATAAGGTAGATAGCTAGTGGGAAGCAGCCGCATAGCACAGGGAGATCAGCTCGGTGCTTTGTGACTGCCTGGAGGGGTGGGATAGGGAGGGAAGAGATATGGGAACATATGTGTATGTATAACTGATTCACTTTGTTATAAAGCAGAAACTAACACACCATTGTAAAGCAATTATACCCCAATAAAGATGTTAAAAAAATAAAATAAAAAATAAAGCAGTTTCAGTATGCTATGACTGTGTGGGTGTGTTCGTGTGTTTTTGATATTTATCCTACTTGATATTTTTCAAGTTTCTTAAATCTATAAGAGTCTGTCATTAATTTTGGGAGAAAAAAGATGGCTGATATTTCATCAAATATTTCTTTGTCGTGTTCTATCTTCTCCTCTTGGCATTCCAAATTATACAGATGTTAAACCCTTTTATATTATCTCGCAGTTCTTGGATACTCTGTTTTGTTAGTTTCATTTTTCTCCTTTTATAAATTGTTTTGATTAAGCCTAACTCTCAGGCATTCTGACTCTGTGTCTTGAGGGTAAGGTCTTCCCAGCCACAACATTTAAATATTTTCTAGGTTTTTTACATTGTTGTCATATCTAGTGCCACAGATGAAAAAAAAATACTCCACATCTGTAAACATGTAATGAAACTTAACTTGATTCATATTCTATTCATGGGTTCACTGATCATAGATTAAAGTCAATTCAAATGCTTATCTTTTATGTGCTATTAATTTTCTGATTATTTTTGAGTTTCTAGTATTAATTGATCTCTTTGCTAGCGAGACTATAACTTTGAGAAAAATTTTTAAGGATTGTATGTGAATGTAAAATTCCAGAGTACCAGACATAGCTTTCTCACTTGCTCACTTTCTTATTCACACTCTTCTTCTCCCCATTCATACACAAATAATTTATTTCCTTGTTTCCTCTAAATAACTTGAGATTAATTTGATATCATATCCACTTCTATTGAAAATTCTCTTATTGACTAATCCTTGGTTTATAGTCAAATGTTGTTGATCGTCTCAACAATATTCTTAATAGCTTTTTAAATGTCTGGTCCATGATTCAACTCAGAATCATACATTTCAATTAGTCACCATGAAAGTAAAGTTTCCTTTATTCTGAAATAATACCTCGGCCTTTGTTTGACATTCATGATCTTGGTATTTTTGAATAGGTCAAGCCAGTAATTTTTTTTAAATGTTGCAATATATATTTTTGAATTAATATATGTTTCATCCAGGTTTAAAACATTTTATAAGCCCTTAATAAATGCTTAAACATCAGATATTGTGCCTATAATGTTAAATGTATTTAAAACAAATTTCTGAGAACAGTCACCTTTACTTCATTCATCAGATGAACAAATCCTTATTGAATTTCTCCACTGGCCCAGGCTCTGCCCTGTGCTGGCAGTGAGAAGACAGTGATGAAAAGAGTATAGCCTCAAGAAACATAAATATCATATGATATAACTTATATGCTAAGAAACAGACTCACAAGATAGAAAACAAGCTTATGGTTACCAAAGCGGAAAGGCTGGGGGGCTGTGAGGGGGATAAATTAGGAGTTTGGGATTAACAGACACACACTACTATATATAAAACAGATAACAAGGAACTACTGTATAGCACAGGGAACTATATTCAATACCTTGTAATAATGTATAATGGAAAAGAATCTGAAAAAGAATATATATATACACACATATATATGTATATACACATACGTATATGTATATATATATGAATTACTTTGCTATACACTGAGACTAACACAACATTGTAAATCAACTATACTTCAATAATAATAATAATAAAAGTACGGCCTCTGCCCCTATGGAGCAAAGAGTTGAGTGAGGAGAGATATAAAAAATACTTTTCCACACTCATAATGGCCACCATTATTGCACGCTATGAACGGAATTGGAACGGGTAGTGAAAGAATACAAACAAGTATGTGATTCAGGTTGGGATGGAGTCAGAGAAGTCCTCCCTATGGAGGTGACTTCTGACTTGCGCTTAAAGGGTGAGTAGTAGTAAGTTAAATGAAAGGCATCTCAGAAACTGAAACACATGTGAGAAAGTCAGAGCAGCAGGAGCGCACGAAGGGAGGATGAAAGTGGTTTAAGGTGAAGACAAAGGATGTAGTGTCACCAGGTATATAAGTCCCCTCAGGTTTATTAAGAATTTCAGTGTTATCAGAAGTGCAGTTTTAACCACAGAAAGCGTTTATGGAGGGGGTCACATGATTAGATCTGCATTTACTTCCATAGAGCCACCTTGACT
Organism: Orcinus orca; assembly: GCF_937001465.1. Taxonomy (NCBI): domain Eukaryota; kingdom Metazoa; phylum Chordata; class Mammalia; order Artiodactyla; family Delphinidae; genus Orcinus; species Orcinus orca. The sequence continues at coordinate 54,845,816 of NC_064570.1, read as the reverse complement.
CTCCCTATTTTTTCAATATAATTGTCTTAAGTATTTCCTCAACATACATTGAGCATAAATAATGTCAGACGGTATTATAATTTTAGCCTCAATCATCAAATATGATATAATAAACCCATAAGATGTAAAATAGTTGTTTTATTGTTCTTTCATTTCTTACCCTATTTTGTTGTTCTTTCCTTTTCTGAAGTTCCAAGCCTATTTGGAGAATTCCTTTAACCAGCCTTCAAGAATAGTTTTGCTAGAAACATATTCTGTTTTCTTTCATCTAAACTTGTCTGTATTTCTCCTTCGTTCCTGATTCCTTTCACTGGATATAGAATTTGCCTTCATTACTTTCAGTACTGTAAATGTTGTACCACTTCCTTCTGCCTCAATTCCCAGCAAGGTCCTGTGGACACTAGGGGTGAGTAAGGGAGAAGTTGAGAGTGTCAACCAACTCTGCCCCCGACTTTGACTTTGTTCTGCCTTGTGGATGCCAGGTGGATATGGAGGCACAGTTCCTTAACGCTGGTAATGACTGTGGATGCTGTGGGTGGAGCAGAGTGGTAACTGGCCCCTCTTTGCCCTAAGTCATTCAGTCTCCGTGCTGCCCAGCAGCGGGGAAAGCTCAATTTGTGAACCCTACTAACACTGCCCTGAGGTGAAATCAGAGTGCTACCCGCCACCGGCCTCTCTGTCTCAGGGGTGGAAAACCAGCTCCCTGCTAGGTCCAATTGACACCCCCCTGCCTCCTGCTTCCAGGATTGGTGAGGGGGGCGGGGCGGAGTTTGAAAATGAGCCTCTCACGGGCCCTGCCGAAGTCACAGGAAGCGGGGGGGGGGGGGGGGGGGGGGGGTGGCGTGGATACAGTTTTTCCGCAGGCGTTCGGCTGGAGCAGGGTAAGTACTGCCGATAAAGTTTTCTGTTGTTAAGCCACCCTTTTTCTGGCTCTTCGGCTAGGGCCAACGGGAGCTTTTATTGGAGCTTTGGTCTGTGCCTGGGGGCGGTTCCGAACAGCGAGTTTCTTGAGTGCTCTGTGGGGATATGCCGCACGGGGAGTAGCAGAGAGACTCAGGGAACTCACTGCCATTTGTTAGCTAGGACAAGGCAGCATTTGAAAAGAGCCTTAGGAGTGGGGTGGAGAATGCGGAGTTTGGTTTCCACCCTAATATGATTAAGTTTTCTACAGGACAGCGGTAATATCACGTAGTGGAGGCGATGACTGGTAAAGTACAAATTCAGAAAAAAATGAGAAAGCAGTGTGGAAAGAAACACGTTTGTCTGTTTCTCTTGAGCTCTATGGGATAAACACTATTATGTTTTTTTCAAAGTCATTTCCTTTCATTATATATAAATGTTAACCTAAGTATGAGTCCATTAGAACACATTTGACACCTTGGAAGAAATGAGAGCAATAGATAGAAATAAAATGAGCTACTAGGCAGCACATTTAAGTGGTTTGTTTTTCACAATGTGTCCCAAAAAGGAGACAAGGTGTCTGACATGCAGTCTTTTAAGTGTCTTTCTCTCCAAAACATATCTGAGCATCCAAATGTGGAAGAGAAGAAATTGGGTATCTCAAAATGACTCTTTTAAGAGCTTTCTCTAGCTCCCAAAGAGATTTGTTTGCTTCTAAGAGATTTATTTTGTTATTATCACATCTGAAATGCACTAGGAAGAAGAAGACTTTTGTTAGCTCAGAACAATAGTAAATCAGCTATCCTAAGTGCAGTTCTGTCTTAAAGATTTATTTTGTTTTGTTATAATTGAGATGAGTCAAGGAGATAGTAGTATGGAAACACTTTTGATTCTGCTTCAGGACAAAGGTCAGTAACTTAAGACTCAAGTTTCCTCATAGTAAAAATACTTTCTAAATATCTTTGATGGGAAATGCTGCTCTGGTGAGGACTAGATCTGTCAGCATGCAACAGAAAGCAAAATACAGCATTAACACTAAGAACCTGCTGTCCACTAAAATGAGAGAAGTGTTTTAGAAAATATATTTTATACTCTATTCTTAGGGTACATCGAGCAAACTAACTATAGGATAGAAATTGCTGTTTTACTGAGATCATCTGCTTCATGCTTTTTGAGATAGCTCGATTTCTATAGCAGAACTGCCAACTTTTATGCTGTATTAGATGTAGTTTTTGTCAGGGACACATTCACCTCACACTGTTAAAGTATCTGGCTTTTAGGTTAATTTGCCTTTTGCTACTCCACATTTTTATGTAAAGGATTGTTATAGCAGATAAGAAAAAAAAACAACACAAAGAGCAGAGTTCTACTCCTAGCTCTATGACCTATGATCTCTGTGTGCTTGGGAAAAAACTGTAAGCTTTCTTACCAGGGGGAAAGGGTGGGAGGAAAGGATAGTTAGGGAATTTGAGATTGACATGTACACACTGCTTTATTTAGAATGGATAACCAACAAGGACCTACATAGGGACCTGTAAGCACAGGTAACTCTGCTCAATATTATGTAAAAACCTAAATGGGGGGGCTTCCCTGGTGGCACAGTGGTTGAGAGTCCGCCTGATGATGCAGGGGACACGGGTTCGTGCCCCGGTCCGGGAAGATCCCACATGCTGCGGAGCGGCTGGGCCCGTGAACCATGTCCGCTGAGCCTGCGCTCCGCAACAGCAGAGGCCACAACAGTGAGAGGCCCGCGTACCGCACAAAAAAAAAAAAAAAAAAAAAAAAAATATATATATATATATATATATATATATATATATACACGAGTTCACAATTCAAATGTAAGATTTGAGGAAAAAATATATATATACTTATCTTAAAATGTAATTCAATCACCTCCATAGTACCACATTTTGAAAACTCATTGCCTTTAACCACCTAGCAGACAGCTCAAGCAGGAAACAGAACTTAAATCTCCTGAGATTTCTTTATACATTTTTTTCTCTGAAAAATGCACTTTTTCTTAACATTCACAATTACTTGAGACGATCATGTACATAAAAGGAAACAATTTGTTTATAAAGTGATGGATTTTTTACTTTTTATTTTTGATGGGGGATATGCTGCTGGTAAAATGAGAAGCAGACAAACATTATGCTCCTGTTAGCAGGCATCCTTTAAAGGGCTATTTTAGATTAAGTAATAAATAGATAGATGCTAATTGTTTTAATAGAAAATTTCCAAAAGAGTAGGTTATCAAATGCTCCCTCTTTAACAGTGCAATAAACCATGTATGACTTTTTTAAAATTTCTTTTATGTGGACCAATTTAAAGTCTTTACTGAATTTGTTACAATATTGCTTCTGTTTTATGTTTAGGTTTTTTGGCCATGAGGCATGTGGGATCTTAGCTCCCTGACCAGGGATCGAACCTGCACCCCCTGCACTGGAAGGCAGGGAAGTCCCTATGATTTTTAAATTTTGGTTTAGTGTTTGGATTATAAACGTAACTGTGTCCTAATTCCCATAATCAGATGTCTAAGCTAGCTGACTTAGACTACAAAGATATATTCAATAGTTTTAATGTTACATTTGAAAAATCTCAAGAATATAGGCAAATGAAGCAACAACTAAATGTGTTACAAAATGGTACAAAAAGCATGCAGATCTTAAGTACATATATATAATTTTAAAATTAGAACTATTCAGAAAATATGAAGACCTGTCTTAGATAAAAAGTAGAGGAGGAATGGTGGGGTTTGTCCATTAATCCATCCATATGTTTGGGAAAATTTTTTTAAAGTTCATTTCAAATTATGAAATAATACATTTGAAACATATGGAAAAATGACATAATTTATGAAAAGGGTGTATTTAATCTCATGCTGGAAGAGTAGCAAAATTCATTTGTAGGGGTGAATTGACTTTAACTTTGTTTATTACACTTGCATTATTTAACAAAGTAGTCACATCTTTGCAATAATTTCAGTTTTACTACACTTTTAATGGCCAAGAAATACATCCAGAGTCCCTCCAAGTACATTCAGAAATCTAGTTCATGACGTGCAAGATAATTTGCACAACCAATGTGGAACAAAAGAAATACTTGCTTAAAATGTAAGTGCCCAGATTCCCATCACTAAAGAAATTTGCCTGCTGGAGAGACATATTTTTGACTTCACTAATCAAGTTTATTTTCTTTACTGTAATAACACTTGTAATTGCACTAGGGTGGCAGTCAAACAAATTTGACTCCTAAAGAAAATTAACAGGACTTTAAATGGAAAGGCCTCTGAAGCTGCAGTTTATGCAGTTTTACAGTTTAATGCAAAGCATTATAGTAAGGATACTCCTCATTGCCAAAAGTTGCCCCACAACAAATAATCCAAAAGAACTGGCACAGGTTCCATTCATCCCCTCTCTACTGGGCAATAAAGGACACAATTTCTCTCTTGAATCGGGAACCAAGGATGTATGCATGGAACACCTTGGGACCAGGAGGCTCAACATGGATTCTCAGTCAGGACTTCTTATATCCTGCTGGTCAGATGGGCACATTCTTGCTACATGACTCGCCCCAATGATAGAGCTCTGTGGATTTCATTAAAACTAGGTTCAAATCATAAATATCAATGTTATCAATAAAACATGCAGACAACCTAGTATAAACTTCCCTGAAATTTTCCTTGGGTCCACGGTTACAAAAAAAAAAAAAAATCATTATTAATCAATATATTGCATGGCTTGTCTAGGTGTCCAAAGCATGTACATTTCTGTCTTTAACAAACCAGCCCAGGCTAATTTTAGTTTCCCATAGCACAGAAATCTTTTTCTTAATTTTTACCTCCCTTGATAATCAGATATTGAATAAGGTATTTAGTTTGGATATCTTGATATTATTAAATATTTTGTGTATACTTTACACATAGATAGAGCTATAGTAGTTTATGCTATCATTGTCACCAGATGATGGAGGCTTTAGACTTATTTAAATAAGTTTATATAATTACTTACTCTTTTGTCTTATTGATAATTATAAATCCAAATAAAAATTAGATACAAATAATCCTTTTATGGTGATCTTGGTAGAGCAATATGTAGCATTCATAAGTCTGTCATCCTCCTATTTGTTTTTTAAGTTGCTCTTAGTTGTAATTCATCTGATTTGGCTCTTTTATGTCATATGTTTTTCCGTTATAATTAGAGAATTACACTTTTTACATTTACATTTTTACCCCTTTGAAAGAAGATTTAAATTATGTTTTATATCACATTTGCTAGAGTTCTCTCCCAATTCTTCACTTGTCAGAATTATTTTTTGGTGGAACAAAACTAAAGTAACATGGGTTTGTTTAACTGAAACTGTTTCAAATATTGCCCAGTGTGCTAAAGTTGGTGATACCGATTTTGTGCTATAATTCAAGGTTGTTTTCGTTTAGTATATGAAATGACATTTTATTCCTTATGTTACCTCTTTAATACTTTAATTCCATAATGTGTACCGAATATCTACTTTTTGGAAGAAATTTTATAGTAGAGGAAATGACATAAACAAATGTGTAAAGGTATAAAATGGCATGGTGTAATACCAGTGCAGGAAGCTACAGAAAGTTCAGTATTTTAAGCTTAAACTGTGATGTGGAAAATTATGTTGGGTTTAATTACAGAGTTGTTAAAATGCTTTAAACAATGAGTGTGTGGTGTAGATTTCTGGGAGGTACAAAATGATGAACACAAAGTTTATTCACTAATGTTTGAATACGTGATAGCAAACAACATTACATACGTGAAGTTTGAACCTGAGGGTCCTGAGTGAGAAAGGTAGGTTGTAAGGAAAGAATAACTCTTCAGGGCTTTTCCTTTTTCCTTTCTTTTTTTTTAAAGTTCTTGGGCTACTCTGGAAAATAGAGCCTTTCTTTCCCTGATGGATTGGAGTATTGTCCACAATTCTCCCCTCTCCTTGTGTCCACTCTCTCTGCCATGTAACTTTGCATTTTCTCCTTTGAAAGGCAGAGTGTATTCCTTTGTCTCTTGACTCCAGGCATGGATATTTGACTTGCTGTTGCCTATTAAATGTATGTGAAAGTGACAATATGCCAATTTAGAGCCTACACTCTTGCACCTGTGCCATTGCCATGAGTAGCACATGTCCTTGCTAGCCTACTGATATTAGAGACTTAGCAGCTGACCCAGTTCCATCTGTCCCTTAGAGATTTTTAACCAGCTGAGTCAGTAGAACCTCTCCAACCTATCCACAGACCTGTAAGAAATATATGTTATCAGGGTATTCAAATGAGAGTTTGTTTATTTTTGTTATGCAGCAATAGTTGACGAATATATATTTTTAGTCTTTAGTTTCTTCCTCATGAAGCCCTATCACTTTTCAATATTACAGTCCAAAATGGATGGATTAAAGGATAAAGAAGTTAGAGGTAGGTAGGTCTGCAAATGCCAGGTGGTTGTTATAAATTATCATATATCAACTCAAAATTACTACAAGAGAAAATATATTAAAAATATTTGCTTTGTGTCCATTCTTTCCTTTCCATGTAAGAACAAGAGTGATCTTATCAAAACAAACAAAAAAAATGTGTTTATTGTAATCAAAATAAAATCCCAAACTTTTACGAGGCCACGCTGCATGACTTGACCCATACCCTCCCCTCAAGCCTTATCTTAATCTATACTCTCACGTTCATTAATTTGTCCAGCCACACTGATCTCATTAAAATCCATCAAAAATTATAATTCTATACCCCTTGCCACTACACATTTTGCACTTCTCCTACTCTCCCTGAACAACTTTATTTTTCTGGATATTTCTGAGTTCTTCAGGATTTCACGTGGTTCACTCCAGTTATCATTTAGGTCTCAGCTCAAGTGCCATTCATCATAGAGTTCTCCTTGACTAGGACATCAAAGATCAACCCTCTGGGCTTCCCTGGTGGCACAGTGGTTGAGAGTCCGCCTGCTGATGCAGGGGACACGGGTTCGTGCCCCGGTCCGGGAAGATCCCACATGCCGCGGAGCGGCTGGGCCCGTGAGCCATGGCCACTGAGCCTGCGTGTCCGGAGCCTGTGCTCCGCAACGGGAGAGGCCACAACAATGAGAGGCCCGCGTACCGCAAAAAAAAAAAAAAAAAAAAAAAAAAGTCTACTCTCAGTCAATATCTCCTATGACCTAGTTTTACTGTCTTTTTATCACATACCATTCTCTGATAATTATTTATTTGATTACTTTATTGCTGTTCTCTCACCAGTATGTAAGTCTTGAAAGCAGAGTTTTAGCTATGGTGTTTGTGCTCACAGCTGTACCCATAGAACTTAAAACTTTGCCCAAAATAGAACAAGTTCTCAAAAATGTGTTATACCAAGGAGTTAAGAAATTGGAAAACTTTAGTTGATGATGTATATATTATAATCCTATTTTAGTCATGTTGCTTAACAAGGTTCAAAAAGGTAGACCGACTGACTCTCTCAGTGTCACCCAAATAGTTAATGGCAGAACTTTTAACCCCAATAATGTTGACTCCATGGATGATTATATTTCCATCAACATTGCACATGATATTTCCATGAACACTGAATAGGCTCCTTAGGGTAAGCAAGGTCAGATGCCTATGCTTCTCATTTCTCTGTAGTAGATGAAGGTTTTTAAAAGACCCTTTTTTACTGAGAGTTCCCTCCCTCCCCAAGGTGACTTACACTAAACAGATGAAATCCCCAAGTACCTCAGGAGCTATAAAAATTCAATTAAATTTCATGTAACTAAAAAGCTGTTCATTTTGCAATTAATAAAACATAATAAAGAGATAAAGAAATATTTCAGGAGTTTCAAAATATCTAGCTATATCATTTTCAAGAATCTGGTGTCATATCATTCACTTAGATGAAGTTAAGGAATTCAGTGCAAGAATGAGAGAAAAATTTTAATTTGTCTCATTTTTTCTTTTATTTGGACTCTGTCACCAAGTGTCTTATTAAGTGGGCTTAAGTACAACAATTAGAATCAGTCTGGGTTTTTAATTTTTTAAGACTAAAAGGTCAAACTAGGCAGATCACTTGGAATTATAAATACAGCTTATTAGATTAGCCAGTTTGTCATATTTTATTTTAAATTAAAAATAATTAATTGGAAAAAGTTTTAATAACACTGAAGGAAAATATCAAATGCATACTGGATATCTTGTCTCTTATGTGAGCAAACAGATCTTCCTCTGTTAACTAAATGGGCTGCTTATTGTTCCCCCTTCTCTTTGAATATTTATTCCATTCATAGTTCAGGAACTCACTTTTTTAGCTCACATTCTATCCTTACTAAACTATTCTTAGGCGCCAGTAAAGGCACTAAGCTTCAAACTATTTTCGTTTATGCTTTTATCTGCTTTTTAATATCAAATCCCATTCTTAACCCACCATCACTACATCATCAATCTTAGATTGACATCACTCTAAAACATTTTTTTTAATCAAATGGATACAGTGGCTTTCTCCAAAATAGCTTCATTGTTTTAGCATCCATATTTTAAGATAAACAGATACAATCCCATTGTTTTCAACCATGTCCCTATGTTCCTATGTATTCTAGGTGAAAATGCACTCTTTCCAGGAAGGCAAATCTTTGTTTCCTTCTTTTTTTCTGAATCCAACCAAAAGTAAGAGGTTCAAGAAACAGAAACTACATTTCATGAAATCAGAAAACACTTTTAAATGAAACTATAAATGAAATCTATAAATAAATGAAGATTATCTGATAAAAGCAGAAAATATTGACCAGAGTGAAACAAGAAGCTGGAAGCTATAGATCATAGGTAACATTGGCAAGCACAGAATTTTACAAATCAAGGGGCACATCCTGAGAGACTGCATTAAGAATCTCTTGTTGAAAACATGGGTTAGCTGTGGAATCCTCTCAGAATGTCATTTATATCAGAGAATGCAAGGATAGAAAGGGCCAAACAAGTAAGTTTGCAGAAGCGGTACCTTTTTAAGAAGAAATTTAGCAGGTGGTAGTAACCCAGCCTTAACTATCAAATTAAGCAAAGTAAAAGGAGACTCCTATCCCCCCAACAATTATTCTTCTTTAGAAAACTCTGTATCATAAAGTGTTATATATGGATTAAGTGAAACTTTGAAAGCCCAGAGAATTCCTCTGTGACCTCAGCCATGTTCTCCTTCTACATGGAGCACGTTCAAGGGAAAAAAAAAAAAAAAAACCTACTTCAAAATATGAGTATTAATTTAAAAAGGACTCATAAAACTAAACGACCAAAGTGAAAAAAATGTAAAGGAGCAAAACAGAAAGTCTATAAAAACGGGAAAATTTGCTTTAGAGAACATGAGAATTGTAAAAAAAAAAAAAAAGAACATTTCCATGGATCCAGGTGAATAAAGTTGGTATTTTGAAATCAAGAGCAAAAGAAGTAAAATATTACTTAAAACATTCATGATTTTAAAACATGAGCTAAGGAAGATAAAAGAATGAAAAACTGAGTCTCGAAAACATGTAAAAGAAAAATACGACCACCCATGGAAATAAAGCCTGTATTAGAAAAAATAATAGAAAAGAGATACTGTTCAGAAATTATATCCAGGAATAGAAGAGAGTCTTGAGAAAACTAAGCAAAATTTTAAAATAATTATTAGTAAATGACAAGATATAAAACTCTTAAAGGAAATGAACTATACAGGTAATGGTGTTGTGAGAAACAACAATACCTGGAATAGAAAAATATTTAAAACATTGTTTAAAATAAACTTTTTCTCAGTAAGCAAAACTTGAATTTAGAGATTAAAAGAGCACATCACTTCCCAGGAGATTAAAAAAAATCATTATTAATTGGTTATATTGAGACATATGTTTAGTAGAGTTACTGGGATATGTATTTACAAAGAAAAATAAAAGGCAATAAGAAAGAAGAGTCATTGATAATGGGAAAATATTGAAATGGTCCCTGACCTCTTTAAAGCTGGATTTAATGTGAGAAAATAATGAAATATTATCTACCAAGTCTTTGGGAATCTTTGGCATGACCCATTAGTATATATTTTGCTAAACTGTTCCTCACTTATAAAGTAAGCAACAAATATTTTCAAATATACAAGATTTCTAGGAAAATATTACTAATAAGCAGGATGTAGACATTGACGTTTTAGCCAAGTGATAGAAAATCAGTGCAGCTGTAGTAAAAAATTGACGGTAAGTTTTAAAAGTCATACAAAATAGAACTAAGGTTAAAATAATCAGAATAATGGTTACAGAATTATAGCATTTAAGGATGATATAGAAATAAAAATAAAGTAACATAAATCAGAATATGCAAGTGGAGAAAAGATGAGCCTCTATATTAGATTATTTAATGTAAGGTGAATAGTAAAATATTAGACTTTTGAAGATAACTAGTATACTAACTTGAAACAGTCTTCCAAATATCAGAAAGAACGCACACAGGTATGTACACATGGGTACATGTGCACACATGTGCACGCAGCACATGCGTGCATGCGCGTGCACACACGCGTGCGCACATGCGAAGAAGAAACACTACATAGTAAAACTATAAGTTTTACCACTGGGAACACAGAGCAATGTGAATAGTATGATACCCTGAGTAAAAAAAGCTAGGATATATAGACAAGCACATTTGCTGGTAGAAGGATACACAAAAATCTTTTGACACTATTACTGGAAAAGGTTTTTGGGATCTGTAGCTAAGAAGCTGGAAAGGGACAATTTACTGAATACTTTTGAACTGGTTTACATTGTTAGTGTAGTTTTGACAGATTAAAAAATAATCTACTGAAAACTATTTTTTGAAGTACCTCCAAATACATATCTTGTATTTTGACTGTGGTGCTTTTCTTCCATAGTATGTGAGCACAGAACTTGACAAATAATAGATATAAAAAGAATCTTGATTATAAAAACCACAGGGAAATGTCTTTATATTTTTGCAGTAACTTTTAAAAAATAATGGTAAAATATAGGTGGTATGATATTTTCAAAACTTTAAGTGTCTTGTTCACTTAAAGCTATTGTTTAAATTAAAACAGATAAACATATTCATTACTCATCAGTCTTTCAGAATAGGTGCTCTTGCAGTCTGTAGAGTTGTCTATACTGCAGTGATTTAAATGCATATTGGTTTAAATACAAAAATTTACTTTTCTAAATTTATCAACAGTATCTGTAATTTATTATTTTTATACATTTCCTATTTTATTGAAGTATAGTTGTTTTATATTGTTATATTAGTTTCAGATTACAGCATAGTGATTCAATATTTTTATAGATTATACTTCATGTAAAGTTACTACAAAATAATGGCTATATTTCCCTGTGCTGTATAATATATCTTCCTTGTTGCTTATCTATTTTATACATAGTAGTTTGTATATCTTAATCCCATAACCTTATCTGGCCCCTCCCTTTCCCTCTCCACACTGGTATCTGCTAGTTTGTTTTCTATATCTGAGAGTTTGTTTCTGTTTTGTTATATACATTTGTTTATTTTTAGATTCCACATATGAGTGATATTATACAGCATTTGTCTTTCCCTGCCTTATTTTACTAAGCATAAAATTTCTAGGTCTACCCATTTTGCTGCAAATGGCAGAATTTTATTGCTTTTTATGGCTGAATATATATATATATATATATATGTGTGTGTGTGTGTGTATGTGTGTGTATATATATATATATCGATTCATCTGTTGATGGGCAGTTGGGTTGCTTCCATATCTTGGCAATTATAAATAATGCTGCTGTGAACATTGGGGTGCATGTATCTTTTCAAATTAATGTTTTTATTTCCTTCTGATATATACCCAGGAGTAGAGTTGATGGATCATATGGTAGTTCTACTTTTAGTGTTCTGAAGAACTTCCATAGTGTTTTCCACAGTGGTTACATCAATTTACATTCCCACCAACAATACACAAGGGTTCCCATTTCTCCACATCCTTGCCAACATTTGTTATTTGTAGACTTTTTGAAGTCTGCTATTCATTCCTCCCAGTATGTTTTTCATTAGTTATTGTCAATATATTCTTCAGTTTAGACTGATTTTTATATTTCCTAGTTCCTTGGTAAAATTTTCACTGTGTTCATCTGTTCTCTTCCCTAATTCATTTAGCATTCTTATTAGTAATGCTTTAAATTATTTATATGTTGTTTATTTCTCTTTCGTTATTTTTTCTGGAGTTTTTTTCTCTTACTCTTTCAATTGAGAACAGTTCTGTTTTTTAATTTTGCTTAACTTTTTCTGTTTCTATGAATTTAGGTCAAACACGTACCTATTGAATCTTGAAGGGGTTCCTTATGTGAGAGCATCCTTATACAGTCTGTATGTGCCTGTTCTCTTTGATGGGATTGCTGGATGTGATATGAATAGAAGCCGTGTCTTTCCTCCGGGTGTGCTGGCAGTTATCACCTTGGTAGGAAGTGGGGTTGGAGATGGAGTGGCCAGGGCCAGAGCCAGGCAGGAGGTGGGGCTTCCCCTTTGCTCAGTGGCTATTACTTTCCTATTAGGGATGGTGTTGGATCCCAAGGTGATGGAGCTGAAGACCTGAGAGTCTGGTCTGAGCTGGCTCTGTTCCCTTTAAGTGTGTGCTCTCCCCCTCCCAACACTGGTACCCTTGCTCCAAAGATTGGAGTTCTTGACTCATGACAGGGTAACAGGCTGTGGCAGGCCAGTTGAAGACAGAGGTATGGGCTGCTTCCAATGTGTAGCCTGTGCAAGTGCCAGCAAGGGCTGCCCCCACTACATCCTAGTCTCCTTTGTCCCTCACAGGTGATAACTCCCCCAGGCCTAGCCCACCCCCCACCCCCCTGTTGTGGAGCTGTGCCACAGTGCAGGTGGGGCCCTCCTGGGCTCTTAGTGTGTACTGGGGCATGGGCTGGTGCTGTCTGGCTACTCTCTGAGATTGGGGATCACCCCTTGATGTGCTCCCTGTGAAAGCGCCAGCAATGGCCACCCCTGCCACACTGAGATGCTGCCCCAGGTCAGTCAGGGTCACCTCTGCATCCCTGGACCAAGCTCTCTCCCTGTTCAAGGTAGCCCTTGCTCTGGTGGTGGGCTATGACGTGAAGCAAGTGGGGCTAGAGTGTTCACTTGGCTCAGGCTGGGTCACTTAAAACTTGCTGGGTCAGCAAGTGGGCAGCTCCTCATGAGTTCCCAACCCATCCTTTCCACCCTGCCTCGGGAGCCAGCCAGCACCCACACACTCCTCACAAGCAGAGTCCAGCCCTCCTATTAGCCCCAGAGACACTCCAACCAGCCAAGGGGGCTGATTTTCCCTTTGTTGGACTGCAGGACCCGGGCATCCAATATGTGGCTCTAACTGCTCACTCCTGAGGGCGGATCTCCACCCCTATATTTTTCCTCTTCCTCTGAGTCCCGCCCCCATGGCACAGGTCCGACCTGATCCCTTCTCTTTTCTTCCTACCTGATTCCATGTGGATCTTTCTTACAGCCTTGGTTGTAATGGAATCTTTCTGCCAGTTTCCAGTTTGTTTTCAGTGAGAATTTTTCCACATGTAGATGTATTTTTGATGTGTTTGTGAGGGAAGGTGAGTCCAACATCCCCCTACTCCACCATCCTCACCAATCCCCTCTATTTGTCATTTATTAAAAGAGTAATAGTTGTAGCAATACTGTGCTGTTAAATGCTTTCAACAAAAACTATATCAGAGAAGACTCTGACCATGAAGGGTTCACCAAACTGGCCATTCCATCCAGAAAAACAAAGATTTTGTGTTTACTCTGGATGCACAAGAGAGGCATTTACTAGTATGTGAATTCACATTCTTAAATATATAAATGATGGTTGCAGTATACTCTTTAAATAACTGTCATTTGTAATGTCATATGAGGAAAATACAAGGATGTTTTCATACACACAAATAAGATCTGGGTTCAGGAATACAATATCCTTTAGGGTAAATTAAGGTAACCTTTCCTGCCTCTGTTTTTTGATAAGATCAAACAAGATTACTTGGAATTTATAGTTTTAAAATGAATTTAGTGTCTCAGATGTCTCAACTACTAGAAAAATTTTCTAACATTTTATATGAACCTCCTATAGTCAGAAAATAGTTATCAAATGACATTCTTGAATCTGAGGTTAATGAAGCCCTAGTAATTCCTATTATAGGTATTGATTTCCAAATTAACTAGGAAAGTTGATTATTTATCATGTGAAAATATTCCATTATCTGGCTTCTGATCAAATTGAAAAATAAGCTGAATTTCAAATGTCATTAATATTTTGTAATGCACAAAGTTGATTTTACTTTTCACTGTGGAGAGATAAATTTCTCAAGTGCCTCTATAATTTGAGCATGTATTAATATTGGTCTGATATTTATCTATTACATTAGAATGCCTTAATCCAGGGCTTTTAAATGTGTATTTTACCGCCTTTATAATGTGGATACCCGCTTTAGAGCTTAAGCTAAGTCTCATGTTATAACATAAAGTCACGCTATACGCATCACTTGAGTGGACTTAAGATGTTTTTCCTTTCCTCTTACGGCTGCCATGACTTAAAATGACCTTGCCCAGGGCAAAAATAAGTCTGTCAGATCTGTTTATAAAGTTATTAGTTGAAAGCCTCTTCTAGGACACATAGAAGTTATCTACATTGAACTAATTACCCAAACACAAAGACACTTTATCTACATTCAGAACAGATTGCTTCTGGGTTGAAGTAGTGCCCTTCTGACCAGCCTGCATTGATTCACACTACTTTTACTGAAAATAATTGAATCATTTTGCCCTCTTCTTCTCAAGAAAAAGATTTTTTTCTTGCTTGACAGTATGAATGCCATTTGTTTCAGAGTCATTATTAATGATTAAGAAAGGCAGCCAAATAAAACATATTTAACTTTAAAAAATGGAAATATGTTCTGATATTCAAGCATGCTATTATTCAGAAACAAGTAAATTAAAACAAAAATGAGATGTCATTCACCTATCTAAGTTTTCAAAAGCAAGGGTGTGGTGAAATAAGTACTCTCATATCTTGTTGTTGAGAATGAACATTAATATTGTGCTTAAAGAGCAACCTAGATATATCAATCAAAAAATATAATGTGCATAATCATTGAGCCAGCATTTCTAATTCTAGGATTGTACCTTACAAAAATGATCATCAAAATATAAGTTTTTATAAAATGGTTCACTGGAACATTCCTTATATGAACAAATAAATTTTTAAAAAGAATTATTATATAATTATTTACAAAAATCATATTATGTATTGCATTATTTATAATATAAACAAATATAATAATCCAATCTATGGAAATGGAAGTAGGCATTAGAAAGAATGAACTATATGGACAGTAAAGATCTCTACTAGAACTCAAGGTACAATATAATTGTCAGAATAATATGTGTAGTATTACTTCTGGGGATGGGAATGAATTGGAGATTTTTTGTTTGCTTTCTTGTAGATGGACTTTAGTGTTTTAATTTCATATTTTGCCATATAATTGTAGATACTTCACAATGAATAAATATCAATGTAAAAGTTTAATGAAACAATTTAAAAAATAAAATAAGGCTTATTTAACAACACATTGAGTTTTCTAACATAGATTATATATTTATAAAAGAGGGTTCTTTTGGATATATTTTAACTTTGGTAGTATTTAATCTTTCTACACAAAAAAGTCAAAATTTCAACTAACATAATTGTACACTGAAGTAGTAGAGATAAATGGTACAAGTCTCAATATGCATATATGTATACTAGTATTCCTATGAGTAATTATACGGAAAACAACTCAATTAATTCCTTACTACTTTAAATATACCATAATTATCTGCTGTGAGTCATAAAAAGATCAATATTAAAGTGTTTTGTGAAAATTAATGTGTTTCATAGGTAATTTTTTTTACATATGTTAGCACAACATAATATACATATTTCTCCCTGTTTTTAAAATGACTCATCTTTCAGAGTCTCTGGAACAATTTTGAGAAATAAAAATTTCTATCTCTACCTATATATATAAAATTACAATTATTGGATCTATTCAATGAATATATAGCATTTTTGTTGAAAATAAAATTTGAGTTCTAGATCTTATCTGCCCTGTAAACACATTCATAGCAATCAGATTTTTTTCAAAGATTAATGTAATAATAAAATATTCTAAACAGATCAGTATAAAGAATTTTGCCTCTGCTCATATTTATCAGCTAGAAATAATTAACTAAGGCAAATTAAATTATTATCAAAAATGATAAGAATTGTACCTGTATATCCCATATATCAAGTGCAACTTAGAATTATTTTTAACGTATGTCATGAGAAGGGAGTTATAAGGCCTTAGGACTCCAAGTACAGGTTAATTTCTAACCATTTTCTCTTTTCATTTCAAGCTTTGTCACTGGACTAATACATTTGGTTCCTTATTCTGTTTTCATTACTCTGTGATTTCACAATTGACAGGAAAATAAATTATCTGTAGTTTTCTTTTCTTTGTTCAGAAGAATGCATTATCAAAGAACTTTATACCATTCATTGCAGCCTACTGCACTGTATGTTTCATTTGGTTGGACAATGATGTTAACACAAATAGGAAGAGACTCAGTACATTTTGGAGAATATAATTAGAATAAAGAAAATGGTACAAATATAAGCGATTCTGACCTACATTTTTTGTCAGTCTTTCTTGGCAAAATAAAACATGTCCTAATAGGTACAGATTTACTCACAAACATGTCTCATATGTATTACTGAAAATATTCTGTAATACTTTTATTAGAGCCATGATAGGTTTAAGAGAATATCATAAGTTTTGGATTTCTTATAAATCAATACTTTATCAATATGATATGCTTTCTTTATCATTTTATTTTTATATATTTACTAGAGTTTAGGTCACATATACACCATAATTATTTAAATTACATATACCATCTGGAACAATGAAAAGACCAAAATACTTTCTAAGTTTCTAATTTAATTTATCCAAAATTAAAAGAAATTGATTATTGCTTTGGTTTTCCTCAAAGAATCTTCAGTCATTCACTTGTTTTATAAGCCATTAGATTTACGTACTAAATATCTGTTACTATATTTTTTCTTTAAACATTTACTTAATTAAAAGCATGACAAAACTGTATTGAAATCTGTATATTTTAGATGAGCTAGCTTCAAAACTAAATTTTTCTTGCATTCTATAACATATGTTTTATTATGATGAGTTGACAGTATTTTCAAATTAATATTGGATAAACATAAATTTTAAAAAAAATAGTTCTAAAGTTTTAAATGGTTATTAAAACATTGGTCATACAAAGATCAATATTGTAGCTTCACTGACTACAATGCTTAAAGAATGCTCACAAGGATTAGAGAAATCCTTAGAATTTGCTGGAGGATCATCAGTTGCAATATGAAATATTTTCATGCATACTTGTGGCATTTTCTTATCCATAGCCCTTCAAATTATTTTTTTCCAAGAGTCAGTGTTTGTAGAGTAACTATGTTATCCTCATCAGTCTTATCACCTTCTGGACAAATCCTGTGTACTCTACAATATATTCACTAATAGAAATATTTACATTGAAGAAAATTACAAATCCAGTAATAATTGTTTTCTGTCCTACATGGATTTTCTTCAGAATTATAGCAAAAACAATTGAGAAATAATCAACAAATGGTTTCATTCATTATATGTTACAGTATCAAATCTTTGCTTTTGTATTAATCCTCTGAAAAAAATATATAATTATTATTTGGTGTAGAAGTTTATATTCTGAATAAATGCCCTACTATAATGCCATAAAATTTTCTGTGGTTTATGCCAGATAATACTCATTAGTACACTCAGTAACTTTCTTAGATGATCTTCTGAACACTAGCTATAACTATACCAAAAATAAAGTCAAATATGCTGAGTTCAACAATAGCACAGTTTTTTTTTCTCACTTTCTTATTACCTCCAATCTTCATATTCAGTAGTAATACATTTCTAAATCAAATATCAATCCTTATCTGTTATTAATACTATTGATTATGCACATGCCTTTTACTTTCTTAGTGTTTAGTGTAAACTGTTACCAATCTTCTGGCAGTCTCATTTTTTAGTTGAAAAGTATGCTCTTTAAATATTATATAATGTAAAATTGGAATGTAAAATAATGTAAGAATTGCATAATACATCAATTGTTCATCCATCCACACATTGCTACCTATAGCTAAATAGCCTTTTTCTTCTATTACTTTTCTCTTTCTTTTCCCCCAAATTTTATCCTAACTCCAGGTGTTAGCCTTTCTTCCCTATTCTTACATTTCTATGAAATGTTCATATTTCTCTTTGATGTTGTCTTCATTATTTCCATGACTGCAAGAGAATGAGACTATGCTCCAAGCACAGTCTATATATGGCACAGGGAATGAGTCACATGCCAGAAAAGATGAACTTGAACACAACGTGCAATGTAAGCTTTCCTCCTACTTTAACTCCACCCTACTACCACTGTTGTGTATGCCTACTACAAAAAGAGCTGCTCTCTAGCTTTTCTGGAGAGAAACTATGCTTGGCTAAGTAAGGACAAGGTCTTTGGGACAGTAGTAGAATGTTGGGAGTGGGGATATTACTGGTGTTATAGCATATTGGAGTCTTCTCTGATATCAAAGACACATAAACAGTAGTAGGACAAGGATAAACCTACTCTTTGTCCTGCTCCTGAGTAGGGGAGGAATATTATAATGCTGTTTCACTTTTACTCCAAACTGGCCTAGTTGATCTCGGATAAGGGTGAGAGCTGGAATTACTGAGATAGTTATATAGACCTCAGTGGAGACCTGCAGTTCAAACATTTAAAAATGAGTGCCCTTCACATCTTGGCATGTTGCCTTTGGCTTAGTTTGTTCCCCGTTGAAAATTACCTTTCAGGTAATCTATCAATCACCTATAGTGATATCTGTGATGGATACAAGTTTTATGGGTGTCAAGTTTTATATATCTGGGCATGCAATTTTTTAAAAAGAATATACAATTATGAAAATAAAAGAACAAGGATAAACAAAATAGACAGTGAACAACATAAACATATTCTAATAAAGCCAAACTAAATGTATTCCACTGTGTAACTTTTCCTTAGCCAGATCCAAAAAATGCCATACCTTCTACAGTGTCCCCCAACAGGTGAGGAAATGTGCCCTAGAGAAGCAGAGGTGAATCAACACATAAAAGTCTTATATTTGCAAATTTTCCAAAATCACATAACCATATGAACATATTGCTAGTGTCTATCTTAAGAGCTTAGTAGGCTCCACGTAAGAGAGGACCACTAAATCTTAAGCTTCGTTAGAGTCATGGTGAATTTGAATTAATAATCTTTCATATATTTTTCTGCATTCAATTTTGCTAAAGGTACTTATGGATGCATGTGTGACAAGGCTTATATCTTTATAAGGTTTGTTTATCTATAAGGAGCTCTTATAGTTAAATACAAAATTGGGCAAGAGAAAAGAAAATGAAATTCACAAACTAATAAATGTAAATGACCAATAGACACAACTTCACTATCTAACAAAGAAGTATAAATAAAATTCACATCAAAATATGAAGGGCTTTTGAAAAAAATAACAATGGCATTTATAAAGATGTGCTGTATCAGCAAGATAATTGATGTTGGTGTAAAATGGTTCCACCTTTCTAAAGGGAATCTATATATGAAAAGCTTTCTATTGTTTGTGCACTTTATTTCTTTCTTTATTTTTTTTTGCGGTACGCGGGCCTCTCACTGTTGTGGCCTCTCCTGTTGCGGAGCACAGGCTCCGGACGCGCAGGCTCAGCGGCCATGGCTCACGGGCCCAGCCGCTCCGCGGCACGTGAGATCTTCCCAGACCAGGGCAAGAACCCGTGTCTCCTGCAACGGCAGGCGGACTCTCAACCACTGCGCCATCAGGGAAGCCCTGTTTGTGCACTTTAAAACACAAATAGTATCCTTAGTAATTTATCTTAAAGAAATAGTCTAGATAAATACAAATAATTTTATACTAACTTATCTATTGCAGCACTGTCTGCTTTAGCAAATAACTTCAAAATACTAAATGTGACACATAGTGGAATTACTCCATTTTTATGCATTTATCCATACAATGAAGCAGTTATTGAAGTTCATGTTTGCAAAACATTTCTATCATAATATTATCTGAAATAAACATGCATGTACAATATCATTTAATTCTGTCAGATATCTGGATAAGTGACAGATTGATATTTAAACAGAAAAAGAGCTTCTAAAATGTTCCTTAAAATGTTAACAGTAGTCAAATTTATATACATTTATATATATATATATCAATTTATAAATGGTGATTATATTATTATAGTATCATTACAATTTTTATAATTTACAAGATTTTCTAAAATGGACTATAAGTGTTAAGGATATCTTATTGCCTCATCCTGTTATCAGTCATCTATTTATTAAATGTACAGGTTAATGCAATGTATCAATATTTCAGTATTTTTTCAAAATTTAAATTATATGAAATGTGATTTTATTTGAACATTCTTCTACTCTTTCATTCTATTTAGTTTACTTTGTGTGTAACAACAACAGTAAGTAGCATTTTAAGCAATTTAGATTGTACTAAGCATTTTACTTAGTCCAGGTACTTTACACATTCCAAATTCACCTAACAATCTCAACCCCAGTTTACAGACAAGGAAGTTGAGGTTCTGAAAAATTAAGTAATCTATCCAAGATGAAGCAGCTAGTATGAGCAGCATTGAGGTTTTCAGCCCAGGTATTTTGGTATCATATGCTTCCTCTGTGATATCACACTGCCTCACGAATTATTGGTAAAACAGGAAGGGGCTTATTAATATTTATGTGTGAGACTTCTTATAACCAAGCAGTTTATGAGATGAACTGATACAAAATGAGAATTTTTCTTATAGCTAATCTGATATCATTTGACCAGATTTATTAATTTATTTAAATATACAAAAACATGTAATTGACAATAATGGACCAGAAAAGTGCTGTGGGTATTAGAGATGCACAAATAATAAATGAAGATCTATATCTTTTTAGCAGTGCAGGTAATGTGGTGAGGAACATAGAACTGGTAGAATCTAGTATGCATTCTAGTGCGTATATCCAGCCCATCTGCTTTGGTGCAACAGTTTGCTTATTAATTTTATGATAAGCTTAACCTTTGTCCATGTTCCAAACCGTACTAAGAAATGATTCTACATATTTTATTTTATGAGATAATTTAAAAATTTACCTCCTGAATTTATTTCAATTTATATTGTTATTTCTGTACACTTTCCCAAAGGCCTTCAAAAATTGGCGCGTTTACAATGGATAAAAATAAGGTGATTTTTTGTGTGTGAGACACCTCGTTTAGATTTAGAGAAGCTCAGCTCAGATCAAATTACATTCTGAAACAGAATTCATGTATACAAATTATGAACAGTGCCACGATTAACTTAGAATTGGATGCTCATTATCCTGCTGTTTTGTTCCATTTTTTTCACATGTCAAAAAAATCAAATATAAATGCAATTACTTTCCAGGAGGAAATAAATGACAGCACTTCAACATTCAAAAAGGCAACAATCACAATCACAATGCCAGATGACCAAAGCAATAACTCTGGGAAGATAACAGGCAAGCAATTGACCCTGGAGCCACGTCATCAAATCATTCAAAGAAATCTTAGATCAATGGAGGAGGGTTGCAGTGTGTCTTTATAAGGTAAATAAAACATATTAAAATCACTCCTTCTCAGTATGACTATATGATTTTGTTAACCTCTATTGAGCCCCCTCAATTTGATGGCAGCTACATAGTAGCAAAGAATCTCTGCTGAATTAAAACTTTTACAAAAGTCCAACTCTCCTAAGCCTATGTTGTATTTGCACTGCCATATTGGTCATACTAAGTCTTTATCTGTTTATAGAGAAAGACAATGAATTCCTTCTTAGAATAATATACCATTGTTGTGTCTCTCAGTTTTCAGTTGAAGAAAGGGGCTAAACTGGATGCTAAAATATTGTATTGGATGTCAAAACTTTCCTAAATATCTGAATTCATTTTGTGAAATTAAAATTTTATTTGTTCAAAACTACAATGAGGTATCAACTCACACTGGTCAGAATGGGTATCATCAAAAAATCTACAAACAATAAATGCTGGAGAGGGTGTGGAGAAAAGGGAACCCTCTTGCACTGTTGGTAGGAATGTAAATTGATACAGCCACTATGGAGAACAGTATGGAGGGTCCTTAAAAAACTACAAATAGAACTACCATATGACCCAGCAATCCCACTACTGGGCATATACCCTGAGAAAACCATAATTCAAAGAGTCATGTACCACAATGTTCACTGCAGCTCTATTTACAATAGCCAGGACATGGAAGCAACCTAAGTGTCCATCAACAGATGAATGGATAAAGAAGATGTGGCACATATATACAATGGAATATTACTCAGCCATAAAAAGAAACGAAAGTGAGTTATTTGTAGTGAGGTGGATGGACCTAGAGTCTGTCATACAGAGTGAAGTAAGTCAGAAAGAGAAAAACAAATACCGTATGTTAACACATATATATGGAATCTAAAAAAAAAAGGTTCTGAAGGACCTAGGGGCAAGACAGGAATAAAGATGCAGATGTAGAGAATGGACTAGAGGACACGGGGAGGGGGAAGGGTAAACTGGGACGAAGTGAGAGAGTGGTATGGACATATATACACTCCCAAATGTAAAACAGATAACTAATGGGAAGCCACCATATAGCACAGGGAGATCAGCTCGGTGCTTTGTGAGTGTGGGAGGGAGACACAAGAGGGAGGGGATATGGGGATATATGTACACATATAACTGATTCACTTTGTTATACAGCAGAAACTAACACAACATTGTAAAGCAATTATACTCCAATAAAGATGTTAAATAAATAAAATAGAACTAAAAAAAGGCACTCTGCATTCCCACCACAAGC
The DNA here is from genome assembly GCF_937001465.1 of Orcinus orca. NCBI lineage: Eukaryota > Metazoa > Chordata > Mammalia > Artiodactyla > Delphinidae > Orcinus > Orcinus orca. Next base: position 54,822,928 of record NC_064570.1, on the reverse strand, counting down.
CCCATGCTTTATGTCTCTGTAGATTTGCCTTTCCTGGATATTTCATGCAAGTAGGAATGAAAAAATTAACTTTTTAAGAAACTGCCAAATCATAATTTTGATTACTGTTAGCTTCATAAGGAATTCTGAAACCATGAAGTTAAAAAAAAAAGATTTTACTTGTAATGATTACAAAATAAACATATATGCACACACAGAGAAGTACATTCAGAGCTCCATTAAGCAGTTAACCAAAACAGCCGTTAGAAGTAAAACATCGAAGTATTTTATAAGCATTTAGCAATAGTTTTGTTTTCAAAGTTCTATCATATATATGAAAGTTTAGAATGCAGGGGGACTTTAGAATTTCTAGAATCCAACCCTATTATTTCACAGCTTAAGAACTAAAAAGCAACACACACACATGTAAACACACAAATACACACAAAAAAAACACTTGTGAGCAGCCATGCCTTCTGAAGTTTTGTTCTGAAGTTGGCCAACACAAATGCAGGAATAGACACAAAGACTCTCTCTGTATTCTTCATTAAGATACTTTTTCTTCTATTTGCATATGAGTACTTATTAAATTTCATGTTTGGGGAATCTAATATTTTCTCAAAATACATAAACAAAAGTCTGAATATAGGAAAACGTAAGTGGAATGTAACTTCTCATTTTGGAACCCATGATGAATCTATCAACAGCCTCCCCCAAATAATACTAATTGGAATATTTTAACTTAATAAATGTGACTTTCATCTCTAATATGAATATGCTTTTTAGAATAAATATTATTACTTTTCTCCACCTTCCCTTTCCCATTTCCATCTTATAATGGAAACTACAGAAAGTCACTATTGGTGGTAACTACAAGCCTGGCATCAGTTCAGGCTTCCATTAGCTGCTGCAAAAGGATGATTCGGAGTAAATAATTAAATGTCTCTGAAAATCCCAGCTAGGGCCAGAACAGGGGGAAAGGGGCACAGGAGCCTGGAACAAATCAGGGTGCATGGACTCCACCTTGGATATGGTCAGCTTGGAACAAATACTACAAGATCTTTTTTTTTTTTTTTTTTTTGCGGTACGCGGGCCTCTCACTGTTGTGGCCTCTCCCGTTGCAGAGCACAGGCTCCGGACACGCAGGCCCAGCAGCCATGGCTCACGGGCCTAGCCGCTCCGCGGCATGTGGGATCTTCCTGGACCAGGGCATGAACCCGTGTCCTCTGCATCGGCAGGTGGACTCTCAACCACTGCGCCACCAGGGAAGCCCTACAAGATCTTTTTGTTGTATGATTCTTCTTCATCTGCCTGAAAGGTTGAGTCATATCTACAGTCATCTGTACTCTACACATTGAAGGACAATAGTTTCATAGAGAGTTAAATGGTGCCTGTCAGTGTTTGAACATCTCAGAAGCTTGCTGTATAAGTTCCCAATTGTCCTTTAGAATTGTGCATGTTGTAGCTTATGTTTCCTTAAGATAGGTCATAAAAATATACTAGATTATATGAAAGTTAGAGTCAGGAATTAAACCCACAAATGGACCTGTCAAAGGACAGTGTGCTACACATTCCTAATTAGATTAGCAAAAATAGGTAGTTATATTATTCATAAAGAGAGACTCATTGGAATTATAATTATTCTGAGCAATGGCACCTTTACACGTCATAATTATATTTTTGGATATTTGTGAAAAAATAGTTTACATTTTGAATAATTGTCTCACATAAACTGATTTTATCCATAAGTTCATATTCTTCCACTGTAAAGTACTATTCGTGTTATACATTTTTTCATCCATATAAAATAAAAGTTTTCCACTATGAAGGGTCGAACGCCTTTTGCATTTATGAACCCTTACAAATCGTGACCTGATTTCAAAGTTATACAAAGACTTAAAATTTTAGGTTTTTACATATGTTCAAAGACCTACAGTTCCTTAAATTGGAACATTAAATAAGTTGATAGTTAATTGATATAGTCTCCATACTGAGCATTTTCTTTTGTGTTATGGGAATGACGTGTAGATATTGTAAACCTAGGTACATCCATACTGATGTCTTCCATTCTGGTTTAAGATTTATTTCTAAACCTGTGCTTTCACATGCAGATTTACAAATTAAAAGTAATAATATATCTAAAGTGATGAGGATATATGAAATATATACCTGTAATACAGAATTATTAAATGTGATATGAAACAAACATACTTTCACTTAAATTTTAAATTTTCTTTACAAATGTATAACTTGGGATGTTTGTTGAAACTGCGCATCAATTTCTACTTTCCACTCTTCAACAAACTGAAACTTGACTAAAATCCAGATGCACATAATAACATGAAATATTTTTCATTGTGTTAAAACAGACTGAGGTCAGTAATACCACTACTACAAAGATTTGACTCTGATCATATTATATGTCATGGTTGATACATTCCAGCGTGGAAGACGTTTTGAAGTTACGTAGTCAAGATGATCAGTGAATAAGGCAATATTACCACTATCCTGGACTGCCTGCCACAGAAAAGAGTGTGATCATTTCAAATAGAGTATTCAGGATGCTTTTTGAAAAATATATTTAATCTAGAGTATTTCAGATTAAATCGCTCTCACAAAGTTGAGGTTATTTCTTAATAATGTTACCATGAAGACTTGAACGCTATTGGTAACATTCAGTAGCTTTACTTTTCTTATATCTTATGTGAACCACTGTATTTGTTATACTACAGATTTATGCTCTTATCTGGGAATTCACACACTATACTATAAGATTTCCATGAATAAATATTTGTCAACCTGAAGGTTTAGAGATTATTATTAAAAAGAGGTGATGTTTTGTCATGTATAATGGATATATTCAAGAAGTTGGGCTAAGGAAATATTTTGACAAAGTAATAAAAAATAGACATATCACCATGGTTTCTCAAGTAGTTTGTATTAAAATTGAAACATTAAATTAGAATGCACTCTCCTCTACATTCATTTTCACCTAAATGAAAAAATAATTCAGCTAAGAGATATTACTGTAAATGTAACATTTAAGTGATTGGTCAAATTTTTATTTTTTGATGCTGAAAGCACCTATTTCATTCAATATCATGAATGAAATTAATTTTAGATTTATTTTTATTATTCTTTTGTGTGTTTTTATATTTCTATAGCTTTCATGATTAACTTGGTAGAAAAGAGCATAATATGTTTATTTGATAATATTATCAGTATAAAATATGGCAAAATCTTGGTCATGGGGAAGTTTCATTGCTGCACTGGCATAACTCCATCAACTATATCCAAATTCAAGGGATGACAACACTGACAATGAAGATCACCCTGGAGGTTATTTAGAAGAAAATCTATCATCTGTAAACCTAAAGTGATAACAGCCATTAGCTACAAGGGACGTGGATGTGCTCCTTGTCAACTTTCCAAAAGAGAAAATGCATTTACTGAAAAGATAAACTGTAACCGTCAGGTAAAGAAAACAGTCTTATTACTGACAAGATTAATCAGAAGAGGTACAAAATGATTAGTGTTCTAGGATGGTTTGCAGGAATACTGGATATTTTTGTCTAAAACAAATTTAACTCAGTGTTATTTACTTTGCTTCAACAGAGAGTAAACATACCTAAAATAATGAAACCAAAAATCTCTTAAAATTGACAATTTTCTTCATTCAAAACAAAAGTCATGTACGTATGTGGACATGCTTGAAAAAACAAATGAATGACTGAAAACCTTTCTCTGCAAACAAATGCTATCTGAATTTTACAGACCTTACTGACATTTAGTCTAGTCACGCTTTCTATGATTTTTAAGAACTATTTCAGTTTTAAGTTGATCTTTTTATTCCCTAGCTTTTCCACCTATCTGAAGCCATGGTTCATTTCAGAATATCCTTAAAAGAATGTATTCTGCCTGCCACCCCTGCCTGTGTCATCTCATGTTAGTTCAGCAGCCAGCAGCTGTTGGGCATCTTGCTGTCATCTACCCTACACACATCTACTGAAGCAGAGCTGTGTTGTGACAGGAATCACTTATCACAGGCTGCTTTCCAGGTCTGCCTTTTGGATAAGCACGTTGTGTCATTTAAAGCTGATGTGAGTACAGTTTATGATTGAAGCTTATGAAACAGCTTTGAGAACCAAACATGTCTGTGGAGTGTCAATTATTTTGTTGCTTCCCTGCTAAAACATAATAGATAGATTACAAAACTGATCTCTTCCAACTGCCCAATCTATAGAAGGGCAGTGTTTAGAGTTACCAAAAGTCATTTCCATAACAAGCTTTAGATGACCCATAACACGCATCCTGCCCCAGCTGTTAAATAAAATCTCTCCAGATTCCCTGTTTGCTGTGCAACTTACTTCCAGGTTGTTCCACAACTTTTTACCAGTCGTCCAAAAGGTATGATATATTGGGCTGGCCACAACATTCGTTCAGGTTTCTGTAACATTGTGCAGAAAAACCCAAATGAACTTTTTTGGCCAACCCAATATTTTAACCAGTAGTAATATTATGGAAATTTTAGATGAATTATATTATCATGCTTCTAGAGCAAATTGAAAACAGGAAGAGGGTCTCTAATTTCTTTAAGGCGATAGGTTTTATATTTAGACCTGCTATTGGGGTAATTAGTATTGAGTTGAAACTTAAATGTATGAGAATAAATTCATTGTGTAATGGTGTTATTAATTCTTTAGAATAATAGATATTGGAATTAAATATTGAATGTGGGTCATTCCTTAATTTGCTGGGAAAACACAAAAGAAACACTGATGGTCACACAGTTTTCCCTTCTGCTATTCCTACTACTACAACTTTGTAAAATAAAGGCATTCACTATAAAACCTCTGGAATGCACTGAGATATACTACTATTTTGTGCACTCTAGCCTTTGGAACCTCATAGTTACAGGTGGGAACAACACACTACTTACAGAGCTCAAGTGGGATCCATAGTCACTATACTAACAGACTTAGAGAACCACAGGTCAAATATGTTACATAGTCAGGTAGGTATAATATCTGCCCACTCTATAAGTTATACTTTGGAAATAAGTATTCATATTGAGCATCATATATACTCTCTCCTTTACTCTATAGTCTGTAAAAGATTCACCTTACTCTACCAGATTCTACTGTGGAAGAGTTGATATATAATAAATATAGATGTACAATATTGTTGTTTTTTCCCCCATGGTTTCCATCATCAAATACGGAAAATTCTAGAAACTGGACTTGAGAAACAGAGAAGGGGATATAATGGGAGATGGGGTTAAAGAGTTAGAGAGAAGTCAAACAATGCAGGGGATTTGAGGTCATAGTTGAGTATCATCTTTAGCCAAAGCCAAAAGGTCAGCTTTCCATTTGTTATCATCTTGTGAGGGGATGACATAATCAGATTTAGGTAACAAAAAGTTATTCGAATAGCAATGTATAGAATAAATTAGAAGAATGCAAAACTGCATATGAGGAGAACAGATATGACAGCAATGTAAGAGTCCAGAAAAGAGATTATGATCACTTGGAATAGAGTAGAGGGGTAAAAAGGAAAACATAAATTTGAAAGATACCTAGGATGTAAACACCTAGCAGGTGAACAACTGCATAATGCTGTGAGAAAAACAAATGGTATCACAGATACTTTTGATGCTTTGGGCTTGATAGATAACGATGATTATGTACTCAATAGGGAAAACTGGAAAAAAATTAATTTAAAGGTGGGTAGCATACAGTAATAAGGTTGGTTTAGAACAACCGAAGAAGTACTTCTGAGATATCCAGAGGGATCTGGGAATGGTGGGTTTCATCCTGGATATTAACTGTGAGTAATTCCTAGGAAAGTGGTAATCATAGTTTTAGGCAATTGTCATTTCTTAAAGAATGCATGGCATGAAAAGAGAAGAGAATTTAGGATAAAACATAATTAGCAAAATGTTTAAAGCCTGGATGGAAAATAATAAGGCAACAAAGGAGACCCAGAAGGTATAGGCAGGTATAGGCAGAAAGGTAGGCATTACATTAAAAGACAGTTCACCAAAGACAAAAAAAGGAAAAAAAAAACCCAAACATTTTCACAGTGATAGTACCATTGAAAGTATTGAGTGTTGCTGAGAAATCAAGGGAAAAATACGCAATATGGAAGGTAACTCATGCAGAAACGGCAATGAGTTGTTTCTATGACGTAGCTGAGGTAAAAACAGAATGAGACAGAATAATTGAAAGAGAATTGAGAAAACCAGAAATTTGATTATAAATAGAATCAGACGGGTGTAAGAGGCCCTGAGACGGATTATTTTGTTGCAGGTCGAACAATCTTTACGGCTAAGGTAAATGATTTGACTGAGAGGAAGAGAGACAGAATATTTCAGCCAGTTTCCTAAAGGATAATGATGAACATTCAATACAAAATCTAGCACAGATTAAGAACAAATAAGCAATGTATAGTCTTCTCCTACAATATAATTAGGAGAAGAATACAGTGAATTTCAAACTATGTGTACATGTGCAAATGCATTGCCAGATCCCTCTGGCCAGGTCCAGAGCCTAGCAGAGAGCTAGGTAGAAGTTGCACAAAAAAGAGAGGAGGTAAGAACACAGATGACATAACTCTCAGTTAAATGGAAGAGAGAGAGTTGAGGGGAGAGGAAAAGGGAGAGAGAGAGGTGCAGAAAGATATTAACAGCGAATAAAGCTAAAGCTAGGCGAAGATATGATCATTGTACTGCTCTTTAAACTTTGCTATAGTTTGAAATTTTGCAAAATAAAAACTGTGAAAAGTAAATTTGCAGCACTGCTTCATGTGTTCTATTTTAAAATGTATAATGATAATATAGTGTCTTGCCATTAAATCAATGTTTACTTCTTTTCCTTAATAAGCATATAATGACCAAATTAACCTGTGAAGTATTTTCCAATAGTTTTATATTGCTAATTTTGTCCATTTTATTACAAATAATAGTATTATTAATGTGATTTTAATATTTCTATGTCTAATATCAATTTGTAAATTACACTCCTATTCTCAAAGAACCTTTTTAATCAGTAAAATAGAATTAATTTTGGTTCTGGTACGTTGCTCTGTGAAATAATTACAGTTTGTAAAATAAGCCAAGGATTATCACGTATACCTCCACCTCCATACATATGGATAAAAAGAAAATCTGGTCTCTCTGACCTACATATCACGGAGCAAACAGTTTTTCAATAATTTCCATCTTCATAGGCTCATCTGTCATTATGACTTCTTAGGAAAGGTTGTTTATTTGTGAAACAGACCATGTTCACAAGTTCCTAGGAATAAATTCAAATAATCCTTTACATGTTTCCAACTCACTGTGCACAACAGACTGAAATGTTGAGAAACATCTAAGCTGAATTCGGTCCCTTCAGTGTTCAATCAATCTCATGAAGTGCTGAGGTTTTAAATAAATAAATACAATTCTTTAAGTGAAGTAATAAGATGAAATAAAATCATCCCCAAGCAAGCTCCTTACAGCCCACTGTGCTTATAAAACTATTTTATTAAAAGCTTCAGTAATGTTTTAACTACTGAGAAAGAATGTGCTTCTACTTAACAAAAGCTATTGTGATATCAATTCATGAACGACTTAATGCTTCGAACCAGTCCAGAATAGGGTGTCTGGGGTTTTGTAAGTCTCTTTGCTTTTCCTTCCTGTGTGTATGTTTGAGTGATAGAACAATTTGAAGCGGGAAGAAATTATTTCATGGGACCTTGATCTCACCATGATAATCACAGTGAAAGCAGTCACAGGCTTAAATCCTAAGGGGTCAACTGCACAGTTCCAGCTTTAGTGTTAGATACATTAATACTGTGTGCATGGCTCTGTGGGAGACTTTGAATGCATTCTTCAAGATGGCTATGACACAAGTGTCTCCAATTGTGAAAAATAATGGTACATTTCCAAGGAATAGCAGGACTGTTTTTCTTCCTTGGGAGAAATACCAATTGAAATACTGAACAAATAATACTAGTAAAATTCTCAATATTGGAGAGCTGAGAATGGTGAAACATTAGACTCTTTGCCAAAAGCCAGTACAGAGTAATATGTATGTGTTTATGTAATATTTAATTTAACAATATTTATATACATATATACCTACATATATTTATATGTATAATATATAACATTATATATAATTATACACACACACACACCACACACATAATGAGAGGCTACCTCTCACTAAACCTAGCAATAATGTAGGAAGGAAAGTCAAAGCGATTGTATGTGATATGTAGGTTGCACAGTGAACTGCTACACTGAGTGCTCTTCACCTGGGAATCTTCGTGAATTCTACATTAAGCGTTGAGAGGTACAGTACCTGTAAAATCATATCCTATAGCCCCAAGGGGAGTTAAGAAAAACCTGGGTGATTATGAAATAATCTGATAGAATATCTTTCCTTAAAATCTCACAAGGTTTTAAAATATATGTATATTAATGCCAGTGAAACTCATTTAGCAGAAACCTTTATTATCTCATAAGCAAACTGTCTTCTCTAAATATTCAGGTTCAATTTATGGATGATAAATCGCATGTGGCACTTAGGTATACTTTATTCTCTAAGAGTATATCCAAAATTGCTTATTTCAGTAACATGATCATTCCACACACTAACTACTCACTAGAGAAATAGCTTACATTTAAGATGTCATAATATGCATGACCTTTCCACAGAATATAAACATGTGAAGCTAAAGCAAAATGCAATGATGAGCAATACAAATTAGTATGTTTCAAGTACAAAGTGACTAGCAGAAATGCTGAATTCTTAAAATGGCCCATAAATATAATACGGAAGCTGTAAAATTTTCTATTTCAATTTAGCTTAACCTAAACTTTCATGACTTCCATTTCCTCAGTAGTAATATTACTTCTTAGTGGAAGATAAAGGAAAGACGTTATATCCATTGATAGTCACTGGTTAAGAAGTTAAAACTAAGAACTTTCAAATTATTATATTACTAATTTATTTGAAATAACAATAACCTATTATGTTTTAACAAAAATAACATTTTTAATGAAAAGTGGCAATATGTCCCAGAAAAATAATTGTGAGGGAAAAAAACATTTTTATGTTTTTGCAGATTTCTTTAATGTCTAGCTAAATAGAAGACACCTAGAATTCTATTTCTATATGCCATCTATGTGAATTCATACTCCTTATAGCCTCTGGAAAATTCAACTCCATGCTCTTGAGAGAACGAAAGTGGAAAGGCAAATAACATTTTAGGGTTATTTGAAAAAGTTTAACCTTGCTGATCCTCTCAAAAACCTCAGAGAACCCCAGAGGTCTCCAAACCATATTTTAGGAACTGCCACCCCAGGAAACAAGTTTAATGATATATCCAACATTTGTTGCTCCACATTTGTTTCTTCCTTTGGGCACATGTTCTCTAGGACATATGAAGTTACAAGAAGAGGGTTTTTTGCTTTCCATCCAACTTGATCTAAATTGTAATGATCCAAACCTTAAGAGAAATGAAACTCAGTCCCGATCATCAAATGGAAGTAAACAGTAAATAATCCAACTTACTTGTTCATTTAGGCACTAAATTTTACTAAAAAGAGATTCTCTCTCAGCTAAAGACATTTAAGACTATAGAAACAAGGATAGTTATTATTATTAATTTTTAATAGACACAAATTTATTATCTTACAGTTCAGAAGTCTAGCCGAACTGTCTTCCCTTCTGGAAAATCTAAGACTTGGTTTTCTCGTTCCTTCCAGCTTCTAAGGGCTGCTGCACTCCTTGGCTCATTGACTACCTTCTTCATCTTCAAAGCCAGCAGCACTGCCTCTCTCTGGCCTTGCTTCTGCCATTTATACTTCTTCCTTTGACTCTTCTGCCTTCCTCTTCCACTCTTAAAAACCCTTGTTCTTACATTGGGCCCACCTGAATAATCCAGGCTAACGTCCGTATTTTAAAACCAGTTAATTAGCAACCTTAATTCCGTCTGCAACTGTACAGTAATTCCCCTTGGCCATGTAACCTAACGTATTCACAGGTTCTGGGAATCAGGACATGGATATCTCTGTGGAGCCATAATTCTGCCTGCCACAGTGCCCATACTTGTAATCAATACACTATCAGAATCACACTGATCTGGGGGCTTCTCTGGTGGTGCAGTGGTTAAGAATCCACCTGCCAATGCAGGGGACAAGGGTTCATGCCCTGGTCCGGGAAGATCCCACGTGCCGCGGAGCAACTAAGCCCATGTACCACAACTACTGAGCCTGCGCTCTAGAGCCCGCGAGCCACAAGTACTGAGCCTGTGTGCCACAACTACTGAAGTCCGCACACCTAGAGCCCGTGTTCCACAACAAGAGAAGCCACCAAAATGAGAAGCCCGTGCACCACAACAAAGAGTAGCCCCCACTCGCCACAACTAGAGAAAGCTTGCGCACAGCAACGAAGACCCAACACAGCAAAAAAAAAAAAAAAAAAAAAAAAAAATCGCACTGATCTGTTAGGGTTCAGAGTTTATTATGATTTAAAGCTAATTCTGTACTAAGCAACATAACTTTGCTAAATTAGGTGAATGGTTTAATTTAACTAAGTAGAACAAAGTGGTTGAATCAATCAAATGAACAATTCACTAATTTAACTAGGTCTTAAAGGGAAATAAGCCAATAAGAGTACCACCTTCCTCTTCCCTTACAAGGGATAGTTATTTTTTAAACTATAAGCCAAGTAAAGAAATGATGATGTACTTTGGCAAGCAAATGACAAAGCAGGAGAAGCCATAGTCCTTCAAAGCAAGAACAATTAGTAATAGAGAATCATCTGAGAAGATGCTGCCAGCAGGTAGGTAATTTTCATCTTTTCTCTGGATTAATCAAGACGGCGAAGTTTGGCACACAACACTGATTCATCAATTATTTCTCTTGGGGCTTCTTTTTTTTAAAATTGGTGTATACTTGCTTTACAATGTTGCATTAGTTTCTGCTGTACAGCGAAGTGAATCAACTATATGTATAAATATATCCCCTCTTTTTTGGATTTCCTTCCCATTTGGATTTTCCTTCCCACAGAGCACTGAGCAGAGTTACCTGTGCTATACAGCAGGTCCTCTTTAGTTATTTATTTCATACATAGTAGTGTATATATGTCAATCCCAATCTCCCAATTCATCCCACCACCAACCCTTTCCCCCCTTGGTATCCGTAAATTTGTTCTTATGTCTGTGTCTCTATTTCTGCTTTGCAAATAGGTTCATCTGTACCATTTTTCTACATTCCACATATATGCGTTAACATACGATATTTGTTTTTCTCTTTCTAATTTACTTCACTTTGTATGACAGTCTCTAGGTCCATCCACATCTCTACAAATGACCCAATTTCATTCCTTTAATGGCTAATATTCCATTGTATATATGTATCACATCTTCTTTATCCATTCATTCATCAATGGACATTTAGGTTGCTCCAATGTCCTGGCTATTGTACATAGTGCTGCAATGAACAATGGGGTGCATGTGTCTTTTTGAATTATGGTTTTCTCAGAGTATATATGCCCAGCAGTGGGATTGCTGGGTCATATGTTATTTTATTTTTAGTTTTTTAAGGAACCTCCATACTATTCTCCATAGTGGCTGTATCAATTTACATTCCCACCAACAGTGCAAGAGGATTCCCTTTTCTCCACATCCTCTCCAGCATTTATTATCTGTAGATTTTTTTTTGCTGATGGACATTCTGATCGGTTTGAGGTGATACCTCATTGTAGTTTTGATCTGCGTTTCTCTAATAATTAGTGAGGTTGAGCATCTTTTCATGTGTTTGTTGACCATCTATCTGTATGTCTTCTTTAGAGAAATGTCTGTTTAGGTTTTCAGCCAATTAATCTCCAAAATATACAAACAGCTCATGTAGCTCAATATCAAAAAAACAAACAACCCAATCAAAAAGTGGGGGCTGGGGCTTCCCTGGTGGCACAGTGGTTGGGAGTCCGCCTGCCGATGCAGGGAACACGGGTTTGTGCCCCGGTCCGGGAAGATCCCACGTGCCGCGGAGCGGCTGGGCCCGTGAGCCATGGCCGCTGAACCTGCACATCCGGAGCCTGTGCTCCGCAACGGGAGAGGCCACAACAGTGAGAGGCCCACGTACCGCAAAAAAAAAAAAAAAAAAAAAGTGGGGCCTGGGCTTCCCTGGTGGCACAGTGGTTAAGAATCCGCCTGCCAATGCAGGGGACAGAGGTTCGAGCCCTGGTCAGAGAAGATCCCACATGCCGTGGAGTAACTAAGCCCGTGCGCCACAACTACTGAGCCTGTGCTCTAGAGCCTGCGAGCCACAACTACTGAAGCCCGCACACCTAGAGCCCGTGCTCCGCAACAAGAGAAGCCACCGCAGTGAGAAGCCTGCGCGCCGCAATGAAGAGTGGCCCCCGCTCGCCGCAACTAGAGAAAGCCCACATGCAGCAACAAAGATCCAACACAGCCATAAATAAATAAATAAATAAACAAACAAACCAAAGCTGAGAATATTAAAAAAAAAAAAAAAAGTGGGGGCTTCATTTAAGATATACTGAGAGTTGCACATGAGAGCTGGGGTTCACTGGGGATTTAAACAGTACAGATGAAGAGAGAGCTGTCACCATTATTCAATCAGACTTCCAATGGATGTTTACTGAGTGCCTACTTTGATTCAGGTACTCTTCTAAGGAATAGTATAGAAACATCGAGGAGTTTTTATTTCATCAAGTAATGACCCAATTTAGTTCACAATTGCTAATAGTAGGTTCTAAACTATAAAGTTAAAAATAGACACTCAGAAATAATTCACTAAACAAGTGAAGGACTTAAAAAATCATATAATACTTACAGATGCTTCCTTATCACCTTTGTTTCTTAGTGTTGAAAAAAAATAATCAAATTTCCTATAATGATTGCAGTTGCCATAGATTAAAACTGTTAGATAAACAGGCAATTAATTAGCCTTTAACAGAGCTTTCAATAGGATCTCATATTGATGTGGAAAAATTTAATTTCTAATTTCATCAAAAATATAAAGAGCCTCCTCTCCCTGGAAGACAAAAATATCGCACAGCCCTGATTTTTTTTTAAAAGGGACAGAAAAAATGGGCTTTTAAGAACAATTTACTTTTTTACATATAGTTCCTATAAAATAGAGACTTCATTTTATTAATTAAGATTCAAAACAATATAATGCATAAAGAAGAATAAGATCTCAAAAACATAAAGTTGAGAAACATGTATAAAAATCTTTCATAGTCTCACCAGATATACTGAAAACATAAAATGTAGCATATAATTATTCAACAATACTGAAAAGATATAAATATGCAGCCAAAAGCAATGAAGGTTTGCTTTTATAAAAAATAAAGAATAAGGGAAGAAAATTTGATTATAGTATCAATAATTTATACTAATAATTTACCAATAAACCTACAACTTTCAGGTTGAACTTCTTCTACACAACTGACACAACTGTGTTCAGTTAATGATTATTTATCTCATGGTTAGTTATATATATATGTACATATGTAACATATATACATGTATATATTCAAATTAATTTATAGTCATGCCCTACATGCAAAATACAGTGAATATACCATATTACAGAGCAACTTAGATTGTAATTGAAAAGTAAATTTAGAATTCATAAAATGAAGTTGAATAAGTGAATTTTTAGACATCAATTTAGAAAGATTTTGAAATATGAATGTGTTTGTTAAGACTAATGAGTAGGCTCAATTAATTCCAGACTGTTTTCTATTCTCTAACTTAATCAAGTTCTTTCATAATAAAATTCTTTTGTCTTGGACTCTCATGCTTTCTACTTTTCTACTTATTTGAATTTTATGCATCCTTGGAAAATCAGATCATAATAGTCATGGAAGATATCTATGTCTTCTTCTTTGACATATTTAAATTATTTTCACTTAACTGGGTTTCTAACTCAAAAGCATTGTTATATAAGATATGAGGACATAACCTAAGACATGTGGTAAGCTTGAAATAATGTTTTGAGGAAGAGCGGGTTGAGAATGCAAATCAAAATAAAAAAGTAAGTTTCTGTACAGTATGGAGAAATCATTGCTTCCTCTATTTCTAATGTGTATCTGTTATTTCATACTTTCTTTTTTTCTCATCATTTTTTCATTTTAGAACTGCCCCTCCCCAGCTACAGTGGTTTAATCAGAACTACCGATTAGTTACCTTCACATTTCACTGTCACAATGATGAAACCTCTTGGGCATTCCCATCAAGGAATCACATTTCCCTAGATAGAGTTTTACTCAGGGGTAGAGAGACATAACACAAGCATGGAAATCCAGCCAGAGAAATCAACGCCAAAGCAAAAAGAATCTCAGAACTTCTCAGTGAGCTTCAACTTTAGGTACTATGTTAAGCTGTCACTGACTATTTTTAGGGCTACCTGAAGAGGAGAGGCCCGAGAATGAAACAAAGAACTATTATATGAAAATATACAAATATGTGATGACATAGCATGAGCACCTGGAATCAGATATACTTGAAATTAGGTTTATCCATGGAATTTTCAATATCAGGTGATAAATTTCTATTTTGTGCATATGTAGTTGTGAGTTGCAAATGTAAGTGTTCTGCCTAAATAAGAGTTTATTATCAATATTATGCTAATGGATAAATGGCTAGTCTCTTCCTGGTGAGGTATCATATTGGATATTAAGACAGAGATGCCTTCACAAGCAAATTGAGCAGTCAGCAGCAGTGGTATCAGCTTAGATTCACATTATTGAATTCATGCATAGTTTCTACCCTTGACACATTGAGGGCTTTGTTCATGAGCCCAAAAAATAATCACTGGACACCCTTGGAGGCTGGAGGCTTGCTATCTACAGAATTGATCATTGTGGCATTCTGGTTATTAAGAAGACTTTCATCCATAGAAGACTTCTGTGACACTCACATAAGAAACAATATCCTCTGGATTTGGGATAATTAGAGAGGTTCTTCAACAGAAGCTTCCCCAAATCTCCTATTTAAGCATCTTCCGATTTTGCTTCTTAATAACCCTTGCCTATCTCGCCAGAGTATTGGAACTGATCAAGAATCAGTAGAGGTGGCACTTCCCTGGTGGTGCAGTGGTTAAGAATCCGCCTGCCAATGCAGGCGACAAGGGTTCAAGCCCTGTTCCAGGAAGATCCCACATGCCGTGGAGCAACTAAGCCCATGCGCCACAACTACTGAGCCTGTGCTCTAGAGCCCGCAAGCCACAACTACTGAAGCCTGCATGCCTAGAGCCCGTGCTCTGCAACAAAAGAAGCCACCACAATGAGAAGCCACCACAATGAGAAGCCCGCGCACCGCAACAAAGAGTAGCCCCCGCGCGCCGCAACTAGAGAAAGCCCGAGCGCAGCAAGGAAGACCCAACACAGCCAAAAATAAATAAATAAAATAAACAAATTTATTAAAAAAAAAAAAAGAATCAGTAGAGGTGCTAACGTCAATCTATATCTCTTTCTGGGTGAATCTGAAAATTATATTCATCGCCTACAGTACTGACATCGGGGAAGGTGGGGGGGTTTCCTTCTCTATGGTCTTTCTGTGCCAATACTGAGTGTTAATATCATGATGATCTGCTTCCCTTTGGTATCTGCATATTATTTGTGGCCTCTTGTATATCTGATTCATACTTTCCAGTGTGTGTTTGTGTGTGTGCGTGTGTGTGTGCTGTGTGTGTGCATCAACTGGTTACAGGGAATAGCTATGAAGTAATATACAATGGTGGAAAGAAGAATAGCTGTGTGGCCCACCAAGGACTATTTCTCATTCCTAGTGGTAAAGTGCTAAAAGTAAAGCAACTTTTTCTCCAGTCCGTAAGCAACATTTTATCCTTAGATGTTTGGACTCCCAGATCCCTCACTGGTGTGACAAACTGTATTTTGGTGGAATATATCTATCACCATCAGTTATACATGGATCTTAACAAGACATTTAGGGTCTTTGATACTTTATGCTATTCAGGTTTTTTGTACCAGCATAACTGAAGTTGGACTACCTTTGAGAGAAAATGGTAAAGTCACAGTACTGTTTTAACTTAGTGAAAGCTACTTGATTTTATATATCTATGTATGTAATCACATTGATATTCATAATATTGAAAGCTGCACCTAAGTGCCAAGCTTCTATTAAATCCTTAGAGATTAAACTTCACATAAACAAGCATCTAGTCATCTCTGAAAAGTTGGAGATTTCCCTTTCCATAGTAAATGACCATGGATACAATTAAAGGAGACCTGAAGAATGTATGTTATGAATTTGGGGGATTATAACAGGGAATCTGCCTTTCTTTCATTCAAGATGCTATCTCTCTATAAGCTAATTAGTTCTGGAAATTGGATGAGGTCAGGGCCACTGAATACGAAACTGCATTTTAACACAGGCACGGAGAAGGACAGCAGATATGGTTCACTAAAAGACAGGGTTTTTAAAAAGTTTTTATTATATAAATCAAGCAGAGCTTTGGTGTATTATCATTCAGTTTCTCAGAAACTTATGATTCATTAACTTCAAGGAGAGATCTCTTTGGGCAAGACCCCTGACACTAAAACCTTTTGTCCCATGGATAAGCAGATGGTCAGCACCTGAGAGCTCATAGAAATTCAGAATCTCAGACCGCACCCCCAACCTGCTCAATCTGAATCTGCATTTTAACATTATACGCAGGTAATTCAGTTGCCTATTAAGCAAATGAGAAGCACTGGATTAGACTATTACATTAAACTTTTACACCACTTGGATGTTTATTTTGATAAACATTCCTATACTTCATATCTGATGATTCAGTTTCATGACTCTGAGCTTCCCTTATCCTTGCTGATATCAGGAAAATCACTTCATTTGCAGATTTTCCAACTACCACTCCAAATGTAGAAAAGTCATATACAAGTGATTGTTGTTGTTGTTGTTGTTATAAAATCCTAGTATTTCCTGGCATGAGTGAAAGTAAATCTTTAGGACTCTGTGGAAACACATATGACGGAGTGAGTAAATAGAAGGCATTACTGAAAGGCCATCTTTCTCCTCTCTACTGTACCATCGGCTTTCTGGCCTCTTGTTATAATTATCAAGGGCCAGAATTTTGTCCAGATTTATATATGTTCAGTTCAAGCTAAATTTACATTCCATTCTCTTCGGCGAAGTACCTTAAAATCCATCCCCACAACTATTCCCTGAATTTCCATTTATATAAATTAGTAAATCTTTGCATTCTATTTGAGTATAATCCCTCCCTTCCTTATGTTAGTTTCATATTATACCACCTGGCTAGGTTGAGTTTGCATTCTGATTGGCAATCAGTAACAGTAAAGGAAAATCTTTCTTAGGAAACTGAGGCACAGAGGAAAATGCTTTAAAGATACTGAAAAAAACAAACAAATAAATAAAGATATTGAACATTTCAGTCAGATATTTTCCAGTGTCTTCAATTTTTCCAGATGTGCTTATTCTAACTGCTGGACACATTTTTTTTCTAATCAATATATTTACTGGCACATAAAAGACATGGCAAAGCCATGCATTCAACTAATGTTAAAATTCAGTATCACACATATTAAATTTCTGAGCTTAGTTTTTACCACTCAGCTACAAAGAGCAAATCACTGTCTTCTGGAGACCAAGAAAGATCTTGCATATCATTCTATATTTTGATGAACTTTGAAATTACAGCTTTATTCCCACACTTTAAATTATCATTGCTCCCTGAAGTAGCCAGCTTAATCTCCAGTGCTTGCATTCTTCATTTCATGTAAGTTTGTCTATGACAGCAGCTATTTACTTCCAGAAAATATTTATTTGGTGGGTACATGAATGTCCATTGTTTATAACTATACTCATTCATTAATGTATTCATTATGCTGATGGTATACTACTTAGATTTATTCAACCCATCCATTCAACAAATGTTTTTGGGGAACTAAGTACGTGCTAGATGCTATTAAGCACACAGAATTTATCAGTAGACAGATTCTTTTGGTTAGAGAAACTCAGAAAGGAGTCACAAAGAACAGAAACTATAATTAAGTAAGCATATAATGGAAACTCTATTGGAATAGCAAAGAGTATGAAAGGATGAAGGACACAACAAAGTTCCAGGAAGGGCAGGAACTTGACGAGCTGAAAGAAATCTCAGCAATGAGAAGAAAAAAATTTTGGCTGATGGGGCTGTTTGATAATTCAGCAATATCTACTTTCTTTGCTGTATGCTTCTGCTCAGAAAAGGTAATACTTATTTAATATATAAAAAATAAGTTTGTCAAAAATATAGTACAAGCTAACATTAAGAATTTGTGGCCATTTTTTTTTTCTCTTAGATTCATTCTAGCCCATCCACATGGCTCAATGACAGAAAATTTTTATAGGAAGGGACCTTAAGAAAAAAAAAAATGCAATCATTTCCTTAAATATTTGGCTTCAGTCACTCAGTTCTCTCATTGTTCCATCACAGGGCTCAGAGAAAACAATGAGGGATTCATTATCTTTGGCTCTATGCATCATAAAATAGAAATATACACTATACATATATGATGATTTTTGGTCACTTCCTTCTTGAGGATTTGTAAGTTATTCTGAGCTAAAATAATAAAGCCTAACTTTCAAAAAGAGTGAAAAACACCATAAAATTCCAGTAAAGAAAATTCCCAAAGGCTAAGAAATATATTAGTATTTTTTAACCTATTTCTCCATAAAAACAAATTTAAGATGTTTTTAATTTCCAATCACAAAATCAGAATTTTTTTCTCTTTTTATTATAAACTACTTGAAAAAATGAAAAATCAAAATATGACATGCAAAATATAGTCTTCACTAAAATGATTTGAACACACTTGCTTTATTTCTTTCTCCTATTATCTTTAAGTAATTAAATAATACAAATATAACTATAAAACCCTGCTACCCATCACTTCTAATTTTCCCTCACCTCCCAAGAGACAATCATTATTTGAAATTAGTGTACAGCCATCCTATGGATATTTATAATGGTATTATAGATGTTTTAATCCATACAAAAATATACTACCATTTAGTATGTCTTTATACATTAAATAATTTGCATCAAGTGTAGCATGATGTTCTGCAATTACCTTTATAAAATTATATTTCCAGGATTTATCCATACATGAATGTGCACACCTACAATATTTACTTTCTCTGTTGTACAATATCTCATCTTAGAGATCATTTATGGGCTCATTATATTACTGAAAAATAGCTTTTCTATCATGTTTTATTTCTACAGTTAGTCCTTCACAGAATGAGTTTAATTGCAACTTTTTCATATGTACAATGGCTCTCCAGAACAGAATCAACCGTGGATTTGCTGTGGCAAGGTTTGGGCATTGGACTTTTTTTTTCCCAAAATGTAATGCAATTTTTAACTGTATTACACTCATGAAATAATTATAATTTATAGATATTTATACAGATTAAATATCTATAAATTATGCATATAATTTATAATTATTTTATTGATAAATGTTTATTAGGTTTATTTATGTCAATCAAGTTTTGCACCATTCTCCTAAATTTATTCTAAGAAAGTTGATATTTGAATGCTATATAAGTGGTTTCAAACTCGGTAAAATGTTCCCTTTTTAGAATGCTAATAGTTATTCAGTAGATTATTTTGAATTTCCATCATATACAATCCTATTATCTATAGATCATACCAGTCTTGTTTCTTTATTTCCTAACCATATAACTTTTAATTTTTTCTTACTTTACTGTACTAATTAGAAAAACTGCGTAATTTAAAGAGAAGTGGCAACTGTGGATATCTTTGACTCATTCCCAATCTTACAGGTAAACTTTCAATCCTTTACAACTATTTGTTGGCTGTGTCTTTTTTCTCTCCCCTCTTTCTTTTCTTTAATTTTTTCATCTGTTTTATTTTTATAGATGAATTTCCATCCCTAATCTTCTAAGATTTATCTTCATAAAATGAATGTTTAATGTATTAAAGGCCTTTAAGACCTGTGATGCATTTATTAATTTGATTGTGTAACTTTCTCTTTTAACTTATTAACATGCTACCTTGCATTAGTATATTTTCTAATGTGAAACCAACTTATTTCACGATTAGAACTTCATTGGCCAATGATGCATGAGATGTGTGTGTGTGTGTGACTGACTGAATGAGTTTGCTAATATTTGCAGGGTTTTAATTTTACATTGATAGAAATTATTTTATAATTTTATTGTGCTTATTTGAGAACATTCTTTAAAATAAATGTATTTATTTATTTTTGGCTGCATTGTGTCTCTGTTGCTGTGCACGGGCTTTTCTCTAGTTGTAGAGAATGGGGGCTACTTTATGTTGCAGTGCACGGGCTTCTCATTGCAGTGCACCCACTTCTCATGGCAGTGGCTTCTCTTGTTGTGGAGCACAGGCTCTAGGCGCACGGGCTTCAGTAGTTCTGGCGTGCGGGCCCAGTAGTTGTGGCGCACGGGCTTAGTTGCTCCACGGCACGTGGGATCTTCCCGGACCAGGGCTCGAATCCGTGTCCCCTGCGTTGGCAGGCGGATTCTTAACCACTGAGCCACCAGGGAAGTCCTGAGAACGTTTCTTATTTTCAATTTTTTAGATTTTTTGAGATATGTGTAACGGTTCCGTGAAATTTTCTTAAAACATGGATGTAAAAGAAACTGACTCTTTTTTGTGAATTTGTATATATGTTGGTGGGTATATTTTAAGCTACTAATTCATTTTCCCAATATTATGCTTCCAATTGAGTTGTATATATTTATATAGTTTTAAATTTTTCCTTGAGTTAGATTAAGGTATATGTCTTAGGATATCAGTTTTGTGTTAACTCAAATGGTTGAATTATCAAAGCAGACTCAGTATAAATCATAAATCTTACCCAGCACCAATGTTTATGAAAGATTCAAATGATAAGGCAAGCCCCAGAAACATATGAAACATTATTTTCCTTAAGGATCAAGAAACTGCCAAACGCAATTTCCCAAAATTTATATTTCTCCTGTATTGGATCTCTTTTTTGTTTCAAATTAACAGGAGAGATTTGAGCAATGTATGAGAAAACACTGACATGAATGAAGCCATTTAATTTGACTCCATTTGAGATCCCACTAATTATATAGCTTATGTGCCCACCCCTCATCATCCAGTTTAGCCCTGCTACATAAAATCCAGGAAGTCCAGGTTTGTTCTTGTTTTTGTTTCTAATGAGCAATCAAGAGAAACCAGATATATCATGCTACATATAATTTGTAGACAGGGGCTCCTGGAATTTTCCACTATTAAATACCGGTAACATGTTTAAAAAGTGATCTTCTTAGGGTTGTTGAAATGTTAACAAGGATGGTTTTCATTCAGGTCGTTCATTCCCTCCAGCAACTCCCAGCAGTGGAGAGGTTAGTCACAGGCCCTTCCCCACAGCTGACCTCAATCAAGTTTTCCTCGCCACATATTTCTCAGGTATCTTTTCACACAAGTTATGAAAAGGTATTTCATCTTATCTTACAAGATATTCTATGATATTTCAAATTAAATAATAACCTACTAAGCCCCTGATGATGGCTTGGACTTGAGCCATCCAACAGAGAATGGTAATCAGCTCTACATTACGTATTCATTGCAACCATAGCCATCTTTCACAGAACTTTGGATGTTCTCTTATTCTTTTATTCCAACATCAATAGCTATTTGAACTTTTATACATGTATTGATGAGGAGATGTAATTATGTGTTTAGATTTTCTAAGACCTATTTCATGTGTTTTTTTCCTGCCCTATTTTTTCCCTAGCTGTCAAATCAGTTGGGGGCTTCAAACTGGCCCCCTGAAATCTTTTCTAATGCTGTGAATCACTAGCTACGTATGTTTAATCACATCAAGTAAGGTAATTTTTAACACACCATATATTATTTAACTTATAGTATCACTTACATTACTTCCCAACAGAAATCTCTTTACTTACCACCCATCTTCAGTGATAGGGGATGTAAGTAGAGGATATTATTCATAAAATTCTGTACCCCATTTGGTTTATGGACATAAACCAAATGGGGTTTGGTTTTGTACCCCAGGTATCATGCACAAGTTTTTAGTGACATCAATTTCCAAGTATCATTACATAATATCCCCTTTAGGATAGGGAGATACTGTATTGGTAATTTACTTGTTTTATCTCTACCACAAGACAGACATGTTAACCTTTTTAGCCATGTGTCCATGTCATTAGAAAATAAGAATGAGGCCACACTATCCAGTGGCATCCTTCTTATAAATTCACTCTGATAACTTGAGCTTCTAGCACTAACCTACAGGGACATTTGTATTGTTTTCCAAGTTTGGATATTTGAAAGCCCTCACCAGACTCCACAGAATACATTCATGTAAGTCTTTTCATTTAAAGGTGAAGGATACAGTGAAGTGAATGAGAGAGAGACCACAAGCAATAATCTGAGGTTCGAGAGACATCCCACAGCACAAGCTCCACATGGGTCCATATTTTGCGTTCCTGAACCACACTGAGTCTCTGGTTTGAACTACTTAGATCTGTGGCGGGAATCTTGACTTGAAGAGAACAGCCAGAAAAAGCTCTCAGTGGCCCTTTAAGTAACAGACAGGGTTTTCAAACCCACTAGCCCAGATGCAAATCAACAGTAAAGAAGCTAACGTTGGGGATCAACAGAGGCTTCAGACTCTAAACCACGTATCATAAATCCCTCTGCACTCATCTCGGCCAAGAGTGAAAAATCAGATATCCAGACATCCCCAAAGAAAAAAAGAGAACATTCCCACTTCAGCTGTAAATCAACTCTGTAACCACATTAAATTTTAGAATGATCAAAATATCCAACAGTTCCTCCTGGGTGAGCTTGCAGCTCTCTTCAGGCAAGGTTGACAGTTGTGATAAAGTATCAACTCAGGTGACACATTCAGTCCTCTTGTATTTTATTAATCTCCCAAGCTTACTGTCAACTATGGCCAATATCTTAGAAAAGATCTAATGATCAAGCTAGAGCTTGGTGATCACCATGAGGGTGCAGGAAGAACTTCTTCCTGTGCTTCTGCTGCAAGGGCTTTATCACTCCAACTTCTTGTACAAGGCCAGGCATATAATAGGCACTGATAAATATCTGTTTGCTTAATATAAAAATTACTTATCTGTTTGCTTAATATAAAAATTACTTGCTTAATAAAAACTAATAAAAATTAGAGAGTGGCCCTAATGAGTACGCAAGTCTATTTAATTTGATAATTTGTATCCAGAATGTAAGTTTTGTTTGATATAGTAATCTGAGAACAGGTCTAAAATGTTGGCACAATGGCACCTGGGTTAATCCCCTACATGTACTGTTGACATTGTATAACCCTGGCTCGAGTACACTTTGAGTATTCATGTGCACACAAAACCATACCTTGAGTAGACCACATGCACAAAAAGCTACTGTGTACTCCATATAACAGTTACTTGGGGATACTCTAGCCTCAGGCACGACTCAGTCTGTGTGTGGCTGCTCAGAAGCATCAAAGGAGAGTCAACAGTGCTTATATGGCCACCATACCACTCCTCAGCCACTCTGCTTAGGACTACAAAATAATACCTCCTCCATCTCTAAATAAGTAGGCCACAGTTCCACCCACTGTGCAAACTGAACTTGCTTTCTTTTACCAGAGTTTGATGAACTGTAGGATATATCAAAGCCAATTTCAAGAAAGCAAGGCAAAGCTCCATCTGGGAGCTCCCAACAGAGAATCAAGCAGCTTGTTTGGTGGTAGCTGGGAGATGATCATAGGATTCAGAAACAGAGCAATGAGCAGGCAGACCCTCAGAGGGCTCTGTGATAACACTTCAGGCAATCTGTTTATGTATGTGGCAAATTCCCCCTGACCTTCTCTTTCATGATCTTGAATATGACATTTCCATTTTATCAATGAGCTCTGCTGATCAGTTTCTTGTGTACTTGAATGTTTCCCTTACATTACCCAAAACACTCTAGGTATTACCTGTCTCAGGATTATTTTATGTACTTCCATGGTGGGGGCATTTTCTACAAATATTCAATAAAAAGCTAGCAAGTATCTTTCAAAGGACTATAATGAATGGCTGCATCAGGCAGCTTTTGAATCTAAAACCCCAATGGTCTCTGCTGAGTAGCATTATTCAATTTCTGCCAAAGTCTCGTGCTACACTTTTCAGTCGAAGACACTTTTAAAATCAGCTGAAAAGTCAGGTCATAAGATCCCAATGGGAATTCTTGGCCACAAACCTTTATGAAGAATTTAATGCCTGTTTCTACTCAAAGCCCCATTCAAATCCATACCTCTTTCTGGTGACTTTGTGAATAGAGGCCAGCAGTATCCCTAAGTGAGCAGTGTGGTTTTGCCCAAATCCAAAAAGTCTCACCTGTCTCTGGGGTTCTTGTTTAGTGACACTGTTAGTAATAAATAATAATTTATGTCTCACAGTACAAGGGATATTCCTAGTTACTCCCGCCCATGTGGTTGGCAAACATTTCACAGACTGGGTCGGACCTTGAATTTAGCTGATATGTGAGCCACTCTCTCGTGGTGTTATGGGAGACTAAGTTCTTAAATCCTGTGATTCTTCCTCTAAGGACTTATTATATCAGCATTGTAGTACATAAACTTACTTTTGAAGGTCATCAAGTCCAAATCCCACTGCAAGTCCAAGATCGAGGTGCAGGCAGATTTGGTGTCTGGTGAGAGCCCACTTCCTGGTTCACAGTCGGCGATGATCTGCTGTGTCCTCACATGGTGGAAGGGGCAAGGGAGTTTTCTAGGGCAGTCTTTTTTTTTAATTGAAGTATAGTTGATTTACAGTGCTGTGCCCATCTCTGCAGTACAGAAAAGTGACTCAGTTATACAGATGTATACATTCTTTTTCAAATATTCTTTTCCATTACGGTTTATCACAGGATATTGAATATTCCCTGTGCTAGACATGAGGACCTTTTTGTATATCCATTCTAAATGTAATAGTTTGCATCTACCAACCCCAAACTCCCAGTCCATCCCTCTCCCTCCCCACTCCCCCTTGGCAACCACAAGTCTGTTCTCTATGTCTATGAATCTGTTTCCCTCACACTGGTCAGAATGGCCATCATTAAAAAGTCTACAAATAACAAATGCTGGAGAGGGTGTGGAGAAAAGGGAACCTCCTACACTGTTGGTGGGAATGTAAGTTGGTACAGCCACTATGGAAAACAGTGTGGAGGCTCCTCAGAAAACTAAAAATAGGTCAGCTTTTATAAGGTCACTAATCCCATTCATGAGAGCTCCATCCTCATTGCCTAATTACCTCTTAAAGACTCGACCTTCTAATACACTCATCTTGGGAGTTAGGTTTCAACATAGGGATTTTTAAGGGACACAGCATTTAGATCATAGCACTATGCTATCTTCAAGTTTCAACTTTGGACCACGTAGAGCATGCACAATGTAATCACAAAAAGCTTTGCAAACAAACCTGAGGCTGTTTGGCCCATAAGATTGCAAAAGGCCTTGGGTCTCCCCCACCCCAAGTGGGGGAAAATAGACTCTATTTTATCTTTTTAAAATCTTTTTAAGATCCCATGGTGATTCAAACACTTTTCATTATAAATGACAATCCTCATAATTAGATATGATTTTATTCAAGTTGGCATATAAAGAGCTATTTTGACAGGGAACTTAAAGAGGTGTGTTTCTGGGGTTTTGTTATGTGTGACCTTGACAGTTTTGAACAGTAAAAGTCAGGTATTTTATAAAATGTGCCTCAGTTTGGACTTGTCTGATTTTTATTGTTATTAGACTGGCATTATATGTTTTGGGGATGAACACCACAAAGGTGAAGTACCCTTCTCATTGCACCCTTTTAGGGGTGTGTAATATCTACATCCTTATCACCATTGGTGTTAACCTTCATCACTTGGTTAAAGTAGTGTTTGACAGGCTGCTCCACTATAAAGTTGTTTTTTTTTTTCGTTTTTCATGTTCTAGTACTATGGTTGTAGAACAATGGCCCACTGGCCAAATCAGGCCTTTTATCTGTTTTTGAAAATAAAGTTTTATTAGAACATTATCATGTCTATTCATGTATGCATTATACAATATGGCTGCTTTCACATACTTTTATAACAGCAGAGTAGGTCCTACAGAGATATATGGACTGCCAAGCTTGAATTATTTACTCTCTGCTCCTAAAAGAAAAAGTTTGTTAGAGTCTACCTATTCTTCAAAAGCAAGTCATAAAGTCCAGCATATATTTGAGGGGAGGGGAACCATCCTGGAGGAAGAAGCATTCTGGAAGAGTAAACATATATACATATGTTATTTGGAATTTTTCATGAAAGATTCGTCTCTTCTCCCTCATTTGTTTTTTCCAATCATTAATATCTCTCATTATGAACTCATGGATATTTATTTTACTCTTCAGGTTAAAATCCAACACTGCTGTTATTCATTTTGCTGCTCAAATTGTGCCCGCTTTCATCATTATACGCTCAGGTTGGCTTTAGCGTCAACTTTGGTATGCCTTTTGAATTACTGTTGTTAAGCTCCTTTACATATTCGAACTATAAGATGCTCCAGGATTGTCTGTATAATTCTTTCCTTAGCGCTAAAATCAACCGTTTCTCCAAGGATCTCTGATTCCTTTAATAGAAAATGGTACTGGAAACCAAGATCTGGGTACTAGGTGTGCTTGTTGCTACTGGGCTGTCACTGCTTCCAAGACATGTTAACAACTTGCACAAGGAAACTGTGTGTTGACTAAATCATGTGTATATATCTATATTCTGCATCAGTTGATGTGAATATATATTAAAATAAACATGAGGTCACACTGTTTCTGCCTTTAATTAAGGCAACAGGGCTAATACAATTATCATGGATAGAGAGGGGCTCTACATAATGACAAAGCAGTCAATTCACCAAAATGACATAAAAACGTATCAGGTGACTTCATCTAACATATGTGTACATATATATATATATACACATATATATGTATATGTATTTTATATAGTATATATATAAAATACTTCCAATGAAAGCAGAATGTACATTCTCTTGAAGCTCACATGGAACATTCATCAAGGTAAACCACATTGTGGGCTGTAAGATAAACGTTTACAAATTACAAGAATAGGAATCATATAAAATATGTTTGCAGACCACAATGCAATTAAATTAGAAATTAGAGACTTCCGGGAAGATGGCGGAAGAGTAAGACGCGGAGATCACCTTCCTCCCCACAGATACACCAGAAATACATCTACGCGTGGAACAACTCCTACGGAGCACCTACTGAACGCTGGCAGAAGACCTCAGACCTCCCAAAAGGCAAGGAACCCCCCACGTACCTGGTTAGGGCAAAAGAAAAAACTAAACAGAGACAAAAGGATAGGGACGGGTCCTGCACCAGCGGGAGAGAGCTGTGAAGGAGGAAAAGTGTCCACACACTAGGAAGCCCCTTCGCGGGTGGAGACTTCGGGAGGCGGAGTGGGGGAGCTTGGGAGCCGCGGAGGAGAGCACAGCAACAGGGGTGCGGAGGGCAAAGCGGACAGATTCCAGCGCAGAGGATCGGGCCGACCGGCACTCACCAGCCGAGAGGCTTGTCTGCTCGCCCGCCAGGGCGGGCGGGACTGGGAGCTGAGGCTCCGGCTTTTGTCGGAGCGCCGGGAGAGGACTGAGGTTGGCGGCGTGAACACAGCCTGCAGGGCGTTAGTGCACCGCGGCTAGCCGGGAGAGAGTCCGGGGAAAAGTCTGGACCTGCCGAAGAGGCAAGAGACTTTTACGTCCCTCTTTGTTTCCTGGTACACGAGGAGAGGGGATTAAGAACGCTGCTTGAGAGAGCTCCAGGGACGGGCGCGAGCCGCGGCTAAAAGTGCGGAGCCCAGAGACAGACATGAGATGCTAAGGCCGCTGCTGCCGCCACCAGGAGGCCTGTGTGCGAACACAGGTCACTAGCCACACGCCCTTCCGGGGAGCCTGTGCAGCCCGCCACTGCCAGGGTCCCGGGATCCAGGGACAACTCGCCCGGGAGATCGCACGGCGCGCCTCAGGCTGCAACGTCACGCCGGCCTCTGCCGCTGCAGGCCCGCCCCACACTCCGTGACCCTCCCTACCCCCCGGCCTGAGTGAGCCAGAGCCTCCGAATCAGCGGCTCCTTTAACCCCGTCCTGTCTGAGCAAAGAACAGACGCCCTCCAGCGACCTACACGCACAGGCGGGGCCAAATCCAAAGCTGAGCCCCTGGGAGCTGTGAGAACAAAGAAGAGAAAGGGAAATCTCTCCCAGCAGCCTCAGGAGCAGCGGATTAAAGCTCCACAATCAAGTTGATATACCCTGCATCTGTGGAATACCTGAATAGTCAACGAATCATCCCAAATTAAGGAGCCCTGTGGATGAAAGGCTCTTGGTGCTGCAGCCAGGAGTCAGTGCTGTGCCTCTGAGGTGGGAGAGCCAACTTCAGGACACTGGTCCACAAGAGGCCTCCCAGCTGCACATAATATCAAACAGCAAAAATCTCCGAGAGATCTCCATCTCAAGGCCAGCACCCAGCTTCACTCAACGACCAGCAAGCTACAGTGCTGGACATCCTATGCCAAACAACTAGCAAGACAGGAACACAACCCCACCCATTAGCAGAGAGGCTGCCCAAAATCATAATAAGTCTACAGACACCCCAAAACACACCACCAGACGTGGACCTGCCCACCAGAAAGACAACATCCAGCCTCATCCACCAGAACACAGGCACTAGTACCCTCCACCAGGAAGCCGACACTACCCACTGAACCAACCTTAGCCACTGGGGACAGACACAAAAAACAACAGGAACTACGAACCTTCAGCCTGCAAAAAAGGAGACCACAAACACAGTAAGATAAGCAAAATGAAAAGACAGAAAAACACACAGCAGATGAAGGAGCAAGATAAAAACCCACCAGACCTAACAAATGAAGAGGAAATAGGCAGTCTACCTGAAAGAGAATTCAGAATAATGATAGTAAGGTTGATCTGAAATCTTGGAGATAGAATGGACAATAGAATGGACAAAATGCAAGAATCAGTTAACAAGGACCTAGAAGAACTAAAGATGAAACAAGCAACGATGAACAACACAATAAATGAAATTAAAAGTACTCTAGATGGGATCAATAGCAGAATAACTGAGGCAGAAGAACGGATAAGTGACCTGGAAGATAAAATAGTGGAAATAACTACTGCAGAGCAGAATAAAGAAAAAAGAATGAAAAGAACTGAGGACAGTCTCAGAGACCTCTGGGACAACATTAAACGCACCAACATTTGAATTATAGGGGTTCCAGAAGAAGAAGAGAAAAAGAAAGGGACTGAGAAAATATTTGAAGAGATTATAGTTGAAAACTTCCCTAATATGGGAAAGGAAATAGTTAATCAAGTCCAGGAAGCACAGAGAGTCCCATACAGGATAAATCCAAGGAGAAATACGCCAAGACACATATTAATCAAACTATCAAAAATTAAATACAAAGAAAACATATTAAAAGCAGCAAGGGAAAAACAACAAATAACACACAAGGGAATCCCCATAAGGTTAACAGCTGATCTTTCAGCAGAAACTCTGCAAGCCAGAAGGGAGTGGCAGGACATATTGAAAGTGTTGAAGGAGAAAAACCTGCAACCAAGATTACTCTACCCAGCAAGGATCTCATTCAGATTTGATGGAGAAATTAAAACCTTTACAGACAAGCAAAAGCTGAGAGAGTTCAGCACCACCAAACCAGCTCTACAACAACTGCTAAAGGAACTTCTCTAGGCAAGAAACACAAAAGAAGGAAAAGACCTACAATAACAAACCCCAAACAATTAAGAAAATGGGAATGGGAACACACATATCGAAAATTACCTTAAATGTAAATGGACTAAATGCTCCCACCAAAAGACACAGATTGGCTGAATGGATACAAAAACAAGACCCATATATTTGCTGTCTACAAGAGACCCACTTCAGACCTAGAGACACATGCAGACTGAAAGTAAGGGGATGGAAAAAGGTATTTCATGCAAATGGAAACCAAAAGAAAGCTGGAGTAGCAATTCTCATATAAGTTATATATATATATATATATATGTAGTTTGCTTGAGTGCAGTGTTTTTTGTTTTCTGTACTGAATTCATTAGCATGGGTCGGTATAAAATTTAGCATAGGTCAATATGTAATTTGTAAACTAATAAGGTCTTAAAAGTGAGGAATTAAGTCTTTTAAATTTAATTATTTATTGTAAAGAGCAGAATAGCATACATAAACAGGTGCCTAAGGAAAACTTGTATTCTAATATGGAACTCTCATGAACACCTTTTTTTTTTCTTCTAACGGTATGATAGTAGGCCATTTGATTATTTTTATGGCTTTAACTTTACAACAATGAAATATTCGTAAATTTAAAAAAAAAAAAAAGAGTCTAAGTGGACTATAATGAAAGCAAAGTTTATTTCATATCAGCACAGTAATTAAAATATAACTAACATTTAAAGAAACGATTCTAATACCAAAAAGGTATATCTAAACACCCAGGTAATTATACTAAGTACTGAATGATTCAACTTAGTGTACTATACTTCTTACTCTCCAGTTGACAAGAATAATACATATAATTGGAAATAATTTGTAAACATTAAATCATTATTTTTTGTGGGTATGAATACAGATGTAAAGCAAAGAACTAAATAAAATTTTAAAATAAGGGCAACCATCATAAATCTAAACCAACAATGTTCTGACACAACCACCTCTTGTGACACAGATTCGTTTGTTTTAGACACATCACGCTCTATAAGTAATAAACTCTACTTGAGTGTCAGGTTCATTTTCTCATTTTATAACAGTTCTAAGATACAGACTAAATGTTAGAACAAACTAGAAGGAGACAAAGTCTCCAGGCTGTTTGATGTGTTTATTATTTTTATAAGCCTCTGAGAAATATACCAATACCTGTTGGTTCACGAGTATGCTCTCCTTTTGTTCTAATAATTTTTAAAATAAATTTTGCATTTTTACCAAAAAAAAAAAAAAAAAGAAAGAAATTAATACCAGAAAGATAGCTAGAAAATACACAAATATTTGGAGACAACACAAGTCTAAATAACAAAACATGAGTCAAAGAAGTTGCAAGAGAAATTTTTAAATATTTTGAACTACATGAAAATTAAAATAAAACTTAGCAAAATGTCTGCAAGATAGTAGAAGCAGTTTATAGAGGGTAATCTGTAATATCAAATAATATAAAAGAAGAATAATTCAAAATTAATAACCTAAGTTTCACTTTAAGAAACTAGAAATAGAACAATTTATTCCTTTAAGAAACTAGAAATAGAAGAGCAATTTAAGTCGAAAGAAAGTAGAAAAAACAGTAATAATAAAAATGAGAGCAGATATAAATAAAATTAAAAGCAAGAAAACAATAAAGTTAATGGAACTAAAACATAAATAAAATCGATTAACCTCTAGCCTAGCTAATCAAGGAAAAATGAGAGAAGACACTGGCAGCCATTCCACTGGTGAACTCTACCAACCTTTTAAGGAAAAATGTGTCAAATGTGGACTGGATGGGTTTCATTTAAGAAAAGAATAAATTGAAAACAGATAGCATCAAGTTACATGAATTTAAGTGTGACTTGGTGGCATGGAATTACAGACAACTCCACTCCAGGTGCAAGCAAAGGACATTTATGGGAAATGTATGGTTTACCTAAAAAGAGCTGTATTTTAGGTTGAATATGCCCAATTGGCCATCACGGAGCACATGACAGTTTTGAAAGTAAAACATTTTCCTAAAGAGCATGAACATCAGCAGTGCTCAGTGGCAAATGTGTTGGATTGATCAGCACTGTCCCTACCATACCAAATTTCTTTGGGAATATTTGGATCTGAATTTACTGTATTGAACTAGGTGGAATTAACATTTCTGTAGGCTCATCAACAGGACTCAAATAATCATCATTATTGTTAACCCAAATAAGGATATTTGATGAAACTCAATTCCAGGAGAGTGGTACAGCTGGAGATACAGCAGAGATCCAATTAAATTGCCCATTGAATAATGACTGTGATGTAACACCTTCCCCAAAAGATTGCTTTTATAGGTTTTTATCCTTTGCAAGGAGACTACTGGATATCTAATCACTATGGAATCTGTTATTAAAGGCCAGTGTCTAAGTGGGCATAGAGGGAACCTACCTCAACAACATAAAGACCATATAAGACATACCCACAGCAAATATAATTCTCAATGGTGAAAACCTTAAAGCATTTCCTCTAAGATCAGGAACAAGACAAGGATGTCCACTCTCGCCACTATTATTCAACATAGACTTGGAAGTCCTACCATGGCAATCAGAGAAGAAAAAGAAATAAAAGGAATACAAATTGGAAAAGAAGAAGTAAAACTGACACTGTTTGCAGATGACATGATACTATACATAGAGAATCCTAAAGATGTCACCAGAAAAATACTGGCGCTAATCAATGAATTGGGTAAATTTGCAGGATACAAAATTAATGCACAGAAATCTCTTGCATTCCTATACATTAACAACAAAAGATCAGAAAGAGAAATTAAGGAAACAATCCCATTCACCATTGCAACAAAAAGAATAAAATACCTAGGAATAAACCTACCTAAGGAGGCAAAAGACCTGTACTCAGAAAACTATAAGACACTGATGAAAGAAATCAAAGATGACACAAACAGATGGAGAGATATACCATGTTCTTGGATTAGAAGAATCAATATTGTGAAAATGACTACACTACCCAAAGCAATCTACAGATTCAATGCAATCCCTAATCAAACTACCAATGGCATGTTTTACAGAACTAGAACAAAAAATCTTAAAATTTGTATGGAGACACAAAAGACCCCGAACAGCCAAAGCAGTCTTGAGGGAAAAAAACGGAGCTGGAGGAATCAGACTCCCTGACTTCAGACTATACTACAAAGCTACAGTAATCAAGACAATATGGTACTGGCACAAAACAGAAATACAGATCAATGGAACAGGATAGAAAGCCCAGAGTTAAACCCACGCACCTATGGTCAACTAACCTATGACAAAGGAGGCAAGGACATACAATGGAGAAAAGACAGTCTGTTCAATAAGTGGTGCTGGGAAAACTGGACAGCTACATGTAAAAGAATGAACTTAAAACACTCCCTAACACCATACACAAAAGTAAACTCAAAATGGATTAGAGACCTAAATGTAAGACCAGACACTATAAAACTCTTAGAGGAAAGCATAGGAAGAACACTCTTTGACAAAAATCACAGCAAGATCTTTTTTGATCCACCTCCTAGAGTAATGGAAATAAAAACAAAAATAAACAAATGGAACCAAATGAAACTTAAAAGCTTTTGTAAAGCAAAGGAAACTACAAACAAGAGGAAAAAACAACCCTCAGAATGGGAGACAATATTTGCAAATGAACCAACTGACAAAGGATTAATCTCCAAAATACATAAACAGCTCATGCAGCTCAATATTAAAAAACAAACAACCCAATCCAAAAATGGGCAGAAGACCTAAATAGACATTTCTCCAAGGAAGACTTACAGATGGCCAAGAAGCACATGAAAAGCTGCTCAACATCACTAATTATTAGAGAAATCAAAACTACAATGAGGTATCACCTCACACCAGTTAGAATGGGCATCATCAGAAAATCTACAAACAACAAATGCTGGAGAGGGTGTGTAGAAAAGGGAACCCTCTTGCACTGTTGGTGGGAATGTAAATTGATACAGCCACTATGGAGAACAGTATGGAGGTTCCTTAAAAAACTAAAAATAGAATTACCATATGACCCAGCAATCCCACTACTGGGCATATACCCAGAGAAAACCAAAATTCAAAAAGACACATGCACCCCAAGGTTCACTGCAGCACTATGTACAATAGCCAGGTTATGGGAGCAACCTCAATGCCCATCTACAGATGAATGGATAAAGAACATGCGGTATATATATACAATAGAATATTAACCATAAAAAGGAATGAAATTGGGTCATTTGTAGAGACGTGGATGGATCTACAGACTGTCATAGACAGTGAAGTAAGTCAGAAAGAGAAAAACAAGTATTATATATTAACGCATATATGTGGAACCTAGAAAAATGGTACAGATGAACCGGTTTTCAGAGCAGTAATAGAGACACAGATGTAGAGAACAAACGTGTGGATGCTAAGGGGGAAAGTGTGTGTGTGGGGGGGGGATGAATTGGGAGATTGGGATTGACATATATACACTAATATGTATAAAACATACAACTAATAAGAACCTGCTGTATAAAAAAATAAAATGTAAAAAATTTTTTTAATTAAAAAAAATAAAAGCCAGTGGCTGAGTGTGCTAGAGAATCAAGACAAATAAACAAGTTGTGTCAACTACCACTGCGTAGTATGTAACTGAACAATGTGGTCTTTTTTATTGTTCTCTAACTGTGGTACATCTGACACCTAAAAGTGTCTGTAAAATCTTGTACTATGATATCTGGATGTGGTTACATTCACAAACCAAATAAAATCTAGAATGTACTAAATAATAACCCTTATTAAGAACAAAGGACATCAGGAGTGTATGGTACAGGGAAAACACTTTTTTTTTTCTGATGGGGTGATAAAGAGAATGATACTGTGTGTCATTTATTACCTCAATACCTCTGACACAGCATAACAAAGTATAGCAAAGCCTGTGCAGGTTTACTGATAAAATTAAATAAAAACAAAATTTATGTAAATGATGAGTCCCAAAGTGAGAAACTATTTCGGAAAACTAAGAAAAGACTCCAATTGATATAAAATCCATGGAAACCAATAAGTGAACTTGGTATTAAAATTATATAAACTTGAATGTCATCATTAACACATATAAAAACTTCCATCAAAAAAAACCAAAAAAAACAGGGCTTCCGTGGTGGCACAGTGGTTGAGAGTCTGCCTGCCGATGCAGGGGACACGGGTTCGTGCCCCGGTTTGAGAAGATCCCACATGCCACAGAGCGGCTGGGCCCGTGAGCCAGGGCCGCTAAGCCTGCGCGTCCAGAGCCTGTGCTCCACAACGGGAGAGGCTACAACAGTGAGAGGTCAGCGTACCGCAAAAAAAAAAAAACACTTCCAAATAACTCTAAATGATAAATGAAAATCGGAGATCAAACAGAAAAAAAGAATATCAAGTAATATGTGAAGAGACATGATCACAAGTAATAAAATTTGTAGATGGAATGTGTATTCCCCTTTGAAAAGTTCAAATCTTGGTCAACTGAGGTATTTGTTGGCTTTCTCTTTTATATGAGATATTGTAGAATATGCAAGAAAATTATAAAAAAGATACCTGAGTAACATATAGCAAGATGGTATTGACTGAAGTCCCAGAAAAGGGTGGGAGAAGTTAAAATAGCTGGCCTGTGATCCATTTCTTCATACATTTCCTAGAATTTCCTGGAACTAATAAGGTGGAGGAAGAGGGCAGGAAAGCAGGAATAATCTCCCTATAAACATACTAGTAACTACACCACCTGGTAAGTAGGTTGATTATGTTTTTTTAGGCGGATGATTCTTGTCTTTAGAATACCACTATCAGAATAGAACAGACTGTCCCTCATTTTGAAAGTCCTTCATTTAGCGTTGTTTATGGTAAAAAAAAAAAAAAAAGAAACTTAGAATCTATTGATATGTGTGCACTATCTCCCATAGAGTACTTATATAATAAACAACAAGCCCCAAATGGTATACAAATACATATATATATGTATACCAGTACAAAAATAACTTTATATCAGTAAAAAACTGTATATCAGTAAAAAAAAAAAACTTTTAAGACAAAAATACTCATTAACAAAATAATCAAAATAGAAATTCCATTGAAACAATATTTTTTCTAATATATATTAAAGAATAAATTTGTATGCTTTTATCACCTTATAAAATTTAAGGCATGATACAAAGATAACTAAGGAAAAAAT
The DNA here is from genome assembly GCF_937001465.1 of Orcinus orca. Lineage (NCBI taxonomy): Eukaryota > Metazoa > Chordata > Mammalia > Artiodactyla > Delphinidae > Orcinus > Orcinus orca. The sequence goes on along the minus strand of NC_064570.1, from coordinate 54,786,929 downwards.
AAAGAGTTGTTTATTTATAAGTTGTTAATTGATCCAAATTCTATTCTTCTTTTATAAGAACAATATATGAATAAGTTAAAAATTAAAGAAATTAAAGCTAGTAAGTTAATTCTATTTAAACATCTTATTTCACATGTGAAAAAGTATTGTATTAGGTTAGCAAGCTGCATTAGCAAATGTCTCGAGATTTCAGTGGCTTAACAATAAAAGCTTTTTTCTCACTAGGATAACAAGGTTGAAGCTATAAGTTACAAGGCAGTTTTCCTCCAAATGGTTATTGAGAGACCCAGTCTTTTGAGTTGGGATTTTGTCATCCATTAGGGGATCATTCTGTGTGTCCAGCTGGTGCAAGGCGAGTCTTAAAAGCATATCGAGTTTTTAAAAGCTTTGAACAGGAAATAACACAGATTATTTTCACTTTAAGTGCCCTCCTAGAACTAGTCAAATGGCCACATCTGGATGGTTAGACTGACTAAGTAGTTGGTTCTCCATAGCATCTCTGTACTGCAGAAGGCAAGCAGAAATTTAGGTGGACAGCTAGCTATTTCAGCAGCAATGTATGGTTTACCGTGTTGTTATAAGTTCAAAGTTGTAAACCCAGCCTTGTCACTAACTTACTGCATAACACTATGTACTTTTTTTTACCAGATTTTAGCCTTAGTCTCCTAATTTATAAATAGGAAAATGTTGAACTAAATAATCTCCAAGTTTTTATAGTTATACATTTAAATTTTTAATTAACAATTTACCTATCCACTCACAAATAAAATATGTATAGCAGAGGTTCTAATTGGGTGGGTGCATAACCACCATATATTGCCTTTATCACTCTTAACAAAGGGTTAAAAATAAGATAAATTGATTTTAGAAACTATATTCATGTTATCAATTTGATAGTATTCTAAAATATAAATATTCCTACCCTCAGACTTGGTCCAATGACAAATATTTGGAGAATGTATTATCTTCACAGTTCAACAATAGTATATTTAAAATACTTTAGCTAAAATATACTTTTTATTTTTTGCATTATGTATTTATTTTATTTGTTTTAATACAATGTCACCTTGGTGACTTTTTTTTTAACATCTTTACTGGAGTATAATTGCTTTACAATGCAGTGATAGTTTCTGCTATATAAAAAAGTGAATCAGCTATACGTATACATATATCCTCACATCCCCTCCCTCTTGCATCTCACTCCCACCCTTCCTATCCCACCCCCTAGGTGGTCACAAAGCACCGAGCTGATCTCCCTGTGCTACGCGGCTGCTTCCCACTAGCTATCTATTTTACATTTGGTAGTGTATATATGTCAATGCTACTCTCTCACTTCGTCCCAGCTTACCCTTCCCCCTCCATGTGTCCTCAAGTCCATTCTCTAAGTCTGCATCTTTATTCCTGTCTTGCCCCTAGGTACTTCAAAACCACTGGTTTTTTTTAGATTCCATATATATGTGTTAGCATACGGTATTTGTTTTTCTCTTTCTGACTTACTTCACTCTGTATGACAGACTCTAGGTCCCTCCACCTCACTACAAATAGCTCAGTTTCATTTCTTTTTATGGCTGAGTAATATTCCATTGTATGTATGTGCCACATCTTTATCCATTAATCTGTCGATGGACACTTGGATTGTTTCCATGTCCTGGCTCTTGTACAGAGCTGCAATGAACACTGTGGTACATGACTTTTTGAATTATGATTTTCTCAGGGTATATGCCCAGTAGTGGGATTGCTGGGTGGAATGGTAGTTCTATTTTTAGTTTTTAAGGAACCTCCAACTGTTCTTCATAGTGGCTGTATCAATTTATATTCCCACCAACAGTGCAAGAGGGTTCCCTTTTCTCTACACCCTCTCCAGCATTTACTGTTTGTAGACTTTTTGATGATGACCATTCAGACCAGTCTGAGGTGATACCTCATTGTAGTTTTGATTTGCATTTCTCTAATGATTAGTGATGTTGAGCATCCTTTCATGTGTTTCTTGGCAATCTGTATATCTTCTTTGGAGAAATGTCTATTTAGGTCTTCTGCCCATTTTTGGACTGGGTTGTTTGATTTTTGTTATTCAGCTGCATGAGCTGCTTGTATATTCTGGAGATTAATCCTTTGCCAGTTGCTTCGTTTGCAAATATTTTCTCCCATTCTGAGGGTTGTCTTTTCATCTTCCTTATAGTTTCCTTTGCTGTGCAAAAGCCTTTAACTTTCATTAGCTCCCATTTGTTGATTTTTGTTTTTATTTCCATTTCTTTAGGAGGTGGGTCAAAAAGGATCTTGCTGTGATTTATCTCATAGACTGTTCTGCCTATGCTTTCCTCTAAGAGTTTTATAGTGTCTGGCCGTCCATTTCAGTCTTTAATCCATTTTGAGTTTATTTTTGTATACAGTGTTAAGGAGTGTTCTAATTTCATTCTTTTACATATAGCTGTCCAGTTTTCCCAGCACCACTTATTGAAGAGGCTGTCTTTTCTCCACTGTATATTCCTGCCTTTTTACCAAAATAAGGTGACCATATGTGCATGGGTTTATCTCTGGATTTTCTGTACTGTTCCATTGATCTATATTTCTGTTTTTGTGCCAGTACCATACTCTCTTGATTACTGTAACTTTCTGGTATAGTCTGAAGTCTGGGAGCCTGATTCTTCCAGCTCCATTATTCTTTCTCAAGATTGCTTTGGCTATTTGGGGTCTTTTGTGTCTCCATACAAACTGTGCAATTTTTTCTAGTTCTGTGGAAAATGCCATTGGTAGTTTGATAGGGATTACACTGAAGCTGTAGATTGCTTTGGGTAGTATAGTCATTTTTACAATGTTGATTCTTCTACTCCAAGAACATTGTATATCTCTTCATCTGTTTGTATCATCTTTAATTTTTTTCATCACTGTCTTATAGTTTTCTGTGTAAAGGTCTTTTGTCTCCTTAGGTAGGTTTATTCCTAGGTATTTTATTCTTTTTGTTGCAGTGGTAAATGGGAGTGTTTCCTTAATTTCTCTTTCAGATTTTTCATCATTAGTGCATAGGAATGCAAGAGATTTCTGTGCACTAATTTTGTACCCTGCTACTTTACCAAATTCATTGATTAGCTCTAGTAGTTTTCTGGTGGCATCTTTAGGATTCTGTATGTAAAGTATCATGTCATCTGCAAACAGTGACTGTTTTAGTTCTTCTTTTCCGATTTGGATTCCTTTTATGTCTTTTTCTTCTCGAATTGCTGTGGCTAAAACTTCCAAAACTATGTTGAATAATAGTGGTGAGACTGGGCACGCCTTGTCTTGTTCCTGATCTTAGTAGAAATGGCTTCAGTTTTTCACCATTGAGAACGATGTTGGCTGTGTGTTTGTCATATACCTTTACTATTTTGAGGTAAGTTCCCTCTATGTCTACTTTCTGGAGAGTTTTTAGCATAAATGCATGCTGAATTTTGTCAAAAGCTTTTTCTGCGTCTATTGAGAGGATCATATGGTTTTTCTTCTTCAATTTGTTAATATGGTGTATCACATTGATTGATTTGCATGTATTAAAGAATCTTTACAATCCTGGGATAAACACTTTATCATGGTGTATGATCCTTTTACAGTGCTGTTGGATTCTGTTTGCTAGTGTTTTGTTGAGGATTTTTGCATCTATGTTCATCAGTGATATTGGCCTCTGGTTTTCTCTGTTTGTGACATCTTTGGTTTTGGTATCAGGGTGATGGTGGCCTCGTAGAATGAGTTTGGGAGTGTTCCTCCCTCTGCTATATTTTGGAAGAATTTCAGAAGGATAGGTGTTAGCTCTTCTCTAAACGTTTGATAGAATTCACCTGTGAAGCCACCTGGTCCTGGGTTTTTGTTTGTTGAAGATTTTTAATCAGTTTCTATTTCAGTGCTTATGATTGGTCTGTTTATATTTTCTATTTCTTCCTGCTTCAGTCTTGGAAGGTTGTGCTTTTCTAAGAATTTGTCTGTTTCTTCCAGGTTGTCCATTATATTGGCATATAGTTGTTTGTAGTAACCTCTCATGATCCTTTGTATTTCTGCAGTGTCAGTTGTTACTTCTTTTTAATTTCTAAGTCTATTGATTTGACTCTCTATTTTTTCTTGATGAGTCTGGCTAACATTTTATCAATTTTGTTTATCTTTTCAAAGAACCAGCTTTAATTTTATTGATCTTCACCATCATTTCCTTCATTTTTCAATTATTTCTGATCTGATATTTATGATTCAGCTAACTTTGGGGTTTTCTTTGTTCCTCTAACTGCTTTATGTGTAAGGTTAGGTTGTTTATTTGAGATTTTTCTTGTTTCTTGGGTAGGTTTGTATTGCCATAAAATTCGCTCTTAGACCTGCTTTTGCTGCATCCCATAGGTTTTCGGTCATCGTGTTTTTCATTGTCATTTTTTTCTAGGTATTTTTTGATTTCCTCTTTGAGTTCTTCAGTGATCTCTTGGTTATTTTGTAGTGTATTGTTTAGCCTCCATGTGTTTTTATTTTTTATAGATTTTTTCCTATAATTGATATCTAGTCTTATAGCATTCTGGTCAGAAAAGATACTTAATATGATTTCTATTTTTTTTAATTTACCAAGGCTTGATTTGTGATCCAAGATATGATCCTGGAGAATGTTCCATGAGCACTTAAGAAGAAAGTGTATTCTGTTGTTTTGGATGGATATCCTATAAATATCCATTAAGTCCATCTTGTTTAATGTGTCATTTAAAACTTGTTTTTCCTTATTTTCATTTTGGATGATCTGTCCATTGGTGAAAGTGGGGTGTTAAAATCCCCTCCTATTATTGTGTTACTGTCGATTTCCCCTTTTACGGCTGTTAGCATTTGCCTTATGTATTGAGGTTCTCCTATGTTGGGTGTATAAATATTTACAATTGTTATATCTTTTTCATGGATTGATCCCTTGATCACTATGTAGTGTCCTTCTTTGTCTCTTGTAATAGTCTTTATATTAAAGTCTATTTTGTCTGATAATGAGAATTGCTACTCCAGCTTTCTTTTGGTTTCCATTTGCATGGAATAACTTTTTCCTTCCTCTCACTTTCAGTCAGTATGTGTCCCTAGGTCTGAAGTGGGTCTCTTGTAGACAGCATATATACAGGTCTTGTTTTTGTATCCATTCAGCCAGTCTATGTCTTTTGTTTGTGGAGCATTTAATCCATTTACATTTAAGGTAATTATTAATATGTATGTTCCTATGACCATTTTCTTAATTGTTTTTCATTTGTTACTGTAGGTCTCTTCCTTCTCTTGTGTTTCCTGCCTAGAGAAGTTCCTTTAGCATTTGTTGTAAAGCTGGTTTGGTGGTGCTGAATTCTCTTAGCTTTTCTTGTGTGTAAAGGTTTTTATTTCTCTGTCAAACCTGAATGAGATCCTTGCTGGATAGAGTAATCTTGGTTGTAGGTTTTTTCCTTTCCTCACTTAAAAATGTCCTGCTACTCCCTTCTGGCTTGCAGAGTTTCTGCTGAAAGATCAGCTGTTAACCTTATGGGGATTCTCCTGTATATTAATTGTTGCTTTTCCCTTGCTGCTTTTAATATGTTTTCTTTGTATTTAATTTTTGATAGTTTGATTAATATGTGTCTTGGTGTGTTTCTACTTGGATTTCTCCTGTATGGGACTCTCTGCATTTCCTGGACTTGACTGACTATTTCCTTTCCCATGTTAGGGAAGTTTTCAACTATAATCTCTTTGAATGTTTTCCTAGTCCCTTTCTTTTTCTCTTCTTCTTCTGGAACCCCTATAATTTGAATGTTAGTGTGTTTAATGTTGTCCCAGAGATCTCTGAGACTGTCCTCAATTCTTTTCATTCTTTTGTCTTTATTCTGCTCTGTGGTAGTTATTTCCACTATTTTATCTTCCAGGTCACTTATCTGTTCTTCTGCCTCAGTTATTCTGCTATTGATTCCTTCTAGAGAATTTTTAATTTCATTTATTGTGTTGTTCATCATTGTTTGCTCTTTAGTTCTTCTAGGTCCTTGTTAAACATTTCTTGTATTTTCTTCAGTCTATTTCCAAGATTTTAGATCATCTTACTCTGAATGCCTATTTCCTCTTCATTTGTTTGGTCTGGTGGGTTTTTACCTTGCTCCTTCATCTGCTGTGTGTTTCTCTGTCTTCCCATTTTGTTTAACTTACTGTGTTCGGGGTCACCTTTTCGCAGGCTGCCAGTTCGTAGCTCCCACTGTTTTCGTTTCTGCCCCCAGTGGGTAAGGATGGTTCAGTGGGTTGTGTAGGCTTCCTGGTGGAGGGGACTAGTGCCTGTGTTCTGGTGGATGAGGCTGGATCTTGTCCTTCTGGTGGGCAGGACTGCATCCAGTGGTATGTTTTAGGGTGTCTGTGAACTTATTATGATTTTAGGCAGCCTCTCTACTAACGGGTGGGGTTATGTTCCTGTCTTGCTGGTTGTTTGGCACAGGGTGTCCAGCACTGTAGCTTGCTGGTTGTTGAGTGGAGCTGGGTCTTAGCGTTCACATGGAGATCTCTGGGAGAGCTATCGCCGACTGATATTGCATGGAGCCGTGATTGTCTCTGTTTGTCCAATGTCCTGAACTCGGTTCTCCCACGTCAGAAGTTCAGGCTTGACACCCAGCTGGAGTACCAAGACCCTGTCAACCACACGGCTCCTACTATAGATTTTTGAGGGTCTCCACTTTCCTGTCACCCCACTACCTCTGGCTTCTTACCACCACCACCTCCCGCTGCAGCTTCTAAATTATACCCTCAAGCAAATATATTTTCCTTTTAATTTCAAGGAAGTTTTGAGTTACTCCTATTTGCAGAAGTTTTTAGTTAGGGTTTTAAAGACTTCTAAAATTGAGACCTTTTCAAGAAATCATCAATGGCAATGTTCTAATTAGACAAAAGAGCAGTAAAAACAATCTTGTGTCATTATTAGTTTCAGGTTTGAAAGTATTTTAAGGTATAATTGAATTTTAAAACCTTCCTTTATGCAGTAGTTAGAGGGTTAAAATCTTCATTAGTTGAGAAGGGTGTATATTTTAATGTTCCAAAGACAGTACACTTTTACTATTTTTATAACTCTATTGTGAAGGAACTAAAGAGTTTCAGTAATTAATTATCTACTTCAGTTCAATATAGTTTCTTCAACAACAACAAAGAAAGTTTTTATTGTACTTAATAAAATCTAATCTAATAGATACTGTGATAGAAGCTTAACATAATATATACAAAACTCATCCCTCCCTCAGGCTCCAAAACCAATTTACATGTAGATGACACAATTTTATAATCTCCTTTAGCATAATTTAGTTTGCATTTTCAGAAAGTGTAAAATGAGCACTTTTCCGTCATGGTAAACAAAAAATTGTGAATGGATACTTCTCCCATAGTACAAAACACAATTTGAAGAACAATAATTGTGAAGTTCCTTGGGGATTATAATTGATCTAATGCATAAATTTAAAGATAATATAATTATTATTTTCAAATAATTTATTTTTGATTAAACATTTATGGTACACTGGTTTTCTTCTCCACTATATCATATATGTGTTTATAGTCTATATTAGTTACAAATCTTGTAATTATAGAAAAGTTATAATATTCTCATATCATACAAATATCAGAAGTTTTCCTTCCTCACAGTCTGGTGTACATATGATTATTATCCCTGCAATGCCCTGAAATGTAGCAGTTGAACTTCACCACCCAGATTATCAGCATGTATTCTCTCTCCTCATATGTTCGGACTCCCTACTCCTCGGCAATGGCTAGTTCTGCTTTGACCTCACTGTTAGAAACTGGTTTCTTCCCTTTTGACCTGTGGTCACATGTGATATTCAGGAAGTCTAAAGAAATACCCTGTTCTTCTCATCTTCTACCACCAAAGCACATCATCAACACCTGGGGTAGATATCTCAAGTGATGGTAATAGAAAAGATATGACCCCTTGTGCAGAATATTTCCTTGGTCACAAAACTCATCTTGGAACTTGGGAGGAAGAGTAATTGCCTTCTCTGCCTCTTTGGGCTACATCAGTCAAACCTCATACTCACCAAAGGCATCCTGAGACTTACTTTTATTGTATAATCCTAAAATGCTCAGGAATGCAAATTATAATTCACTTATTGACATAGATATTGCAAAGTAAATGTAAGATTAAGGGTAGTAGAAATTGTTTGGGAAACAGCATGTAATATACAAATAAATAGATCCACTGAAAATAAAACTTGGGCAAACATACTAGCTAGACTGCTAATGGAAAATATTCTTTGATGTTAAAACATGTATTACATATTTCAAGAGAGAAAAAATAAATATGACCAATAAACACAGAAACTATCTTTGACTCATCTACTTTGTATGCTTAACTCTAAACACAGAAGTCCCATGCCCAAATAATAAAGTCCTCATTCATCTGAACTCAGCTAGAAAGAGCCAGGGTGTTACCCAGTGAGGTCCATAGTGTCTGAGTACGCAGATTTCATGTTTCAACTTCAGGGGGATCATTTCATGGACCAAAACAAACTGTATTCACTCTCTTCCCTACGATTTTACAATTTGACATTCCTAACACTAGTGTAACTCTGTCTCAATTACTGTATTTCTACATCTGTTCTTAGATGCATATCCTGAAGCTGAAGAGGGAAATGGTGAATAATAGATTCAAAGACAGGTACAAATGGAAGCAGTAAGATAGAAACATGCTTGGAGGCAGCTACTGTCAGTGGAGTATAATTTTTAATCAATTGGACTATATTTTAAATAGTTTCTCCTCATCATTTTTTAGAAATAATAGGAATGAAATGGCTTTTCCCTGCCATCATAGGGACGTTGAGGAAAGCAAACTATTCTGCTAACTTTGTTATACCTTAAGACTTTATTAAAGAATACATAAGAGAGAAATCTCAGAAATGTATTCAACATTTTGAACTAATACCCTTAATCAGGTACACTTAATATCTGACCAAACCCATTTGTATTTTATTTCATTTAGAAAAGTTTATATTTTATTAAAACTTATTTGAGTTGCAGAATGCCTTTCATCAATAATGTCTTTTATCAGCCTTTAGAAACAATTTTTAAAATTACTATCTTTATTAATTATATGAATTTGTTAAAATCTACTAAATTATCAGGCATAAACATGTTCTTATTAATCAACCCTGATTACTTGAGTTGAGTGCTTATCCCATCTTAAACTCTCTCTTTGAGTTGTAGACGTTAATAAGATAATATACTAGGCATAGTATTTCCTAAGAAAATCTCAGAATAAACAGAACTCATATTCGTTTTATCAAAAACAATTAGAAATTTAATGCAACATTATGCCGAATACTTAATCTACTGTGGTAATAAGTAGTCATTTTAATGGCTCCTTTGGTTTTGGTTTTGCAAAACTGTGTAAAATATGTCTGATTGTTATGATTTAACATTGCAATAACAGGTACTATCAAAACACCTGTTAGAATATTGCAGAAGTCAATATTTATGTTATAATAGATGATAATCTAAGGAAAAATATATAACATATTCAGTTCCAATTACTAGAATCACTTAAGAGTCATGTGTTATTGGCTTTTTAATTTTGAGAAACACTTATAAACTGATTTCAATTCAATTCACAAGCAATTACTCAACAAACACTATCTCCTGAGCACTGTATTAGACGCTAGGGAAATAAAGATGAATAAGGCATGGTCTCTGCCCTAGAGGCAATAACTGTCTTGTGCAATGCAGACACATAAACAGTTGGCCATTATAAAAAATGATGAGCGCAAGAACAGAAACATGTATAAGTTTTAGTGAAGACAGATAAGGGAAAATTATTTCTACAAAAATAAGATACACCATAGAATAGAGGTAGTTTTATTGTACGTGGAATAATTCAGTGTTTTAAACACAAGGTATTTTTAGCGTATGTTTATATGTTGTTAAATATTTAAACTGTTAAATTTATAATAGTACTACGCATATAGTGCTATGTGTACGTTACTATAAAATAATGATAGTTAAATTTGAATATTGATAAAAAGCAATAAAGTATATTTTTGACAAAAAGACTAACTTGACAAAAAAGAAAGAAAAATACAGGAGAAGTAGGTAAAAGTGGTAAAATCTGTAATTCAAATTACTGAAGAATTTTAAAACCACCTTTGCTTATTTAACAAAACAAAAAAGGCAGTTAGGTGATGCTGAAATAATTCATGTGAAAATGAAGAAGCTCTGGTACTGTTTATGGAGATAAAGAGATGGTATATAGAAACTTTCAAAAAGTAAATTATGAGTTTTAGAGGAGGCATAGAAAGACAAAGAAAAGCAAAAATTACTAAAAATTATATAGTCTAAAAGAATAGAAAAAATGCTGAAACAATCTAGAGAATATCATAAATTTAGAATGTGAATCTGGGAGTAAAATCAGTTGATTTGATGTTTAGGCTTTGATAGCATATTGCTTGGAAGCATGTCTGTAGGTAACACTGAATGAGAGTGCTTGTGAGAGCTCATTAAATACAAATATGTGAAAGTCATCAGGTTAGTATAACTTGATCGGATTTTAGGTGCAATAATTGGTACTTGAGAACTGAGTATAAAGAGAAAACAGCAGGATACCAAGATAAAGGATTCATGCCTTACACATAACCTTTAATGAATATATGCTTGGAGAAAGAACCATAAGAGAATCAGAGATAGAACATGGATCATAGTGTAAAAAAGCAGACAAACACTATATGAATACTTAGCTTTCCCGAATTCAAATATGGCCCATAGGCATGCATCAGAACAAAACACAGCAAAATGAAAAATGTAAACCAAAAGAGAAACAATTATTTCAATTCTACTTAATTAGCATAAGGTTAAGAATGATCTTATCATAGGTAATTTCTGTAAAGTTTCCCTCCAATTTGTGCGAGAATAGGGCATAAAAATAATTAAATTCCATCAAAACCTCAAACTTTTGTCTAACTTTTTAATCTGATGTCTTGATAAACAATGATGATCTTTTTCTAACCCTAAAAGAAAAGCTGCTATGTTGGCTTAGTTGCAAAATGGTTAATTTTATCTATAATATATAGCCATCCTAAATTATTCTGTAAAAGATAAATAACTGTATAAGATTATATAACTGTATAAGATTAGCTTAGAAAGGAGTGTATAAAGTATAACAGAATAAGAAATGGCAATAATATTCATAGAAAATAGATGAAAATCAAGTTCAAAATGTGATTTCAGAAATGAATATGTGTCTCATTAGTCACTAAAATATGAATAAACTGTACTGTCAGTTAAAAGATGAAGATTATATAACAGTAAAAGAAAAATATGTAGCTACGTTTTTAAAAACTGAAAACGGCAAAAATAGAAGGGCATAAACTTCAAAGTGGATATGTGAAAAATATGCGCTAGGCAAATACTAATCAAAAGATGATAGTATAACTGTATTTACATGTGACCAAATAAACTTTAAGACAAAACTATACTATATATAGCAGTGCATGTGTGTATTTATGTTTGTATGTATATGTGTTCATATTGTTAAAAGATTCAGTTGGAGACTATTAAAATATTTACCTTTTATGTACATGAAATATAAATAGTTAATATAACTAAATAATAAAGAATGCTAAATAACTCGTAGCAAAAATTCATCAAATAACAATACTCAATAACAAACATACTAAATATTCAATAGCAAACATAAAAATAGCAAATAGCAAACTCAATAGCAAAAAATTCATCAAATAATTTGATTAAAAAATGGGCAGATCAGAACATTTTTCCAAAGAAGACATACAGATGCCCAACAGGTATGCATCATCATTTATATTCAAGGAAATGCAAATCAAAACCACAGTGAGATATCATCTCACACCTGTTAGAATGGCTATTATCAAAAAGACAAGATATAACAAGTGTTGTTAAGGACGTGGAGAAAAGGGAACCCTTGTAAACTGTTGGTGGGAATGTAAATTGGTGTGGCCACTACGGAAAAAGTATGAATATTCCCCCAAAAGTTAAAAATATAACTAGCATATGATCTAGCAATTCCATTTCTATGTATTTAAATGAAGAAAATGAAAACAATAACTCAAAATGGTATCTGCACCCCTCTGTTCATTGTAGCATTATTTACAATAGCCAAAATCTGGAAACAAGTGTTCACTGATGGATGAATGGATAAATAATATTCACACACACACACACACACACACACACACATTGGACTAGTATTCAGCCATAAAAAAGAATGAAATCTTCCCATTTATGACCAACATGGATGGACCTTGAGGGCAGCATGCTAAGTGAAATAAGTCAGGCAGAGAAAGACAAATATATATTACTTATATGTGGAATCTAAAAAACAAAACAACAGCAACAACAACAAAAAACAACCAACCTTATAGATACAGAGACTAGATCAGTAGCTGCCAGAGGCAGGGAGTGGGAGGTGGACAAACAGGTTAAGGGAGTCAAAAGGTACAAACTTCCAGTTATCAGATAAATTAGTCATGGGTATATAATGTACAGCGTGGTGACTGTAGTTAGAAATAATGCATTGCATATTTGAAATTTGCCAAGATAATAGATCTTAATAGTCCTCACTACAAGAAAAAAACTTGTAACTATGTATGGGGACAGATGTTAACTAGACTTAATGTGGTGATCATTTTGCACTACATACAAATATTGAATCATTATATTGTACACATGAAACTAATGTAATGTTATATGTCAATTATACTTCAATCAAAAAAATGACAACAAAACTTGGTAAACAGAATGATATTTAATAACATTTACTATTTTAAGAGAACAAATGAAAATAAATGAGCTAAACACCTAAATTAAAGAGACTCAGTCAAACTGTGAAAAAATAATAAGGCTTTGTTAATTAGACCCATGTCATTGGATGCCAATTTCTTAGATACTGATCTGTTCTCACAGAGAACATTTACTGCGTTTATATAGTTAATGTTATAACATTCTATCCAATGAAGATATCCTTTTTCAATAGTTCTCACAATATGGAATAACATAGTTTTAAGTAAAAGACTAGAAAGACAGAGGCAACTGACCGTGAGCACAGAATTCACAGAGCAGATGGTGCATTGTAGGGGCATCTTGTACATAGGGAGATGTGCCATTTTATGTGACATTAAAAACTGGTGAAATTCTTTTTCAGCTCATTCTGGTGTAAAATAAAGTTTTCTTATGGTCCAGGTCTACATGATAGACAAAAGTTGAAGTTTCTCTAAGATGTATAGTAAATCTTGATTAAAATCATGCTAACCAACACAACCTTGTAGGAGAAGAACAAATTTGGAGGACTAACACTACCCAACTCCAAGACTTACTATAAAGTTACAGTAATCAAGACAGTGTGTTATTGGCAAAAGAACAGACAACTAGATCAATGGAACAGAATAAAGAACCCAGAAATAGACCTATATAAATATGGTCAACTAATCTTTGACAAAGGAGCAAAGGTGATAAAATGGAACAAAGTCTTTTCAATAAATTGTGCTGAAACAACTTGACATCCACATGCAAAAGGAAAAAAAGAATCTAGACACAGACCTTATACACGTCACAAAAATTAACTCAAAATGGATCATAGACCTAAACATAAGACATAAAACTATAAACTATAAAACTCCTAGAAGATAACACAGAAGAAAACCTAGATGACCCTGGGTATGGCCATGACTTTTTTGATATAATACCAAAGGCACAATCTATGAAAGACATCACTGATAAGCTGGACTTCATTAAAATTTTAAAAATCTGCTCTGTGAAATACAATATCAAGAAAATGAAGAGACAAGCTACAGACTAGGAAAAAATGTTTGCAAAAGACACATCTAATAAGGACAGTTATCCAAAACATACAAAGAAATCCTAATATTCAACAATAAGAAAACAAACAATTGTCTAAATAATGGGCTAAAGACCCTAACAGACACCTCACTGAAGATACACAAATAGAAAATAATCATATAAAACGTTCCACATCATATGTCATCAGGGAAATGAAAATTAAAACAACAATGAGATACCACTACACAGCTATTAGAAGGTCAAAATCTGAACTTGAACTGTCAGTGCCAAATTCTGGCAAGAATATGAATACGAAATGGTACAACTATGTTTGGGATACAGTTTGGCAGTTTCTTACAAAAGTAAACATAATCTTACCATATAGCCCAGCAATCTAGCTCCTTGGTATTTACCCAAAGGGTTTGAAAACATGTACACATAAAAACCTGCTCACCAATGTTTATAGTAGCTTTATTCTTAACTGCCAAAATTTTGAAGTAACCAAGATGTCCTTCAGTAGATGAATGAATTGTGGTACATACATGCAGGCTTGGGATATTATTTAGCACTAAAAAGAAATGAGCTTTAAGTTCTAAAAAGACATGGAAGAAACTTAGATGCATATTACTAAATGAAAGAACTCAATCTGAAAAGGCTATATACTTACTGTATGATTCCAACTATATAATATTCTGGAAAAGGCAAAACTGTGGAGACAGTAAAAAGATCAGTGGTTGTCGGGGAAGAGGGATGAATAGGCAGAACATAGAGGATTTTTTAGGCCAGTGAAAAATATCATACTCTGTATGATATTATAATGATGGCTATGTCTTTATATATTTAGCCAAACCCATAGAATGTACAAAACCAAGAGTGAATCCTGATGTAAAGTATAGATTTTCGGTAATAATGTAGGCTCATCAATTGTGACAAAATCACCATGCTGCTGGGGGATGTTGATAATGGGGAGACTATACATTTGTGGGGGGCAGAGTGTATATAGGAAATATCTGTCTCTTCCTCTTAATTTTGTTGTGAAGCTAAACCTGCTCTAAAAGTAAAGTCATATATTGATATATATATAATATGTATTATAATAAATGATAAATATATAATTTTATTATAATAAATACATTTATAAGTAATATATGATAAATATATATTTTTTCTTGCCAAGAATAGAATAAGATTCAGGAATGAGAATGATCAAAAGACAACATGACTAAAAATAAGAAAAATTGTTTAATCACATGTGGTTAGGAATTCCCCATAATTCCTAGAAAGTGAGGATTATAAATTTACATCTTATATTAATTTATATTATTTAATGTATTAACATAACTCATTAACTAAACAGATGCTTATAAGCTACTAGGTGTCATGTTTTTCAAAACATTAGTGAGTAAATAGATACACAATCCTTGGCTTTATGGAACACGTTGTCTGATGAGGAAGATGACTAATTGAGAAATATCATAAATGATCGTAGTTGGGACAAATGCTCTGAAGGAAATACAAAATGCTATGGAAGAGCACACTTGGGAGATTAAAGGTATTTGATGGTCTCCCTGATAGACACTGCGGCCTAATGGATGAGGGAAGAAGAGAGGGAGACCATCCTGTGGCAAGCTCTGGGGAGGTGTCAGGACAAAGCCACAGCAGTTTACCTTGGCCCAGCTGTTCTGAAGACAGCCAGAGGCTGACTAAATCAAATGCTAATCCAAACCTCCTGAAAGGGTTTGATTAGCGTCCTTGCTATAAAATCTAAAAAATCATTCTTATCCTCATCAAAGATGCATTTAATGGGTCAAATTCCACTTGAAATTCCCTGGATGAAAAGGGACCTGGGAGGTCTGAGAGACTGTAAGAGGCTAGAGTAGAGGGAGGGACCCTGCATGAGGTGCCAGATGAAACCGGACAGGTCCAGATGATGCAAGTCTTGTGAATTCTCCACAGGAGCTTATCTTATAAGAAGTTTTAAGCATTGGAGACATATTTTTGTGCATTTTGGAAAAGTCAGCCAAAGTGTGAAGGATTGATCACAAGTATGAGTCAGTGGATATAGAGTGACTGTAGGAGGTTTATATAGTATCCCGGGTCGGAAAGCATGGTAGCCTTGACTAGGATGATGAGGTAGAGAAAGGGAAGTGGAAGGAATTGAGAGTCTCAGTGGAATGTGTGGTGAAGAACATGGGGGTAACAAGTACGATTCCTACTTTTTAGCTTTTCTAACTAGATGGAGGTTGGTGCCATTCACTGAGAAATGGAAACTGAAAGAGGATACAATTTGTGGAGGAGATCATGTGATCTCATGTGGCTACATTAAATGAGCCACCACTTCCTCTCATCATTCTCAGAAGTGCTCAGCACCGCCTGGGTGAATAATTCCGTAAGGTTGTTGAACGTAGTCTGCAAATGACTGAAAGATTGTCCTGATTGACCTCAAAGTGCTTTGTACCTTTAAGTGTTCATGATTCTAAATACCATATAAGCCTCTTCACAGTGTAAAACATGAAATAAGAAAAGACTGAGGAAAGAGAAGGGGGATGAATAGTTAACTCCTCTTTGGTGCAGATTTACTATATATTCTAAAGTAAGAAGTTTGTTTCTCATATGAGATTCTTTGATCTGGCTTTTTCCTTTGTTTTTGTTTTGTTTTTTGTGCGGTTTTTTTTGTTTTGGTTTTTTTTGCCTTTTAAATCTAGAACAGTAGTTCTCAATCTTAGATGTACTTGTTTTATTCTAGGGTGGAGTCCAGGCACAGGAGATTTTTTTTTAAGCTCTCCAGATAACCGTAATATGAAGCCAAAGCCAAAACCCACTGACTGGTAAATAAAAAACAAGTGTCTTTTCTTCTCCCAAAATTAGACCTTTGTTAGCACTATATAGAAATATATGCAAAACACATACAGGATTTTAGATTTTCTATTAGTCACATTAAAAAAGTAAAAAGAAACATGTTAAATTAAGCTATTTAGTTTTAACTAATATATATATAATTTTCATCTCAAATGTAATCAATACACAACTTTATGAATGCAATATCTTATAATCATTTTTTGTACCAAGTTTTTGAAATCCAGTGTGTATTACACATATACTTGCAGTAAATATCAAATCAGGCAATATATTTTTATCAACAATTCTTGATCTTTGATTTAATAAAATTTAAAAATGAAAAATTAGATTCACATATCCTAGTTGTTCCAAGCATACCTAAATTTTCCATCAGATACTTTATCATTCATTTCATCAAAAAATTTATATTGACTATATTTGGAAATAATAATGATCCGTTTTTAAATTTAAATTTATATTAAGCCTACTTATATTAATTTATATTAATTAAAATTTCATTTTAAAATCAATCAACTTACATTAATATTAGTCAACTACATCAACTAAATTTAAACTAATCAATTAATTAAATAAAATTAGAAATCCATTACATCAGTTGCAATAGTCACATTTCATTTGCTTAATAGTCACATGGGGCTGTGTAAACCATATTAGAGAGTGCAGGCTTAGAACATCAACGATATCCTAATGCATTATAAACAGAATTTCAAATCCTGTAAACGTTTTTTAACACAGGTAATATTAATCCTATCATACAGATTTAGGAATTTGAGGCTCAAGGTGGTTTAGAACTTTACCTATATTCACATATTAAGAAATACAGTTCAAATTCAAGCCCAGTCTATCTGACTCGATGTTTTTTCTCTATCCATTACATTATCACAGTATCCATTATACTCTCTGTCTTCTGCAGAAAATGTAGAGCACATTTAATATACTAATTAGAAAGCAAACCACGGAAATAGAAAAGGACTTGCTGACAGGGAGACAGTCGACATCTTTCTTTTTTTTTTTTTTTTTTTCTGTACGCAGGCCTCTCACTGCTGTGGCCTCTCCCATTGCAGGGCACAGGCTCCTGACGCACAGGCTCAGCAGCCATGGTTCACAGGCCCAGCCGCTCCGCGGCATGTGGGATCTTCCCGGACCGGAGCACGAACCCACGTCCCCTGCATCGGCAGGCGGACTCTCAACCACTGCGCCACCAGGGAAGCCCTCAACATCTTTTTAAAACACTTAAGCCCTATATTTTGTTTAAAAAAATAGAAATAAATAACCAAGCCACTTGTTCACAACATTTACCTTACAAAGAGATGATGCTTGTTTAATTACTTGCGTAATATGCATACTTTTAAAACAGAAGAAACTATGCCAATATAGCCCCTAAATTCCCTTTTTTTTAATCTAAAACTATTTTAATTGGAGCTTAAGAACTCGCTAAAGCTATTTCTAGTTTCTCTCAGTTTTCCTAACACTAATATGTATATATATATATATATACACACATATAATTTCCTAGCACTAATATATGTATATATATATATATATATATATATAGTCTTTAGAATTCTACTTTTGGTTTGAATGGAGCTTTTGGTTTAAAAAAATTGATAACCAAATAAAACATCATTACTAAAACTGATTTACAAAGTTGACTGAGATGTCCTTGACATTTTGTTAGAGGCTAGCTTTATCTGAGTTGGGATTTGAGTGTATCTTATAGTTTCATTTAGCTCACTGATTAATAAGATACAGGTATTTTATTCAATTTGAAGTCTGGCTTCGATTACCTGCCTTCTCTTTACTCTTTTGCTTTCTCTTATGTTATTTGCTAACCATCACTGGAGGAGGAGTGCTGCTCTAAACTACAGAACCATCTGCAGCTGTGAGCTTGAGTCATATTTTGTGACTCACCACTGTCTCTACTGACTGTGCCAATCATATCTGCAGGGAAAAGGCAGTTGTAAGATTCTGGGAGTAAGATCTTCCTCATTTTCTCTAATTCTTTCTCCAAGTTAAAAGAAGAAAAAAAAAAGCAATAAAGAGATTAGCCTGTTCTTTCTGTTATTGTCATGGCTTAGTGGCTCTGGAATCAGTCTGCAATATCAAATAAGACTTGGTGAAAACTTTGCCTCTATCCCAACATAATAACTGGGAGGAGGTTTAATATACTTTTGGAGGAAAGACGTCATCTTAAAACTGAGATCCTTCTGTTGAATGAATGGCACTTTTATAAGAAATGTTCTTTTGTGCAACTTAATAGTTTCTATATATTTCTCTCAAACAGCTCTCTTTTGGTATGAAAAATGCAAATGAGGTTTATATTTGTACAGTGCATGGTATGTGTTTGTTACATTTAAATGTCCTCACAGCCTACCCAAAGATCTCAATGTGCTCTCTTAAAACAATTATTTTCTTGGAACTTATCTACAGGTGGAGCATCTTGCTGTAGAAACTGTCTAGCTTCGCATTATCTTTTAATACTCTCCTGTCAAAATATACCCTCAAGGCAAACTTTTGTAGATTTCTTCCTAAAAGACAGTAAAACACCATGGGAATTTAAATTATATTCAATATGTTATTTAAAAGTTAATTATGCTTATGGTTTCGAATGATTTCTTAAAATGGTAAACATGTATATGTGGAATCAAGATGGTTGCGATGTTGAAAGAAATGATATTGACATCCTTATTTTCTCTTTTGAACTATGGTTTTCTTCAACATTTGTGTGCCCTTCTCAGAAGCTGAGAAACTTCTGCTGGAAAAGCAGGATCATAAGTAGGAGGGTTAGAGTTCTGGGTTTGAATGTCAGCTCAGTTTAGAGGTTTTGTAGCCTTTGGCAAGTTAGCTGACTGATGTTTAAGGTCTCGTGTCCTGTAAATAGAGATAACAGTGACCTCTGCAAAGCGTTATTTTAAAGATTAAATGTGAAGCTCTCTGAGAAGTTTCTGGAGTACAGTAAATGTGCAATATGTTTTTTTGTTTTTGTTTTTGGTTTTTTAGTAGTAGTAGAGTGGTTGCTATAAACTAAATGCTTCTGTTCCCCCCAAGATTCATATATTGAAACCTAATCTCCAAAGTGATAGTATTTGGAGGTGGGGCCTTTGAGAATTGATTAGGTCATGAGGGTGGAGCCCTCAAGAATGAGATTCGTGCTCTTGTAAAAGAGACCCAGGGCTCAGTCTTCCCCTCTTGTATTGTGAGGACACTTGGAAGAAGGCTGTGTATGAACCAGAAAGGGGGTGCTCACAAGAACCCAACGATACTGGCACCCTAATCTCAGACTTCCAGCCTCCAAAACTGTGAGAAATGAATTTCTGTTGTTTATAAGTCACCCCGTTCTTTGATAATTTGTCATAGCAGCCTGAAAACGCTGACAGTGATTATTTGGAAAAATTAAAATTAAATGGCCATTTTGAACCTGCTTATCTATATGTACTACTTCAGGAAGACAATTGGTAATTTTAAAGAACACTGAATAGACACAGATCGGGGATGAACACATTAGTGATAAATGTCTAAACCTGAGGAAGGTCATCAACATCTATTGGGTAGAAATCCTGCTACTGCTAAATTAGTTTGTGTGTGTGCATATGTGTGTGTACATGTGACATGTTTTCACTTGAAAGGCATAATGTGAATTAAATGCTGAAATTGTTGAGCATTTCATTCTGAAATTGGGAATGGAGAACATTCTCTAAATTCCTGTTGGATTTGCTAAATGAATAAAATTTATGACCCAGTCATTTAAATGCATTCCAAAAATGTATAATATTATCAAATCTAACTGCTATCTAATTTAACTTACAGGATCTGTGATATTTTAGAGCTGAAGGAAAATAGTTATACCTCTGAAAATAATACTGCGGTTTAAAAACTGTTGGTTTTAGTTATTTTCAGGTTTACATTTACCAGGAAACTTACAGATAGGTGTGATTTCTTCAACAACATCAATTGATTTTGATTAACCACAACATGCCATTTCATTTTGTAATTTAAATGCCAGATGTTTAAAGACCAGGATTTATTAACCTACCTAGTATTTAACAGCCTTCATGGAATCTTCAAATAATAGTTGGATGGATCTGGGTAAGATTAAAGTAGAATTTCACTGTATTTAGCCAAGTAGTCTAAACCCATTCTTTCATGCAAAACTAGTCAAAAGAATTTGTAAAGTATTTTATTTACCTTTCTCTTTGGAAATAAATGCATTTGCTTTCTCTTGTTTATATTCATAACAATAATAGGTACATTTAAATTAATTACATTTAATTGAACTGCATTTCACTTAATTGCCAGTAGTTAGAATAACAATTCACAACATGCTGATATTCAAGTCCAAATGGTTCTGTCATAAAAATAAAATTAAGACATTTGAGAAAAGTTACATTTGTTATATGTAATTTTCCTTCTTTAAAAACAATTACACAGAAATTCATTTTATAAAGAACCATCTAGGGCTTCCCTGGTGGCACAGCGGTTGAGAGTCCGCCTGCCCATGCAGGGGACGCGGGTTCGTGCCCTGGTCCGGGAAGATCCCACATGCCGCGGAGCGGCTGGGCCCGTGAGCCATGGCCGCTGAGCCTGCGCGTCCGGAGCCTGTGCTCCGCAACGGGAGAGGCCACAACAGTGAGAGGCCCGCGTACCGCAAAAAAAAAAAAAAAAAAAGGAAAGCTTAAATATACTTACTAAAAGAAAAGTACTATTCAATATAAATATCTATATATGTAAACATTGACTGAATAATAAGGATAAGAAAAAGATAGGATTTTTAAAGTGTTAATACAAATTGTTTACACGATACTACCCAGATATTATAGAATTGTGAGGTTTACGTCAACACAATTACCTATACTCAGTAAGAAAGGCAGTTTGGAGGGAGAGCAGGCAGACATCAGAAGGGGCTGATGAAGTCTGTGTTCAAAAGTTATATGTTAAGTGTAAGAAGGAAAGCTCATCTAAAATTCATGGCCTACTGAAAGCTAGCAAAAAGAAGTGTAAGATTTACAATTCTAGACATTGCTCATCTCTTAAATGCTCACTGATATAGAAAAGCAGGGAAATAAAAGCAATGGCCTGCCAACTAATAAGGGAGAAGTGAGAGGTCAAATCTGAAAGAAAAGAAAACGGAAAACAGAACTCCAAGGAGCTGAGGCAGCTGAAATGAAAGTGGTGGACCAGAGTAATTTATATATGTTTCAGCACTAAAACAAATAAATAATGGATAAATATATAAATAAATAAAAGAGAGAAAAGAGATGGCACAAAGACGAACATACAGAAGAAGAGAAAAATAAATTACCTTAAAGTAAGAGATGATCAGTCCCAATGAAAATACTTTTAAGTTTAGGAGATAGAGGTGTGTGTGTGTGTGTGTGTGTGTGTGTGTGTGTGTGTGTGTGTGTGTAAATACTTATACATACATATATATACACACACACATATATTTACACACACATACACACACAAGTAGATAGACACATATTCAAAAAAGTTTAGGAGATAGACTGATATGTATATATGAACATGTATGTATATATATACCTATAAACATTAGCATGTGAATACACATACACATAAGTATGGGTGTGTTTATGTATGAGTGTGTGTATATGAGTGTGTGTATATACACACACCTTTCAAAATAAAAATGACCTTTCAATATAAAATTGAACATGCTTTCCCTCACCCTGCTTCAACTCTCCCAAGCCCTCTTACCCAGATCTATATTTTCACAGCAACTACCACTTTTTAATTCACTGTATAATTTACTTATATATTTTGTTTTCTTTTTTATTGCCACTGGAATGGAACCTCCAAGTAATTGAAGACTTTTTGTGTTTTATAATTTAAGTATCCCAAGAACCTTTAACGGTATCTGGTACTCAGTAAGATTTGCTTTTATGAATAAATAATTTAACACGAACTGAGAAGCAGTTGCCAGAGTTATTTAGTAGAAATAAAATGTATATCTTATGTGGGTAGTTAGACTAGATTAGTGGTTCACAGTGTCTAGCCTCTGGGCTATGCTATGATTACATTTCCCCCCTCCAAAGGGAAATGAAAAAGACATTGGCAGTGCAATTAGTTTTCCATAAGATTATGTTTATACAGTTTAAGATTCTATTTTATTATAACATTAAGTTCTTTTTACCCTTCATAGTAATAAAATGCTTGTTCTTTTTGAAAATGTTAGCTACTGTGAGGAAATGATGGTACTTTATTGTAGGTATAAAGTTATTACAACAACAAAATATTTGACATTCATGTGTCCATCAGCATTATTAATCCTACTGATTTGTGACAAAGGTGTCATTGGGACCTGTGTGGTCTGAAAGTAATTTTCACAGCTTTCATAGGAACTGCTTAAGGAAAAGGTATAGGATGCCATTCAGCAATGAAACCTCTGAAGTTTTGCTGGGAACTTCAAGGAAGGCTCTTCTTAATTCTTCTCAACCTACACACAGACTAATCTATGTAGGCCTGGAGCCTCATGGTACAAGGGACTTGAAAATAACCACTGCCACACACTGAGTGAACAATAGGCTATTTTGACTTAGGGGTGACTCCAAGGATGCCAGGTTTAAAAATCATATTTAGTTATTCCTGGCAGTCTGGAAGACAGTGTGCATACACAAGGTTTCACCCACTAAGGACTCATCAGAGAAAGAATCTCAAAGCTACAAAAAAAAAAAAAAGTAGCGTGGGTCAAAAAAAAAAAGAAAAGTAAACCCTCTAAGTATGACAGCAAACTCCAAGTACATACACATCCAACTATAAAAGTAAAAATATAACAGGCTAACTGAGCATAAGCACAATCTTTGACCAATAAGTGGAATATGATGATACAGAGATGACCACTAGGCAGCTAAGCTAAGAGATAAAAACAAAGGTGAGAAGAATTGGGAGAAGAACATCAGAAGCTACACATTGCAGGGGAAATATACTTCACAAAAACCATTCATCTAAGTCACTAAATAAATAATCAATGAAGCAAATAACAACAGCAACTACATGGAGGAAAGGATCAGCATTCACAGCAGCAAAAATACATTTTCTAAAATGTCCAGTTTTCTACAAAAAAATTTTACGACACACAAAGTGTCATCATACACAGGAAAATAATAGGCAACAGAAACTGCTTTTGAGGGGGCCAAGATATAGGTCTTATCTGACAGAGAACTCAAAACACCTATTATAAATATTTTTGATGAAAGAAAACCATTCTTAAGTAAAAATGGTCTGATGACAGTGTCTCATCAAATATAGAACATAAAGATATTGAAATTTTTAAAAATTAACAAAATTGAAATTCTGGAGTTGGAAGTTACAATAAATAAATTGAAAAAATCACTAGAGAGGGACTTCCTGGTGGCTCAGTGGTTAAGAATCTGCTTGCCAACGCAGGGGACATGGGTTCAAGCCCTGGTCCAGGAAGATACCACATGCTGCAGAGCAACTAAGACTGTGCACCACAACTACTGAGTTTGCACTCTAGAGCCCACATGCCACAACTACTGGAGCCCGTGCTCTACAATAAAAGAAGCCACTGCAATGAGAAGCCTGCACACTGCAGTGAAGGGTAGCCCCCTGCTCACCACAACTAGAGAAAGCCCACGTGCAGCAACTAAGACCCAACACAGCCAAAAATAAACAAATAAATTTATTTTTTTTAAATCACTAGAGAGACTCTACAGATTTCACAAGACAGAATCAGTGAACTTGAAAAGATGAATGGAGATTATGCAATCTGAAGACCAGAGAGAAAAAAATAATAAAGTGAAGAGAGTCTTAGAGAAATGTGGGACACCATTAAGCACACCACCTTATGCATAATAGGTGCATCAGAAGGACAGGAAAGAAAGGCACAGAAAAAAAACTACTCAAAAAAATTAGTTGCTGAAAACTTACCAAACTTGATGATAATCATTAGTCTATATGTTCATGAAACCCAACAAACCCAAATAAGAGGAATTCAAAAAGATACACACACAGACATAACATAGTCGAAATGTTGAAAAGTCAATTATTGAAAAATCTTAAAAGCGGCAAGAGAAAAATGACTCCTCACATACAAAGGAACCTCACTAAACTTAACAGTTACTTCTCAGAAACAATAAAGGCCAGAAGATGGTGGGATGACATATTCAAAGTGCTGGAAATAAAAATAAAAACTCCACAGTCTCATACCTAGCAAAGCTATCTTTCACATTTTTCTGCTTTCAGCTTCTTAAAACGATGTTCACATAAAGTAATAATTTGAACAATGTGTCACTGGGTTTGTAACCTAAAAAATAATAATAATATGTATAACAGTAACAGCACAAAAATGCCAGGGGGTGTGTGGGGGGTGTGGGTATATAGGAGTAAAGTTTCTATTATTTCACTGGAGCTACGTCTGTATAAACCTGACACATTTAAAATGTACAAATGTAAGCCCTAGAGTAGCCAGTAAGAAAATAAAACAAAAATATTATTGAAAGGTCATGCACAATAATAAAAAGATCCATTCTCCGAGAACACAAATCAATTCTTGATACGTATGCACCTAAGAATAGAGCATCAAAATACATGAGGCAAAAACTAATAGAACTCTGAGGAAGAACAGACAAATCTACTATTATCCTTGAAGATGTCAACATCTCTCTATCACTGATTTCCAAATCTAACAGGAGGAAAATTAGTAAGGACATATTTGAACTGAATAGCAACATCAGTCAACACAACATAATTAATACTGGAGACTACTTCATGCAACAGCAGCAGAATACACATTCTTCTCAAACTCACACAGAATATTCACTGAGACACCACATCCTGGGCCATAACACACACCTTAACAAATTTACAAGAATAAAAATCATACATACAGATGTATCAATCATACATACATACAGAGTATAATGGAATCAAAAAAGTTTAAAGATAAATAAAAAAGTTTGAACTAAATAAAGATGAAAATACAACTTATCAAAATCTGCCAGATGTAGCAAAAGCAGTGCTTAAAGGAAAATTTATATCAATCACTGAATTCACGTATTACAAAAGAAGAAGACATAAAAATAAATAGCTTCCACTTAGGATACTAGAAAAAGAAGAACAAATTAAATCTAAAGTAAAAGGAAGAAAATAAATAATAACAACTAGAGCAGATCAAGGAAACTAAAGACAGAAAATCAGTAGAGAAATTCAATGAATCCAAAAGCTGGTTCTTTGAAAAGATCAGTAAAATCATTAAGCCAGTTTAACTAAGAGAACAAGAGGAAAGACACAAATTAGCAATATCAGAAAAAAAAAGAGGGACCATTACTATCAATCTCATGGATATTAAAAGGATAATACCAAATATTAGGAAGAAATTTATGCCCCAAAATTTGATCAGCTAGATGAAATGGACCAATTCCTTGAAAGACACACTACCAAAATTCACACAAGAAGTAGATTATCTGAATAGGCCTATACCTATTAAGGAAATTGAATCAATAATTAATTACTTTATAAAACAGAAAGCGCTAGGCCCAGATGGGTTCGTTGATGAATTCTACCAAACACTTGGGTTAGAAATTATGTTGATTTTCTACAATCTCTTTCAGAAAATAGAAGCAGAGAGAAAACTTCCTAACTCATTCTATGAGGCCAGTATCACCTGAATACCCAAACCAAACAAAGGCATGATGAGAAAGGAAAACCACAGATCGATATCTCTCATGAACATAGATGCAAAAATCCTCAACATAGTGTTAGCAAACTTATTCCAAGAATGTATAACAATTATATACCATGACTAATAGAATACATATGCAAGGCTACTTCAACACTTGAAAACCAATTCATGTACTCCATAAAATCAACAGGCTAAAGAATAAAAATCATATGATCGTGTCAATAGACATCCCTTGAATACATTATTTAAATGAAAGAACCTAGTCACAAAAGACTAGATTTCATATTGAATGATTCCATTTATATTAAATGTCCAGAATAGGCAAAACTGTAGAGACAGAAAGCAGACTAGTGGTTTCTCAGCCCTAGAGGAGCAGGCAGAATAAGAAGTGACCATTAATGTACATGGGTTTTCTTCTAGAGCAAAATAAATATTCTAAATTCAGACTGTGGTGACAGTTGCACAGACTTGTGAATATATTAAAACTCAATTTTGTACATTAAAGGAATTGTGTGGTATATGAATTACATCTTAGGCTCTTAAATATTCCATGTGAATCACATTATGTAATGAAATGACATTAAAAACCTTTTTTTAAAAAAGCATTTTGGGCCAACCTTCCCAAAAAGTATAATCAGAGATTAACTATATCATGAAAAGAAGTGCATAATAATAAAAGTGTAGATATGAGAATATAATCTGTTGATAATTTACAAAGAGAGTGCTGTAGCCTGAAGTGGAAGGATAGGGAAATCTTTCTCTTCCGTAAATGACAGATCTGCACCTTGCTCCTAATTGTAGAAAATTCGGAGAGAAAGTGCCATCTATGCCCTGAGGTGTCTGCCCCAGTAGCAGAGCCATCAACTCAGATCTAAAAGCGGTTCAGAGAAGAATGTCAGGTTTGTCAGTCGTTAGACTTGCAGATATCTAACAGTAATTCCTTTCCTGGAGTCCAGCTGAACGCTCTCTACAGCAGAGATTTAGATTCATTATGAGTGTAAAGTAGAGCAGATTTTAATGCAAGCACATAGAAAAATGGCGAGGACTGTCAGTGTTATTTTTATACCAGTTTTAATTAGGAAATCAAAATAAGCAGATTTGACCAAGTTTTGTGTCCCTCAAGGAGACCCTGTTTGCCCGGTTTTTCCAAGTATTATGTGACAAAGTTTTGTATTACAAGTCAACCAAGGATATCGAATGATTATTGTTTACATCTTAATTTTTATATATTTAGTATCCATTATTTTCTATTGATAAAATGTCTTGATATAAAGTTGTGGGACAAGTTCTTACTCAATTTTCAGTAAGATTCTGGCTTGCCAGAAAAAAAGAGTAATTTACATCTAAATATTGCATAAAACGATTCCTATTATAAAACCTTCATAAATCTCTCATGGGTGATTGCAGTGTATGACAATGTTGTCTTAACTAGATCGGGCTTAGCAGTATTTACAGAAAGGAACATATCCAAATTTAACTAAGACAGAGAGGGTAGCTCTCTTTTGTTTGACAAAAATAGAGTGACAGAGAAATATTTAGTGTTTGCTTAATATTTCACCACCTGGATAAAACAGTCAAATGTCAAAATAGGGACCCAATGAAACCCAAATCTATAGTAAATTTTTGCAAGAGCAAAGAACCAAATAGACAAATTCAAATTGCAGAAATATATGATTTCCCCAATCTAAGAGCTTTTACTCTGTTTTTCCCTTATTCAGTGTACTAAAATATCTTAGCCAATACCATTTTCCATTTTATAATATTGCAAGTTAAGTTAAAGTCAAGAAGGATAACTAATTACTTAGTGAATGGAGCCAATTCTAGAACACAAACTTAAAAACAATTCTTTTTCACAGATGTCCAGCATATGTGAGATGAATGAAAGAAGAGCCAAATGGGCTAATTTTCTTAGAAAAAAATATGGTATGTCTTAATAGCAGATAGCAGAAAACATAAGCGTGAAAGTAGTAGGAATTTAAAATCAATTTTAAAAAGTCAAAGAAACTGCTTGGTTAAATGTTAATGTTTGAAATTCTTTAATGTAACTGAAATTGTTGGAACAAGAACACCTTTGTAACATCTTCAATTCTCATTTTTAAGGACGAGAACTCTGAAATGTTGAGTGACTAAATAGCAGCATGCTAATAGTAGTAACAGAGTTAGCTTTAGAATTAATGGACCAATTTCTTACTGTGGAAACTCTCTACATCCGTTCATCATACTCTGTATTAAGGAAGTTTGCTATGGGAATTATTTTAAAATATTGGTTAGTTAAGGGAGTATTCCTCATTTTCTTTATGTAGAAAGTTCCAAGGTATTTTCTGATTTAATAATTAGAAAACATTTACATGTACAAAAATGCTTTTAAAGTCTCTAGTATTTTGAAAAACAACAACAACAACGCTGAGTCTATTCAAATAAAAAGGGGTTAAAATTACATAAATATTTATGGAGAGTTTTCCTGAACACAGTACTATGTTATGTGCATCTAACTATGTACACAGTACTATGTTATGTGCATCTAACTATGTTATGTGCATCGTTATAATAACAGGCAATAGAAAGTGAGCAAGCAAATCGTTTTCCATGTTATATATAAATGCATTTCAGACTTATGGTATCTTTCACATATTAAACTTCAAGTACATATCAGTTATTTTTTTAGAGGAAAAGGTGAGACATCTCACAGTCGGTAGAAGAAAAAAGGAAAAACGAGAGGAGAGAAAGGAAATTGAAAATTCTTAGTGATTCATGTAAGTTCAAGTAAAAGTGATACATGACCAAACACTTTGTCAAACTTTTAGGCAATCAGAAAACAAAAAGAAAAATAAGGCAAACAAAAGCCAGCAAGCAAACAGATGTAAAATGTTACACAGAAGTTCAGAAATCATGCAGGACTTTAGACTCCTATCTACAAATAACAAAACACAATGAGCTTAGCCAATAAACATTTTAAGGTTCAATTTTTTAACACCAAGATTTTTTTATGTACAAATATGACTTTGTTTAACTATACAGAAAATAAAAATAAATATTCAAGAGTTTAGAAAACAAAACACATATATGTTTTTCTGTAAAGAATTGTTTGAAAACTATGTATTGATCATTGCTGTGAAAACGACTCTGAAGAACTAAATCAAAATCAGTAACACAAGAAATAAGAAGTCAGGTGCATGAGTACTAAAAATTCAATGTAGAGTAACTAAACTATTTTTTTTCTTATGGTAATAAATCTGAACATAAAATATAATTTTCAGAAAATGTGATTTTCAAAGTAAGAATAAGAAGAAACATTTAACTATTTCTATTTTATGATAATTTATGATCAGTACAGACTATAATATTCTTCAATTACAATTAAGCTTTCTAAGAAAACAATATAATGTGAATGAAAGAACAGAAAAATTGTGCCTTTACATGGTGATATATTTTACACCGTTCAGACAAAAAGTACTAGTAAGTACATAGTATGAATTATGGTATATCTTTATAGCAAAATTGTAAATCAAGGTTATTTTCTTTTTTATACTTTTTATACCCTTGAATTTCTTTAACAAGTATTTTGATTACAATAAAACATCCAGTAAATGTAATTTTAAAAAGCAGAAACAATGAATGACGGGCTGGAATTAGAATCTTGATTATCTCCAATGAAAAACTGAAAACTGTGCATTTTATTTCACAGTATGTAGAGAGCAATTCTACATTCTTGAAAAGGAGGATTGCTTGATCAGAAATGTAATTTAAGAAGAAAAATCAGTCTACAGCATGAGAGTATAGTTTTGAATCATAAAAATTATTTAAGACATTGTGAACAATCCGGGTAAAATGTATAGAAGACGAAGTGTGGCAGTAGTGATAGAAGTAAGAAGTTGAAATTGGAAGAGAGTACAGAAGTAGAAATGTCAGAAATTAGCACTCGATTGTATAAAGGCTAGAGGGTGAGTGAGGGGTCAAAACCTGACTTTAAGGTTTTTACTCTAGTTACAGAAAGAATGGCAGTGTTATTAACAAAGATGAGGAATGAAAGAGAAGCAGACATGAAGAGGAAAGAGATAAAATACTTAAAATGTAACAATATAATCTGTCACTAGATCTATCTTACTATTGAATAAAATGAAATCTGAAGACTGTTAATACAGATTAAATGAATTTTTTTAGAATTGTTTTGACAGTTTTGGGGGAAAGTAGAAATAATTACTGAGGTCTTTGACAAGATCCAGAAATCTGAAATTCTAAGAGTATGTTTCATAACTAAATGAACCATCTATGATGTTTCCTACTGTGTCATGCAAAAAACCCACAAAAGATCACATTTTTTTTTCTCACTAGGAACAGAAGGTAGAACCAACAGTGTGTCCTACGCTCACAAGCAGATTTGTTGTAAAAATGCTGCTTTCACTGCAGAGTAAATACTTTAGGAATTCAGTGTCAGCTGTGTTATTATATGCCTTAGTTATGAACTCACCATTTTAAAACCAAAAAAACAAAAGCCACTCATATAAAATACCTCATAAAATAAATTATGAAATAATTACATTTTATGTGTATTTATGCATGCAAAAGTCACCATCATCATCTGAAAAAGTTTTCATTAAGTGCACACATACATTTATTGCCCTAAGTACTTTGCAAAAAAGTTGGCCTAGACCTCTCTGATTTATACCTGCAGAGCCTAACACAAATCAAATTGCGAGTCTTATTCTTTTCAAGAAAATGGTAATAATTCAAATATCTGGGTATTTAGTGAGAATTAAGGATAAGGTTGGAGAAAATCTTGAAAAATTAGTCAGGGAAAAATAGACAAACTCAGTAGGGAGAGATAAATCAGTTAAATTCTATAATAAAACTTTGAATGAGTCTAGCAAAAGGAATAATTTTAAAGACAGTTACATATATCTAATGCTTAACAGCTCTGTTAATAACTGATCTCCAATTATATCACGAATGAGAGTTAATACAGTTATTTTTTCTCACTAGCTTAAAAGCCCATTCAGAAATGAAAAGTGTATTGTGATACTATATTTTAATATGTACATGAACTTGAAAATTCAGACAAAAATCTAATAAAAAAATTTTAATGAGTTTTATTTGTGGCTCATTGTGAAATTATAGCAAAAACTGACTGACTATATAACACTTATTTTAAAATAAGAAAGGCTCAAGCTTCCTACTCTGTTACTTTATACATAACTAAAGTATTATACAAAACCACTTGATGGTCATAAAAAATAGCCTGAGTGTCTAAATGAACTGAAGAGATAAGTAATTTATACTCTGCTTAATCTTGGATTTTAGTGCGTATTATTTGTTCTAAAACTTTGAAAAATAATCATTTTAATGTTGCATATATGAATACATAACTTTAATAACTGATTTCCTTCAGCATTAGAGGTACATTGCTGAATGGAATTTTTTTTTTTGCGGTACGCGGGCCTCTCACTGTTGTGGCCTCTCCCGTTGCGGAGCACAGGCTCCGGATGCGTAGGCTCAGCGACCATGGCTCACAGGTCCAGCCGCTCCGCGGCATGTGGGACCTTCCGGGACTGGGGCACGAACCCGTGTCCCCTGCATCGGCAGGCGGACTCTCAACCACTGTGCCACCAGGGAAGCCCCTGAACGTTAATTTTATTCTTATTAAACTTCTTAAGAAGACATTTAAAATATATAAAATTTGTACCCTTTTTTTTAAAATTCCACATATGATATTTGTCTTTCTGTGTCTGACTTACTTTATTCAATATGACGATTTCTAGGTCCAGCCATGTTGCTGCAAATGGCATTATTTTGTTTTATTTTATGTCTGAGGAATATTCCATTGCATATATGTACCACATCTTCTTTATCCATTCCTCTGTTGATGGACATTTAGGTTGCTTCCATGTTCTGGCTATTGTATATAGTGCTGCAATGAACACTGAGGTGCATGTACCTTTTTGAATTATGATTTTCTCCAGGTATATGACCAGGAATGGGACTGCTGGGTTATATGGTAGTTCTATTTTTAGCTTTTTTTTTTTTTTTTTTTTTTTTGCAGTACGCGGGCCTCTCACTGTTGTGGCCTCTCCCATTGCGGAGCAAGGCTCCGGACGCGCAGGCCCAACGGCCATGGCTCACGGGCCCAGCCGCTCCGCGGCATGTGGGATCTTCCCGGACCGGGGCACGAACCCGTGTCCACTGCATCGGCAGGCGGACTCCCAACCACTGCACCACCAGGGAAGCCCTATTTTTAGCTTTTTAAGGAACCTCCATACTGTTCTCCATAGTGGCTGTATCAATTTACATTCTCACCAACAGTGTAGGTGGGTTCCCTTTTTTCCATACCCTCTCCAGAATTTATTATTTGTAGATTTTTTTGATGATGGCCATTCTGACCGGTGTGAGGTGATAACTCATTGTAGTTTTGAACTTATTTACAAAACAGAAAGAGAGTCATGGATATAGAAAACAAACTTATGGTTAACAGGGGATAGGGGGAGAGGGGAGGATAAATTGGGGGATTGGGACTGACATATACACATTACTATATATAAAATAGGTAACTAATAAGAACCTGCTGTATAGCACAGGGAACTCTACTCAATACTCTGTAATGGCCTATATGGGAAAAGAATCTAAAAAATAAAAGAGTAGATATATGTATAGGTATAACTGATTCACTTTGCTGTACACCTGAAACAAACACAACATCATAAATCAACTATACTCCAATAAAAATTTTTTTAAATAAAAATAATAAAAATGAATAAATAAATAAAATGTATAATAAAATAAAATATATAAAATTTGGGCAATAAAGTCTTGTTTTCAGTGGTAAAAAAAGATACATTTATACAACTAGAAAGTTTCAATTATTTCTTCACTATTAAACTATGAACAGTGAGAGTGATTCCATGATGCTTTACTCTTATAATTCCAGTAACTAGTGCACAGTCCATCCTAGGTATTGATAAGGATTTACATTGAATATATTTGTATGATATAAAATATTTCATGTATAACTTTATATATCTTGTTCTGAGAGAATTCATTATACAAATGCCAACTTACTGACCCCATTCTCTAGTTTTATAAGACAATTAAAAAACAGAAGGGATAAAAATTTTAAGGAAAAATTACTTCATTGATAGATGTCTACCAATATCCCTCTTTATCCCTACTTTGGGAAGAACACTATTTAAATTAATGCATCCTTTATCTCTTCAGCCCTACCAATCCCAGTTCCCACACTTAGTGATTAGAAGAATAATGCCCCATCCCCAAGTCCCATTTTAGTAGAAAAATATCAAAAATAATGGGAATGTGGGGGTCCACTATGAGCCATGTCTTGATTGGATATATTACCTTCTCCTGGTTCTGACAGGGCTCGCACCTTTTCCTCACTCTGAAATACAGAGTTTAGATCCTGGCTTTGGAGTGAATCAGGAAGATGGGAGGCCACTTAAGATCCACTTTCAAAGAGATATAGAGTACTGAAAATTTTACCTTCTTTAAGAAACAGATCTCCTTTTGAGATCCACAATTACCCAGCGATATGCCAAGGAACCATCAGTTTGGCCTAAGTTTCTACAGTTACTTCCCTCAAATAAATATTTAGTTAAAGTTACAACAAAAGGGCTGGGTTAGATATGTAAAGTTTTAACTCTGATACTAAGAAGGGATAGATTTTTATACAAGTCTTTATTTCTGTTGTAAATAACCACAATGAAACTAATTCTGTAAACAACCTTATAAAAAGTCTCACTAATAACTAGCTACACTCTGTTTATGTTCCATCTTGTTTTTCAGCTTTTATTAAAAGGGTTAATGGGTAGAGAGAAACATTCCTGTGATACTTTCTATTTTGACAGCAGAAAATTAATAACATTGATCCAATTTGGAAATCTATCAGATGAACTATTTGAATGTCGTGATTTTTCCTTCTGAAGTAAATGGTACTGAGTGCTATGTTGTATTTTCTTGCTTCTTGAAGATAGAATTGATGCTTTATGAAGTACTCAAGAAGTGACTAGTACGATGACAAATAAGCAAAGCTATAAATACTTTGATCTCTTGATTAATGTCACTAATTGGGGGATGGTGTCTCAACTTCCTCCAGTTTACTTTTCAAAAGTGCCAAGGTCATGAAAGTAAAGTAAAGATCTGGCAACTATCAAAAAAAGGATAAAACTAAGGAGGAATAAGAGCTACATGCAATTTAGGATCTTGTAACAGGCAAATGTTTAATGAAAAACCTGGCAAATCTGAATAAAGTCAGGAGCTTAGTTAATAGCATTGTGCCAATGCTAATTTACTGGTACTGATTATGTTCTATGGTTACGTAAGATGTTAACATTACAGAAAGTTTGGTAAAGGGAATATGGGACACCTCTATATTTTTTGTAACTTTTCTGTAAGCATGAAAACATATAAAAATTAAAAAGATAATAAAAATCCACACAGGAAGGCTTCCCTGGTGGCACAGCGGTTGAGAGTCCGCCTGCCAATGCAGGGGACATGGATTCGTGCCCTGGTCCAGGAAGATCCCACATGCCATGGAGCAGCTGGGCCCTTGAGCCATGGCCGCTGAGCCTGCGTGTCCGGAGCCTGTGCTCCGCAACGGGAGAGGCCACAACAGTGAGAGGCCTGTGTACCGCAAAAAAAAAAAAAATCCACCCAGAAGATTTTATGAACAGAGTTTAGATTTCTTTGCTCGGTGTCAGATTATAACAGTATAAGATTGAAGGAGTAGGCAAGAACCTAATCATGACTCTTATAAGTCATGCCAAGCCATATAAAGTAAATTTCAAGTGGGGAAATGACAGTATCATTTTTACAATTTAGAAAGAGTATTCTCATAAAATGCAAAGAGGAACCTGGCAGATTCTAAGAGTTGAGCTCGAGCTAAAAGTTCCAGGAGACCTAAGGAGCTAGATTTCACAGCACAGATTACCTCAGAGCAGAAGGCTGCACAAAGAGAAAACTTCAGAGAGCTACAGAAGGCCATCCCAAATAGTCAGCAGACTACCACTGTACACATATGAGAAAATTACCTGAGACTGGGTAAAGAACTAGCCAAAAGGATTAGAGAGAACAATGCCTGGTGCTCACACAGGGACCAGAATAGTGTGTGTTCCCATCAGTAAGACTGGAAAAATTCATAATTCATGAGGTAATAGGTTGAAAACACAGGAAGGCCATATTTCAGTAATGGAAAAAAAAAAACTAGCTGCCTGGACACTGCTCTGCAACTACCTGAAGTCAAGACCTGAAAGGAACAAGTTATTTCTAAGCAACTTAACTGAATCAATTCCAGAACAAATGTCCAGAACATTTATAAGAATATAAAAAGCCAACATACAATGAATCAAAATTTACAATGTCTGGCATAAAATCAAAGATTATCAGGCATGTAATGAGGCAGGGAAATATGGTCAATAATAAGGGGAAAAATCAGTCAACTGAAAGCAACACAGAAATGACACAGTGGTTAGAATTAGAGGGAAAGTTCTCTAAAATAGTCATTATAAGTTTACTTTTTTATGTTCTAAATGTAAAGCAGAGATTTTGAAAATATAAAAAAGTCCACAAATGAAACTTCAATAATAAATTTTAAAATAATATCAAAATAATAAATAAAAATAAATGAAGAGACTTGCCAAGTTAATGACTAGGATAACTCAATATATTTAAGATGTCAGTTCTTCCCACATTGAACTGTACATTTAATACAGTCCCATTCAGAATCCTAGCAGAATTTTTTGTAGAAATTGATAAGCTGATTCTAAAATTCATATGAAAATGCAAAAGGCTGAGACTATAAAAACAACCCTGAAAATAGAAATAAAACTGCAGGATTAATGTCTTTAAAACATATAATAAAGCTACAGTAATCAAGACTATGTGATATTTTCATAAAGATACACAAACAGATCAATGAAACAGAGTCAAGAAATACACACACATATAAAAGCAACTAATTCTTAATATAGGTTCAAAGGAATAACATTGGAGAAAGGATAGTCTATTCAACAAATTATTCTAGAACAACTGGATATATGTATGCAAAAAATCAATTTTTGATGCATATCTTGGAATGTAAACAAAAATGAACTCAAAAGGATCATACCCTAGGTAAAATATCTGGGAAAAATAGGTTAAAATCTTTGTTACTTTGGGCTAAGGGAAAATTTCATAGACACACCACCAAACACATGATCCATAAAAGAAGAAATTGATAAATTGGACATCTACAAAATTTTTTTAAAAATTCCTGCTCTTAAAAACTCACAATTATGAGAATAAAAAGACAAGTTACAGACTAGAATGTAATATTTGCAAATCTTGTATCAAATAAATTGTACCCACAATATATAAGGAAATAATAAATTTGATTGTAAGAAATCAAACAATCAACATAAAAAATAGGGGGAAAATTCGGACAGACACTTCACCAGAGGAGATATGCAGATGACAAATAAGCACATGGACATGTGCTCAACTTCACTTATCATTAGGGAAATGAAAATTAAAAACACTTATTAGAGTGACTATTGGTGAGGATGTGGAAGAACTAAAATTCTCACACACTGCTGGCTGCAATGTAAAATAGCACAACCACTTTGGAAAATAAATTGATAGTTTCTTGGGTATTTACCCAAGACAAATAAAAGCACATGTCCATGCAAAGTCTTGTACATAAACATTTATTTTTAATAGGCAAGATTGGAAACTACCCAATGTCAACGTCAATAAACAGATGAATGGGCAAATGTATGGTGGTATATCTATACTATGGGATACTATCAAAATAAAAAAAGTAACATTGAGATATTTAACAAAATGGATGAATATCAAAATACATAGAATAAAAGAAGCCAGACAAGAGTATATACCATAATATTTCACTTATACTAATTTCTATAAAATATAAACTAATCTATAGCAACACAAAGTATTTTTAAAAAAGGACAAAAAAAGTGTGTGGTGAATGGCACTCTGGTTCTTAAAAGATTTAACCCAGAAATGAAACACATTACTTTTGCTCACATTTCATCACTAAAGTAAGTTATAGGGCCACATGTCATGTTAAGGGGCAAGAGGGTGTAACCATGTGCCCAGAAGTGAAGAGAAACAAAAATAGTTGTCAACAACATTATCAACTACCACACTTTACTCAAAGGAATATTTTATATTGAATAGCAAGGAAAGCTGAACACTTAATTGAACTGATGGATACAAGATAGGAGATACGCTTGTGGTGTGCAAAAAAGGATGATACCCTACGCATATTATTCCTTTGGAACCTATCACTAAAGTTAATTCCCTTACATTTATTTGAATTTTATCCTTAATGCCAATATGGAATGTACTGTTAAAATAAGAATGTGTATGTGTTTTCGTTTTAGAAGTAGGCACACATGAACTTCCAATTAATTTTAACCATGTTACAACATTTACAAGTTGATGACAACAGGGACGTTGAACAGGAAAGTTCATGTTGGTGAACCTTGGTTTGAAAGTCTATTTAGAAGTTGCCCTGGGATAATATTTAGATTGCTGTGCAAACTAAGTTGAGAGCTTCCTCATCAGTGTCTTGCAGTCAGAGATGACTAAATTTAGAGTATGCCAGGGGCTGCCTTAGCACAAATTTAACCAACTTCTGTCATGTCATTGTCAGTATGCTGAAATCCACATGTGTATATTTCCTGATTTTAGGCAGAAGTGAATATTACATTCAGAGAGAAGACCTTTCTACCTCTTTATTATTGCATAATATCCTGGATATATTTGATACTGCTTACAGCTCCAGTACACCTGTCACTGCACCTCACTGCTAACTCAATGACAGCTCAGAAGCCACGTGTTACCAGCCAATATAATCCAATGTTGTCTTTTTCTAGTCATTCCAAGTTAAGTTCAGCATTAAAAGACAGGATCAGATTTTTCCTGTATTAGTTGTCTCCAAAGATGCACATCACTAACAAGTTTGATTTTAAGAAGTTGTAATGAGTATTGCCCTGAAGTACATCTTTGTATGGTACTTTCATTATTTGCAATTATAATCTGTCCTGTGGCGGCTTGAATAT
Organism: Orcinus orca; assembly: GCF_937001465.1. Lineage (NCBI taxonomy): Eukaryota > Metazoa > Chordata > Mammalia > Artiodactyla > Delphinidae > Orcinus > Orcinus orca. The sequence continues at coordinate 54,748,565 of NC_064570.1, read as the reverse complement.
TGTACAGCCTCCAAACAGAAGGGATTAAAGCTTCCAAGATGGCTTGGATTGATAATGCCCAGCTTCCTCATCCTTACATTAGTGCTAGAATTATTTAATTAAGTTATTAAATATTGGGGCTGGAAAGTACCTTAAAATAAAAAAAAACATATGTAGAGAATATACAGAAGTTAGGCATTGCAGTTATGTGCTTTTATAATCCAATTGAGTAGGTCTAATTATTCTCATTTTACACTTGGAAGAACTGGGTTTAGTAAATGGCAAATCTGGGATTAGAATTCAGGTTTTCAGTTTTCTAGGTTTTATACATCCCATTCATTTTAGAGAGAGATTCTATTAAAGAGTGCATACAATTATACACCTAAATCCTTGTGTTCAATATGACAAAGCTAGGGCTGAGAAACTAATTTTATAAAGCTTAAATAGATAGCTAATAAAAAAACAAAGGAGTGTCTTGCATTCCAGATAAATATGTCTTGGAATCAAATCAATATACTGGCTTGTATATTCTTTTCAGAGTAATACCTTATTTAATTTAATATTTGACACATCACCTAACATTACTTGAGAGTCTACCACCCGTGAGGCTCTTAGCATTACATTTTATAAAAAGACAGCCTCTGTCTACATTGAGCTTACAGTTTAACTGAGGAGAAGATTGAGTAAAAACAAATTAAACATCATTTCAGGTGGCTGTAAGTGGTATGAAGAGAAACAAAGCTGTGTCGATGAATAGGCACACTAGTTTAAAGAAGGACTCTCTGAGGAGGTAACATCTGAGTAGAGAGAAAAATAATGAAAACAGTCGTGCCATGAGGAAAGATGCAGGAAGGGAATTCCAGAGATGGAAGAAAAATCACATCCCTAGCCTACGTGTGTTATAAAATCCATGTTTTCATAAAATATATATATTATAGAAAAGTGATCCTCAAATGAATTCATACCCCTTCTGTTTTACACACACATATACAGACACACACACTGAGCAGTGTAATGTTTTTGTTTGTGAGGTAGTTATGTGTGACTGTATGTGTATTTGCTTTAACATACTACTATATAGGAATATTTTTGTTGGAGTATTTCCTTTATAACAACTCAAAATTTTATTTTTGTATTGGCATTAAAGTAGCATTTTTTTTCTTTCCTAAAATTTAAAAGTATAAATGCTGAAATCAAATCATCAATAATTCTAATATTTTAAAATTTGGAATCTGGGATATTTCTGGAAATTTTTCTATCCAGCAGAATTCAATGCCAGATAAATTTCCAATTATTTCATAGAGAGAAATTATAACATTTCTGAGTTAAGATGAATTTGGAAAACAGGTAATTTTGTCTCATGAGCCATTGATCATCCAGTACCTGGCACATAGTCAGTATTAGAAATAATTGTTGACTAAATTAGGAAAGTATGAATAATTCAATTTTTACCATGGCTTTATTAAATGCATGATATGATATATATATATATATACATATATAAAGTCTATGTATATATAGATATAAAATCTACATATAAAATCAGATATAGTATCACAACATATGATATACTCTAGAAAAAGTGGCAAGTTGATATTTGAGACAATATATTAAAAATATTAGATGGTTGGGCTTCCCTGGTGGCGCAGTGGTTGAGAGTCCGCCTGCCAATGCAGGGGACACGGGTTCGTGCCCCGGTCCGGGAGGATCCCCACATGCCGCAGAGCGGCTGGGCCCGTGAGCCATGGCCGCTGAGCCTACGCGTCCCTGTGCTCCGCAACGGGAGAGGCCACAACAGTGAGAGGCCCGCGTACCGCAAAAAAATAAAATATATATTAGGTGGTCTAAAATGTCTTATTTACAGATTTCAATTTTTCAATATATGATTTAAAGGCAAATAATCACATATCTATATTCAAAAAATCCAGTAAAAATCCTATATCTTCTATGTGAAGAATGTATCTTATAAAATACTCATGCATTTTGTCAAATATAAAATATTTTATTTGGAAATTCACTTCTTAGTAATAAGGAAGTTCTTGGAATTTCTATGCTGTACCAGGCTAAAACACATATATATTAGGTTTACATACTAGTTTCTCCAAATGTAAAAACATCATTTACAAATATACTAGATTATAAATATAGGGTTGTGCCAGATTATTTATTCTTTTTTTCTGTTTTTGTTTGTGTCTAACATAGTGTCTGCAACATACTGATGCTTACTGCTCCACAGGGATGACTTTTGAGTAGATATAAAGAAAAGATAACACAAGAAGGACAAAATACTGGAATAAGCTATTAACATAGGTTTTGGAAACATTCAAGAACCAAAAAAAAAAAAAAAAGCACCTTACACATTCATCTCCCCATCTGCCTTTCGGCAAAGGGTTTGAACAGATTTTTCAAAACCCATTTGAACTATTTGATTCCTTTCACCAAGTAATGGCATGAAACATCACTATCTCCATTCACTTATATAACACAATTTAGCGAATATAATGCTTAGTACCTTTTTCAAGCCAGGCATTCCAAATACCTTTCTTGCTTTTTTTGTCTTCTTTCTGACACTTTTACCATGTCTCCAAATATACTGTTGTTTTTCTGAATTGGCTCTGTTTTTAGCCTATTATGTTTACATTAGATTCCAGGTAAAATTATTTGCTAATGGGTACACAACTGAACTCAGTTTTCTTAATTTTTGGTTTTGTTCCCCCAATCTGTCCTTTTCTAAACATCTGAGCTGAATATTAGATCACATATACGCTAATAATTGACATGAAATAGGTGGTAATGGATATGCTTCTCTTGTCTTCTTTCAAATAGAATACACTACTAGAAAGATATTACTATCTTTCCTTTTAATATAATAGAGAAGTTCAGAGTTCTAAATTTCAACTCATATCAATCTTTTTCTCCACATATCCAAGTGTATATGGTTATTTATGATGTATATTTAATAAATATAGAACTTTTGCTTAACGACTCTTGCCTTTCTGTCCTCTAAAGAGCTAGTACTTGGGCTAGATGTTTCATCTAACATAGTGATAATCATTTCCTCATTTAGCAAGAAACTCTGATCCTAGTACACAGTATCATCCTGCAATTTAGCTGTGTGTGTGTGTGTCTGTGTGTGTGTGTTCTTTGTGCTAGGTCTGAAATATTCTCCTTAACATGGTCTGTTTGGTAATGTTGAATATTCCACCCAAGTTGTATCCCAGAGTCTCACTCTTGATTTCAAAGTTTTCCTAACATGAACAATCTATCTCATTTCCACTCTCAATGGTCACCTAGCATAGTTATTCATCTTACGATAATCATAGATTAAAAACCTTTTGAAAATTTTCTTAAACTTTTTATACACTATAACGTGGTTACACAATACTTTTTTTTTTTTTGGCCACCCCGCACAGCTTGCTGGATCTTAATTCCCCAACCAGGGACTGAACCCACGCCTCTGGCAGTGAACGCACAGAGTCCTAACAACTGGACTGCCAGGGAATTCCCTGTTGTTACATAATACTATTTTGGTTAGTGAAGTAGTACAGGCTGAGTGAATTTTGCAGAGAAAAACCTAATGTATCTCTTTTCTTCCTCCCTCCCTCCCTTCCTCCCTCCCTCCCTTCCTTCCTCTCTCCCTTCTTTCCTTCCTCCCTTCCTTTTTTTGAATGTAAAATAGATAATCATAGAAATGCCCACACTGGAATTCCATGATTTGGGGAAAATTACTAAAGTGGTTCCACATGGATTTGTTTAAAATATATCTTTCTGGCTTCCCTGGTGGCGCAGTGGTTGAGAGTCCGCCTGCCGATGCAGGGGACACAGGTTCGTGCCCCGGTCTGGGAGGATCCCACATGCCGCGGAGCGGCTGGGCCCATGAGCCATGGCCGCTGAGCCTGCGTGTCCGGAGCCTGTGCTCCACAATGGGGGAGGCCACAACAGTGAGAGGCCCGCATACAGAAAAAATAAATAAATAAATTATATATATATATATATATATCTTTCAGTGTTTACATTTTTAAAATGTGATTTGAGAAATACCACCAGGCCCCTAGATGAAGTTCATATTTGTGTCGGTGTGTGTATAGAACAATTATGAAGATACTTTCCTTACTATCAAGAGCTAAGACTTGGGCTACATATAAGTGTTCTTTAATAGAGACAGTCTTTTCCTCTTTTGTGTGAGATACTTCTACCACAGTACATAATACTTCCCCCTTCAATTTACCATTATTGCTTTCACCTTATCAATTTAACTTTACCACTTTGAAGTATATACCACTTCAAATTTACCAGCTGGAAAAGGCAAAATAACGAACAATTCAGTTTCTTTTTAAGTCAAGGCTGTAGATGCTCTCAAATAATTGTGTAGTTTTTTTTGATATATGGTTATTTATGGTTTTTTAATTATTATGTACATATAGCCACTTATGCACAGAGCAGATATTTATACAGAAATTGTATTTTATGCATCGAAAGGTCATCACCAATGTATTACTCTAGTGAAAATTGACAGAATTTAGTAAACCTCATCTTAAAATGCTGAAAACTTGTTCCCAGATGCATGATGAGAAAAAGCATTTTTATTTTCACTTTAACATTTTCTCAATTATTTCTTTGTAACCTTTAGCCTCTTCCATTAATTCAGCAAGTTTAAGAGTAAACAATTATCACTGAATTAAATTAATGTGATAAACATTCATTAGAATCCCTATGCAATGCCAGAGTTGTATTTTTTCATCTTTGATAATTCCTATTATCTATTAAACTAAGAATTAATTTATAACCAATCTTACAATGTTTAACACAATCTATATAATTTAAATTTTCTGAAACTCTTGAAATAAATGTGAGCCATAAGTTCAAATGAAATTGCTTTATTAAATAACATTTGATATATGTAAATTCAATATATTTCACATTCAAGAAGATTAAAACGTGTGGATTTTTTTAAGTTGCTGACATTTCAAATAAATATTAAAAAGCATGGAAGCTTTATAAAAATTTTTCTATGCTGATTCTTCTAGGAGGAAGATATTGTTGCCTTACTCTGGTTTAACTACTACAGTAGAATCCAAATCCCACATTCTGGCTTCAGTCAGCTTTGCCAACTTGATCACCTGTCACTATTCCATATTCCACTTTATGCTTCATCCACACTAAATCCATAGTCATCTAAATATACTTTATTTATGTCTCTCTATTGCACATGCTATCCTTTCTTCCTGGAAACTTTTACTCTCTTCTCTCCTTTATTACCTGTCAAGTTTCTATTTTTTTTCAAGGCCTGGGTCAACTGTTCCTTCCTGTATGCACCTCATCCATCCTGACAGAGTAACAGAATCATTTATTACTCTGGTACTTTGTATACATCTCTATCATACCCCTTCTCACAAATTTTGACTTTGTCATATGTAAAACTACTATTCCCAAGTAGACTGTGAGCTTCATGAGAGCAGTGACTGTAATTTAAGCATAGTTATATCATTATCACTTGACAAGGTGCCAGACAGATTATTGTCTTTCCTCTGTCACCAATATCACTCAGTCCAGGTGAGCCAAGACTGCACATTGTAAGACCTCTGAAGCCCCAAGCCTCATTACTTGATATTAAAGCCTCCAGGACAGATAAACTTCAGGTGGCATTTTTTAGGACTCCCATTCTCTACTCTACTTAACATTAGTTTTAACTGGGAAACTTTGAAAAATGTACTAATGCTCAGGCTTTACCCAGACCAATAAAATACTATATGAGGAGTCCAGCCCTAGCGAAAATTAACATCTTGGGCAGGGCTCATGGACACCACATTGCTGTACCACATAAAATCATACATATGCAGACATATTTGCCTCTGGGAGCTGATCTATATTGGTTTGGCTGTGTGGGGCTTGTCAGGGAGGAAAAACTTTTCCTCTACCATTTAGGTTCGGGGCTTCTGAATTACAATTATAAAAGTTAAATTAACTAAAGTTAAAAGGTTTACTTGTATGATATGAAAGCTAACAAAAGGAAGTAGCTAGCTCACTAAACATTTAAAGTTTGAGACATACCGTTAACTTAGTAAGAGAACAGGAGTGGGGAGAAAAGGTTTCTGTGAGAAAAAACAAATAGGTCTCTTTAGGAAAGATGGTGAGGTACCAAGTGGGTACCCACAGGAGGAAATCTCCAGCTAAAGGAAATGAAGCCTATGCTAAATGAGATGAGACAGCACACTGCTTCCCAGGTCAAATAAGAGCTGGCGCCTAAACATTTGCTGCAAGGCTTGTGTTCAAAGTCTACCAGTGCCTAACAATATCTCTACAAGACAAGAAAGTCAAAACATCTGAAATTGTATTATAGAGATCATACCATTTAAATCCACTATACCTCTCATTTCTGTTTGCTTAACTGCTGTTCAAAAATGTCAACTTTGGGACTTCCCTGGTGGCCCAGTGGTATAGAATCTGTCTTCCAATGCAGGGGACACGGGTTTAATCCCTGGTCGGGGAATTAAGATTCCCCATGCCACAGGGCAACTAAGCCCACGCGCCACAACTATTGAGCTCATGCACCTCAACGAAAGAGCCTGCATGCCACAAATTACAGAGCCCACTCTCCCTGGAGCCTGCACACAACTAGAGAGAGAAAACCCGCACGCCACAACTAGAGAGAAGCCTGAGCCCCAACATCCCACATGCCTCAGCGAAGATCCCGTGTGCTGCAACTGACACCCGACACAGCCATAAATAAATAAATAAATAAAATATTTTTTTAAACAATGTCAACTTTCCCAGGCCATTTATCCTCAGGAAGTTATTCTCCCCCAGATGCTCTGCATACTTTGGGACCATGACACAAGTCATTCTGATTTTCCAAATCCTCCTCGTTCATTGATTTCATGAAAGAATTGATTTAAGCCTGAATCTGTAACTGGATTGACTTTGTGATATGTCTGCAAACTTAATAAGAGCAAAGAACTTGTTTGGCTTACTTACAGCTTTAATCAGATCATGTAAAGGCATTTCCTTACTCTTAATAAGGAAGTCTTGAATTAATGAGGCCATGTTAAACAACAAAGTAGTTTTTTAGACGTGTAAATATTCACAAAATAGGATACTAATTGTGATCATTAGAAGAAGAATACTAGAACATAAAAATCCAAAATAAGCTTGGTTCCCTTTCATAATGCTTTCTTCCATTTGTGAGACCTTGGGAAATAATTTATTCTCTTACTGTGTCAACGTCCTTATCTATAAAATAAGGAATAAAACTGTACCTATCATTCACGGTTGTTGTGAGGATTAAATATGTTACTGAATGTAAAGCACATGTGATAATGTCAGCATATAATACTCAATAAATGTTTGCTATTATTATTGTATAAAATGTCATTTTTTAAGGCATCTACTTCAAAGTTTCTTTAGCAATTTTCTGCTTTTCATTGTGGAATTCTACACACTGTATTGAAATACTCTGTCTATTTAAGACACTCTTTGGTCTAAGGTAGTAAGATGTTTCCATACTTAAAATTAAGCCAAAGTATATAATTTAATTCAGAACAATATGATAATATATGAATTAAAATAACAGGACCAGAAAAAGCTCCTTTTATTTTATCCCAGGCCACTGTTTTGGCTACATGGTATCAATGAAATTAGTCAATAAAAGCTCAGAAATTCTGTCTAATCCCTTACTTTAATCCATTTCCCAAAAGGTGAACAGTAGAAGAAAATGAAATTTAAAGTAAAAATGGAAATAGTTTTACATAAATAGAAAAGTCAGGATCTAGGGTATCTACATTTTTCACAAGAGTCTAGAGTAAAAATATCTGTCATGTTGTCAGAAAATTTGTCAGGCTTTCTGGCTTAAAACCAATAAACACTACATAAATAATAGTTTCGTATTTTTCAGTATTCAATCCACCATAGCACATACTCTTGGAGAATGCTAAGGATATCCTCTAGCTAGAAAGAACCACTGGTTTACATGTCCTGAATAAAATTCCCATCCGACTTCTCCACCCACATTGTCATTTTAGTCTTTGATCCTTGATGATTATAGGTTAGTAGAATATAAAAATAGTTTGTCTTTCTTTAGAAGGACTCTTTGGCTCTTATTGTGTGGATAAACAGCAGATGATAATTTAAAATAAGATACAGTAATCTATTATTAAGAGTCATTAAGCATAATAATAATTGCACATAGGATCTTCCAAATTTATACTGGAATAAGAAATCCTAGGACTTCTTTGCGTTTCGTTTACACAATTCTTAGAGAGAAAGAGAGACTGAATCCCTTTCTATAGTCAAACTGGTTTCTATGGATGATTACAGAGCTGAAACTGTCACTGAATTCTGCTTTCCTCAGCAATGCAAAATAGAGGTTCGCAAAGCACTTGGTACCTCTCAACTTATCATTTAGTATGAGATTTAAAGCTGTCACTGATGTCACATTATTAGGGTATAAGGCTTGATGCCATGTTGACACCAAACTCCATTTAAAAGCTTCCAAAAATATGCAGGGTGTCTTGTTCTGACTTTTACAACCTTCGATACAATCATCTTGGACGTCAAACAGAAATCAGTGATTATAGTAAGCTCCTTAATGCTACAGAATCAGGGCAAAGACATTTGCATTCTGATTCTTTGACCCAGAAAATGTGCAAGGTAATAGTAATGAGATGAGTTGGGCATATGGAAATGCTCTAAGTGAGAAATGATGAGAGTCTGGACTTAAGTTGGAAAAAGTGCATACATCAGTGAAATAAATAATTAAAAAGTGGATTGGATCAGGAGACCTATTTGTGATCGGGGATGGAAAGGAGAAATAAAGGGCAGCTAAAAAACCTCTTGTTTTAGACTGGGTACATGGACATGCTATTAATCTTCATATACTGGTGGGTAGAGTTTTCAAAAGAAAATCCTAGAATCACTGCACCAATTCAAGAAGGTCTGGGACAGTTGCTTTGAGCCAGTTCCACCCTGTACATTATGAGCAACTGTGGTTTCTCTCAACCTCAATTTGCTTTGCCGCCTTCTTCTCTGGCCCTGAGGCATATAATTTGAACAAGACTTTTCTTTAATTAGAATGGTAAGACCAGAAATTTTATTTACAAATTTGGCTCAAGGCTTTCAAGTCCAGGAAAAAGTGCAATCCAACCTAGGTTACTAATATACTTCATTGTAGTTTTAACATTCAGGTCTCTATTTTATTGTGAAGTAAGAACAAAACAAAAGCATCCAATGTCATTATTTGAGAGTCAGAGTGCTGGAGATGAACAAGGATGGAGTTTCAGAACTATCTATGGTGAAGAACCAGTTACTTATTTTGAAAAACTATATAATGTGGGCAAACTAATACTTACACAAAATAAAATAAAAAGTGAATCATTAAAAAATTAGATTAAAATGCAAACTATCAATTCTATAGTACATTTAATTTTGACATAAAATTACTCTGCCAATTTGCTATAGAAGTTTCTAAATGCTTTCGATTACTACCTTTACGTTATGGTGCACAGTGGCAAAGAGTTCACAGACTTCTGGTCTGCCAAGAGGTTTCAAACCAACTCTGAGGTTGAATCCAGAAGGCAACAGTCAGATAAGCACTACTGAAGAATGAAAGAGATGTCCTTGGGGGAAGGACATGAAATGTGCAATAGCCCTGAATTACAGCTGAGATAAGAAAATAAAACTGTGAGTGTTTTACCAGTCAGACCTCACAACCTAGGAGGGAAAAGTTGATAAGGCTGGAGTTAAGTGTATGTCTAGTTTTGACTGGGTGGAAAGAAAGGTATGCGGGAGAATAGGAGTAGGAGAGGTTGAAAGACAGGAGTGGGATTTCTGAATCTAAGATTAGAAGTTTCAATTTCCTGTCATACTTTTAGATCTCCATTACAGAAAATTTTTAGAATGATACTATTTGGAGTCTCCTAAAATATCAACTTGCATTCTTACATAAATGATCACCTGTTCCTCTTTTCAGCTTATAATTTTTCCTTTGTGGCTACAAAGTTGTCCAACAGGAATATGTTCTCAGTCCTCCACTCAAAGGGTAGATCCTTTCTCAGATGCAAATATTTACAAAAGTAATCTCAGAGTGAAGCAGATTAGTTTTATTTCTAGATGACACTTCATGGAGGAAAGATGACCTGATATAAGTTTACTGACTGCCACTCATTAATCTACTATTCAAAATGTTAAAGCTAAGAAGTTTTTGACATTTCCACCCCCATTTGGGGAAAGCTGTCTTCAGTATTTTTTCAAATGACAAGTAAAATTTGATATTGAATTGCAAGGAATTTGAATTTTTGACAGATTTAATGATTTTGACAGCACCTAATTCAAATGGAGTTTCACAGATCTCTGGGGACCACAAAATAAAGAAACCTAAATTATTCCAGTGATGGAAAAAGATCTCAAAATAGAATAAGTGACATTTACCTGACTTGTCAACCTTTGAACCTTACCCATGATCACTGAAGGCCTCTCATAGAAGTTTCTCTTCTCACACCATTACTACCCATAGGAACCCCCTTTGAGAAAGTGTCGTCTATCAAAATTGACAGCTCAAGGGGCAGTACATATAATGTAGATATTTTAAACTAATGATTCCAAGCATTCACAGGAAACTCTGTAGAGAAACTGATAAACTTAGCTGAATGTTTAAAAAAAAAAAACACTGACAACAAATTTAATCCCAAAATTTTGATGTGGTCTTATTTTATGTAACCATGTATACAGATCATATATAACCATAGTGAAGAGAATGCACATATAAGAAAAATAGAATTTTCTAGATTTAGATATAAAAATCAAGTACTAGGGGCTTCCCTGGTGGCGCAGTGGTTGAGCATCCGCCTGCCGATGCAGGGGACACGGGTTCGTGCCCCAGTTTGGGAAGATCCCACATGCCGCGGAGCGGCTGGGCCCGTGAGCCATGGCCGCTGAGCCTGCACCTCCGGAGCCTGTGCTCCGCAACGGGAGAGGCCACAACAGTGACAGGCCTGCGTACCGAAAGAGAGGGGGAAAAAAAAAAAAGGTGTTTTAGTAGCACTTTCATAAACAAATGGCAAATTGCTGAATGTATATTTTATATTCTAAGTAATGTGTTCTTTCCGAAAATGAGACTGAGAATTATCTAAGCCTCTCCTTGAGATTTTTAGGTGAGATATTGAGTTTTATGACTTTCTGAATAATTGGTTCTTAAGTGCTTTGTAGCAGAAATGACACCAGTCTGGAAGTCAGACGTGAATATTTATTTCGTAAGTAAAGATGAAAACAAGTGGCATCCATTTTGCCACACAGAAATCATTCTAAAAGCTTTGGAAAGATTGAGGGAGAAGGAATTAGTATTATTTTTAAACTAATACTTTTCTGGGAGTTGGAGAAGTAAACATCAGGGGAACTCTATGAAGATTTTGTTCTAAATTCCATTACCATGAGTTGTATACAATTCTATGTCAAATGGAGACCAGTATAAACTTGTGAACTATGTATCTTGCTTAGTAAGAATTCTAAAAAGCAAACACAGAAATGCACACACACACGCACTCATATATGAACATTTTTCCATATAATTAACAAAACATACTTTTAAAACCAAGAACACAGAAAGAATATAATTTCAAATCAAAACATGTATCACTCAGTATACAAATCTGTTTGACTCCTAAGTTAGGACAGCGAGGTCAGAGAGAGTACTTCCTTAAGACAATTCCATTACAACAATTTATCTACATGTCCTCATCTCTGAAGATTAGATAGTGTCTGGGGAGTGAAGGACATCTGGCATTTGGCTTTATGAAAAAGTTCCTACAGTGACCTTATTTTTCTCATTTGACAAGAGTTCAGTGAAGCATTATTGCTATTAGCAAGCAGCATCTGATTGCTGAAATAGATTACCAAGAAAATACGGTTTATAAATTGCTGACTTAAATAAACCAATAGGCCCTGAAAAGCAAATTTGCAATAATATAAAATAAAATTAAACATATATTAAGAATAGAAGGACTGTAAATATATCAAAGTCAATTCATTTTTCATAATTTAACAGAGCCGCTTCCATGTTCAGTCGTTGTTAAAATACATCAGATGGTTTTAGTCTTTTTAGGCCCATTACAATCACTCCTATACATAGAAATATATTGATATAATCTGGGAAAATTCTATTTCCTTTGATGATAGAAGGTTTTCCTTCCCTTAAAATATAATTTTTACAAAATGGTGCACAGTATTTTAGAAATAAAGGACAGCTTTCTTTGTGTGGTCTCTATAATATGGTCTGTCATATTAAGGAAAAGACTATTAGTAATATTAATAAATCATACTGAAATGGTGATGAACTAATAGAATGAGAATTAACACTGTGTCTGAAAAATATCTTAAATAGTAGGAGAATCAACCTAAATCAATCCACTTTCTCAGCTTAAAAATAGTATCCATCTCTCAATCTTTCATTTTCTTGTAATGTTAGAAAATAAGCATTTGGGATTTAATCATACACTGTACACTGGGTAAAATTCCTCATACAATGTCCCAATAAGAAAGATTTTGAATATGGAATAACAAATAGAAAGAAAATGAATTAGTACTGAAAATTTAGAAAGAGACACTAAGATAATAACATGAGCTTTCAAATAGAAGAAAAAAATAAGTACAATTTAAATTTTTATTTAGTATTATTTGAGATTTTGCCATTTTAATACAATCTCATTTCATTTTCCTTTTAACATCCTAAGATTACATCTTCTATTGGTCATAAATTGTTGTGTTTCTTTAATTTACATCTATATAGTTTATTACGTACTTAAGAAATACTGTGATCAATGTCTGATATTAACACACATTATTTGTTAGATTATACCTAGGACAAAATCAATAGCTGGAAAGTAAAGCCAAAGAACATGAGATAAGGATACAATCCACAGCTTCCCTGGTGGTGCAGTGGTTAAGAATCTGCCTGCCAATACAAGGGACACGGGTTTGAGCCCTGGCCCAGGAACATCCCACATGCCGTGGAGCAACTAAGTGTGCCACAACTACTGAGCCTGAGCTCTAGAGCCCACAAAGCACAACTACTGAGCCCACATGCCACAACTACTGAAGCCTGCACGCCTAGAGCCTGTGCTCCACAAGAAGCCATGACAATGAGAAGCCTGAGCACTGCAATGAAGAGTAGCCCCCACTCACCCCACAACTAGAGAAAGCCTATGTGCAGCAACAAAGACCCAAGGCAGCCATAAATAAATAAATAAATAAATAAATAAATAAATAAATAAATAAATAAATAAATAAGGATACAACCCAAGGCCTTCTTTTGTAAGATTTTTATAAAATACTCCAATTTAATTCTGAAAGATAATGAATTCTGCAGTCTTAAAAATCACATGATTTTATGGGTTGATATAGATGTCTCATTAAATGAAAAATGTTGCTGTTTAACTCATTCCCCTTATACCTCTGAGCAGATTAAATCTTCCATCTAGAATCCTAATGAAAATAATACATTCCTAATGAAAATAATGCATCCCTTTGCTTTCTTACTTTCTTCCCAACAAAGTTTTTGTGAGTGTGAAGAAAATAGATCACTTTTTGACAGTATACTAAAATGAAAGCATTTTATGATGGATAGGAAACTTGAATTAATTTACAATATTAGTTAATTAAATCTTCAGTTTCTCTCACCTGGCACAACCTAAAATTAATTATCAATAGCAAATGGCAGAAACTGCTCTATTTTCAAAATAGGTTTTATATTATGACATTGTAGAACTGTTCATAAATTATCAATTATTCTACTTCATGTTATTTTGGGGAGTTTACACAAAAACCCAATGATTTTTGACTCTCTTGTTTTTCATAAATACTTATGTACAATATAATTTTCCTTGTAAACAGGATTTTTCCAGCCCAAAGGGAGGAAAAACAATCTGTGTCTTAATTTTATCTCACTGGTTTTGTTCAGCTTCAGTAGGTGTGTATATAAAAGAAGAGATTAGATAAAGGGGAATACCAGCAACCCCTGTTGCTAATGTAAAGAATTTTAATTAGCATGATGATAATTTTGCAGCAATTCAGGTACATTCCACCCCCTTGCTCCTAGTACACGCTAGCTGCTAAATGGTTCCTGTCAGTAATCCTTCAATATTTGTTTTGTCTAGATTTTGCTGCCCCCTGCAGAATAACAAAAAGCACTCATGAGTTTGGAGTCAACCTGTAACTTCAAGATGAAAGCACTCTCTTTGTTCTTGAGATTCTGGTATAAATACATTTTACGTAGTAGTTATAATATTACCACTGCTTGACATATCTTGCATTACAAGTGACAATCTGAATTTTCCTTTTGAATATAAAATATAGAAATAAAAAGTATTCCTTTCAACAACTCCTACTGTCTTCTTCACATTGAAAAAATAGTGAATAATAATAATATTGAATTAATAATATATAATATTAACTAAAATTATAACATACACCATACTGAAATCAAAAGCATCTTGGTGCACTACTGTATAGCACAGGGAACTCTACTCAATATTTTGTAATAACCTAAATGGGAAAAGAATCTGAAAAAGAATAGATATATGTATAACTGAATTACTTTGCTGTACACATGAGATGAACACAATATTGTAAATCAACGGTACTCCAATATAAAATAAAATTTTTTTAAAAAAAAGAATCTTTGTGCAAAGAGATTACAGATTTTTATGTTATCATGACGGGATAATATTCTGAAACAACTGGAAATTTTAAGGAAGCTCTCCAATAGAAAAGCCTGACTATATGTAAAGGTGCATGCTTAGAAACTTGATTGTGGCCTGGTTTTATTATGACTGTTAACAATACTAGTCATATTTGAGTCCTGAAAAAGATATTTCAATGATCTAATTAAAAATATTTAGATTTTCACTGTGTTCTGAGAAAAGGGCAATATTTTGATTAAAAAAATAAAAGGTAGGACGTATACTTTAAATACATTATTGAAAAAACATGAGATGTTTTACTATGGGATAACATTTATTATTTTCTTTTTTATAAAATTAAAATTTAGATACAAAATTATAAAGGTTTTATGAAGATATTTGAGATAATTGCTATTTGCTAATTACAAAAGTTAGCATGACCTCTATTTAAATATAAAGCCAGAGTCTAATAGGTTAAAGTGGTTATATATATATATACATATATATATATACACACATATGAAGTTAATATGAACTATTTATAACTTCATATGAACTATTTGACTCTACTTTTTAAAAAATCTCCCATCTACTTTTTTAAAAATCTCCCATCTCCAATCTCCATCTGTATGACAGACAATCTAGAGTCTGTCATACAGAATGAAGTAAGTCAGAAAGAGAAAAACAAATACCGTATGCTAACACATATACATGGAATCTAAAAAACAAACAAAAAAATGGTCATGAAGAACCTAGGGGCAAGACAGAAATAAAGACTCAGACCTACTAGAGAATGGACCTGAGGATATGGGGAGGGGGAAGGGTAAGCTGTGACGAAGTGAGAGAGTGGCATGGACATATATACACTACCAAACGTAAAATAGATAGCTAGTGGGAAGCAGCCCCATAGCACAGGGAGATCAGTTCAGTGGTTTGTGACCACCTAGAGGGGTGGGATAGGGAGGGTGGGAGAGAGGGAGACGCAAGAGGCAAGAGATATGGGGACATATGTATATGTATAACTGATTCACTTTGTTATAAAGCAGAAACTAACACACCATTGTAAAGCAATTATACTTCAATAAAGATGTTAAAAAAAATAGATGTGTTTATTTAAGAATAAATATATCCAATGTGCACCCAAATAACACATTTTATCTGCAATGTACACCAAGATTTTGCATGCTTACAGTCTTAAAAAACATCATTTTAGCTCCTAATATAGGGTTATAAGTGCTAAAAGCCTGTGAAGCAAATTACCACTCTCGGTCTTAATTTTAAATGACATTTCTTTTTTAAAAAGAGGGGAAAAGAGCATAGAAAATAAAGACAATATAAGCCACACTAAGGAAGAGTGCATAATTTTTAAACTGAAATATTTTTATAGCTTGGTTCTTTACCTTTACAAATAAATTTTATAATCAGCTTATCAACTTCTACAAGAAAAACAGGAAAATGTCCTGGTAAAATTGCACATGATTAAATGTTTTTGTACTTCATAAAAGCATGAACTGTACTTGCTTTATAAACTTACATATTTCCTTCCAAGAAAAATATTATATAATAAAACTATAAATCATATTTTAGAAAAACATTATTCTACTAAAGTATTGTGTTAATATAATTAAAAGATAATGTTTTAATGTAATTGTAATTTTAGGATAGAAAATAAAGTGAAATTAATTTTAATTCTTTAAAAATCAAATACAAATCTTATATCCACCTGAAAACAGGCAGTCTAAAATTATATATATTATATTCATAGCATAATTGTAGCCAGGAACAAGAAAAATTAAATAGTGATTAACTGATTATTAACCAGGTAGCTTTTGTCTTGGGAATTCCCATAGTTTATAAAATAGTGGGGTCTCTACTCAGGAGTTATTTTTAAACTTTTTAGAAGAGAAATATTTTCCTTAGGCTTTTACACTGTCCATATTTTTTTTTATCACTGGATGCTAGTCTGTGTTCCATCTTTTCATTAACACCCTAAATTTGTTTGTTAAAGGACATATTCTTGGAAAACAAATGCTATGATGGTGGTTTTTTCATATGTAATTAGAAAATAATTAGAGATGATAAATGAATTCAAGTGAAATTTTCGTAAAATTTACATACATTGAAATTCCACAATTTAAATGTGCAGTTCAAGAAATTTATATATATATGTGTTTTTACATAAACATATATACATATATACATACATATATATGTGTGTGTGTGTATATATATATATATATATATAAAAAACACTTCTATCAAAGTATAGTATATTTCCGTTAGTTCAAACTTTCCATTGTGCCCTCTTAAAGTTATTTTAACCTTCCACAGGTGACAATTCTTCTGTATTTTTACTTCCATGGATCAATTTTGACTATTCTTGACTGTCATATAAATGGTATCATATATAATGTACTCTTTTATAACTGGTTTCTTTTTATCAACATAGTGTTTTTGACATTTAAACATGTTGCATCTATCTGCAGTTTACTCTTCATTTTTTATAGCTGAATCACCTTCTGCTGTACGAGTATATCATAATATGTTTATCCATTTTTCTTTTGAAGGACAATTCAGGTGTTTCTAGTCATTTTTATAAGAAATGTTGCTATAAATAACTGCATACATTATTTATTGTGTCTCTTTTTATTAAATTTATTTATGTTCTTGTCATTATTATTCCTTCAACAGAGAATTAGAAAATATAAGAATCAACTAAAGCTGAGGAATACAACAATTGAAATGAAAAGAACACTAGAAGTAATCAACAGTGGAGTAGATGATACAAAAGAATGCACAGGCTATTTAGAAGACAGAATAGTGGAAATCACCCAATCAGAACAGCAAACAGAAAAAAGAACTAAAAAACTGAGAATAGTTTAAGAGACTTCTTGGACAACTTAGCATACTAACATTCACATTATAGGGGTCCAGAAGGAGAAGAGACAGAGAAAAGGGCAGACAGTTATTTGAATAAATAATGGTGGATAATTTTCCTAACTTGGGGAAAGAAATAGACATCCAGGTTGAGGACGCACAGAGAGTCAACAGGATGAACAGAAGGAGCACCACATTAAGACATATCATTATTAAAATGGCAAAAGATAAAGATAAACACAGAATTTTAAAGGCAGAAAAAGAAAAACAATGAGTCACCTATAAGTGAACCACCATTGGGCTATTAGCTGATTTTTCCAGCAGAAACTTTGCAGGCCAGAAGGGAGTGGCATGAAATATTTAAAGTGCTGGAAGAAAAAAACTTAAACCAAGAATACTTTACCCAGCAAGGTTATCAATCAGAATTGAAGAAGAGATAAAGAGTGTCCCAGACAAGCAAACACTATTCATCACCACTAAAAAGGTCTTAAAAGAAATGTTAAAGAATCTTCCTTAAGCAGAAAAGAAAGGACCAGAACTAAAAATAAATGAAAGAAAAAATATCACTGGTAAAGGTGAATATATAGGAAAGACAGTGAATAAACTACTTAAAAATCTAGTATGGAGGTTAGAAGACAAAAGTCATAAAATCAACTCTAACTGCAATAAGTAGTTAATGGATATACAAAGTGGAAAGACGTAAAATATGGCATCAAAAATATAAAACATCAGGGGTGGGAAAATGTACTGCTTTTAGAATACAAACTTAAGCAACTAACAGCTTAAAATAAACTGCTATATATATGGAATATGAATTTCATGGTAACCACAACTAAAAATCTATAACAGATAAAAAATAAAGAGAAACAAATCCAAACCTAACACTAAAGAAAAGCAGCAAATTACAGGGGAAGAGACTAAAAGAAGAAGACAGGAAAAGAAAACAACAAAACCAACCTGAAAACAATGAACAAGATGGCAATCAGTACTCACTAATCAATAACCACTTTACATGTGAATGAATATACGTAATGTAATCAAAACACATAGGGTGGATGAATGGATAAAAAATAAGACCTATGTATATGCAGCTTACAAAAGACATCAGATCTAAAGACGGACACAGACTAAAAGTGAAAGGATGGAAAAAGATATTTTATGCAAATGGAATCAAAAAGAAAGCTGGGGAAATAATACTAATATCAGACAAAATATACTTGAAAACAAAGACTGTAACAAGTGACAAAAATGGCATTACATAATGATAAAGGGGTCAATACAAGAAGAGTATATTACATTCATAAATATTTATTCACACAGCACAGAAGCGCATAAATACATAAAGCAAATATTAACAGACATAAAGGGAGAAATTGACATTAATACAATAATGGGAGGAGACTTTAATTCCTCCCTTGCATCAAAGGAAAGATCATGCAGACAGAAAATCAATGAAAACATTGGCCTTAAATGATACATTAGCCCAAATGAACTTAATAGATATATATAGAACATTTCATCCAAAAACTGCAGAATATACATTCTTTTCAATTGCACATGAAACATTCTCCAGGATAGCTCACATGTTAGGCTCCTAAATGTCTCAATAAATTTCAGAAGACTGAAGTCACATCAAGCATCTCTTTTGACCACAACAGTACAAAGCGAGAAATCAATTACAGAAAGAAAATGGAAAACCACAAACATGAGAAAGCTAAGCAACATACTACTAAACCACCAATGGGTGAACAATAAAATTAAAGAGGAAATTTAAAAACAGCTTGAGGCAAATGAAAATGGAGACAAAACATTCCAAAATCCATGAGGCTCAAAAAAAGCCGTTCTAAGAGGGAAGTTTATACTGATACAGGGTTACATCAAGAAAAAAGAAAAATATCAAACAAATAATCAAATCTTACACCTAAAGAACATATGAAAAGAAGAACAAACAAAACACAGTGTTAGTGGAAAATGGAAATAAAGATCGAGCAGAAATAAATAAAACAGAAACTAAAAAAACAAAAAAATATATAGAAATAATCAATGTAATTGAGAGATACTTCTTTGAAAAGATAAACAAAATTGATAAACCATTAACCAGACTCATCAAGAAAAAAAGAAAAAGGGCCCTCCAAAGTAAAATCAGAAGTGATAGGGGAGAAGTTACAAAAGATACCCCAGAGATTCAATCATGAGACAACTAGGAACAATTATATGCCAACATATTAGACAACCTAAAGGAAATGGATAAATCCAGAGCAACATATCATCTTTCAAGACTGAATCAGGAAGAAACAGAAAATCTGAACAGACTGATTACCAGCAATGAAATTGAATCAGTAATAAAAATTCCAACAAACAAAAGTACGGGACCACATGGCTTCACAGGGGGATTCCACCAAAAATTTTAAAGAGTTAATACCTATTCTTCTCAAACTATTCCCAAAAAAATGAAACAGAAAGAACACTTCCAAACTTATTCTACGAGGCCAGCATTATCCTGATACAAAAAGCAGACAAATACACTAGAAAAAAAGAAAATTACCAGTCAATATCCCTGATGAATGTAAATGCAAAAATCCTCAACAAAACATTAACAAACCAAGTTCAACAATACATTGAAAATGACTATTCACCATGATCAAATAAGATTTATTTGAGGAATGTAAGGAGGGTTCAGTACCTGCAAATCAATCACAGTGATACAACACATTAACAAAACAAAGGATAAAGACCACATTATCATCTCAATAGATGCAGAAAAATCACTTGACAAAATTCAACACTTCCTTTATGATAAAAATTCTTAACGAAGTGGATATAGAAAGAATGTATCTCAATATGATAAAGGCCATATACAACAAACCCATGGTTAACATCATACTAAATGGTAAAAAGCTGAGATCTTTTCCTCTAAAATCAAGACCAAGACAAGGATGCCCACTCTTACAACTTGTATTCAATATGTATTGGAATTCTTAGCCAAAGCCATCAGACAAAAAATAAAAAAGCATCCAAATTGAAAGGGAAGCAGTGAAGCTGTCACTATTTGCAGATGATATGATACTATAGAGAGAGAATCCTAAGGACTCCACCAAAAAACTATTAGAACTAATAAATGAATTCAGTACAGTTGCAGGATACAAAATCAATATACAGATATGTGTTTCATTTCTTTACAAACTAATTTCTTTACAAACTAATTTCTTTACAAACTGATTTCTTTACAAACTAATTTATATTTTTGTTAGTTTGTTAAAGAACAAACAAAAATATAAATTAAGGAAACAATACCATTTAAAATTGCATCATAAAGAGTAAGATACCTAGGAATAAATTTAACCAAGGAAGAAAAATCTGTACTCTGAAAACTGTAAAAGACATTGATGAAATAAATTGAAGACACCACAGATAAGTGGAAATATATACTGTGCTCATGAATTGGAAGAATATTTTTGAAGTGTCCAAACTACCCAAAACAATGTACAGATTCTATGCAATCCCTATCTAAATACCAATGGCATTTTTTAAAGAAAAAGAACATATAATCCTACAATTTGTATGGCACCTCAAAGACCCTGAATAGCCACAGTAATTTTGAGAAAGAAGAACAAAGCTCTGATTTTTAAAATATACTACAAAGCTACAGTAGTCAAAACATTATGGTACTGGCACAAAAACAGACACATAGACCAATTAAATAGACAGAGAGCCCAGATTAAAAAATCTTGTTTATGTGGTTAATTAAACTATGACAAAGGAGACAAGAATATACAATGAGGGGAAAACAGTTCCTTCAATAAATAAATGCTGGGGAAACTGGACAGCTACATGTAAAAAATTAAAACTAGACCATTTTCTTGTAACATAAGTAAAAATAAAATTAAAATGGATATAAATGTCAGACTTGAAACCATAAAATTCCTAGATGAAAACATAGGCAGTATGCTCTTTGACATCAGTGTTAGCAACCCTGTTTTGGATCTTCCCCCTTATGCAAAGGCCACAAAAGCAAAAATAAACAAATATGACTATCAGACTAAAAATCTTTTGCACAGTGAAGAAAACCATCATCATAAATGAAAAGACAACCTACTCAATGGGCAATACTATTTGCAATAGATATGTCTAACAAGGGATTAATATCCAAAATGTACAAAGAAGTCATACAACTCAGTATCAAAAAAATAAGTAATTCAATTAAATACTGGGCAAGGACCTATATAGACATTTCTCCAAAGAAGACACAGAGATGGCCAACGGACACATGAAAAGATGCTCAATATCACTAATCATTAGGGAAATGCAAATCAAAACAACGAGATATCACCTCACACATGTCAGAAATGCTGTTATCAAAAAGACAACAAATAACAAGTGTTGGCAAGGATGTGGAGAAAAGGGGATCCTCGTGCACTGTTGATGAGACTGTAACTTGGTACAGCTGCTATGGAAAACAGTACGGAAATTACTCAAAAAATTAAAAGTATAAGTTCCACACAATCCTGCAATTCCTTTTCTGGTATGTATTTGAAGAAAACAAAAATACTAATTAGAGAATATATATGACCCCCTATGTTCAATGCAACATTATTTACAATACCCAAGATATGGTAGCAACTTCAATGTCCATCAATAGATGAATGGGTAAAGATGTGGTATACATATATTAAAGGAGTATTACTCAGCTGTAAAAAATAATGAAATCTTGCCATTTGCAACAACATAGATAAACCTGGAGAGTATTATGCTAAGTGAAATAAGTCAAACTGAGAAAGACAAATTCTGTATGATTTCACTTGCATGTGTAATCAAAAAACAGGACAAACAAACACACTTAACAAAACAGAAACAGAGGCATAGATACAGAGAACAAACTGGTAGCTGCCAGAGGGGAGGGGTTTGGGAGGATAAGTGAAATATGTGAGGTAGATTAACAGGTACATATTTCCAATGATAAAATAAATAATTCATGTGGATGTAATGTATAGCATAGGGAACACAGTCAATAATACGTAATAACTTTATATGATGATAGTAACTAGACTTATCATGCTGATAAAATTGTAAAGTATAAAAATATCAAATCACTATGCTGTACACCTGAAAATTATATAATATTTAAGTCAATTATACTTCAATATAAAAAATAGAAAATATTGAGAGTGCCTTCAGTAAAAAGGAAATGCAACATGAATTTCATGAAATCCCAGAAACACAGGCCGTACCCTTGCTAGGCCATACCCTTGCTAAGACATTTTCAGTTGAGAGGCTACATCAGAAATTCAACCTGATCAGACTACAAAGCATGCAAGTGGAGCAGGTTGTGAAATTCACTTCCTGAATTAGTATTTTTGAGATTCATACAGTCTGGGACTATCCTGTTGGATCCTGCCATGGTGACTTTTTCAACTGTTATGAGATATTCTTGTTAAAATATTTTAGTGACACTTTTCATTTCAAGCTGTTGAGGAGACTGGGAGGTGGACAGAGCAGCTGTGAGTCTTATCTGTGTCTGGGATACTGCCTTTGAAGGCAGGAGTGAAACATACTCACAGAGCAATAAACAATCCATCTTCAAGGGGCTTCTAAAATAATGAGGCAGGTTAGAAATGATGAGAGATGGAACTAAAAACTAATGAGAGTAGTCATACAGAAGAGAGAAAAGATATGAGAAATGCTTCCAAGGTAGAAGTAACTGAACTTGGAACATATTTTTGTCAGGGGGAGCAGGCATATATAAAAGGAACAAATTCATATTACAAACACAAATTTATACAAAATGACAAATACTTACCCAAAACTCATGTTTATAATGTTTTACAATAGACCCAGACAGATTAACCCCCCACCCAATAAAAACCTCATAATATCTGTGATATAAGGAAAAAAATCAAAGGCACACCAAAAGAACAAATATTTACAGAGCAACTCTGTATGACAACAACCTGAAGACTAGCAGAAAAGATTTTCCACAACTAAAAACATGAAGAAGGAACCACAATGAAAAGGATAAAAGGGGCAGAGAGTAGGTATAGTCAAGACCCACACACCCAGGTAGGCAACGTACATACAAGAGAATAATCACAACTGCAGAAGTTCTCCCTAAGGAGCAAGGAGTCCAAGCCCTACATAAAGCTCCTCAGTCCGTAGATCTTGCCATGGTAAAATGAGACCACAACATCTTGCTTTGAAAGTCAGTGATGCTTGCATATGGGAGAGCTGAAGAGCTGTAGGAAACAGACTGTTTTTAAAGGGTGCTTTCAAAACCTCACATGCTCTGGATCCCAGTGCAGAGGCAGTAAATCGAAAGGAGCACTGGTCAGACCCAATTACTGATTTTGCAGAGCTTCATAAAGAGCCAGGAGGCAACTGGGACTCCTCCTGGGGACATAGATATTGGCAGCAGCTTGTGTTAGGCACTCATTCTATGAGATCACTAGTGCTGGTAAGAACCATTTTGAGTTCTCCCTCTAGCCTATCAGCTCTGGAGGGCTACTTGCCCACCTGTGGGCTGGCACTAACCCTGGGAACACAGGGCTAAGCAGCCAGCCATGCAGAGACCTGGCCACACCCACTAGTGGGCTGGTTCCACCATACAAATCAAGACTTGGCAGCCAACCAGTTTGGGGGCCTGCCCTGCTTATTAGTCAACCCCACCACAAAAGAAGGACCCATGCAGTTCACATAGGGGGCATGCTTACATCATATAGCTCTGGTGACCAGAAGAGAGTGTGCTGCTGGATGTCTCCTACTTAAGGCCACTTTTCCAAGATTGGGAACTAAACTGTGTAATACATAGATGTAAACACAGAATTGAGCAAAATGAGGAGACAGAAGAATACATTCCAAAGGAGGAACAAGATACAGCCCCAGAGGAAGAAATAAGTGAGGTGGAGATAAGCAGTCTATCTGATAAAGAGTTCAAGGTAATGATCATAATGATACTCAATGAACCTAGTACAGGAATGGATGAACACAGTGAGAAGTTTAACAAAGAGTTAGAAAAGAGTAGAAAAACCAAACAGATCTGAAGAACACAATAACTGAAATAAAAAATACACTAGAGGGCTTCCCTGGTGGCGCAGTGGTTGAGAGTCCACCTGCTGATGCAAAGGACGCGGGTTCGTGCCTGGGTCTGGGAAGATCCCACATGCCGCGGAGCGGCTGGGCCTGTGAGCCATGGCCGCTGAGCCTGCGCATCCGGAGCACAGGCTCCACAATGGGAGAGGCCACAACAGTGAGAGGCCCGCGTACCGCAAAAGCAACAACAACAACAAAAATACACTAGAGGAAATCAGTAGTAGATTAGATGATACAGAGGAATGGATCAGTGAACTGGAAGACAGAGTAGTAGAAATCACCCAAGCTGAACAGAAAAAAAAAAACTAATTTTAAAAAATGAGGATAGTTTAAGAGACCTCTGGAACAATGTCAAGTGTACTAACATTTGAATTATAGGGGTCCCAGAAGGAGAAAAGAAAGAAAGAGGCAGAGAAGTTATTTGAAGAATTACTAGCTGGAAACCTCTTAACTTGGAAAAGGAAACAGACATTCAGATCAAGGATGCACAGGGAGTTCCAAAGAGGAATGAGCCCAAAGAAGTCCACACCAGGACACATTATAATTAAAGTGGCAAATATTAAAGATAAAGAGAGATTCTTAAAAGCAGCAAGAGAAAAGCAACTAGTTACATACAAAGGAACTCTCTAAAGATGATCAGCTGACTTTTCAGTAGAAAATACTCAGTAAAAGGGAGTGGTATGATATATTCAAAGTAATGAAAGGAAAAAACCTATAACCAAGAATATACTACCTGGCAAGGCTATAATTCAGATTTGAAGGTAAGATAGAGTTTACACACAAGCCAAAGCTAAAAGAGTTCAGCACCAGTAAACTGGTTTACAGGATATGTTAAAGGGGCTTTTCTAAGTAGAAAAGGAAAGACTACAACCAGAACTACGCAAATTATGAAAGGAAAAATCTCATTGGTAAAGGCAAACATACAGTAAAGGTAGTTGATTAACCACTTACAAAGTTAGTAGGAATATTAAAGTATAAAAATAGTAAAATCATCTACATCCACAATAAATATTTAAGGGATACACAAAACAAAATGATATAAAATATGATGTCAAAAACATTAAATGTGGGGAGTGGGAGTAAAAATGCATGGTTGTTAGAGCATGTTCAAACTCCAAACTTAAGAGATCATCAACTTGAAATAATCATATATATATATACATATATATATATATATGTTGTCATATGTACACCTCATGATAACTACAAACCAAAAATCTATAGTAGATACACACACATAAAAGAAAAAGAAATCCAAACATAGCATTAAAGATAGTCATCAAATCAAAAGGCAAGAAGGGAGGTCTCCTCCCTTCTACCATATGAGGTTATAATGAGAAAATGACTATTTATTAACCAGGAAGCAGGCCTCACTAGACTCCAAATCTGCCATAGCCTTGATCTTAGACTCTCTATCCTCCAGAACTATGACAAATAAATTTCTGTTTCTTAAAAACCACTCTGTCTATGGTATTCTTTATAGCAGTCTAAACAGACCAAGAGGCAGACATTAGCAGAAAAGCTGTTGAAATCTAAATAAAGTTTGTACAATAGTTAATGGCAGCATACCAATGTTAATTTATTAGTTTTGAAACAGGTACCATGGTTATGTAAGATGTTAACATTAGGAGAAACTGGGTGAAGGGCATACATAAACTCTGTACCATCTTTGCAACTTTTCTGTAAATTTAAATTATCCCAAAATTAATTTTAAAAAAGAAACATTAAAAAAACTCAACAATATCATACCCCTATACATTGAGTAATCCTTGGCAGCTACGCTCCCCTGACCAACACACACACCACCAAGACCAATGCATTTGCCAGTGTGTTGTCTTTTATTTTAGACACACGATAATTACAGATATTTTTAATAGGTGCATGCAGAAATATAATAGAAAATACTGGGCTTCCAATTATAACTCAGCTTTCAGGAAAATAATAACTATGACATCAATAATAAAATAAATGTGCTTTTCTGACATTCTGAGAAAAATTTTAGAAACAACAAAAATTTATCCTAAAGCTTGAGAATACCACAGCTTCTTCCTAGGTCTTTCCTGTAACTTAGATCCCAACCACTGCTCATCTTCTAAAAATTTTCCAAAATAAGATCACTGAAATTGTTATTTTTTTCCATAGAATTTTAAAGAGTAATAATTTATTTAAAATGAAAAGAAAAAAATAAGTAGAAAACTAAAGTGTATTGGTAAATGAATTAGAATGGATATAAAATACTAAATTTTAGACTGCACAGTAAATAAATAATAAATGGTAATAAATAAGTTGCTTAGTGACATAAGATTGAGTAGGATGAGTGAGAAATATTAAGTAGCTAGGTGAATAAAAGAGTAGATGAGGGGCTTCCCTGGTGGCGCAGTGGTTGAGAGTCCACCTGCCGATGCGGGGAACACAGGTTCGTGCCCCGGTCCGGGAGGATCCCACATGCCGTGGAGCAGCTGGGCCCGTGAGCCATGGCCGCTGGGCCTGCGCGTCCGGAGCCTGTGCTCCGCGACGGGAGAGGCCGCAGCAGTGAGAGGCCCGCGTTCCGCCAAAACAAACAAACAAACAAAAAAAGAGTAGATGAGAGATGAAAAGAGAATGATAATTGAGATCTATTTAACTACAATTTTTAAAAATACCATCGAGGGGCTTCCCCGGTGGCACAATGGTTGAGAGTCCGCCTGCCGATGCAGGGGACAGGGGTTCATGTCCTGGTCTGGGAGGATCCCACATGCCACGGAGCAGCTGGGCCCGTGGGCCATGGCCGCTGAGCCTGCGCATCTGGAGCCTGTGCTCCGCAACGGGAGAGGCCGCAACAGTGAGAGGCCCCCGTACCGCAGAAAAAAAAAGAAAAAAAAATACCATCGAAAGTAAAAGTTTTATCTTAAAGTGATGTTGGTCCTGAAAAAAAATAAGTACTTGAGTAGTAGGTTTAGTTTTCTATATTATAGCATTAACCTTATTGCTTAATTTCAACATTTAAAAGATATATTATGTATACAAAAGGGTAAATGAACCATTGTGTAAAATAGGCTTAATTTGTCCATTCTTTCTATAGCTCAATGCCATTCTGAAACATTTTTAATTAAGAATATGAAGTGACTCATTAACATTCAGCTCTAAAAATAAGTGACTAATTACAGCATGTTGACAAAAGCAAGTTACTTTATACATTGCCCCCAAATCTCTTCAAAAGAAGCAAAAAAATGGACTCAGGAAATTATGCTTCAAAAAACTTGGGGAGGGGGTGGAGTCAAGATGGCATACTAGGAGGACACAAAATTCGCGTCTAATCACAACTAGGGCACCTACCAGGCACCGGTGGGGGACCATGGACACCTAAGGGGATGGAAGGAGCCCCCAGTGACCCAGTAGGATGTGGGGTGGGGGGAGTGAAGGGGGAGGAGAAGTGGAGGCAGGACGGGACTGGCACCCCTGAGGAGTCTCTTGGGGAGGGGAAGGGATCCCAAGCCTGGAGGGGGAAACTGGGGAACCACTGGGAAGGCAGAGGATCAAAAGGGAGATTGGCCAGGCTTCCCTTGCCCACCTGGGCTCCCAGGAACCTGCTGAGATCCTGGGCCTGATCCTCTGCCCACCTAGGCGGCCTCCAGCCACCCGGGTCCTGAAGGAGTGGGAGGGAGGAAAGGGGGAGCAAAAGTAAAGACCGGACCTCCGGGACCAGCACCCCTGAGGGATGGCTGGGGTAAGGAAGGAGTTCCGAAACCCAATGGGACCCACCCACGGCGACAGGGGAGACTGTGGGGGAGATGGTAGGGGAGGGGCGTGAGGGAATGGAATGGAATGGGGCCAGTGATTTCCCTGTCCACTTAGGCACTGGGAAGCCTGTGGGGCTCCTGGGCCTAATCCTCTGCCCCCCTAGCCTCCCTCCTGCTGTGCAGAGCCCAAGCCCCGCCCCTAAACCCCACCCAGGGCACTATCTCTACATTCAGAGACCTCCTCCAACACGCTGGGCCTAAACCCTACCCACACACCCTCACTGAGGGCCCTAACTACAAACTCCAGAACTCCACTCTCCAGAGACCTTCTTTCCATGTGTGGCAGAGATCCTAAGCAGAGGACCTGCCCCATGTTCAAACGTCACCACCCCACCTCTCTAGGTCTCACCCCACCCTAAAGCCCGCACCTGCCTAAGTTCCACCCCCCCGTCTAAACTCCGCCCCCATAGCCAAGGCTTGTTTTTTTTTTTTTTTCTTTTCTTTTTTCTTCTTTTAGATTGGGGTTCTGTTTTACATGTTGATTCATTGTTGTTGATTCTTTTATATTTTTACTTTTCCTAATAAATATTTTATTTTTCTAATTTTATGTTATTCTTTACACTTTGTTAGTGATCTCTCCTTTTGACTTGTTGCCCACCCCCCTTTTTTGTTCTTGGCTGTGGTTTTATTTTACCCTATTGCAGTTGTTCCAATTCTAGTTTTATTTTCCTAATATATTTTTTATCTCTCTATTTTTATTTCATTTTTTATTCCTTGATATGGTACTGCTCTTTTTCTTTGTTTTTTCTTTTTTTTTTTTTTTTTTACTACACCACAAAGCTTGCAAGATCTTGGTTCCCAGGCCGGAGGTCAGACCCAGCTCCTGTGGTGGGAGCTCCGAGTCCAAACTGCAGGACTAACAGAGAACGTCAGACTCCAGGGAATATCAATCAGAGTAAGGCCTCATGGAGGTCCTCATCTCAGCACTAAGACCCAGCTCTATCTAACTGCCTGAAAACTCCAGTGCTGGACATCTCAGCCAAACAATCAGTAAGACAGGAATACAGCACCAACCATTAAAAAAAAAAAAAAAAGACAAAAAAATATGTTACAGACAAAGGAGCAAGGTAGGTAAACAACTACAAGACCAAATAAATGAAGATGAAATTGGCAAACTACCTGCAAAAGAATTCAGAGTAATGATAGTGAAGATGATCCAAAATCTTAGAAACAGAATGGAGAAAATACAAGAAACATTTAACAAGGATCTAGAAGATTAAAGAGCAAAGAAACAGCGATGAATAACACAATCACTGAAATTAAAAATATTCTAGAAGAAATCAATAACAATAACTGAGGCAAAAGAACGAATAAGTGACCTGGAAGATAAAATAGTGGAAATAACTGCCAGGGAGCAGAATAAAGAAAAAAGAATGAAAATAATTGAGGACAGTCTCAGAGACCTCTGGGACAACATTAAATGCACCAATATTCGACTTATAAGGGTCCCAGAAGAAGAAGAGAAAAAGAAAGGGACTGTGAAAATATTTGAAGACATTATAGTCAAAAACTTCCCTAACATCGGAAAGGAAATAATCAAGTCCAGGAAGCACAGAGAGTACCATACAGGATAAACCCAAAGAGAAACACGCCAAGACATATATTAATGAAACTATGAAAAATTAAATACAAACAAAAAATATTAAAAACAACAAGGGAAAAAAAAATACAAGGGAATCCCCATAAGGTTAACAGCTGATCTTTCAGCAGAAACTCTGAAAGCCAGAAGGGAGTGGCAGGGCATATTTAAAGTGATGAAAGGGAAAAATCTACAACCAAGATTACTCTACCCAACAAGGATCTCATTCAGATTCCATGGAGAAATTAAAACCTTTACAGACAAGCAAAAGTTAAGAGGATTCAGTACCACTAAACTAGCTTTACAACAAATGCTAAAGGAACTTCTCTAGGCAGGAACACAAGAGAAGGAAAAGACCTACAAAAACAAACCCAAAACAATTAAGAAAATGGTAATACGAATATACATACTGATAATTACCTTAAATGTAAATGGATTAAATGCTCCAACCAAAAGACATAGACTGGCTGAATGGATACAAGAACAAGAACTATACATATGCTGTCTACAAGAGACCCACTTCAGACCCAGGGACACATACAGACTGAAAATGAGGGGATGGAAAAAGATATTCCATGTAAATGGAAATCAAAAGAAAGCTGGAGAAGCAATTCTCATGATCAGACAAAATGAACTTTTATATAAAGACTATTGCAAGAGACAAAGAACACTACATACTTCCGGGAAGATGGCGGAAGAGTAAGACGCGGAGATCACCTTCCTCCCCACAGATACACCAGAAATACATCTACGCGTGGAACAACTCCTACGGAGCACCTACTGAACGCTGGCAGAAGACCTCGGACCTCCCAAAAGGCAAGGAACCCCCCACGTACCTGGTTAGGGCAAAAGAAAAAACTAAACAGAGACAAAAGGATAGGGACGGGTCCTGCACCAGCGGGAGAGAGCTGTGAAGGAGGAGAAGTGTCCACACACTAGGAAGCCCCTTCGCGGGTGGAGACTTCGGGAGGCGGAGTGGGGGAGCTTGGGAGCCGCGGAGGAGAGCGCAGCAACAGGGGTGCGGAGGGCAAAGCGGACGGATTCCAGCGCAGAGGATCGGGCCGACCGGAACTCACCAGCCGAGAGGCTTTTCTGCTCGCCCGCCAGGGCGGGCGGGACTGGGAGCTGAGGCTCCGGCTTTTGTCGGAGCGCCGGGAGAGGACTGAGGTTGGCGGCGTGAACACAGCCTGCAAGGCGTTAGTGCACCGCGGCTAGCCGGGAGAGAGTCCGGGGAAAAGTCTGGACCTGCCAAAGAGGCAAGAGACTTTTACGTCCCTCTTTGTTTCCTGGTACACGAGGAGAGGGGATTAAGAACGCTGCTTGAGAGAGCTCCAGGGACGGGCGCGAGCCGCGGCTAAAAGTGCGGAGCCCAGAGACAGACATGAGACGCTAGGGCCGCTGCTGCCGCCACCAGGAAGCCTGTGTGCGAACACAGGTCACTAGCCACACGCCCTTCCGGGGAGCCTGTGCAGCCCGCCACTGCCGGGGTCCCGGGATCCAGGGACAACTCCCCCGGGAGAACGCATGGCGCGCCTCAGGCTGCAACGTCACGCCGGCCTCTGCCGCTGCTGGCCCGCCCCGCACTCCGTGACCCTCCCTACCCCCCGGCCTGAGTGAGCCAGAGCCTCCGAATCAGCGGCTCCTTTAACCCCGTCCTGTCTGAGCAAAGAACAGACGCCCTCCGGCGACCTACACGCACAGGCAGGGCCAAATCCAAAGCTGAGCCCCTGGGAGCTGTGAGAACAAAGAAGAGAAAGGGAAATCTCTCCCAGCAGCCTCAGAAGCAGCGGATTAAAGCTCCACAATCAAGTTGATATACCCTGCATCTGTGGAATACCTGAATAGACAACGAATCATCCCAAATTAAGAAGCCCTGTGGATGAAAGGCTCTTGGGGCTGCAGCCAGGAGTCAGTGCTGCCTCTGAGGTGGGAGAACCAACTTCAGGACACTGGTCCACAAGAGGCCTCCCAGCTGCACATAATATCAAACAGCAAAAATCTCCGAGAGATCTCCATCTCAACGCCAGCACCCAGCTTCACTCAACGACCAGCAAGCCACAGGGCTGGACATCCTATGCCAAACAACTAGCAAGACAGGAACACAACCCCACCCATTAGCAGAGAGGCTGCCCAAAATCATAATAAGTCTACAGACACCCCAAAACACACCACCAGACGTGGACCTGCCCACCAGAAAGACAACATCCAGCCTCATCCACCAGAACACAGGCCCTAGTCCCCTCCACCAGGAAGCCGACACAACCCACTGAACCAACCTTAGCCACTGGGGACAGACACAAAAAACAACAGGAACTACGAACCTTCAGCCTGCAAAAAAGGAGACCCCAAACACAGTAAGATAAGCAAAATGAAAAGACAGAAAAACACACTGCAGATGAAGGAGCAAGATAAAAACCCACCAGACCTAACAAATGAAGAGGAAATAGGCAGTCTACCTGAAAAAGAATTCAGAATAATGATAGTAAGGTTGATCCGAATCTTGGAGATAGAATGGACAATAGAATGGACAAAATGCAAGAATCAGTTAACAAGGACCTAGAAGAACTAAAGATGAAACAAGCAACGATGAACAACACAATAAATGAAATTAAAAGTACTCTAGATGGGATCAATAGCAGAATAACTGAGGCAGAAGAACGGATAAGTGACCTGGAAGATAAAATAGTGGAAATAACTAATGCAGAGCAGAATAAAGAAAAAAGAATGAAAAGAACTGAGGACAGTCTCAGAGACCTCTGGGACAACATTAAACGCACCAACATTCGAATTATAGGGGTTCCAGAAGAAGAAGAGAAAAAGAAAGGGACTGAGAAAATATTTGAAGAGATTATAGTTGAAAACTTCCCTAATATGGGAAAGGAAATAGTTAATCAAGTCCAGGAAGCACAGAGAGTCCCATACAGGATAAATCCAAGGAGAAATACGCCAAGACACATATTAATCAAACTGTCAAAAATTAAATACAAAGAAAACATATTAAAAGCAGCAAGGGAAAAACAACAAATAACACATAAGGGAATCCCCATAAGGTTAACAGCTGATCTCTCAGCAGAAACCCTACAAGCCAGAAGGGAGTGGCAGGACATACTGAAAGTGATGAAGGAGAAAAACCTGCAGCCAAGACTACTCTACCCAGCAAGGATCTCATTCAGATTTGATGGAGAAATTAAAACCTTTACAGACAAGCAAAAGCTGAGAGAGTTCAGCACCACCAAACCAGCTTTACAACAAATGCTAAAGGATCTTCTCTAGGCAAGAAACACAAGAGAAGGAAGAGACCTATAATAACGAACCCAAAACAATTTAGAAAATGGGAATAGGAACATACATATCGATAATTACCTTAAATGTAAATGGACTAAATGCTCCCACCAAAAGACACAGATTAGCTGAATGGATACAAAAACAAGACCCTTATATATGCTGTCTACAAGAGACCCACTTCAGACCTAGAGACACATACAGACTGAAAGTAAGGGGATGGAAAAAGATATTCCATGCAAATGGAAACCAAAAGAAAGCTGGAGTAGCAATTCTCATATCAGACAAAATAGACTTTAAAATAAGGACTATTAAAAGAGACAAAGAAGGACACTACATAATGATCAAGGGATCGATCCAAGAAGAAGATATAACAATTGTAAATATTTATGCACCCAACATAGGAGCACCTCAATACATAAGGCAAATACTAACAGCCATAAAAGGGGAAATCGACAGTAACACATTCATAGTAGGGGACTTAAACACCCCACTTTCACCCATGGACAGATCATCCAAAATGAAAATAAATAAGGAAACACAAGCTTTAAATGATACATTAAACAAGATGGACTTAATTGATATTTATAGGACACTCCATCCAAAAACAACAGAATACACATTTTTCTCAAGTGCCCATGGAACATTCTCCAGGATAGATCATATCTTAGGTCACAAATCAAGCCTTGGTAAATTTAAGAAAATTGAAATTATATCAAGTATCTTTTCTGACCACAACGCCATGAGACTAGATATCAATTACAGGAAAAGATCTGTAAAAAATACAAACACATGGAGGCTAAACAATACACTACTTAATAATGAAGTGATCACTGAAGAAATCAAAGAGGAAATCAAAAAATACCTAGAAACAAATGACAATGGAGACACAACGACCCAAAACCTGTGGGATGCAGCAAAAGCAGTTCTAAGGGGGAAGTTCATAGCAATACAAGCCCACCTTAAGAAGCAGGAAACATCTCGAATAAACAACCTAACCTTGCACCTCAAGCAATTAGAGAAAGAAGAACAAAAAAACCCCAAAGTTAGCAGGAGGAAAGAAATCATAAAAATCAGATCAGAAATAAATGAAAAAGAAATGAAGGAAACGATAGCAAAGATCAATAAAACTAAAAGCTGGTTCTTTGAAAGGATAAACAAAATTGATAAACCATTAGCTAGACTCATCAAGAAAAAAAGGGAGAAGACTCAAATCAATAGAATTAGAAATGAAAAAGGAGAAGTAACAACTGACACTGCAGAAATACAAAAGATCATGAGAGATTACTACAAGCAACTCTATGCCAATAAAATGGACAACCTGGAAGAAATGGACAAATTCTTAGAAAGGCACAACCTGCCAAGACTGAATCAGGAAGAAATAGAAAATATGAACAGACCAATCACAAGCACTGAAATTGAAACTGTGATTAAAAATCTTCCAACAAGCAAAAGCCCAGGACCAGATGGCTTCACAGGCGAATTCTATCAAACATTTAGAGAAGAGCTATCACCTATCCTTCTCAGACTCTTCCAAAATATAGCAGAGGGAGGAACACTCCCCAACTCATTCTACGAGGCCACCATCACCCTGATACCAAAACCAGACAAGGATGTCACAAAGAAAGAAAACTACAGGCCAATATCACTGATGAACATAGATGCAAAAATCCTCAACAAAATACTAGCAAACAGAATCCAACAGCACATTAAACGGATCATACACCATGATCAAGTGGGGTTTATGCCAGGAATGCAAGGATTCTTCAATATACGCAAATCAATCAACGTGATACACCATATTAACAAATTGAAGGAGAAAAACCATATGATCGTCTCAATAGATGCAGAGAAAGCTTTCGACAAAATTCAACACCCATTTATGATAAAAACCCTGCAGAAAGTAGGCATAGAGGGAACTTTCCTCAACATAATAAAGGCCATATATGACAAACCCACAGCCAACATCGTCCTCAATGGTGAAAAACTGAAAGCATTTCCACTAAGATCAGGAACAAGACAAGGTTGCCCACTCTCACCACTCTTATTCAACATAGTTTTGGAAGTTTTAGCCACAGCAATCAGAGAAGAAAAGGAAATAAAAGGAATCCAAATCGGAAAAGAAGAAGTAAAGCTGTCACTGTTTGCAGATGACATGATACTATACATAGAGAATCCTAAAGATGCTACCAGAAAACTACTAGAGCTAATCAATGAATTTGGTAAAGTAGCAGGATACAAAATTAATGCACAGAAATCTCTGGCATTCCTATACACTAAGGATGAAAAATCTGAAAGTGAAATCAAGAAAACACTCCCATTTACCATTGCAACAAAAAGAATAAAATATCTAGGAATAAACCTACCTAAGGAGACAAAAGACCTGTATGCAGAAAATTATAAGACACTGATGAAAGAAATTAGAAATGATACAAATAGATGGAGAGATATACCATGTTCTTGGATTGGAAGAATCAACATTGTGAAAATGACTCTACTACCCAAAGCAATCTACAGATTCAATGCAATCCCTATCAAACTACCACTGGCATTTTTCACAGAACTAGAACAAAAAATTTCACAATTTGTATGGAAACACAAAAGACCCCGAATAGCCAAAGCAATCTTGAGAACGAAAAATGGAGCTGGAGGAATCAGGCTTCCTGACTTCAGACTATACTACAAAGCTACAGTAATCAAGACAGTATGGTACTGGCACAAAAACAGAAATATAGATCAATGGAACAGGATAGAAAGCCCAGAGGTAACCCCATGCACATATGGTCACCTTATCTTTGACAAAGGAGGCAGAAATGTACAGTGGAGAAAGGACAGCCTATTCAATAAGTGGTGCTGGGAAAACTGGACAGCTACATGTAAAAGTATGAGATTAGATCACTCCCTAACACCATACACAAAAATAAGCTCAAAATGGATTAAAGACCTAAATGTAAGGCCAGAAACTATCCAACTCTTAGAGGAAAACATAGGCAGAACACTCTATGACATAAATCACAGCAAGGTCCTTTTTGACCCACCTCCTAGAGAAATGGAAATAAAAGCAAAAGTAAACAAATGGGACCTAATGAAACTTAAAAGCTTTTGCACAGCAAAGGAAACCATAAAGAAGACCAAAAGACAACCCTCAGAATGGGAGAAAATATTTGCAAATGAAGCAACTGACAAAGGATTAATCTCCAAAATTTACAAGCAGCTCATGCAGCTTAATAACAAAAAAACAAACAACCCAATCCAAAAATGGGCAGAAGACCTAAATAGACATTTCTCCAAAGAAGATATACAGAGTGCCAACAAACACATGAAAGAATGCTCAACATCACTAATCATTAGAGAAATGCAAATCAAAACGACAATGAGATATCATCTCACACCAGTCAGAATGGCCATCATCAAAAAATCTAGAAACAATAAATGCTGGAGAGGGTGTGGAGAAAAGGGAACCCTCTTACACTGTTGGTGGGAATGTAAATTGATACAGCCACTGTGGAGAACAGTATGGAGGTTCCTTAAAAAGCTACAAATAGAACTACCATATGACCCAGCAATCCCACTACTGGGCATATACCCTGAGAAAACCATAATTCAAAAAGAGTCATGTACCAAAATGTTCATTGCAGCTCTATTTACAATAGCCCAGAGATGGAAACAACCTAAGTGTCCATCATCGGATGAATGGATAAAGAAGATGTGGCACATATATACAATGGAATATTACTCAGCCATAAAAAGAGACGAAATTGAGCTATTTGTAATG
The DNA here is from genome assembly GCF_937001465.1 of Orcinus orca. Lineage (NCBI taxonomy): Eukaryota > Metazoa > Chordata > Mammalia > Artiodactyla > Delphinidae > Orcinus > Orcinus orca. Next base: position 54,711,545 of record NC_064570.1, on the reverse strand, counting down.
AGGTGGATAGACCTAGAGTCTGTCATACAGAGTGAAGTAAGTCAGAAAGAGAGACACAAATACCGTATGCTAACACATATATATGGAATTTAAGGAAAAAAATGTCATGAAAAACCTAGGGGTGAAACAGGAATAAAGACACAGACTTACTAGAGAATGGACTTGAGGCTATGGGGAGGGGGAAGGGTAAACGGTGACAAAGCGATAAAGAGGCATGGACATATATACACTACCAAACGTAAGGTAGATAGCTAGTGGGAAGCAGCCGCATAGCACAGGGAGATCAGCTCGGTGCTTTGTGACCGCCTGGAGGGGTGGGATAGGGAGGGTGGGAGGGAGGGAGACGCAAGCGGGAAGAGATATGGGAACATATGTGTATATATAACTGATTCATTTTGTTGTGAAGCTGAAACTAACATACCATTGTAAAGCAATTATACTCCAATAAAGATGTTTAAAAAAATAAAAAAATAAAAAAAATAAAAAGTGAAGACAGAAAGAGAAAAACAAATACCTTATGCTAACACATATATATGGTATCTAAAAAAAAAAAAGGTTCTGATGAATTGAGGGGCAGGACAGGAATAAAGACATAGACATAGAGAATGGACTTGAGGACACAGGGACGGGGAAGGGTAAGCTGGGATGAAGTGAGATAATAGCGGTGACATATATATACTACCAAACGTAAAATAGATAGCTAGTGGGAAGCAGCTGCGTGGCACAGGGAGATCAGCTCGGTGCTTTGCGACCACCTAGAGGGGTGGGATAAGGAGGGTGGGAGGGAGATGCAAGAGGGAGGGGATATGGGGATATACGTATGCATACAGCTGATTCACTTTATTATACAGCAGAAACTAACACACCATTGTAAAGCAATTATGCTCCAATAAAGATGTTAAAAAAAAAACTTTGGGAGGTAAAAGCTTAAGATTTTCAAAAAGTGAACTCAAAATGATGTCATATAAAAAGGGTTACAACTAAACACAAGTTGTAAACATATATATTGCTCCCCTATCAAAATTTCATGTTGGTTAATGGTTATAAAGGCCTACTTTTCACCTATGGAGCAGAAACTCTAGTTTTTATATAACCAATATTTCCAAAGTGTCCAATCACCTTTATTTATTCATTTAATAAATGATGAGTCAAGCTATTCACTTCTAATTTTGCAACTGAAACCACTGATATAGAGGAGCTCATACAGGCTGTCTCAGAATCACACAGGAAGTTGATAAAAGGTCCAGAAATATAACTGAAAATGTTATATGTCCATTTATGTCTTATCTGTATGAAAAAATTAAATATATGTTTCCCAGAAAATTTTAGGTGTCCTAAAATTAACAGAAACTTCATTTGGAAAACCATTTATTAACGTTTTTATTGCAGCTTTCATCATTTTTTCCCTCTCCAACAGCCTACCTCTATCCAAGTTCCCCTTCATACCCTTGTTATAAATTCATCTATTGGATCTTGTTAAAAACTGTTTAATAAAAACCATGACAATCAATAAAAAGCTTAAAGTAAAATAGGATAGAAACATGCAAGACACTATCAAAAAATCCTTAAGTGTGGATACACATAAAGGCAAAAATAAATTAGATGGGACTGAATTATTTGGTCAGGCTGATTTTCTGTGATTCACAAAGATCATCTTGCAGGGATGGGTACTTCTGGGTTTCACATCATTCTTGGAGGCAGAGCACCCTTTCTGATTGGTCAAGTCCTTCTGCTCTCTGGAAATGGTCTTAGAAACTCATTATAGACATGAACAACCTAAATGTCTACATTATCTAAGCAAGCTGTGTGTGTGTGTGTGTGTGTGTGTGTGTGTGTGTGTGTGTGTGTGTTACATTATGAGTTAAAAAGAAATGCAAAAACAAAAAATAAGTAGTTTCATTTATGGTCTGTCATATTGGCAAACATTATAAAGTATTACTCCAATCTGCTTGTGGGGTGCAAGCCGGTTACTTCCATACTCTTCTGGTGGGAATATTGTTATAGACTTTTTGAAAATAAATTAAGCAAACTACATAAAGATATGTTACTACATAAAGATACCAAATGATATTACTTCTAGAAAACTATTCTTAGCATGAAGCAGTCTGGGCAAGACTTCCAGAGTAGCAGAGTAAGGATCACCATAAATCTACTCCTTTAGGAAAATAACAAAAACACTGGAAAAATGGTCAAAATCAATATTTTCAAGGCTACAGAGTTAACCAAAGGCTTTCAGTAATCTGAAGATTTTACTTTAGAAAAATGCTGAACTTGGAGCAGCAGGATTTGTGGCATTACAACCAGACCTACTCCCATCCCCATATCTATATCTCTGTGGTAGTCTTGAAAACTAGGAGGCTTGCATGCCTTGGAGGATGCCATCTGGGATTTAATCCTTCAAATCATGAAACCCCAGAGCATTATCGCTACTGAGATCTGTTTCACAGCTTTTTGGAAAAGCCCATTTCCAAGATGTTTTCATTGTATTGATTTCCAGTGGAATTCAACTCCATTGGAAAAACCAAATTTTCAGAGTACTTATCAAAAATAATCCATGGCAACTATTTTTCATCACAGTCGACGGAGGCTGTGATATTGAAATGGAGCAGGACCCTACGGTCCTTCCCCCCCCCGCCCCTCGCCGAGTCCTCAGCCTGCCTTCTGTCTGGGGGGAAACTTTAGCCAAACAAGTTTAATCAGAGAAGCAAGACAATGCAGAAACAAAGAAAAACAGTCAAAAGAGACCAAATAATAATAGTTTAGTCATTAAGCCAGGTCAAGGACTTTATTGCCTCCTCAAGGGCTATAGATAACATTCTGAGCCATAGCCTGTGAGCTGTCTTACAGACACTGAAACCCCCACCAGGTGAAAAAAGTTAACTACATGATGACCAAACTGGAGCCATGACGTAAGCTGCCACAATTCTGGCTTCAAAGAAATGGGAACAAACCGACCCTGGAACTAAAGACTAACTGTACTGAAAACAATCAACATGACGCTGATAAGACTACTGCATGACTAATTTCAAAATGTCAGAGCTGACTATGCTGTTTCTGCATGTAGCCCCCTCCCTCCTTTTATGAAAGGTCTATAAAATCTCTTGCCCAGTGATTGTCAGCGGGAGGAGTCAGCTTTTGAACAGAAGTCCACCCTCCCCCCACCCCCAGGTTGCTAGCCTCCAAAATAAAGCAAACTTTCCACCAACCTTGCCTCTTTGCTGGCTTCTGAGCAGCGAGCAGTCGGATTCCCACTTTCGGTAATGGTTTTTTTGACGTCCAACGTGAGGCTGCCGCGTTCTCGCGAGGCTGCTGCGTTCTCGCGAGGCTGCTGCGTTCTCGCGACATATAGCTCTCCCGGGGTTTTCCAGAGTAGAGCCGCGGGTCGTGGCTATGGCTTGGGGTGGTTGCGATGAGCCAGGTGCTTGTGGTTAGCTGGCCCCAAGAGGGGGATTTTGGGAGACGTTCCTAGCGGCTGCCGAAACCATTTGTTTCGGGGATCCTCCCTGTTTCTCCCCTGCTCCTACTACTAGCTGCCAACTTACGCTTTTCCTTGGTGGAACGGAAACATGCATCTGGATGAGCTAACGAGCTACAAGACTGAGAAAGTCCGCAGGTAGGGCACAAGGGCAAACTTCTCTTTTGAGCATGAAGTGCTATTTGGGCATTTTGCCAATTGGTTCTGACGTGGGTCTGATGTTGAGGACCGTTTGTGAACACAAAGTGCTATTGGACATTTTTGTCAATTGGTTCTGACGTGTGTCTCATATTAAGGACCGTATGTGAGCATGAAGTGCTATTGAGCATTTTTGCCAGTTGGTTCTGATGTGCCTCTGACGTTGAGGACTGTTTGTGAACATGAAGTATTATTGGGCATTTTTGCCTATTGGTCATGACGTGTGTCTGACGTCAGTGACTGTGTTAGGGAAGTGTTTGGGACTCCATTGAGTCATCCTCTTGGCAAATTTGTGACAGTTCTGTCTTCTGGTGTGTGAATGTATATTCCATTTGTGTGACTGCTATTTTTGTTGTATTTTGTAAAATGGGAAATTCAGGTTCAATTCATTAGAAAAATTTTAGCGATGAAATTATGACTCGAAAAAAAAGATAATTTTTTTAACAAGGTATAACAAAAGTATTCTTCAGACTCCAGAGAAAATTGGTTAAGATGAAACGCTTTTGAAACTCCAAAACTGGATCTTTTTACATATGCAGTTAGAAAAGCTAGCTTGATAAAATACTGTTTTCAGAATTCTGACCCTGAGAGAACAAATATATGCCTAAGAGAAGGCTTGAAGTTAATTCTTATCATGTCCTTGAAATACAAACATAGCCCACTGTGCCTGAGACTTCAGCCTTGGGTTACTTAGTAGAACTTCAGAAGATGTTTGGGTTTATTAAACACACAACTTGTGCCATATTAAAGAGAAATTATGCTATGAAAAAAATGTAAGCTTTCAGAGGTTATAAAATATGTTCTTAAGTGTGCCAATCAGTAAATGCTGAACAGTTCAATTATTTGTTTCTTGGTTTTGTTAGGGTGTTTAAGGGTTAAAAATTGTGATATGTAATTAAAGCTACTAAAAATGATAAGAGAAGCATTTTAGTATGTAAAACAAGTAGGATATGTGTTGTCAGCGAGAAAAGGTATAAAAAGTGGAGATACTTTTATTGAAGAAAAATGATAATTTTTTTCTAGAGCTGGTTGTTTCTGGATGGGGAAAAATAAGGGATAAATCATGTGAATACAAAAAGTGGATAAAATGTTTGTGAAAAAAGGAAACTTTGAGAAAAAATTTTGGATGTTGTCAGGAGTGATTATGATTAGATTGGATTTAATTAGGTAAATGAGCTTTGTTATTAATAGTAAGCTGGTACAAGACTGGAGTTTGGTTTTCTTTCTCCCTGTTAAGAGAACAAAATTTTTCTGGAATATCAAGCTGCTTTTTATAACAGATTGTAAGTTTCTTTCTCTAGCTAACTTTGAGTATTCCAAAGGGCCCCTAGGCATCTCAGAAGAAATATTAAAGTAAGTAGGATTATTTGGTATGTTAAATTATATGGAAAACATTTGATAACTTTCAGACCATAGTGTCTGTGGAAAAACTTTAGCCAAACAATAAGTTTAATCAGAGAAGTGAGAAAATGTAGAAACAAAGGTAAACAGTCAAAAGAGACCAATTAATAATAGTTTAGTCATTAAGCAAAGTCAAGGACATTTACTGCCTCCTCAAGGGCTATAGGGCTACATTCTGAGCCATATCCTGTGAGCTGTCTTATAGATACTGAAACCCCCACCAGGTGGAAGAAGTTAACTACAAGATGACCAGACTGGAGCCATGACATAAGCTGCCACAGTTCTGAGAACTGTCTTCAAAGAAATGGAAACAAACTGACCCTGCAACTAAAGACTAACTGTATTAAAAATAATCAACATGACGCTGATCAAACCACTGCATGACCAATTTCAAGATGCGTGTCAGAGCTGACTGTGCTGTTTCTGCATGTAGCCCCCCTCCCTCCTTCTACAAAAGGTCTATAAATGCTCTTGCCCTCTGACCATCAGTGGGAGGAGTCAGCCTTTGGACAGGAGTCCACACTCCCTCCCCTAGGTTGCTAGCCTCCAAAATAAAGCAACCTTTCCTTTCCACCAACTTTGCTTCTTTATTAGCTTCTGAACCTCGAGCAGCTGGACCCCCACTTTCAGTAACAATATCATTTGTTAAAACAAGATCTTGGCCAGAAACATTTGGAGAATGAAATGTGCATAGGGAATTCTGAAAACATATTCCTGGGAATTTAGAAGGCTGAATATATATGCCAAGCTACACACATGGTCAAGAGACCTGACAGGGTACCAATCTCTCATTGCTGTCTAACTTGAGGTCCTGCACAGGAAGTGAAGGCTTAACAGATTTGTGAAGTGCCTGAGCACCGAATGCATGCCCCAGCACACACACATACACACACACACACACACACACACACAGCACTTGGCAAAGGGCGGAAAACTTATTGTTTAAGGCATTTAAGAGAAATTAACCAATCATCTGACTCCATTTAGCTAACTGAATGCAGACTTCAGTGACTCACACATCAGGAAATACAGAATCCGTCCAGGAAAATCAGTAAACAAAATACAAACAACAATAGCAACAACAACAAGTTCTAAGTAGGGGAAATACGATTTCCAGAGCTACCACCTTACATTATCTAAAATAAACAGTTTTGGCAAAAAGTTATGAGACATACAAAGGACAGTACACGAATACACAGAGAAAAACAAAATTAATAGAAACTATCCCTGAGAGGGCACAGATATTGAACTAAGTAGACAAAAACATTAAAATAGTGATTTTAAATATGCTCAAAGAAATAAATGTACCTGTGTCTAAAGAATTAATGTATGGCAATGATGTCTCACCAGATATAGAATCAAAGAAACAAAGGAAGGGAGGGAGGGAGGGAGGAGAGAGGAAGGAAGAAAAGAAAGAAGTTGTGGGGGGAAAACAAACAGAATGAAGCAGTATTATTCTCAAATATTTAAACACAAAAATGTTTATTACAGCTTTGCTTATAAGGGAAAAATGATGGAAATAACATTAAAAAAACAAGCAGTTTAATTTCATTGTTTTGATGTGGAGAATTGAGTCAAATATTCTGAAGAAGTTCAATCGTTTAATAAATTTATGCTTGACATCCAGAGGTAAGAGCTGTGAACACACATCTCTGCAGAATTAAACAATGTTAATTTGCGTTTTAAAAACAGTTAATTTGTTGGTCAAGAGGTTAAGGATTATTCACATATATTACCTGAATTTCATTAGTGCACCTCTGCATAGCTTTCTTTGTTAAAGATGAGAAAATAATAACTAGTTACCAGAAAATTAATAAAATACTCTAAAGTCAAATTTTAAAAAATGTCAAATTCTGGCTCAAAAATGTAACATGTATTTGTATAAAGTGAACTTGTTTGTTTGGCTTCTGTTTGTTTTGGTAGACAGCTTATAGTTAGGTCTTGCTTTTCTTTTTTAATCCACTGACAATTTCTGTCTATAATGGTGTATTTAGACCATTCCCATTTAAGTGAACACTGATATAGCTGGATTAAAATGTACAATGTTTGTAACTGATTCTATCCATTGTACTTAACATTTTATTTCTTCGGTTTTTTTCTTCCTTTCTTATTCTCCCCTCTCTTATTGAATTGAGCATTTAAAAGATTCTGTTTTCTCTCCTGCCTTAGCATATCATTTATATTTCTTTAAAAATATTTTTAGTACTGTAAGTTGCCTTACAGTATTTTAGTTGCCCTAGTACTATTAATATGCATGTACAGCCAATCCGTGTCTATATTCAAGAAACACTATATGTACTACTTCAAGGGTAGTTCAGGTACCTTATAACAGAGTATTCCCAATTTCTCCCTTCTGGCCTTTATAAAATCTGTGACATTCATTGAACTTATCTATCTTCTATAACCATGTAATATATTGTTTCTATCATTACTGTGAACATTTATATATTTTATCAAATAAGAATAAGAAAAAGAAAGGAGTTTATTATCCCTTCATTTTATTACTTATCTTGTGCTTTTCTTCTTTCTTCTTCCTTTTTTAAAATATATATTGAGTTCTGATCTATGTTATTTTCCTTTATTCAAAATGTCTTGAGGGGCAGGTATGCTGTGATGAGTTCTCTATGTTTCAGTTTTTCGAATAAAGTCTTTATTTCTCCCTCACTTTGGAGGATAATTTTGCTGTATATATAATTCCAGATTTATAGGTTTTTTTCTTTAAATATTTCCCTTTGCTTTTCTTGTTTGTATGGTTTTTGACAAAAGTTGGCTCTAATTCTTATATTTTTTTCTTCTGTAGGTAAGGCATATTCTCCTCTCTCCTCCGGCTTCTTTCAGGATTTTCTTTTCATGTTTGGTTTTCAGCAGTTTGAATAGGATATGCATGTTGTTTTCAAGTGCAATGGTTTCTTTTGATTTTGAAATGGATCCATTGTTTTTAGTCTAAGTGGCACAATTACTTTTAAAACATTATGGGCTTCCTATGTATTAGATAGAAACTGACTCATTATGGGGGGGTGGAGAGAGAGAAACATTGTCACAAATCTTTGTGAATAGGCCCCTTTCAACTTCAGTCTGTCAGTCAGGGTACTATGGGCCAACACCAGAGTAGTTCTTAGAAGTCCTGTTATAGTGTTCTGAGATTACTGGACATGTTCCGAAGATACTCTGAAGATGCTCTGAAGCCATTTTCTCTCACTTAGAGGACCTATGAAGCACCACTTAAACCTTTTTGAGATCTTAACAAATGTTTTTATGACCTTAACTATGACACTGTGTTTTACTGTCAGTGTCCTAAATTTGATCCTTATTCTGAGGCCATTTTTATTTGAGAATATTTTTTTCTGGGAAACAACATGGATGAGAAATAATTTTATTTTCCAACAGAGAAAGTCCTGGCTACTTTATATTTCTTTTATACTCTGTTTGAAAACGCAACATTTCCTTCTCAAGCTCATCCCTCTCCTCTCATACTTAATCATACTTAATTTAGAGGCAGCTAAAGGAAACTATTTGGTACTTTCACCGTCTGCTTGGAAATCCGATTAGCCAGGTCCACCAGTTAATTAAATATCCTGTTGTCCATGTTACCACAGAGGATAATATCATTAATTTACTAACAGCATATAACTTGGGCTCTTTTTCCTCCGGCCTCTCAAAGCAATTTTGCTACTGCTATTCCAGCCTTTCACTAACAATCTCCTCTTCAGGTCTTTGTTAAGTGCCTGATCCCAAAGTTATGGCATGGGTTTGTTGCAAAAGGACTCTACTTTTTGTTAGCAATTTCTACTTCAATTAGTGTTCCCTCTGTAATAATCCAGCCCCCAAATTATTGGCTTGACAAAACAAAGATTTAATTTCTAAGAACTCTTTAATCTGTACTGGGCTTACCTGGTAGTTTGTTTTTTTGTTTTCTGTTTTCTTTGCATGTCTTGCCAATGGTTATGTGAACAGCTACATTTAACTGGCAAGTTGTCTGCAATCTTGGTTCATCTGGGACACTCAAGCGGTTGGATTTCTCTCTCACTCCAAGTAGTTTTGAGGCATCTCTGTCTGAATGTAATCTCTCCATCTGGTCTTTTCATTTGGAAGTTCCAAAACAATAGCTAAACTTTGAACATGAAGAATCAGAGAAGCTGCTTGGCCTTCTTAAGGCTCTGGCCCAGTACTGGCACACTGTACAATCTGTCACTTTCAGTTTGGCTAAAGCAAGTCTCTGGCCCATCACCGATTCTAGAAGAGGCTACACAAGAGCATGACTAGTGAATGTCTCTGGTTCATTGATGGTAACCAATGTAATGGACTATCACAATTGCATAATCAGTATAACCAACGGTATAAAATAAGTCTGGGAAAAAATGGCTACAGCATTAAAAAATACTTAAAAATGTTTTCTGTGTTTTTGGTTTTGGTTATGATAGGATTTGGGAGATAAGTAGGGATAAGAATGGGATAAAAAGTTATCTGCTGTAATTTATTTACCCACTGAAATGTTATTTCTTTATAACAAAAATGTTTGCTAACACTACACTTTAAATAATAAAATTTCTAAATTGACATCTATAAATCCCATTTAGAGCTTGCTGCTACTGTCACAACTACTTTTAATGATAATTTTAATGATTTTTGTTGTTGTTTTACTGGTCTGATTTGAATTGTTGTTAACCAAAATAAAGAAAAGAAAGTGAATTAAATTGCTATTTGGTAAGTAGAAGTGAGGCATTTACTGTATAAGTCAGCAATGAAATAAGTCATGTAGTTGACCTCTAAAATGTCAGTTGAAACAAACGAAATCAAAGCAAACTGTGACTCCTATAAATAAATACATTAATGGCTTGCCTCTTAGTCAACAGGAATTTTAAAATTGAATGGCAACACCTGATTATGCATTTCTAAAATAGAAAGAGCCATATCATGTCTTGTTGTGTAAAACAGTGCATTACTCCAATTTGCACAAATATTTTCTTTAGAGGAGTCATGCTGTGTTTGCAATGATTTCATAATTTTCTAGCCCAACTGCATGCTGTGACTTAAATATAAGTGTGGGCTAATGGGAAAAAGTAAGGAGGAGAAAAATCACACATTATGACTAAAACCCAGAAATATACAGATGTGAAATTCTACATTATATTCCCAGATTTTCCATTTTCCATTTATGTTCATATAACAAAATGTTTATCTGGAGTCTAAATGGATTTTCAGGGCTACATATATTGTAGATACCTTACTTAATCCTGGTTCAGACAAAAATAATTCTAGTGTTTAGATAACTCCCAAGAATATGGCAATGTTTAAGAAAAAACATTTTATCACGTATCTATGGAATACATCCTGTTATGTTTAAGAAAAATATATCACGTATCTATGGAATATGTCCTGTTATGAATTTTATTTATAGGAATAACATGTGAAGCAATTAATATTAATTTCAATATAATAGATGGGTTTATCTGAAAACAAAACCAAGATGCTTAACACTAAATTCTAAATATTTTGTGAGGGTGAAAAAGGAATATATTTTATGTATTTATTTATTTTTAGAGTAAAAGGAAGATTTTGCACTACATGCCATTTTTTATTGAAGTATAGTTGATTTACAATATTGTGTTAGATTTGGGTGTACAGCAAAGTGATTCAGTTAGACATATATATGTATATATCTATATTCTTTTTTCAATTATTTTCCATTATAGTTTATTAAATACAAGCCATTTTTAAGAGAGAATACCAAGACTAGTAAGAAATAAGATGTCCTTTTTTTTGGTGGGGGATCAAGACGTTCTAATTGATAATTATATAGGAGTATTTCAGAATTGCTGCTTGTAGTAGTGAATGTTAATGACATCTACATATAGAAAAAATTAAAGAAAAATCAAGGCAGTGATGGTATAAAGAGACCCACTATTGATGACTGCTTACCTGGGTGTTTTACATGTCTCCTGAATAATGATAAATAAACTTTATTACACGAATTGTATTCGTTTTCTCACAAAATAATGAACCTCAGACTTAATCATTTTTAGTATTTTCCTAATGGCAGATACTGCATTCCTAGTATGCTTCCTACTTTTCTGTCTTGATAATCATATCTAGTTATAGCTATCAGACCACAGCAACACCACAATGCCAATAACTGGAAGTACCTAAGGCTTAAGATTCCTAAACAAAATATATTTTCTCATAGTTTATTCTCCAGTTTTCTGGTTAGACAGTGTTGAGAAGGAATGGTTTTAAACCCCATTAGTAGTAGATTCTTGCTCTGGACAAACCACTGTTCTTCATGAGGTCTCTCTGGGAAATAAATGTCCAGAATATAAAGTGATGTAAATTAACACATTTTTAGGTGTGACTTTGGCCTCAAGATTTTATATATTTGCCTGGGATAAACTAAGTGACTAAGTGACTAAGTTTCTCTATCTGTGACTCTTTATCTGTGACTTAAAGAAGTGTTAATCTGAACACTCAATCTCAGCTTTTCTAGAGACTATCTTGGATGGCAAGAAGAAACAGGAAGGAAGAAAAGATATAAAAAGAGAGAATAATGGACAACACTTGAGGAAGATTTGACTAGGAAGCAGTCATAGCCGAATCAAAATCAATGACTCAAGCTTTCAAAGTAATAATGAGAGTTAGTGAGAAATCCACCCAATAGCACAGTGACCAATACAATATTACAAAAGGACCACTGAAATTCAGATTGCCTACAGGACTTGTCAGCCTACCTCACACAAACATCCCTATCTAAAATAATTTTATTTCATTAGGCACCTCTTCTGAGCATCCACATAGTTAAATAAGAAGATTAATCTATTGAAAAATTATTTATCAGTGATCTGAATTTCAAAATAATATTGAACATTTACTCTATGAAAAGTATTAGAAGAGGTCCTATGGTCTACAAGATAAGGTCCCTTTGTTTTCAAAGATTGCCCTCTAACAAGGGATGATGCAATATGTATACAACAAAGAAAAAGGATGCACCACTTACTGATTACCCACTACATACCTCAAAATTACTTAAGCATTTTATATATGTCACTTAATTTAGTTCTCAAGAAAGCGGGGGCGGGGGGGGAATTCAAACTCATGTTTCACTCTAAACTCATCTTCTTTCTTTTGTGCCATCATTTCTAATAATATGCTTAATATATAATGGTATTCCATGAGCATAAATTTCAGTTTCTGCTATATCTGTTTTTAGGAAATGGAACATATATCCTCAAATGCCAGGAAGTCTCATTAGAGATCATGTAGCATTTGGTGCATGATAAATCATTTCATGCCCACATTTGTAAGTGTTCAGCATGCAGAGAAAACTTCTACCTTGAAGCATATGGTCTATTGATAAGAGCTAAGATGTTGTTTTATTACTATAATAATTTCTGCATATATTTGTAGTGCCTACCATATTTATGATATATAATACAGTTATAATACTAAAGGTAATACTAACGTGTTGTATGGTTATTATGTCCAGGTATTAAGCTACATAATTTCATATCCTTTATTTCATTTAATTCTCATAGCAATCCTAAGGTAGTAGCATAATTATTTTTAAAATTTCCAAGTAAGAAATGGGGTTTATAGATGTTAAGTAATACATCCAAATCACATAAGTGATCAGAACACTGAAAAGATTTCAACATCTTATTTATCACACAAGCTAATTCACTATGCATAAGAAAAAATTGTTTTAAATGGAAATGCTCTTGAATTACCTAACTCAGACAAACAAAAAATTTAAATGCTCAAAATGATGAAAACCACAGCTTTCAGTTTCAACAACTTATGGAAGAGGCATCTAAGGTGAAATAACTAATTCTATTGGAATAGTTTAATTCACGGACACATGAATAATAATAAAAAACATTTAATGTTTCTTACTTTATGACACTATATCTATACAAATTGAGTTTTCATATTATTCTCCAACAGAAATCAAACGTAAGATTGGACTACATGTCTCACTAAACCAGTAGATTGTACTTAGTAACATATTAATATTAAATTGTTATGTAACTTTAAAATAGAACTTATTAAACTGAAACTACCAATTCTATTTTATTTAAATATTTAAAGGCAATGACCTTTAATCAATTTGACATTTTCTTATTTATTTTTTCCTTATTATGTGTGACACAATAAATAGGACTTTAAAATTATCTGCTATTGAAGTTTTATTAGGTAGAATAAAGTAAGATGGCTAGGGAATATGTAAGCAATCTCTCAAGAAATTCCAAAAGTAATTGTCAATGATTATACCCCTTTTCACTGTGAGATCACTATAGTGACAAATATCAACATGAACTTTATACTTATAAAGAAAAATGACACAGAGCCACAGGTTTGCTTATATTAAGCAAATAGAAATTTTCAGTGCAGTCATACTATATATCAGGGATTAGCAATGTTTATTTGTGACAGATGAAGTGCAACCTTCTGTATTTAACATTCAGAGAAGGCAGGAGGGCTGAGCAACCCATCTTGAGGCACAGGCATATGTGACCTACTCAAGTCTGAAGGCAGAGAGAACTGAAACTAAATTCACAGGCAGTCTGGGCCATACACTGAAACCAGGCAGCAAGTGTATGCTACTTATAAAGACACAGGAGAGGGGAGAGACTTAGACTCAGGTGCAATGCTATCAGGGAAGATTACTGAGGGAAACTCCACAGGTACTAAGACCTTATAACAAGTACCTGGCAGTCATCCTTTCTATAATACCATGGGAGAAGTGGACGAGACCTGAGAAAGATATCTCTGGCGACTTGATGCCTGATGGATGGTGGAGAAAATGAGTCAAATCCTCCCATCATTCAGATCTCAGTCACTGCTAAAGAAAATGTGTAACCCTGGCATCAAATAATTTCATCCTGTGGTGATCTGAATGTAAATGAAGCACAACAATTCCAAGAAGCATTCCCCTAGAGACTTCCTTGACTCAACTGCCCCAAATGAAGACGTGACAGAAGAAGAGGTATACCCTTTTCCAGACATAAATAATACTTTCATTAGAATTCTGTATATAATTTCAATAAAAAATCACCAGACATGTGAAAAAGACAAGAAAATATGATTTATTGTCAAGAGAGGAAAAAAGTCAACAGATCCAAAGAGATTAACCAGATACTTTAATTTTCAGAGAAGGACTATAAAATAAATGTAACAAATGTGTTACATAAATTATCTCTGGCTATAATAAACATGTTAAAGAATATAGTGGAAAAGGTGAACAAGTTATATAAACATGTAGGGAATTTCAGCAAAGATATAGAACCAGATATGAATTCTAGAAATAAAAACTATGATATCAGAGACAAAGAATTCTTACGGGCTTAACAGCAGACTGTAGACAGCATGAAAACATTTACTGGTCTTGAAACCAGGACAAGAGAATTATAAAAACATAAACAAGAGGATAATGTGAAGAAGAAAATGGAAGAGAACATTCTGAGACCTGTGGGATAATATCAAATGATGTAACATACATGAAATGGGAGTTTAAGAAGGAAAAAGATATAATAGTAAAGAAATATATTTGAAGAGATAATGGCCAAGGTTTTCCAATATTAATGGAAACTATCAACCAACAAATCTAAGAAGTTCAGTATATTCCAAAAAAGAGGAAACACACAAAAATACTTAAGAATATTAAAGTAAAATTACTGAAAAACAAAGAAAACAAAGACATCTTGAAAGCAGGCAGTTAAAGAGGACACATAAACATGTAGGTAACAATGCAATAGATGGTTGATTTCTCATAAGACACAGTGAAGACCAGAAGACAAGAAAGTGACACCTTCAATGTGCTGGAAAAAGGAAATCATCAACTTAGAATTCTCTATTTAGGAAAAAAAAATCTTTCAAATATGAAAGTGTAATAAATTTGGTCTTTGAAAAACGAATAGTGAAAACAAAAATTTATTTCCAGACATTCACTACACTACCAAAAAAGTTATTTGAGTTGCAGGAAAATTGATTTAAGACAGAAGCTTGGCTCTGCAAGACGGAATGGAAAATTCCAGAAAGAGTGGTCACTAAATATAAAGCACTTTTCTAAGTAGTTATAATTAAAACCATTTCAAAAGTATTAATTGTTTAAACTTAAAATAATAAAAATGAAATATGGAGTAATAGTTTATAGAGAAGTAAAATATATGACAAGGGGAGCACAAAGGTGGGAGTGTTGAAATTGGAAGTGTAAATGCACCTTTGCAAGGTTCATTTTGTTGTAACAATCACACTGTTCATGAAGCTCTACACACACACACACACACACACACACACACACACACACACACACACACACACGTACACACACACTTCCCTAACAAAAACTGCCTTCAAGAGACTTCAATTTTATCAGAGAAATTAGGAAAGTACAAAAAGCAAATGCAGTAAAAACAGAAAAATAAATGATACAATAAAGCATATGACAAATGTGAAGAGAACAGAGAGAAGACAGAAATTGATTCAAACCAATGGGAAGACAGTTACTGTGGAAGAGACAATATTGCCTTTTCTCTGGTCTTTGAGAGAAAATAGATATGCTAAGTGAAATAAGTCAGGATAATAAGAATATATATTTTTATTAAAGTACAGTTGATTTACAATATTATATTAGTTTTAGGTGTACAACATAATCACTCAATTTTTTTATAGATTATACTCTGTGAAAAGGAAGTAAGACACAAAATGGCATTACTGATAATTAATGAGAGAATATATAGAAAATAGGAGGAAAAAAACCCTTAAAGCTAAATTATTATAATAGATTTTATCAAGATATGATTCTACATTTTGTCAGAGTATTCTACTTAGTTAAATAATTGTATGATTTTTCTCTTTTGTTTGCAAATATGAATGCCACTGATTTATTTTTAAATAGTAAATATTTCCTATTCTTATTCTTTTGTTTTACATGTGAAATTTAATAATTTAATCAAGTATTTATCAATAGCCTACTATGGAAAAATTAAAATTAGAGTTAATGTGGAGTAGATAACATACAACAAATGCAAACATTATGACCTGGGATTCTAAAATTTTAATTCTTATTGATATTATAATTTAATTGTTTATAATTTGATTTATAAATCTTCATGTTTGTGAAGTACATTGAATATTAATTTTCCAAAGTAGAGACAATATAAACAAAATATCTCTGATTTTTTAGTACATGAAAAATCTGATTTTTATTATTTGAAAGTTTTTATAGTGTTTTTCTTAATGAATTGCCTCTGTTACAAACAAATGTTTGGTTTTTTTTTAATGTGTTCTCTCCAGGACAGATCATGGGTTTTCTCGTGATGTATTTTATTACTATTAAAGAAGAAAATACAGTTATACAAAACAGACTTCTTAAAATATCCCAATTATTGGCCCTTTCTTGGTTTTATACATTTCACAGCCAGATATAATATCAGTAGAAATTTTGAAATAAGATAGAAAATAGAGTTAGGGCTCATAAAAGGATTGAGTCTGATGATTCTATCAAATCTCTCAAGGGAAAAAATCAAGTCTGATAAAAATCAGTATCGAATAATTTAATGTAGCACTGCAAACACGTTATTGGGACTGGGTATTGTTAGTGTACAAGCTGTAATGCTGACATTTGATTACATTTTTATATGGCTGTGAAACTAAACATGACAGGATTTACTTTCCAGTTTGTTTTTCACATTCAAGGTCCTTTAAGCCTTTGTGGTATACCAGAAAGAAAGTTCTATGTCATATCAGCATATATTACAAAATAAAATCTTATGGCATAATTAATTTTCTTATCACTTATTGTCTTGTCACTTATTTTTTGATAACATATTGGACCATAAAAATATACTCATGCTAGTTTGTACATTTTAGGATTAATATATCCAAATATAAAAAAAAAGCATAGCTTGAGATAGAAAAATATTGAAAATATGTATGCCAACATATGGACACATATACAAAATTACAAATATTTCTCTATGCATACATAGGTATATATGTACATTTATTTTAAATGCTAACTACATCTCTTAATATTTAATTTTACAAATAGGACAGTATAAAATTTTCCCAGATACAGGGTAATTACTAATAATTCAAAGTCTACTCTTTCACTTTTATTTCCATTATTAACATTTTGGTTTGCACTCAAATGACTATGCATTTTTAGTAATCAGGAATAAGGAATAATATTTCCCCACACAAATTATGACAACAAAGAAAGCTAAATAAAATTGTTAAACATATCAGCATTATGAATATGTAATGTTCTATACCCTACTTGGGAAAAATGTTGTTTAAACTTTCTGATCATGAAACTATCCGGATATGTTAACATTTTAAATTTTAGTTTTAACTTTGGGCATACACATATACTATAAGTATTTGCTTTGCTATAGTTATTCATATTCTGTAACTATATTGTGGCATTCTAAATTAAAATTATACTATTTTGGGGGGAAAATAAAGTATCTGTATGTGATTTTCCAACTTTCAGGTAGATTTTTATGTTTGGTTGTTTTGGTTTCTGTAATATACCATCAAGCCTGTCAACTGAGACATAGAGACATTAGGCAAACCTCTGTCAGTAAAGTTCAGTTTATAAAAATTACTGCAGGAAGTGAAAAGCGCACCTTAACACTCTTAGTAGTTCTCAAATGAAGTGAGTTAGGAAAGGGTGTTCATTAGATTTTGAGATCTGGGCATGACTAAGAGAAACCTTTCAAGCAGGGGTTTAGGAATGGGTAAAGTTTATATAATAATTAGGAATGGCAAAATGTGGGTCTTGATGAGTAATCTGATAAAAGAGCTGTTTGCCCAGCTGCGCAAATTTTTGCATGGATAAACTTGTTTGAAAGACTCTCCATAAGTAAAGTTATTATTGTTTTTTGTGTCTCATCTTCTGCATAAGAATTTCCTGGAGCCAACAGTTAAATTATGTTGGCCCAGGTGGTCTCATTCTCAGGCCCAATAGTTGTTGTGTTGAAGCAGGTGTTCTCAGTTCTCACAATTTTGTTCAGTGATCTAGAGGAATTTAAAGGAAATCTCCAGATATACTTCACCCAACAGAGGTAATCCAAACTTCTACTGGGCATGTTTGGCAATTATATATGTCCATGATATAATAAGAGGAGGAGGAGCTGTCGCTAGGACTCCAAATGGTCCAGAAACTCTGGTCCAAGTACAAATTTTAAGCAAAATATTTGGAAAATTCTTATATTCTTATTTAGAACTCTTTGTGGTGACTGTGATCTTTATGTAATCGTCAAACTAAAGTGCTTTTTCTCAGGACTCATTGTCTCTTTGTGTTGCTGAGTGAAGTAATCTCTAGGTGGCAATTATATGCAGTTGACTGATGGTGTTGTTGAATTCAACTATGTTCTTAACTGATTTTTTTACCTGCTAGATCTGTCCATTACTGATAGTGGATACTGGAGTCTTCAACTATACTAGTAGATTCATCTATTTCTTCTTGCCATTATATTAGTTTTGCCTCTAATATTTTGATCCTCAGTTGTTAGTCACATACACGTAAGGATTTTTATGTCTTCTTGAAGAATTGACTCCTTTATCATTATGGAATGCCCCACTTTATCCTTGAAAACTTTTCTCACTCTGAAGTCTTCTCTACCTGAAATTAATATAGCTATTCCTGCTTTCTTTTGATTTGTGTTAGCATGGTATGACTTCCTCCATTATTTTACCTATAGCTTATATGTATTTTTATATTTAAAGTAGGCTTATTATAGACAACATATATTTGGGTCTTGTTTTTTGATACGCTCTGACAATCTGTCTTTTAATTGGTATATTTAGACCACTGATATTTAGATGATTATTAATATAGTTTGACTAATATCAACCATTTTTATTACTCTTTTAAATTTTGCTCTTATTCTTTGTTCCTATTTTCATCTTTCACTCATATTCTATCTTTTTTCTCAATTAAATTGAGAATTTTATATGATTCAATTTTCTCTCCTTTCTTAGTATATCATTTATACTTAGTTTTTCACTTTCTTAGTGATGCCTTAGAGTTTACAATATACATTTAAGACACATCCAAGTCCACTGTCAAATAACACTATGCCACTGAGAGGAGGGAATTACCTAACTACAGCCCACTCCAGTCATCCTGTCCCACTTGAGGGGAGGTGGCAAAAAACTGAGAAACACTTGTGAAGTTCACAGTCCAGAGGCACAGGATCACTGAAAGACTGAGGACTAATCTGAGGATTAAAGAATGCTTCCCCTCCCTCTTCACCTTATGACCACATTACTAAAGCCTATTTACAGAGTTTCCTTTTACCCAGTACCCAGCTGTACCCAGTACAGCTTTCAACAAACATCACAAGGCATACTTGTAAAGGTGAAAAAAATAAAACAAAACAGAAAAAAAACAACAGTTTGCAAAGACAGAGCAGCCATCACAACAAGACATGGCAGGGATGTTGGAGTTACCAGCCTGAGATTTTAAAACAGCTATTATTAATATGCTAGGAACTCTAATCGATACTCATAGACAGTATGCAAGAACAGATTTAAGCAAAGAGATGGAAACTCTGAGAACTACCAAAAGGAATGCTGCAGATCAAAAACACTGTAACAGAAGTGAAAAGTGCCTTCTATGGGCTAATTAGTAGACTGGATTACCTGAAGAAAGAATCTTTGAGCTGAAGTATATTCAATAGAAACTGCCAAAATTTAAAAACAAGGATAAAAAAGACTGAAGAAAAAAAAAAAAAAGAATATACAAGGATTGTGGGACCTCTGCAAAAAGTGTAACAGGCACATAATGGGAATATCAGACGGAAAAGTAAGAGAGAAAGGAGCAGAAGTAATATTTGAAACAATAGTAAGTGAGAATTTTCCAAATGAACGTCAAACACCAAATAAGGGATTCAAGTTCAGGAACACAATGCAATATAAAATCCTCCCCATTCCCCTCTCCCACTCCCCCCGCAACAAAACCTAAGCCTAAGCTTATTATTACCTATAGGTAAGCAAAGATAAAAATTACATCCAACTTCACCTCAGAAACAATGCAACAAGAAATGAGTAGTGTGAAATAATTAAATTATTTAATTATTAAAATAATCATTTAAGAGAAAAAAGCCCATCTACCTCAAATTTTTATTCAGTGAAATAAATTATCTTACAAAAGTGAAGGAGAAATAAATGCTTTCTCAAAATTTCAGAGAATTTGTTGCCAGTAGATCTGCCTTGCAATAAATGTTAAATAAGATTTTAAAGGAGAAGGAAAATGATATACATTAGAAACTTGAACCTATATAAAAAAAGGAAAGAGTACAAGAGAAAGAGTAAGTAGAGATAAAATTTTTTAAAAAACTTTTATTTGTCTTAATTGATATAAGAGAATCATTTATTCAAAATAGCAACAATGATGTATGCAATTATGTGTGCTTATGAATAAATGGAATAAATGACAGCAATGATACAAGGAACAGGAAGGAGAAATTAGAATTATTTTATTATGTGGTACTTGGTATTAGAGGGAAGGGGTGTAGTGTTATTTGAGAATGGACTTGGCTTTCTTTTAAATATACAGTATATTGCAAACTGTAAGGCATCACTAAAATTTTTTTTAGAAGTATAAATGATATGCTAAGAAAGGAGAGAAAATGCAATCATATAAAATTCTCAGTTAAAACCATAAAAGGTAGAAAAAGAGTAGAAGATAGAAATAAGAACAAAGAATAATGTCAATAAACAGAAACATATGAATGGGGGGGCACTTCCTATGCTCTACTTCTGCTGCAGATATTCTACTGTAATCCTACAGCTTCTTTAAAATGTTATAATACACCATGCTCATTAACAGATTTGTTTCCCACCTTACATATATAAAAGGTGATTCTTAGAACTTAAAACCAGCTGAAGATCCTCCACATTAACTTATGAAAATACTTTGGTAAAGCCTAGCTGCTTTCTTTTACTGTTCTGAATGACATCTTCAGTGAAGTAGAGTGAAGCAGGCTTCCTGGTGGGTTTAGTTTTGTCATACCATGACCATAAGCCACCATGAGCTACAGTCACAAGGACTTTACTTGCTACTGTGAGTTTCTAAACTCAAACATCCCTCAGGCACTGTGCTTCTGCAGGGAGGAGAATTCACCTAGCTTCTGGTAAACGTCACTTCCTTATTCCTTCCTCTCCCATAACCTCACTGCTATAAAGTAGACTATTAATATAATTTACATGTTGAAGATGTCTAATTATTCCAGATTTCTCTGAACACATTCCCTGAACTGCAGATCTGAACTAAGCTCTCTACTTGGTAGCTACTAGGGTTTTCGAAGTTAAAATGCCATGAACCTATGATGTACACAAGATTTTATGTACTAGCTGCTTCTCTTAGTTTTCCCTACTGGTTAAATAATATTTTTTGGCCACTTGTTTAAACCAAAGTCTAGATGTATAGTGCTTACCTCAAGAATCTACTCCTGTCCACCAGCCTCAAAGCGAACACACTAGTCAACTACCATTCCTCAGCAAAATTCAGTCCACTTAAAGAGTATGGCCCTTGTAGTCTAAGAATGGTAGATATGCCGAAGTGTTATAATTATTCATATTATAATTTTTAAAACAGTCTATAGTTATAAACTCATAATGGAATAATCGTAAATTCAGGCATCCAAAGTGGAGTTGGGCAGCCATTGAAGATCTGGTCTCAGACAACTTCCTGCACCAATGAGAACTTGAACTTTCTGAACTGTACCAAACCACCACCTCACAAGAACACCGTGAGCCATTTTTTTAGAAGAACATCTGCTAGCTGCAACCTTGTGGTCTCAAAGTCCCCCTTGCAACTATGTAACCATTTCGGACCTCAACCAATCCTTTCTTAACAAGTACCCTTACTTCTTGCCAGCTCCAATCATAATTTTTGACAAATAACTCATGTAACTAACTGTGGCCTTGAGGTTTTGCCTTTATAAGATTACTCCATTTCGTAGTCTGAAGGGAACATTATTCAGGTGCTTCTAGAATCTGTGTTTCCTGGGCTGCAGTCCTAACAATCACCAAATAAACACCTGTTTATCTCCATCAAGTCTTTTTTTCTGAAATTTTTGGCTAACAAAAGTATTTCCAATACTAGGAAATACTTGCTATATCATGTAACCAATATTTTCTTTCATTAATAGGACTTCATAAAGGAAATAACTGGAAGTTAAGTCTTTAGAAATTGTGTTAAAGACAACTGGTAAACTATCTGCATATATAGCTAATTTAACTCTTTTGATCAAATTGTCTAACTAGTCCATTAACAGCACCAAATAGGTTGTTAGTTGAATAATCATTCATAAAAAAGATGCATTTATGAAATATGAAAAAATATTAAAAATTTTGGAAACTTAGTGCCTGAGCATGTTTCTGTCATATCTCTTATTTTCTATTTAGACAGAGAGATAAAATGAGTTATTTTTGAAGATCTAAAATAAATATAGAGTTAGAGGTACCAACATGCATAAGAAATGTAGATGAAAACAACTGATATTTTAGAGAACTTTCAAATACCCAAACTATTCATAGGCATGCATTGTATAACTTTATTCACCCAACAGATCTTTGAGTACATAGTATATTAAATATGCCCAAATTAGGTATAAGTAAAATAAGACCAGAAAAGTAGATCACCTGGCCCAGCTTCCTTCATGTAGTAACTGGTTTAACATGGAATTTAGCCTAGGCCTCTGACTCTCAATGAACTGTTCCTTCTTCTCTGTTGCAACCATTAACCCAGGCTTCCAAGAAAGAAATGTCTCTGTGAAGTCTTTTCAAAGAAATAACTTAAAGAATTTCACAGTATTAGGCCTGCTGAGAAAGCCATGAGCTCAGAACAGAAATCTGTAGAAGCCCAAACCAAAATAAACAAATAAGTAAAAAGTACTTGGAAAGAGCTATTTAACTTCACACTGTGAAACAATAAAGCAGCAGTTCAGAAAAGAAAATAATCAAGTAAATATGCAGGAAGCTTACTAAAAAATTAGGAGTCACTACAGAATGAGTTAGGATGTAAATGAGTATGGAATCTGTTGTAATGTATGAAAACAGATAATAAGCAATTTTATGTAGCTCTGATATGACTGCAGGTGTGCAAATCTGGGAAATCTGAGTGTAACACGAACATAAATACAAGTATAAATCAAGCAGTGAATGACTACTATGTGCAATATACTAATAGATTCAAATTCATTTTTAAACTTTTGCCAGTTTTACCTATTATATTTAAACTTTAGAATATCAGACTAAAGTATTCAAGAATGGCACTGTCCCATAGGACTTTCTGCAATGACAAAAACTTTCTAGATCTGAACCTTTCCCAAATGATAGCCACCTGCCACATGTGACCGCTGAGCACTTGAAATGTGACTATTGTTTCTGAGACGTTTTAAATTATATTTAATTTAAATTAATTTGAAGTTTTAAATAGCCACATGTAGTCAGTGGCTATCATACTGGACAATGCAGTTCTTGTATAACATGAGGCAAGAATTCCAAATGAAATAATTTGTTTAGGTTTGTTCTTTCCTCCCTATTTTAACAAAATCACAAATAAATACCTTTTTAGAAATTGGAAAAACTTAACAATTTAGTCCCTTTGTAAAGCCACGCATTTTCAGTTTAAGCCAGGCTATATTTGCCAACAAATAGAATTATATAATAGGAATGGTTTCGTTTTTGCGTTTGTTAGTTATTGGAAGGAGCTGGTGCACTCCACTGGTACCTGCCATTTCCATATATATGTCCATACATTCATTTCCACATATACATGAACTATAATTTTAGGGATTCGTTGCTAATTATGTTTCTTATGAACTTTGTGAGGTTTATCTTAATGTATTGAGACGAGTTCATTTAAGATAAAGTGTTTAATTTTCCACAAACTATATTTTTAATTCTCCCATAGCACTTTGAATAGAGGTTATGTCCTACATATATTTAATAACATCTTAAATGCCTAGCAGATACTGGCACATAGTTGATGCTCAATAAATATGTTTATCTACTATCCACTCCTTATCTTTCTCAATATCAAGCAAAACTTTTAAAAATGTAATAGATGTTACAGTATTATAAAGAAAATTATTGACTTGACAAAATTAAATGAATTGAAGACTATAACAAATGCCTAAATGTGCAAGAGACTAAAGTAGAAATATGTGTTTGTTTCTTTGTTTTTATTTTTGCAAAAGTGAATCCAGTCTAGCTGAGGATAAACCCTTAGTTAAATCTGATAAAATAAATTGTATGTATATTATGAAAATATAGGGTCTTTCTTATTACAGCCATAATCTCTGCTTTGGTAGATTTCATCTCAGAAATAGTGGGAAACGCAAAAGCATTCCACTGCTAAATATTTCCTATAGATTTTCAGCAATGATGAATACAAGCTGCCAGAGAGGTGTTCTTTTCTATTATTAGTGATTAGATAGAGTATATTATCTAAAGAAAGTTTATGAATAAATTTGAATCACATCTAAAAAAAATTGGAAACAATATATAAAAACACTTTTCTATATTTTAGTGAATATTACCTTTTCTTACAAAACAAAGTTTCTAAATATAAGACAACTTAAAGTCAAATTTTTTAACGCTTGTGACTCTTTAATGATGACTAATTTAGGTAGTTATCTAAGACAACCCTGGTTTAGATAAAAGAGGTCAACTTGAAACGTCAATTTTCTTTTTCATCTATCAATGCCGTAAGTTGTAAGCATTTCTAAATGATATTTAAACCTGGCTCAGACATCTAAACAATAAAAGCTGTGCATGTTCTGCTTGTTTAATAATGATCTCACTTACACAGAAAGAATATAAAAAGCCAATTCATTAGGGTTTTAAAAATACCAGCATTTACTCATCTGTAGTTGTCTTCTTATTGTAATAACATTTCATTCATCATTATCATCCCCCAATTCTCATATTTAATGATATTTATGGAGAATGCAAAGAAGATTCTATTTGACACCAGTACTGATATTTAGATTGGCACTAGGATCAGATTATTTTTTATTATAGAAGATAAAATAATTTCACCTTCTCCCTTCAATGTATTTTCAAAGTAAAATGAAGCCATAGAAAATTGGTTGATGCGAATTAACATGTCTTTTTTTTTTAAGCAAACTAATTTTACGTTTTATAAATGACTGATGAGTAATTTTTCACATAACTGGCAGCTGGAGTTCACCCACCAGTAAGCCTTCTGGGGTGATGTGAGGAGATTGACTTCCATAGCAGTTCTATGTATAGGACCATCCTTTCTCCTGCATGGTTCTGAGTAATAGAGGGAAAGTATAGAAATTCCAGCTCTCCATTTGGATCTCTAATTGGATATTACAGCCTCAAACATTTGGTGTTTCAATCTTTTCGTATATCTATTTAAGAGATATAGTTTAACCTCCATCAGCTTTTATTTTGATCCTTATTCTTTTTGTTACACACATGCATAAGAGTGTTTTGGAGATATAAAGAAGAGCTAAATTGCAATATTTCCTATATTAACAGAGTAAGTTATATAGTAATTATAATACATAAGACATAGGGGAGAATATATCACTATGTATGCTCTTTTGTCCTAAAGTTAAATGTAATTTTATATTTTATATTAAATAACCCCAGACTAGTAGCTTAACAGATATAAAATACTAAATTTCAGCTGATTAATGAAGGTGGTTTTTTTTTTTTTTTTTTTTGGTGGTACGCGGGCCTCTCACTGTTGTGGCCTCTCCTGTTGCAGAGCACAGGCTCCAGACACGCAGGCTCAGCGGCCATGGCTCACGGGCCCAGCCGCTCCACGGTATGTGGGATCTTCCCAGACCGGGGCACGAACCGTGTCCCCTGCATCGGTAGGCGGACTCTCAACCACTGCGCCACTAGGGAAGCCCTGAAGGTGTTCTTAAAGGAAAAGGATGTACCTATTCTTCCTGTGCTGCAACATATACAATTTATTGTTGATTATTTATTATAGATACTGAGACATTGAGTAGACACACAAAAGGTGTTGAGGCCTTTAGGGTTTTTAATCTTTAGGAGGAAAATTGGCAGAAATTGTAGGCATATTGTGATAGGTAAGGAAAAAATAAACTGTTATCCAGAAACCTTTTGTATATTAAGATTGGCTCTAGTAGTTAAACATAGGTGAACAGAGAAAACTGTGAAGTGTTTTCTTTGTCTCACATAGTGTCTAAGCATTACCATATATTAAGAACTTTTTATTATTATTATTTAATTATAATGATAGCCTATAAACATAATTTAAAGATTCCACCAAAACAAATGCTATAAACCACAAAGTAATTTGCCTCCTAAATTGTCTTAGGTTGATCTATGTAACTTTAAATGTTATGAGATAGCTGGAACTTCATGACACTCAATTACATAAAATTTACATTAATCCTATTTCAGATGAGAGGGGGACATATAATCCCTGGTGTTTCAAATTTTGATGACTTCCTTATATCATTATATCTTGATATTTCATATTATCACACAGAGCTCTGCTTCATAACTGATACTGATTTTTGAGGTACTACAAAGGGTCCATTCATTAAATCAGATTCACAAGAATCTTATACAATATAAAGCTTTATGAAGAATTCCAAGGATGAAATTCATCTCAAGGCACAGGTGAAGCAGAGATTAATTCAGGATTGTCAACATCACTTCAGAGGCGCTTTCTTACTGCATTAGGATGCACTCCCACCCAGGTTTACCTTATAATATCATGAAGTGATGCATGCAATTTTATCACGTATGCAGGAAACTATAACCCACAAATCCATAAATTTTTCAGGAAACTATAACCCACAAATCCATAAATTCCTGTTAGTTTTATTATTATTATTAATATTAGTATTATTATATGCAAGCCTAGCCAAGCCAGATGCATCTGGTCAAAGTTATTCCATGGTAAAGGATTCTTCTGCTGGCAAATACCATCACTATGTTGGTCAGAAGGTCTGTCATTAGCATGTATGTAAGGATATTTGAACAAGTCATATTCCTTATTAATTTACCATTGGTTTATAGATTAAAACAACAAAAAAGATTGAAAATTTTCAGAAATATGATGATTATATAATGCCTGTATGGCGTAGGGCACAATTGGATGGAATTTTAGAGATTTCGTAGGCTATTAAAAACTTAATGCAACTGAAGCTGTTTTTCCCTGTGTGATATCTTTACTGGAGCAAAGAAACAGAGTCCATGGCAATTTATAGAAGATTACTTATCTGGAAAACACTGTGTTTTTTGTGGGTGTTATTTCTATATAACAACTTTCAATAACTACCACAAAGTAATTTTTTACTTGATATAGACAATAATACACTTGTTTTATTTTGTTTCAGTTCCATGCCAACTTTTTGCTCTCTGACATTCTAGTCGAAAAGATCATGATGCCTCACATAAAATATCACAATGGTACTCTATATTAATGGCATAATGCTGAATAATCCAGATGAGCACCAGTTATCAAACATCTCAGAAGTATCTGAGAAACATTCCTTGAAAATAGAGAATTGAATATAACACATCTGTTAAGCTGTCAATGAAGAAATAAACAATCAAAAAGTAGTGAATATAAAAAAACAATTAAAAAATAGAAAATAAGTAGTGAATAGGTAAATGCCAAAATAATACCTGCAGAAGCAGCTACTGCCTCTGGGATTGTAGGAAACCAAGAGGATGAGGAAGACTGGAGTTGTTAGAACTTAAAATCTTAGAATAAAGTTCCCGGGATCTGGGATTCCAAACTCTGAGAATGATATTGTGCCAGTATCTCAACAACTTTTAGAATGTGTCAGTGTCAGATGTTGCTAGGATGCAGAAATCTGAGAAAGGGTTTCTAACCAATTGGCGCAGGAATCTCTGAAGGGACAAGATGAAGTTGGTTCTATGAATGCCAAAGGAAAGTAGATACTAGTATGAATAGAATCAACTGTCATATGCATTACTCAAACAATAATAACATCACAAAAGAAGAATCAAGCTCCTTTTCTCCTACTCACACCCTCCAATCTCCGTCTACTGCCCTCAATTAGTTGAACCCAGAGGATCAACAGGTAAAGAGAAATGTGGTTTTCAGAGTCTCAGCCCCAGTATTTCTAAGCAGAATATAAAAGGATAGGTTTAAGAATGAGAGACAAATGCATAATGATTAGTACTTCATTAAAAATTGGATTGCTGATTTTTGACTTCTGGCAATGAGGGATTAATATCCTATTGGGTGACTACCCTCATAAAACAATCATATAATCCGAATACAAAGCAAGTGCCTGAAGTTGCAGGAGAGCGAACATGAACTGACAAGTTCTGGTAAGGAGTACACACTCAAAGGATGTGAGGGGGAGAGCTGTATGAAGTAAGTTCCCATTTTTGCAGCCTTTAGCCTTGCCTATATGCAATTAACAAGATACAGGTGATGAGATGTTGATGCCAATAGTAGAAAAACTATCTTTCTGGACAAGGAAACAAGAAACTGAAGTTGGAAAACATTGGCCACTAAAGGGAATGGGGAAAGTCCATAAAGGAAAGAACCAGAAATGAGATCCCCATGTTCTGCCTACCCTCATTTCTGACTGATAGCTTAACGTGTGAAGTACACTCAAGCTATGATAAAGAGAGAAGGTCTAACTGTTAATGAAGCTGCTGCCCGAGAAAAACAGTTTTCAGTTAGGATAATTGCCTGATAAAAGTCAACACTTATCAGAAGAAAAAGAACAGAATCTGGAATCTCTACAATTTAGCATTCATAATATCCAAGAAACAATTCCAAGTTAACCAACCCATGAAGAACAAAGAAAATAAAACATATTCTCAAACAAAAATTTTTAAACTCAACCAAGAGTGATTCTGCTATGAACCCAATGTTGACTTCAGCAAACAAACAAAAAAGTATTTTAAAGAGGCTCTTACAATTACCTTCAGTTAAGTTAAACAAAGTAAGAATGTAATGAAATTATATGCATATATTCATAAATATAATATTTTATGTATGTTTGTATATGTTGGAATTCTAAAGAAAATATAAAAATTACCAAAAAAATAGAAATTCTAGAAGTGAAAATTAAAATAATTGAAATAAGATAATCACAAGATAATCTCAATAGCTGAATAGAGATAACATAGGAATGAATAAGTGAATTTGAAGACAGATCAATGAAAATAAGTCAATCAGATAAAGAGAAAAGAAGAAAGAAAAAAAGTGAAAAAAAGATAAACTGACTCCCAGGATGTGTTAAAGAATGCCAAATGACCCCAAATTGGAAGGGTCATATCACATCTATGAGATACATCATAACCAAACTATTGAAAGCCAAAGATAAATAAAATTGTTAAAGTTGGATTAGAAAAAAAAACAACTCACTGCAAACAAGGGTAGTGATGAAACAAATGATTGAATTCTCATAAGCAACTGTGAAAGCTGTAAGAAAGTTGAACAACATCTTTAAAATGCTTAAAGGGAAAACAAAATAAACCAAAAAGTAGGCAACCCCCTCCCCAAAGTCTGGTCTCACTAGCCAAAGGAACAGGAAAAGGGTGGCTGGCAAGACAGAAAACTTTCACACACAACTATTCTATTTCAGCCAAACACCATGGAAAAAAACTGTGGTCACGTGCCCCCTCACTCCATAAAAGGCTATGTAGGAGGCCTAGAGTCCCAAAATAGCAAGGCTGTGTTGAGGTCTCTCAACACATTTGTCCAGGTAGTATCAGAAAAGGCCAATTTGGAAGCTGGACCTTTCATCCCCAATGACCATTAATGAAACTATCCCCTAAAATGGCTTCAATAAAGACCATGCTGTGATCCTGAATTCCACCCAAACCCAGAAATAAGAGGCTGCCCTCCCTATGTCTGCTGTGATAGCGTCAGAGGAGGAAATTCAGGAATTGTACCCTGGCCCGTTAGTAAGGAGTTCAGTCCCCTCATGGCATCAGTGGAGAGACCATGTGGTTAGCCAGACCTGTTACCTCCACCCAGACATAAAGAGGAGCTCCCTGCTCTGGTGTCAATGGGAGCCAAGTGGGGATCCTGAACCTTTATCTTAATGAGGTAATAATGAGGTAGAGACCTTCTTCTCCTGCCAGAGGAATGTCACAAAAAGCCAGTTAATATGAAAATTTTAAAAATATCTAGCCTTACAACATGATATAAAAAATATACAAATTTCAATTGGAAATCACCTGCCATACTAAAACCAGGAATCTCTCAAACTGAGTATAAGACAATTATTAGATGTTAAATATAATAATTGCAGCAAAGTTGCATAAATGAAGAAGAAACTAACTCAGGCTTTTAGGAAATTGAGTCTTATATCCTGACTAGATATTTAAATGGCAGAAAAGAGGATTAGGAGAAGGAAATTTCACTCAAAGCATCATAAACAAGAGTGAATGAACATGAATGAGAGAAAAAGAATGGAAAGAGAAGAGAATGGAAAACTAATAAGTTTTATTTTGTTTATTTAATTTTTTTTTTCACCTGACTAGACAGTTTTGGAGATTAGGTGTAAGTGATTAAAATTAAACTGGGAAAATAGGGTGGAATCAGTTGTGGATAGATTGAAGGCCATATTTAGGAAAACCTAAGGGAAATAGTGAACCATCAAATTGTTTTAAGCAGGACGGGAGTTCATTATGCAAATGAATGTCTTAGAAAGATTACTCTGGCAAGAATATGGAAGATGGATCGGAGAGGCAACACATTGGAGTCTATAAGGGCAGTTATATTTTGCTAATATAGTGAGAGCTGATAAGTGGAAAAGCCATGGGGATGGTGTTGGGAGTGGAAAAGAGGAAAATTGTTTAATTATGTTTTAATTAAGCTTTTTGTGCATAGTGCCTAAAATATAGATCAAGCAGAGATTATCATTTGGGGAGATACATGCTTTGACATAGACATGATACGCTTCCAAGGAAACTGTTTTCTCCATGAGCTCTTCAGTTATTATCAGCACATTGCCCCATCCATGGCCATCTATGCAAATATGCACCACTCGGCCTTGGAGTGTAGACCCCCTGTGAAGAGAGGATTCTTATATCTAGAGAATCAGTTGACTTTCATCTGACACAGAGGTTAAATAAGGAGACAGCCATCTCATTTCAGGCAACTTGAGCTGTTCTCTTCCTGATACCTTTTGCCTGTGATGAGAAGTCTCTTGATTTATTGGAAATAACACACCACACTAGCCTTTTGCCAATTCCACCTCTCATATGTTCTCTAGAGTTTGAAAGTGAATGGCAAAGTGTTCTACGTGTAAGGCCTCAACACTAGAACCCTTTGCCTGAGAAAACAGCTGCAGCAGCTTTTAAGTTCATAGCTTAGGACTTACATAAAGTGGACTTGGCAGGATTTTGCTTAGGAGCTGAGGAATCAAACTTACTGGTCTGTGTGAAAGTTGATTAACTGGAATCTCATCAGTCCTCACGCTGACCACATCCCCAGAAACAGGCAGCTGGGCTCCTGGGCAGCTATGTGACCAAGCAGAACTGAGCCAGCTGTCAGCTTGCTCATGGAGGGGAGCCTCCAGAGTAGAGCACAGCTCTCTCAGCAAAAGCAGCAGTGCCTTGGAATGCACGTCCAGCTTTAACCGTTCCACGAGCTGGCATCTCTTTGATCTCCTATTCAACACTTAAACATCTAATGAAGATATTTTGATCTGGAAAAGGAGATTGACAGTGTTGGCTTAATTTGCAGATATTTGGAATAGTCACACCTCCTTTCAGAGTCTGAAGATGTTACATGTGCAAATCAGACACAAAGATATCTGATAATAACTTCTTGTCCTACTCAGAATGGTCTCAGAGAGACTCGTCTGAACCTGCACTTCATTCTGACAGCCAAATTGTGGGCACAAATAATTGAACTGGGGATGTGGATACATGGCATCCAGCAGTGTTTGTCAAAGGCCTTTAAAAGGATGACTGTTTCAAATCAGAGCTCATTTTTTTTAACATCTTTATTGGAGTATAATTGCTTTACAATGGTATATTAGTTTCTGCTGTATAACAAAGTGAATCAGCTATACATATACATATATCCCCATATCTCCTCCCTCTTGCGTCTCACTCCCACCCTCCCTATCCCACCCCTCTAGGTGGTCACAAAGCACCAAGCTGATCTCCCTGTGCTATGCGGCTGCTTCCCACTAGCTATCTATTTTACATTTGGTAGTATATATAAGTCCGTGCCACTCTCTCACTTCATCCCAGCTTACCCTTCCCCCTCCCCGTGTCCTCAAGTCCATTCTCTACATCTGTATCTTTATTCCTGTCCTGCCCCTAGGTTCTTCAGAACCTTTTTTTTTCTCTTTTAAGATTCCATATTAGCATATGGTATTTATTTTTCTCCTTGTGGCTTACTTCACTCTATATGACAGTCTCTAGGTCCATCCACCTCACTACAAATAACTCAGTTTCATTTCATTTTATGGCTAAGTAATATTCCATTGTATATATGTGCCACATCTTCTTTCCTTAAAAAACTAGAAATAGAACTACTATACGATGCAGCAATCCCACTACTGGGCATATGCCCTGACAAAACCATAATTCAAAAAAAGTCATTTACCACAATGTTCATTGCAGCTCTATTTACAGTAGCCAGGACATGAAAGTAACATCAACAGATGAATGGAAAATCAGAGCTCATTTGAATAGTCAAAAATTAAAAGATAATTTTAGAGACAGTTAAACTTAACCCCTAAAGTCACAATTTTCAATTACCATGGCTTATTTGGAGGAAAAGAAATTATTCAGTGTGAATCATCTTTATTTCAATAAGACTTTTCCCCTCCTGAATCTAATCAAGTCTCTTAAAAGCTCCAGCATAAAACACATAAAATTAGTAGAGGATTAAACTTCATGGAGTTTTCACTACTGGTTTTTATGATAAGTAGTTTCTGTATTATATTTAAATTGGTTTGCATTTCTTTAAGGTATCATTAACATGCTGAGAGCCAAATCATGTGGCTATAAACAGTCACTGTGACTTTTACTAGCTGCTAATGCAACCATTATAAAATTTTTCTAATCAACACTTGGAAGGAAAAGACATTATCATAAACTCAAAACAAGCTGATTTATTAACTATTTTAACATGAAATATAACAAAAATATCATTTCATATACTTTATGTAATGACATAGTATGTTGCCTCTTATTCAGAGATCACTGAAACAAAATTAATAATCAGACTTGATCTATTCATTAAGGATTCACTTGTATAACTTATAGAAACATAAAAAACAGGAAGCAAGCTAAAAGATAAGGCTCCAACTCCAATATTAAAAATTATTTCATATTTTTACTAATTTTAAAATTAATTAGTATATAGTGTACCTGTTATAAATTTGCAAATGTAAGATGGCAGGAAAATATTTGTTTTTACCCCTTTTTTACTTAGGTCAAATTTAAAATATTATGTCATATATTCAGAATATTCCTCGCTTAGGGCATCAATTTTGTATATGTTTTGTACCACCAGTTCAGCGGGCACTTGTATGCTGCCAAAGTACATGTTCTCTAATTAATTATACATCTTTTAAACAACAATATTAAAAGCTAACCCATGTTGACCACTTACCTCACACCAAGCACTATTCAACATTTTGAGTGTGTACCTTCATGTGTGTGTATGTGTGTGTATTAAGCACATTTAATCCTCATAAAAACCTTATAAGGAAGGTCTTGGTCTTGCTATTATTCTAATTTTTTTTTTTTTTTTTTTTCAATACGCGGGCCGCTCACTGTTGTGGCCTCTCCCGTTGCGGAGCACAGGCTCTGGACGCGCAGGCTCAGCAGCCATGGCTCACGGGCCCAGCCGCTCCATGGCATATGGGATCTTCCCGGACCGGGGCACGAACCCGTGTCCCCTGCATTGGCAGGCGGACTCTCAACCACTGCGCCACCAGGGAAGCCCTATTATTCTAATTTTATAGAATTAAAAACTGAGATACAGACAGGTTATGTAACTTGCTGACCACTTCACAACTAG
The DNA here is from genome assembly GCF_937001465.1 of Orcinus orca. Taxonomy (NCBI): domain Eukaryota; kingdom Metazoa; phylum Chordata; class Mammalia; order Artiodactyla; family Delphinidae; genus Orcinus; species Orcinus orca. Next base: position 54,677,460 of record NC_064570.1, on the reverse strand, counting down.
TGGTTGGTAGAGCCATTGGTAGAGCCAAACACCCAATTATGCAGGTCTGACTACAGCCAATGTGCCTTCTCATGAAGCTCATTGAAGAGTTGAAATTTTCTTCCTTCTCCACAGCAACTTGGTTATCAGTGAGAATGTGTGGGAGAGTCAAATTTAAACTCCCACCAGAAATTTCCTCCTTTTGCTTTTACTGTCTTACAAGTAAACCTCTGAGCATAATTTGCATTTTAGGGAATGGAAATTCTCAAACTATTTGAAGCAATATTATCATTTCAATACAATTCAACCTAATTATTACTTGTAAAATGAATGCATTAAAATATATTAAATAATAAATATCTGAGGAACTTCAGAAGAAGAAATAAAAGTCATATGAAATACCAAACTCATGAATAATAGTTAGAAGTGGGCCACCAATTTAGCAGATTTCCCAAAGACAGAGTCAAGCATAATCAGATATAAGATTCTCAGTTAATAGGATGAACAAAAACAAGTGCGCAGAAGTAAGTTGTTTTTTACTAGAACTGAACAATTTCTTCGAGTACATTGTAAATAAAGTATCATGTTCATGGTAACACATGTACTTTAAAAACAATATGGTTTATTCAACTAGTTGTCACAAAGTTAGTTACTATAGAACTTCCAAGTACAGTTCCATCAAATCCATCCCACAAAGGAAGAAAGTAATTCATAGCTTTCTTTTTCAATCCTGTAGTTATAAGCATGTGAGATATAATTTAAACTATCTTTCAAAAAATATTCCAGTAATATGATTCTTAAACTTACAATAAGAATTGGTCACTGGAGTATTAGGTGTCTAAAATTTCTATGAAGAACCTGAGGAGGAGATCGTTTTCATTATTAACCAGGGAAAGATATAAATGTTTTGACAATTAACAGGGGAGGGCTGGTGTGTCATTTTATGCAAATAAATAGATGGATTAAGGGCATCTCTCTCAGTATATGGCTGCTGCTCCGTCTAACATAAATTTGTGAGATACAATAATGTGGGAAAGGACAACACATGGCTGGGAAATAGTTGTTCATCTAATTCAACACAGAGGAAGATAGATACTCTTTTGTATCAAAGCATGAATAGAATAACTTTGCCTAGACATTTTGAAAAACAGTGTGCTACAAATTACTATCCATGCCAGTACATTTTGTTTCTTCATTTATTGTACACTATATAATTTAATAAGATGAACTTTTTAATACTATATCACCTTCTTTTAGGTATGGTCGGTGAAAACTGATAAGAGTGTCTGAACAACTTAGAGATTACTATTTGCATTTAGTTTCCTGAGCTGCAAAGTTCAAACTCTTCTTCAATTGTGATCCTACAAAATAGTGACCTACTAATGAAATTTTGCTTGAGGTTTTAGCTGAATAAACTTATGGCCTATTTCTTGTAACTTTGTGTATTTGTCCTTTCTAACTATTTACCTGAAAGTTGGGAAAATATAGCCTCTATACACAGCATGCTTGAATGGTAATTCTCACTAGAAAAGCTATTAGCTTTTATTAGATATTAGTTGCTTGTCTTAGGAAAACTTGAAAGAGAGTAAAAGAAAAAAGCAAAGATTAAAGTTATTCAGTTTTTGAAAAACTTAAAAAGACATATCATAGATGAAAGTATTTCTAAAATATGTTAAATTATTATAAGAAGTAGACTTCAGAAAATGTGAATATATTTGGTAAAATTTCAATTTAGTTAAGTTTTAATTTATTTTTACATCGTTGAATTAATCGAATGTTTCTTATATAAAAATATTCCTTTAGATTTTCACAAAACATAATCCCACTTTTCACAAGATTGGAGTTTACAGAAGAAAGTGTCAAGTGAACAAATAATTTTGATGTAATAGAGTAAGTACTACTTGAGAAGTATTCACAGAATAGGACTGCATACAAGGGACGTACAATCAACCAGGAGGAGATGGTGTCTGCATTTATCATAGTAAATAGTACTCACATAAGGAGAACCCAAAACTGGCCTCTAAGAGTTGTGCACCCTCTCATTTTACAAATGAATAAAATGAACAAATATGTAATTGTTTCCCCCGAAGATCATATATTTAGTTAAAAACAAAACCACAATTAAAAACCAGATTATCTGTCATGTCCAGTTCTTTCTCCTTCCTTCATTTAAAAGTTGGAAAATAATTTAATATAATCACATTGCTTTATAAGCAGACTTTTTCAGGAATTTTGTCTGAACAGCCTTAAAAAAAAAAAAGCAGTCAAAGAAGTCTATTTGATTCAATTGACCTTTACTTTGATTGGTATAGCCAATTTAGTCACACATTTCAAAATAATTATGCCTGCAGACAAAATTTAAAAGAGCTATTTAAGGATTCAACAACTCTGTCACTCAATGTGTCCCAAAGTATTGGTGGTTATTTTTTTTTTGTATATCATGAACCAATTCTTTGCTACAATACAATAAAAATAAATGTCTAGAAATTCTACTTTCTCTGTGAGTGTGTGAGGAGCTCTATGGACCCACACCCTGGTGAAAATTACAAAACTAAAAATAGTCTCTGGAAATGGTCCTGAGGACATACAGCAAATAAAAAAAAATTTATTCAAGATAAACTACTAAAATTTGTTAAGACCTGTTAGAGTCTGTGATATTTGAACCAAGAATCATGGCTTCCCACCCCGCTCCCAGCTCAGTGAGATAAAAACACTAGTCCAGCCAAGAACACGGGGCTCCCTTTCCCAAATTCCCTGTCATAGGTAATGTGCTTCTGTTTGCTCTGTAATTGTCTGACATGCTAAAAATATTTAACACAAAATTGCTTCAACTAGAGAAAGGGAATATAAAAAGAGCTGGGTTAAAATAATTTTTAGTACCTTTTTATGTTGTATTTTAAATTAAAAAGAAAGAAAATAAAAGCCTCTAAAGGCAAAATAAGGTTGCTATGGGTATAAGATTTAGCTAATTTTATATGAAGATGGGACTGAACCAAGAATCAAATTTTTGGTAACGCACTCCTATAAAACATATTCTGTGAGAGAAATAATATAGAATGACAAATTTCGTACATTGGAGCAACATAGTTTAAGCTGTCCAAGGGTGCTTTAGTTGTGTAGAAATAGAAGTAATTCTAAAGAATATAGTAAGAAGTCACAATAGAGAAAATGTGATCAGTTTCCTAATTGGTTAACAGTGTTTAAGTCTGGCAAGTAGTAGCAATGGGAATTAGGGATATTAAAAAAGGGGGAACATTATTAAAATCCAGGTAAGGAGTGGTTATCAAATTTAGATGGTGGTAGCCAAAACAGAAAAAACACATCCACATCCAAGAGATATTTTGAAGAACAAAATACGTACAGTCAACATGGGCAAATATCTCAAAGAGTATTTAAAATACGATTTCATCCAGAACACTTAAAATTTATAGACCAAAAGTAAGATTAGAATCATCTTTAAATGTTGGTTTCTTTGCAGGCCTAGCTAAAGGGTTTCTTAGAAATTTTATTTTCTGTCAGGTTAATAGGGAGAATAATAGAAAGATGAGTTCTTGTAATTCAAATCCTAAAACATAAAACAAAACATTTTCAACTCTCAAAAAGAACTAAAGGCCATTTTAGACTTCTTTCTCAAAGAAAATTATTAATGCTAACCTAAAATATCATGGGTTTACAGAGCTCTTATGGAACACAAATTTAAAATAAACTTTAATCAAATGATGCTGATGTTACAAATTTATTTTTAGAAATGGTGTTATAATGACAGAATTATGATTCGTTCAGATTAACTTTGATTTTATATTAGTATTTGCATAGTTTATATGCAGAGTTTTCATGCTGTTTTGTTTTCTGGGAAGGAACTGTATTATGTAAAAGTCTTTTAATCTAGATTAATAGGGTCATTCATGTGTGATTTAGAAAGTAATTATATGTTACACTGAATTTAGATAAAATATTACTTTTAAACTTCCCTATCATATACCCCACATAAACATATCTTACTGACTTTTGGAGATAATGGTCTAAATGATCATAAAAGTTTGCTGGTGCTGTAGATAATATTTCTGGAAAAGTGATATATAGATATATATATCATATTCATTATTAGTTAAAAGTCTCTGTTTAGTTAAACATTCCTTTAACACAGCAGAAAATTGTCCTTTCGATAATAATTCAAGCTGGAATAACAAGAGAAAGATATAGAAAGCCATTATCTTTATTTTTAGAAGATGTATTATCTTGTCATGTTTATATTGAGTTGACTTCAGAGGTATCTCTGAATATTCCACTATCCACTTGTCCATGATGTCTGTTGTTATTCCTGGCTTGTGGCCCCATCTAATTACTTCTGAAGGGAACTGCTATAAGGTAGTAAGTGAAATATAAAAATAGTCAAATCCCCCGATAACTCCCCAAAGCAAACTAATTTGTAAATACAGCATTGATTCAGCTCTCAGAGTTCCTTAAGAACTAAGTAAACGTTTTTGAGAAGAGTGTTTCAGAGTTCGTGGAAGCATGACAATTAGGGAAGGAAAGAAAGAAACAGAAGTGCTGTTGTAGGAGGCTACAGTGAATTGTATACATATATGTGTGTTTTTAAATAGCTTGCTGCAATTATATTTTGCTTTAATGATATTTTTTTCTCTATATATGTCCAGCACATAGAACTAAAGTTGGGCTTAGCTGTGAAGGCTCTTGGGGAGCAAAAACTAAAATTATGCAATTATTTCTCTATGTGTTCTAGTGCAGTGTATCTAAGGCAACCAGGCTCTTAATAGCAGCATTATGATCGTGATTACTCCTTCAAGTTTCAGAGAAAGTTTTTGGTTGTAAAATTCCAGTTTCTTTAAGATATAGCAGCATGATTTTCTAGCAATTTGATTTAACATAAGAAGCAATGACAGCCTGCATTTCTTGGAATTTAAATTATGCTTCATCTAGAAACAACAAGACTTTAAATCTGAATCTCTTCAATTAGTACTAATGTGATATAATGACAAAATTAGTCTAGAGGATGTTCAAAATTTTAGAAATAAATCATGCTAGAAGGAGTTTCCCACTTAAGAATACCAATTCATCCCTTTTATCCACCCTTGAAGCAAATACAAGAAAAATCACAGGGCAAAATCATGCTCTCAATAATTGATTACAAACTCAGGTCTAATATATGTTTCACAACATGAAAAATAATTAGTAATGTGATCAGTGAGATTATTTTTCTTCATGTTTAACTAACCAATTCCAAAATGCTGATAATCAAATGAAATACAGGGTGAAAGTACTTTGCCTTAAAAGTTAACAGTGACCATGAACTGTTTGCAATCTAAATTTAGGGAAACAAAAAATAAAAGTTAGTTAAAACTTTGATAATCAAAACTCACTAATTCAATTAATGATATGGGTCTTTGTCTCATAAGTCAATCAACAAATATTTAATAAGTGTATATTGTGTGCTCCTTCATTTTCTTACTCAATAAGCATAGTATAAAAACTTTTCAACTCTTCAGTCCCCAAATCATGGCAATGTGTTCATATTTATAACCTCTATTCTGGCCTAATTTTCTTCACTACTGAGCCATAATTACAAGTGCCATCACATTACTTACTCTCTCCTTACCTGAAATGGCTTTCTATCTTGTTTTTTTTCATTACATATGCTCTGCAAAATCACCACAGCCACAAATAATCTAACCTGTATAAATTCCCAGCACTTTTCTCAAGCCACTGGAAAAGAAAACAAAAACAAAAAAACCCCAGAAATCTATGTATTCGGTTCACTACAACTGCCTTCTCTACATTCTAACTTGGCCCTAAATGTTGCCTATAAATTTTTTATGCCTCCTTGCCAACTCTCTTCCATTATCCTTAATTTTTACTTAAAGTTCACCTCTCTCTTTGAACTGCTTACATCCTCTTCAATCTAAGAAGAGAAACTTATGTTGGAAATCATTGAAATAAATCTTACCCGTTTGATAAAAACTCTCTCAACTTCCTTCTGTACTACCTCTAAATTTATTTTTATCACTGCTTTTACATTTATAATTATAAATGCCCTTTTTTTGGTTTCTTGTCAAAATCAGGATAACACTTGATAGCTTAAGTGTACTTCTAAAAACACTATTTGAACCATTTGAATATAATTTTAGTTGGTTCCTAAGTTCCTATAAGAGCAGATTATATAAATGTAAAAATGGAGATGGGATGGAGGGAGGTGAAGTAGGCTAGGTGTCAATGTGCAGGACACATTCATCTCTAACTCTCCAAATAATTTTTCAATTATAATAGTTGGAAAAAAAACTGTTTTACATGGGTAGATTAATTTTTGGAAATTAGGTTATTTGAACCAATCCATCCACAAAAAAGCAAGTAAAAATACTGAGTAAAATATATTTTTTTAAATCCTCAAATATATCAAATAACTGGAAAAATTAGAAAGTCCTACCAAGTCAAACTAACAAATGCAGGAGCCCACAGCAGCAAGACAAATAATTACTGAAGCCACTTTTATCCCAAAGGTCTTTATTGATACAGGTGAACTTAAGCTTGAATGTTGAGGGCTGCATGGAGTAAAGTAAAATAGGTCCAGGGTCCACAGTGCAGTCAAGAAGCAGCCTTCCCTAGAAAATTGGACTGAAAAAAAGCGATATCCTCAGGATAAAGGTAAATAGGAATTGCTCTATCCTCATCCCTCTAGACCTCCAGATAAATGCAAATACATTTGCCTCAATCTTGAGCCAAAAAAAGAGAATTAAAAACTTCCTGAGAAGTAGCAACCATATGCCAACTCTCTTATCAATCTGTAGCACTACTTGTGATAAATTATTGATAAAAACCTTAAACTATGAATTTAATTATTTTTATAATTTTTTTTCTCAGAGCAACATTTTATTGCTTATATGGACCCTATTATAATATTATTAATGCTAATATTTATAATACTTAATATTATTAATATTATATATTAAATTAGTTATTCTAAAGTCCACTTGACTTTGCATTTTATTGTTTTTATTTTTCACAGCATTTTGAGGTGTTTCTGAATTGCCTCTAGTTTTTTAGTGTTGGGGATATGAAGTCTGATGCCAGTATGACTGCTTTCTTTAGGGATAATTGTTTACTTTTTCTTTATCAAAATTATGTGATTTTGTTGATGGTGGTTTTATCCAGTGGTTTTTTGAAACTTCATTAAATTGTGTCTATTTGTCTTTCTTTTTTTATACTTTTTTATGGACACTTGGGGACACTATTATATATGAAGACTTGGGATCTTCTGATTTATTCTCATCCGTCATTTCCTTGTTGATGTATTTTTCAACTTCCACTTTGCTTTATTTTGTTTTCAAAAATTGTTATTAGGTATATGATGTAATTCCTGGAATGTATTATCTATGAATGTTATCTTTTCATGGTTTCAACTGAGTGATATTTGCCCTAATTTTGGAGAATTTTTTCAATATTTTCTTTTGATCATACCTATTTCAGGAACTGTATTTTTCATATTATTATTAACTAAAGTCCTTATTTTTTTAAACCTAATGCCAGATTTCTGTTGCAGTATCCCATCCAGGACACTACATTATTTTTAGTCGTTATGTCTCCTCAGTCTCTTCTTGGCTGTGGTGCAATTTCTCAGACTTTCCTTGTTTTGATGACCTTGGTAGTTTTGTGGAATACTGGTCAGGTATTTTGCAGAATATCCCTCTATTGTAATTTATCTAATATTTTTTCTCATAATCAGACTTGGGTTATGTCTTTACCACCAAGGTAAAGTGCCTTTCATCACCTCATATCAAGGGTACAAACTATGAACATGACTTACCACTATTGTTATTAACCTTGATCAGTGGAATTATTAGTGTTTGTGAGGTTTCTGCACTGTAAAATTAATTTATTACCACCCCTTCCTTCCATACTGTACTCAGGAGATTTCTCTCTCTCTCCCTCTCTCTCTCTCTCTCTCTCTCTCTCCCCCCCCCCGCATATATATATATATATATATATATATATATATATATACACTTATTTATTCACTTGATCATTTATTTATACCAGTATAGCTTCATGATGTTGCTTCCATCTTTGGTTGATTCAGAAAAAGCCTGCTTCCTATAAATGTATGTGTGCAGGCTTTTTCATGGACATAAATTTTCAAGTTAATTTAGGAAATATTTAGAAAATTGAGGTAATAATGAGATATCCAAGGAAAGATGCCATTCTATAACCAGAGATTTGTCTCAGGATTTCATCAGCTGGATCAGGTCTAAAAATATTTTTTTCATAGAGGCAATACTTGAAAATCTTGAAGTGAAAGGACTTAAATCAGAAAGCTAATAGTTATCTGCAATAAATTCAGAATGGAGAACTGTGAAAAAATAGTGATGGAATAGGGAGGAGGGTAAGAGTAATTGTAGATGAATTTGTATTCACTATTATTTCATTCTCTTAGTAAAAAAATCTACAGGTTAGCTTTTATTTTCTCTGCAAGCTAATAATGAACTACTTTTAAGATTGTTAAGTAACTTACCTCTATTTGCACAACAAATGAATGGAATAAATAGACCTGTTATATAGCCAAACCTTTGTTCTTTCCACTAAAACTCACTGCCTTTGTAGTATGTATAGAAAGAGTTTCGAGATGGCTATATCAATGGTTGACTTTTGAAACTTCTTGTTTTTTTCTTCTAAATTTTCCTAATATTCCTAGCCATGAAATATATTAAAGACAATCAAGGACAAATAAATGTAGTGATTACTAGTAACACCAATTATTACACTGATAATTTATAAAAATTCTAGATTGTACTTCCACTTTTTATTTTTAAAATTTAAAATAAAATAAAATTGAATATTTTGCTTTGTAAGTTTCAGTTAAGTATCTCCTCAAAAATTATAAACTTATGTTTAAATAAGTAGAAAGCTTTTATATGTTCCCTGTGGTGTTTCAGCATGCATCAGTCATCTAATATGGAAGTGCTGTTATGGAAACATTTTGCTGATAAATAAGCATGTGATTGTCAGGAAACACTGTGTGTAAATTGCATAGTTTACTCTTCAGTAAAAGGTCTGTCAGCATTTTCTTTGTAATTGTCATTGTTTAATAATTTAATTTACAGTAGCCTGAAACTTGGTGTTCAAATGCTTCAGGCAAATATTTTCACATTTAATGACTTTAGCTCACCTCCACCACATTCTAGACAAAGAACAGAAGGAAGTAAAATGGCATATAATGTCTTATTCATCTTAAGTAACTTAAATGTCTAGCTCACAACGTGAAGATTATATATCATTGAAAATAACTCAACCAGTTTCTTCAGACAATAAAGAAAACAATCAGAATTGTGTGGATGTTATGAGAGATGAAAGGGAATAAGATAGAGAGAAAAAAGAAAGGAAGTAGAGCTAAAAAATAGTGGGAAAAAGAAAGATCACTGCCTATGTAACCTTTAATAACAGTATGGGGTAAAATTGAGAATGATGGTTTTCTCATTTCCCTCCAGTATAATCTCCCTATTTAAAGTTCGTTTTGCTTCATGTGAATAATGTATGTGGGCTGACATTCCAGGAGAGGAAGAAATAACATGAGCCATAGTTTAATAAGCTTTAAGTGAACAATACCATCTCTTAATATACTAGAGAAGGGGAAGTAGAGTTCATCAAATCGAGCCACGGTAATTATTAAGCTTTTTAAAATATCAGTACTTAGATGAAGTAGAGCCAACATTTTGCTATTGTATTTAAGTATGAGAAAAGATATAAAATATTATTCTTTAAATGTCCATTTTTGTTTTATTTATTTTCAAAGTACTATTTTGTCTAGCACATGCAGCAAAAACTGCATCAGTTACAGAAATCCTGTGCTATAGGTAAAATTGATGATTAACAACACAGAAAAAAAAAAGTCACAGGATTGTCTCGAATATCAAAGACCATTAGGAAAGGAGAACTGTAACACAGCATGTATCAAGCACTATAAAGCAGTAGGATTATTTAACACAGACAAATTTTCTAAATAACTGAGATTTCTACTTGAAGATAAATTACACTCTGATACACACTTCTTTATGTGTCTTAATACTTGTGTTTTATATTAAGTTTTGCTATCTTACTTATGTTCCTGCACCTCCATCTCTTCTTCAGATTATTAGCTAGTCTTGACAACTGCATTTCCATATATATTTCAAAGTCAGCTGTCTTATTTCCACTAAAAACATGCTGTCATTTTTATTGTAATAGCATTTAGTCTATGCATAAATTTGGAGGAAATTGACATTTTTATAGTATTAAGTCTTTCAGTACATGAATGCATACAAATATATCGAATAATTTAGACCATTCATAACTTATGTCTATAATATTTCATTGTTCTCTGTATAGATGCCCTTTATATCTTTCATTTGATGTAAAATGAAAAAAATGTTTTGTTTATCACCTTGCTAGACTTATCATTTAAAAAGGCCTTGCAGGGCTTCCCTGGTGGCGCAGTGCTTGAGAGTTCGCCTGCTGATGCACGGGACACAGGTTCGTGCCCCGGTCCGGGAAGATCCCACATGCTGCGGAGCGGCTGGGCCCGTGAGCCATGGCCGCTGAGCCTGCGCGTCCGGAGCCTGTGCTCCGCAACGGGAGAGGCCACGACAGTGAGAGGCCCGCGTACCACAAAAAAAAAGAAAAAAAAAAAAAAAAAAGGCCTTGCTGTGAGATCCCATGAGGCCTTCAGATGTAGATATTTCCCTATCTACATGAAGGTGCATGTTGAACATTGGAAAAGGAGAACAGATCATAGTACCATCTCTCTTTCCCCATCTCACCAAAAAAACACTATTCTAGTAGTTACATATCGAGGAATCACATGGACTAAGGCCACCTTGATAAAACCCAGATATTTGAAATAAATCAGAAACAATAGTTCTTGAACCTTCAATGCTTGATTTAAACCTAGTCTTTTGAATATTCCTTGCTGCTTTTATGTACAATATTATATTAAAATTTCACTTCTGACATTTTATGACAAACTGTTACTATTTTATGTTTAAAATTGATATTTTATTAATGTTAAGAATCTATCTTATACTCTTTTGTATTTCTTTTTTTTTTTTTTTTTTTTCTGTACGCGGGCCTCTCACTGCTGTGGCCTCTCCCATTGCGGAGCACAGGCTCTGCACGCGCAGGCTCAGCGGCCATGACTCACGGGCCCAGCCGCTCCGCGGCATGTGGGATCTTCCCGGACCGGGGCACGAACCCGTGTGCCCTGCATCAGCAGGCAGACTCTCAACCACTGCGCCACCAGGGAAGCCCCTGTATTTCTATTTTTTATGAATAAAAATTTCTGGTCCTATGTGACCACCAGGTATTGTTACTTCTAATCCTTTCAGAGATTCTTGACAGGCTCCTCACTAGATTCTGCACTTATGTTTTCTGATCAGTATTAAACTCAGTACTTAAGGGGACCCTCTGAAGACCTCCAGAATTCTCTTATTGTTTGCTTTCTCCTTTATGGTGCTCTGTCCTGTAAACTCCAACTACCTGGTTTACTCAGACTCTAAGCTTTGGTCCCTGGGCTCAGGGTGTCCCCTGGGTTTTGCCTCGTTTCCCATTCCCTACCACCTGGTCTGCAAACTCTTTTGCAGTAGTAATCAGAGAACAAACCTTGGTTACCAGAGGGAAAAGGGGAGGAGGTAGGGGCAGATAGGTGAAGGGGATTAAGAGGTACAAACTACTAAATGTAAAATAAACAAGTTACAGGGATATAATGTACAGCATAGGGACTATAGCCAATATATTATAATAACTTTAAATGGAATATAATCTATAAAAAATATTAAATCACTGTGCTGTACACCTGAAACTAATATACTATTGTAATGCAACTATACTTCAATTTAAAAATTACCTTATAAATATTTTTAACATTTGTGATTATCTTATCGAGGATTGTAAGGTAAAAGCAAATCTTAAGTTTGTTTATATTCCAGAACAAGTTTCTAAAATACATATTACTAACATGAAATAACATGATATCCTAAGATATATGCTAATAATATTATAAACATTATGTGACTAATTATTCACACACAAAAATATAATGGTGGTATTCCTAAAATCTTTAAGGACAAAAAATAGGGATAGTTCAGAGACAGGATGGCCTTGATTGATAACTCTATTCTATAACTGTGTAAAGGTAGAACTTTAATGAGCCTATGGTTTCACACAATAAATAAGGAAAAATGGCAATATTACCAAAGTATGAATATTGTATTATTTGCAGTGTTTAATACCCAGAGAAAGTGATTAAAACACTTGTAATAGGGACTTCCTTGGTGGTGCAGTGGTTAAGAGTCTGCCTGCCGATGCAGGGGACACGGTTCGATCCCTGGTCCAGGAAGATCTCACATGCCACGGAGCAACTAAGCCCATGCACCACAACTACTGAGCCTGCGCTCTAGAGCCCACAAGCCGCAACTACTGAGCCGGTGTGCTGCAACTACCAAAGCCCGCATGCCTAGAGACCATGCTCCACAACAAGAGAAGCCACTGCAATGAGAAGCCTGTGCACCAAAACAAAGACCCAAAGCAGCTAAAAAAAATTAAATTAAATTAAATTAAATCAAAAGAAAATGCTGTAATATATATACAGTGAAGTCTGTGCTATGAATTAAACAAAGGCCTAATTATATCTTTTGAAATTCTTTAGTACTCTTTTAATTCAAACCCTGTTTTGAAAGTAATTATTGAAATTGATAATGAACTCATTTCCTAATAAGTTTTTAAAATTTACTCATGTTTATTTAAATTATCAGAAAAGTTCCTCCCTTATGTCATTCCCAAAACCATCATCACCCTGGGAATGTGGGAAGATTAATGGATTTGAGAATGCATTGATATAATTTGGTTATGGCTCAAGGCACAAAACAGATAGAGAAGAAGAGGTGCAGAACACAGGAGGAACAGAATATAACTGGAGGAGAAGCAGGTGAAAATTGGGCGGACGTCATCTACACAAAGGGAAAAGAGTGGCAGAATGAAAGGTAGGGAGTGAGAAGGGAGAGCACCAGATGGTGAGAGAGTAAGCAGGTGAAATGCAGAAATAACCAACACTCAACAGATTGAATAAGGATGATACCAAAATACAGGAACAAAAGTTGAGAAGTGAATATACTTTAGCTAATATTATGAAGTGGAAATGATATCTGATTATCTGATAAATCATTAAACTGATAAATTATCTGATAAATAATTTATTATCTGATAAATCATTTAAACAGTAAAATGTTACGGGAAAATGTAACAGTGGAAGGAAACTAACAATTTAAAAAAGTAAGCAAGAATTAAACATTTTATGAAAACCATCTCTCCTCTAGTTGAGTCCAATAAGAATAAGATACCTATTAAATAGAGACATTTATTTAAACAAAAACAAAACTGCATACCTTACAGAGTGGGTTAAGTCTAAAACCTTTATATTTACATCTCTGGTAACTAAAGCCAAATGTGAATAAAATTATTCATTACACACATTTTGACTTTTCAGTTCCATTTTTTTACTCTAGAGAAGTAAGCATATTTAACACCTCTTTTAGTTCAACAAACTGTATATTGACTCATAATACTTGAAGGAAGTTTAAAGGCCAATGTAAATGCTCTCTTATTTAAATATTGAATATATTAATCATAATACACTGTATAATTCCTCTTGAAAATTAAATGGTATTAAAAATCCCTAATGAGGCAAAGGGATTATTAATATTCCCACTCTTCATTATTTATGCAGTTACCACTGAAGTATTCTTACACTTTTTAATTGCTTTATCTTTTGTCCCCCACAGTAATTTTTTTTAATCTATTTTATACATATTAGTGTATATATGTCAATCCCAATCTCCCAATTCATCCCATTCCCCACCCCACAGTAATTATTTACATTTATAAAAGTATACTTATTTTATGCATATTTAATTTTACTGGCAGTGTTATTATTCATTTTAAATAAAATAAATTGCATTAAAAAATAATTTGAAAATTGGAAAAATTATCAAAATACAATGGATCTCACAATATTCTTTATAGCATAAAGGCAAAGTTAAATGAGGTGAACCAGTATATTTATAGTATAAGTAAATTTTTTTTTCTAAGTAATCTCTGAGTTTCCCTATGATTTTGTACTTTGTGGAAAACAGTCCAGCTTATGAGTGGCTTACAACTTAAAGCAATTTATACTGCCTTTATATGGAACTAAAATATTCATGACAACACCCTTTCCTATCTCTAGATCAGATCTACACAGTGTCTGCATATAGTCTCCACATTCAAAGCAGGTCTGTGAATTCCAACTAATTAAATGTCTCATTTCAGATATCACTTCAACTAATGTTTATTGATAATTTGAACATTTGTAGTTTAAAGAATTATCATTTACACATATATTGTGTATTTTTTCAATTACAGCAATTGAACAAAAATTAAGACCCAGATAGATTTGAGAGGTATTGATAGAACAGTCAGTTATGAATCACACACCAACCAGGTGAATATAGTTGCCTTCATTTACTTAAGTAGCTCACTAGACTTCTGGGTTTTCCAGTTTTTGTTTGTTCTCTGAGGTTTTAAGGTATTTTAAATTCCCTACTTTTTACCTGATTTATACTTTTCTGATAGTCTAAGAAAGGCCTTACATGCCCAGTGGTTTCCTTGGCCTCACATACAATATACTCAATACAATATACTTAGGCCTCTCCTTCTTTAGACACTATTTATTGATTTTTCTACAGTAAATAATAATAAGCTTGTATCCTCTGCTTTCTCTATGATTTTCCCTTATTCACAACTTGATTTTGTCTATAGCATTGTTTTAATGGTATTCATTTGTATTCCTTAAATACACATACTTCGATTGATTTTCCATTTAAATAACATCTCTGATATCCAGTTTTTGCAGAACAGGAATCAACAGGCTTATTGTTCTTTCCAACTTTTCTCCATCTTCTCCTGTTTTCGTTTAGTTGGGCTATTTCCTAAATTGTCAGACGTTATATCAATTACTTTCTCTTTTGTCACACTTATCCTCACCAAAATAATTTTCTCACATCTAAAATTACCTATATTCAATGTTAATGGCCAGTCTGTTGATGGAAATGTCATCTTTTAGTTTTTCTTAAAGAGATCTGCACCCCCATGTTCATGGTTGCATTATTCACAATAGCCAAGACATAGAAACAAACTGTTGACGGATGAATGGATAAAAACAATACGGTGTCTACTTACATATCCAATGGAACATTATTCAGCCATAAAAAAGGAGGGAAACCTACCATTTGTGACAACATGGATAAACCTTGAGGGCATTATGCTAAGTTAAATAAGTGAGCCAGAAAAAAAAACAAATACTGTATGACCTCATTTAAACGAGGAATCTAAGAAAGTCAAACTCATAGAAATAGAGAGTAGATTGGTGGATATCAGTGGGTGGGAGCTGAAGGAAATGGGGAGATACTGGTCAAAGTGTATACACTTTCAGTTATAAGATGAATACGTTCTGGGGATCTAATATATAGCATGGTGATTAGAGTGAACAGTACTGTATTGTTTACTTGAAATTTGCTAAGAGAGTAGCTCTTAACTGTTTTCACACTCTTCCAAATAATGGTAACTATGTGAGGTGATGGATGTGTAATCACTCCACAGTATATACATATATCAAACCATCATGCTGTACACCTTAACTTACAAAATGCTATTTGTCACTTATATCTTAATAGAGCTAGGCAAAAATGAATAGAACTTTCCTGGTGAATGGAGAGAAGGGACAGGAAAATTTTATAGGTTCTCTGCTCCAGAACTCTGCCTTTTATTTCTAACATGATGGGCAGTTTTTGTTGTTGTTGTTGTTTTTTAATCTCTTTTGCCTCTCAAACATAATCACTCCAGGGGTGTTTCTACAGCCAACTCTGAGCTCCAAAAGTCCCTTCACCTGAAATTGCTATATCAGTACAGAGTTCCTGCTTTCTAAGTGTGCCCCTCCTTTGTGGCAGGCGCTGCTTTTTTGAGATTTGTCACTCTTGTGCTCCATACCCTACTCCAGCAAATACTTTCTTGCTTTATCTATCTGCTTTTTCTGTTGAAGCAGGCAAGATTGATCTTAGTCCTATCTGCAGTGTCTCGCACTCAGGGTGGACCCTACAGTTCTGGGAGTGGGTATGTCCAGCAGATTTCTGCCGTTATCTGACCTGCTTCACTTCCTCCAGAATTCTCTGACATTGGGCCACAACACTGAGGCTTCTCAGGCATGTTCTGATATTGTCAGTTGCTTTAGTCCACAGTGAGATGTAATTTGGAGTCTGTGGAGTTTTGCTGTCTACTATTTCATAGAAAAGTTTTTGTTTTGACGTTTTCTCCTGGTTATTAGTTAGGATTTCAAACATGAAAAGTAAGAAGATTTGATCCTAGGCTTCAGCTATATTTCTAGCATATTGTTATTTGTCTATAAATAATTAAATAGCAATAACTAAAAATAACAATATTGGGTCAGTAGAAATGAAGGAGATTCAAGAGCAATAAATGTGTTGAATGGATAATAAAATCCCAAAGGAATTAAAAACAATATCACATATTTCAGGAAAAGTAGCAGCTTATTTTATATCTGCTGCTTTATCTTTCACTTTTCCTTGATAAAGGGGTTCAGAGGTTCATATACTATGAAGTTAAACTATTAAGGTGAGATTTATTTAATGTTGGTTGTCTTCATTAGAAAATTGGCTTCAAGAAATCAGAGGCTTTCTCCATTCCTCCCTCCCTTTCTTCCTTCCTTTCTTTCTTCTTTCCTTTCTCTCTTTTTATTAAGTAACATTTCTCCAGCAGTAATATGTTGTCTTAATGAATGAATACATAAATGAATAAAAATAAAATGTAAAGTTCAATTGATTTTCTTTTTTAAACGGCATGTCTAGCAAATCTAACGAACATTATAATTCTAATTCACTTTTTTTCTTTCAATTTTTTAATATTACATTAATGTTAGCTGTGAATACTAATTTAATTTTTTTCTCCACTATTTCTATTTTCTTTTCTTTACTTAACATGCTGGCTAGGATTTTAATGGTGGAGCCAAGCCCCTATGTGGCTGAATTAGAAGTAAAATAGCTTGTTTAAAGAGTGGTCCCCATACAACCCAGTTTCCTAGGGACCTGGGACATAGCTTTGCCTCCCACACTCTTTAACTTGTTTTATCCAATAAGGAAATCCTGGAGCTGACTGAACTTCAGAAGTCTAGAAGAGATCTTTCATCTCTGAATATTTTGCCAGAAATAATCTGTGCTTACAATTTCCCAGGACTTTTCTTAGGCCTTGTATCAGTTGACTCTGATCTTGGACCACACATCTTAACTAAACAGAGGTCCTGTTGTAATTTTTTTATTATTATTATTAATAGTAATCTTTTATTTATTTATTTATTTATTTTTGGCTGTTTCTGTGCAAGGGCTTTCTCTAGTTGCGGCAAGCGGGGACCGCTCTTCATCGCGGTGCGTGGGCCTTTTCACTACGGGGGCCTCTCTTGTTGCAGAGCACAGGCTCCAGACGTGCAGGCTCAGTAGTTGTGGCTCACAGGCTCAGTTGCTCTGCGGCATGTGGGATCCTCCCAGACCAGGGCTCGAACCCGTGTCCCCTGCATTAGCAGGCAGATTCTCAACCACTGCGCCACCAGGGAAGCCCCTGTTCTAATGTTTTGAAGTCTGATTTTTTTCTAGTCTACTTCTCTAGCGATTACATTCAATTCCAACTGCTTTTTAAAATAATTCCCTAACATTTATGCTCTATGCATGGTACTTTTCTTATTAACAGTGCTGCTACTATTTATTTTACTTTCATTTTAGAGCATTTTGTGTGGAAGTAGGTATGGCCTTTATTCTTTCATAGTGAGTCAGTTCTCACAATGTACTCTTAAAATCACTGAAGTATAGTAGCCAGTCCATAGATAGAACAGACTATGCTGACAGAGGAACTAATTTCTCAGGGGCGTGCAATCTGAATCCCTCCAAGATTATTAGTAAAAGTTGTCACCAGAACAAAATTTTAACAAACATAGAATTTGAAACCGAAAGATATTTTTATGTTCTTTGGATATTAATAGGTACCATAAATTTTGAATTGTCAATGATAATAGTTTTATTGAGAAATTATTAGATGCTTAGCACTTTACTAAGTATACTATATAATACTATCTCAGTTCTCACAAAAACATTAAGAGGCAGGTATTACAATTATCCCCATTTTCCAGATGACAAAATGAAGCAAAAGTGTTAACATAATTTGCCCAGGGCATATCATTTAGTTCAGCATTCTCATCTTCCTAAAAATGCAGTGGCATACCAGAAAAACTAGTATTGCATCCATGGTCACAGCAGCAGGAAAGAGCTCCTGATATTGCGTTCAATAAGCTTTACATGGCATCACCCAGCTCTAGGATTATACAGTATGGTCTGTGTAGAAATAAGCCGCATTTTCCCCATCCCACTTCCCTTATTGTGCTGAATCTCATTCTTGGTATTCTCCATAAAATAAATAACACTGTATGTAGGCAATGGTGACACATTCACCATTCTTTCACAAATGGGAATTCTGTATGTTTCAGTTCTAATTTAAAGCATGAAGAGCATATACCATAGGTATATCAGTGCCTAGTGTTCTTTTTCTTCCATGAAATGATGCAGACTTAGAGTTTCAAGCATTACAAAATAGGATGTTTCTGTTTTCATTTCTTTGTGAAAAGGAGTCTAAACTGAGATTTTCTGAGATTTGGCTTTTGTTTTACCTCTTAAGATAAGCCTTCCTGGGCTTCCCTGGTGGCGCAGTGGTTGAGAGTCCGCCTGCCAATGCAGGGGACACGGGTTCGTGCCCCGGTCCAGGAAGCTCCCACATGCCGCGGAGCGGCTGGGCCCGTGAACCATGGCCGCTGAGCCTGCGCGTCCGGAGCCTGTGCTCCGCAACGGGAGAGGCCACAACAGTGAGAGGCCCGCGTACCGCAAAAAAAAAAAGAAAGAAGATAAGCCTTCCTGCTACCTGCATGCCAAGTTATATTGCATACCTCCCTTCTAATATCCAGCAATAACCTCTCATTTATCACCACAATCACAAGATTGGGTTATATGCATTTATTATTATGCCTACCATTCCCATTAAATTTGTATTATTTTTAAAATAAATTATATTTATATTGAATCCCTGTTGCCTAGGATAGTACTTAATATTTGGCAAGTGTACAATACATGTTTGTTGATAAAGTAAATTCATGAAATTTATCAATTTTTGGTAGATTCTTTATTCAGTTACTTATTTAATATTTACTAAATACCTATTACTTTAGAAAGCAAACCGGGTGCTTGGAGGTAAAGATGAAGTGAGACTATAAGCTGGTTTGGGGAAAATGAACAACAAAAAAACTGACCTTAGTGAACAACCTATGAAAATAGTAAACTAACCAAATCCAGAACATATAATTATAAATGTATTCATTTAAATAGATTTTTATATAAAACCTTCAGTTTTTAAGGTGGCCTCACATTTGTAGAAACTTTAGGAAGTATACAAACGTTTAACTCCATGATTTTAAATTTAAAAATAATCTTTTAAGTTCTCTGAATTCTTAGTCCTTTATGATAAATGAACTCAGTTTATATTTATATGTACAAAGCATAAATACTTTGGGGAATTGATTTTATACTTAAATTGCACTAAAAATTGATTTACAAGGGTAAGTGGTCTTCAATGGGCCATTAAGATTGATGACATCCATCAGTGTGTTGCTGGAATAAATAGAGATTTATATTTTTCTTAATAATGAAAAATTACTTCCATTTCCAATAGATATGACAAAAGATTATGGATTAGCACATGCAAACATATAAAGACATGTAATTTTCATAACCCTGCTTGTTTATGCTTTTTAATGTCTCAATGTGTAATGAGTAATTTTGTTCTTTCAATAAACAAAGCAATCTGATGGGTTTAAAATCAAGGAAACCACATGTAAAGTCCAGTTATTTTATAAAATAGAATTAATAAACTCAGTATTATCTTTTACAGTTTATCATTTATTTATTAATTCCTCAATTCATTTCACTGATAAATCTGAGAAATAATTGTTTTTCTCTGTCTGAAGTAATAAATAGGAAACTGCTCTTACACTTTAATTTCCTTCACCTTCCCCATACTCTTAAAAGCAAGAAAAGATATTCAGAAGTTTTATGAACTTGTCCACCACTTTAATTTTTATGTAAATTGTATTCCTGCTGAAGATCATTATACAATTCTCAAAGTACATGCTTGCACATTGAAAAGAGGGCTCCTAGGAGCTTTAAACTATTATCTTACACAGAGAATCATTGTATTCTCTTGATATAAAATTTACATTATTTAAATCACTTATAATTTTATTTTCAAATGAAATATATAAATAAAGTCCATTGCTAAATGAGGTTAAGAAAATGTCAGAGCTTGTTACAGAGTAGTTGTTCTATACCATTGTAACAAGGGATAATGAATGGTATTTTGAATGTTATATACAAGAGCCAGTGAAAATGGAGTGACTCAACATTTTTAGAGCAATAGTAACCCTGTCATAAGTGTAAAAGAATATTAACCAGAGCACTGTTAAGCATAAACTTCTAATCTAAAAAATGCAACATGAGAATAACTCTGGGGCTGTTAAAGAAAAACTAAAACTCAATAGAAGTTAAAGTGGTAAAAGTAGATTTTATTTAGGAACACTTACAGTTACTGGAAAGAAACCTCAATATAGAACTGGCTCAATTTCAAATACAACTGGAACAAGTGAGGATTTATAGTGAAGGAGCAGGTTGGAGGGATGAGAATCAGTGGATGGAAAATTCTGAAGAGGAGACATCAAGAGAAGGGATATTTCTTGCTAAAATTACTTAACAGGATTCTTACTGAAAGTAGGACAGGGTGATCAATTACTGAGGGCGATCAGATGTCTGTGCTGGGGGATTCTTTCTAAACTGACTTAGTAGAATTCTTGCTAACACCATAGAATGCAGACCCCACAAAGATGGACACCAAAGCCCAAGGTTGAAGGCTAGTTGAAAAGAGGGCTTAGAGGAGCTTAACTAAAGTTTGATCAAGGGAAGTAAGTGTCTTTGTCAAGGGGTGTTCTACCTTGGGGAAGGAAAGACACGTTTTGACAGAGACTTAGCAACAAAAATCCAGCTGGTTTCATGAACAGCTGGGCAAAAACAGTTCTCAGAAGAGGAAATTTTTCTTGGGGCTTAGGAGCCATTTTGTTAGGCAATTTTTGTTTAACAAGAAAGCTGGAAGAAAGTTGGGGGTTACGTTCATGCAAGGGTTACAGTGGAAGGTGCTTTTCAGGGCCTCTCACGTGAAACATCCATGAAAATAATAAAAGAAATAATCAGATATTTCTTTGTAAACTCTAAACTGTTCTTAAATTACATTATTAAAAGATTAAGTGATGAGTGCAAGGTTTGCAAAGTAAAAGAGGTTACATCTTGAATATGGATAGAGGAATGAGGTTTACAGAGACAGGGTGGAGTAAGAGAAAAGATGAAATCATGTAGGGAGAAGATATGCAGACAATTACATGGACAAGGGAATTCATGATGAACTCTCTATCTTTATGTGGGAAAGCTTGGTAAAGTTGGGCATTTGAACAGAAAAATTGAGAGTACTAGCATTCAAAATAAATATCCTATATTTATTTCATTTTTACAAATATCTGGTTTAAATTACATAATTTTATGCATTATATTGTTTATGAAAGATTTAACGTTTTGAATATTTTACCTTATTATTTCAAGTTGGTGCCTATATCTACAAACAATACCTAAACTTTTAAATTGTGCAACATTGTGCAACTAAACAGGTATTTAAAACTAATCTGGGTTTGTTTGTTTGTTTTTGTATATTATAAGGGGAAATTACTTAGTCATTATTGAAATTATTTATGGATAGGAAAAAATCATCAAACTCTATTTTTCCACTTTTGTGAAGGTAAATAATTTATCTATCTGCCATTTAAAATCAATGTTCTGTACTCTAAAAAAAATAAAGGCTAAACAATTTTGCATTTAAGTGGCAAGATGTAACTATTTTACATTATAATGATGCAGCAGAAAAGGTCATTTTAAATAGACTTGATATTAAAATAAATATACACAAATATAGTACTTGATTAGAAAATAGATATTTAAAGTTAAAAGTCTGTATGCAAATTTTCCAGTATGTATTAGTCAAGTTACAGTTTGTAAAGTGTCCCAAAGTCAGGATACCTAAAGTTGAGGGACCAGGAGTTAAATTTTGATAGTGTTTTAATTCAAAATTATCAAATATTTGCAATCAGTAATGGTTCAGAGTGGTGAGTCCAATAAATCATTTAAATATATTCTAAGTATGAGATTCAGATCCTTATTCACTGACCTCAGGGCAACTTGTCTGCACACAAAATTTTCTATCCACTATAACAATTCACTGTATCATTTAATTTTGGTTTCAGTTTTTTAAATATTTAGATGTCAGTCTCCTATTGGTAAAATGGTTTAATTAAAGTGAACACTGAATAATTTCAACTGCATAATTTGAGTAGGTCATTATTTATCTTTTTGGAAGTATTTCATTTAAATAATACTGAACAAAGAAAAATATATTTATATGGTAAATACAAACTCAATAGTTGCACAGGTGAATATAAAGACCAGATTTGTTTATGCTTTAGGATTTTTGAAATATGGAACAAAAAGCAAACTTGTGTTAAAGAAAGTCGCACCAAACAAGATGAGAATACAGACATTGATTTTGTTCCAGTACTATTGCGAGTCATGTCACATACACAGTTGAATGAGCTAAAGTGTTTATGGTTCTTAATGCTATTTCCTCATATATCAGGCTCCCAGAAAATCTCCCTATAGACACTTTTTGCCCTTTGGTAGTATATAAAACATAAAGTAATAATTCATGCTTAAATAAATTAGATGCAATAAACAGTGGCAAATAAATGAACTTGAAAAACTAGCTTCAATAATTTAGATTAGTATGTACACCTGCTGTTTTTTTCTAAGATGCATTTTTCATATAGTAGTTTTAAGTACTGCAGATAGAAGTTTAGAAAATAGTTACGAGTACCTATTTATTGATTTCTGTTCAGCCCAGGGCTACTCTAATGTAGGAACTAGAAAAATTCTGATAAAAAGTCAGTAAGAAAGGAAACATGCATCTTTGCTTGAAACTCAAATTTCCTGAAATTATAGTCTTGCCTAACTTTTAAATGAGATCATGTATACGCTTGCTGAAATGTATTCCAATATATAAAATGTGTTCTAATATCCCCTTCACCAGCAAATTTACCTGCTAAATAAGCCTTCTTTATATCCCTAGGCCAAGGAAATCCATTTAAATATGGATTGTGTTGTATAAATTTCCATACTTAAAAAAATTCTTTAACAGTTTGTTTCTTGATTAAGTAAAATATGTAATAATAATATCTATAATGTATTAGATGCTTATTGAATACATGTCAGCCACCACCACTATGTTATTTATTCTTTTTCATATTAATTTCATGCATACCATACCAATGAGAAATATCATCATTAACATTTCACCAGTGGGAAAACTAAGTACTAGGCCACATAGTATGAGGTACCCAAATGAAGATCTGAGCCCAAGACTACTTGAAATCTTTACTCTTACACTGTCCAACTGAAAAAAAAAAATGCCCAGACTCAGATGGCTCACTGGTAAATTCTATCAAACATTTAAAGAATAATTAATACAAATCCTTCCAAAACTCTTCCACAAATAAAATTAAAAGGATCACTTATACACGAATGTTTTTAGCGGCATTATCCATAATAGCCAAAAGGTGTAAGGAAACCAAATATTCATCAACTAATGAGTAGATAAGCAACATGCGATTTATGAACACATGAAATATTATTTGGCAAATAATAATGAATACTGATGAAAATTTGTAGCCTTGTGCTAAACAGAAAAAAAGCCACCCACAAATGGCCACATATTGTATTAATCCACTTGTATGAACTGTTCAGAATAGAAAAGTCTACAGATACAGAAATTAATTTACTTCTTGCCTAGTGCTTTTTGTAGGGGTAGGCAGGAGGGAATGGAGAGTAACTCCTTAATGGGTACAGAGCTTCTTTTGGGGGTGATAAAAATGTTCTAAAATTATATTGTGGTGATGGTCAGACATTTGTGTGAATATACAAAAAAAAACTGAACTGTGCACTTTAAATGGGTGAATTTCTTTAATGTGAATTAGATATCAAAATGATTTTTTTAAAAAGCAAAGCAACCTCTTTTCATAGACTACATGACTTTGAAAACAGAAAATATTAATGAATCTATAAAGTATATTCGAACTAATAATTAAATTTAGAGAAAAGATGCTCACCATCACTAGTTATTAGGAAAATGCAAATTAAAATCACAATGAGATAATGTTGCACACTTATTATAATGACTAAAATTAAATAGATGGACCATACCAAATAATAGAGAGGATGTGGAGCAATTTGATCTTTAACACACTGCTGGTAGGAATGTAAAATGGTACAACTACTTTGGAATAGTTTTTTTAAATGGTAAACATACATATAGTATATGTGTATAGACTAAAGATAGAAGAAAGCAAATGTCCTTAAAATAATTTTCCACAAATGCCTATAGTACTTTTGCAAAAGTCAAAAATTAGAAAAAAGTTAAAATGTCCACAAATGAATAGATTAAAAGTAGTATATCCACACAGTGGAATACTATTCATCAACAAAAATGATGAACTTTTGATATCCGTAACAACACAGATAACTCTCAAAAATAGTGTGTTGGTGGAAAGAAGTCAGGCAAAAAGGACCATAAATTGTATGATTCGATTTACATAAAACTCTAGAAAATATAAACTTATTTATAGTGCCATGAAATAGATAACTGATAGCTTTGAAATGGGCAGGAAGGGATAGGAATAATGAGAGATTACAAAGGGGCACAAGGAAACTTTGGGTGGATGGGTATGTTCATTATCTTGATTCTAGTGATGGTTTCGCAAGTTATACATATATCAAAATTACGAAAATTTACACTCTGTGCAGTATCTTGTGTGTTGATCATGCTTCAATAAAGTGTTTTTTTGTTTTGTTTTGTTTTGTTTTTTTAAAGAAGATGTTAGGGGTAGGAGTTTATTAATTAATTTATTTTGTTTTTGCTGTATTAGGTCTTCGTTTCTGTGCGAGGGCTTTCTCTAGTTGTGGCAAGCAGGGGCCACTCTTCATCGCGGTGCGCGGGCCTCTCACTATCGCGGCCTCTCTTGCTGCGGAGCACAGGCTCCAGACCCGCAGGCTCAGTAGCTGTGGCTCGCCTAGTTGCTCCGTGGCACGTGGGATCCTCCCAGACCAGGGCTCGAACCCGTGTCCCCTGCATTAGCAGGCAGAATCTCAACCACTGCACCACCAGGGAAGCCCAATAAAGTATTTTAAAAGAACAAAATATACCACAATAAATCTGTTTTAAAAAAAACACTTGTAAAGTGGGAAAGTATAGGCAGAGAA
Organism: Orcinus orca; assembly: GCF_937001465.1. Lineage (NCBI taxonomy): Eukaryota > Metazoa > Chordata > Mammalia > Artiodactyla > Delphinidae > Orcinus > Orcinus orca. Next base: position 54,651,901 of record NC_064570.1, on the reverse strand, counting down.
GGTCCTAAAAAAAAAAAAAAAGCTAACAATACAAAATGTCTTTGAGGACATGGAGCACTCAGAACATTCATACATTTATAATTTTAAATGGTACAGTTATGGATAACCATTTGACATTTCTTTCAAAATTAATCATTTTCCTATTGTATGATTCAACATTTAAATAAACTATTAGGTGTTTACCCAATAGAATGAAAACATGTGTCTCTAAAAATAAAAACGGAAAAAGATTATTTATAGTAACCTTATTCATGCTAGCCAAAATATTAAAAATAATTCCAATAATCATCAACAAAACAGTAAGGAAATTCTGGTATATTTATACAATAGAATGCTACTCAACAATTTAAAAAAGACATTACAGATAAACACAATAATATAATGAATCTCAAAAACATTATGTGTAGTAAAAGAAGCCAGAACATCATATGAAATACAGTGAAAGCAAAACAAATCCATGGTTTGTTTTGGGACGGGGTGGGGACTTGAATGGGAAGGTACGATAATGAATTTTCTGGGATGATAGATTTGTTCTTTACCCTGTTTGGTGTACAGGTTACAAGGATTTATGCAATTTTCAAAATTCAATGAATTAATTAAGGTCATTATATTTTACTTTGTGCAAATTATATCTCCATATAAAAGAATTATAACCATATATACTATATAAAGTTAACGGTATAAATTTAACTGCATATATGCAAGTATATACTAATTTTCTTAGTTTTTATTTTGAGAAGAAACGTTCCCTTTATAGAAGAGACATCAATCTATTTACTCTGCATCCCTTCCCTTTCTCTTAGGTTCATCTGTATTTTGGATTTAAAGTGTTTCACTATACCGGTTTCAAAGGCCCTTCCACTACTTCTTTGCTTCTTTGTTACTGTAGAAGCACTACAATTATTCTTTTCCTGTGCCATCCTAGGTCTTGTAAACTTCTGTGAGGCTAAGTCTCCTTTTCTAAATATGTCACACAGCTATTTCTTTCCTCTGGGTCTGCTAGTTTTTTCAGGTTTTTATCAGGAAATTGAGCATATATCTTCTCTGGGTACAGATTAACAAACATACCTACCCTGCTACCTCCCTGAAACATGAATCATGAAGCTGACTACATGTTTCCTCCCCTTGTAAGCCACCCCTCTCCCAAACATGCACACATAGATACACAAAAATTTATGTTCTCCTTAAGATAGTTATAATGACTATCTTAGCCCATAGGCTGCTGTAACAAAATACCATAGACTGGGTGGCTTATAAACAATGGAAATTTTTTTCTCACAGTCTGGAGGTTGGAAAGTACAAGATCAAGGCACCAGCCAATTTAGTGTCTGATGAGAGCCCACTTCCTGGCTCAAAAACAGCTGTGTCCTCATATGGTGGAAGGGACAAGGGATCTCTCTGAGTCTCTTTTATAAGGGTACTAATACAATTCATGGGGGCTCCACCCTTATGCTCTAATCACCTCCCAAAGCCCCCACCTCCAACTGCCACTACATTAAGGATTAGGTTTCAACATATAAATTTTGAGGGAACACAAACATTCAGTCTATAACAATGGCTTTCCTTCATCCACAAAGTTATAACAATTTCTTACTGCCATGACAGAGAGTTGGAAATTACCTCTTATTCATTATATTTTGCCTAAAACTTTTCTGTCTGTCATGAGCCGTTTCCATTTTCTGACTGAGAATCACAGATGGTATGTACAAATGTCAGTAAGTGACTCTTCCTTATCTCTGATTTAGCTGTCATACACCTCCATGAAACACTGAGCACTGGCTACTCAAAAATAAGAAAAATGTTAAAAGAAGGAATGTAAAATCATTCCTCTCCCACAGTCATATGTAATTGTTTCCCCAAACCTTTCCTGTGTTCCAGAATTCATTCCTAAGAGACTACTCACTGCTTACCAAACATCCACATACATTTTTCAGTATATTATTGATTGGATGACTGTTTATGATTTATACCAAATTATTATATGCAAAACTCCATTCAATATCCTAGAAAATCAGTAGCCTATTATGCTTAACATCCATTCATTTCTTCTTATTCTTATTGTCACTGTTTTGGTCAGGTAGTGATTCTCTCTTACTTAAATGGATTCCACAGCTACTAGACTTCTCTCGTTTCCACCATCATAGCATCGTTCTCATACCACCACGCTTTGTAATCTGCCCTCTTCATATTCAGAATGTTGTGGTTCTTTGAAGATGCCATACTCACCATCTCCTCTGGAAGTTTACACATTCAATTCCTTCTATGTAGCATGCTCTTTGATGAACTTTTACTTATTCTTTTAGTTTCATATTAGAGGTCACTTTCACTATAAAGTTTTCCTAGATATTTAAGGAGAGATTATATGCCCTTTCTGTGGGCTGCTTCATCCTCTTGACCTAAGGCCCATAATAGCTCTTATAATATTGCACTTTAATTGCGTATTTACTTATCTGTCTCTCCCATTAGAAACTTGAGGGCAAATACTATCTCATTTTTTGTAGTATTCTTAATATTTTTCTGTTTTGTTTTTTGTTTTTGCGGTCCACGGGCCTCTCACTGTTGTGGCCTTTCCCGTTGCGGAGCACAGGCTCCAGACGCGCAGGCTCAGCGGCCATGGCTCACGGGCCCAGCCGCTCCGCGGCATGTGGGATCTTCCCGGACCGGTGCACGAACCCGTGTCCCCTGCATCGGCAGGCGGTCAACCTAATATTTTTAAATAACATTCATAATTAGTGTTTCATAATACTTGTTGAAGGAATGAATGAATAAGAAAAATATTAATAAATGGGGATAGAAGTTAGAAGTCAAGGTTATTTTTATCATATAGACTTCAATAGGTATAAGACTATATATTAAAGCATGACAGTGTGCTTTTTCTGATTATATTGCAAGACAATTTAAGTATTTGCTTTATATATATGCACTTTTAACTTTAATCACATCGGTATATTGTAAAGGTTTTTGATAATTTAACATGCATAATTCCATGTTTCAACTTATAGATTATTCTCTAGTAAGGACTGATTGTTATAAGAGCAATATTGAGGTGTTCTGTTACAAGGAGACACCAGATGGACCACTTGTGGTGGATTGATTTAAGTTACCATTATCCAGAACATAGTGTGAATCCCCCTACCCCCACCTAAAAAAAAAAAAAAAAAATATATATATATATATAATCACAGAGTGCCTTACATTGTTACCCACTAAAAAAACATATAAATATTATTCTTACAAATTTTTTACTATATAGATTCAACTTATTGAATTCTTTTCATTTCAATTAAATTACTGTTAAATGTAAAACAGGATTTGACACAGTTGTTTGAGATGTCATTCAGATTTAAGTCAGATAATTTTATAAAGGCAAAAAAATAACTTCAGTAAAAATTAAGCCAAAAGAAAAGTATGCTTTTTTTTTTTTTAACTGCCATGACTGAATTTTGCCTTTGGTTTCATGACCTAAGGCAAACCTCTCAGTTTGCATATTTACCATAAGGTTGGTGGATTAACAGATGCATCAAGTACACCATGGGGTGTCCTATCAGCTGTCTGCAGTTCTCTGAATGGTGATGGACAATGGAGTGAAATGAGAAAACATGTTTCATGAAAATGGAAATGTTCGAGTTTTGTGCATCCAGCTTAAGCAATGCCTTATTCTACCTCTTTAGAAGTTAACTTTAAGAAGTCCTACTGCAAATTCTTATACTTTGATATACTTGTAGATATATCATTAGGCCTCTTTTGTATCTAATCATGTATAGAGCAAAACATCTCAGAATAACCCAAATGTCATATGGATATATGCCAGCTATTTATTTAAATAGTTTTAAATGTCTGCATAGAAAGTTGACATTGAATGACTTAATTATCTTAATTATTGATTTGAATCTTTAAAATATCACGGCAATCAGCAATATGAGACTGAGACTACTTATTGCTCTTAATGTATCCACCTGTTATTAAGCGTTGATTGGGCAAAATGAATCATCAACGGAACCGAGTTTAACTTTTGTCATAACTGGAATTAACAGTCCCACAACTCCCTCTGTCATTAATCATATGTCATTAATGTCAACGCCAGTCTTCACTTTCAGAACTAAAATTGCTGATACGCAAACTTACACAACCATTTCCAGGGACAATGCTATTATAGTATAGAAGACACAAAAAATTACTTTTATGTATTATATAACTAGATGCCTTAGTCCCTATATCAGATATTTCCATTATTTCTTCCAATTTATGTAAGATTTTCTTATGCATCAACTCATTGTTCATACGGAATGCATAATATTTATGTATATTTGTAAATATATCATTTGGCAACTTTCTAATATAATCACATATAGATGGTATACTACATATTTTGAATAAGCAGTAATCACAGTCTTTCAAAAAGGTTAGAAAATTACAAAAAGGGAGGACAAACCTGAATTCTATATTGTTCTGTCACTTAATAGCTATGACCTTAAGCAAGTTACTTGACACCTATATAAATTTATATAAACATATATGCATATACAGATGTAGATGAAGACATAGCTATAAATAGAGGTATGATATAGATATAAATATAGATAGAATAGAGATATGCTAATACAATCTTCTCTGTGAACTTACGTTTTACTCACTTATTTTAAATTGGGTTTATAGTCTTTGCAGCTCTGACCTTCCCTGGTGTATTGCAGAAATTTGCCTGGAACTCATGGGAACCTTACTTGTCCCAACAATATGCCCCATTTACATGCTGGACCAGAAGATCTAAACATTCCTCATGATCAGATTGTTAAAAAAAATAAACAATTGATCAAACAAGTAAATGACTTTTGCCCTTTTCTCTACATTTTCCATCACCAGGACCAAGGGTAGGTACGCTCATTTCTTGATTTTCCTAAGTGGTTAATTTTGCACTGGGTATATGGAAGTGTCTATTGCACACTAAGAACTGGCCTTGCTGTGTTCTGCCTCAAAAAGTCCTATCAGGAAAGTTTCATCAACAGAGCTCATTCATCTAAAACAAGGAAACTTGATTGGTCACATGACCTGTGGAGCAGTCTTGCATGCATTTCGTTTTCTGCTCTTGTTATCTAGAAGCAATTTTGTTGATGTTAAAAGACATTTCCTTCTATCATCATCATGGGAAGACTTTGTCATTGCTGTTTCCATTTCCTGATTTACTCTGGGAGAATCCTTTGGTTACTCTTTGTTTTTGCGAGGTAGAACAAGAGCTGATCAGTTTGTGGGTAGGGTAGCTAGTACCAGAGATACATATGAGCATCCAGAGGTCTCAACTGTGTGTGTGTGTGTGTGTGTGTGTGTGTGTGTGAAAGAGAGAGAGAGACAGACAGACAGACAGACTGACTGAGCAAATTCTGAACAAATCAGTTAGAAAAATATCTCTGGGAAATGTGAAGGTGAGCTTGTATTAAGTGAGCTTGGTAAGAATGATAGACTGAGAAGTTTGATATTTATCATGGAATCAGAGATAAGTCAGAGAAGCACTTTAAGCAGTACAGCCTTGATTAGATTAACATCTTATCATGTTAACTTTAGTATCACAAGGATGACTGACTGGAAGAGGGATGGGAGGTGTGCAGGCTATGGTGCTGATATTAAATAGGAAGTTTTTAGAATAATACTTAGGTGACAGTAAGAACAATGAGAAGAAATAAAGTTGAGAGCTCTATTTTCTCATTTCAAATTTTGATTTGGTTTGTTTCCATAGTGAGAGGAAGGAGTAACACTCACCGAACATTCTCCAAGAAGTAGTTTTCCTGTGTCCCAGTGTTTCTAACTCTAGGATATGCAGCCTTTGGAGGCTTCCTTATGTTGCCTTTATCCTATATTAAACTATGATAGTCTTTATTCTTTTTTTTTTTTTTTTTCGGTACGCAAGCCTCTCACTGTTGTGGCCTCTCCCGTTGCAGAGCACAGGCTCCGGACGCGCAGGCTCAGCGGCCATGGCTCACCGGCCCAGCCGCTCCGCGGCACGTGGGATCTTCCCAGACCGGGGCACGAACCCGTGTCCCCTGCTTCGGCAGCCGGACTCTCAACCACCGCGCCACCAGGGAAGCCCGATAGTCTTTATTCTTCATTGCATATGATACGCAACAATTCCTTTGTAGAGCAAGTAGAATCAGTTTGCAGTTTTCAGCTTTAGATGGATAAAGCTAACTTCTTGGTCATGTATTCTGACTATGCCTTAAAGAGTTTACCCCATCATCTTCATTTTGAGGCCATTTGTAAATAACTTTAGTAGGTGCTGGTCCTTTCTGATTCTTGCACATCCACGTCAACAACACTCAACTCTCTCAGCTACAGCCCATGCGTTTCCGAACTAAAGCTTCCTTCTTCCTACTGATGCTTCCCAACTCTATCCTCTCTAAATTTTCTCTTTCTCTGCCTGATTATACCCTCCTCAGCTGAACTGTTTCCTGTACTCCATGACTTTATTGAGTATTGCGTGTGAAACCCCTAGACATAGGACAGTATAGAGATTTACATTCAAAGTCCAGAAGGTCAAAAATATTTTTATAATAGTATTAAGATATTATTTTCTTTACTCCTTTTTATTCTCTTGTGAATGTATAGGGGAGTCTTCCACAGACTACATATGATAGTTACAATTACCTGTGTGAGGGTGGAATTCTTCTATGTATTTCAAACAAGACATCATATTGCATCAGACTGAATGCAGAGGCAAAAATGAAAATTCAGCTTTCCTCTTTAAGCAACACTCTAAAAGGTATTGCAAAACTCTAAAGCAATGTGACTTTTCTATTAATTTTTTTGAAAATATTATTATTTTTCATAAAATATTTATGACAGCTTGTTGCAGATTTTTGCAATAATTTTAAAATTAGTACATAAAGATTTAAATCTGTTAACTAGGCATACTATGGTGATCATTTCACAATATATACAAATATCTAATATTATGTTGTACACTTGAAACTACTATAAGTCAATTATACCTCAATAAAAATAAAGGACAGTAATTATTTTAAAAGCTGTTCTTAGATTTAATTTCTAATACAGGAAAAATTAATAGTTACAACACATATAACCAAACTCTTTCTAGGTTCCTCAATAATTTTTAATAGTATTAAAGGACCCCACATCCATAAAGTTTGAGAACGCCTGTCTGAAGCACACTTAGAACTCTTAGAAAGATTTAGCATCTTCGTTACAGACATTGGTATCTTCAAAGTGCACAATGGGACGTCCTTGGAATAAGCTATTGTAAAATATGACCCAGCATAAACATTCCCTCATCAACTGTTATTCAATTAACTAAGCAACATACCTTCTCTGCAGGATATCAATACACCAATCACATCAGAAGGCATCATAGGAATTGCTAGACAGAAAAGTGCGCCTGTATGTGATTCTCATCATTTACAGAGCACCATCTAGCTAGAATTTTTTTTTTTAATTTTTATTGGAGTATAGTTGCTTTACAATGTTGTGTTAGTTTCTACTGTACAACAAAGTGAATCAGCTATACGTATACATATATCCCCTCTTTTATGGATTCCCTTCCCATTTAGGTCACCACAGAGCACTGAGTAGAGTTCCCTGTGTTATACAGTAGGCTCTCGTTAGTTATCTATTTTATACATAATAGTGTATATATGTCAATCCCAATCTCCCAATTCATCCCACTTCTCCTTTCCCCACCTTGGTGTCCACACGTTTGCTCTCTATGTCTGTGTCTCTATTTCTGCTTTGCAAATAGGCTCATCTGTACCATTTTAAGACAACCCAAACAGATAGAGGGATATACTATGTTCTTGGATTGGAAGAATCCTAATTATACTACCCAAAGGTATCTACAGATTCAATGCAATCCCTATCAAATTACCAACGGCATTTTTCACAGAATTAGAACAAAAAAGTTTACAATTTGTATGGAAACACAAAAGACCCCGAATAGCTAAAGCAATCTTGAGAAAGAAAAATGGAGTTGGAAGAATCAGGCTCCCTGACTTCAGACTATACTACATAGCTAGACTTTTTAACTCAGAAATCTGTAAATGTTGCTTCATAACATCAGCCAGTGACAATTAGGAATTTCATACTGAGCTGGTGCAACCTCGATTTTAACAGATAAACTTGGTTAAGAACAAACTGCAAACAAGTTCTTAAGATAAAGATATTAAGAAAGTATGAAAAGCACAGATTAGAAGTGAGTATATTTTTTGTACGGAAAAAAGTATCCAAACCAAGTGCAGATCTTCCTTGACTTATGATGTGGTTGTCCTGATAAACCCATCATAAGTTGAAAATAGTGTAAGTCAAAAATGCGTTTCATAATTTTACGTACTGAACATAATAGCTTAGCCTGGTCTATCTTAAACATGCTCAGAACACTTACATTAGCCTACAGTTGAGAAAAATCATCTAACACAAAGCCTATTTTATAATAAAGTGTTGACTATCTCATGTAACTTATTGAATATTGTACTGAAAGTGAAAAACAGAATGGTTATATGGGACCAAAATGGTTGTAAGTGTACTGGTTGTTTACCCTCGTGATCCCCTAGCTGACTGGGAGCTTCGGCTCACTGCCTTTGCCCAGCATCACAAGAGTATTGTATTGCATATTGATAGCCCAAGAAAAAAATCAAAATTCACAATTGGAAGTACAGTTTCTACAGAATGCATGTCATTTTTGCACCATTATAAAGTTGGAAAATCTTAAGTCGAACCAAAATTAGTCAGAGATTGTACAGTAAAAACATCTCCATAACAATGGTACTCCTTTTCTTTCTACCTTGACTCCTATAATCATTTTTGGTGATTTTAAAATCTGTATAAAATATCAACACTCTGTTCTCTCAGTTCCTTGACCACCCCAGCTTCAAATATCATGTCTTTCATAGCAAGCATTCTCATTGGTATGCCGTAGGCTTGTGCTATTACCTTTTCCACACTATCTTTAAAACATAATTTCAACTAAATAAGTGAATAAATTTTACATTAGGAGACTAATTACAAGTGTAGCTGAATAATTATCCTAAATCCCCTTGATATTTTCCACATCCTCTAAAACATATCAACATAATATCTTCTAATTACATGTTCAGTCTATCAGCCTTATTTCTACAGCAAATCATTTTAAAAAGCTGTATCATCTGTTCATACTTTTGGTCCCTGAACCTGGTCACTACTCAGCTGAGTGTTATATGTTCTCAAAATCTCTGTCTCTTCTCTAAGGAATGTAGCCTTTTAATCCCTCTTTCCCCCCACATGGAGAAATTTCTTATTCCTTAGGTAGCTGAAAGTCATATTCTTTTCCACCTTCAATCCTTTTACATCGACTCCTTTGTTTTTGATTCTCATAGATCTGAAACAAGGTCTTATGAAAATGCTGTCTTGATTGTGCTTACTCATCTCAGTACCATTATGAGTCATTTTTTCTTTTTCAAAGTTCTAATTGTTAGAATGGGTTACTTCCAATGACCACCAGCATCCTTTATTCCTTGCATCTGCTTTTGCCCTTAGTTTTCTGTGCTGTATTTGATCTAGATGAGCATCCCTGTATTCATATTTTCTTTGCTTGTCGTTTCCATTGATTTGGTGTTTACCTGGCATCACCATGCTTTCCCTTCATTTCCTCACTGTTTCCTCTTTTTTTTTGCCCTTCAATGATAGGAAATTTCCTTCCCTATATACATTTGTGCTTTCTAGCCATATCTGTGTATCAATATCAATATCTATATCTATCTACCATCTACGTTTTTTCTTACATATAGTGAGTCTGAATTCTCTACCTCAATTTCTGACCTCATCAACAGCTGCTTGATTTTTTTTTTTTCTCATCTCAGCATATCTTTAAGTTCCCCTATAGGGGAAATGTTTCATTTTAGATCTCAGTGGGCCATTTTATCTTCTACTTCAGAGAGAAAAGAGAAGTTAGAAGTTAAGTGACAGCAAGTAATTGAATCTTTGCTTTACTCTATTTTCAAACGTTTCCCTTCAACTTTCTTTCTTACTCTCTTTTCATTCCTTTCCCAGAGTATGAGGAGTTCTTTCTCATTTACCCTAGTGATTTATTATACATATTTTTTCTTCTATCAAAACATACTTATTAGAAGTTTGTAAAAACAGATACATATAAAAAATAAAATGAATAAGCATCCCTACCAACCTAGAAATAACTGGTATTTACAATTTTATCAGTTCCTTTTCAGGGCTTACTAAAATACCTATTTTAAGAGTAAATTTAATTATAAGTTTTATACATGCTTTTCTGTCCTGTTATTGTCATTTAAGATAATTGTCTTATGCTCTAGAGACCATTCACTCTGGCCAGACCTTCTCCAAGCGTATATTCATTTATTCACTTCATTATTTAATTTTCACAAGAACCCTGTGTGATAACTACCACAGATGAGTGTCTTGAGGTTCAATGAGGGAAGTGACTTGCCCAAAGTAACAGAATTTCAAAGTAGCTGAGCTAGCATTCAAATTCTGGATCTCACTACTGGTTAGCATTCTTTGCACTATTCCATACATAACAAAAAGCAAGGGGAGTGGTGGCCAAAAAAAAAAAAAAAAGAAACAAGAAAACTATAAGCCATGAGATCATTGGGAAGTGGAAGTTCAGAGCTGAGCTCAAGAATCAGTGTACAACATCACGGACACATGGTATGACACTGGAAACAAAGGATGGAACATCAACAGTTTAATATACCACTGCTAATATAGTAAAATAAATTATATTTTTGTAGTACTTTATAAAATTCGTGTGTGTGTGTGTGTGTGCATGTGTGGGTGTGACATCATGTGGCAATTGCCAATTGCCGGTCTGAGTCAACAATCAGAAATACATGGGAATCATGTTAGAGGTTTCCGGGAAGATGGCGGAAGAGTAAGACGCGGAGATCACCTTCCTCCCCACAGATACACCAGAAATACATCTACACGTGGAACAACTCCTACAGAACACCTACTGAACGCTGGCAGAAGACCTCAGACCTCCCAAAAGGCAAGAAACCCCCCACGTACCTGGGTAGGGCAAAAGAAAAAAGAATAAACAGAGACAAAAGGGTAGGGACGGGACCTGCACCGGTGGGAGGGAGCTGTGAAGGAGGAGAAGCGCTGCTTAAGAGAGCTCCAGAGACGGGCGCGAGCCACGGCTAAAAGCGTGGACCCCAGAGACGGACATGAGACGCTAAGGCTGCTGCTGCCGCCACCAAGAAGCCTGTGTGCGAGCACAGGTCACTATCCACACCCCCCCTCCCGGGAGCCTGTGCAGCCCGCCACTGCCAGGGTCCCGGGATCCAGGGTCAACTCCTCCGGGAGAACGCATGGCGCGCCTCAGGCTGGTGCAACGTCATGTCGGCCTCTGCCGCCGCAGGCTCGCCCCGCACTGCATGCCCCTCCCTCCACCCCCCCGCCCCCCCCGACCCCCCCGCCCCCGGCCTGAGTGAGCCAGAGCCTCAGAATCAGCGGCTCCTTTAACCCCGTCCTGTCTGAGCGAAGAACAGACGCCCTCCAGTGACCTACACACAGGCCGGGCCAAATCCAAAGCTGAGCCCCTAGGAGCTATGAGAACAAAGAAGAGAAAGGGAAATCCCTCCCAGCAGCCTCAGAAGCATCGGATTAAAGCTCCACAATCAACTTGATGTACCCTGCATCTGTGGAATACATGAATAGACAACCAATCATCCCAAATTAAGGAGGTGGACTTTGAGAGGAAGATTTATGATTTTTTTCCCCTTTTTCGCTTTTTGTGTGTATGTGTATGTTTCTGTGTGAGATTTTGTCTGTATAGCTTTGCTTCCACCATTTGTCCTAGGGTTCTATCCATCTGTTTTATTTTAGTTTTTGTCATTTTTCTTTTTTTCTCTTAATAATTATTTTTTTATTTTAATAACTTTATTATATTTTATGTTACTTTATTTTACTTTATCTTCTTTCTTTTTTTCCTTCCTTCCCTCCTTCCTTCCTTCCTCCCTCCCTCCCTCCCTCCCTCCCTCCCTCCTTTCTTTCTTTCTTTCTTTCTTTCTTTCTTTCTTTCTTTCTTTCTTTCTAATTCTCCCTTTTATTCTGAGCCGTGTGGATGAAAGGCTCTTGGTGCTGCAGCCAGGAGTCAGTGCTGTGCTTCTGAGGTGGGAGAGCCAACTTCAGGACACTGGTCCACAAGAGACCTCCCAGCTCCACATAATATCAAACGGCAAAAATCTCCCAGAGATCTCCATCTCAACACCAGCACCCAGCTTCACTCAACAACCAGCAAGCTACAGTACTGGACATCCTATGCCAAACAACTAGCAAGACAGGAACACAACCCCACCCATTAGCAGAGAGGCTACCTAAAATCATAATAAGGCCACAGACACCCCAAAACACACCACCAGATGTGGACCTACCCACCAGAAAGACAAGATTCAGCCTCATCCATGAGAACACAGGCACTAGTCCCCTCCACCAGGAAGCCTACACAACCCACTGAACCAACCTTAGCCACTGGGAACAGACACCAAAAATAACGGGAACTATGAGCCTGCAGCCTGGAAAAAGGAGACCCCAAACACAGTAAGATAAGCAAAATGAGAAGACAGCAAAACACACAGCAGATGAAGGAGCAAGATAAAAACCCACCAGACCTAACAAATGAAGAGGAAATAGGCAGTCTACCTGAAAAAGAATTCAGAATAATGATAGTAAAGATATCCAAAATCTTGGAAATAGAATGGACAAAAAGACTGAAAGTAAGGGGATAGAAAAAGATATTTCATGCAAATGGAAACCAAAAGAAAGCTGGAGTAGCAATTCTCATATCAGACAAAATAGACTTTAAAATAAAGACCATTACAAGAGAAAAAGAAGGACACTACATAATGATCAAGGGATCGATCCAAGATGATGATATAACAATTGTAAATATTTATGCACCCAATAGGAGCACCTCAAAACATAAGGCAAATACTAACAGCCATAAAAGGGGAAATCAACAGTAACACATTCATAGTAGGGCACTTTAACACCCCACTTTCGCCAATGGACAGATCATCCAAAATGAAAATAAATAAGGAAACACAAGCTTTAAATGATACATTAAACAAGATGGACTTAATTGATATTTATAGGATATTCCATCCAAAAACAACAGAATACACATTTTTCTCAAGTGCTCATGGAACATTCTCCAGGATAGATCGTATCTTGGGTCACAAGTCAAGCCTTGGTAAATTTAAGAAAAATAAGTATCTTTTCCGACCAAAACGCTATGAGACTAGATATCAATTACAGGAAAAGATCTGTAAAAAATACAAACATATGGAGGCTAAACAATACACTACTTAATAACGAAGTGATCACTGAAGAAATCAAAGAGGAAATTAAAAAATACCTAGAAACAAATGACAATGGAGACACGATGACTCAAAATCTAAGGGATGCAGCAAAGGCAGTTCTAAGAGGGAAGTTTATAGCAATACAATCCTACCTTAAGAAACAGGAAACATCTCGAATAAACAACCTAACCTTGCACCTAAAGTAATTAGAGGAAGAAGAACAAAAAGACCCCAAAGTCAGCAGAAGGAAAGAAATCATAAAAATCAGATCAGAAATAAATGAAAAAGAAATGAAGGAAACGGTAACAAAGGTCAATAAAACTAAAAGCTTGTTCTTTGAGAAGATAAACAAAATAGATAAACCATTAGCCAGACTCATCAAGAAAAGAAGGGAGAAGACTCAAATCAATAGAATTAGAAATGAAAAAGGAGAAATAACATCTGACACTGCAGAAATACAAAAGATCATGAGAGATTACTACAAGCAACTCTATGCCAATAAAATGGGCAACCTGGAAGAAATGGACAAATTCTTAGAAATGCACAACCTGCCAAGACTGAAGCAGGAAGAAATAGAAAATATGAACAGACCAATTACAAGCACTGAAATTGAAACTGTGATTAAAAATCTTCCAACAAACAAAAGCCCAGGGCCAGATGGCTTCACAGGCAATTTCTATCAAACATTTAGAGAAGAGATAACACCTATCCTTCTCAAACTCTTCAAAAATATAGCAGAGGGAGGAACACTCCCAAACTCATTCTGCAAGGCCACCATCACCCTGATACCAAAACCAGACAAGGATGTCACAAAGAAAGAAAACTACAGGCCAATATCACTGATGAATATAGATGCAAAAACCCTCAACAAAATACTAGCAAACAGAATCCAACAGCACATTAAAAGGATCATACACCATGATCAAATGGGGTTTATTCCAGGAATGCAAGGATTCTTCAATATAGGCAAATCAATCAACGTGATACACCATATTAACAAACTGAAGAAGAAAAACCATATGACCATCTCAATAGGTGCAGATAAATCTTTTGACAAAATTCAACATCCATTTATGGTAAAAACCCTCCAGAATGCAGGCAGAGAGGGAACTTTCCTCAACATAATAAAGGCCATATATGACAAACCCACAGCCGACCTCATCCTCAATAGTGAAAAACTGGAAGCATTTCCACTAAGATCAGGAAAAAGACAAGGTTGTCCACTCTCACCACTCTTATTCAACATAGTTTTGGAAGTTTTAACCACAGCAATCAGAGAAGAAAAGGAAATAAAAGGAATCTAAATCACAAAAGAAGAAGTAAAGCTGTCACTGTTTGCAGATGACATGATACTATACATAGAGAATCCTAAAGATGCTACCAGAAAACTACTAGAGCTAATCAATGAATTTGGTAAGTAGCAGGATACAAAATTAATGCATAGAAATCTCTGGCATTCCTATACACTAATGATGAAAAATCTGATAGTGAAATCAAGAAAACACTCCCATTTACCATTGCAACAAAAACAATAAAGTATCTAGGAATAAACTTACCTAAGGAGACAAAAGACCTGTATGCAGAAAATTATAAGACACTAATGAAAGAAATTAAAGATGATACAAATAGATGGAGAGATATACCATGTTCTTGGATTGGAAGAATCAACATTGTGAAAATGACTCTACTACCCAAAGCAATCTACAGATTCAATGCAATCCCTATGAAACTACCACTGGCATTTTTCACAGAACTAGAACAAAAAATTTCACAATTTGTATGGAAATACAAAAGACCCTGAATAGCCAAAGCAATCTTTAGAACAAAAAATGGAGTGGGAGGAATTAGGCTCCCTGACTTCAGACTATACTACAAAGCTGCAGTAATCAAGACAGTATGGTACTGGCACAAAAACAGAAAGATAGATCAATGGAACAGGATAAAAAGCCCAGAGATAAACCCACGCACATATGGTCACCTTATCTTTGATAAAGGAGGCAGGAATGTACAGTGGAGAAAGGACAGCCTCTTCAATAAGTGGTGCTGGGAAAACTTTACAGGTACATGTAAAAGTGTGAGATTAGATCACTCCCAAACAACATACACAAAAATAAACTCAAAATGGATTAAAGACCTAAATGTAAGGCCAGAAACTATCAAACTCTTAGAGGAAAACATAGGCAGAACACTCTATGACATAAATCACAGCAAGATCCTTTTTGACCCACCTCCTAGAGAAATGGAAATAAAAACAAAAATAAATGGGACCTAATGAAACTTAAAAGCTTTTGCACAGCAAAGAAAACCATAAACAAAACCAAAAGACAACCCTCAGAATGGGAGAAAATATTTGCAAATGAAGCAACTGACAAAGGATTAATCTCCAAAATTTATAAGCATCTCATGCAGCTCAATAACAAAAAAACAAACAACCCAGTCCAAAAACTGGCAGAAGACCTAAATAGACATTTCTCCAAAGAAGATATACGGACTGCCAACAAACACATGAAAGAATGCTCAACTTCATTAATCATTAGAGAAATACAAATCAAAAGTACAATGAGATATCATCTCATACCCATCAGAATGGCCATCATCAAAAAATCTAGAAACAATAAATGCTGGAGAGGGTGTGGAGAAAAGGGAACCCTCTTGCACTGTTGGTGGGAATGTAAATTGATACAGCCACTGTGGAGAACAGTATGGAGGTTCCTTAAAAAAGTACAAATAGAACTACCATATGACCCAGCAATCCCACTACTGGGCATATACCCTGAGAAAGCCATAATTCAAAATGAGTCATGTACCAAAATATTCATTCCAGCTCTATTTACAATAGCCTGGAGATGGAAACAACCTAAGTGTCCATCATTGGATGAATGGATAAAGAATATGTGGCACATATATACAATGGAATATTACTCAGCCATAAAAAGAAACGAAATTGAGCTATTTGTAATGAGGTGGATAGACCTAGAGTCTGTCATACAGAGTGAAGTAAGTCAGAAAGAGAAAAACAAATACCGTATGCTAACACATATATATGGAATTTAAGAAAAAAAATGTCATGAAGAACCTAGCGGTAAGACAGGAATAAAGACACAGATCTACTAGAGAATGGACTTGAGTATATGGGGAGGGGGAAGGGTAAGCTGTGACAAAGCGAGAGAGAGGCATGGACATATATACACTACCAAATGTAAGGTAGATAGCTAGTGGGAAGCAGCTGCGTAGCACAGGGAGATAAGCTCGGTGCTTTGTGACCGCCTGGAGTGGTGGGATAGGGAGTGTGGGAGGGAGGGAGATGCAAGAGGGAAGAGATATGGGAACATATGTATATGTATAACTGATTCACTTTGTTATAAAGCAGAAACTAACACACCATTGTAAAGCAATTATATTCCAATAAAGATGTAAAAAAAAAAAAAGAAATACATGGTAATAGGTCAAGTGACTATATATGAACGTAAGTGGTAAGAAAGTCTGACAGAGAAACAACTTCACTCATCAACCTCTTTATACAAATGTCCTGGTAATATCTCTTTCTTTCTCTCTCCCCCTCCTTCTCTCGTACCCTCCTTCCTATATCCTGTCCTGGAACATTACCCTTATTCACATTCTCTTTTTGGTGGTGTGTGTGTTTGTGATATATTTATACAAACTTTATAATGTAAACTAAAGCTTCAATTAACTCTTTCAAATTTTAGTATTGGTAAATCCAGTGCACTGAGGTAGAAATTACAGCTTTTATTTTCTAAATCAAGTGCCCAGTGTTCCAGGTACCACGGAGCCACAGAAATCGAGCAGATGGCACTTTGCAATTTATATGAATTTTAAAAGCCAAATGCTGAGTGTCTAATAACATTTGCTTTACTTATTATTAGATATTGAATTTTACTCATGTACTGCTTTAAAAAAAATTATTCTACACTCTGCTACCTTTGACCTTACAGGAGATTAGGAAATTGAGAAGTTATTGAGTGAGGAGTTCCAACAAAATTACAATTACAGAAACCTCTGAATGTTGCATGTAATTGAATTTATCCACGAGCCAAAAATCAATGCAGTCATCCAGAAACACACCAAATGTGACATTCGGCTTTTTCTGCTTTATCAAGCCTAATTGATGTTAGAGGAAATAAGTGGGAGAAATAGGCAGTCTTATAGTAGCAGTCTCTAAGGAATGGCAAGTAGCCATTCACAGGAGCTAAGGGCAATTCATATTTCTGAATGCGCATTGATGTCAGCAATTGAGACTAACTCCTTTCCTATCTTAGGCTCCAGCTCTTACAATTTCTCCCTGCCTTTCTATGAGGAGCGCTAAAAGGAAGACTTCTATGTAGAGGTTGGACATTGGTATATGATAATTATTGATATATCTGCTTTGGGACTAAAAGTAAGAAAAAATGTGATAGCTAATGGATCAAAATGAGTTCTTTTACATTTTTAAAAAGATTTAGGGATATATTGACATCTATATTACAGCAAAATAACTTTGTATTTTAAAAAAATCTAAGGATATCAGAAGTCATAACATCTTATTTCTTTGCTTTGTTGATATAATACTTTTGCTCTTGTTTCCTACCCAAATAGACTGTCACTTTTTATACACACATCTGCACCTGTATAAATAGTCATACATTTCCATGCTGTATCAGTGCTAAAAGGCTTTTACCCAGTCCACCAGGCTGGCTATTTCCTCAGGAACAATCTCCTTTGTTTAACAGAAGTTTAATTTTCAGATGAGGTATTCTGGAGAGCATTTTCTCAGTCTTTAAGAGCATATATGTAAGGGACATAATCAAGTCTCCTTGCAGACATTGACTTTTTTATGTCAATTCTACATTTTTTTTTAACTCCCAGAAATTTTAATAAAATGTAAGATCAGCCTTTCAGAGAGCATTCATATATATCAACAGAAGTAGATTGAAAGGCTTCTTGAAGCAAAAATCTGCCATGTTATCCCTGCTTATAAATTTCATAATGCATTTGAAGGAAGTAAGAGCCTGGAAAGTTACTAAAATCTTACTCATATTGTTGATATCTATTGCTGTCAAAGCCCCAAAGATTCTTACTTGAAAGAAAGAAAATGTTCACAAGTTTCTTCTCTAGGAATTTGGAATACAATGCTGTAATTTAGAGAAGTGTGTTGTTAAGGAGTGATCAGCTGAAACTACACAGGAAGATGATGAACAAATGATAACTTTCTAGAACTTGTGGAATTTGAAATGTAATTCCTAAGACTCACTCTTTTAGCTTCCTAATACTAATAAGGTCTTAGAAGCATGAATCATCCTATTAAAATTACACTCACATAAAGTGTTAAGATTTAGACATGTCTTTTTGGGGATGTATAGTCCAATTCACTACAATACGTAACTGGCGTGTACTCTCATTGCAAAGTAATGGATAACACTGAACATGCCATTTACATGTAACTACACATTGATTTATTTAAAAAGAAGATATATATATTGAACAAAAATTAAAGATTATCTTTAGAAATATAAACACTAAATTTTTGTTTGTTTTTAAGTAAATGGTTTAATGGTTAAGATATGCTGGTTAAAAAAATTGGTACCCAGGAAACAATTCCATTTTTCTTAATAACTTGATTTGTTTTAAATAGACTACTTTTTAGAGCAGTTTTAGGTTCATAGTAAAGGAGCAGAAAGTACAGGGGTCCCCATATACCCACTGGCCCCTTGGGTTCTCTATTCTGTTCCATTGGTTAATTTGTCTACTCTTTCACCAACATCACAATGTCTTGATTACTTCAGCTTAAGTAAGTCTTGAAGTCAGGTATTGTCAGCCCTCCAACTTGGTTCTCCTTCAGTATTGTGTTAGTTAGTCTGGGTCTTTTGTCTCTCCATATAAACTTTAGTATCAGTTTCTCATATCTGTGAAATAAATTGCCCGGATCATGAGTGGGATTGCATTGATTCTATAGATCATGTTAAGAAGAAATGACAACTTGACAATGTGTGATGTTCATACATATAACATGTATGTTATATGTATGAACATGGAATGTTTTTTAATGTAGGAACATGGAATATCCCTCCATTTATTTAGCCATCAGTTCTGTAGCTTTCCTCATATAGATCTTGAACATATATTTTGTTAGATTTATACCTAAATGTTTCATTTATTTGGGTGCTAATGTAAATGGTATTTTGATTTTTCATTTCAAATTCTGCTTATTCCCTGATGGTATATAGGAAAGTAACTGATTTTTGTATATTAACCTTGTATCTTACAAGTTTTCTATATCACTAATTAGTTTAGGAGTTTTATTGAGGACTTTTTCACGTTCTACATAGATAATCACATTCAATCTGCAAACAAAAACAGTTTTATTCCTTCCTTCCCATATGCATCCCTTTTCCCTTTTTATTTACTTACCTTGCTTTATTGCATTAGCTAGGACCTGCAGTATAATGTTGCAATGCAGTGATGAGAGATGATATCCTTGCCCTCTTCCTAATCTTAATAGGAATGCTTCTAGTTTCTCATCAATAAGCATAATATTTACTTTACATTGTTTTGTAAATGTTTCATATTGGTCGAGCAAGTTTCCCTCTATTCTTAATTTTCTGGAAGTTTTTATCATGAATGGGTGTTGATTTTTGTCTCATCTATTGATACAACAATGTTTTTTCTTTAGTCTATTGATGTGATGTGTTATATTAATTGATTTTTCATGTTGAACCAGCCTTGCATATCAAATATAAATCCCACTTGGTTGTGGTGTATTATTTTTTTATACATTGCTGGATTTGATTTGCTAACATTTTGTTAAGGGCTTTTAGATCTATGCCCGTAAAAGATATTGGTCTGTAGTATTCTTGTAGTCTTTGTCTGGTTTTGGTATTATGATAATGCTGGCCTCACAGAATAAGTGAAGAAGTATTTCCTCGGCTTCTATTTTCTGAAAGAGATTGTAGAGAATTAGAATAACAAATTCTTCCTTAAATATAGAATTCACCAGTGGATGCATCTGGGCCAGGTGCTCTCAGTTTTTGAGATTATTAATTATTGATTCACTTTCTTTAATAAATGTACATCAATTTAGATTGTCTATTTCTTCCTGTGTTTGTTTTAGCAGATGTCTTTCAAGAAATTGGTCTATTTCATCTAGGTTATCAAATTTTGGAGTATAGAGTTGTTCATAATATTCCATTATTATCCTCTTAATGTCCCTGGGATCTGTGGTGACATTTCCTCTTTCATTTATGATATCAGTAATGCATGTCTTCTCTCTTTTTTTCTTAGTTAGCCAGGCTAGGGATTATAAGTTTCATTGATCTTTTCAGCTTTTGGTTTTATTGGTTCACTCTATTGATTTCTTGTTTTCCATTTCATTGAGTTTTGCTTTAATTATTATTTTTTTCTTCTACTTAGTTTGGATTTAATTTGCTCTTGTTTTTCAAGTTTCCTAAAGTGGAAGCTTAGATTATTGATTTTAGTTCTTTCTTCTTTTCTAATATATGCATTCAATGTTATAAATTTCTTTCTAAGCACTGTTTTGGGGGAAACCCACAAATGTTGATATGTTGTATTTTCATTTCCATATAGTTAAAATACTTTAAAAATTTGAGAGTTCTTGAGATTTCCTCTTTGACCTATATGTTATTTAGAAGTGTGTTGTTTAGTATTCTACTATTTGGGGATTTCCTAGTTATCTTTTAGTTTTTAATTTCTTATTTAACTCCATTGTGGTCTAAGAGCTGGCATTGTATGCTATCTACTCTTTTCACTTTGTTAAGGCATGTTATTTGGCCGAAAATGTGGTCTATCTTGATATATGATCTATGTGAGCTTGGGAAGAATATGTATTCTGCTGGAGATTATTCGTTCTGGATTCAATTTCTTTAATAAACATAGGTCAATTCAGATTGTCTATTTATTCTTGAATGAGATTTGGCAGATGTGTCTTTCATGGAATTGATCTATTTCACCTCAGTTATCAAATTTTGGGGGGAAATCTGAACAAAGTAGTCTGAAGATGTAAATCATATCTATTTGATGAATGGTGCTGTTGAATTTAACTATGCTCTTATTGGTTTTCTGCCTGCTGGACCTGTCCGTTTCTAATAGAGAGTTGATGAAGTTTCCAACCATAATAGTCGATTCATCTATTTCTCCTTGCAATTCTATCTGTTTTGTCTCATATATTTTGAAGCACAGTTGTTAAGAGCACAGTAAGGATTGTAATGTCTTTTAGGAGAAATGACCACTTATTAATTATGCGATGCCCCCTCTATCCCTGATAATTTTCCTTGCTCTGAAATCTGCTCTGTCTGAAATTACTATAGTTATTCCAGTTCTTTTGATTAGTGTTAGTTTAATATATCTTTATCTACCCTTTAGCTCTTAATCTATATTTTTCTTTACATTTATATTGATTTTCTTATAGACAATATATAGTTAGGTCATGTTTTTGATCCATCCTGCCAATATCTTTTAGTTAGTGTCTTCATATCATGATGTTTAAGTTGATTATTGATATATTTGGGTTCATATCTACCATTTTTGTTACTGTTTCTATTTGCTGCCATTGTTCTTTGTTCCTATTTTTGCATTGCACTCTTTGTTTGCCATTTTTGATTTTAATTGATCATTTTATATGATTCTGTTTTCTTTTTTAGCATTTCAATTATACCTCTTTTTTTTTTAACCTTAGAGTTTGCCTTAGAATTTGCAATATAAAACTAATTTAAGTTCACTTCACAGGTAGCTCAAGTACTTATAATAGCAAAATATTCCTAATTCTTCCCTCTCACTCATTGTAAGGTTTCCATCATTCATTTCACTTACACGTAACTATAATCATCAAATGCATTTTTGTTATTATTATTTTGAACAGATTTTATCTGTTACATCAATTAAGCATAAGAAAAACTAAAGTTTTTATTTTACCTTCTCTTACTCCTTCTCTAGTCTCCTTCCTCTCTTTATATAGATCTGAATTTTTGGCCTTATCATTTTCCTTCATTCTAAAGAACTTCTTTTAAAATTTCATTCTAGATATGTTTACTGACCACACATTCCCTCAATTTTTGTTTGTCTTAGAAAGTATTTATTTAATCCACAATTTTGAAGGATAATTTCACAATATATAAAATTCAAGCTTGGTAGGATTTTTTTCTCTCAACACTTTAAAAATTTCACTCCACTCTCTTCTTGCTCACATGATTTCTGAAGTCGAATATAATTCTTCTCTTTTCTCCTTTATAAATAAACTACTTTTCCTTGGTCTTCTCCAAGATTGTTTCCTCATCTTTGATCTTTTGCACTTTGAATATGACATGCCTTGGTGTAGATTTTCTTTTGGTATTTATCCTTCCTGGTGTTATCTGAGACTCTTCTAAGTTTGGTGTCCAGTATTAATTTGGGTAAATTCTCCATCATTATTGCTTCAATATTGCTTCTTTTTCTTTCTCCCTTTCTTCTCCTCCTGGTATTCTCGTTATATGTATGTAATACAGCTGTACTTGTTCCACAGTTCTTGTATATTCTATTTCATTTTTTACATTCTTTTTTTCTCTTTGTGTCCTATTTTGGAAGTTTCCATTAACATGTCCTCAATCTCATGGATATTTTTCCTCATCCATGTCCAGTGTGCGAGTAAGCCCATCAAAAGCATTCTTTATTTCTGTAACAGTGGTTTTAATCACCAACATTTCTTTCTAATTCTTTCTTAGAATTTCTATCTCTCTACTTACATTACCCGTCTGTTCTTGCATGCTGTCTACTTCTTCCATTAGAGCTCTTCGCATACTAATCATACTTTTTTTCAAATTCCCAGTCTGATAATTCCAACATCACTTCCTTATATGAGTCTGCTTCTGATGCTTGGCTTGCTCTGTTTCTTCTAACTGTGTTTTTCACTTTTTGGTATGTCTTGTAATTTTTTCTTGATAGCCGGGCATGGTGTACTTGGTAAAAACACTGCTGTACACAGGCTTTTTGTAATGTGGTGGTAAAGTGTGGAGTGAGTGGAAGAGTATATAGACCTATTTTTAGGTCTCAATCTTTTAGTAAGCCTATGCCCCTAGGTTGTGAACTTCACAAGTGCCACTCAGGTTTTTTTTCCTGCTTTAGGTAGGACAGGATGGCTGGAGGTGTCTGGAGTTGGGTATTTTCCTTTGCTTCCAGGGAAGGCTAGAGTGGGATGAAACTGGGTATTTCTTTCCCGCCAGGTCAGTTAGGCTCTGTTAAAATTCCAACAGGTTAGGCTTTGATAAACATTTACTCTGGAGAGCAGGATTTATTAAGAACAGAATGCTCTCATATATTGCAAAATGGTTACTTTTCCCCTTCTGCCAGAAACCCCACAGGATTTTTACCTGATACTCACTGTGAGAACCTTGTAGAACTCCAGGAGATAAAACTCACAAAAGTGTAGGGGTTCCCTATGACTGGTTCCCCTGGAGTGTTTTGTTTATTAGTTTTTTTTGGCATATAGTTGATTTACAATATTGTGTTAATGTCTGCTGTACAGTAAAGGGAATCAGTTATACATATGCATATATCCACTCTTTTTTAAAAATTTAATTTAATTTATTTTTAAACAGCCGGTTCTTATTAGTTATTTATTTTATACATAGCAATGTATATATGTCAATCACAATCTCCCAATTTATCCCCCTCAGCACTTTCCCCCTGGTAACCATAAGTTTGTTTTCTACATCTGTTACTCTATTTTTGTTTTGTAAATAAATTTCATGTGTACCATTTTTTAGATTCCACATATACGTGATATCATACATTTGTATTTCTCCCCTAGAGTTTTAAACTCACATATTTTCCCATACTGAGTTTCCAGCAATTCCTTAGTTACAGTTCAGGTTTTCCTACAATGGCACTGGTTCCCAAGATTTATGCTTGGGGATTTCTGCTATAGTAAGTTGTGATTTTCTGTATCTGCCTGTCTTTCTCTCTAATCTCGGGACCAGCAGTTTGTTGTGACATCACTGCTCTTATGTATTTACAAAGAGATGTTGATTTTTCAGATGTTAAGCCTTATACTTGTGAGGACAGAGTGTCCAATTCTAAGCTCCTTACCTGTTGGACTTGAAACTGGAAGGAATAAGTTGAGTTTTGTTGCATTGCCTTTTTCTCATTTATTTATTTACTTCTTTGAAAGTTACTTGTTTACATGTTTCTATGTAACTAAAATTAGACCTTTATTTATTCTCAAATTTACCAGTTAATTTAGATGTTATTTTTTTCTCAAGATTTTAAAGCTTCAAAGAATTTTTCTTATTAAGTATTTTGTAGACTACACTTGTCTTTTTAATTGGTTCTTTGTGAAAAATAAAGCAATAAAATTGTTTAATTAAAATTGAACTTTAAATACAAAATTAATGATCAATGATTTTTTCTTAATTAAAAAAAAATTTTAAGCATCCCACTACTTTCTAGTAAATGTTTTGTAAGCTGCACATGCACCACAAGATCTTATTAGCATTTTATTTTATTATTTATGCAATGTGTATATTATCCTTATTATCACTTATAGTTTATCATTTATATTTAAATTTGCTGAACTACTGTTTGAATCTAGGTCCTAGCAAGAAGAAATTTCATTCAGATTATTAATTAAAGAAGTGCTAGTAAAGAATCACTTATAAAAGTATGGGCATCCAAAAAGATCAAATAAAGGAAGATAAAATATTCGAGTATTAGCAATGTCAGGAAGTGGGAACAAAGTTCCAGAAGAATAGGGACATAGTATTAGTGGGGCAATGCAAGTATAGAAAAATGTACATCAGTCTGGATCTGAGGTATAGAGGAACTCAGCTTCTGCAAGGAAAGCAAGAAGGAATATGCTGATCTCTTTCTCTCTTCCTGCTCTTTAATCTCTTACTGTTTAATCTCTGCCTGCTGCCTTCTACTTGCTAAACTCAACGAGTATCCTCCTCCTAACAGAATGTCTCAGGTGATGCATTCCATAGAGGCAGAAAGCAGGACAGGGAAAAGCTGGTAATGGATCTGGGGTGGGGGTAGGGAACAAAGAGGATGATAGACACAATTATTGTGCTTTTGGAGAGATTCAATTCATAAAAACGATGAGTGTCCGAAAAGTGATCCATGGACTGAGAAAACACTTAGATATTAAATAGTAACACAAATATAATCTAGAAAGATGCCACATTATTTCAAAATGAAAAGAACTCCAATTCTAGATGTTATTGACACATAGTAGCATGAAACCATAAAAGCTTTCAATTTATTTTCCAGAACAATACTGATTTTTTCTGGGAAACCAATAGAGTCTTTAACACAAAAACCTCAACCCAATGTTTGAAAGTATGAAATAGAAAAGTTTTGTAGATAAAGACTTAGAAGAGAACCAAAAAACATAAATGTTTCTTTCAACGTTGATGGAGTCCTCACAATAAAAACAGGAAGATATCACATTAGACATAAAATTGTAAAATCACAATAAATTTAGAGGCAATCATTATACTCTTAGATAAGAGGGAATGTGTAGATAAGAGGGAATGTGTTTTATCCACACTTCCATATGGAGGGACTATTCCACATTATATGTCACTGGTGCTAAAAGTATCAGAACAGTTATGATCTCATGTATTGACATACCCTGCTGTACATTTCAAGAAAATATTTAATGTGCTGAATTGAATCAACGCTCACTGTATTACTATTCACACATATATGGGACAATAGGAAGGCAACTTTTAATTTTGCCCTAATAATTCATGCACCAGAAAAGTACATGTTTTTGGTTTGGGTGATGATTATGCTATAGGTCATAATATAGACTAGAAAATGCACTGGTGTCAGTTCTGATAATGTTTCAGCTCTTTGTCTACAATAAAGAAAGTCATTTGTATATGAGAAAAAGAAATCGTATCTGAATTCCAATAATACCTAGTTTTATTCTCAGAAATAAATGGCCATCACTGATGTACTTCCTCTTTCTTCATCAGAGTTGAAAAAAATAAAGAATGTTGTGACTGAATTCAATTCTTGGTCACTGAGGACATACTTCCAGCACTCTGAGCATAAATTTGAGTTATGTGTATACTTCTCTGCTACTAACTACTTTTTTCTCACTAAATATTCTGAGAAATTCAATGGGAGATTTGAAATTGAGAAGTGAGATGCAAAGATCTCTTCCTGACATGAGTAATGCCACTGAAAACCAGTTCTATGATGTTCAAGTGTTTCTTGAGTGGCAAAGCTCAATGATACATTCATTATCTGTATTTGCCTGAACTCTCAGGCCTGAGATATCAGGATTTCTTAATGTTGATAAGACAGCAAGATAATATCTTCAAAAGACCGAACTGGGGTCTAAACAGATTGATAGCCAACAGTTTTATTCTTTCTCAACATGTCTTGTCTTATTGGTAAAAGAAACTGATGAAGTATTAAGTATACTTTAAAATCACTCCAAAGGTTGCCAGAGATTGTGAAGAAATACATTTCAGAAGCCAGGGCAAGAGGAGTGGGTTGGAAATACTAATTCTGTCTGCCAAGTTAAAAGTTCTCAACATTCCAGCTTTTGGAAGAAATTTAATTTCAATTTTTTTTGTCTGCTGGAGAAAGGAAACAGTTTTCAGAAAAAAAACACACTATCATTTCTGGTTCTGTTTGTTGAATATATGTAAATATCTGACATATTCATTCCAATCCTGAATGGCATTTTCAATGACTTGTAATTACATTTAGAAAAGACATTTAGGAGATGAAACTGACAGTGGAATTTGACCATACCTCATGGTCTTTGTAAATCAACTTGAATAGATAACTTTGTTAAAGTTTACAAAACAACAACCATTTTATTCATGTGATACAATTATTATAATAAAATAATAATTAAATATTATTAGATAAGATCAGTGATAACATGATTTTTTTAAAAACATGGTGATTTGTAGTAGTTAAAAGATGACACATTTGAGAAATATTGCTGTAAAGACATAACCTAGAATTTTTAAATGCCATTACAAAGTATAAAGAATTTAACTAGGTGGAAATTTGAGGAAACTACTATCACATGGATTGATTACTTGATCAATAATAGCTGTAAGTGATGAATGGATAAAGAAGATGTGGCACATATATAAAATGGAATGTTACTCGCCATAAAAAGAAATGAAATTGAGTTATTTGTAGTGAGGTGGATGGACCTAGAGTCTGTCAACAGAGTGAAGTAAGTCAGAAAGAGAAATACAAATACCGTATGCTAACACATATATATGGAATCAAAAAAACAAAAAAGGTTATGAAGAAACTAGGGACAGGACAGGAATAAAGACGCAGATATAGAGAATGGACTTGAGGACACAGGGAGGGGGAAGGATAAGCTGGGACGAAGTGAGAGAGTGCATGGACTTATATATACTCCAAATGTAAAATAGATAGCTAGTGGGAAGCAGCCGCATAGCACAGGGAGATCAGCTCAGTGCTTTGTGACCACTTAGAGGGGTGGGATAGGGAGGGTGGGAGGGAGACGCAAGAGGGAGGAGATATGGGGATATATGTATATGTATAGCTGATTCACTTTGTTATAAAGCAGAAACTAACACACTATTGTAAAGCAAATATACTCCAATAAAGATGTTTAAAAAAAAAAAAGGCTGTAAGTGAATGAAATCTAGGTTAGTATATCCCAAAATATGTTCCAAGGAGCTCTGGTTCTCTGGTTAACTAAGTTTGGGAAATTCTGCATCATGCAACCCCCAAATAAAGAGTTAAAGTATGTAGAAAAAGACATGATAAAGACTTCAGTTAATAAACATCATAATTTCATTTAGCTAAGGATTTTCAAAATATATCTGATGTTTTTATTACATGTCATACTTTATTAGTAGAATTGATGTTCAGTAGAAGATAGTTTAGGAAAAATGGTCTAGATCAACGATTTCCTAATAATGGAATTTATAAAAGTGTATAATTTAAAACAAAACAAACAGATTATACAAGCCATTCTTACAGACAATATGGCAGTAATTATTAGGTCATTAAATACTAGCATTTGTTTATTTGTCAGTCTATGCATCTTCTTAATTCAATCCACTGAATAAATGAGTTAGCATAATAAAACTAAACTACTAATTAGAGCATAACTATTCAGCATATTTATTTATTTTATATAACATTTGAAATATAGTCCTTTATCTTCCTTGTCATTGCTTCTTAAAGGGCAATCACATTTCATCCTCTAGACTTTTGGAAATGCTTTCATAAGGGCAGAAAACAACCTTATTAAAAATATCATATACAAGTTAAAATGAAAAACTTATTTCACCTTTATTTTCCCTCCCTATAATTAGCAGCTAATCTTATCCACACATAGGTGCAGGCTCAGAACCAGTAAATGCTTCTTGACTATAGGATTGATTGGGGAAATTTACTTTCTGATAATTACAATATATAATTACTTTGGAGCTTTCAAAGACCTTTCAGTGATTAGAAAAGCTTTTCTAATTCAGTCATAACATTTGTATTACTAATTCTAATAGCTGACAAATTTGAAAGAAATACCAATTGTAAACATGGAATTGCAGGCTAGAGGGAAATTATTTAAGTAGTTAAAATATTACATTTTTCAGAATCTAACTTCATATTTTTTCTTTTATAAATAACAATTAAGATGTA
Source organism: Orcinus orca (assembly GCF_937001465.1). Lineage (NCBI taxonomy): Eukaryota > Metazoa > Chordata > Mammalia > Artiodactyla > Delphinidae > Orcinus > Orcinus orca. The sequence goes on along the minus strand of NC_064570.1, from coordinate 54,622,952 downwards.
TAAAGTCAATGTTATGGGCGTCTTTTGGGGATACTGTATCTAGGAAATACAGAATAATTAATATGAAAACATTTAAAAATTTAGAAGAAAATGCTTTCTTTCTTGGCAGTGCTCAATATCCTGAAACAACCAAGAGAGAGAAGTATTAGAGAACTGACTTCCAGGGTAATTCACACAAGAATCTGTCACTAAAGATTTGAACGCCTTAAGAAGGTAGGAGCAATTTTAATTTTTTATATTACAGTAAATATGACAGTGAAATTGTTGCTGACTTGTAATATGAATATAAGAAAAACTAGAAGTGGAAAACTCATGCTTAAAAGTTGGGAAAAAATAATTTGCAAAAATTTCAATTCAGGTCTACTTTATGCCGAAAGCAGGGTTTTTGATTTTTGTTTTTTGGGTTTTTTTTTAGGTTTTCACTGTCACTACTACTCATATGTGTATATAAATGACAGTGAGATGGGCTGCACTAGAGTAAAGTAAGGTGTGATGAAAAACAATTCACTTTGAGAAGCTGGAATATATATGTCAGTTAGTGTTCTTTCCTGTAGAAGCATGAGATAAAAATTGTCATGCATATTTTATTACCACTCCACAAACCTGTGTAACTAGAATATGTTTACATGTACAAGAACCTCAGCCAATTTGTATGGAAGAATTCTTCTGGAGAGACACTGAGATACTTGACATTAAAAAAAAAATTAGAACTTACACAAAGATGTTAAAGTTCTCAAGATACCCGCAGATAACAAGTTCTTTTACTACATTACAAATATTGCATGTTATGTACTTCCTATGAGTAGTCCTGTATTTTGGTAATTGAAACATACATGTCTAAATCTACACCAATGCTTCTATAAGGAGAGAAATTAGTTTGAGAATTAGATATCTTCAAAAATGCTTAGTAGAAAGATCTTTGGGCTTGAATTCTCCCTGAGTCTCTGCCCTCCTTTCCCTCACTTAGGAGTTTTGTGACCTTATTATCAGCACATACCAACTGTATGTGAAGCATTATTCCAAGAAAGATATGTTATCTGTACTCTTTATAGGAATTGTCAATACAAATCATCCTCATTTTCTTGAACTTGAAGTTCAAGAAGTTCAAATACTTGCTCAAGATCACAAAGTAATTGGCAGAAGCAGGACTCAAACATACATTTAACTAATTCTAAAGGCTGATGAATCAAGCTGTGACCTTCAGATTTATTCATTAAATTGTTTAAATTGATTGTGTCTTAAATTTCTTAAACCCTCTGATTTCTATTAATTCCTCTGAACTTGAATGTCTTTATGTACAAAAGAAGGTAAACCATTTTCTGTGTACCTTATCCAGTTGTTGGATTAATTAAAAAGAATATAAGAAGGTGAATATGTTTTATAAGTCAAGGTGTTGAACAAATACCTCATTTTTTTTCATCCTAATTCTAGGTCCTTTTATGTAGAAATAATACTTGGTTTTCATCAGTTTACTAAAAAATAATACTGGGAGTATGAAACACCAGTTTTATTTTCTAAAAGAAATCCTCATGAAACTACTGTATCATAAATTTGAACTGAAACAAGTGCTTTTATGATTCTACTACAAAATACAAGATGCTGTTGTTCTTGAAGATGACTAATTTTGAAACTAATTACATACAAAAATATTCCTAAAAACAAATAGTATTTGATTTAAATGAAGACTACCCTGAAAATGTTAATTTTTAATGAAAGTCATTTCAATAGAAATTCTTGACTATATTCATAGATAATGACAAAATTCCACATTCTCACATCAGTAGACATAGTCAAGCCTATATCCTCAATATACATAAGTGAAGCAGTAACATGAAATAGCATCTAATTCTTTCTTACACTTCAACATTGTAAGCTTGACATTTGTATTACTGTTTTAATAATTCCATAAACTTGTCTTTAATTTATAAAAAAATCTAAAAGTTTATACAAATAGAATATAGAAGAAGCAATAAGGACTACTACTGAAATTTCTGTGTTTGAAGCAAACATTGGAATAAGACTAGTGTTTAGCAGAAGGTCAATACAATGAGCCATGCTTTGAATTTCTGAAATATGAGCTATCATGTCCAATTACCTACATAAAGAAAAAGAGCATGAGCTTGGCAGTCACAGATATTATTTCAGTACTGTCTTTGTAACTTATTAGCTGAGAAATCTGAATTCTGAATAAATTTAGTACTTAACTCCTAGGTTTGCTCTGAGGAAAATGATTTTATGCATTTAGCATAGCATTTAGCACAGTTTCAGAAAGATATTAAACACTAATTATGTATAAAAATTTTAGGTCACTTAAAAAGCGTTCTAAATAAAATTTATGTTAAAGCGAATATTTGTTTTTTTCTAAACTGTAAATAGTGGCATGCTATGTGAATATGAGCTTGCTTTATATTTTTGTAAGATACTAGAATATTCATAAAATGTATCTTTTAATATGCTAATAAGTATTGATGGAATATGTCTTCCTCATTTTTATATAAAATTAACAAATATATCATTAAAGAGTTATAAACTTCTGGACATTATATTACTACAGCTTTTGAAACATTGTTTCTCAAGCCAACCCTAAAAAGAATTGGGATCTATGGATTCACCTACTCAAGTATATTTTCAACATCAAAGACAAATTGACCCACTCACTTCTAAGACATTTCCTGAATATCCTGTTAAATGCACACATCACTATTAGAAAATATATAAATTGGCTCAGGGACTTCCCTGGCAGTCCAGTGGTTAAGACTTCGCACTCCCAATGCAGGGGGCGACGAGTTTGATCCCTGGTCGGGGAACTAATGTCCTGCATGCCAAAAGGTATGGCCAGAAAAAAAAAAAAAGCAATAAATTGGCTCAAAAGCAGACTTTAGGGGTGATTACTTCAACAAATATAGAGGTGGGACTCTGATTTGGATTTTATTCTAAGTAGATTGGGGAGCCATTGGAAGACTTCAAGCAAGGGCACTGCATTGTGTCATCCATGGTGGAACAGCTCTAAGCTGGCTGCCAGGTGGGGAAGAGATTTTAGAGAGGCAAGAGGGATGGTTCAGGGGCAATGGTGGGAACCGAGGCAAGAAATGAACACAGTGGTATAGGCCTTTTGTAGTAGTATCGGTAGTTACAGTTAAGCAGTAGTATAGGTGGTTAGTATAATTTAGTAGTATAGATAGTTATGAGTAGGCAGATTAATATATAGTGAAGGATGGATAACCATTAAGTGCAGTCTGAATGTTCCCTGCAGCAAGCAAGCTTCACCCTCCTCCATTAAATTCAGAACACAACAGGAAGAGAGTGCAAGACACAAATAAACTCACTGTACTGATTAAAATTTTTCAGTAATGACGGTAACTTCTTAGGATGATTGTAGTGACACTGTGATGCTCCACCTATATTTCCCTTCAGGAATAAAGGGTTTATTTAGCCAGATGCTCAGAGAGCTTCCAGAAGACAGCCCTCAACTGTCAGTTCTCTGCTAAAGAAAATGATCATGATCACAACTGCTTCCAGGGTAGCCTGCATCTAATGACTGATCAATATGGGGGATATAAAGGCACAGTCTGCCTCCTTAACTCACGATAATTTTAAAGGGCTATCTTAACTCCGTACTCCCAATGAAGCTGGCTGAGCCTTCACTGAGATTGCCCTGCAGCTCGATTGCCAGTGCTTGCTACTTTCTCTCCCCTTCTGTAGGTGCACTTCCAAGAGCACTTTTTAATCAATGTTCTGACCATTAAGTGACTCCAGTTTAGCTTCACAGCCTCACCTCCCACTTGTTTCATACACATCCTGCCACACTCAACTTGTCTTTCTCAGCACTTCTCATGCTTTCTCTCATTTGGGGGAATTTGAGTACTCTGATGCTTCTATTTAGATCACCCTTACCATCATTGTTCCATTCAGTGCTTGCCTTCTCACATGTTAACCTAATGCCAAATTGGTCACTTCTGAGAGACTTTCCCAAAACCCTTTACCCTGAAGTAAAGGCTTTGCTCTGAGCTCCCCTCTTACTATTTAAAAATTAATCTGTTATTACATATTTCCCCAAAGTAGTATTATTTTTTCTTATTTATCTTTCAGTTGAAAATAAAACCTTTGAATGAAGAAAATCTCAAATTTCTTCTGCTTCTTCAAATTTGTAGCATACTGCCTGACACAAAACCGGTTTTTAATATATACTTTCCAATTGCATAAAGCAAGGAAGAAGCGAATGCATGAAATAATGAATGAAGCTGAGAAAAAGTGATTCAAAGCACTGGAGCTATATTCCAGAACTTCTTTCTACTTATCATTTTTACGCAGTTTGTCAAACATTAATTCTAGTAACAATAATAATTATATAATAATACATTGCAACAATAAGAATATTAATATCTAACATTAATAGTCAGGAGATATGCTAAGTGATTTAAATGGATTATGTATTTTCTCCCAATAGCATTGCTGTGTGTTATTATTGCCATATTCAACCTCATTTTACAGATAAGATAGAGAAATAATTTGTCCTGGGTTTCAAAGGAAAAAGATGGAGAAGTTAAATTTATCTATCTAAAATGCATGCCAGCTCAAGGAAGCCATTTCCAATATGCTATTCTTTACTGCATCTTTTTTATTATATTTATAAAACTAAGGAACTAAGCTGGAGAAAAAAATCAGGGATTAAGAATCAGACTTTGGAATAACTAGCTGAATGCCTGAGCAAATAATAAAAACTCTCATTTTCTGATTTCCCATATTTGCAAAAATTCAAAATCAGTGTCTGATAGAAGTTGGCACAATTAAGTAAGACATTTCATGAATATGCAGTAAATATTCATTTTCCCTCTCTTCCTCTCCTCTTATACTCCATAATAACTTATCTTTCTCATAAATTATTAATTTGGGAATATGTTTTGGCTTTGACACTAAAACAATGTAGATGACTAATTATATCCTTTGATATAAATCATCATGCTCTGTCCTTACTAAATGCTAATTAAAACTTAAAATTAAAGGTAACTTTAAACTTCATCTAAATTTGTCTTTCATGTTACATGATTTTTTATCTTTTTGTAAATGATTTCAAACCATATCACTGCAAAAAATCGTGCCTAAATAAAGGCATTAAGGCTCTAAAAAGAGAGAGAAAGAGAGAGAAATTGGAGTGACATATAGCACAGATTCTTTTGTGTAATGAGCCTGGAAGATCAAAGCATCCTTTGTTTTTTTCTTATAACCAAACACAAAGAAAATTCACAGGGAAAGTTCAGCTAAAATTGTCCAGGTCATAAGTTACAATTAACTTGTGAAAAAGTTTAATATTGACTTATTAGAAAAGAAACATCAAGGAAGCCATTAAAAGCATTCTAAAAGTTGCACTGGACATATCTTCAAATGGTACATTATCATATTACCTAAAATGTCATCACTGATGAATAGCTTTTGTGATAGATAGACCTTCTTAGTAATATGCTCACCCCAAGTGGTTCAATATTCACCTAAGAATTTAGGAAGATGGCTACTCTCTTAGCCAACAATATTTTGGGAATACACTCTAGGATCTTCACCATTCTTTATATCATCATTCTGGTACTCAGTAAGACTGATTCTACAGGGAGTGAGCAAATAGTGACTCACTGTTAGTACATATTCCAACTTAAAGTTCCATGTTATATCACTAGTAGGAAAATAGGGAAAATCACATAAGATTATTTCAGCAAAAAGTGGAACTTGTAGTTATAATATAGATCTAGAAAATGAAGGGAAATAACTCCACAGCCACAATCTTGGACTAAGTACAGTGTGATTATTATAGCTAAAATTTATGAGGAGAGATATTACTTCTAAAGATTGGAATGATAATGTGTTGAGCAGAACATTCAGTTAAGACAAGCTCAAAACTCGTCTCTATATTAGGAAATAAGAACATTTTTCAGAAACTTTCATAATTTTGCTTTTCCATTTCATATAATATTGATTCTTTGGGTTTTCATGTTTGAGGAAAAAGATAATTTTTAATACTTTACAACTATTATTTCATCAAAGTATATAAGCAACAAAAGTAGTACCATTTTTTCCTACCGAACTTCAAATTTTAAATAACCAGTAGGCAACACTGACAGATATTGTTTTAATTTATGTATGCATATTTACATGCATGTATTACAAAACTAATGCCAGTATTATAAATTTTTTCTAAAGAAAGTATTTCTTTTTTATTGTAGTAAGAACACTAAATATGAGATCTACACTCTTAACAAATTTTTAAGTACACATATATAACAATCATATAGTATTGTTAACTATAGGCTAAGTGTGATACAGATGATCTCAGTTGTTAAGAGCATGCACAGTAAGGATTGTAATGCTTTTTTTGAAAAATAAATCCTTATTAATTATGTTAAGCCCCCTCTATCCCTGATCATTTTCCTTGCTGTGAAATCTGATCTGTCTGAAATTACTATAGTTACTCCAGTTCTTTTGATTAGCGTCAGCTTGGTATAGCTCTATCTACCATTTTGCTCTTAATCTATATATTTCTTTATGTTTTGTTGTAGACAATATGTAGTTAGGTCATGTTTTTTGATCCATCTTGACAATATCTTTTAATTACTGTCTTCAGATCATAATGTTTAAATTGATTATTGATATATTTGGATTCATATCTACCAAATTTGTTACTGTTTTCTGTTTGTTGCCTTTGTTCTGTGTTCCTATTTTTGCATTCCACTCCTTTTTGCCATTTGGTTTTAATTGATCATTTTATATGGTTCTGTTTTCTTTCTTAGCATATCAATTATACTTCTTTTTTTTAAATTAGGTTGTTTTTTGTTATTGAGTTGTATGAGTTTCTTATATATTTGGGATACTAACCCCTTACTGGATATATGGTTTGCAAATATTTTCTTCTAGTCCATAGGTTGCCTTTTCACACTATTGTTTCTTTTGCTGAGCAGAAGCATTTTAGTTTGATGTAGTCCCCTTGTCTATTTTTATTTCTGTTGCTTGTGTTTTGGTGTCATATACAAGAAATCATTTCCAAGAACAATGTCGTGAAACTTATCCTCTATGTTTTCTCCTAGCAGTTTACAGTTTCAGACTACTTCAAAACAAAAACTAGTCTATTTTAATATTAGTATTCAAATGTGCCAATATAATAACTGTATTCAATACGAGAAAACAATTTATTGCTTTTTTTAAGACCTACAACTTAAATAATCTTTCAAATAATATGAACCAAATGCAATCGTTTATTCACATTTTACTTCGTCAATATCTATCAAGCCCCCTCTGTATATAAAACACTACCAGGCACAAGTAATATAGAAGTAAGAAAATTGAAATGTTCCTATAAACATGTAACTTACTTTTTATAAAGTAATGAGTACATTTTTAAATGATGACTGTTTTATTTAAAGCAAACAAGCTAAATGAACAATAATGACTTGCATATTTAAACTATCAATAATATCCCAATCACATACTTAACTCCTCATCAGCTGTCTCAAATTTTCATAGGAGATTTTTTAAGTACTGAAGTTGGTAAAGTTTTTGACAGGTACAAATATTATAAAGATAAAACAAGAACATTAATTAATTATCTAGTCACACTTACATTGTTTAAGTGCTAATTGTGATGACCCAACAGAAGATCCAGTTGCACTTCATGACCAAAATTTGGAGTGTGTGAAAAATGATAAATGTCTACAATGATGTTCTATTTCTGCCCAAATGAATTTGGAAGCACTGAATCCCACTTCTTCTCTGACAGTACATCATGGCATTGGGCAAAATATTTCAAAGATTAATAGCTTGTCAAGGAAAGCTCAAACTGATAAGAATTATCTATAAAATTAGATATCCCTATGTTTGAAATTATTTCATGCAAAAATGTGAAGAACTGCGTAAGGAGCACATAATATTTTAAATGAATATAGAAAGTGTCAATATTTCATTTAGAGCTTTCCTGAAGAATGACGATGGAAAGTTAAAATAGAACTCTACATGCAAGTAATATTTTAAAGATTGCAAGCCAAGTGTAGCAGTTTGGAATAAACAACTGACAAACTGGCATGAAGAATTGAAGGAGATCTTAGAGGAAGTATGACAACCTCACAGACTGGTTAAATTAAAATCTATCAACATGTAAAAATGAAGGGAAGAAGAAGATTTTTCTTGACTCTAAAGCCTACAGGTGAATTTCAGAAATTAAAAATGTTGATATAAGCAGAAAATCTCACAAACTGCTATAGAATATTGACCCAGATTGCTTGGAATTTGAGAAATGTACCCAGGCACTAGAATATTTCATAAGAACGTGAAAAACAACAATACTAACTTTATTCACTCCAACTTTACAGGGGCAGGGTAGGGCTTTAGAATGGTGTTCTTAGCTCAGCCTTGTAACCTCTTATTGGGAGAAAGAAGTTGCTGCATCTGGAGACAGTGGAAATATAAGCATAATAAGTGCAGAACTAAGAAATGAGTTCAACATTCTTTATATTCATGAGTTGTAAACTAAGTATATGAGATAACCCAAAGTCAAAGAAAAGTCTTCTTAATTATCCTCCAAAATATCTTCTGAATGTTTTTCTTTCTCTTTACTTTTTCAACACCATGATTACTGCAAACACAAAGTTGATACAGAGCAAGCTACAATTCAAAATATACCAATTGTCTTAGTTTGGGCTGCTATAACAAAAATAATATAAATCGGATGACTTAAATAACAGAAATGTATGTCTCACAGTTCTGGAGACTGGGAAGTCCAAGGTCAAGGCATCAGCAGATCTGGTGTCTGGTGAGGTCACTCTTCATGGTTTTTGGAGGATCACTTCCCATAGTGTCCTCACCTGGTCGAGAGAGAGAGAGAGAGGTACTGGAGAGGGACAGAGACAAAGAGAGAGAGAAACAGAGAGGCAGGGACACAGGGACAGAGGACAAAGAGAGGGAGACGGAGTCAGAGGAAACACACATGAAACAGCAAATATCTTCAAGTTCTCCCAAACCTTTTATGAGGAATCAAAGAAGAAACCTACAAACAAGACAAAGGGGAGGAAATGTTTTTAAATTGATGAGATTGCCTAAAACTGAAGAAACAAATTAGTGTGTGTGTTAAAAGAGTCTACAGAAAATCAAACAAAATAAGTGAGGGGAAAAATTATATGATTTCCGCTTCACGCTATCAAAAAGCAACTTATAGAAACCCACTCACCAAAAATTAGTCCTAACAACTAGATATGATTGGATTGCACGTTTCTACGTAGATGTACAAAGAGCTGGAATGAGTGTCACAGTTTTACCACCATAACAAAGCACCATGCAAACAGCACATTAACAACTTTGCTTGAACCTATCAACAAGCTGAGGTGGCAGTACAACCAATCAGTCATTAATATATGGAGAGGTAGGCCCCTTATGAGATATGGGATGTAAACATTTGCTTACCTGTAACAGACAGAGCCAGACTCAGGAATGAATAGTTCAGACAGGATACTCTGGTGAAGTCCTGGAATGGGTCTTCCTTTTGTGTTGCCCTTCTATTAGACATGGCTATGGAGACCACCACGTCCTCCCAGAGGTACCTAATGGTGGGGACGAGGGGCATTTGCCTTATTAAACCTCAGTCTTATGCAGGCACTACTGTGTGCCTGTGTCTCAAAGGACTGAAGGTTTCTGGACAGAAGAAATATTACAGGGTAATCTCCTTCACCAACGGTCTTGCCAAAAATCAGGGCTGTGGGTTTTCTGTTTACTCAGTCATTACAATTTAAAATATACTTTTGATTTTCTCAAATTCCCAAACACTCATCACACGTCACAGTGTTGTATAAACTAATTGTTATTTCTCCCAAACTTTGACCATCTTAACAAAATAAGCACTACTGTTATAAATTTTTTAAGATTATTACATTTCTACTGTATTCTACTTCTATAGCATAAGTGCAATTGCTGTTTACGCACCACAATTTTTCTTAGTACATATTTAGTATTATATTTGTATGATATGTCAGAAACTTATAATTCCAATTTCAAAAATCTTGGGCCCAAATATATTTAAAAATTCAGCAATTTTCAGAGTTTGGAAACATAATACAATGTATTAACATATGATTTTATTATATAATTTCCAGAGAGGTTTGGGCCACCATCACAGTCAAGTATATTAAAATCACTGTATCAAAATCTTATGAATATTTAGTGGTGTAGATAAAGATTATAAATGAATATGTCAGTTGAGGTAGGATCTCATTTTTCACCAAACAAAATCAATACAGCTGTTTCCCAAACTTTTTTTTCCAAACTTTTTTGATTTCTGAATTGTGAATGAAACACTTCATATTAAATAGCACTTTATATTTTGCCAAGCATAATGCACAGTTTTGTATTTGTATTTCTTTGCAAATATTTCCCCTCTATCTAAAAACCTGTGCCTTCACATATATAGCTATACTAAAGCATAAAGAAAACACCCTTTTCCTTCAAGAGTTCAAAATTCAGTTCCTCATGGAATTATTTCCTAGTCTCTAGAAAAATCAGTTACATTAACTAATAAACAATATAATCAGCGATGCCCATGTATTGTTCCCTATTTAGAAAACATGTTATCTCTCCCTCCGAGTTCTTCCATTTTAAAAGTGATCCATTTTTGCAAACCAAGCATTTAAATTAATACATATTTAACATAGTACATTGTAGTTGTTGAATATCTATATATGGAGAGAATGAGTTAACACATTTAATTAAATATTCTAAATAAATATTTTAGAATGTTCCAAACGGTTTTGGAAAATGTAATTAATATGTTTGATATCACATTCTTGAAAAGTAGCAGATGGATATCAAACTAAGGATCTAGAACTGTAATACGATCTTCCTTCCAATTAAACCTGAGAACCTGACAGTTCAATTAATAACATTTCTACATAATTGCACAGACTTTTCTAGAGAAGAAAATAATACTTAGCCAAATAGCATAATAAGATATTTAACTAAAATGCTAATATTTTGTTTTGAAATGGTTTATATTTAAGTAATATGTCATTGAAAAGCCAAAAAATAACTACTGTCAATATTATTATATTTAAATTCCTTGTAAATATCTGAATTTATTTTTCAATGCAATAAACATTATGGATAAAAGTAATACAGTTTATCCCAAAGGTAAGGTAGTATACATGTAGATTTTTATTCTTTCCTTCAAAGTCTTAAATATAAACAACATTCCCAAGCTCTTAATCCTTTTATCTTTTAAATATGTAAAAATATAATAATGGTATGGAAATTATAGGGTAAGAAGGTAGAATGAAATATTAGAAATTATACTTGAAATATAATTTTAAAACAATATTTAAAATATTGTTTTCTTCTTAAATAATCTAAATTGCTTGAATAACATTCTCCAAGCATAAATGTCACTTTCTGAAGAAAAACTATCAGAAGTTTGAGTAGATAGGTGCCTCAAAATATGAATAAATCAATTTAGAGATTCATACACATTGTTAAAAAGAGAGAAATGTAACTTTGATTATCTTAAACACATATTTTTTAATGCTACTCAGAGATTGAATTTAACATTGTTTTAAGAAATGCTTTTTACTTCACACAATGAAGACTATAATGGAAATTCAGAAAAGTTGTTTTTATAACCCAGTCCAAAAAATATTTATATATCAATTCATATACATATAATTTACATTTCTAAGTTACCTAAGGGTAAACACACACCACACACACATGCACAGACACTTCAAAGGGTAAAAGCAACCAAATTCAGTTCAAATCAAATTGATGCAATATCAAGTTATCCTTCCATTATAAATAAATATATCTGAATTAAACTATGCAGAAACAATAAGCAGAAATATCTTGTCTTAGACCATTCCTAAATTAAATATTTTTCATCTTTCAGTGAAAGTAGGCTAATGTTAATTGTGTGTTTTATGTGTGACTCTAATTGTATCCATATAAATCAATGTACGTTTTTGAGGAATTTTGCGAGTAGCATAATCAGACAATGTGGATAGAGAACCACTTTGTGTAAGAAGATAATACATTCAGTATTGAAAATAGTGAGTTTTAAATGACAGAATGACATTTGAATTAAAAGTACAAATTACATCTTGACATTCATATTCATGGAGAACTAGTTGAAAAAACTATGTTAATGGAAGTTATCCCTGAAGGAGAAACTATATAATGATAAAAGAAAGCTCTGACAGAATAACTTATGGGTCATCAAATTTTGTTTTGTTGGTGAGCAGATGGTAACTAGCGAACAGTATTTAGCATGATCCAAAATGAAGATGATATAAAGTTAAGATAAAGAGAGGATATCTTTACTGAGGAAATATATAAATGCTGTTACATGATGTTAGGGTTTTCATGTTAATCATATGTCTCTTCTACCAAAACAAAGAGCAGAAAAACATAGAATGAAACTCTTCCAATACTGTCGTCTAAAGACTAGAAAACTCCATATGTTAATAGGCGATATTTCTATAACTACATCATTGATGGAAAACAGATATGAGTACATTCTTTTAGTGCTCTAATAGCTGAATCTATATAGGATTGATGATTCTAATATGGTAAGCTGCTGAAAAAAAACAAATATCTTGATTTGCTTCTGTATTTAATCATAAGAATTGATGTTTAAAAAATAATATATGTCAGTCCAGCAGTTCACAATAAATGGCTGCCTGCTAGGCATTATAAAATTTATGCCAGTTTATCATATATATTCAAGTCTGAGCGGGGCTGATCTCATACTGCAACTCTTAATTTTGAACAAGGGGCCTCAAATTTTTATTTTGCACTGAGCCCACCAATTATGTAGCCAGTCCTAGATTAATAAATCACACCTCCTAACACTAAAGATGAAATTGATAAAAATAGAAAATACCAAAACAACATAAGAAAGGTGATATCATTAAATATGTGTGCCCATTTCTCTTTTTGAAACCTGGTATTCCCAAAGATAAATCAACAGTAGAGACTTTTGTGGAATCTAACTCAAGGCTGGAGAGGAACAGATCAATTAAAATAGGATCATGCAATACCTGAAGTTCTCTCTCTCCCAGATATAAGGAAGAGTCTTCATAAAATCTTTAGAAAGCATTCAAGAGTAGGTCCTGAAACAAATGAAACCTTAGTTCTCTCCTCATTTTTGGTGAATGGCCTTTAGCCAGAAGCAGGAGATTTAATATAATAGCAAAAACAAGAATAGTAAATAGCCCCATTTCCACATTGCCAGCTCGTCATTGAAAAATAAGAAAGTAACTCAGAACAAAAGCAGAAAATACCTAGAAAAAAATTGATGGCTTTACAGATAAAACAGCTAGATGTTCCTACACACTGGAGAGAGCCTCTTAAAAATGACACTTGTAGATACAATGTGTTAAAAAAGATATTGGAAAAAAAATAATTGTTCTGCATTAACTGAGAAACTGATGGAAAAAAAGGTGGATAGACAATAAAGGTGCTTCCAGTAGAAAACAACTGCTCATCCTCTTTAACTCCCAAGAAGAAATTTCCCTATATATTAGAAAAGGTTTGCTATTTTTGATTGATAGGTACTACAATATCAACCTTAAACTCTACCAGTTGCAAAAATCCATCCCATAGTGTCAGGGGACTATTCCAATGGAATTAATAAACTATCCTCCAGTTTGAGTTGAAGAATAATGAAAGAATTGGAAATTGAAGCCACACGTGCGATTTAAATGTTAAAACTGGGGCCTAAAATCATTTGTGTCAAGTACTTGACAATTATTTGTTTCAGGATTTTTCTTTTGGGGAGCAGGAAGAGAGGGCTATGAAACAAAACAAGCACCACAGCAGCAAAAACTTTATTGTTTCCTAAAGAAATTTTTTAAAAATGCAAACTGGTTTTGTATCAAAATATCAGCTTATTTACTTAATCAAAAGGTCATTTTCAAATTAAAATTTGTTTTCCAAACCTCCATTCAAACTTTTTGCCAAGCAATGTACACAAAATCTAAATTACCATTTCACAAACTAGAGTCTGCCCCATGTATTCGTTTGTTCTATTTGAATAATATATTTTGAGATACCTGGAGGACCTATACTTTAGTATGCTGGTAACTGATTGCTGATATCTTAAGGGGCTCCTTCTAACTCTCCTACCCAAGTTTTGTTGTTGAAAAATGCATGTAGGGAAGTGGCCAAAATGGCAGACTAGGAAGACCCTAACCTCACCTCCTCCCATGAGCACACCAAAATTATAACTACTTACAGAGCAACTATCGATGAGAATGGCCTACAAACTAGCAGAAAAGAACTTCTAAACTAAAGATATAAAGAAAGAACCACAATGATATGGGTGGGAGAGGCAAAGACATAGTACAGTCAAGACACATACCCCCAGGCTGGTGACCCAAAAAGGAGAGGATAATTACAATTGCAGAGATTCTCCCCAAGGGAACAAGGAGACCAAGCCCCACATCAGGCTCCCCAGCTCGGGGGTCCTACACTGGGAAGATAAACCCCAAGAAATATAGCTTTGAAGGCCAGTGAGGCCTTACTTTCAGGAGACCCAGAGGGCTGTGGGAAATAGACACTCCACTCTTAATGGGCTCACACAAAATCTCACACGCTCCAGGACACAGGACAGAGGCAATAACTTGAAAGGAGCCTGGGTCAGACCCACCTGCTGATCCCAGAGAGTCTCCGCGAGAGGCAGGAGGCAACGGGAGCTCACCCAGGGGATGCAAACACTGGCAGCAGGCATTTTGGGGAGCTTGCTCTACCATGTGGACACTGGTGCTAGCAAACACCATTGTGGAGTCCTCCCTCTAGACTATTAGCACCAGGACCCAGTGGGGCAGAAGCAGTAATTTGAAAGGAGCCTGAGTCAGACCCACTTGCTGATCTTGGAGAGCCTCCCAGAGACAGAAAAATACCATATGATTTCCCTTTCATTATTATTATCATTCTTATTAAAAATGAAACAAATGAAGAAATATAACCAAACAGAAACAAAGTTATAGATACAGACAACAAACAGGTCTGGGCGCTCAAGAGGGGAGGGCGCTCAAGGCTAAGCGAAATAGATGAGGGACATTAAGAGGTACAAACTTCCAGTTATGAAATAAATGAGTAAGTGGGAAGAAATGTAGTCTGGGGAAAATGTAAATAGTAATATAAGATCTTAGCATGGTGACAGATTGTAACTCAACTTGTCGTGGTCATCATTTTGTCACAGAAATATTGAATCACTATGTTATGCATGTGTAACTAACATAGTGTCGTAAGTCAATTATACTTCGGAAGCAAACAAACAAAGTTATAGAAAAAGAGATCAGATTTGTGGTTACCAGAGGTGAGATGGGAGGGTGAATTGGAGGAAGAAGGTGTTCAAAATGTACAAACTTACTGTTGTATGGTAAGTAAATACTAGGATATAATGTAAAACATGATTAATACAATTAATATTGCTGTGTGTTGTATATGAAAGTTGTTCAGAGTAAATTCTAAAAGTTCTCATAACAAGGAAAAACATTTTTTTCTTTTTAAAAAATTTTATATCTGTATGAGATGATGGAAACTCACCATGGTGATTATTTCACGATATATATAAGTCAAATCATTATGTTGTACACCTTAAGCTTATACAATGCTGTATGTCAATTACATCTCAATAAAACTGGAATAAAAAATAATATTTTGATTACAGATTCTCAGAAATATCTTGAGGTCCAATCCTTAAATATCTGAGTTAGTATGTTTATGGAGAAGCTAGAAAATTTGCATAAGTTCTCTGATAATGCTGATGTGCTGTTCTGGGGACAGAAACCACTGCTTTATTATATAAGACGCTTAGGCTCAAGGCTCTGCTATTCTTGCAGCCAGATATTTCCTAAATGATCAGGTGTGTTGCAAGAGAAAGATTGTTATTGCATCAGGATGGTAGTTTTTGAGGAGGTAAAACCCCAGTTGAGATTGGTGTTTCTAAAATGGTTATAGATAATATGTAATGTAATAAATAGAAAGTTTCATTGCAATTCATTCTCCCAAACCAGTATATTCTACAGATTTAAACAAGTACTTGAGACTCACAGCTTCCTCAGAGAGGCAGGAGCTGGTGTATCAGAACATTTTAAGTATTGATAATATGTAGATAGAGTGAATAGCTTAATTACATAATGAAAGTAACAAAGAATACAATTAACCATTTAATCTAATGTCATACCTTTAAGCAGCTAGCTACCCAAATACCCAAGACTACATTTGGAATACATATCACTCTGAAATGTATCCAGGAATAATGAAAAACAGTTGGGGTAGAGAAAAGATAGTGATTGCCAGAAAAAAATTTTTTTTTTTTTTTTGCAGTACACGGGCCTCTCACTGTTGGGGCCCCTCCCACTGCGGAGCACAGGCTCCGGACACGCAGGCTCAGCGGCCATGGCTTACGGGCCCAGCCGCTCCGCAGCATGTGGGATCCTCCCGGACCGGGGCATGAACCTGTGTCCCCTGCCTCGGCAGGCAGACTCTCAACCACTGCGCCACCAGGGAAGCCCCAGAAAAATATTTTGATGATAAGAATTAAGTCATTTTTTTGATATTGAGCTCCATGAGCTGTTTGTATATTTTAGAGATTAATCCTTGTGGTTTCATTTACAAATATTTTCTCCCATTCTGATGATTGTCTTTTTGTCTTGTTTATGGTTTCCTTTGCTGTGCAAAAGCTTTTAAGTTTAATTAAGCCCCATTTGTTTATTTTTGGGTTTATTTCCCTCACTCTAGGAGGTGGGTCAAAAAAGATCTTGCTGTAGTTTACCCAGTTAAAAAATGGGCAGAAGACGTAAATAGACATTTCACCAAGGAAGATATACAGATGGCCAAGAGGCACATGAAAAGATGCTCAACATCATGAAATACAAATCAAAACTGCAATGAGGTATCACCTCACACCAGTCAAAATGACCATTACCAAAAAATCTGGAAACAATAAATGCTGGAAAGGGTGTGGTGAAAAGGAAACCCTCTTGCATCGTTGGTGGGAATGTAAATTGATAAAACCACTATGGAAAACAGTATGGAGGTTCCTTAAAAAACTAAAAATAGAACCATCATATGACCCAGCAATCCCACTACTGGGCATATACCCAGAGAAAACCATAATTCAAAAAGACACATGTACCACAATGTTCACTGCAGCACTATTTACAATAGTGCTGGACATGGAAGCAACCTAAGTGTCCAACGACAGATGAATGGATAAAGAAGATGTGGCACATATATATAATGGAATATTACTCAGCCATAAAAAGAAACGAAATTGAGTTATTTGTAGTGAGGTGGATGGACCTAGAGTCTGTCATACAGAGTGAAGCAAGTCAGAAAAAGAAAAACAAATACCATATGCTAACACATATATATGGAATCTAGAAAAAAAAATGTTTCTGAAGAACCTAGGGGCAGGACAAGAATAAAGATGCAGACGTAGAGAATGGACTTGAGGATATGAGTGAGAGGAAGGGCAAACTGGGATGAAGTGAGAGAGTGGCAGTGACATATATACACTACCAAATGTAAAATAGATAGCTAGTGGGAAGCAGCTGCATCGCACATGGAGATCAGCTCGGTGCTTTGCAATGACCTAGAGGGATGGGATAGGGAGGATGGGAGGGAGGCTCAAGAGGGAGGGGATAAGAGGATATATGTATGCATATGGCTGATTCACTATGTTGTACAACAGAAACTCACACAGTATTGTGAAACAATTATACTCCAATAAAGATCTATTAAAAAAAGAATTAAGTAGTTTTATTGAAAATGATGATCTGATAACCTAAATCACTGAATAGCTAAATGGATGGTAGGTCCATTCCATTATTGATAGAGAACTAAGAATTTATGTTTCTTAAATTCATGCCATCAATGTCTGCCTCGAGGCATACAAATATTTGACTCTTCTGACTACTCATTCTTCTTTGATAAAATAAGTAGTGGGGGGCTTCCCTGGTGGCGCAGTGGTTGAGAGTCCGCCTGCTGATGCAGGGGACACGGGTTCGTGCCCCGGTCTGGGAAGATCCCACATGCTGCGGAGCGGCTGGGCCCATGAGCCATGGCCGCTGAGCCTGCGCGTCCGGAGCCTGTGCTCCGCAACGGGAGAGGCCACAGCAGTGAGAGGCCTGCGTGCCGCAAAAAAAAAAAAAGGTAGTGGGGAACAATGCTTCTCATTTACTGCCATGGTTTAGTCTTTGAATATGAAAGTCAGAGCAGAGTGAAGACTGTATTGTCAAACTTACCCACAGCAGGAATTTCAGCTAATGAGTTCCACAATTCTGGATAAAGTTTGAAAGGAGTCATTGACTTCTTTAGAACATATCTATGGGGATGTATTAAACATACCTTATAGTTTTATAATTATTGCTCTTCATATTATGTCTTTGATTTCATCTTAAAATTAACCACTGATCTGCTTTCTGTCACTATAGTTTTAGTGTTTTCTACAATTTCCTACAATGGAGCTTCTACAGTACATAGCCTTTAGTATCTGGATCTTTGTCACTTAGTATACTGCCTTTGAGATTCATGTATATTGTTGACTTTATTATTCCTTTGCACTGCTTAATAGTACTCTAATGTATGTATCCTGAATTTGTTTATCCAATAACCTCACACCAGTCAGAACGACCATCACTAAAAAATCTACAAACAATAAAGGCTGGAGAGGGTGTGGAGAAAAGGGAACCCTCCTGCACTGTTGGTGGGAATGTAAATTGATACAGCCACTATGGAGAACAGTATGGAGGTTCCTTAAAAACCTAAAAATAGAAATACTGTATGACCCAGCAATCCCACTACTGGGCATATACCCAGAGAAAACCATAATTCAAAAAGACACATACACCCCAATGTTCATTGCAGCACTATTTACAATAGCTAGGACATGGAAGCAACCTAAATGTCCATCAACAGAGGAATGGGTAAAGAAGATGTGGTCCATATATACAATGGAATATTACTCAGCCATAAAGAGGAACAAAATTGGGTCATTTGTAGAGACATGGATGGACCTAGAGACTGTCATACAGAGTGAAGTAAGTCAGAAAGAAAAATAAATATCGTATATTAACATATATATATGGAATCTAGAAAAATGGTATAGATGATCTCATTTGCAAAGCAGAAATAGAGACACAGGCATAGAGAACAAACGTATGGACACCAAGGGGGGAAAGGGGAGGTGGGATGAATTGGGAGATTGGGATTGTCATATATACACTATTGATACAATGTATAAAATAGATAACTAATGAGAACCTACTGTATAGCGCAGGGAACTCTACTCAATGCTCTGTGGTGACCTAAATGGGAAGGAAATCCAAAAAAGAGGGTATATATGTATACCTTTTACTGTAATACAACCTCATTTACTGTAATACAACCGGATATCATTATGACTCCATTACTTTCACCATTTCTTTCTTCCTAGATGTTTGTCAAACTCTTATTTATCTTGTGAAAACCTTTCAGAAACCGCATACTCCTTAAAACTTTACCTAATATTCCCACTAAATCAGGCTTAATTATAATTTTCTGTCTTCTATTTTGTTACATATATATTACATATATACTTGCTATATATATAATAACTTTGCAATATAGTATCATATTTTAATTACATTGTTGTGTTCTATTATGTTTAATTTACTAGAGATCTAAACACTTGAAGAGCTTTTATTTTCTTTCTCAACACTGTGCCTGACTCACAGAAGGCAAAATAACTATATGCCCTCTTAGCAAAATTGAAATAAACAGTCATTTTTAACAGTCATTTTAATATCAGTAAAGACGAAGTATTTCAATGTACCTCATAAACATTAAAGACAACAAAATGATTTTATTTTATCAAGCAATATTCTGTAAAAATAAAACAGCATTCAAGGAATTTAATGTAACCCAGTAACATACTTCATATTGCATTCATCCTCAATATTAAAACATGTGGCATTATTATACAGTCTTCAAATATACATCATAGTCACTTAATCTGTCATGTCTTATTAGAATCTGCTTTCAAAAACGGTGTTGTTCCTAGTAGGAAATATAATAGTGATTATACGATGATAAAATAAGCCAGCTGTAGTGGGCTGAATGATAGCCCCCCAAAAGATATCCATTTCCTAATCCCTGGAACCTATGAATGTTAACTTACTGGAAAAAAGGAGTATTGACAAAGATGGAGAAATCACCCTTGATTATCTGGTGAGCCCTAAGTTCAATGCCAAGTGTCCTATAAGAGACACAGGGTCTAAGATAGATGCACAGAGAAGGAGGAGGCAGTGTAAGCACAAAGTAAGAGATCGGAGCGATACAGCTACAAGACCAGAAAACGGAAGCAGCAATGAATGGAACCTCTCCTAGAGTCTTTGAAGGGAATCAGGCCCTGTCAACATTATGATTTCAGGTTTTTGACCCCCAGAATTGCAAGAGAATAAACATCTGTTGTTTTCAGCATCACAGTTTGAAGTCATTTGTTACAGCAGCCATAAGAAACTAATACAACACTATTTAAGAGGTGCTTTTTTCAAGTTTAATTATTTTTAAACAATATGAATGATAAGTGAGAACTTTAAAGAGATCTTTTAAACAAATAGGTTATAATTAAGTTTTCTTTAATAAATTAGAAATAATTGCATGTTTCATATACTACCACAAATTTGAAGTAAGGTGGTAGTCAAATCAATGTTATATTTTTTTAAGCCTTTATGAATTTGTTACAATATTGCCTGTTTCATGTTTTGGTTTTTTGGCTGCAAGGCATGTGGGATCTTAGCTCCCCAACCAGGGATTGAACCCTCACCCGCTACAATGAAAGGCGAAGTCTTAACTACTGGACCACCAGGGAAGTCCCAATGTTATTTTGTAATGACTAAACACTTGACAAGTTATTAAAATAAAATAAATTACACAAAATGAAATAAAGTAAGCTTCCTTTAGCAAATAGGATTTTATTTCTCATACAAAATACTGTTCTCAGAAATGTTTAGGCAAGTAATAGTGAGGATTGAATTTGGAATTTTCAGAATAAGACAAATTAATATAAAGTCATATAATGAGACACCTTTATTGATACTGATGTCTTTTCATACCCTCTTACATATTGCAAATGTTAATCCAGGCATCCTCTTACACTTTCAATGCCAGTACTACAATTTGTCACCTAAATAACTGTAATTAAGCATTCTCTCTAGTTGCTGATTACAGTATGCTGATGAACATTCTCACTGGATTTAACAGCCTCTCTTATAATATCTACAGTAATCATCACAAATTATAATGTCCTTTTTGCTGAAGACTTTTTAAATAATCTAAAGTTTAAATTGAACAAGTCTTTGATTATTGCAGTCTAAAGTTCAACAGGCACTTAATCAGAAAGGTGTAAGTATCGTATCATTGACATCTACTAAGCAATAGGATAATATATATCCAGGGAAATAAATACTTAAACTCTTTGGTCATTGATCCGTGTCATTTAAAAAATTAACATCAGCATATAAACCAGAAATTTTCCTAGAAGGTAGCAGCCTAACAAGAGGTGGTATTTTTAAACTCAGCATTTACAACATTCAAGTAATCCATTTCTGAGGACTTTAAGATGCACACACTTAATATGCAGAACACTAAAATTCAAATTACGTAAATGTTCAAAAAACATATATTAAAACTATTATTTAATTAGGTCCTCATGATTCATAAGTACAAAAGAAAAAATAGCATAGCATTTCAAGTCCAGATTTCCAAGATATGTATGTCCTCAGACCTGGGCAGAAAGAACTGGTTCACGAGCTCCATGATTGGTAAGGTGGTTTAAGCGCGCTCACGCGGACACACACACACACACACACACACACACACACACACACACACGTCACAATAAAATGCATATGAACATCTGTCACTTAGGATCCAGAGTATAGAGAGCTAGCATCATCCTAGTCCTAAATACCCGTTCTGATCACTCACACAGCTCAGTCTTCAGGGAATGCCTTTCCACGTCCCTTGCCCTATGGACCTGAGGCAAAAGACAGCTGAGTTCTAATGCTACGATGGCTTGTGCTTTTCCACTGCCAATAGAAGACATGGACATTTATCTGCGGGTGAGAAAAAGACATTTAATTAAAATCCATTTAGATTTTGAAATCCTTTTTATAAGGTATTCATAAAGTACCTCTCTTCTTCACAGATTTTAAATTTGGAAAGTTCCTTCAATTTGTGCTATTCTGAAAGTTTCTACTGACCCTTGAGACCCAGAAAGTACACAGGTTTACCTTTTGTAGGTTTGCCCACATGAGTGACTATGGGGTTGTGAGGGACTCAGTTACTTCAGTCATTTAACTTCCCATAATACAACAGAAAAAAAGCAGTGGCAGAAGAAATCAATCCCAGCTTATCCGTTGTCAAATATCAGCAAACACAATGTCACAAAACCAATGTGAAGAAATGGAATATAGATTTTCTGCTGACATTTGTAAAGTGTTTGTGTCAAAGTATTTTTCTAATACAGAAAAGGTTAGAGCTTAACAAATTAAAGCACATGTTTCTTTTAAACTGTTATGTTGGTCATTTGGATTAATTTTTTTTTTTGGATTAATTTTAATAGGTTTTTTCTTATAAAAATATTTAACCCAATGTAATCAGATGCAATCCTTTAATTATTCACCATTCACACACAAATTTCTATATCGTAAGCATATAGAAAATTTGTAAAAACCTATTTTTCAGATTATAGATTTATCTGGAATTAAAAATAGTCATGTTTTTGGGCTTCCCTGGTGGCGCAGTGGTTGGGAGTCCACCTGCCGATGTAGGGGACACGGGTTCATGACCCGGTCCGGGAAGATCCTACATGCCACGGAGTGGCTAGGCCCGTGAGCCATGGCCGCTGATCCTGTGCGTCTGGAGCCTGTGCTCTGCAACAGGAGAGGATAGTCATGTCTCAAAAATTTAGTTTCTGCCAACTATTTTTAGTTTCCCCTGCCTATTAAGAATGATTTACCTCATTTTCTCCTCACATGATACAGATAATTTATAATTAATATACATTTAAAATAAAAATTTGTAAATGTTTCATTTGCATAAGAACAGATTATATTATTTTAAAATATGTCTAACATATTTATATTAACATTTTATTTATATTCATCAATAATTATATCAAAATAGTTTGTCACATGTTTAATTCCACCAATATTTATTGAGGACTTATAATCAATGACACTTCAGTTTCAGAGTACACTTAGTGCCTAGCATTAGGAACTAGAAATTCTTGGAGGTAAGTGGCTGATTGCAGAGCTGGGGCAAGGACAGAGTACGGTGACCCTGAAATATCTTTTCTGCAGAAAGTAAGAAAATTCTCTAAGTATGATCTGACAGGTGAAAAGAGGATAGGAACCTAGTAAAACTGGGAAACTTTGGTCATAAGAAGTAATGACTGAAGGATTATAAATCACTAAATAAAAAAAGGAATTTAGGAGACTGTATTAACCAAAAAAAAAAAGGAAGAAAGAAACAAAGAACAAAAGAACATAAAGAAACAAAGATTCTACATTGTTAGTAGAATGCCAGCTAATAAAATAGAGAAATGATTGAATTAGAAAATCAACGTCAGACAACCATCATGGTGATAATTGATTTATGCAAGAATCAAAATAAATTCTAAAATTATTTGGTGTATATCTTGTGAGAAATAAGATATTCACATAAACTCAAAGTATTACCCACAAAAAATATTTAAAATTAACTTTAAATGGTTTTAAATATAGGTCCAGTGAGACTTGTGCCTGAAATTTTGATCCATTTTCAAAAACAAGATCAACTCTAAGCTAGTGAATGGAGTCCTGGTGTTTGTTTCATAGAGGATGTAGACAATTTCTTTAGCTTCTTTGCATCTTTGTTTCCTCATCTGTAAGATGAAATAATAATAGCTCCTATCTTTTACAGATTTTGTAAGTATTAAAGAATTTATATCTTTAAAAATGTAGAAGAGTTCAGAGAAATCACTCAATATGTGTTCATTATTATAATCATTATTGTTATTATTAATACTGAAGTAAATATTTTAAAAATATGGATACACACAGAATTCCTGGATCAAAATTTCCTAGTTCTGGAAAAATTTCCACTCTTAAGAAATTTCATAGGTAATTCTGATATTCACAATTTTTTGAAAAATCATTTCATTTGCAATACCTCAAATTGTATTTAAGTATTTCCTTCATGTGTAATCACTAGACTTGATACTTTCTTTAGTATTCTAAGACTCTTCATGTTAAGGAAGTTTCCTTTCATTCTACAATTAACATGAACTTTTACACAGAAGAAATTGTATTTGTTTTTATGAAATGACATTTAAGATGTCGAAATTATCATGTGATTTTCTCCTTTGCATAAATGTATGCACTAATAATTTTTTTAAGTTTTGATGGCCCTTGCTGACCTAAAATAGCTTCAACCTGATTTTGTGTTCAAATGTTAATATGTAATTTTATGTGACTTGTTATTACTTATTCTGTCATTTCTCTTGATTCCCTTGAGTTTATAAAGTTGTTTCAACCCCTTTTTTGAGAACAATTAGATCAACAGTGTTAGTAAAAAAAAATGGTTTATATGATTAAATATATTTTGAAAATTCTAGGCTAAATGAATTTTAAAAACTCTCTTTGCAGGCTTCCTTGGTGGCGCAGTGGTTGAGGATCCATCTGCCGATGCAGGGGTCACGAGTTCATGCCCCGGTCCAGGAAGATCCTACATGCCGCGGAGCAGCTGGGCCCGGGAGCCATGGCCGCTGAGCCTGCGCGTCCGGAGCCTGTGCTCCGCAACGGGAAAGGCCCCAACAGTGAGAGGCCCGCGTACTGCAAAAAAACAAAACAAAAAAAACACTCCCCTTGCTATTGAAATTTCCAGAATTAATTCATTAATCTGGATTAAAAATATTCAATGGATAGTTATTTTATAGAATGCTTCTAAAATTTATTTTATATAGAGCAATGTAATACCTTCACTCTCTAGAATTCTTGTACTTTTTTAAAAGTTTAATATTTCTGGGGTCATTTAATTTGGTTTTGACAAAGAGAAGAGGCAAACACTAGTGAAATCATCATCTTAGAATCGGATTAGATTTTTGAAAATGAACTAGAACATTGGCAGATATATAGTATTATATATAAATAGTTATACAGCTATATAGATATATAAGTATATAGTATAATACTTCAGTACTTAAGAATTGTTGCTTAACTGCAATCACCTCTCCCAACACCATTGTTTGATAGATTTTAGATTTATTGGTGTTCCTGAATTAAAACAATCTACAAAATATGGCAAATGAAAAATTTGATCTTTTAAAAGCATAATTAATGTAAACATTCCCAGTTACTAGATTTTCTAATTCTTATTAACCATTAAATATTAGCCTTTTCATTGTTGTTCAGGAAGTTTTCATAAGTATATGTAATAAAATTCCATATATATCATATATATATATTTTTTGCTTTTGATCAATGAACTATACGAGTAATTCACAATTTCAAAAGTAAAAGTTTACATTCCATTTCACAGTAAGCTAAGAAAAATGCATTTACTTCTATAGCTTCCTATAAGGTTTGCCATACATGTTCTCATATAATAACAAACAACCTAAGTATTTTAGAATTTGCCTGGTTAGTACTGAAAAGTCAATAGTGACTATATATATATATCAGCTTTTAGAAGTCAGTAACTAAAGGTGATGAAATAATCCAGATTTAATTTGCATTTAATATAAAAAGATTGGATATTAGCTAGTATTCAGATATATTGTGTCAAAAATGCTGTCACAGCTCATGTGTACATGGAACATTAGTCATTCATTTTGTTAATCTAACATAATATGGAGTATAATTTATCAGGACATCAAAATAATAGCTTTTACTCCATTTCCTCACTTCTATAAGGACGTGCACAATACACTCTGCAGCTACACATGCACCCTATTAGGGCTAATTGAAAATAGATGGTACAATTAACCTGCTTCTTAGTAAAAAGCATTAACACTTAATGTGAAAATCTAATCACAATAAAAAGAGGTTCACGTTGGAAGAAAATGTGGTGAATAATTCAAAATCATCTGATTTTCTCATGCAAAGTAAATTAAAGAAAGAAAAAGTTAATATAACAACACGCAAAGCAGCAATTATATCATTTGCATTTCTAATCTTTGCTTTCTTTCTCAGATGTATTCCATTTCAGAAGATTCTATAGATGATTTAACACAATGACTCAGTATTTAGGTGCAATACAGCAGAACTGAGCAGGTGGTCATGGAACAAAAAAGCAGTAAAGGTAATCTGTTATAATACAAAGTATGAAAATTATCATGCAAAATCTTATGTAGGGAAAACTGCCTGGATTATTTTAACAAATTCCATTAAACACAGATCCTTTTGATGATATGCTATAATTAAAACTCAATAAGCTCTTAAAAGATAATATATTATTCAGTTTTTCTTTTTTATTTTAATTTTGTGTTGAAGTATAGTTGGTTTATGATTATACTAATTTCAGGTGTACAGCATAGTGATTGATTATATTCCATTAAAAGTTATTATAAAATAATGGCTATAATTCCCTGTGCTGTATGATATATCCTTGTCGCTTATCTGTTTTATATATAGTAGTTTGTATCTCTTAATCCCATACCCTTATCTTGCCTGTCTGTATGGTCAGGCCACTCAAGATGGCTGTTCTCTTGCTCTTTCTACGTCCCCTTCTAGGCCAGTCTCTTCTTCACCTATAACCTATTCACATGAATGTGTTTCCCCCCTGCCTAGCTAGTGATTGTTCTAATCCTTAGGCCAGAACAGCTCCATCTGCTACTTTTTAACTTAATTAATTAATTAATTTTGGCTGCATTGGGCTTTCGTTGCTGCGTGGGCTTTCTCTAGCCGTTGTGAGTGGGAGCTACTCTTCGTTGAGATGTGCAGGCTTCTCATTGCCGTGGCTTCTCTTGTTGTGGAGCTCGGGCACTAAGCGTGTGGGCTCAGTAGTTGTGGTGCACTGGGCTTTGTTGCTTCGCGGCATGTGGGATCTTCCTGGACCAGGGCTCGAACTCGTGTGCATTGGCAGGCAGATTCTTAACCACTGCACCACCAGGGAAGTCCCCCGCCCCCGCCCGCTCCCTACTTGTTATTTTATTAAAGGGAAACCTTTGCCCTTGTGAAGCTTCCTAACCTGAGGGGCTGTGAGGGACAGGCCCCACCTTCTGGTTTCCCTGGTAACTGATGAGCCAACCAGTCGTCAATTCCCCTTATAAATGGTAGGCTCCCCCTCCTCCTTCCCTGAGTAGCAAAGATGGCTGCTGTAGCCGGACAGCACTCCCGCCCGCCCGCCCGCCCGCCCTACACGCAAGATGTGGTGTCACTCCAGGATCTTTTGCTTCAGACATGTAAGATTTCCCTATCCGATAAGACACTAGGGTCCCTGTCACTGACTCTGGGCAATTTCCTTGGTCTCGCGGCTGGACAACTGAAAGGCTTGCAGGTCTGCAGGGTGCAGCCCAGCAACTGGTGAGCTATCTAGGAGGCTGAGGAAATTCCCGTGAGTGCCCGAGACATCGGGAAATAAAGTCTTGAGGGGTAATCTTGAGGTGGTCATCCACTAGCATGTGAGGCCCTCTGACAGCTGATCACCATGAAATGTATTTCTTTTCCATCATATTGATGATATCCCCAGAGGCTCTTTCCAGGTTAAAAGTAGCAGCCCTGTGCTTGTGGCTCATTTGACTGCATGGGGGGCTGGATGCTGAATACAGACAAAATGCAAGGGCCTGGATTACTTATCAGATACTTGGGTGTCACCTGTTGGGGTAAGACAAGCGTACCCCTGACCCACCACCACTAAATAGTTACAGACACAGGCGTCAGGGATATTAACTTAGGCACAGGCTTGTGAAGTGGACTTGGCCAGTTACCCCAAAGGGTTTGGTTTGGGTCCTGTGGCAAAAGCAAAATAATAAGAGTTCCCATGGGCTTCTGGATACGGTGTGGTGGAACAACAGCTCTGTTCAATCTACAGCATGTTACAACTGGTGCAAGACATTACAGAACGCCTACCTAAGGCTTCCAGCAATGCAAAACCCCACCCACTTTACCCACCATGAAGTTCAGGCATGGGCTGATAAAAGTGACATACCCTGGCGTTTCCACCTGCCCTGCAACCCCACTGCTGCCAGGATAATTGGAAGGATGACGGGGCTACTTAAACAACAATTGAGGCGAGGGAAACCTGCTCTCTCCACAGGTGGAAACATCCCGGGAGCAATCATCCCAGTGCCTGTGCCGCATTAATCCAGAAGCAACTAGTCAGCGCAACCCGAGTTCAGCTGTTTTTGCCCTTGCTGCAGCATCTGCCTGCAGGGGCACACACAAAATGGCCCTAGGACTGGCAGGTACGGCCACGGTGGTTTGGGTTTGTTGCTGCACGTGGAGAACAGGATAAGAAAGGGTCTTAGATTTCACCTGTATTCTACCCCGTCCCAGGTAAGACTGCTACGTAATTAATCCAGGCCCCCTACTGGAGAAAGGCACCATTATATTAACCCTGTGGTCTCTTAAACTGATTCTCCAGGATTCTGCCCCAGCTGTGGGGACTGAAGGTAGACAGGCAGTATGGTAATATGGGCCAGGACAAAACCGTAGGCAGGGGTGGTATTATCTCAGAATGCTATCACTGCTTGTATTTTGCTTAACGGTCTTGATCTTTCTGTATTGTGCCTGTTACACATCTCACATTTGATCCCTAGTCTGAGTGACTGGGCGACAAAGGTGGCCTCGCTGCTAAATGAGTTTAATTGCTTGGTCTACAGTGAGATGCCCTTGTCGTCTTCCTCTGGACTTCCATGAAAAATTGACCCGATAAGCACCTGGCTCTGAAATTTGCCCCCCTCTTGGACTCTATATTGCATTTGTTTTGTATTTATATTGTATTTGGTTGCAGTACACCTCTACATACCTGACCCAGGGATATTGCAGAAGAGGGACAGACCAAGATGGTAAGGGTCCTGCAGGGTAATTGGGGGTGAAGTGTATGGTCAGGCCGCTCAAGATGGCTGTTTTCTTGCTCTTTGTACGTCCCTGCTCAACCAGTCCCTGCTTCACCTACTTCCCACTCACATGAACGTGCTTGCCCAGCTAGTGATTGTTCTAATCCTTAGGCCAGAATGGCTCTACCTGCTAGTTTATTAAAGGGAAACCTCTGCCCTCGGGAAGCTCCTTAACCTGAGGGGCTGTGAGGGACATGCCCCACCTTCTGGTTTCCCTGGTAACTGATGAGCCAGCCTGACGTCAGTTCCCCATCAGTGGTAGCCGCTGCCTCCCCCTCTGAGTAGCGAAGATGGCTGCCATGGTGGGCATGCCAGCCAGCCAGCCAAAGTGAGGTGTTGCCCCAGGACTTTCTGCTTCAAATGTGTAAGATCCTCTATCCAATCAACTGTTGATGTTCTGTCACTGTCTCTGGGCTCTTTCTTTGTTTTCAAGGCTGAGCAACTCCAAGGCTTGCAGGCCTGTAGGGTGCAGCCCAGCACCCTCCCTCCTTCACTCTCCTCACTGGTAACCACTAGTTTGTTTTCTATACCTGTGAGTCAGTTTCTGTTTTGCTATAGACATTCATTTATTTTTTTAGATTCCACATATAAGTGACATCATACAGTATTTGTCTCTCTGTCTTATTTCACTAAGCGTAATATTCTCTGGGTCCATTCATGTTGCTGCAAATGGCTGAATTTCATTCTTTTTTTATGGCTGAGTAATAATGAACTGTGGATATATAGATATATCTTAATCCACCTGTCTGTCGATGAGCACTTGGGTTTTTTCCATGTACTGACTATTGTTAAATAGTGCTGCTATGAACATTGGGGTGCATGTATCTTTACAAATTAGTGTTCTCATTTTTTCTGGATATACACCCAGGAGTGACGTCGGTGGATCATACAATAATTCTTTTGGTTTTGAGGAACCTCCACTGTTTTCCATAGTGGCTGAACCAGTTGACATTCCCACCAGCAATGTGCAAGTAAGTGTTCCTTTTTTCTCCACATTCTCGCCAACATTTATTTGTTGACTTTTTGATAGCCATTCTGACAGGTGTGAGGTGATAACCTCATTGTAGTTTTGATTTGCATTTCCCTGATTAGTGATGTTGTGAGAATCTTTATGTGCCTGTTGGCTATCTGTATGTCATCTTTGGAAAAGTCTATTTAGGTCTTCTGCCCTTTTATTGACTGGATGGTTTGCTTTTTGGTTACTGAGTTGTATGAGCTGTTAAACATTTTGGATATTAACCCCTTGTTATATCACTTGAAAATATTTTCTCCCATTCAGTAGGCTGTCTTTTCGTTGATGGTTTCCTTTGCTGTGCAAAAGCTTAAGTTTAATTAGGTCCCATTTGTTGTTTTGCTTTGCTTTCTCCTTAGGAGACAGCAATATTTTTTGATCTACAATCTATGTCAAAGAGTGTTCTGCCTATGTTCTCCTCTAGGAGTTTTATGGTTTCAGTTCTTACACTTGGGTCTCTAATTTATTGTTGTATACGGTGTGAGGGAATTTCTGGTCTCATTGTCTTGTATTTGGCTGTACAGTTTTCCCAGCACCACTTACTAAAGAGACTTTTATCCATTGTGTACTCTTGCCTCCTTTTGCAGTTTTTCATCCTTAAAAATAAGTCGTCTCTAGTGATCATTTCAAAATCTACAAGTTTTAGTTGTCCTATAAGTTTTTATGTGTGTTTGGACTTCTAAAATGTCTTTTAACGTAAAAAAACTGTTTAAAAAGAATTTAAAACAGGTTCTGAGTATACTTGCTACCCCTCTTCTCTTGTATACTTAGGGCAGACATCATTAATGAGTTTTCAAACTATTTCCTGCTAAATCTGGTCTTAGCTTTGGAGTCCTTCATAATGGTCTCAAGGCAACAACTGTCACTTCTTAGGGGTTGGTGTAATAAAAGGATCATTTGACAAGCCCAGTTTAAGGCTCTCTTTGCTTAGGACTGGAATAAATTAATATTAATCTCTTAATAAAATAATACATCAAACTAATTATACAAAACTCACTTCAAAAGAGGAGGCATGTAGATTATTTTAGGGGCATTAATTTGTGACATGAGAAAAATACTAAAAGCTTTTAGGGAATTTTTTCTTTAAGAGTTGCAATTCCAAACGTTATTAGAATTCAAGCTGAATGTAAGTGTTATACTAGGATAATAGTAGCGTAAATTTCTGTTTTGGGAAAGAACATCCTAACTTCTGATGATATGAATAGGTTTTCCTCAGAAGACGTGATGAAATAGAAGTGAAGGCTGAGTTTGGACAGAGTACTAAACGTCTTTAAGGGAAGTGACAGTTTTGACAGTCTATAACATGTCATGGAAACACAGTAAGTCCTAAAACAATTGGCTAAAATAAACTAAGCCATATGAGAATCAAAGGGAAAGCTCTTCAAAGTAGTAGAATGGTGACTTTTGCTCCTTCCTTGGTGGCAGGTGAAACTGTTTTGAATTTGACTAGAGATCCATGTAAACATACTGGCTGGAAGATAAGTAAAGATATTCTAGGTGTAGCTATATACTGATTATTTTCTAGGGAATAGTTTTAATAGAATATACCAATGTTGGGATTTTCTTGGTAAATAGACCTATAATTGTAGATAATGAATCTCAAATGTGCTGAAGAATACAGGCTTTTTAGCCATAACTAGTGAGTTAGACCCTAAAAGCTAAGCTACTAGATTGAACTGAATTGCTTTCACTGTCATCACTCTGAATCCAAAACATCCTGGTAAGGAAAAGCAGGGGACTTAGGTGGCTGGGTCTGATAGATTTGGGGCCTCTTGGACATGGAGTTGAACACTGAGTATACAAGTGAACACAGTATACAGCTATTGCTTCTCTTTTGGAGTCTTTGCTAATCACTAAAGCCTGATGTCAGGTAAGATTTGCGTTATGTGTGTATCTGAATTACCCTTCAGGCCTTTGAGTGTGCTCAGGATCACATCAAAGATTTATTGGATTCGCTCTAAAAAGGCAAAAATCACAAGAGTGGACTTTGCAAGTGTTAAAGATATTCAAAGTAACATTTTACATTGAGGAACTTGACAACGTGCTGTATGCTTTAATACCTTAGGGATTTGCACTGAACACTGGTATCTTAGAATCTCAAGGAAGCATTTTGTGTTTTAGGAGGCATAATCATCCCCCCTCCTCTAAAACAGTGAAGCTCAGACTCATTTAACTGGAGGAAATTCACTGGCACAAATAATGGGAAATTTTTAAAGAAAGAAATCATATAAATACATTTGAAAATTGATGAAACTCAATATATATTCATGAAAACCTTAGTCAGTTATGGAAATCACTTAATGTGATAAAAGATCAAGAAAATACTATAATAAATCACAATGGTGAAATGTTAATCTTGCCTTCCAAAAACAAATGGATGCCCACTATGATGAATTTTATTATAATATTAGAGGTCCTAGCCTAAGCGTTAATGTAATGGAAGTAATAGAAACTATAATTACTGGAGGGGAATAAATAAAGCACTGTTATCCACCAATTGCATGATTACATATGTACAAAACTTTTTAAATTGCACTAAAATATTAGAAATCAAAGGAAATTAGTAATTTCGCTGGGCACAAGGTCAGTATACAAATCAATTGTGGATAAATATATCAACGGCAAACAGAAAAACAATTTTTAAATGTTCCATTTGTAGTTAGGAACATGTTATGGGCTGAATTGAATTCCCCCACCAACAGACACACTTAGAACTCTGTGGGAAACAGAATTCTGAAGATGATTCCCACTGACTCACACCCATATACAATCTCCTTCCCTTGAGTGGGATCAGACTTGTGAATACATTAGTGATCATTCCCCTATTTATATGACAAAGGTGGAAAGACTTTGCAGATGTAAATAAGGTGACTTGGAATTAAATCCAGCTGACTTGGAATTAATCAAAGGGCGTTATCCAGGATAGGCCTGACCTAATTAGGTGAATTTTTAAAAAGAGGTCTTGATCCTTCTTTGAAGCCCTGAGATGCTCTTCTACTGGCCTTGAAGCGTACAGCCATGTTACGAACAGCCTATGGACATAGACAGCTTCTGGGGGGTGCTGCGGACCTCAGTCCTACAACTAAGAAACTGAATTCTGCCGGCAATCTTAATTTTGCTCGCAATCTTACCTAGCTTGAAAGACAACCTCAAGCACCCCATGAGAAGTCAGCCTGACCTACTATCTTGATTGAAGCCTTGGGAGATATGAGCAGAGGACCCAGCTTAGGTATTCCCAGACTCCTGATCCACAGAAACTGTGAGATAATGTTTTGCTTAAACCACTACATTTGTGTTAACTTTTTTATGCAGAAATAGAAAAAATAAATACAGTCGTAAGCAGGGAACTGAAGACTTTTTCTCCACATTAAGTGCTTGAAAAATCAAGTCATACTAACCTTGGAAAGTCCACAGTGAAACAGCTGCCTCATTGAACGTTTGACCCATGGTGATGCCCAGTCGCTGGCATCCCATCTATGAGCAGAAAGTATCCAAAAAGTTTGCCAGTGCCTCATTCCAGAATATAAATGGACAGGCCCTGAAAACTGTCATGCAAGCTAAGTCTTAAAGAAAAGAAATGCCCTTTAATTTGTGATAAACTGAGTTAAGTGATACTAGTGTTTGGGAAGATTAGCAATTGTTTAAAAAAAGCCTAACAATAATTAAATACATTGGAAAGCAAATTCCAGAGGAAAGTAAAATAACTTTGGTATACTGTATAGGTAAACAAATTGACTAAACGTATTCCAGGGTGAGGGAAATGTAGTTATGGTATACTAATTGGCTCAGCTCTGAGCCATATCTATATTAATGTAATAGAACACTGAGTATTGATTTAATAAATAGCTTTAAAAGAACATAGAGGCTGCAAGGGGAATGAAAGTATAAGGGAACCAGACACTGATTTACTCTAATAAAATTGGTTATATTTATGTCAAAACTGAATAAATCAAGAGCTCTCAGAGTAAGCACACTATTTGGAGTAGCAAGATATGTACCAAAAATTTTTGAAATTTGGAAGAGGTTGATCCTGAGGACAAATACGAGAGCTGGGAAGGGATGGAATAGGGCATTACTGTTATTATTAACATCCTTCCAACACTATTTAGCTTTTCAGTACTTGTGATTGGTCTGTTCCTATTTTCTATTTCTTCCTGCTTCAGTCTTGGGAGATGGTACCTTTCTAAGAATTTGTCCCTTCTAGATTGTCCATTTTATTGGTATATAGTTGCTTATAGTAGTCTCTTATGATCCTTTGTATTTCTGTGGTGTCCTTTGTAACTTCTCCTTTTTCATTTCTAATTTTACTGACTTGAGCCCTCTCCCTTTGTTTTTCTTGATGAGTCTGGCTAAAGGTTTATCAGTTTTGTTTATCTTTTCAAAGAAGGAGCTTTTAGTTTCATTGATCCTTGCTATTACTTTCTTTGTCTATTTCACTTATCTCTGCTCTGCTCTTTAAGATTTCTTTCCTTCTAGTAACTTGGGTTTTGTTTGTTCTTTCTCTAATTGCCTTAGGTGTAAGGTTAGGTTGTTTATTTGAGGTTTTTCTTGTTTCCTGAGGAAAGATTGTATTGCTATAAACTTCCTTCTTACAACTGTTTTTGCTGCATCCCATAGGTTTTAGATCATTGCGCTTTCATTTTCATTTGTCTCTAGGTATTTTTTGATATCCTCTTTGATTTCTTCAGTGTAGTTTTTGAAAGTATGTGCAAACAACAATTTGGTGAAAATAAAAATTAGATTTACAGGGTCTAATAGTATAAGTTTGATCTCTTTTTTCTAAAGTAAATGTTTTTCTCAATGTTAATACTCACTGCAGCACACTAAGTTGTCCCTAAAGGCCTGAAAGAGTAATGTACCTCTCTAAGAATCTGAAGAGGAGGGAAGACTGAATTGCTAGGGGACCTTGGGTCTATTAGGCAGAAGGAAAGATTAGAAGTAAATAGTCTAAAAATTAGAAAGAGTTTGTGTGCTTTCTGTGAGACTATTAAAATTATATAGTGGACCGAACAGGTAAGTATACCTGTTAGATATTAAAAATTCTGTTTGAGTCTTTTTTTTTTTTTTTTTTGCGGTACGCGGGCCTCTCACTGTCGTGGCCTCTCCCGTTGCGGAGCACAGGCTCCGGACGCGCAGGCCCAGCGGCCATGGCTCACGGGCCCAGCCGCTCCGTGGCATGTGGGATCTTCCCGGACCGGGGCACGAACCCGTATCCCCTGCATCAGCAGGCGGACTCTCAACCACTGCGCCACCAGGGAAGCCCTGTTTGAGTCTTTATTGCAGAAATCTCTATTTCTAAAGAGATGCATTATGTCCAGCCATAAATAGCATTGGGATTTACCTGAGCCTTTGAATAGCCTGTAATTACTGTC
Source organism: Orcinus orca (assembly GCF_937001465.1). Taxonomy (NCBI): domain Eukaryota; kingdom Metazoa; phylum Chordata; class Mammalia; order Artiodactyla; family Delphinidae; genus Orcinus; species Orcinus orca. The sequence continues at coordinate 54,587,464 of NC_064570.1, read as the reverse complement.
TCTGCTGAAACTTGTGAAAAGTTATAAGGTAAAGACATTTGTAAACGGAACAAAATTAGAATGAAAAACAAAATCCAAGAAATTCATGGACAGGAAAGATACATTATTGTTTTATATGGTAATCGACATTAAATGTTAAGTTTAAAATTTACAGGCAACCTTATTGTTAATCTACTTAAAGAAACTGGGAACTATATTTAAAATCAAAGTCATTTCAAAAGAAAAAGATACTTTTATTATTTGACAGTGATATATAGACAAGTCACACAGAATTATGGGACAAATCTGACCTTCTGTTTCTTTGAAATATCAGAAGACTGACCAACAGATTTCGAAATATTCTGTTTTCTGAAAGAAAATTTCTTCTGTGTAAGACATGTCCTACATAGATGAGTTTTATTTCTTCTCTGTATTTAATTTGCTTAATCACTAGGTTAAAGCCACTTTGTCTTTGCTATTGAAAATATTCAGTCATTAAGCAAATAGAAATGTAAGCTGACTGATTTTGACAATAAGCTCTTAGAGCTATAAGCCTTCTTATATGGGATGAGTTAGGAATGGGAAAGGTAATAGCACTAGTCAAATAGGACAGGTATGCACCTCCCAACCCTGCTCTGCCTCTAAACCAGAGGTTACTAGGCAAAGACGTACTAGACAAGCCTAATGAATTAGGTTTCTAGATAACACATTTGGTTTCTTGGAAAAATACTCAAGATAATCAAGTCCTGCCAAAGTCTGATTCCTCTTCTCCATAAAACTGAACTTTATAGAACTTAGATAAGAGTTATCTAAGAGTATATCTAATTTTATACTCTATTTGCTTGCATAAAATAATGAAGCCACTAACAAAAATACAATAATTAAATGAAATAAAAATATTCAGCATTAATTAAAAGACTAGTTAACACATTAAGAAGAACACTGGATAATAGAGGCAGGTCACAGAAACTGCTATGGACTAAATATTTTTGTACCATCAAATGCACACACCCAAACCCCATTTCTCTACAGACACAAAACCCACACCCCTGTTCCTCCTTCCATAAGCCCACCTCAGTCACTCCACACAAAAAGAACTCCCCCGTCTCTCCCTCCACACACACACCAGTCTCTCCACAGGCGCGCACGCACACACGGACTCATAACACTTCTCTCCCTCCACACACACACAAACACACACCCATCTTGCTCTCCACACAAAACAGCCCCATCTCTACACACATCCCCGTCTGCCCCTACACACATCCCCGTCTGCCCCTGCACACACACACACACACACACACACACACACACACGTCTTTCCCTTTACACTTCCCTGTCTCTCCCTCCACACCCACACAACACTCTTTGCACACACATACAAATCGGTTTCTCCCTCCACACCCTCCTCGTTCTCTCCCTACACATTCCTCCCCTCTCCCCTGCACACACACCCCCCAGTCTTTTCTCACACAAACACATATACTCACACCCATCTCTCCCTCCACCCCACTGTTGCTCCATCCACACTCATACCCCCACCTCTATACACACACCCCGTCTCTGCATGTGTGCGCACAAACACCCCAGTGTCTCCAACACACATACGGATACACAGACCCACCCCGCATCTCTTGTTCCAACACACACCCCCAGACTCCTCCCATCTCTCACTCCACACCCACACGCCAGTCTCTACACACACACACACACACACCCATCTCTCCCTCCATGCACACACACAGCTGTGTCTCCCTCATACTCTCCTTCTATGTCCATTCACACACAACAAGCCCATCTCTACACAGACCCCACACACAACACCATCTCTCTTTCCACAACCCCATCTCTCCAGTACACACACACAAATATACATGCCTATCTCTCCCTCCACACACACCACCGTCTCTACACACATACACCTGTCTCTCCCTCCATACCCCCTAGTCTCTACACACACACACACATACACACATACACATACATACACATACACACATCCCTCCTTCCACAACCTCCATTTGTCCCTCCATCACTCTCTGTACATGCTCCCCCTTTTCTCCTACCACACACACTCACATCTCTGCATACACACAAACTCATCTCTCCCTCCACACACCCACACCTGTCTCTCCTCCCACACTCACCCATGTCTCCCTATACACACACACACACAGAAAGCAGTCTCTCCCTTCACACAAACACCCCCATCCCACCCTGATAACCTGCACACATCCAGCTCTCCACACACACACACCAACACACACAACATTGTCTCTCCTTTCACACCTATACTTCCATCTCTCCATAAACACACAACGACCCCATCTGTACACACACACCCCACACAACCATGTCTCTCACTCCACACACCCCCCAGTCTCTCCACAAGTGTAAACACAAACAGAGCCCAAGCCCAGTCTCTCCACAAACACACACCCGTCTTTCAACACATACACCCATACCCGCATCTCTAGCTCCACACTCAAACCCCAGTCTGCTCACACACACACTATTCTCTCCCTCCACACACAACCCCATCCATACACATGCACACACACACACACATTCAGAGACACAGTGACACCCTGTCTTTCCCTCTATACACCCATCTTTCCCTCCACACACAGACACATCTCTCCAAAACATACCCAAACCCCATCTCCACACACACACACACACACACACACCTCTCTCCCTCCACTCACTCACCCCTGTCTCTCTCTCTATACACAACAGCCCCTTTTCTACACACATATATGCCCACAGAACCCTGTCTCTCCCTCCACACCCGAATCTCTCCTTTCACACACCTACACCCCCCATCTCTTTTTCCACACACTCCCTTGTCTCTCCCTCCACACACACGCACCCTTTTCTCACTCAATACATACACACACACACAAAGAGCCAAACTGCATCTCACACACCACACCCCTCTCCCCTTCTACACACCTGTCATCTCTCCACACACACACACACCATCTCTCCCTCCACATTTAAACCCCAGTATCTACACACACACGAAAACCCGTCCTTCCACACACAAAACACCCACACACCTGTCTCTGCCTCTGCCCCCCTTGAATCTCCCTATACATACCCCCGTTTCTCCCTTCACAAACACTCCATCTCTCCATCCACAACCCCAGACTCTCTGTCCACACACACACCCGTGTCTCCCTCCACAACCCCCATCTCACCCTTAAAACCTACACACACCAAACTCTCCACACAAAACACAGTCATCCCTCCAAAAACACACCAAAACCCCACCTCTCCACACACACTAGCACACCCACACCCCTGTCCCTGCCTTCACACCCCCACCCTAGTCTACACACACACACACCCCCATACACCCATCTCTCCCTTCACTCACTCACCCTGGTCTCTCCATACACAAGCCCTTCTCCACACACACCCCACACAACCCTGAATTCCCTCCACACCCCCAATCTCTCCTTACACACACCCATGCAGACACACACACACAAACATCTCCACAAACATCCACACCCATCTCTCCACAACACTCTCTTCCACACACACACCCCAAATCTCCATACCCACCCTCACCCCCATCACTCCACACTCTCTCACATACAAAACAGTGTCTCCATCCACACACACAGCTGTCTCTCCCACCACACAAACATCCCCAGCTCTCCCTGCACACACACGCTGTCACTCCAGATACACACACGCAAACACACACATCTCTCCCAACACATACACCCCATATCTGCACACGTACACAAAAACACAGACACAGCCGAGTTTCCACACACAAACACACAAACCATTCTCTCCACACAAACACAGACCCACAGTGCATCTCTCCCTTCACACACACACACACACACACACACACTTCCCATATCTCGGTCCACACACTCAACCGATCTCTCCCTCCCCACCCATATGGCAGGCTGTTCACACACACACACACACACACACACGTCTCTCCTTCCACAATCCCTGTTTCTCCCTCCATCCTGCCCAGTCTCTCTCTCTCTATGCTCCCCCTGTTGCTCCTTACACACACACTCCCATCTCTACATACACACTTACACACAAACCCATATCTCCCTACACACACACACACACACACACACACCCATCTCTCCCTACTCCTTTCTCTCCCTCCACACCCACAACCCAGTCTCTACACAACCATATACACACACACTCCCATTTCCCCACAATCACACACACCCACACCTGTGTCTCCCTCCACAACCCCTATCTCTCCCTAAATACACACACCTGTTTCACCTTCCACAGACACACAAACGTCTATCCCTCCACACACCTCCTGTCTCTCCACAAACATGCACAACCTAGTCTCTCCACACACACACACAAACACTTATCTAGTTCCACACACACATCCACTACTCTCCCTCCAAACCCTCTTCTCTCTCTCAACTCCCACATACACCCATTTCTACACACACACACATACACACACACAACCATTGCCTGAAACAGAGACACCCCAGTCTCTCAACACACACACATACACTTCAATGTTTCCACATGCACACACACCCCTGTCTATCCCTCCACACCCCTCTGGTCTCTCCAAACACACTCACCTTCCACACTCTCTCCCTCTACTCACACACCTTCTCTACACACATACACCCGTCTCTACCTCCACACCCACCCAAACACCCCAGTCTCCACAAACACAATCCCCAGCCTCTCCAACACACATACACACAAAGACTCACAACATGTCTCTCCCTCCACACACACACACACACAGCCCAGTCTCTACACGCACACGCACATGCACGTCTCTCCTTTCAGAACCCCCATTTCTGCCCCCATTCCTGCCCAGTCTACATGCTCCTCCTTTTCTCCCTCGACACCTCCCCTGTTGCTCCCTCCACACTCTGATCATTTCCTCCACACAGCGACCCCATCTCTACACACATACCCCCACTCACCCCTTCTCTCCTCCGAACCCTTTCATCTCTCCCTCTGTACACATACACACACATTCTCGCTACACACACACAACACATCCATCTCTCCCTCACCCACACCCTCATCTCTACCTCCACATGCACAACCCAGTCTCTACACACCCTTACACACATAGACACATACCCATCTCCCCACAATCACAAACACCCACACCCCTGTCTCTCCCTCCACACCCCCATCCTCTCCCTGCACACAGAGAGACACGAACGTCTCTCCCTCCACACACCTCCCTTCTCTCCACACACATGCACAGACTAGTCTCTACGCACACACACACACACACCACAGACTCAACAAACACACAACCAATCTCTCCATATACATGCACACACACACCCACAGACACAAACAACATTTCTCCCTCCACACATATACAAACCCACACACACCTATCATTCCATTTGCCCACCTGATGTCTCTACACACACACACACACACACACCTCTCCCTCCACAGTTACATGCCCATCTTGCCCCACACACCTGTCTCCCTGCACATACATACCCCAGGCTCTACACATACACACACACACTCACACACCCATCACTCCACACATAAAAACACCATCTCTCTCTCTCCCTTCACCCCCCCGCCGAATCTCCATCCTCATCCTCCCATCTCTGCTTTCTCACACCCCAGTCTCTCCACACGTACACACACACACACATACACCCCCCTCTGGTCTCTGCTCACAGCAACCCACACTGTAGTTCTCCCTCCACACACATCACTACACATGCCCCCATCTCTTGCTACACACACACCTGTGTCTCCCTCCAGTCTCCCCATCTCTCAGTACACACCCTAGTCGCTCCACACATACACACACACACACCCCTCTGGTGTCTCCTTACAGCAACCCACACTGTAGATCTCCCACCACACACATCAGGACACATCTCCCCTTCTCTTGCTACACACACACACGTCTCTCCCTACAAACACACACACCCATTTCTTCCTCCACATTTAAACTCCAGTCTCTCCACAGACTAACACCCCGTTCTCCGTCCACACTCACACACCCGACTCTCCATATACACCTGCTAACTGCCCTTTCACAACCCCCCGTCTCTCCTTCCACACTCACACTCACTTGTGCTCTCTAATTCCACACTCACACCCCTGTGTGCTCGTATACACACACATACACTTCCTCCATAGACACCCCGTCCCTACACACAGACATACACACAAACACCTGTCACTGAATCTCCGTACTCCCCAGTCTCTCTAAACATACACACACACAAACCCCAGTTTCTCCAACACACATACTCACCCACAAAGACCCACACCATGTCTCTCCCTACACACACACACACACACACCTCTGAACAGCCCAGTCTCTTTCCCCACCTCCCCATCTCTCTACCCCTGCTCCCAACACACACACCTCTTGCTCCACATGCCTCAGCTCTCCACAACCACACCCCAGTCTCTCCACATACACACAGACACCCGTCTGTCCCTCCACTCACTTCCTGTTTCTCCACAAACAAACACACATACAACCCCCCCTCTCCACACATCTTCCATCTCCACATATACACAAACACCCATCTCTCCCTCCACATGCACACCCTAGTCTCTCTGAATACACACACACACCCCATCCTTCCCTCCACAACCAATCCCCCGTGTCTCCACCAACACACATACATGCACAGTCACCTGTCGCTCTATCCACACATGCACTCCCATCTCTACACAAATACACCTGTTTCTACCTACATCCACACACCCCTTTCTCCACACACACCCACATGCACCCCAGTCTCTCCATGGGTGCACACCCAAAGAGACACTAACAACCCGTTCTCCACACAGAGGCACATACACTCACACATACACCTATGTGTCAGTCCACACAGACACCCCCAGCACTCCTTCCAGAAACACACCCCTGGCTCTCCCTCCACACACACACCACCATCACTCCACAAACACACACACCCCATCTCTCCACATGCACACGAAAACACACACACACCGTAGTCTCCACAAACACACAGTGCGGTCTCTACGCACACACACAACCCAGTCTCCCCCTGCTCACAAACACCCACACACGTGTCTCTCCCTTTACACTTCCCTGTCTCTCCCTCCACTCTGACGCAACACCCTTTACATACACACACAAATCGGTTTCACCCTCCTCATTCTCTCCCTACACATTCCTCCCCTATCCCCTGGCACACCCAACCCCTAGTCTGTCCTCACATAAACTCACACCTGACTCGCCCTCCACACCACTGTTGCTCCAACCACAGTCATACCCCAGTGTCTCTACACACACCCCCGTCTCTCCTTGTGTGTACACCAACACCCCAACGTCTCCAGCACACATATGAACGCACAGTCCCACACCATATCTCTTCTTCAATACCCACCCTCAGACTCCTTCCGTCTCTCGCTCCACACCCACACGCCAGTCTTACACACACACACACACACAAACCCATGTCTACCTCCATGCAAACACACATCTGTGTCTCCCCCATATTCTCCTTGTATGTCCATTCAAACACAACAGCCCCATCTTTACATAGACACCCCACACGACACCATCTTACTTTCCACAACCTCATCTCTCCAGTACACACATACGAATACACACACACGAATACACACACATGTCTATCTCTCCCTCCACTCACACCCCCATCTCTACATACAGACACACACCCACACATACACACATCTCTCCTTCCATAACCCCCATTTGTCCCTCCGTCACTCTCTGTACATGCTCCCTTTTCTCCTACCAGACGCACGCCCATCTCTACACACACACTCACACACACAAACTCATCTCTCTCTCCACACACACAGCTGTCTCTCCACACATACACTCATACCTCCACCTCTAACTCCACACTCAAACCCACACACCAGTCTAACCCTTGGCATGCACATATCCTTTTCTCCCTCAACACTCAACACACACACACACACACACGTTTCACCTTCCATACACGCACAGAGAAATGTCTCTCCCTCCAAACACCTCCCATCTCTCCACAAGCAGGCACAGCCTAGTCTCTCCACACACACTCATCGCCTACTGTCCCTCCAAACCCTCTTCCCGCACTCAGCTCCCACATACTCCCATCTCTACACACACACACACACACACACACACATTTCCCTCCGTCCACACCCATGTTCCTATTGCCCAAAACATACAGACAACCCAGTCTCTCAACACATACACACACACACACACACACACAAATAAATCAGTTTCTCCATGTGCACACACCTGCACACACACCTCTGTCTATCCCTCCACACCACTCTGGGCTCTACACACACACAGACCTTCCACAGTCTCTCCCTCCATGTACACCCCTACACTACACACATACTCCTGTCTCTACATCCACACCCACACTGGCACCTCAGTCTACACAAACATAAACCCCAGTCCCTCCCTCAGCACGCACACACCCAAACACTGCAGTCACTTTCTCCCCACCGTCTCTCCCACACCCCCTGAAAACACACCCATGTCTCACTCCACATCTCCCTGGTGCTCCCTTCACTACCACACCCCAATCTCTCCAAACACAAACATCACCCTGTCTCTACACACACACACACACACACACACACACACACCCCTCCCTCTCTCCACACACCTCCTGTCTCTCTCTACACACACACAAATACACACACACACCCCTATCTATCCCTCCACACAAACATCCCCAGGTATCCCTCCAGAAACACACCCCTAGCTTTCCCTGCACACACACACTGTCACTCCAGACACACACAAACCTGTCTCCCCATCCATACACACACGCAAACACACACATCTCTCCCTACACACACACACCCCATATCTGCACAAGTACACAAAAACAGACACAGCCTAGTTTCCACACACAAACACACAAACCATTCTCTCCACACAAACACAGTCAGGCCCGCACTGCATCTCTCCCTTCACACACAGACACACACACACACTTCCCATATCTTGCTCCACACACTCAACTGATCTCTCCCTGCCCACCCATATTTAAGGCTGTACACACACACACACACACACACACACGTCTGTCCTTCCACAAGCCCTGTTTCTCCCTCCATCCTGCCCAGTCTCTCTATATATGCTACCCGTTGCTCCACACCCACACACCAGTCTTACACACACACACACACATCTCTCCCTCCATGCAAACACACACGTGTGTCTCACCCATACTCTCCTTGTATGTCTGTTGAAACACAACAACCCCATCTCTACAAAGACCCCCAACACAACACCATCTCACTTTCCACAACCTCATCTCTGCAGTACACACATACAAATACACACAACTGTCTATCTCTCCCTCCACACACACCCCCATCTCTGTACACATACACCTGTCTCTCCCTCCACACCCCCTAGTCTCTACATACCCACACACACATACACACGTCTCTCCTTCCACAACCCCCATTTGTCCCTCCATCACTCTCTGTACATGCTCCCCCTTTTCTCCTACCACACACACACTCACACACACAAACCCATCTCTCCCTCCACACACCCACACCTGTCTCTCCCCCCACACACTCACCCATGTCTCCCTGTACACACACACACACACACACAGAAAGCAGTCTCTCCCTCCACACAAACACCTCCGACCCACCCTAAAACCCCACACACATCCAACAACACACACAACACTGTCTCTCCCTCCATACCTATACCTCCATCTCTCCATAAACACACATCGACCCCATCTGTACACACACATGCCACACACCATGTCTCTGCCTCCACACACACAGACACACATCTGTACCTCCAAACAAACCCCAATCTCTCCCCACACACACACACACACACACACACAGACACACCAGTCTAACCCTCGGCATGCACAACTCCTTCTCTCCCTCAACACTCACGCACACACACACACATACACACACATCTGTTTCACCTTCTATACACGCACAGAGAAATGTCTCACCCTCCACACACCTCCCATCTCTCTACAAGCAGGCACAACCTAGTCTCTCCACACACACACACACACACACATCCCCTACTGTCGCTCCAAACTCTCTTCTCTCCCTCAGCTCCCACATACTCCCATCTCTACACACACACACACACACACACACATACACACACACACTGATTTTTCTCCATCCACACCCACATTCTCATTGCTCAAAACATACAGACAACCCAGTCTCTCAACACACACACAAATCAATGTCTCCAAATGCACACAACCACACATACACCCATGTCCTTCCCTCCACACCACTCTGGGCTCTACACACACACACACACCTTCGACAGTCCCTCCCTCCACTTACACCCCTTCTCTACACACATACTCCCGTCTCTACCTCCACACCCACACAAGCACCCCAGTCTACACAAACATAAACCCTAGTCCCTCCCTCAGCACACACACACACACGCATGTCTCACTCCACATCTCCCTGGCGCTCCCTTCACAACCATACACCAATCCCTCCAAACACAAACATCACCCTGTCTCTACACACGCACACACAGACACCCCTCCCTCTCTCCACACACCTCCTATCTCTCTACACACACACACAAACACCCCAGTCTCCACAAACACAATCTCCAGTCTCTCCAACACATATACACACAAAGACCCACAATGTGTCTCTCCCTCCACACACACACACAGCCCAGTCTCTACACACACATGCACATGCATGTCTCTCCTTTCAGAACCCCCATTTCTGCCCCCATTCCTGCCCAGTCTACATGCTCCCCCTTTTCTCCCTCAACACCTCCCCTGTTGCTCCCTCCACACCTGATCATTTCCTCCACACAGCGACTCCATCTCTACACACATACCCCCACTCACCCTTCTCTCCTCCGAACCCTTTCATCTCTCCCTCTGTACACACACACACACATTCTCGCTACACACACACAACACACCAATCTCTCCCTCACCCATACCCTCACCTCTACCTCCACACGCACAACCCAGTCTCTACACACCCTTACACACACAGACACATACCCATCTCCCCACAATCACAAACACCCACCGCTGTCTCTCCCTCCACACCCCCATCCTCTCACTACACACAGAGACACAAACATCTCTCCCTCCACACACCTCCCTTCTCTCCACATACATGCACAGACTAGTCTCTATGCACACACAGACACACACCACAGACTCAACAAACACACAACCAATCTCTCCATATACATGCACACACACACCCACAGACACAAACAACATCTCTCCCTCCACACATATACAAACCCACACACAGCTATCATTCCGTTTGGCCACCTGATGTCTTGACACACACACACACACACACACACACACACACACACACACCCCTCCCTCCACAGTTACATGCCCATCTTGCCCCACACACTCACACACCTGTCTCCCTCCACATACATACCCCAGGCTCCACACACACACATACACAGTCACCCACCCATCACTCCACACATAAAAACATCATCTCACTCTCTCCCTTCACACCTCCCCGAATCTCCATCCTCATTCTCCCATCTCTGCTTTCTCGCTCAAACCCCAGTCTCTCCACACATACACATACACACACACACGCACACACCTCTGGTCTCTGCTCACAGCAACCCACACTGTAGCTCTCCCTCCACACACATCACTACACATCCCCCCATCTCTTGCTACACACACACCCGTGTCTCCCTCCAGTCTCCCCATCTCTCAGTACACACCCTAGTTGCTCCACACATACACACACACATACACCCCTCTGGTGTCTCCTTACAGCAACCCACATTGTAGCTCTCCTACCACACACATCAGGACACATCTCCCCTTCTCTTGCTACACACACACGTCTCTCCCTACAAACACACACACCCATTTCTTCCTCCACATTTAAACTCCATTCTCTCCACAGACTAACACCCCATTCTCTGTCCACACTCACACCCCCGACTCTCCATATACCCCTGCTAACTGCCCTTTCACAACCCCCCGTCTCTCCTTCCACACTCACACACACTCACACTCTCTAATTCCACACTCACACCCCTGTGTGCTCGTATACACACACACACAGACACTTCTCTTCCTCCACAGACACCCCGTCCCTACACACAGACATACACACAAACACCTGTCTCTGAATCCCCGTACTCCCCAGTCTCTCTAAACATACACACACACAAACCCCAGTTTCTCCCACACACATACTCACCCACAAAGACCCACACCATGTCTCTCCCTACACACACACACACACACACACACACACCTGAACAGCCCAGTCTCTTTCCCCACCTCCCCATCTCTCTACCCCTGCTCCCAACACACACACCTCTTGCTCCACATGCCTCAGCTCTCCACAACCACACCCCAGTCTCTCCACATACACACAGACACCCATCTGTCCCTCCACTCACTTCCTGTTTCTCCACAAACAAACACACATACAACCCCCCTCTCTCCACACATCTTCCATCTCCACATATACACAAACACCCATCTCTCCCTCCACATGCACACCCTAGTCTCTCTGAATACACACACACACCCCATCCTTCCCTCCACAACCAATCCCCCGTGTCTCCACCAACACACATACATGCACAGTCACCTGTCGCTCCATCCACACACGTACTCCCATCTCTACACAAATACACCTGTTTCTACCTACATCCACACACCCCTTTCTCCACACACACCCACATGCACCCCAGTCTCTCCATGGGTGCACACCCAAAGAGACACTAACAACCCGTTCTCCACACAGAGGCACACACACTCACACATACACCTATGTGTCAGTCCACACAGACACCCCCAGCACTCCTTCCAGAAACACACCCCTGGCTCTCCCTCCACACACACACCACCATCACTCCACAAACACACACACCCCATCTCTCCACATGCACACGAAAACACACACACACCGTAGTCTCCACAAACACACAGTGCGGTCTCTACGCACACACACAACCCAGTCTCCCCCTGCTCACAAACACCCACACACGTGTCTCTCCCTTTACACTTCCCTGTCTCTCCCTCCACTCTGACACAACACCCTTTACACACACACACACAAATTGGTTTCACCCTCCTAATTCTCTCCCTACACATTCTTCCCCTGTCCCCTGGCACACCCACCACCCGTCTGTCCTCATACAAACACATAAACTCACACCCGTCTCACCCTCCACACCACTGTTGATCCAACCACAGTCATACCCCAGTGTCTCTACACACACCCCCGTCTCTCCTTGTGTGTACACCAACACCCCAACGTCTCCAGCACTCATACAGACAGTCCCACACCGTATCTCTTCTTCCAATACACACCCTCAGACTCCTTCCATCTCTCGCTCCACACTCTCACACCAGTCTTACACACACACACACAAACACACAAACCCATGTCTACCTCCAAGCAAACACACATCTGTGTCTCCCGCATATTCTCCTTGTATGCCCGTTCAAACACAACAGCCCCATCTCTACACAGACACCCCACACGACACCATCTCACTTTCCACAACCTCATCTCTCCAGTACACACATACAAATACACACACATGCCTATCTCTCCCTCCACTCACACCCCCATCTCTACACAATACACCTGCCTCTCCCTACACACCCCCTCGTCTCTACATACAAACACACCCACACATACACACGTCTCTCCTTCCACAACCTCCATTTGTCCGTCCATCACTCTCTGTACATGTTCTCCTCTTCTCCTACCAGACACACGTCCATCTCTACACACACACTCAAACACACAAACTTATCTCTCCCTCCACACACGCACAGCTGTCTCTCCCCCACACTCACCCAAACCTCCATCTCTAACTCCACACTCAAACCCCAGTCTGCTCACTCACACACTCTTCTCTCCCACCACACACAACCGCATCCATGTACACACACACACACCAGTCTAACCCTTGGCATGCACATATCCTTCTCTCCCTCAACAGTCACACACACACACACACACACACACACACACACACACACACACACACACACACATCAATTTCACCTTCCATACACGCACAGAGAAATGTCTCTCCCTCCACACACCTCCCATCTCTCCACAAGCAGGCACAGCCTAGTCTCTCCACACACACACACACATCCCCTAATGTCCCTCCAAACCCTCTTCCCTCCTTCAGTTCCCACATACTCCCATCTCTACATACACACACACACACACACACACACACTCACTCACTCACTTATTTCCCTCCATCCACACCCAGGTTCCCATTGCCCAAAACATACAGACAACCCAATCTCTCAACATACACACAAATCAGTTTCTCCACGTGCACACATCTGCACACACACCTCTGTCTATCCCTCCACACCACTCTGGGCTCTACACACACACAGACCTTCCACAGTCTCTCCCTCCACGTACACCCCTTCTCTACACACATACTCCTGTCTCTACATCCACACCCCCACAAGCACCCCAGGCAACACAAACATAAACCCTAGTCCCTCCCTCAGCACACACACACCCAAACACTGCAGTCTCTTTCTCTGTACCGTCTCTCCCACACCCCCTGAAAACATACCCATGTCTCACTCCACATCTCCCTACCCCTCCCTTCACAACCACACCCCAATCTCTCCAAACACAAACATCACCGTGTCTCTACACACACACAGACACCCCTCCCTCTCTCCAATCACCTCCTATCTCTCTCTCCACACACACAAACACACACACACACCCCTTTCTATCACTCCACACAAACATCCCCAGGTCTCCCTCCAGAAACACACCCCTAGCTCTCCCTCCACACACACACTGTCATTCCAGACACACAAATCTGTCTCCCCATCCATACATACACACAAACGCACACACATCTCTCCCTGCAAACACACCCCATATAGGCACACATACACAAAAACACAGATACAGCCTAGTTTCAACACACAAACACAAACCATTTTCTCTACACACATACACTCAGACCCACACTGAATCTCTCCCTTCACACACACACACACACACACACACACACACACACACACACACACACACAAACTTCCCATATCTCACTCCACACACTTAACCGATCTCTCCCTCCCCACCCATATGGCAGGCTGTTCACACACACACACACGTCTCTCCTTCCACAATCCCTGTTTCTCCCTCCATCCTGCCCAGTCTCTCTCTCTCTATATGCTCCCCCTGTTGCTCCTTACACACACACTCCCATCTCTACATACACACTTACACACAAACCCATATCTCCCTACACACACACACACATGCACACATACACACCTATCTCTCCACCTACACCCCCATTTCTCCCTCCACAAATCAACCCCATCTCTACACATTCCTCCACACACCCTCATCTGCCCCCCAAAACTTTTCATCTCTTCCTCCATACACACACATACAGACATCTCTCCCTACTCCTTTCTCTCCCTCCACACCCACAACCCAGCCTCTACACACCCATAAACACACACCCATTTCCCAACAATGGAAAACACCCACACCCGTGTCTCCCTCCACAACCCCTATCTCTCCCTAAACACACACACACTGTTTCACCTTCCACAGACACACAAACGGCTCTCCCTCCACACACCTCCTGTCTCTACACAAACATGCACAACCTAGTCTCTCCACACACACACACAAACCCTTCTCTATTCCACACACACATCCCCTACTCTCCCTCCAAACACTCTTCTCTCCCTCAACTCTCACATACACCCGTGTCTACACACACATATATACACACACGCACCCACTGCCTGAAACATACAGACACCCCAGTCTCTCAAAACGCACATATACACACCTATGTCTCCACATGCACACACACCCCTGTCTATCCTTCCACACCCCTCTGGTCTCTCCACACACACTCACCTTCCACACACTCTCCCTCTACTCACACACTTTCTCTACACACATACACCCGTCTCTACCTCCACACCCACACAAGCACCCCAGTCTTCACAGACACAATCCCCAGTCTCTCCAACATGTTTACACACACACTAAGACCCACAACGTCTCTCCCTCCACACACACACACCTAAACACCCCAGTCTCTTTCTCCTACCCTCATCTGTTTCCAGCTGCCCCCAACACACACCCATTTTTCACTCCACATTCTCACTCCTCTCCCTCCACAACCACACCCCAGTCTCTCCGCACATAAACACCCCCGTCTACACACACGCACACACCTCTGTATCTCCACACACCTCCTGTTTCTACACACACACACACAGTCATCTCTCCGTCCACACACAACCACAGTCTCTCCCTCCACACACATACCCCAGTCCTTCTGTCCACACCAATCCTCCCAGACTCTCCACCATACACACATACAGGCACACACCCATGCCTACACACATACACCTGTTTCCACCTGCACCCACACACCACTTTGGCCACACACACCCACACGCTCACTGCAGTCTCTCCACACACACACACAACCCCATCTCTGCCTCTACACAAACACCCCCAAGTCTCCCTCCAGAAACACGCCCCTGGCTCTCCCTCCACACACACACTGTCACTCCAGAAACACACACAATCCTGTCTCCCCATGCACCTGCACACCTCTGTCTCTCAACACACACACACACACACACCCCTCTCCCTCCACAAACACCCCATTTCTCTACATGTGCACAAAAACACACACACACCCTAGTCTCCACACACACACACACACACACACACACACACACACACAGCCCAGTCTCTACCCACACATGCTCATGCACATGTCTCCTTTCAGAACCCACGTTTCTCCCCCCATTCCTGCCCAGTCTACATGCTCCCCTTTTCTCCCTCCACACATCCCCTGTTTGCTCCCTCCACACACACTCCTATCTCTATACACACACTCACACACGCAAACCTATCTCTCTCCACCCACACACCCATTTCTCCATACACACAAAGAAAGCAGTCTTTCCACCCACACACTGTCTCACCCTTAAAACCCACACACATCCAACTCTCCACACACACACCCCGACACATGACACTGTCTCTCCCTCAACACCCTCCATCTCTCCCTCCACACACATACACACATCTCTCCCTCCAAACACACCCAAATCTCTCCACACACACCCCCACACACACCCCAGTGTCGCCACAAGTGGAAACAAACACACACACAAACCAGTCTCTCCATACATACACTCACTGCCCCCCTAACTCCACACTCACACCCCAGTCTTCTCACACATAAACACTTCTCTCCCACCACAGACACCCCTATCCCTATGCACACATGCCCACACACCTGTCTCTGCATCTGCACACTCCCCAGTCCCTATGCACACACACAGACACACACACACACACACATCTAACCTATCACTACACACACAGGAACACACACCTCTGACTCCCTCCACACCCCTTTTGAATCTCCCTCCCAATCTTCCTGTCTCTCCTTCTACAACCCCCCCAATTCTCCCTCCACATCTCCAGTCTCTCTCTCCACACACACACCAGAGTCTCTCCACACAAGCACACACAAATCCATCTCTCCCTACACACACACACCCCAGTTTCCCCACACATACTAGCACATGGACACGCACACCTGTCTTCCACACAGAAGACCACACCCACGTCTGTAAGTCCACACCCAACCCAGTCGTTCCACACTCACACAAACTCACACACCCCAGTCTCTCCACACACACTATCCCCAACTTTACACACACATACACACAAACCTGTCCTTTCTCCACAGACACACACTTGTCTCTCTCTCCCCAACCCTATATCTCCACAAACACACACACACCCCTCTGGTCTCTACTCACAGCAACCCACACTGTAGCTCTCCCTCCACACACATCACCACCCATCCCCCCATCTCTTGGTACACACACACACCCGTGTCTCCCTCCAGTCCCCCATCCCTCAATACACACCCTAGTCTCTCCACACATACACACACACACGTCTCTCCCTACAAACACCCTATCTCTTCCTACAAACACACACACCCATTTCTTCCTCCACATTTAAACTCCAGTCTCTCCACATACTAACACCCCTGTTCTCCGTCCACACTCACACCGCCGTCTCTCCATATACACCTGCTAACTGTCCTTTCACAATCCCCTGCCTCTCCTTCCACACTCACACTCACTCATGCTCTCTAATTCCACACTCACACCCCTGTGTGCTCGCATGTACACATACACAAAAACACACTTCTCTTCCTCCACAGACACCCCGTTGCCACACACACACATACACACAAACACCAGTCTCTGAATCCCCGTACTCCCCAGTCTCTCTAAACATACACACACACACAAACCCCAGTTTCTCCAACACACATACACACCCACAAAGACCCACACCATGTCTCTCCCTAAACACACACACCTGAACAGCCCAGTCTCTTTCCCCACCTCCCCATCTCTCTACCCCTGCTCCCAACACACACCCATCTCTTGCTCCACATGCCTCAGCTCTCCACAACCACACCCCAGTCTCTCCACATACACACAGACACCCCTGTCTGTTCCTCCACTCACTTCCTGTTTCTCCACAAACACACATACAACCCCCCTCTCTCCACACATCTTCCATCTCCACATATACACAAACACCCATCTCTCCCTCCACATGCACACCCTAGTCTCTCTGAATACACACACACCCCCCATCCTTCCCTCCACAACCAATCCCCTGTCTCTCCACCAACACACATACATGCACAGTCACCTGTCGCTCCATCCACACACGCACTCCCATCTCTACACAAATACACCTGTTTCTACCTACATCCACACACCCCTTTCTCCACACACACCCACATGCACCCCAGTCTCTCCATGGGTGCACACCCAAAGAGACACTAACAACCCGTTCTCCACACAGAGGCACACACACTCACACATACACCTATGTGTCAGTCCACACAGACACCCCCAGCACTCCTTCCAGAAACACACCCCTGGCTCTCCCTCCACACACACACCACCATCACTCCACAAACACACACACCCCATCACTCCACATGCACACGAAAACACACACACACCGTAGTCTCCACAAACACACAGTGCGGTCTCTACGCACACACACAACCCAGTCTCGCCATGCTCACAAACACCCACACACGTGTCTCTCCCTTTACACTTCTCTGTCTCTCCCTGCACCCCAACACAACACTTGTTTCACACACACACCAATCGGTTTCTCCCTCCACACCCTCCTCATTCTATCCCTACACATTCCTCCCCTCTCCCCTGCACAACCACCCCGCAGTCTGTCCTCACACAAACACATAAACTCACACCCCTCTCTCCCTGCACCCCACTGTTGCTCCAACTGCAGTCATACCCCAGTCTCTCTACACACATCCCCATCTCTCCATGTGTGTACACCAACACCACAATGTCTCCAGCACACATACAGACGCACAGACACACACCATATCTCTTCTTCCAACACACCCCCCGGGACTCCTTCCATCTCTGGCTCCACACACACATGCCAGTCTTACACACACACACACACACACCTCTCCCTCCACACACACCACATCTCTCCACATGTGCACAAAACCACACACACACCCTAGTCTCCACACACACACACACAGCCCAGTCTCTGCACACACATGCTCATGCATGTCTCTCCTTTCAGAACCCCCATATCTCCTTCCATTCCTGCCCAGTCTACATGCTCCCCCTTTTCTCCCTCCACACCTCCCCTGTTGCTCCCTCCACACTCCGATCATTTCCTCCACACAGCGACTCCATCTCTACACACATACCCCCACTCACCCTTCTCTCCTCCGAACACTTTCATCTCTCCCTCTGTACACACACACAACACAGTCTCCCCCTGCACACAAACACACACACACACATCTCTCCCTTTACACTTCCCTGTCTCTCCCTCCACTCTGACACAACACCCTTTACACACACACACAAATCGGTTTCACCCTCCTCATTCTCTCCCTACACATTCCTCCCCTCTCCCCCTGCACACCCACCCCCCAGTCTCTCCTCACACAAACACATATACTCACACCCATCTCGCCCTCCACCCCACTGTTGCTCCAACCACAGTCATACCCCCATCTCTATACACACACCCCGTCTCTGCATGTGTGCACACAAACACCCCAGTGTCTCCAACACACACACGGATACCCAGACCCACACTGCATCTCTTGTTCCATCACACAGCCCTAGCCTCCTCCCATCCCTCACTCCACACCCACACGCCAGTCTCTAAACACACACACACACACACACACACAAACACACACAGACGCATCTCTCCCTCTATGCACACAAACAGATGTGTCTCCCTCATACTCTCCCTGTATGTCCATTCACACACAAGTCCATCTCTGTACAGAACCCCCACAGAACCCTCTCTCTTTCCACAACCCCATCTCTCCACTACACACACACAAATACACACACATGCCTATCTCTCCCTCCACACACACCCGTCTCTACACATATACACCTGTCTCTCCCTCCACATCCCCCAGTCTCTACATCCACACATGCACTCTCACACACACACGTCTCTCCTTCCACAACACCCATTTGTCCCTCCATCACTCTCTGTACATGCTCCCCCTTTTCTCCTACCACACACACTCCCATCTCTACACACACACTCACACACACAAACCCATATCTCCCTCCACACACACACACCTGTCTCTCACCCCCACACACCCTCGTGTCTCCCTATACACACACACACACAGAAAGCAGTCTTTCCCTTCATCCAAACACCCGCGTCCCACCCTTAAAAACCACACATATCCAACTCTACACACACACACACACACACACACACACACACACAACACAACACCATCTCTCCCTCCACACCTATACTCTCGTCTCTCCCTAAACACAAAATGACCCCATCTGTGCACACACCCCACACACAACCATGTCACTCCCTCCACACACACACACACACAACACAACACCATCTCTCCCTCCACACCTATACTCTCGTCTCTCCCTAAACACAAAATGACCCCATCTGTGCACACACCCCACACACAACCATGTCACTCCCTACACACACACACACACACACACACACACCTCTCCCTCCAAACACACCCCAGTCTCTTCATACAGACACCCTCAGACACACCCCATTCTCTCCACAAGTGCAAACAAACACAAACAGCCCAGTCTCTCCAAACACACACACACACACACACACACACACACACAGCTGTCTCTCCACACATACACCCATACCTCCATCTCTAACTCCACACTTAAACCTCAGTCTGCTCACACACATACTCTTCTTTCCCTCCACACGCAACCCCATCCCTGCACACACACACACAACACACCAGTCTAACCCTCAGCATGCACATCTCCTTCTCTCCTCAACATTCACACACACACACACACACACACCTGTCTCACCCTCCACACCCCTATCTCTCCCTCCAGAAATCAACCCCATCCTCCACATTCCTCCACACACCCTCATCTACCCCCCTAACCCTTTGATCTCTCCCTCCATATGCGCACACACACACACACACACACACACACACACCAATCTCTCCCTACCCGTTTCTCTCCGTCCACACCCAAAATCCAGTCTCTACAAACGCATACACACACACACACACCCATTTCCCCACAATCACAAACACCCACACCTGTGTCTCCCTCCACAACACGAATCCGTCTTTACACACACACACCTGTTTCACAGACACACAAACATCTCTCCCTCCACACACCTCCTGTCTCTACACAAACATGCACAACCTAGTATCTCCACACACACACACACAAACACTTCTCTTGTTCCACACACACATCCACTACTCTCCCTCCAAACCCTCTTCTCTCCCTCAACTGCCACATACACCCGTATCTACACACACACAGACACACCCATTGCCTGAAGCATACAGACACCCCAGTCTCTCAACACACACACACATACACATCAATGTCTCCACATGCACACACATGCACACACACCCCTGTCTATCCCTCCACACCCCTCTGGTCTCTCCACACACACTCACCTTCCACACTCTCTCCCTCTACTCACAAACTTTCTCTACACACATACACTCATCTCTAACTCCACACCCACACAAGCACCCTAGTCTCCACAAACACAATCCCCAAGTCTCTCCAACACACATACACACAAAGACCCACACCGTGCCTCTCCCTCCACACACACACACCTAAACACACCAGTCTCTTTCTCCTACCCTCATCTGTTTCCAGCTGCCCCAACACACATCCACTTTTCACTTCACATTCTCACTCCTCTCCCTCCAAAACCACACCCCAGTCTCTCCGCACACAAACACCTCCGTCTACACACACACACACACGCACACACCTCTGTATCTCCACACACCTCCTGTCTCTACACACACACACACACTCTCACACACACACACACACAGTTATCTCTCTGTCCACACACAACCGCAGTCTCTCCCTCCACACACATACCCCAGTCCTTCTGTCCACAGCAATCCTCCCAGATTCTCCGCCATACACACATACAGGCACACACTCCTGCCTACACACATACACCTGTTTCCACCTGCACCCACACACAACTGTGGCCACAAACACCCACCTGTTCCCTGCAGTCTCTCCACACACACACACACACACACACACAATCTCCCTCCACACACACCGCATCTCTCCACATGTGCACAAAAACACACACACCAACTAGTCTCCACACACACACACAGCCCAGCCTCTAAACACACATGCTCATGCACGTCTCTCCTTTCAGGACCCCCATTTCTCCCCCCATTCCTGCCCATTCTACATGCTCCCCCTTTTCTCCCTCCACACCTCCCCTGTTGCTCCCTCCACACTCCAATCATTTCCTCCACACAGCAACCCCATGTCTATACACATACTCCCACTCACCCTTCTCTCCTCCGAACCCTTTCATCTCTCCCTCTGTACACGCACAACACGGTCTCCCCCTGCACACAAACACACACACACGTGTCTCTCCCTTTACACTTCCTTGTCTCTCCCTCCACTCTGACACAACACCCTTTACACACACACAAATCGGTTTCACCCTCCTCATTCTCTCCCTACACATTCCTCTCCTCTCCCCCTACACCCCCACCCCCCAGTCTCTCCTCACACAAACACATATACTCACACCCATCTCACCCTCCACCCCACTGTTGCTCCAACCACAGTCATAGCCCCGTCTCCATACACACACCCGTCTCTGCATGTGTGCACACAAACACCCCAGTGTCTCCAACACACACACGGATACACAGACCCACACTGCATCTCTTGTTCCAACACACAGCCCCAGACTCCTCCCATCCCTCACTCCACACCCACACGCCAGTCTCTAAACACACACACACACACACACACAAACACAGATGCCTCTCTCCCTCTATGCACACAAACATGTGTGTCTCCCTCATACTCTCCCTGTATGTCCATTCACACACAAGTCCATCTCTACACAGAACCCCCACACAACCATCTCTCTTTCCACAACCCCATCTCTCCACTACACACACACAGATACACACACATGCCTATCTCTCTCTCCACACACACCCCTGTCTCTACACATATACACCTGTCTCTCCCTCCACATCCCCCAGTCTCTACGTCCACACACGCACTCTCACACACACAAGTCTCTCCTTCCACACCCCCATTTGTCCCTCCATCACTCTCTGTACCTGCTCCCCCTTTTCTCCTACCACACACACTCCCATCTCTACACACACACACACACAATCCCCTATCTCCCTCCACACACACACACCTGTCTCTCACCCCCCCACACACTCGTGTCTCCCTATACACACACACACAGAAAGCAGTCTCTGCCTTCACACAAACACCCGTGTCCCACCCTTAAAAACCACACATATCCAACTCTACACACACACACACACACACACACACACACACACACAACACCATCTCTCCCTCCACACCTATACTCTCATCTCTCCCTAAACACAAAATGACCCCATCTGAACACACACCCCACATACAACCATGTCACTCCCTCCACACACACACACATCTCTCCCTCCAAACACACCCCAATCTCTTCATACAGACACCCTCACACACACCCCAGTCTCTCCACAAGTGCAAACAAACACAAACAGAGCCCAGTCTCTCCCAAAACACACACACACACACACACACACACACATACCTACACACCTGTCTCTCCACACATACACCCATACCTCCATCTCTAACTCCACACTTAAACCTCAGTCTGCTCACACACACACACTTCTTTCTCTCCACACACAACACCATCCATGCACACACACACAACACACCAGTCTAACCCTCGACATGCACATCTCCTTCTCTCCTCAACATTCACAGACACACACACACACACACACACACACACATACACATCCGTTTCACCTTCCATACATGCACAGACAAGTGTCTCTCTCTCCACACATCGCCCATCTCTCCACAAGCGTATACAACCTCGTCTCTCCATACACACGCACATCCTCTAATGTCCCTACAAAACCCCTTCTCTCCCTCCGCTCCCACATACTCCCATCTCTACACACACACACACAAATACACAGACACAGTGATTTCTCTCCATCCACACCAACATTCATATTGCCCAAAACATACAGACATCCCAGTCTCTCAACACACACACACACACACACACACACACACACACACACATATCAATGTCTCCAAGTGCACACAACCGCACACCCCCACCTGTCTATCCCTCCACACCCCTCTGGGCTCTACACACACACACACCTTTGACAGTCTCTGCCTCCACTTACACCCCTTTTGTACACACATACTCCCATCTCTACTTC
Organism: Orcinus orca; assembly: GCF_937001465.1. Taxonomy (NCBI): domain Eukaryota; kingdom Metazoa; phylum Chordata; class Mammalia; order Artiodactyla; family Delphinidae; genus Orcinus; species Orcinus orca. The sequence goes on along the minus strand of NC_064570.1, from coordinate 54,562,557 downwards.
CACAGCCACACAAGCACTCCAGTCTACACAAACATAAACCCCAGTCCCTCCCTCAGCAACACACACACCCAAACACTGCAGTCACTTTCTCCCCACCATCTCTCCCACACCCCCCGAAAACACACCCATGTCTCACTCCACATCTCCCTACCCTTCCCTTCACAACCACACCCCAATCTCTCCAAACACAAACATCACCCTGTCTCTACACATGCCCACACAGACACCCCTCCCTCTCTCCACACACCTCTTGTCTCTCTCTTTCTCTCTCTCTCTACACACACACACACACACACACACACACACACACACACACACACACACACACACACACACACACCCCTATCTCTCCCTCCACAAAAACATCCCCAGGTCTCCCTCCAGAAACACACCCCAGCTCTCCCTACAAACACACACTGTCCCTCCAGACATACACAAACCTGTCTCCCTGTCCATACACACACACAAACACACACACACGTCACTCTCTACACACACACTCCATATCTGCACACATACACAAAAACACAGACACAACCTAGTTTCCACACACATACAAACAATTCTCTCTACACACATACACTCAGACTCACACTGCATCTCTCCCTTCACACACACAGAGACACACACACACTTCCCACATCACCCCACACACTCAACCGATCTCTCCCTCCCCCCCCATATGTCAGGCTGTACACACACACACGTCTGTCCTTCCATAGTCACTGTTTCTCCCTCCATCCTGCCCAGTCTCTCTCTCTATATGTTCCCCCTGTTGCTCCTTACACACACTGCCATCTCTACATACACACTCACACGCAAACCCATATCTCCCTACACACACACACACACACACACACACACACACACACACACACACCTGTCTCGCCCTCCACACCCCATCTCTCCCTCCAGAAATCAACCCCATCCTCCACATTCCTCCACACACCCTCATCTACCCCCCTAACCCTTTGATCTCTTCCTCCATACACACACACACACACACACACACCAATCTCTCCCTACCTGTTTCTCTCCATCCACACCCACAACCCAGTCTCTACACACACATACACACACACACACACACACACATTTCCCCACAATCACAAACACCCACACCTGTGTCTCCCTCCACAACCCGAATCCCTCCTTACACACACACACCTGTTTCACCTTCCACAGACACACAGACGTCTATCCCTCCACACACCTTCTGTCTCTACACAAACATGCACAACCTAGTATCTCCACACACACACACAAACACTTCTCTAGTTCCACACACACATCCACTACTCTCCCTCCAAACCCTCTTCTCTCCCTCAACTGCCACATACACCCATATCTACACACACACAGACACACAGACACACCCATTGCCTGAAGCATACAGACAACCCAGTCTCTCAAAACACACGCACATACACATCAATGTCTCCACATGCACAGACATGCACAGACATGCACACACACTCCTGTCTATCCCTCCACACCCCTCTGGTCTCTCCACACACACTCACCTTCCACACTCTCTCCCTCTACTCACACACTTTCTCTACACACATACACCCGTCTCTAACTCCACACCCACACAAGCACCCTAGTCTCCACAAACACAATCCCCAAGTCTCTCCAACACACATACACACAAAGACCCACACCGTGTCTCTCCCTCCACACACACACACCTAAACACACCAGTCTCTTTCTCCTACCCTCATCTGTTTCCAGCTGCCCCAACACACATCCATTTTTCACTTCACATTCTCACTCCTCTCCCTCCAAAACCACACCCCAGTCTCTCCGCACACAAACACCCCCTTCTACACACACACACACACACACACACAGCCCAGCCTCTAAACACACATGCTCATGCACGTCTCTCCTTTCAGAACCCCCATTTCTCCCCCCATTCCTGCCCATTCTACATGCTCCCCCTTTTCTCCCTCCACACCTCCCGTTGCTCCCTCCACACTCCAATCATTTCCTCCACACAGCAACCCCATTTCTACACACATACCCCCACTCACCCTTCTCTCCTCCAAACCCTTTCATCTCTCCCTCTGTACACACACACAACACAGTCTCCCCCCGCACACAAACACACACACGTCTCTCCCTTTACACTTCCCTGTCTCTCCCTCCACTCTGACACAACATCCTTTACACACAACACAAATCGGTTTCACCCTCCTCATTCTCTCCCTACACATTCCTCCCCTCTCCCCCTGCACACCCACCCCCCAGTCTTTTCTCACACAAACACATATACTCACACCCATCTCACCCTCCACCCCACTGTTGCTCCAACCACAGTCATAGCCCCGTCTCCATACACACACCCGTCTCTGCATGTGTGCACACAAACACCCCAGTGTCTCCAACACACACACAGATACACAGACCCACACTGCATCTCTTGTTCCAACACACAGCCCCAGACTCCTCCCATCCCTCACTCCACACCCACACGCCAGTCTCTACACACACACACACACACACACACAGACAGAAACACAGACAGACGCATCTCTCCCTCTATGCACACAAACACGTGTCTCCCTCATACTCTCCCTGTATGTCCATTCACACACAAGTCCATCTCTACACAGAACCCCCACACAACCATCTCTCTTTCCACAACCCCATCTCTCCACTACACATGCACAGATACACACACATGCCTATCTCTCCCTCCACACACACCCGTCTCTACACATATACACCTGTCTCTCCCTCCACATCCCCCAGTCTCTACATCCACACACTCACTCTCACACACACACGTCTCTCCTTCCACACCCCCATTTGTCCCTCCATCACTCTCTGTACCTGCTCCCCCTTTTCTCCTACCACATACACTCCCATCTCTACACACACACTCACACACACAAACCCATATCTCCCTACACACACACACACCTGTCTCTCACCCCCCCACACACACTCATGTCTCCCTATACACACACACACACAGAAAGCAGTCTCTCCCTTCACACAAACACCCCCGTCCCACCCTTAAAACCCTCACATATCCAACTCTACACACACACACACACACAACACCATCTCTCCCTCCACACCTATACTCTCCTCTCTCCCTTAACACAAAATTACCCCATCTGTACACACACCCCACACACTACCATGTCACTCCCTCCACACACACACACACCTCTCCCTCCAAACACACCCCAATCTCTTCATACAGACACCCTCACACACACCCCAATCTCTCCACAAATGCAAACAAACACAAACAGAGCACAGTCTCTCCACAAACACACACACACACACACACACGCAGCTGTCTCTCCACACATACACCCATACCTCCATCTCTAACTCCACACTTAAACCTCAGTCTGCTCACACACACACTCTTCTTTCCCTCCACACACAATCCCATCCATGCACACACACACACAACACACCAGTCTTACCCTCAGCATGCACATCTCCTTCTCTCCTCAGTATTCACACACACACACACACACACACACATCGCTCCCTACACATACACCCCATCTCTGCACATGTACACAAAAACACAGACATAGCCTACTTTCCACAGAGAAGCACAACCCATTCGCTACACACACACACACACACTGAGACCCACACTGCATCTGTGCCTTCACACACACACACTCTTCCCATATATCGCTCCACACACTCAACCAATCTCTCCCTCCCCACCCATGTCAGTCGCTACACACACACACATACACACACACTCATCTCCTCCTACCCCCTTCTCTCCCTCCACACCCACAACCCAGTCTCTACACACACATACACACACACATACACATTTCCCCACAAACACCCACACCCGTGTCTCCCTCCCCAACCTGAATCCCTCCCTAGAGGCACACACATCTGTTTCATCTTCCACAGACACACACACAAACCTTTCCCACAACATACCTCCTGTCTCTCCAGAAACATGCACAACCTAGTCTCTCCACACACCCACACTAAACCTTCTCTACTTCCACACACACACATCCCCTACTCTCCCTCCAAACCCTTTTGTCTCCCTCAACTCCCACATACACTCATCTTTACACACACAGGTACACACACACACACACACACCCATTGCCCGAAACATACAGACACCCCAGTCTCTCAACACACACACATACACGTCAGTGTCTCCACGTGCACACACTCCCCTGTCTATCCCTCCACAACCCTCTGGTCTTACACACACACACACACACACACACACACACACACACACACCCTCCATAGTCTCTCCCTCCAGTCACACCCCTTCTCTGTGCACATACACCCGTCTCTACCTGTGTGCCCACACAAGCACCCCAGTCTCCACAAACACAAACCCCAGTTTCTCCAACACACACACAAAGACCCACAACGTGTCTTTGCCACCACACACACACACACACACCTAAATACCCCAGTCTCTTTCTCCTACTCCCATCTCTTCCAAACACCCCCTAACACACACCCATTTTTCCTCCCACATCCCCCCTCCTCTCCCTCCTCAACCACACCCCAATCTCTCCCCACACAAATGCCCCTGTCTACACACACACACACCCTCTATCTCTCCCCACACCACCTGTCTCTACACACACACACACCACAGTCTCTTTCTCCCCACTGTCTCTCCCACACACACACACTAGTCTCTCCATACACACAACCCCAGTCTGTGCGTCGACACACATACCCCAGTCCTTCAGTCCACACCAATCCTCCCAGTCTCTCCACCATAAACATATACATGCACATACCCGTGCCTACACACATACACCTGTTTCTACTCGCACCCACACACCACTGCGGCCACACTTACCCACACGCTCACCCCAGTCTCTTCACACACACACCCATCTCTGCCTCCACACAAACACCCCCAAGTCTCCCTCCAGAAACACACCCCTGGCTCTCCCTCCACACACACACTGTCACTCCAGAAACACACACAACTCCATCTCCCCATGCACGTGCACACCCCACAGTCTCAAAACACACACACACCTCTCCCTCCACACACCCTCTCTCTCCACATGTGCACAAACACACACACACACCCTAGTCTCCACACACAAACACACACATCCTAGTGTCTACACACATATGCACATGCACATCTCTCCTTTCACAAGGAGAAAGCCCTAATGAGTACACAGCATGAAGGTGGCCATCTACAAGATAGGAAAGGGGCTGGGACCAACACCAAATCTGCTGGTACCTTATTTTTTTTTATTGAAGTATATTTGATTTACAGTTAGTCATTAGTTTCAGATACAGAGCAAAGTAATTCAATTATATATTTATTCAATTTATTTTCCATTATAAGTTATTACAACATATGGAATATAATACCTGTGTTATACAGTAAATCCTTCTTGCTTATGTACTTTTTTTATGTATTAGTAGTTTGTATCTGTTAATACAGTACTCCTAATTTCTCCTTCCCTCCACTTCCCTTTCCACTTTGTTAACCATAAGTTTGTTTTCTATGTCAGTGAGTTTGTTTCTGTTTTGTATAAAGATTCATTTGTATTAGTTTTTAGATTCCACATCTAAGCAGTATCTTGTAATATTGGTCTTTATCTGACTTACTTCACATAGTATGATACTCTCAAGGTCTATCTGTGTTGCTGCAAATGACAATATTCTTTTTTATGCCTGTGTAACATCCCATTGTTTATACACCTATGTACACCAAGTCTTCTTAAACCAGTTGTCTGTTGATGGGCACTTTACTTGTTTCCATGTCTTAGCTATTGTAACTGGTGCTACTATGAACATTGCTGTGAATGTAACTTTTTGAATTAGAATTTTGTCTTTTCTGGATATATGCCCAGGAGTGGGATTGCTGGATCATATGGTAGCTCTATTTTTATTTTTAAGGAAACTCCATACTTTTTAACCAGTGACTGCACCAGTTTACATTCCCACCAACAGTGTAGGATGGTTCCCTTTTCTCCACTCCCTCCTCAGCATTTATTATTTGTTGACTTTTTGATGATGGTCATTCTGATAGGTGTGAGGTGATACCTCTTTATGAAACCTCTATAATAATTAGTGATTTTGAGCATTTTTTCACATGCCTATTGGCCATCTCTGTCTTCTTTAGAGAAATATCTATTTAAGTCTTCTGCCCATTTTCTGACTGGGTTGTTTTTTGATGTTGAATTGTATAAGCTGTTTGTGTATTTTGGATATTAACCCCTTGTCATTTGCATTGCTTGAAAATATTTTTTCACTTCCTTAGGTTGTCTTTTCATTTTGTTGACAGTTTCCTTTGCTGTGCAGAAGCTTTCAAGTTTGACTAGGTCCATTTGCTTATTTTTGTTTTTATTTCTTTTGCCATGGGAGACTGATCGAAGAAAGCACTGCTAAGATTTATGTCAGAGAACGTTTTGTCTATGTTCTCTTCTAGGAGTTTTATGGTGTCACGTCTTATATTTAAGGCTTTTAAACATTTTGAGTTCATTTTTTTATGTGATGTGAGGAAGTAGTCTAATTTCACTGATTTACATGTAGCTGTCCATCTTTCCCAGCATAGTTTGCTGAAGAGACTGTCTTTTCTCCATTGTATATTCTTGCCTCCATTGACATAGATTAATTGACTGTAGGTGTGTTGGTTTATTTCTGGGCTCTCTATTCCACTAATCTATATGTCTATTTTTGTGCCAAAACCACGCTGTTTGGATTACTGTAATTTTGTAGTATCATCTGAACTCTGGGAGCGATATGCCTCTAGCTTTGTTCTTTTCCCTCAGGATTCCTTTTGCAATTCAGTTTTTGTGTGTGTGTGTGTGTGTGTGTGATTCTGTATAAAACTGAGGATTATTTGTTGTAGTTCTGCAAAAAATATCATGGATAATTTGGTAGGGATTACATTAAATCTGTAAATAGCTTGGGGTAATATGGCCATTTTAACACTATTAATTTCTCCTGTCAAAGAGTATGGGATCTTTTCATTTCTTGGAATCATCTTCAACTTCCTTTATCAATATTTTAGTTTTCAGCATATAGGTCTTTTACCTCCTTAGTTTATTCCTAGGTATTTTATTGTTTGGATGCAATTTTAAATGAAAAAAAATTTTCTTTTTACTTTCTCTGCCTGATATTTCATGGTTAGTGTAAAGAAATGGAACAGATTTGTGTCCTGCTACCTTTCTGAGTTCATTTATTTGTTCTAATAATTCTTGCGTGGAGTCTTTAGAGTTCTCTGTATAGAGTATCATGTAACCTGCAAATAATGACAATTTTACCTCTTCCCTTGCAATTTGGATACTTATTTCTTGTCTCATTGCTGTTGCTAGGACTTCTAATTCCATGTTGAATAGAAGTGGTGAGACTGGGCATCCTTGTCTTGTTCCAGAATTTAGTGGGAAGACTTTCAGCTTTTCACTGTTGAGTATTATGTGGTCTGTGGGTTTGTCGTATATGGCTTGTATTATGCTGAGATGTGTTGCCTCTATAGGCACTTTGGTGAGAGTTTTTCATTGTGAATGGATGTTGAATTTTATCAAATGCTTTTCCTGCATCTGTTGAGATGATCATATGGTTTCTGTCTTTTCTTTTGATAATGTCTAATGCAATGATTTTGCATATGTTGATGCATCCTTGCAACCCTGGAATGAATCCAACTTAATCATGGTGTATGATCCTTTTTATGTATTGTTGGATTCAGTTTGCTAATAGTTTGTTGAGGATATTTGCATCTATATTCATAAGTATAATTTTCTTTTTTTATAGTGTATTTGTCTGGCTTTGGTATAAGCATGATGGTGGCCTCAGAATAAATTTGGGAGTGTTCTCTTGTTTCCAGTCTTTTGGAATAGTTTGAGAAGCACTGGTATAAGTTCTTCTTTGTATGTTTGGTAGGATTCCTCAGTGAAGCTGTCTGGTTCTGGACTTTTGTTTGCAGACAGTTTTAAAATTTAATATTTTTTCACTTTTAATGATAGGTCTGTTCAAGTTGTTTGTTTCTTGACTGAGTTTTGGCAGGCTGTAAATTTCTAGAAACTTATTTTTGGTTGTTGTTCTATTTGTTGGCATACAACTATTCATAATATTATGAATCATTTGTATTTCTGTGGTATTGGTTATTTCTTTCATTTTTTATTTTATTTGGGTCTTCTCTCTTCTCTTCTTAGTGAGTGTGGCTAGAGTTTGTCAATTTTCTTTATCTTTTCAAAAAACCACCTCTTGGTTTTATTGATCTTTTTGATTTTTTTAAAAATCTCTTTTGTTTATACTGATATTTCCTTCCTTCTTCTGACTTTAGTTTTTGTTTCTTTTTCTAATTTGCTTAGGTGATATGTTAGGTTGTTTGAAATTTTTCTTATTTCTTGAGGAAGACCTGTACCTCTATGAAATTTCCCTCTTATGACTGCTTTTGCTGCATCCCATACATTTTTTAAGCTTGTGTTTTCATTGTCATTTGCCTCTAGGTACTTTCTGACTTCATTGCTGACCTATTGGTTTTTAAAGTGGGTCTCTTGTAGGCAGCATATATATTTTTAAAATCTAATCTGCTACTATCTTTTGATTGGAGCACTTAGCCTGTTAACATTTAAAATAATTATTGATAAGTATGTATTTATTGCCATAGTAAACCTTGTTTTCCAGTTGATTTTGTAGTTCTTCTTTGTTCCTACTTTTTGTTTTTCCTTTTGTGGTTTAGTTTTGTAGTGCGCTTGAATTCCTTTCTTTTTTTTTTTTTGGTGAATCTGTTATATGCATTTTATTTGTGGTTACCCTAGTTTTCAAGTATGCTAACCCATAACTGTATCTACTTGTTTTAGACTGATAGTAATATCAGTTCAAACACATTCTAAGAGAACTACATTTTCTACTTGCCTCCTCCACACTTTGTGATTTTTTTTTTATGTCCTGTTTTACATCTTCATGTTTATCCTTTTGCTGCTAGTTGTATTTATAATCACTTTTACAAAACTTGGGGGGAATGTTTTCTTAATCTGTATACTGGTGTTTTTAAGTGATCTTCATTCCTTTTATATATTTGCCTTTCTTATTGTGATTTTCCCTTCCCTATAGATTGATTCTTCTCTATTTAGAGAAGAACTGTCAATTTAGGTTAGGTTTAGTATTGCTGTTTTCTTTTAGTTTTTGCTTGTTTGTGAAATTCTCTCTCCTTCTACTCTAAATGATCTTGCTGGGTAGAGTACCTTAGTTTGCAGGTTTTTCCCTTTCAGGACTTCCATATTTTGCCACTCACTCTGGCCTGCAAAGTTTCTGTAGAGAAATCAGCTGATAGCCTTATGGGGGTTCCCTTGTAACTCCCTTCTTACTGCCTTTAGAATCCTCTCTATATCCTTAAGTTTTGCCATTTTAATTATGATATGTTTTGGTGTGTCTGTTTGGGTTCATCTTCTTTGGGACCCTCTGTGCTTCTTGTACCTGGATATCCATTTCCTTTTGTAGGTTTGGAAAATTTGCAGCCATAATTTCTTGAAATACACTTTTGATCCCCTTCTCTTTCCTCTCCTTCTGGAACCCCTATAATGCATAGGTTGGCACGCTTTATACAATAGATCTCATATGCTGATTTCATTTATTTTTTTAATTAAAAAAATTCTTTTGGCTGCATTGGGTCTTTATTGCTATGCGTGGGCTTTCTCCAGTTGTGGCGAATGGGGGCTACTCTTCGTCGTGGTGCGTGGGCTTCTCATTGTGGCTTCTCTTGTTGCAGAGCATGGGGTCTAGGCGCATGGGCTTCAGTAGTTGTGGCATGTGGGCTCAGTAGTTGTGGCTTGTGGGCTCTAAAGCGCAGGCTCAGTAGTTGTGGTGCACAGGCTTAGTTGCTCCATGGCATGTGGGATCTTCCCAGACCAGGGATCAAACGCATGTACCCTGCATTGGCAGGTGGATTTTTAACCACTGCACCACCAGTCAAGTCCCTTCATTTTTGTTTTTTTGTTTTGTTTTGTTTTAGGCGGTACGCGGGCCTCTCACTGTTGTGGCCTCTCCCGCTGCGGAGTACAGGCTCCAGACGCGCAGGCCCAGCGGCCATGGCTCACGGGCCCAGCCGCTCCGCGGCATGTGGGATCTTCCCGGACCAGGGCACGAACCCATGTCCCCTGCATCGGCAGGTGGACTCTCAACCACTGCGCCACCAGGGAAGCCCGTCCCTTCATTTTTTTAATTTGTATTTTTGTCTATTTCGGTGGCACCTTATTTTTTAACTTTCCAATCTTCAGAACTGTGAGAAACAAATTTCTATTGTTAAGCCACATAGAACCCAGAGCTGCCTAAGACAGTATCCTACATGATTATTTTAAGTCCCAAATCTGGCTTTGAACTTCCTAACAGTGTAATGATTCAGTTACATGAATGGTATATCAAAGAAAAATTGCACCAGATGCAGGTAAACAGGTAAGGAAGACTTTATTCAGAACCACTGTACTAGGGAGAGAGATTGAGCTCAACTCGGTTGAAACAGAAAGCAAGATGACTTTTAAGTGTTGGGTTGAGGTAGTGGGAAGGCTGGTCAATGTGATTAAACCATCTGCATTTGCTAATTGGCACTTTATGAAGTTAGGTTCCTAGGCTCCCACAGAGACTGACAGACAGGGGCAGTATATTCTTGATGTCTTCAAAATTTGACATTTGAAAGGGATGGCTCCCAGCTTTTTGAGAAAGATTTTCTTGGTTATGAAACTGGCAAGAGGCCGGCCCCCTTACATATCAAAGGGCAGAGAAACAATACGTAATTACAAGTATTCTAAAGTAAGTGCTATAAGAAAATGGAGGTTAGGGCATAAACCCCTTAGTCCGGAAGTATCCTGTCTAAAGTTTAGTCAAGCTGAGGGGAACTTTAAGGCGTTCTTGGTCACTGCAAACAATATTAACATAATTATTCTTCCTGGTGAAAAAAGTTTTATAGCAATGCCCATTTTTAAAAGAAACTTATGTGTATTTCAATGAAGAGTCAATATCATTCACAAAAAGGATATATTTACTTTTATGCCAGAATTTTATGTGAATAAGAAAATCAATAATTAACCTTTACTTTACTGAACTTGTGCAGTCTTTAGTGGCAGAATTTTGAAGTTCCAAGAACAGATTAAAAACTAAAATTAGTAAGAAACAAATGGACTACCCTTCTGATTTAGTGAATCATTTATTCAAACAGAATAACTAAGAATAATGCCACTGCATCTTTTCATTGTAGCTCAGTCCCTTATCTCTAAGCCTTGTTAATACAAGGAAAGATATATCCAGCTCCAAAGCCACTGGTTTCCTATCACTTATTAAATGATTAGAGTCATATAACATTATAAAAGAATTGTAATGTATCTAGAAGTGTCTTAGGACTCTTGATAGGTAGGGCTTTCAAATAATTTAAAAATAAGTTTTCTAGTTTATTACTCTAAATTAGTAGAGCATAGATAGTTTCCCAAGTAGTTTTGCATATACAATTACTATTTTAATCTTCATAGCAGCATTTAAGGTGGACAGGGCATGTATCCACTTTACTGTTACACAAACAGGACTCAGAGAAATAAAAGATTACTTTGAGTGGCTACCAAACTTGAAGAGACAGGATGCGAAACAGTAGAGCACCTAAAACAAATACTGATATAGAATTTACAGGAAGAAAGGAGTTGCATATCAAAATCTCTTTTATTTGGTCAGTAACATGCAGCAAACATACTTTTGTATCATTTTTTATTCTTGCTTTTTAATGAATGTTTAAATCATCAAAAACTGAGGACAGACTAGAAGTAATTGAATTTAGGCTGTATCTGTAAATTTCTTATTTGTCCCAGAAATATTCTGCAACCAAGAGACTAAGTTGTCTTAGTCTACCATGGGATATCTGAAGTAGGTGGAATATTTTATCGAATAATGTTAAAACAGTGGATAGCAAAGAATCATGTAATACTAATACCTGCAGTTATCTTACTGAACCAAACTTGGATCCTCTTGCCCACGAACAGTAAAGCCAATCTACTGACACGGGGTTGTGATGAAGGAAAGCACAGCATTTATTGCAGGGCACCAAGCAAGGAGAATTGGCAGCTTGTGCTCAAAAAGACCTGAACTCCCCCAATGGCTTTCAGGGGAGAGTTTTTAAAGGCAGTGTGAGGGAGGGGGCTTCAGGGTGCATGATCTGCTCATGCACAATTCTCGGATTGGTTGACATCAAGGCGAGGTTTTGAGCATCACCAATCTTCTGGTTTCAACTAGACTGGGGTCTAGGCTCTTGCAGTTAGTAGTTTTCACCTGGTGGGTGTCTGCATCCTGTAAAAAAACAAAAAACAAAAAACACAATGTAGGAATGTGTGCCAGACCTTTATACCTTTCAGGGAACTGGAAGTTGGGAGATTCTGCTATGTCGCTGGTTTGTAGTCTAAATTGTTACCAGTTTCCCAGTCCAACAAGTACTGTTTCTACATCTTCACACTACCTAATCATTAATTCCTGAGTCAGCCTTTTGAGACTTAGGGGATGCCTGGGAGACTAAAGCAAAAGCCTTTCCCTTTAAAGGACAGGGACAAAGGGTCTTGTATATAGTCTTTTTTTAAAAACATCTTTATTGGAGCATAATTGCTTTACCATGGTGTGTCAGTTTCTGCTTTATAACAAAGCGAATCAGCTATACATATACATATATCCCCATATCTCCTCCCTCTTGCATCTCCCTCCCACCCTCCCTATCCCAACCCTCTAGGTGGCCACAAAGCACCTGTGCTATGCGGCTGCTTCCCACTAGCAATTTTACATTTGGTAGTATATATAAGCCCATGCCACTCTCTCACTTTGTCCCAGCTTACCCTTCCCCCTCCCCATGTCCTCAAGTCCATTCTCTACATCTGCATCTTTATTCCTGTGCTGCCCCTAGTTTCTTCAGAAACTTTTTTTTTTTTTAGATTCCATACGTATGTGTTAGCATATGGTATTTGTATTTCTCTTTCTGACTTACTTCACTCTGTATGACAGACTCTAGGTCCATCTACCTCACTAAAAATAACTCAATTTTGTTTCTTTTTACGGCTGAGTAATATTCCATTGTATATATGTGCCACATTTTCTTTATCCATTCATCTGTTGATGGACACTTAGGTTACTTCCATGTCCAGGCTATTGTAAATAGAGCTGCAGTGAACATTGTGGTACATAACTCTTTTTAAATTATGGTTTTCTCAGGGTATATGCCCAGTAGTGGGATTGCTGGGTCATATTGTAGTTCTACTTTTAAGTTTTAAGGAACCTCCATATGTTCTCCATAGTGGCTGTATTAATTTACATTCCCACCAACAGTGCAAGAGGGTTCCCTTTTCTCCACACCCTCTCCAGCATTTATTGTTTGTAGATATTTTGATGATGGCCATTCTGATTGGTGTGAGGTGATACCTCATTGTAGTTTTGATTTGCATTTCTCTAATAATTAGTGATGTTGAGCATTCTTTCATGTGTTTGTTGGCAATCTGTATATCTTCTTTGGAGAAATGTCTATTTAGGTCTTCTGCCCATTTCTGGATTGGGTTGTTTGTTTTTCTGATATTGAGTTGCATGAGCTGCTTGTATATTTTGGAGATTAATCATTTGTCAGTTGCTTCATTTGCAAATATTTTCTCCCATTCTGAGGGTTGTCTTTTGGTCTTGTTTATGGTTTCCTTTGCTGTGCAAAAGCTTTTAAGTTTCATTAGGTCCCATTTGTTTATTTTTGTTTTTAGTTCCATTTCTCTAGTAGGTGGGTCAAAAAGGATCTTGCTGTGATTTATGTCAGAGTGTTCTGCCTATGTTTTCCTCTAAGAGTTTGATAGCCTTAAATTTCAGTCTTTAATCCATTTTGAGTTTATTTTTGTATACAGTGTTAAGGAGTGTTCTAATTTCATTCTTTTACATATAGCTGTCCAGTTTTCCAAGCACCACTTACTGAAGAGAGTCTGAAGTCAGGGAGTCTGATTCCTCCCTGTGGTGCATCACATTGATTGATTTGCATATATTGAAGAATCCTTGCATTCCTGGGATAAACCCCACTTGATCATGGTGTATGACCCTTTTAATGTGCTGTGGGATGCTGTTTGCTAGTATTTTGTTGAGGATTTTTGCATCTATGTTTATCAGTGATATTGGCCTGTAGTTTTCTTTCTTTGTGACAGTTTTTTCTGGTTTCGTATCAGGGTGATGGTGTCTCATAGAATGAGTTTGGGAATGTTCCTCCCTCTGCTTTATTTTGGAAGAGTTTGAGAAGGACAGCTGTTAACTCTTGTCTAAATTTTTGACAGAAGATGCCTGTGAAGCCATCTGGTCCTGGGCTTTTGTTTGTTGGAAGATTTTTAATCACAGTCTCAATTTTCAGTGCTTGGATAGGTCTGTTTATATTTTCTATTTCTTCTTGGTTCAGTCTCGGAAGGTTGTGCTTTACTAAGAATTTGTCCATTTCTTCCAGGTTGTCCATTTTATTGGCATATAGTTGCTTGTAGTAATCTCTCATGATCTTTTGTATTTCGGCAGTGTCAGTTGTTACTTCTCCTTTTTCATTTCTAATTCTGTTGATTTGAGTCTTCTCCCTTATTTTCTTGATGAGTCTAATGGTTTATCAGTTTTGTTTATCTCCTCAAAGAACCAGCTTTTAGTTTTATTGATCTTTGCTTTTGTTTCCTTCATTTCTTTTTCCTTTATTTCTGATCTGATCTTTATGATTTCTTTCCTTCTGCTAACTTAGGGTTTTTTTGGTTCTTCTTTCTCTAATTGCTTTAGGTGTAAGGTTAGGTTGTTTATTTGAGATGTTTCGTGTTTCCTGAGGTAGGACTGTATTGCTATAAACTTCCCTCTTAGAACTGCTTTCGCTGCATCCCGTAGGTTTTGGGCTGTTGTATTTTCATTGTCATTTGTTTCTAGGTATGTTTGAGTTCCTCTTTGATTTCTTCAGTGATATCTTGTTTATTTAGAAGTGGATTGTGTAGCCTCCATGTGTTTGTATTTTTTACATATTTTTTCCTGTAATTGATATCTAGTCTCATAGTGTTGTGGTCAGAAAAGATACTTGATACAATTTCAATTTTCTTAATTTACCAAGGCTTGATTTGTGACCCAAGATATGATCTATTCTGGAGAATGTTCCATGAGCACTTGAGAAGAAAGTGTATTCTGTTGTTTATGGATGGAATGTCCTATAAATATCAATTAAGTCTGTGTTGTTTAACGTGTCATTCAAGGCTTGTGTTTCCTTATTTTCATTTTGGATGATCTGTCCATTGGTGAAAGTGGGGTGTTAAAATCCCCTACTATTATTGTGTTACTGTCTATTTCCCTTTTTATGGCTGTTAGCATTTGCCTTATGTATTGAGGTGCTCCTATATTGGGTGCATAAATATTTACAATTGTTACATCTTCTTCTTGGATTGATCCCTTGATCATTATGTAGTGTCCTTCTTTGTGTCTTGTAATAGTCTTTATTTTAGTCTATTTTGTCTGATAATGAGAGTTGCTACTCCAGCTTTCTTTTGATTTCCATTTGTATGGAATATCTTTTTCCACCCCCTCACTTTCAGTCTGTATGTGTCCCTAGGTCTGAAGTGGGTCTCTTGTAGACAACACATGTATGGGTCTTGTTTTTGTATTCATTCAGCCAGTTTTGGTTGGAGCACTTAATCCATTTACAGTTAACGTAGTTATCAATAATGTATGTTCCTATTACCATCTTCTTAATTATTTTGGCATTGTTATTGTAGGTGTTTTCCCTCTCCTGTGCTTCCTGCCTAGAAAAGGTCCTTTAGCATATGTTGTAGAGCTGCTTTGATGGTGCTGAATTCTCTTAGCATTTGCTTGTCTGTAAAGGTTTTAATTTCTCCATTGAATCTTAATTAGATCCTTGCTGGGTAGAGTTATCTTTGTTGTAGGGTTTTCCCCTTCATCACTTTAAATATGTTCTGACACTGCCTTCTGGCTTGCAGAGTTTTTGCTGAAAGATCAGCTGTTAACCTTATGGGGATTCCCTTGTATTTGTTGTTTTCCCTTGCTGCTTTTAATTTTTTTCTTTGAATTTAATTTTTGATAGTTTAATTAATATGTGTCTTGGTGTGTTTTTCCTTGGATTTATCCTGTATGGGACTCTCTGTGCTTCCTGGTGGTGATTAACTATTTCTTTTTCCATGTTAGGGAAATTTTCAACTATAATCTCTTCAAATATTTTCTCAGTTCCTTTCTTTTTCTCTTCTTCTTCTGGGACCCCTATAATTCGAATGTTGGTGCATTTAATGTTGTCCCAGAGGTCTCTGAGACTGTTCTCAATTCTTTTCATTCTTTTTCTTTATTCTGCTCTGCAGTAGTTATTTCCACTATTTTATCTTCCAGGTCACTTATCTGGTCTTCTGCCTCAGTTATTCTGCTATTGATTCCTTCTAGAGAGTTTTTAATTTCATTTATTGTGTTGTTCGTCATTGTTTGTTTACTCTTTAGTTCTTCTAGGTACTTAAACGTTTCTTGTATTTTCTCCATTCTATTTCCAAGATTTTGGATCTTCTTTACTATCATTACTCTGAATTCTTTTACATGTAGACTGTCCTTTTCTTCTTTATTTGTTTGGTCTGGTGGGTTTTTATCTTGCTCCTTCATCTGCTTCATCTCATTTTGCTTAACTTACTGTGTTTGGGGTCTCCTCTTTGCAGGCTGCAGGTTCATAGTTCCTGTTGTTTTTGGTGTCTGCCCCCAGTAGCTAATTTTCGTTCAGTGGGTTGTGTAGGCTTCCTGGTGGAGGGGACTAGTACCTGTGTTCTGGTGGATGAGGCTGGATCTTGTCTTTCTGGTGGGCAGGTCTGCATCCAGTGGTGTGTTTTGGGGTGTCTGTGGACTTATTATGACTTTAGGCAGCCTCTCTGCTAATGGGTGGAGTTGTGTTCCTGTCTTGCTAGTTGTTTGGCACAGGGTGTCCAGCACTGTAGCTTGCTGGTCGTTGAGTGGAGCTGGGTCTTAGCGTTGAGATGGAGATCTGTGGGATAGCTTTCGCTATCTGATATTACTTGGAGCCAGGAGGTCTCTCGTGGATTAATGTCCTGAACTCAGCCTTCCCACCTCAGAGGCACGGGCCTGACACATGGTTGGAGCACCAAGACCCTGTCAGCCACACGGCTCAAAAGAAAAGATGAAAAAAAGAAAGAGAAAGAGAGCAACCAAACCAAAATATAAATCCACCAATGATAACAAGCACTAAAAACTATACTAAAAAAAAAGAAATGGACAGACAGAACCCTAGGACAAATGGTAAAGATAGATATACAGACAGAATCACACAAGGAAGCATACACATACACACTCACAAAAAGGAGTTAAAGGAAAAAAAAATATATCATTGCTCCCAAAGTCCACTGCCTCAATTTTGGGGTTATTCATTGTCTATTCAGGTTTTCCACAGATGCAGCATACATCAAGTTGATTGTGGAGATTTAATCCACTGCTCCTGAGGCTGCTGGGAGAGATTTCCCTTTCTGTTCTTTGTTCACACAGCTCCTGGGGTTCAGCTTTGGATATGGCCCTGCCTCTTCATGTAGGTCACCTGAGGGCATCTGTTCCTGCCGAGACAGGATGGGCTTAAAGGAGCAGCTGATTAGGGGGCTCTGGCTTCTTCAGGCCAGGGGGAGGCAGGGGTACGGATGCAGGGCGAGCCTCGGGTAGCAGAGGCTGGTGTGATATTGCACCAGCCTGAGGCGTGTCATGTGTTCTCCCGGGAAAGTTGTCCCTGGATCACGGGACCCTGGCAGTGGCGGGCTGCACAGGCTCCCGGGAGGGGAGGTGTGGATAGTGACCTGTGCTCGCACACAGGCTTCTTGGTGGCTGCAGCAGCCGCCTTATTGTCTCTTGCTCAGTCTCTGAGGTCCCCGCTGATAGCTGTGGCTCGCACCTGTCTCTGGAGCTCATTTAGGTGGTGCTCTGAATCCCCTCTCCTCATGCACCCGGAAACAATGGTCTCTTGTCTCTTAGGCAGGTCCAGACTCTTTCCTGGACTCCCTCCCGGCTAGCTGTGGCGCAGTAACCCCCTTCAGGTTGTGTTCATGCAGCCAACCCCAGTCCTTTCCCTGGGATCCGACCTCTGAAACCCAAGCCTCAGCTCCCAGCCCCCGCCCGCCCCAGCGGGTGAGCAGACAAACCTCTTGGGCTGGTGAGTGCTGGTCGGCACCGATCCTCTGTGCGGGGATCTCTCTGCTTTGCCCTCTGCACCCCTGTTGCTGTGCTCTCCTCCGTGGCTCCGAAGCTTCCCCGCCACCACCCGCCATCTACACCAGTGTAGGGGCTTCCTAGTACGTGGAAACTTTTCCTCCTTTACAGCTCCCTGCCAGTGGTGCAGGTCCCGTCCCTATTCTTTTGTCTGTGTTTTTTCTTTTGCCCTACCCAGGTATGTGGGGAGTTTCTTGCCTTTTGGGAAGTCTGAGGTCTTCTGCCAGCATTCAGTAGGTGTTCTGTAGGAGTTGTTCCACATGTAGATGTGTTTCTGATGTATTTGTGGGGAGGAAGGTGATCACCACGTCTTACTCCTCTGCCGTCTTGAAGGTCTCCTCTTGTATACAGTTTCAATCCCCCCTTTTCTTTGATATTCCTCAATCTTGAGAGGAACAGGTTCGGGACAAGAAAGGGAATAAAATTGGGGATAGAGAGGTTAATGATAAACTCAGCAGGGGAACTGTTTTAAGAGGACTTGGCTTCAGTTATAAATAAAAACTAAGAATTTCTAATCAGAGGTGACCAGGATGTTAAAAACAAAGTTAGCAAAGGATCCAGGTCTTTGCTGGTACAGATGGATTAGTGGCATTTCATGTGCTGTAGTATATATATACACATGGGAAAAGTAAAGGTTCGTTGGAGAAGATGAAAATAAGGGAAGGACATCATGTAATCTTGAATACATGGATAAATGTGTTAGAATGAAGTATAAGCTTAGTAAAGTAGGGGAGAAACACACACCTATGTATATACACATAATCCAGCGAGTGTCATAGTAATTAAACAGCTGATTGGATTTACAGAACAGGGAGGAAAAGAAAGTAAGGGCACCTGATAGAGAATATGTATTTTGAGGAAGATACAGAAAATATAGTAAAAGAAAGAAACTTCAAATCTAAGATAAAGGACTCAAGGCTAAGTAAAGCAAATATTTAACTTTGGTCATATATAAATGTCTTTGTTCCAAAACCCAAACAAGTACTTGATAGTATTTTTTTTTATTTTCATCAGTATATATTTTAAAACTTTTATAGTTAGGTAGTATATCTTGTGAGCCATACAAATTTATCTTTGTTAAATGTTTAGTTCCCTGTTGAAACTACATATAATATTCAGAAAAGAATCTTACACCAAAATCCACTATGATTTCAAACTAAAAATAATATCCTCCAAAGCTAACAGCATATAGTAAAATATTCCTTCAAATTTAACACAGAATTAAAATAGGTAGTAACTTAGTATTTGAAATAAAGTTTCCTCTAAAACTGACCATTGGGCGGCCATTTGATTTTGAATGACTCATTTAATTTTTAACTTTTTATTTTGAGACAATTTTGAAATAGATGAATTGCAAATCTATCACAGAATTTTGGTTTATCTTTGCCTGTCAGCACTTTAGAAATGTTTCTCCATCTTCTGGCTTACGTAGTTTATGATAAGAAGTATGCTATAATTCATAGTTTTGTTCCTCTGTACAATGTCTTTCTCTGTCCTCAAGAGTTTCTTGTTGCCTTTTGTTTTCAGCAATTTCTGTGATATACTTAGGTTTTTATTTCATTATTTATTGGTGTTCTGATAACATATTTGAAAATTCTTGGCCATCAGTTCTGCAAATACTTCATCTGTCCTGTTTCTTTTTATGAATTCTAATTCAACATGTCAACTATTGATAGTCTTGGGTGCACTGTTTTTTGTTTTTAGTGTTTTTATTTCTCTTTGTGTTTCAGTTTGGATAGTTCCTACTAACTTCAACTTTGCTAATTTGTTCACCAGTTACAGTGAATCTATTGATAAGTGAGCCCCCCAGATGTATTTGTTTTCTGTCACCAATTTTTCATTTGTGGCATTTTCACTTCATTCTTCTCTATAGGTTCCATCTCTCCTGAAATTATTCATCTGATCTTTCATATTGCTCATCATTTTCTTTAGAGTTTTTAATATTTTAAACATATTTATTTTAAGTTCTGTGTCAGCTAGTTTCAACAAATGTGTCGTATCTGAGTCTGATTCTGATAATTGCTTTGTCTCTTGGGAGTATGTCTCTTGCGAGTATGTCTCTTGCCTTTTGTGTGTCAAATTTTTTTGATGAAAGCCAGATAAACTGAGTAGAATGCCACTATTTTGGTATCCAGTTTTTAAGCCTGGGAATAGTAACATGTCTCCTTCTGCCATATTTTTAATATGAGGATTTGCATTAATCTAGTTAGGAATTCAGCTGGGTTTGGGGCTTGTTAATATGTCATGCTCAGTGCACCACAGTTTTGTTATTCCTCAAGCAGTACATTGTGTCAGGATAAGGACCAGTGTTTTAAAGGGGTTTTATTTGTTTTTTGTCTCTTTGTTCCACCCGTGACTTTAGGTATTTCCTCTGCACTACACCTCAGAGAGGGTTTCCTCCCATCCTCATATCCCTCCCCTGTATCTCTCTCAATGATATTTTGCTGTTATTACTCAAATTTGTTAACCTGAGAGGGAGGGGTTGAGCATTAGGAAGACCTTCTCTGTCATTATTTATTAAGGCTCAATTTTTGGAAGGCATAGTATCGTATCCCTTGTCTAAGAAGTGTGGCTTCCTCAATGTTCCTGCCCTTCTCCCTGCTATAGTTCTGGCCTCTACCTCAGGAATAGTTATTTTCTGTTTCCTTCCACATGTTCTAATACGTTTTTCACTAGGAAGAGTGACAGTGTTTTCTGTCATTCCCCTATATAGATAAACACTTATTCCACAAGCAAGACAGGGGAGAAGTATCCCTGTGGAGTTTCATGACCCTCCCACTGTGGCTGCTTTCCCACACCCATAAACCCATACCACACACTCAGAAGTTTCTCCAGTGTTCAATGTGATGGGAGCACAGCCTCCAATTCCTGCAGCATCCTGGGTTTACAATCTCTTGCAGGGCACAATTGACCTCCACCAATTCATCAACTGTGCTTTCTGACTTCCTCTATCTGGCAACTAATTGCATCTATCCCAGGGATCTCAGGTAAGGCTATGTTTGCTTCTCTTCTATTTTGACATAAATTTCTCTTTAGGTTTTGCCCCAGTTGGCTGCCCTGCTCTTCTGTTTCTGATTCGAGAAACCTCTTGAATTTATAATTTGTCCAGTGTTTCTTATCCTTCCTAAGAGCTAGAAAAACACAATTCACTAGGTTCAGAGGACTGGGGATAAGTAAAGCATAAATAATCAAGGCTGATCTCTAGTCCTAAAAGATTCTACCAACTATTGAGGAATTTTAGCATACTTATAAAATACATATAAAAATTGAATATTTTTATTAAACAATATTTTAAATTTCTTGAGGAAATTGCATTCTGAAAATATTTTAGAAATTAAAATTTGAACAAGACCCATGAAATAAAAAGGAAATATTCCTGGTCCCACAGAGGGGTATTTGCCTCTTAATTTTAATTGTACTTAAATTATTTTTATTGTTGAGTTAGTTGTTATCAAAAAAGATACAAAATATTTGTCAGCTCTAAGCACTACACATGGATATCTCTAGTGGATTCATGTTTCCCTGTTTTCAAATTTTGCTAGGAAAATATTTTATAAAGGAAAAGAAATGTCAGGATATTGACCCTACAATAGTTATACAGCTCTAAGTGATTAGTTACCTTTTATTCAATTTTATAAATGAAAGTTGTAGATAAATGCAAATGTCATTGTTTACAACAAAGTCTACAATATTACATGTCCTCTAATGCACACTGGTTAATCTGAAAAAGCTTTTATATCAATATAAATAGGGTTTTCATTCTCATGATTATCCATAAAATAAAACTTGAATTGCTCAAATATATACCAATTGGTGTTTTAGTAATGAAGAAAATTTAAAAACTACAATTGAACACAAAAGTTAGAATATGAAAAATTGAAAGACACTATCACCTTTCTTAATTTTATAATATTAAGTAAATTGAACATATTTTTTTATGGCTGCCATTTGAATTTTTATAATATTGTTGGGTTTGGATTTACAAACTCCAAAACCCCATTAGACCAATTATCTTGGGCCCGGACCACAGAGACAATGCATTTCTTTTTCAAACTCTCCTACCATGGATTCTGTGAGAATAACAACAAATTATCTTAAGCTACTACATAATTTACCATAAAAGTTAGCAGCTTAAAATATAAGTGATAGGAAAAACAACTGCTTATAAGTGTGGATGGCTGAGACAATATTAATCAAAACAGAAAGTGGAATAGAAAAGTGTTACTTTAAAATTAGATGATGGAAGGAGATGAAGAGGTTAATGTCTAGTAGTTCTTAAGTTTAGGGTGACAGTATGAAAAAGAAATCTGAATCTGAAAATCTATCAGAGTAATTTTAGAAGCCATAGAGTGGCTTCTTGACTCTTTCCTGAGAAAAGTAAATACATGAAAAGAGGAGAGGAAGAAATATTCATAGAACTATAAGAGAAGGGCAAGCTGTAGAAAATGAGAAAACCAGAGAATTTACAAATTCCTTGAAAATAAGAGTAAAGAGGATGAGTGATAATGAATCAAAAATAATATGGAAAGGGCACTTTTTACTTGTTTTACTGGATGTTTCAAGATAGAGATATATAATGGAAAATTACCACATGTGTTCAAACACATAGAAGTCCTATAATAATGCGATAGAAGTAAATTAAGTCTTCTTGTGTTTTAGTGCAACCAAAATCTGTAATATTTACATGCCAGGCACTTTGATAGGTACTGGTGATACAAAACAACAAGCCTATCTTGCCTTTGAGGAATGGAGATTTAATAAGAGAGTGCATCTATTTGAGTCATACAGTAGGATACTTCAGAAATGAATGAAACATGAGTCTGTTAAAGGGATGTTACTCCTGAATAGCCCATCAATTCAAAAGTCTCACTTAACATTCAGGGTTTGAACAGCATGCAGCCACTAAAGAAGGCAGGCATTTAGCCAAAGTTTTCCAAACATTCCCAATGTAGCAAAAAAAGGAATCAGAGTGGCCTAGGGAGATTTGTCAAGGTCCCATCCCAATGCTACTTCAAGTGAGACAGTTTCTACTTTGGCCTCTCTGTAAAGATTTGTACGTGTGGAAGTTTGCATCCTTATCAGATGTGCAATCATGCTTTCCATTTTGTGTGGGTGCCTGTGGGTAAATGAGTAAAAACCTTTAAAGAAAGATTACATGTGCTCCTTGGTATTGCACGTGTCTGTTGTTTTTCGTTTAGTTTTTGGTGTTTTGTGGGGTTTTTTACATCAATCTATCTCTCAAATTTAACCTCTTAAAAAGCTTGCAGCTAATAGAGAAGGGAATTCGTATTGAGCCAGAAGTCAAGTTTTATTAAAAAGGTAACTTGACCTGAAATAGCTATTTGTCCTGTGAGTGGAGGAGATGGTAAATATTTCTGGTCACAGTGTGAAGTTTGTTAAAAATCAGAGATATCTATAACTTGACATTTCTATAGTCTGAAAAATGTCACGTATAACTAGCACATAGGCAAAAGGGACAGGAAGGCCATATCAAACTTCTTTACATAAATGGAATTTGACTCAGGAGACTTTCGCAATGTATGTAGGGATCCCGAATTCCACTAGAAATGCCTTAGCAGTCCCTACAGTCAAATACCCACCTCTAACTTGCCCATGCAAACATTAGAAGAATGTTATAGGTACTGAAGCTTCAGGCTAACCAAATATGATGATTTAAATATTTTCCCTAGACTTGTTTCAGGATAGAAAATTATGATTAATAAAATTGCTTTAGTTCCTTTTAGGGACAGAGAGCCAGACTAAATGTTTTCATTAATTCAATCTACCTTGCAGACTATTTTCTTTAAGTGCATCTAATTATAAGATTGTTTTCATAACTAAATAGAAACAATATTTTTCACTTTTAAAGCAATTTTGGATTTTGATTCTTATACATGATTAGGTGTGGGTTTAATTTTTTTCTAAAAACATAATATTACTCCTAATGGTAAATAAATGCTTGGTGAAAACCATTGGGGTGAAAGCCTAAAATGTATTATGGCGAAAACCCAACACATTTAAAAATATAATGACTGACAGGAGAAGGGCCAAATGGTGGAGTAGAAAGACCCTGAGCTCACCTCCTCCCATAAGCACACCAGACTTTTGCAGAACAACCATTGATGGAGATCCTACCCAAAAAGATCTTATACAACTAAAGACATAAAAGGAACTACATCAAGACAGGTAGGAGGGGTAGACTAAGAATATAGTCAAGTCCCATAACTCCAGGTGGGCAACCCACAAACAAGAGAGGAAAAAATAAAGATCTATAAAAACAAACCCCAGGGACTTCTGGCGGTGCAGTGGTTAAAAATCCGCCTGCCAGTGCAGGGGACATGGGTCAGAGCCCTGGTCCAGGAAGATCCCACATGCTGCAGAGCAACTAAGCCTGCACGCCACAGCTACTGAGCCTGCACTCTAGAGTCCGTGCTCTGCCACAAGACAAGCCACCACAATGAGAAGCCTGTGCACTGCCACAAAGAGTAGCCCCTGCAACTACAGAAAGGCCCACACGCAGCAACAAAGACCCAACACAGCCAAAAATAAATTCTTTTTAAAAAAACCTCAATTAACAAATGGCAATAAGAACATACATATCAATAGTACCTTAAATGTAAATGAACTAAAATTTGCAATCAAAAGACAGAGTGAGGGCTTCCCTGGTGGCGCGGTGGTTGAGAGTCCACCTGCTGATGCAGGGGACACGGGTTCATGCCCTGGTCTGGGAAGAATCCCACATGCCGCGGAGCGGCTGGGCCCGTGAGCCATGGCCACTGAGCCTGCACGTCTGGAGCCTGTGCTCCGCAACGGGAGAGGCCACAACAGTGAGAGGCCCACGTACCACAAAAAAAAAGACAGAGTGGCTGAATGAATATAAAAACAAGACAAGTATATAAGCTGCCTACATGCAACTCACAGCAGATCTAGACACATAGAGACTAAAAGTGAGAGGATGGAAAAAGGTATTCCATGCAAATGGAAATCAAAAGACAGTTGGGGTGGCAAAGCTTACATCAAACAAAATCAAGACTGTTATGAGAGACAAACGAGGACAATATATAATGATTAAAAAATCAAGAAGTTACAACTGGAAATATACATATACCCAACATAGGAGAACCTTAATACATAAAGATTAATGGACATAAAGGGAGAAATTTACAGTAACACAGTAATAGAAGGGGACTTTAACACCCTACTTACATCAATAGATTATCCAGACAGAAAATCAATAAGGAAACACTGGCCTTAAATGACACATTAAACCAGGTGGACTTAATTTATATTTATAGAGCATTCCATCTGAAAGCAGTAGAATACACATTCTTTTAAAGTGTACATGGAACATTCTCCAGAATAGATCACATGATAGGCCACAAAATAAGCCTTAGTAAAGAAAATTGAAATTATATCAAGCATCTTTTCCAACCACAATGCTATGAGAATAGACATTAACTGCAAGAAAAAAATTGCAAAAAAAAAAAACAAACCCCACAGGGAGGCTAAACAATATGCTTTCTAAATAAGCAATGGACCACTGATGAAGTCAAAGAGAAAATCAAGAAATGGCTAGAGACAAATGAAAACAAAAACACAATGATCCAAAAACCTAAGGGACGCAGCTAAAGCAGTTCCAAAAGGGAAGTTTATAGTGATATACGCTTGCCTCAGGAAACAAAAGTCTGAAACAACCCAACCTTACACCTAAAGCAACTAGAGAAAGAAGAAAAAACTAATGTAACGTTAGTGGAAGAAAATCATAAAGATCAGCACAGAAATAAATGAAATAGAGATTTAAAAAACCATAGGAAAGATCAATGAAACTAAAAGCTGGTTCTTTGAAGAGATAAACAAAATTGATAAACCTTTAGCCAGACTCAAGAAAAAAAGGGAGCAGGCCCAAATCCATGAAATCAGAAATAAATATGGAGAAGTTACAACCAACATCACGGAAATACAAAGGATCATAAGAGACTACTACTAACAACTGTACACCAATGAAGTGGACAACTTAGAAGAACTGGACGAATTCTTAGAAATGTACAATCTCCCAGGATTGAGCCAGGAAGAAATATAAAATATGAACAGACCAATTACCAGTACTGAAATTGAATCAGTAATTTAAAAACTTCCAATAAACAGAAGTCCAGGACCAGATGGCTTCACAGGTGAATTCTACCAAACATTTGGAGAAGAGTTAACACCTGTCCTTCTCAAACTATTCCAAAAATTTTCAGAGGAAGGAACACTCCCAAACTCATTCTATGAGGCCACAATCACCCTGATACCAAAACCAAAGATATCACAGAAAAAGAAAATTACAGGCCAGTAACACTGATGAACATAGATACAAAACTCCTCAACAATGCATTAGCAAATCGCCTCCAACAATACATTAAAAAGAGCATACACCATGATCAAGTGGGATTTATCCTAGTGATGCAATAATTTTTCAATATCCACAAATCAGTCAATCTGATATACCACATTAACAAATTGAAGAATAAAAATCAAATGATCACCTCAACAGGTGCACAAAAAGCTTTTGACAAAAGTCAACATCCATTTATGATAACTCTCCAGAGAGTGGGCATAGAGGGAACATACCTCAACACGATGAAGGCCGTATATGACAAACCCACAGCCAACATCAGACTCAAATGGTGAAAAGCTGAAAGAATTTCCTCTAAGATCAGGAACAGGACACGGATGCCCACTGTCCCCACTTTTATTCAACATAGTATTGGAAGTCATAACCACAGCAATCAGAGAAGAAAGAGAAGTAAAAGTGTCACAGTTTGCAGATGATACGATACTATGCATAGAAAATCCTAAAAATGCCATCAGAAAACTATTAGAACTCATCAATTAATTCCATAAATTTGTAAGATACAAAATTAATATACAGAAATTGGTTGCCTTTCTATACACTAACAACAAACTATAAGAAAGAAATTAAGAAAACAATTCCATTTACCATCACATCAAAAAGAATAAAATACCAAGGAATAAATATACCTAAGGAGGTAAAAGACGTGTACTTAGAAAACGATTTCACACTGATGAAAGAAATTGAAGACAACACAAACAGCTGGAAAGATACACTGTGTTATTGGATTTTAAGTATTAATATTGTTAAAATGACCAAACTACCCAAGGCAGTCTACAGATTCAGTGCAATCCCTATCAAAATACCAATAGCATTTTTCACAGAACTAGAAAAAATACTATTAATATTTGTATGGAAACACAAAAGACCCAAAATAGCCAAAACAATTTTGAGAAGGAACAACAGAGCTGGAATCACAGTCCCTGACTTCAGACTATACTACAAAGCTACAGTCATCAAAACAGTCTGGTACTGGCACAAAGACAGACACATAGATCAGTGGAACTGAAAAGAGAGCCCAGAAATAAACCCATGTATTATGGTCAATTAATATGTGACAAAGGAGGCAAGAATACACAATGGAGAAAAGATAGTCTCTTTGGTAAGTCATGCTGGGAAAACTGGACAGCTACATGTAAAGAATGAAATTAAAACATTCTCTAACTCCATATACAAAAACAAACTCAAAATGGCTTGAAGACCTAAATGTAAGACCAGAAACCATAAAACTCCACAGGAAAACATAGGCAGAACACTCTCTGACATTAATCATTGCAACATTTTGGGGCGGGGGGTCTATCTCCTAAAGCAAAGGAAATAAAAGCAAAAATAAACAAACTGTACATAATTAAACTTAAAAGCATTTGCATGGCAAAGGAAACCATCAACAAAACAACAGACAGCCTACTGAAAGGGAGAAAATATTTGCTTACTGACATGACCAATAAGTGGTTAATATCCAAAATATATAAACATCTCATACAACTTAACATTAAAAAAAAAACGATTAAAAAAATGGGCAGAAGATCTGAAGATATTTTTCCAAAGAGGAAATAGAGATGGGTCAACAGGCACATGAAAAGATGCTAAACATTGCTAATCATCAGTGAACTGCAAATCAAAACCAAATGAGGTATCACCTCACACCTGTCAGAATGGCTATCATCAATAAGAACACGAATAACAAACATTGGCGAGGATGTGGAGAAAAGGGAATCCTTGTACACTGCTGGTGGGAATGTACTGGTGCAGCCACCATGTAAAACAGCATGGAGGTTTCTCAAGAAACTAAAAATAGAGCTACCGCATGACCCAGCAATTCCACTCTAGGTGTATATCTGAAAGAAAATGAAAACACTAATTTGAAAAGATACGTGCACCACAGTGTGCATAGCAGCATTATTTACAGTTTCCAAGATATGGAAGCAACCTAAGTGTCCATCAAAAGAAGATATGGTGTATATGTGTGTGTGTGTGTGTATACACACACACACACACAATGGAGAACTATTCAGCCATTAAAAAGAATGAAGTTTTGCCATTTGCAACAACATGGATGGACTTGGAAGTTATTATGCTAAGTGAAATAAGTCAGATAAAGACAAATACTGTATGATATCTCATATATGTGCAATCTAAAAAATACTATGAACTAGTGAATATAACAAAAAAGGAACAGATTCACAGATACAGAGATACAGTGTTTACCAGTCAGGAGAGAGAAGGAGGGAGGGGCAATATAGGTGTAGGGGATTAAGGGATACAAACTGTTATGTATAAAATAAACTACAAGGATATATTATACAACACAGAGAATGTAGCTAATATTTTACAATAACTATAAATGGAGTACAACCATTAAAAATTGTGAATCACTGTATTATACACCTG
Source organism: Orcinus orca (assembly GCF_937001465.1). Lineage (NCBI taxonomy): Eukaryota > Metazoa > Chordata > Mammalia > Artiodactyla > Delphinidae > Orcinus > Orcinus orca. The sequence goes on along the minus strand of NC_064570.1, from coordinate 54,533,582 downwards.
TAACTTATATAATATTGTACATCAACTATACTTCAATAAACTTTAAAGAATGAAGTAAAAAAATAAAGGATACATTTTAAACATAAGATATTCCCTATTTTAACTGAGTTAGAAGACTATGTCTTATAGCTAAATTAGCTTCTGTTATAAACACTTTAAATCTTTGCTTGAAGTTTTCTTTTGCTTATGGCTTTGTTCTAATTCACTATTTGATCACTTAACTGTGAAATCATACAATCTGTGCTGAAATCGGTAATCAAGTGTGTTTTATTATTCACCAAAGATATCTCTAATGTTCCTAGGTTAATGGTATGCAGTACTTTGCACTTTATTTTTCTGTATAAAAGTTTTAAAGAAAGACATCTAGCCTAAGTGTTGTGATTTGTTGATACAGAATAGATACATTGTGATGGGAAGGAAAGGTGTTTACTAAGAAAAGCTGAATAGTGAACTAAGAAACAAACAGCTTACACATCATCTATTCTAATATTTCTCCCAACAGAGAAATTCCTCCTATATGCCAAGAAGACAGTGTCCTTTACAGGCCCAAATTCTTCCAGCAATGGTAAACTCTCTACTCTGCGTATCCACTCATCCTTTTCTAATATAGTGCTGACTTAGCAGGACTTCATCAAAGTGACCCCAAACCTGCTTGCCTATAACTTCCAAATGTTGATCCTGTTCTTTGGAGATACACAAAATAAGTGTAACCTCTCCCTTAAAGCATTATGGTACAGGGAAAATATGTTTTATTTTGATGAATATTTTTGGCCAAGTTCAACTTATTTTCCTTTCCACAGGAATTTTTTGTGTGCATAGTTGTATAATTTATCATCCCATGTTTCCTGAGGTAGTTTTCCCCTTCTTTCTTCCTTTTTCTTGAAGATAATTTTGCATTTTATCATTTACTATCTTACTTGTGTTTTAATTACTAGTTTAATTACTGGTTTAATTTTTTGATATGCATGTGAAATAAAAACATTACACACACATAGACATATAGGTACATACATAGATGCAGAGGTACATATATGTCTATCTACCTATCATCTATCATCTGTACACACACACACACATATCAGAATATCTCTGCTAGAGTTTAACTTCTTTTTTACTGTCTCACTGTTTCAATCATTCTACTATTGATACCTCTCAAACCACTCACAATTTGGTCACCTTCCAGGAGAAAAGTTCTTTATGGAAGCCATGTTGTAAGGAGGGACAGAGGAGCCAGTAAGAAGAAAAAATATTTACCATAAGTGCATAAGGATTTGTCAGGCTTAATTACCTCTGTTTAATTAACTAATTGTTCATATATATGCCTTGTCAAAATGCTTATAGAATAGGATTAGGACAAAAATACTATTTTGGACATTGCTGACTTAATACAGATTTTCATCCTAATGAACCAAAGCCTGCCTCACTATAGCTTCCAACCACTGATTCTTTTCTTTGGAGATGTACAAACTTAGTGAGTTTGTATATCTTCTTTGGAGATATACAAACTCACTCCACCTCACCATCTGTCATAAAACTCTGTGATACACTTATTTCAACTCCTTGATACAGAAAAAATTACTGTTTATCCTGGAGAATATGTTGCCATTTGCAACAACATGGATGGACTTGGAAGTTATTATGCTAAGTGAAATAAGTCAGATAAAGACAAATACTGTATGATATCTCATATATGTGCAATCTAAAAAATACTATGAACTAGTGAATATAACAAAAAAGGAACAGATTCACAGATACAGAGATACAGTGGACTCACAGATAATTCAATTCTTAGGTTTCCTGCTTGAATGAATAGTGATAATATTTAACTTGATGAGGGGGACATGAAGTATGAAACAGGTTGGTGAAAAAAATCAAGATTTCTGTTTTATACATGTTAGACTTGTGGTATCTGAATTGCGATCTCTGGAAGACATGTGATTGGAGATATCAAGAACAGCAGTCAACTGGATATTCAAGTTTGGGGCTCAGATTAAAGGTTTTGGCTGAGGACATGAATTTGGAAGTCATATACATAAATATAGTATTTAAATCTTTGTGAAAGGATGGCACCCTTTACAGAGAGTATATAGTGGGCAAGAATAATTCCAAGGGCCAGTCCCTGAGAAACCCAACAGTTTCAGTCAGAATCAATAAAGGAAACTCAAAACGTTATAGTAGAAGGAAATCACTAAGTATGACAAAAATATAAAACTCATTATTTCTGAGCCAAACTCATCCAGCTAGTCCTCCTTCATTGTCTACTTTAATATTAACTCTTGAGTCAAAATATATGTTAAGTAGAATCTATAAATCCTGGTTTGAAAACCCTCCTGGGCTAAGCTGACTGGCTTTTCAGCAGGCATTTCTTTGAACTTAAATGGTGAAGAACATACAGCTGTAACTCTGAGGTATCACCCGAGCAATCTCTGAAATAAATAAGAATCTTGAGAAGTAGGAAAGGAATCTCAGTGGTATGTCACCTGCCCTGTTACTGCACGTGGCTTGTAAAAATCAGGCAATGCATATTCCACTGAAAGAAAAGAATATGGAAAGCAGTTCATCTTCTATTAGGATATTTCATACTTTTCTGGCTCTTTCATAGGTACTGATTTCATGCTCTAAAGTCAGAGGTGATAGTTTACTATGAAACTAGACTTAAACCATTTTAAATTAAGCTGAAAGAAAAAGAAGAGACTATAAACATTGGACTGAAAAATCTGTTCTTGAGATATGAATGTATGTTAGTGTTACCTGGAAAATTACATATTTTATTATCCTCCAAAATTCCCCTTATAATTTACTTCCCTTTTATTGCTATCCAATTCCTTGGATTCCCATGGGTTTATTTGTACAAGATCAAATTATTTGAATAAATGTAGGCATCAAGTTAATCCAAAAGCAATGTTGTAAGTAATAATGAAATAATAGCATATAGCTAAAAGCCAAAGCAACATAATACAACACTGTTAACATTAACAATGCAAGATGTAAGCTAACTAAAAACTACAAACTCTACTTTGTTTAGAATGCAACGTGGGATAGGCTTCAGCACTATTTAAATCAAGCTTGTTAAAAGTCAAGAATATTGATTGTAAAATTGTTTCCCTAAACAAAACTTTGACATTGTAAAATTTGAACTATTTTATTTTCATAGCTGAAGTTGTTTATGATAAAATCTACTCTGTGAAAATGTGTTTGGCAACAAACAGTAATCCATCAATATAGCATTACAGACAACAAACAAAAGCTGAATGTCCTTATTTCAAGATAAGAGAAAATGTACTCTAAAACTGTTCAGTATTTTTCTTATATTTGAATGCTTTAAAAATTCTGCAACATCAGGAGTACATAGTTTGTTATAACAAAGAGAAAATATCAATTATTAGCTAGTGCAGACTGATTTACCTCTGATTTTAGCTGTTTATGTGGGAGAATAAAATATTCAAACTCAGGCAACTTTATGTTCTCACTGAGAGAGGGAGGGAGGGAAGGAAATAAGAAAGGAGGGAGGAGGGGGAGATGAAGACAGAGAGGGAGGGAGGGAGAGGGAGAGAGAATGAATATGAAAAATTGCCACAAAGCAAGTTTAGCAAGAGGAGAAGGAGATACTAATTATTATTGTAGCTTGTGTTTCCTGGCAACACCAACATTAGGTTTAAAATTAAGCAAAGCTATCACATTCTCCCATAGTATGTGTTGGCTTATTTCTCCACTTAAAAATTTCAAGATCTCTAGCTTTCATTATCTTCTCCCCTACTATTCCCTGGAGAAAATATCTTTCAAAATAAAGAACAAAATATATTCAGATAAGTAAAAAACTGTGCATTGAAAATATTAAAGGAAGTGTTTTTAGGCAGAAGGAAGAAAATGATTCCAAATAGAAGCACATTAAAACAAGAAAGAACATAGGAAAGGGTGAATATCCAGCTAAACTGAAATTAATATTATTTAAAATAATACTATGTTGTAATGTGCAAGTGTATGTGAAATTAAAATAGATGACAAGTGAAGAGAATGGTGAGGTAGTGGCAAAGGAATTAAAGTGCAATAAAATTCATAATGTGAGGTAGTAACAAAAGTAATAATTTAAAGTAACTAATAAGTTATGGGTCCATAGTATAATCTCTAATGTAATTTCAAAAAGACTAAATAACAATCTACTAATGGACAAAGAGCATAAAGAAAATACTTGATTAAAACAGGGAAGAGAAGAAATTGTTAACTACATATACATATATGAATATAAATATAATGCATACATTAATAAGAATTCATCCAGGCAATATAAACATCTTCTACAAATAAAGATCTAAACCCTAAACCCATCATCCTAAAACTGGATTATTTGCTCTCAGCTTATGATATATTTGGATAAAGAAACTAGCAAATTCCAATTCATTGTAGCTAAGTAAGTTCTAAAAACAGATTGTTTCCTTTATTTTTTCCCAAATTTCCTTTACACTCTTCTAAAAATTGGTTAATAAAATTAAACATTTCCCACTGAGAGTCTTTTTCAAATAAGGTTCACTTGACAAAATTAGATTTTACTATAATTTTATCACAATTTATATTTGATCTGAAATGTATCGTAACTAGCATATAAATAAACACATAAAAATCATACTCATGCCTAATGTACATAGTCATACATCAGAAAGAGAGAGGAGAAAAAAGGAAATTATAAATAGAAATCAAATTCTTAATGAAGATTTTATGAGCAGATAGAATGTCCTATTTTAGATCCAATGGATTTTCTAAATAATAGATTTTCTGAACCACCAAAATATATGAAATGATTAATTAAAACTAATTTTAAAATACATAATTGAGGATATAACTTAGGATTTAAAAATTATTTTTCAAATATTAAAATTCAACCAAAATACAATAACTTCACGTATTTTGTTTTTTTTACAATGCAATACACTCATTCTCAAAATCCAACTATTACCTCTGGAATGAAAGTGTAAGTTTCAAGAAAAAATTTGTGACACAGAAAAAAATAACTTGGAGAGTAGAGAACCACTGAAGATGGCCAAGAGTGATTTCAGAAAGCAGTTTTTCTAGATTTCTAGAAAATGTTTTTCTAGATAATCTCTTGTATACTTAGTGGAGCATGCCATCTTATCATGTAGTTTTTTGTTTGTTTCTTTTCATGGCCTAATTAACTAAAAGAATCAGGGAAGAATTCCAATTTTAAATCGTTATATAAAGTGGGAAAGCCAGATCATACATTTATAGAAATAACTGGCTCAGTTATTGACCTTCACATTTCTTGATTTATAGAAGTATCCATAAATAGCTCCTAGAGATCAATAAGGACAAGTTAAAATACATAGTTAAAAATGGACAAAGAAAATACTATGGAGACAATAAAAAAGATCAGTGGTTGCCAGGGGTGGGGCAAAGATGAATAGGCAGAGCACAGAGGACTTCTAGAGCAGCAAAAATACTCTATACAGTATTATAACAGATATATGTAATCATACAGTTGTCCAAGCCCAGATATAGGTATTCATACATTTATCCAAACTCACTATGAGTGAACCCTAAGTTAAACTATGGACTTTGATTATGATGTGTCAGTTTACATTCATTACTGGTAAAAAAAAAAAAAAAAAAAAAAAGTACCATTCTGGAGAGTGATGTTGATAATTGAGGCTATGCACTTATGGGGTACATGGGAAATCTATCTCCCTTTCAACTCTGTTACAAAACCTAAAACTCCTCTAAAAAAATAGTCATAAAAAATGGATGAAGAACATGAATGCTTCACAGAAGAAATGCAAATTTAAATCTGATCAAGTGAATACATATGTACATGCAAACTGAAACAATAGGGCATCCTTTTAGCTTCTTAAATTGGAATATAATTTTTAAAAATGATAATACTTAACATTTGAAAGTAAATGAGAAAATAATTTTATACATAAATAATGGAAGTATAATTTAACTTTGCCCTTTCACATATTTTCTGAATTCTGTTTTTACATGTGTCTCTTGTATACAATGTAGAGTTGTGCTATGATTGTTCTAATGTGATCCTTTTTCTCTTTAAATGGGGTAAAGTCATTTTACATTGACTTTATGACAGATATGTTTCTAACCTATTCCGTATTATTCTGTGATATATTTCTGTTCTCATACTGTGTTTTATTGTCTTGTTTGCGTTTGTATATTTTCTGATATTTAGCAAGGTTTTGTTCTAAGTCTGGTAGTTACCTTTATAATTGTTACTATATAAGGGTATTTCCTAGCTTTCTATTTCTTTAAGGATCATAACTATTAATTCCCTATGAGAAAAAAGGAGAAAAAAAGAAGAGGAAAAAAGTGAGCTTCTTTTTTTCTCCTTTACATTCCTTTATTTCTCTAAGATAAGTATATACAATTATGTACTTTCTGTGTTTACCTTTATACTGTTATACTATCATGGGTTTTATAAACAGTAATGGTAGCTTTATAGATGTGATAATCAAACTTCTCTGCATCTCTTCTTATAGATCATTTTTCCCTTCTACACCACCTTTCTACATTGTAGAGTATGTAATTCAGATTTTTAAATCTTTACAAGATTATATGTTAATATCCTACTTAATGACGAGAAAGCTAGAAGCATTTCCCCTAAGATCAGGAACAAGGTAAGGAAGTTCCTCCCTATTACTCCTTTTCAATATTGTACTGGAAGCCCTAGTTAATGCAATAAGAAAAGGAAAGGAAATACAAGATATACGTATTGAGAAGGAAAATATAAAAGTGGCTTTGTTCACAGATGCCATGACTGTCTACACAGAAAACATTTAAGAACTGAAACATACACACACACCCCTGAAACTAATAAGCAATTACATCGAGGTTGCAGGATATAAGTTTCTTATACCAATCAATTGCCCTCTCATAAACCAGCAATAAAAAAGTAAAATTTGAAGTTAAAACACAATACCATTTACATTTACACCCCCAAATTACTTAGGTATAAATGAGGAAAATTACAAAACCCTTATGAAACGAAGACAAACTAAATAAATGGAGCGATATTCCATGTTAATGGATAGGAAGACTCAATATTGTCAAGATGTCAGATCTTCCCAACTTTATCTATAGATTCAATGCAATCTCAATCAAAACCTCAATGTATTATTTTGCGTAGATTAGCAAACTGATTCTAAGTTTATACAGAGAGGCAAAAGACCCAGAATAGTCAACACAATATTGAAGGAGAAGAACAGTTAGTGGATTGACAATGACTTGCACTAGAAAAATGATAAAACTTTTGTCATACTATGTTACTGAAACATTTATTAAATAGCAAAATATGTACCAGCTGATAATTTTATAGTGTTCTACTTCACACTAGAATATGAATGCCCTCCTGAAGGACTTTTAATATTATCATATAATATGATCAATAAACATTTTATTTGAAAATGGAGCCCATATAATTTTTTCTGAACAACATAAATGGGAGTTATTTTCCTCATGAATGCAAGTGTGTGTGTGTGTGTGTGTTTTGTTGTTTACAGTAATTAATATGCAAATTCAGGGATTATTTCTCTAAGCTGTTGCATGGAGTTTAAAAGATCCAAATTAAAGCATTTTTTAATTGGCACCAACTATTTAGTTTTCAATCAACTTGAAAAATATACACTTGACTCTTCATATCTGCAGATTCTGCATCCACAGATTCAACCAACTGCAGATTGAATATACTACATGGTCCACGGTTGGGAAAGGGAGGGTTGACTGTAAGGGACTTGAGTATCTACAGATTTTGATATTCGCAGTGTGTCCCGGCACCAATCCTCCCGTGGTTGCTGAGGAATGACTGTATTTTTAATTCAGATTTCCTCAGAGTAAATAAAGCATAGCCCATCCCTTTTCAGCAGAATTATTTGAAGTTCCTAAAATGCTAAAATGCCACCATTAAAAGTAATATAATATGCCTCTGATGTATCAAAGGGGAAAAAAAACCTGCCTTGGCTTACTTAGGAATGTGAGAATTGTTTACATTATCAAATATATTAACAGATTAAAAGATCATTTCAGTATACTCTGGATAATGTTTTATTAAAACCATTGATGATAAATACTCTTAACACACTAAGGAAAACGTCCTTGTCCTTACGAAGCATAATCTAAAATGTCAATAGGTAAGGTTATGTAATAGCAGTATCTCATTTTGCATAAATTTTTTATAAGGCAGCTCAGGGCTCCAAAAGGAAGTATGCCTGCAAACAAGGTGAGAACTACATAACCTTTTACAACCTAGCCTCAAAAAACAGCAGCATTTATTACACACTCTCTTGGTTACAAATAAGTAACAAGTCTGTTCTGGATACAAGAGGACATAACATAGATCCACCTCTTGAGAGGAGAACTATGAAGGTCACATTGTAGAAAAGCATTGGCTAGACAGAATTTTTCATCATCAAAAAAAAAAAATCTGCCATAGTCTGCTATTTGGCCACAATTCATATCATTTCTATATGCAAAATATTCTCATTCTTTCCTCTAGGACCACCAGTCTCAGCTTATTACAACAGTAGTTCAAAAACTATGTGCCCAAAGTTCAGATACTCGTGAACTGTATCAGGTCTACATGTGGAAAAGACTCCTCAAGTACTGTTCCTCTGGTAAACTAAAAAGACAGTATATCTCCCACTATTACAGCCAACATGCAATTGTGTGAAAGGCATAGAATAACAACCATAGACACTCTTATTAGTCTGCTTGGGCTACCATCACAGAATACCACAGACTGGGTGACTTAAACAAACAAAAAAAAACCCCAAAAAAATTACTTTTTCACAGTTCAGTTAGCTTGGAAGTCCAAGATCAAGGTGCCAGCAGGGTTGGTTCCTGGTGAGACCTCTCTTCCTGGTTCCTCACTGTGTCCTCACATGGCCTTTCTCTGTAAGTATGCATCTCTGATCTCTTCTTAAAATTACAACAGTTCTATTGGAACAGGGCCCCAACCTTATGACCTCATTTAACCTAATCTCCTGGAAGCTCTATCTCTAAATACAGTCAGATTGGGAGTTAGGGCTTAAACATATGAATTTTGAGGGGATACTATTCAGTTCATAACACATTTCTATTCAAAAATGTGGAAAATTGGAAGCACATAGTAGTCACTGGACAACCGCAATTCTAAAATCCAGCTAGGACCAGGTTCCCACTTCCTTGATTAGGGTTTATCTGTGTTTTCTGGGTTCTCCACGTCTCCTGACTCTGGGCTCTTCCACTCTCTGTATAAGCTCTCTTTTCTATATAAAGTGGCATGGTCTACAAATGAGTTATCTTTCTAAGCTTGCTTCTTATTTGTCAAAGGCTTCTTTTCATTGAATACTCATTAACCCTTTCATTTCAAACTGATACAATTTCTTTACAGTGTTACGGACTTGCTGTGAATCAGTTGATAATCTACTTTGTTAAAAAAAAAAAAGTGAAAACAGAAACAAATAGAAAACATGCCAATAGCTTTAGCCATATGTCCGCCTAAAGTATAAAACATATTCCTCAAATCCAGGTTTATCTACAACCACATGACTTGAGCTGACCAGAACACAGCTGAATGGATTGCAGGTATTCAACCAATCTAATAGAAATCAACCTACAGAATGACAGAATCTGAATAGATTATTTTGAACCAATGTGAACTATAAAAAAAGACACAGATGCTCTAGTCAGTTAATTCTAGAAGCTAAATTTAAAAGACCAACCCTGAGTATAGCACATGAAACCAAAGTCATGTGTATGTCAAATTAGTGGTAAGTAGACATCTGAAGAGATAAATTTAAAATCTTTATAATCCTGTTTCAGAAAGGAGAACGGAACAGAGGACAGAAAGGCAGAGAAAGGAAATAAATGAATCCAGCAGACATTTGAATTTTCTAATCCCCAGTAGTGCAGGCTATAATACTGCATCTGGATTCAATGATATTCTCATGTAGACTAAATTACCCACCCTTTCGTTCTTCAGTTTGAGTAATTTTTATCTCATATTTAATCTCTGAATAATCTCTAATGAGAAAAAATTCCCAAACAGGATGGTAGCTTCAGAGTACTGTCAAATTTATTCAACATAGTTGGTTATAATGGAAACTTTAAAGCTGGGTTAAGGAGACTATACATTATAGGAGTGGAATTCTGACTAAAAATGATCTCCTGAACCTTTAGAGAACGGAATTTTATACCCAGGAAATTATTAGTATTCCCAAAATTCATTTCATAAGAAAAACAATACACAAAGGTGAAACAAAACATACACACTAAAAAAGTGAAATTAAAAGTTGGGCATTCCAGAGATAAACCCACGCACATATGGTCAACTTATCTTTGATAAAGGAGGCAGGAATGTACAGTGGAGAAAGGACAGCCTCTTCAATAAGTGGTGCTGGGAAAACTGGACAGGTACATGTAAAAGTATGAGATTAGATCACTCCCTAACACCATACACAAAAATAAGCCCAAAATGGATTAAAGACCTAAATGTAAGGCCAGAAACTATCAAACTCTTAGAGGAAAACATAGGCAGAACACTCTATGACATAAATCACAGCAAGATCCTTTCTGACCCACCTCCTAGAGAAATGGAAATAAAAACAAAAATAAACAAATGGGACCTAATGAAACTTAAAAGCTTTTGCACAGCAAAGGAGACCATAAATAAGACCAAAAGACAACCCTCAGAATGGGAGAAAATATTTGCAAATGAAGCAACTCACAAAGGATTAATTTCCAAAATTTACAAGCAGCTCATGCAGCTCAATAACAAAAAAACAACCCAATCCAAAAATGGGCAGAAGACCTAAATAGACACTTCTCCAAAGAAGACATACAGATGGCCAAGAAGCACATGAAAGAATGCTCAACATCATTAATCATTAGAGAAATGCAAATCAAAACTACAATGAGGTATCACCTCACACCAGTCAGAATGGCCATCATCAAAATATCTACAAACAATAAATGCTGGAGAGGGTGTGGAGAAAAGGGAACACTCTTGCACTGCTGGTGGGAATGTGAATTGGTACAGCCAATATGGAGAGCAGTATGGAGGTTCCTTAAAAAACTACAAATAGAACTACCATATGACCCAGCAATCCCACTACTGGGCATATACCCTGAGAAAACCATAATTCAAAAAGAGTCATGTACCAAAATGTTCATTGCAGCTGTATTTACAATAGCCCAGAGATGGAAACAACTTAAGTGTCCATCATCAGATGAATGGATAAAGAAGATGTGGCACATATATACAATGGAATATTACTCAGCCATAAAAAGAAACGAAATTGAGCTATTTGTAATGAGGTGGATAGACCTAGAGTCTGTCATACAGAGTGAAGTAAGTCAGAAAGAGAAAGACAAATACCGTATGCTAACACATATATATGGAATTTAAGAAAAAAAATGTCATGAAGAACCTAGGGGTAAGACAGGCATAAAGACACAGACCTACTAGAGAACAGACTTGAGGATATGGGGAGGGGGAAGGGTGAGCTGTGACACAGGGAGAGAGAGGCATGGACATATATACACTACCAAACGTAAGGTAGATAGCTAGTGGGAAGCAGCCGCATAGCACAGGGAGATCAGCTCGGTGCTTTGTGACCACCTAGAGGGATGGGATATGGAAGGTGGGAGGGAGGGAGATGCAAGAGGGAAGAGATATGGGAACATATGTATATGTATAACTGATTCACTTTGTTATAAAGCAGAAAGTAACACACCATTGTAAAGCAATTATACCCCAATAAAGATGTTAAAAAAAAAAAGTACCATACAAATTAAAAAAAAAAAAGTTGGGCATTCATATATTTGTGATTCCATTTTTAAAGCCAACTCTTCAATTTATAATATGATTCAATATTGTTATGATTTACATTCACTGTACATAGTTTGAAATGTTTTATTAAAAATACAAAACCCTAAAACTCATAAAAATAATGTTATAAATTATTCCAATATGAAACATGGATAGAAGTTTAATTCAGATATTTTAGAGTTGTCTCAGGGTTATCTAAAATGCCACACCTGTTTACTCAGGGGAAAACTAGAAGCAGAAATTAATAACTCTGTCATTCTTATTTGAATAATATGTACAAAGATCTTTGTTTTTCTCACATAGCAAGAATCAGCTAACCAATACTATGGATAAGAATGATAAAACTCATATAATTGGAAAACCAAGTAATCATTTCTCTGGGGTACCTTAACCAACAGACCTTAAGAATTATTTAAACTACAATTAATTCTATTCAAACTTAAAACTAGGTGACAGTGTTTAAAAGTATATCAAATTTTCTAATTTTCTCACTCTGGGTATTTTCTTTCAACCAAAAATGTCACATATGCAACACAGCACACAGAAAGCAAAGAATTGAATAAAACAATTATTTTTCAGGAAAAATTGATCTGGCATTCCAAAAGTGCAATAACACATCTTCAGAACTCAAACTCATATTCTTAGTGTAAGTGAGTAACAAACCTAAATCTATGTGCAGGAGATAATCACAACTATCATATTTCTAATCCTGCCAGCTGAATCAACTTTGCTGATGTGGAATTAGATTTTAGTTAGCCCCTCATTACTGACTATAAGCAATAATGATATTGAGTCTTGATTCTTATAGCATTCTTTGGTTTCTCTTTTTTATATTCTTTTCTCCCAGCTTTATTGAGATATAATTGATATGTCATGTAAGTTTGATTACAACATGTTGAGTTGTTACACTTACATGTTGCAAAATAATTTCCACCATATTGTTAGCTACCACCTCCATCACATCACATAATTACCATTACTTTCTTTGTGGTGAGAACACTTAAGCCCTTCTCCATCTTCTGGCTTGGTGAGCCTCACTATCCCTATAATGTTCCTATGTCATAGTATTTTTATCCAATACACTAACAGAGGAAAGCTGTCTGATTGTTGTAGGTATGACTATTTCTAGCTGCCTGTATGTCATGTTAACTGAAGACTAATTTAAATCATGAGACCCCACTGTAATATGCACTGCAGTAATACACACTGGCATATATTATTGTTCTAGTAATATAAGAAATAATCTGGACTTTTAAGATCTTTGGCTTAAACTTCACTAACGAGCCATCCTTGAAGTAAATTTTTGAAGGGAACTGCTAAGAATGAGTAATATGAATGATATGAAAATGCAGTTCGCATGTGGGTAGCAATCAATTTATGAAAAACATCTCATATGGATAGAAGCTTGGTTTTTTCCTACATGTTTATTAAATATTTATATGAAGCATAGCTATATATCTGAAGTTTTACTTAATTAGATACAATTAAATACACATTTTTCACGTTGTACTTATATTTCAATGTAAGTTAAGGAACTGTCCTGAGTATGGCTTAAGATAATTTTTATAAGACAGAAGTACACAGTTTGCCAAAAAGAGAAAGGTACTGTACTTTTAGATAACATGGGTAAATTGATGCATTATAGAAATTCTGCACATCATTTATACATGTCTAAATGTAATAGCAAAAAATGCATCATCGTACATCATTTCCCTTTCATTATTTAAAGTATACTAAGGTCACCTCCAAAGTTAAGAAAATATTGGCTCTACAAGTACATTTTCCCTTTGAATTTTGTTTCTTCCCCCTCTCTTTTATGATATCTTGATGCTGATTTTACCAGGGAAACAAAGACCATGATAATGTGAAACATAAATTTCCTGAGCTAAATGGAGTCCAGTAAGTGAAACACTGAATGCAAAGCTGTTAGATAAGGAATGGCAGGTTACCATAAATTAAGCAATAGCCATTCAGGAGAGTATGACAGTAGAATTTTAAAAACCTTATCAACTACTAAGAATATATCCTGTTTACATAGACAGAATGTTTAAAGAATGTGAAAAATAAACTCTATAAAATCCTTCTTTCCATCTTTGACAATACATAAGAACATATTCTAATCAGATAGGTGTTAAGTCCATTATGCCTATTGACAGTTTGATTATACAGTGGCCAGGAAATATGGAATCTTTTTATTTATTTTACGTAAGTTAAATCTATTTATAAGTAATTCTGAAGGGCCTGGGCTATTGTGAGAAGTCAAGGAAGGGAAAGTTTTTGTGTGCTAATATGGAAAATAAGAGTCTAATTCTCATATATTGAATGATAAAAAAGGGATATAGACTATAGATAAGGTAGTTACAGAGATGCATAACCAGTTCATACTTTCTTTTATACCAAATGTTACATTTTAACTCTAAAAAGTATGTGTATTGAGATTATGAAGGGAGTGACAACTACATTTAAAGATCTCATATTCCTTAGCTACAGTGGATAGAAAATCCCTCTACCCTAAATGTTGAGGTTTTGTTGGTGATGAACTTCCCCAAGAACTGCATTTCTTCTCCAAATTGATCCCCCCCAAAAGAGAAAGAAATTAGAGGATTGATAAATGGGCTTAATAAAGACACATGCAAATGCTTTTTTCATAATCCTTATTATAACTCATTACTATCACTCCCGCCAACTTGAAGGTTTATAAATTACCGAACAGCCATAGCTGTTTTTTTCATTATTTGACAATTACAGTTGAAAACATTGCACTGGCACACTAATCCTATTTTGCTCAATAGTTTTGGCACCTGACATCCATTTAATGAGCATAAGTTCACAGGTGGAAGAACATTTTAAGTAAATTTATAAAGAGAAAGATTCATCACAGTTTTTAAATCACAAAAATATATGTTAAAAATTAGTAGTTAAAGTTGTTTCATATCATTGGCAGGCACTATATTTACTGTAAACTCATCGATGGATGTCTGGTTAGGTGACAAATAGCTTGAACTCTATTTCAATTTCATACCCATCAAAATCTTTTCTGTTTATTTCTACTAAACTGGAAAATATCAACAGCCATAAGTCATTAGGATTCAATATTTTGTAATCTTATTTGAAAAAATCTGGTATTTCAGAAACAGTAAACTCATACAAATTAAAGAGGATTCTCACTGAAATATCCATTGTTTAGAAAAGAGATGTGCATATCGCAACAAAATCTAGAAAGTCAACTGTTTTAACTTTGCAGATAATGCCATAGGTCTGAATCACAGATTAAAATAATAATTATCTTTTATTATCTTTATTATCTTAATTGATCCCCTTCTCCTCACGCAAGAAACAGACCCTGAGAGAAGGATTATGTACATGAGGTGGAGGGAACACTGGAAGAAGACAGGAGAAATGATTAAAAAAAAAGTTTGGGCAGCCAGTATGGGGAGAGTTACTGAGCCAACTTTACAGTGAGTGACTGAAGTTTAAACTGTTAGAGAAAATCTTGGAAATAGTACAAAATACCTGCTTCAAAATTATCCTCAGGCAAGGGAACTGCAATAATTATAGTTTTATATCCATCAGTAATTCATTGGGTAAAGGCTGCCTCCAAAGAGACATTAAATCTTAGCCAATTCTAATCACGTATGCTCACAGGCAAAGCATATGCTAGCAACCCAAGGGTGGCAATGACCATGATGTATGTGTTGACCACCAGAAATCAGGCTGAGGGACACTGAAATGGTATGTGGATCTGAGGGTAATTGGCTGAGCACTGAAAGTGTCTGCTACATTTCTCTTTACCAGTAGAATTCACATTCTATATCAACACGACATATGTTTATTATGAGCACTTATTAAGTTCTTACCCACAGATTTTTTGTTACTATTTTTTCATTAATTTTGTATTTCAATTATTCAGTTTGGAGGCAATGGTCAACCTCTGTATTTTAGAGATAAATTATGCAAAGCAATATTGACACACAAGAAAAGTCCATGGAAATTGTATGAGAATGCATTAACAAAACACACTGTATTCTATTAACTAAACATTACCTGAATAAATTAATATATCTATATAACATATTTAACATGTTTACAAAGCATCAAAATTCTTGTGCTGCTAGGTGAAAGGTATATGAGAGTTCTGTATTACTTTTGCAACTTTTCTGGAAGTTTAAATTTAAGTAGGTAAAATAGTTAAAAATTTTTCTGGAAGTTTACATTTAAATAGTTAATTTTTTCTTTTAATATCAAGAAGAACCTGGTTGTGACAAGTGGGATGACAAAAGCATGAAAAATATAAAGTGAATGCTAAATATTTAATAATTATTAATCATATATTTCATATCTGTCACATAAATGCGTCATTGCTTAACTCCCTTTTCACCTTAAAACTGTTTGACACCTGATAGACTTTCAGAATACACCAGTTTTTCATAGGTTTTATTGTGAAAAACACTACCCCAAAAATATAGCATGCAAGTCAGGCTACGATGCATCTTTAAGGTGAAACTATAGGACAAGAAATTAGATGCTCTGTATTTGCCACTTTTCCAGAACTTAAAACAAAACAAGATCTTGTTGAACCAAAGATCAGATATGGACTGTTTACAACAGCTGTTATTAATTACTTTCTTCCCTGATGACTAAAAAGCAGATGTGATAATTAAATGACAGAAGTGTCATATATCAGTCAGAAGGAATAATATCCTCGTAGTACTACTTGTTCACAAGTAGAAATCAATCTGTTGTTTAGAGCAAATTACAAAATCTTATTTGTGTAGACCCTGTTAGCCTGGAAGAGCCTCCTTTGGTTGAAGCTGGTCTGCTGTTGTCACTAAGTCTGATTCTCTGTTGATCAGAGGATGCCAAGGCTCAGCTTCACCTTCACCATCTGGCTGTCATGGAACATTCAAGGGAACGAACAGATGCGTTCAGAGGATTCCTACCAAATATAAGGCCTAGAAATGTCTCAATTAAAACTCTCTTTCTCATTGTACACCCTTATATATATGAGAATGGCTAAAACTTTTAATAATGAAATATTTTTAAAAAGCACTAAAATAACAACATCCATAATTTTTCAAAAAAATAACAAAGATCCCTCATGATGTTAAAATGATCTCTAAGTAGCTTCTCTTGGATATTTTCACCATAGGATAAAGAGATGTCATATAGATATGTATGAGAATAAAATCTTATGGTAGGTGACATAATTTATATATTCATTGAAGACATAAGGACACATGCTTAAATCTATTATATAATTTATAGTATCATAAATAAAAAGCAAGTCCCCAACATTTATTTAATATAGATATGTCAATGTGTTTATACACTGAATTATACTATAAAGCTCTTGCAAGCAGTAAATCCCTCTTTGACTAGTGCTCTCTTATTTTCTGTCACAATACATTTTCTAAATAAGGCATTATGTTTATAGTAGTTGAATATATGAGTCAATAAATAGCTCTTGAAGGTGATGGAATGCCAAAACAAAGCAGAGATGTTTGCTAACCACCAAGCCATCCGTTTGTAATATATATCAATATGATGGACGTTATTCCCACTAGTCTAAATATTCACACAATAAAGGAATCAACAATTTAATGTAGTCTATTCCAAAGTTGTACTGTTTTGAATCAGTATATTATTTTGTCAGTGAATAAAATAAGTAAAACACATTACAGCAAAACTCATTAAGTATTTCCTATTGCAAATCTGTAGATTAGGGAATTGATCCTTTATATAATATTTAATGTTAGACACTTTCCCTTATTTTAATAAATATGTCTGTTACACCGTTTGCTATTACATGAGTACATAGTCTATCCTTTTGATTTCTATTGCCACGTTTCAAATTTCACCTATGGACATTTTAGCAACAACTCATGCCGTAAGGACAGGTTAATATTTCTACTTTTATAAGTCACCAAAAGCACAGAAACCTCTAAAGGGAAACCAAAATGAGCTGTTTCTTAGCCTACTGTGGGATCTAAATAGTAAATACAAATTAAATAATGTTTTAATTACATTAAATCCTCATTGTTATTTTACTTTAAATTTTGTGGGAAATTTTAAAAAATATAATCCCAGTTATGTGATATATTTTTAACTCAAATAATCATCTGTAAATAGACCAGTAAATACATAAAGCTTTCTTTATAGATTAAGCATGATCAAAACTTACTGTTCCAGTAACATTACATGTATTTTAGAGAATATGCAACCAATACTAAAACAGCCTTGAAAATAATCTGGAAAGAAGGAGGAACAACATATGTATTCCTGTGGATAGTGAATTTCAGAGAAAGGAAGCCTAGAACATTGTAATGCAACATATTAAATGCTGATAAAAGTAAAAAATAGAAATATAATATTGTTTACTAGAGATGCCATTTTTCTCTTGCATTGGTATGTAGCACTACACGTGAAAGGGTAAAATACAAATAGAAATTAAACCATATGATCCAGCAATCCCACTCCTGGTCATATATGCAGAGAAAAACATGGTTTGAAAGGGTACGTGCACCCCAATGTTCACTGCAGCACTATTTACAATAGCCAGCACATGGAAGCAACCTAAGTGTCCACTGAAAGATGAATGGCTAAAGAAGATATATACATATATACAATGGAATATTACTCAGCCATTAAAAAGAATGAAATAATGCCATTTGCAGCAACATGGATGAACTCAGAGATTATCATACTAAGTGCAGTAAGTCAGACATAGAGAAATATGATATCACTTATATGAGGAATCTAACAAAAAATGATACAAATGAACTTATTTACAAAGTAGAAACAGACTCACAGACTTAGAGAATGAACTTATGGGGGGAAGGGTGGGGGGAGGGATAGATTGAGAGTTTGGGATTGACATGTACACACTGCTATATTTAAAAAAGATAACCAACAAGGACCTACTATATAGTACAGGGAATGCTGCTCAATTTTCTGTAATAACCTAAATGAGAAAAGAATCTGAAAAATAGATACATGTATATGTATAACTAAATCACTTTGCTGTACACATGAAACTAACACAACATTGTTAATCAACTATGCTCCAATATAAAATAAAAATTTTTAAAAATTATAGTCATCCCAGTGGATGTGGAAAAAAAATAAATGAAAGATATAAAATAGTAGCAGAACTGAACAACAAAATCAGATAATCTTATAGCAGTATTATTAGTAAACGGTCCCATGATCTCTTCTAAGAACTTGTCATTAATTAATGTGTAAAACAACCATATTTGTACTTCCATTTTACAGGCAAGAAAACTAAGTTACAGAGATGTTGAATTCCTTTCCCAGAATAAGGAGATATGAATATTTAGGCTATGAAAATGTTTATTTCAAATTGGAACTACTATGCTATATTTACCCCAGGTGTGTGTGCTTATGTTTAAATACATTCCTTAATTTTTAGAATTCCAGAGTTAAAATCGAAACATCTGTACTTAAATGGCACCAACACATCTAATTGATCATTCTTTCCACTGGCAATACCACCCTGATTATAGGAGGAGGGACATAGCTCTTAGTAATTGATTGATTATTCTTAACATCTTCAAATTAAAATTTCTAACACTCTAAACCCTCAAACATATACAGAACACTCAGTGCTTCCTCTCTTGGTGTGACACCCTATAACACTTTGAGGCGGCATTTCAACCTAAAATTATAGCAGTAAACACACACTCACACAGGCATATACACCTAATTAAAGAGACTTTAAATAAAAATATACAATCTCGTAGGAAAGGTGCTAGTATCAGAAATCACAGTATATTGATCTGCAGTTGACAATCAACATAATTTTTGTAGTGTTATATTGGTCATTGCTATTTGGTATTCTATATTCTCCATCTTTATAATTGTGTCTTATGGTTTTCAAAAAGAAATGCAATTTAATGTCCATAGTATTAGCAAAAAAGATTTTCTCTTTTTATCCTCCTGCAATATTCAATACTGTATATGGGGAACTATACTTTTGTCTTCTAAACATAAGGCAAAGTGTCTTTTTTTTTTTTTTTTCCTGTTATAGAGACACCACTCTCACCCACGAGAATAACATTCAGAGTAGAAGTCTGTAAGGATGCAAACAACTCCAGCTACTTGTGTTTTGACATTTGTTTACTAGCAGGTGGTCTGTTTCTTGGAATTTTTTTCAAAACAAACGTTCTGGACCAGAAAATTAATTCACACTAGATTACAATATGATGGGTAACTGAAGCATTTATAGCTAACTGAAGCATTTATAGCTACAGACATTAAAGGGCAGCTTCATCAATTAGATTCTCAAACTTCTGGCAGAAAATCAGTGTTCTGTTTACACTATTTCTTTTTTTAAAGTACTAATCTTCCTGTTCAGAGAGAGCACTATATCTTATATGTTTTACTGTTTCTTTTGTGGAACTGTTTTTACATAAAATTTTAAATAAAATAAAATAAATAAAACTAAAAATAGAACTACCATATGACCTAGCAATCCCCCTACTGGACATATATCCTAAGAAGACCATAATTCAGAAAGTCATGTACCACAGTGTTCATTGCAGCACTATTTATAATAGCCAGGACATGGAAGCAACCTAAGTGTCCATCAACAGATGAATGGATAAAGAAGATGTGGCAGATGTATACAATGGAATATTACTCAGCCATAAAAGAAAATGAAATTGAGTTATTTGTAGTGAGATGGATGGACCTAGAGTCTGTCATACTGAGTGAAGTAAGTCAGAAAGAGAAAAACAAATACCATATGCAACACATATCTATGGAATCTAAAAAAAAAATGGTTCTGATGAAACTAGGGGCAGGACAGGAATAGGGATGCAGACATAGAGAATGGACTTGAGGACACAGGCAGGGGGAAGGGTAAGCTGGGACGAAGTGAGAGAGTAGTACTGACATATATACACTACCAAATGTAAAATAGATAGCTAGTGGGAAGCAGCTGCATAGCACAGGGAGATCAGCTCGGTGCTCTGTGACCACCTAGAGGGGTGGGAAAGGGAGGGTGGGAGGGAGGTGCAAGAGGGAGGGGATGTGGGGATATATGTATACATATAGCTGATTCACTTTGTAGTACAGCGGAACCAACACAACATTGTAAAGCAATTATACTCCAATAAACATGTTAAAAAAATCAATTAGGTTACACATTTTATAAGGCCCACTATTTCCCAGCACTCACTGTATTAAGTAAAGTACCAAGTACCACATCTAGATTCAGGGTATGGACTTTGGAATCAGACTGATCTTGGTTCAGTTCTATATGTGACCAGTTGAGTCATCTTCAGCATTTACATCATATCTCAAAGCCAGAATTTATTTATAAAATGAAGATAATAATGGTACTTACCTTATAAGTTTGTAAATAAAAGTGATTTTTATATTTTTAGGTCTATGTCTTACAGCCTTGAAATTTGAAATGATAAGCTCTTTCTTATGGATAAGGAAATAGTTTCAAAAAATAATTTGGCTGAGTTTTCATCGCTACAAAGTGGAAGAGATAAAACTAAATCCAGGTGTGTCACATACCAAAGCCCCAGTGCAATTTATTAGATTTGGTTGTAGAAACCTTTCTACAAACAAAAATTATGGAGGGGCTAAATATATTTGGAATATATTTTAAGGTGGAATAGCTCTGGTTGAAGGTGGTGCTTCTAGAGTTTATTGAAAAGATAATCACACAGCCCTACTCTCTCTACCTATGGCCCTTCTCTGCTGCAATAGCAATTAACAGGGTTCTGCACAATGCCAGGAGCCTGACAGCCACTACATTATACGGTTCTATAATGACATGCAATGGATGAGCCAAAGGGGACCACACTACAGAAAGTTTGCCTAATGTATACAATTTTGAAGTGTGGCTATAATCTGAAAAAAAAAAATACCAGTTTACCAAAGCAGCATCTAAAATCCCCATGAGCCACACTGGATTGAGATTGAGAGCATTATACCATTCCTGGGTATCCCTGAGATTCTGTGCGGTGAAAAGAGACAGGCTGAAGAATACAGCACCCTATGTTTTTGCTCCACAGACTGTTCATTTTGTCTCCCAAGATGAATTTGAATGACTTCAGGAAGTCAAGGCCCAGGATAAATGGATATATATTATCAATATTATACAGATCTATAAATACCATGATCCTTATCACAGGTGTGTCACCATTATAAATAATGCTTCAGTAAACTCATTTACCAAAGTAGATTCGGAGAATAGGTAAGTAAAAATCAGAATGGTTAAGGACTGAAGTGTAGATAGATCCTGAGAAAATGAAGACAATTAGCACAGACTTCATTTGGTGAGAGTTTGGTTGTAGCAGGAAGGAGTGAGAGCTTGAAGGAGAAATAGCTGAAGGTTTTTTCTTTTCTTTTTGTCTTAATGGAATACATTGGGGTCTGTTTATTTCAAGGAAAAGAATCGAACAAGGGTGATAAAGTAGCTTTCCAGAAGGGACAGGAGAGGCCAGGAAAAATAAAATCACGTGGATGACTTACACTTCAATAGGTAGAGGGGCACATTTTCCTCCATCTCTGAGAAAATAGGAAATATCCATGAGATCAAGTGCAGATGAATTTGTAAATAGCAGATGTTAGGAAATTTAGGAAGTTGACATTAATTGTTTTTATTTCATACTGTAAGAAACAAGAATATCTCTGGATAATGGGAGAAAAAAAGGCAGTAAAGGAGACTTGAGGAGCACAGTAAAGACTTTTCATAGCTACCAAAGGGAATAATAAGGTGCTGACTAGTGACCTACAATAGAATTGCCAAAAAGTGTTGAACTGGTAGCTGACATTGGGAACCATGAATTTCTAATGACTCTAGCAGTTTTTGTTTCTGATTTTTCTTCAGAAGCACTCAGAAGCATGGGTATAGAAACAAAGAATATGATTATGGGATTCATTTATTATTGGAATTTTGCTGCAAGGGTCCAGGAGAAGGTAAAGCTGCTGCAGGTGTCCAGGAACAGAGCAGTTGAACATACAGGAAAAAGTGCATATAAACACTGAAGAACTGTAGTGAAGGAAAGAAGGAAGGAAGAGAAATGAGGAAAGGACAAATTTGAAAAATAGACAAAACAATAATAGAACAGCAATGATGATATGAATAGTACAATTAATGTGAATAGCTAAGAAGTATTTAGTGATCACTGTGTGTCAGGAACTGTTCTTACTGTTCTTATTGAATCCTTATAACAAATATATAAAGTTGATGTAATTATTAACTCATTTTACAGATGAAATAGCTGAAGTTCAAAGGATTAAGTAAGTAGCCCAAGACCACTCAAATAGCAAGTGGTTAAAACAAGCTAAAGAGACTGAATGTCAAAATGTCTTTGAAAATATGATGAGTCAATGAGTAAGAGGATGAAAAGATATATGTTAATTGTCAAGTTTAATATTAGAGTCTAGGATTTCAAAAGTAGAGTTTTCAATTAAAATACACATACAGCCAAGGGCTTGTGTTGGTAAAATGTAAAGTGTTGCTATATTAGAGGCTTAATAATTACTATTTTGAGTCCTAAAATTATAAAACAATTTACAGTAACCGCTAGGAAGATTGGTTTTTAAAATCGAGATCTTATTCCTTATCTCTCAGTTCAAACCAGATATAGGTTTGTTTCTCCATTTGTTTCATTTTCAAATGGCTCTCTTTATAACAGATTCTATGAGGACATTATCTGCATTTGTCCTCATTGTTTAAGGAATGTGTGTGGAGCATTCTCATTCAGGTTTAATAAGATAATGAAGTTAACAGTGGGAATGTCAGGAACTTATGATAGGTGGAAGAAAGCTCATTTATATGAGCATTAAGTTCCTTGAAATTTATGTGTAGAGATAAGATGAGCCATATATTAGTCTTCAAAATGCAGGGCAATGGTCAGGAGGTAGATAACAGTAACCAAGTAATGCAGTAATTAATAAATAAGATAGCAAAGGGATAGGAGCAGCAGTGAGGTAGTCTGAAAACACCTTATTTACATGCAAGCTTTTACTACATGGTGCCGGCACAGTGACCAACCACCCCAGGGAAGCAGCGCCCACACAGAGAAGTCAGAATTTGGTCAAGGCAAAGAAGCAGTGAAAATATTCTTCCAAAAAATGAGAAATGTGAGGTAATGTTGTTTACTAATTGGATGTGATGTCTTCATAGTATCCAGTGAAAGTGAGAATGGCATTAAAAAATGTGAATTAGAGCTCACTAAAAATACACAATTGGAGAATCTCATTCATGTATAGACATGGTGATCTGTATATGTATATACTTTTTCTTCAAAAGGGTTTCTTGTCTAGTAGAAGAGAGAGAAAAAAAAAAAAGCTTTTTTTTGGAGGTGGCCAAGCATGACAGGAATGAAATATAAATTTAACCAGTCCAATGTCGATTTTTTTTTTTAATGGTAGTATGTTCTTTTGTATTGGAGTCATTGAAAGCTCTGAGTATTGGGTCATGTCTGATTATTCCAGCCACCCTCATGCCTGTAAAAATGCTGGCAATGAAGTCAGACAACCAGTTCCTGGGAGGAACTAACCACCACCCTTGTGCAATAGATTTCAAAGATGCCAAACATTGGTACAAAACGGACTAATCTGTGCAATAGAACATTTTTTGTGTACTCTCAAAACACCATGTAGTCTGTTATTAATCATGACAATAATGACCAAATCTATACTTTATAATTGTGAGGATAAATTTAGTGATTTGTCCTTCAAATTTTCAGTCTGTGATTTGTATAAATGATGAAGTACAAGCCATTTGTTAAACAAAAATCAACAATGGTGTTCTTACTATTATGTGCTTAACACTTGGGTTATCCAGGCACAGGTTTCCTTTCGTTAAATGTTTCCTTTCATTAAATGTTTCCTTTCATTAAACAAGATTTATTACCTCATTGATATTTTCAAGGGTCACAATTAAGAATCAGATTTAGTTATAATGATAAATAAATCCTTGGACACCTGGATCTCACCCTGACTGTAAAGGGTTGGAGTAATTACAGCCACAGAGTCACTTCTGAATTTTAATGCTATTTAAATGACTTGGTTATATAATCATTGGCTCCTGAACTTCCTTCCTTAGGTGATACAGACAATACTAATACTTATTTCGTAGTAGGTATTATAATAAAATGATAAATATAAAATGTTTAACAGCATCTGGTACATAGTAGGCTCACAAAGATGCTATTTGATATTATTAATGTTGTTATTCTAATTTACTACAGGTGTGCTCACAGAAACACCACAAGAATAATGCAACCCATGTGACAAGACTCCTTGTGAACTCAATTTGACTTTAGATTTTGTTAGATGGATGTGAATCGCCCGGGAAGACACTCTATGTTTGCAAGAATTCACTGGGGCTCAGAAAATCTAATAAGGCCAGTATTTCAGAACAGTGAAAGAAAATTCTGGGAGCTCTTTGAATATGATATCATATTCTTTCTATCATAGCAGTTTTTTATCTCTGTTAAAAATGTTGTCTAGGACTCTTTGACTATGTTATTTGAAAACATGGAAAGGCTTTATCCTTGTTACCAAAAAATATAATGAAAATTGATCTTCTGCTTGTTCTTGCAGTATATTACAATACAATAATGAAGGGTAACAGTAAATTTCAGTAAAGGTAAAATTAGGCCGATACAAAAGATTTTTCATGGTAGGTAACAGAATCATCATTATCAGAGGTTATAAAGTCAAATAATATGATATGGATTCAAAAGTGGCTGCTTAATTAATTACACAAGCCATGTAATTGCAAACTAAGGCAATTTCATGAAGGGTGAAATTTTTAAAACTGAATATTAATTGTACTATACAATATTAGTATATTAGAAGTTCCAGATAAAACCATTCATGTTAAATAATGATGAGAGAAAGGTGAAAACATTTACATAGACTATTATAAGGAGTTGAATTCTCTTTATTTGATTCTTGAGGATGTTGGAAATGCTCCCTCTGGAGAAAGAGCTAGTCACTTTTTTTTTTTAAATTATTCTCTCCCAGAGTTCCCCCGTCATTAACATATTCAGCAGAATATAGGACAGAATGACTGTTGAAGCTATTACCAAATACAAAGAGCAACAGGGATTTAGAGACGAGATTTGCAGGGAAAGTAACGTGTAATTGGGTAAATGCAGGCTACACAGATCCAGAATATTAGCTTTAGGTAATCCCCTTTCACTCAGTCTTTCAACAATATAGATGATAGCTGATAGAGTGATGATAGATAGATGACTGACAGAAAGAAAGATATAAATATATATATATATTTTAATGTAAAATATGTGTCAATATTTTTCTAATTATTGGTGATACAATATGCTGCAAACAAGATAGCATCCTTGCTCTCATGAAGCTTCCTTTATAGTGTGAAAGAGACAGAATAAATCAATGTATAACATAATATAACATCAAGGGACGATTTTAGAATCTGATCATTCCTAGTCTCTTATAGAGAGATAGAGAGAGACATGTAAATATAACTTTCACTTGAAGATGGAGTGTTTTTCATATACGACACTTCGGGTTCAGAAAATCATAGAACACATATGATAGGCACCTTAGATTTTACCATCAGTTATTGCTTTATAGTTAGGCATTCAATTTGCATAGGAACCTCCAGCAAACTAAGAGTTGTTTCTCAAAAGAAAAAAGTCATTTACTAAAATAATAATATATAATTGTGTGTCCTAAAACCCTCATGTTCCTCCTGTATTTCCCCTATCAAAATATGCCATAAGTTTCACAGACCTTCCCGACCTGATAATGTCAAAAAACAGGGATTCTTGCAATGCAGTCTGAACAGCTTGTAAAACCTTCTTTACCAAGGACCCAACTGGAAACAGGCAGACTTTGAAGTCACTTAGTAAAAAGGTCACAAACATGTTATATTTTGCATTCAAAATCCATAGAAAATCCACCATAAGTCATGCCTCTTTCTGAGTGGTAGTGGATATAAGGAATAACAACTTGTCCTTTACATGATTTTTTTAATCAAAGCATTTAAAGAGCCCAAGATTTGCCCTTCAGATATGCGTGTCAGCATATCTCTAAAGGTTCTCAGATTTGAATCTGCCATATCTATCAGTATGTCTTGGGGCACTTAACTTTTAGTAGAGCAAAAATAATCAGCTTATCTCTAGACTAAATTGCAGCCTTAAATCAGAGAAGTTAGTAAACCTCTTAAACAAGAGAAAGTATACTTCTATCCTGACCAGGGCAGGCCAACATCTGTTTTTGCTATTCTGTGTTTTTGTAATAAAGAAACAAACATTTTCCAGATAAATAGCTGTATATCTGGCGGCACGTGCTGTCGATTAGCTATAATAAAGGGATGTCATATAGAACAGCAGTGGGAACCAACTAAACAACATGAAGCCCATACTGGGAATAAGACAATCTTCCCCTAGAACCTCTATCTCCAGTATCAAGTTTGGGCACAAGGATTAAGATTGCACTTTCCCAGACACCTCTGCCACTATTAACACATGCCTAGGGAGAGTGATAGAAATCACCTCTTCTATGTACAGCCTTACCACCACAATCAGCCTTGAACCTATCGAGATTAATTTAAATAGGACCTGGGACTTCCCTGGTGGCACAGTGGTTAAGAATCCACCTTCCAATGCAGGGGACATGGGTTTGATTCCTGTCCGGGAAGATCCCACACGCTGTGGGGCAACTAAGCACGTGCACCACAACTACTGAGCCTGAGCTCTAGAGCCCGCGTGCTGGAACTCCTGAACCCTCGCGCTTAGAGCCTGTGCTCCGCAGCAAGAGAAACCATTGCAATGAGAAGCCCGCACACTGCAATGAAGAGTGGCCCCCACTCGCCGCAACTAGAGAAAGCCCGTGCGCAGCAACGAAGACCCAACTCAGCCCAAAATAAATAAATGTATTTTCTAAAAAAGCTTAAAAAAATTTACATAGGACCTTTAATCTGTTACGTTAGTCATCACAGCAGGGCCCAGAATTCTAGGTCCTCTCTCACCTTTTCACACTAATGTCCATATGGCCCTTTATTGAGCCATTCATCCCCGATTCCTGAAACCCTTCAAACCCTCTTTAATTTCTGAAACACTTCAAGTAGAACCCTATTCAGCCCCATTATTTCACCCTTTCCCAACTCCTAAAACACTAAAAATTAATGATACATCATCATCAAACTCTTTTTTAGATATTCTCTATACTTTCTTGCCCTAAAGGAAACCTAATTCTTCCCTGAGGACTCTGATTTTTCTGCAGGAGTACCTGTGTACTTCTCCTGCCTCCAAAGGTCTGTAGTTCATTGCTGTGTTCATATAATTCTCCCTCCTTTATCCCCAAATCCTCCAGTTTTGAATATCATGTCATCAAATTGGATCATCAAATACACTTGATTGTTGTCATACATATATCCCTAAGATATTAGTCCTGATTTCTCAATGATTTTATACCCTTCTCACCAACACTATAATCTACATGAGTTATGCTTAAATTCTTTGTTATTTCAAAATACACCTACATGAAAAAAAAAAAAGTACACCTACATGGTCCTTCCAATGGCTTTGGCCTTTCAGGCCCTTGAGCTTCTTTTCCCCACTGATCTGGTATTTCTCTGTATGTCAGCTGCCCATTTCCGCAGAAATATTTAGACCATGCCATTATCAAGAACTGCAAATACTCCATGATCTCATCTCCAAGTATCCAAACTCTGAGTACCAATCCTTTGACATTAAGATGACCTCCAATCCATGGATTCTATTATTTTTTCACTGTCTATCTTCTGTTGAATGGCCTTTTCCCCCTTCTTCCCAAGCTTAAATTATATGGCATTATGGGCTGAATTGTGGGCCCCTAAAATCCATATGCTGAAGGCCTAACTTCCAGTATCCCAGAATGTGACTGTATTGGAAGATAGGGCCTTTTAAGAGGTAATTAAGATTAAATGAGATCATATGTGTGGGCCTTAATCCAGTTTGACTGTTGTCCTTATGAGGAAATTTCGACGTACACAAATGACCCCAGGGATGTATATGCACAGAGGAAAGACTCTATGAGGACACAGCAAAAAGGTGGGCCATCTGCAAGTCAAGGAGAGAGGCCTCAGGAGAAACCAAATTTACCAACACCTTGATCTTGAATTTCTAGCCTCCAGAACTATGAGAAAATAAATTTCTACTGTCTAAGCCATCTCGTCTGTGGTACTGTGTTATGGCAACCCAACAAACTAATATAGATTTTGGTATCGAGAAGTGGGGCACTGCAGTAACAAATCCCGAAAAACGTGGAAGTCACTTTGGAGCTGGGTAAGAGGTAGAGGCTGGAAGAGTTTTTAGTTGCATGTCAGAAAAAAGTCTAGATTGCTTTGAAGAGACTGTTAGTAGAAATATGGAAATTAAAGGTGATTCTGGTTAAATCTCAGATGGAAATGCAGAACATGTTTTTGGAAACCGGAGGAAGATCAACTTGTAATAAAGTGGCAAAGAGCTTGACTGAACCGTGAGAGAGGCCTCAAGAGAAACAGAACTTGACTATACCTTGATCTTGGACTTCTGGCATCCAGACAGTGAAAAAATAAATTTCTGTTGTTTAAGCCACTCAGTCTGTGCTATTTGGTTACAGCAGCTCTAGCAAGCTAATACGCATGGTAATTCATAAAAATTACTCTTTCATACACTTTCTTCTTCCTTACCCTCTCACAGTTTTATCATATTTGCTTGCAAAACCACAACTCTGGTTAAATCCAAAGTCTGTCTAGTCTACAAATGCAGCATACATCTCAGTAAGCTCGGAGGAAAGAAAAACCTCATACAAAACCACATTGACTGCTCTTGCTTTAAAATTAAAACCACAGATGTCAACTGGGCCCTTAATTGCATTGCATTTATCCTATACTTTGCCTTATGCATTGATTTTTCTACTCTTAGGAGATTATTTCATATATTCTTTTCTTATCTCAAAGTTCTAATACTTAAATATTCCCACTCTGAGATTAAAACTTTCTACTGATTTTACTGAAAAATTTGAACCAATCAAAACATAATTTCCACTATCTCTCATCCTCATATCTCATTTATCAGCATCTACACCTGAATGTGATTTCCCAACTCTTACCAGAGATCTCTGCTTGTATCAGAAGATAATCCCTCCTTTTCTATTTAATATTTTTATAATTCTATGTTTATTTTTTCATCCTTGAATAGTAATTTTTTGAGCAGTTTTAAATTTACAGAAAAAATACTCAGAAGTTCCAAAGAATTTGTATATATACTCACCACCTCCCCACAGTTTCTCCTATTATTAACATCTTGTACTACACTGGTTCATTTATTATAACTGATGAAACAACCTCAATGTACTATTATTAACTAAAGTTCATGGTTTACATTAGAGTTCACTCTTTGTGTTGTACAGTTTTATGGGTTTTGACAAATGCACAGCCCTATATGTACCATTACAGTATCATGTTTCCTTCCAAGTTTTGGCAGTTACGAATAAAGCTGCTGTAAACATTCATGTGCAGGTTTTTGTGTGTACAGAAGTTTTCACCTCATTTGGGTAAAAATCTAGAAGTAAGATCGCTGGATCTTATGGAAGCCTATGTTTAGCTCTGTAGAATTTGCCAAACTGTCTTTCAAAGTGGATATACCATTTGGTGGTCCCACCAGCAAAGAATGAATTGCTCAATATCCTCACAAGAATTGGCTTTGTTAGTGTGTTGAATTTTAGCCATTCTAGTAGGTATGTAGTGGTATCTCATACTGTTATCTTTTCATATGCTTATTTGTCATCCATTTATCTTCTTCGGTGAGATGTCTCTTCAGACCTTAATCATTTCACTCTTAAATCAGATCTTATTTGTTTTGCCAACTCAACAATATTATCCCAATATTTCCTACAATTCCTTTTTGTTCCGCTCTACATAATTACCTCCCTCACCAAAAAAAAAAAGTATTATTTTTTCTAGCTTAAAAAACTTTTCTTCTTCTACAAATCCTGATAGCTATACTCATTTTTAGTTTCCTTTTGCAGTTCCTCTTTTTAAAAATATTTTTTATTGAAGTACCATTGATTTACAATATTGTGTTAGTTTCAGGTGTATGGCAAAGTGATTCAGGTATAGATATAGATTCTTTTTTCAGAATGTTTCCCATTATAGCTTATTACAAGATATTGAATATAGTTCTCTGTGCTATACAATAAATATTTGTTGCTTATCTATTTTATGTATAGTAGTTTGTATCTGTTATTCTGATACTCCTAATTTATCCCTACCCACCTTAAAATGGTCATACTACCCAAGGTAATCTACAGATTTAATGTGATCCTTATCAAAATAGCCATGACATTTTTTTACAGAACTAGAACAAACAATACTAGAATGTATACTGAGCCAGAAAAGACCCAGAATTGCCAAAGCAATCCTGAGGAAAAAGAACAAATATGGAGGCATAAACCTCCCAGAGTTCAGACAATACTACAAAGCTACAGTAATCAAAACAGCATGGTATTGGCACAAAAACAAATATATAGATCAATGGAACAGAATACAGAGCCCAGAAAGAAACCCATATACCTACGGTCAATTAAACTAAAACAAATGAGGCAAGAATCTACAATGGAGAAAAGACCGTCTCTTAAGCAAGTGGTGTTGGGAAAGCTGGACAGCCTCATGTAAATCAATGAAATTAGAACACTCCCTCACACCATATACAAAAATAAACTCAAAATGGTTTAAAGACCTAAATATAAGACATAACACCATAAAACTCCTAGAAGATGACACACACAAAACAGTCTCTGACATAAATTGAAGCAATATTTTCTCAGTTTCCCAAGGCAAAAGAAATAAAAGCAAAAATTAACAAATGGACCTAATCAAACTTAAAAGCTTTTGCACAGCAGAGGAACCCATCAATGAAACAAAATGACAACCTATGGAATGGAAGGAAATATTTGCAAATGATGTGACTGACAAGGGGTTAATATTCAAAATATACAAACAGCTCATACAACTTAGGACCATTGAAGAAAGTGGAGAAGGAGACTTTAAATGAAATTTTTGGTTATTACATTATAACATGTTTTATGAGAAAAGAAATATCTCATGGTAAAACATTATATCTGTAACATTAAAAAGCCTGTGTGCCACAACTAAGACCCAGTGCAGCCAAATAAATAAATTAATTAATTTTTTAAAAGTCCAATAAAATATATTTGCAGAAGGTTTATAAAAAGTGGACTATAAATCATATCTTCTAATATAAAACAAGCAAAAAAAATAAGGAAAAAAAAGAAGAAAACAGGAAGTTTGTTTTTGGATATCTGAACTTGTGGTAATTTTATTTTTATTTCTCCTTTTTATATACATTCTAAATGTTCTATAAAGATTTTATATCAATTTTATATTGTGAAAAAACCTTTTAAACATAATTATGTAATATATCCATCCTTAAAAAAATTGCAAACCAATCTTTCCCCCAAATTCCAACAGTTGACTCTCCTTAATCCTTATTATCTCACCCACATCTTATTTTTCCATTGCACTTATTGCCTTTTTACACAAATTCCTTATTTTTATATTATGGTGTCTTTGTGTTTTTAGGTGTATATATCCCAGAAAACTATGACTTTCACATAACTACTTAATTGGTATTGTTTAATTAATAAAAATGTGTTGTCATTCTCTAGGACCTATATGTCTTCTGAATTTTAAAAAACGATGAGCTAAATGGGAACCTGATTGGCATCCCTCAAGTCTTTGATAATTTGCATTATTTTTTTCCCAGACACATGTTATTGCATTGGGTTTACCAAGTTTGGAGTGAACCCTGGGAAGCTCCAGATTTTTTCCTTCATTCCATCCTCCCCTAATATCCCTTATCATATAGGTAAGGGAGCCAAATATACCCATTTAAACAATACTCCCAGGGACCTGAGAAATAACTGACCCTGTCTTGCCTCGTTTCTCTGTTTTATTTTGTTTTTAATTACTATTCATGTCCTTCACTTTGGTCTGCCCTGAATTCCAGTTACTTCTTGGGGGCCCTGAAAGTGCCCTTTCAAAAGCCACTTGCCCTAGTAGTCTGAGTTGCATTCCTTGATTTGTCTACAATTTGAACAAGTTGTTTTCCTAAAAGCAGCCCACACACAATGCCTCACTTTGATTACCAGATAACTCATGAAATATTTAAGCCATACCAGACCTCCTGCACCTCTCCCATATCAGTACCTGCAGAATATCCCTCTTAGGCCTTTTCACTGGCTCTTTCCTCCATCCCCATCAATATAATCTAATCAGATCCCAGACCCCATTGCAAATTGAACTTCCCTTTCCACCCTCCCTAAAAACCAATGGTTTTGAGCCATGCTTCATATTGAAACAAAACTTCTACTCTACACTTAAGTCCCATTCTAACCAACCACAATTTATGTTTGTTTACTTACACCTGGACACACCTTTTCATTTGGTGTGGGTTGGAAGGGAGGGCATTGTTTCTCAGCTGGCCATAACTTTCTTTTCCTTGATTGTAACTATATAGAATGATTGCTATATTCTTTCACACTCTTGAATGAGGTATTTAGATGGCATGGGATAAGCAAACATGACCTATAGTTGATTTCTGGAAAGACTATGTTACCTGGAGTTGCAGAATCTTCTATATTCAAGAAGTTGCTGTTCTTTGTATAACCGACTCAGGTTGCAGAGCTCACAAAAAGCACTAAACATAAAGAAAATTATTGATGAAATATTTTGTACACGTCCCAAGAGGAGTCATTCTTTTTAGGGAAGACTTTTCAATATTTGAACTATAGCTTATCAATATAAATTATTTATAGAGAAGTTAATATGTATTATATATGTATCATATACATAATAAACAGCATAAAAATACTGCAAGATTGTTTTTTGACTTCTGTATATTATTTAGATTCCAGAAATACTGAAGAATAAGGAGGTAGAGATAAATCCCTGAAGGTCCCTAGATATTGCAGGTAGAAATCAAACTAATTTTAACATACTTAAAACACAAAAATACCAATTTAAAGACTATTTGGAACCATGAAAAATGTTACAAAAACGTAAACGATATAAACACACATGGTTTAACAGCATGTCTAATACTTGGTATTACTAGTGTTCGCACAGCCCAGATATACTTCCACAGTCAGGTTTTTCTCAGAAAAGGAGGATTTCTCTTTTATTGAGATTACACAGTTTTGTTTAGAATTACGTTCAGTCAGTATAGGATATATTCACTAGCAGTATTAATACTAGGTGAGAGTACTGCAGGGCATGACTTCGATAGCATGCTCTCCTTAATAGTCATAGTTTTACTTACCAGATAGGTTCAGATCATGTAATTTCCTAAGAGATATTAATAAGATTTTTACCAACAGAAATTAATAAGATATTTTAATAGGCAAATTTTAAAATGTAAATATAGTCAGCCCTATTTATTGAATGCTTCTGAGGATACTCTAAGAGTACAAAAAGTAATACATAGCCTCTGTCTTCTATTACATACATCAGCTGGAAAGATAAAATATATGTTGTACGTTAGAAAAAGCTGGCAAACTGCTACAGCAACTTCTTATCATGTAAACTGATAGAATCACAGTCAGAGAGAGTCAGAGCAAAGGATTTAAGTACTCTGTCCCGTTAACACAGGCTTTATTCTACATATGTATTTTGATCAGCAGAGGAAAACCTCTCCTCATGGCAGACCCACTGATGCACAAATTATTGGTAGTTATCCTTGATGGTTCACAAACTGGCCCTCGTACATGGAGGGCAAAGAGAAACCAAAGGAAGAGGCAGACCACTCCTGACTGGTAGGTGGCAGGTTTCATAAGCAAGGAAACTTACTTACCAGGCTTGTCTTGGGCGGCCACAAGATGAGTCGATCTCCACACTCACCTGCCAGAATCTTAAAACTTTATATAGAGGCCTTAAGTGGGCTCAGTCACATATTCAGTCCAGATGGTTTCAACATCACGTTGCTCTCTCAAGGCTGCATCCTTGAAAACAACTCCCACTGTGGGAACCACAGGCAGAACTTACATTCCAAGGGGAGGGAAGGGGTGAGGAGCCTCTGATTGCCCAGGTCCATCTCGCATGTCAACCAGTCATGTCTTCTTGATGACCTCCTCCAACAATCCTCTCTATGTCCATTCATATAGTATTTAAGATTATTCACATGTCAAAACTCCTAAGGAAATAAAAAGGATAAGCAGATTTTTTATAAAACCACAAATTTTAAAAAGATAGCTAATATAGAAAAAATATATACGAATTAGTGATTTATCTTTCTGATGATTTAAAGGTAGAAAAACAGATTTGGGATAGTTATGCATGCAGTTATATATGGAGTTTCCAATTTTAACACATAATTGAGCAAAACTAAAAAAATTATATGCAATATGATTTGTGCTAAAATTCATCCAAAACTAGAAACAAATTCAAGAGGAAGAAACAAAATTTAGAGATTAAAGGTAAGAGTAGACTTGAGCCAAATAAATCTTCTACAAGAAACAGAGAAGAAAATAGATGAAGTATATTAGGATTTACACCAAAACTAATGCATTATTGTTCACGTTTTTCTCTTCTAGTATACAAATTCCAAATGAGCATCAAAAGTAGGGCTCTATATCCTGACTCTAGGTGTACTCTTTTAAACAAAACAAACAGAACTAGTTTTTCAGCTTAGCGAAGCAACCTATTTATTTAGCACAACAGGAATGCTGCCATTTTAATAGGAGAGGAGACAAGTGGATTTATTCTCAATCCTTTAAGCTTCTACTTTGGGAGGCTAAAATGTGCTAAAAAAAAAGTTTCTGATCCAATTTTAGAAAATATTTCAAATCCATTGAGATTCTCCATTCTTCCCATGTCTGGAACATGATTATTTTGAGAACATCTGTACTTTCAACAAGGCTGCCTGCTTCTGTGTTGAGATATAAAAACAGAAAAAAATATTGAGCAAGCAGATTCATGTGGTTCAATGTGTAGAGGCTAAACAAGGGAAAAAATAATTTTAGAGTGCTAATTACTTAGTTGAAAGATAGAAATTGTCAAAGAAGTTAAAATTTTGCTGAGAACTTTATTTAGCAGTCTCAACGAGATTTCTGCTTATTACGCATCAGACAACTGTGGTTTTAAATAAATTCTAAAAATTCTTAAAACAACACATTGTTGATTTTAGTTATAAAAATATAAATATCCCTATTACAAACTTTTTCTATAATAGAGCATTTAAGAAAGAAGAGGGGAATACCTACTCTCAGTCATCTCAAATAATTATATTCTGATGTATTAAGCAACAATTTATAGCCTTAAAAACCTTTGTAAAGAGCTGCTATAAAATATCTATATTGTTTCCTGAGAACAGTTTAACTGAAATATAAATTATAATTTTTGAATGTTTAAAATAATCTTTGATTTTTCCTTTTTTAATGCTTTATATAAATTCTATAAGGAATAATTGGCTTTGATTTTTAAAGGAGTTGCTTCACTCGTGCTGTTTTTAGAACACATATACTCATTTATGATTTTATTGCTTTTGGTTTAAATGGTACCCAGGGGTCAATCAGCAAACTCAACCAACCAAGATCTGAAAACTTCATAATGCACTGAAGGAAACAGAGTTAAAATGTTTGACAAAAAGAAAAATGTTGCCACAATCTTTTGGCACTTGGCTTACTATGAAAAGGTCTAGGCCGGTTCTGAGTTGTTCTTGAATTTACCCCAATTCTGAGATGTGGTCATCTGTTCTCTACTATTAACTGTCTACATTTTAGTTTTTCCTTGAAATTAAAAAGGGGGGAGGGAAACTACAGTTAACAGCATACTAGCAGTGAGGCAGCATGCATGGGAAGTCACCAAGATATAAGCGATAAGAGTGGGAAGAAACAAAAAGCCCTAATAGACTTTGGTGGAAAAGTGTCACTGTATGCCAACTCACCTCAGCACTTCCTGGAGTTGCCCAGTAGTTAATATTCCTCCTGAAGCTCTTTAACTATACTACTTAATTACAACAGGGACATATGTAAGATATTTTGGAAAGGTGTCCATTCTGGCTCACACATGCAAAATCATTTATATATATACACACACACACACACACACACACACACACACATATATTATGACATACTTATATGTCTGTGTCTATGTTTTGTGTACATATATGTATATATGCACATATATCTATGTGTGTGTGTATATATATATATATATGTATACATACATATACATATATGTATTTACAGTGTTACCACTGTATTTCTAAAACATCTCAATGGCATTAGACCCTCAATCACTTCTCTGATTATTCCCATCATCCTTTGGTACATGACTTCCCTGATTCTTCCCACTTGTGGCCTTCTCAACTGGTGGATCATTTTTCCCACAAGTCACATACTAATGGTCCTGGATTTTGAGGGTAAGTGCTCTCTTTGCTTCCCATTGCTGCTCTCAGACCATTCTCCTTCTATATTTTCAAAAGTAAACAACGGTGAATTTCATGTCATTGGTCCATATCATTACACCCCAAAGATATTTTTTTCTTTGCTCATGGATCATTCCCAGTTATATTTTAGCTTCCACTTACTGTCAATTCTTCTGACACTTCCTGTATTAATTATAGGTGACATCATTATACACAAAGAAGACCATTCCTTGAACACTTCTCTTCCAATGATCTTGCCCTGCATACCACCTCAGCTCTTCTCTTCCATAATCACACCCTAGACCTTGCTATTTTATAATAATTTTCCTCCAGTCTTAATTTTAAGCACCCCTCACTATTATGGGCTGAATTATGTTCTCACCACCCACATTCATATGCTGAAGTCCTAACCCTCAGTACTGTATTTGGAGATAGGGCCTTTAAATGTGACTGTATTTGGAGACAGGGCCCTTAAGGAGGTAATTAAGGTAAAAGGAAATCATATGGGTAGGCCCTAATCCAGTATTATGGCATCCTTATAAGAATAGATTAAGACACAGATATCTGAATTTCAGAAAACACACCATGTAGAGACAGAAGAAGATGGCTATCTGTAAGTCAAAGATAGAGGTCTCAGAATAAAAAAAACAAAACAAAAAGACCCTGTCAATAACAACCTTGGACTTCAAGCCTCCATAACTGTGAAAAAAATAAATTTCTGTCGTTTAAGACATCCAGTCTAGTATTTTGTTATGGCAGCCTTAGCAAACTAATACGAACACTATCTACAACTGCTTACCTTTACAATGCAGTTCTTTTATTATATAATCTTCAACAATTTTTCAACCCCACTATGACCTAGATCTATTGATACAGTCCTCATCTCCCTGATTTCCTCCTTGCCCTCCTTTCCCAAGTTAAATTCCATATTTAATTATTTTTAACTTTTTACTGAATTATAGCATGCTTACTAGAATATACATACTATATATGTACAACCTGGTGAATTATTACCAATCAAGTGAATGTTCTCATGTAAAACCCATAACCATGTAACCAGGTACATAATCATATAATATGGTTAATCATTTGATCCCTCCTCGGCCTTCTCTTTCTTCGTTGTACTTGTTTGGCACAAACACAGTCCTGGTTAAAATCAATTCTCCCTCTACTCTGCCTGGGCACCTGTATAGGTAAATGAATCTAGGAAAAAGTCTGCAGCCATCTAGACCATTCTCACTTGAATTCAAGAAGGGCTTTGATGTTGATTAGCATGGTCCACTCTCTAAAGAGTTTCTAGATGAGGGGTCAGCAAACTTTTTCAATAAAGGCCAGATATTAAATATTTTATTCTTTGTGAATCATATGGTCTCCGTCATAACTACTCAGCTAAGCCATGGACAATATGTGAAGAATGAGCACGGCTGTGTGCCAATATAATTTTGCCTACAAAATCAGGAAACAGTCTGGATTTGGCCCATGGCCCACAGTTTGCTGACTCCTGCTCTAGGCTATTATGTAAATTCTTCTTTTCTTTCCTCAAATCGATAAAACCTCCTAGCCGGTTCTGATTCTTAAATGATGGCCTTGATTATTAATCCAATTAGAAAACTGAGGCAATCTTTAAAAGAACATTAATTATCTCCTTCCATCAAATCTAGACATTTACCAGCATCTAGACACATACTGTTTTCTCTCTTCACTATAGGTTACCTTTCTATACCCCAGTCTAAGGCCAACACTTTCAACTGTGCAATGGATTCTATATCTTATCATCTACTAAAAAACATGGCTCAAGCCATCTTCTTTCTTTCTCCCAACTCGTCAATGTTTCTCTTTCTACTGGATCATTTCCATCAATTGCAAAAACCAGAAACAACAACAAAAACCTTTTTTTTAACTCCCACATTCCCTTCCAGCTATACCGCCATTTCTCTGCTCCCTTTTATACACTTTGACAGGTTTTCCACATTCCCTAAATCCAATTCCCCCTCTCTGTTTTCTTTTTAATCCCCTCTAATGAGGCTTTTTCTCTTACCACTTTTCTAAAACTGCTGTTTTAAGGCTCACCAATACTATTCCAATTGCAAAATCCAAAGATCAATTCTCAGTTCTGATCTTTCAGTAGGACATGGAGTGATTGACCCCCTCCTCCTCCCATGCTCCTTCTTCATTTGGCTTTCAGGACACCTTACCCTCCTGATTTTTCTCTCCTAATACTGCTCCTTTCTGAGCTCCTTTGTTGGGTATTCTATGCGTGATCACGTTCACATTGGGGGAGGGCTCAGTGCTCAGTCCTTGACTTGTTCTCTCTTCTTATCAGCCCTCATTCCCATGGTTTGTGGTTTTTAAATACTATTCACCTGATAACACTCCAGATTATTTTGATTTATAGCCAGAGGTGTCGTTTCAACTTCAGAGTCACATATCTAGCTGCTTCCTTAATAAAGTTAGTTTACATTTAAATAGTGCCAAAATACTGTTACTAAGTAACGTGACTAAAACCAAAATACCAATGATTGAGCTAACACTGCTTTACGTACAGCAATTAACTGCAGCTCCATTCATCTGGTTGCTCACATCAAAAACGTATCGTCATCATTGCCTTACCCCTTTTTCTTGTCTTCCACATGAAATCCATCTGAAAATCCCACTGATTATATATTAAAAATACATACAGAATCCAACTACTTCTGAACTCCACTACTAACAACCTGCTTCAACCCAGCATAATGTCTCTCCCGGAATATTGCCAAAAAAAAGTTTTTTAAATGATTTTTTTAAAAACATTTTTTAACAGTCTTTTTATAAAGAAGTCAGTACAGGTTTCACTCTGCCACAGATGCATCTGTGAAATCAGAGCCCCTTGTCATCCCACTGGTGGATGTCTGAACAATGTCTCACCTCTTATCCCAGCCAGAGCACCCACCTTCTGTCATCCCTGTTCACTGACTGTTTCCAAATCCAGGTGACCAAATAATCGTTTATCCCCAGAGTAGACCAGGCAAACCACAAGAGGAATAAAGCCCCACCAGATGGCAAGTGACCACCCTCGAAGAGCCGCTGCAGCCTCTGCTTGGCCTCAGTTTCGCTCAGCTTCACCATGGTGATGGCCCAGGCAGCACAGAGAGGACATGCCACAACACTGACTACAACAGGAATCCAAAGGGAAAAGGAGTTGCGCACAAGCCACATGAGGCCTTTAGGGCAGGAGTCGTAAACTGTCGTCCCAAAAGCCATTTAATTAATTTCCCTCTTTCCACTCTTGCGCACGTGTGGTCAACGTGAGACCGGCTGGGACCTGGGGTCTGGGACTCTTTGCTGCAGTGCTTGCAGCTGGAGGAATGTCTCCTCGAGTAACAGAATACAAAGATTCTATAAGGGACTGAAAACAACTGTGTACATATGCAGTTAGGGCAAATTATGTACAAGATATAAAAAGACCAAAAAACCAACTGCTACTTCTGAGGCGTCGGGAGCAAAAGCAGGGTACTGCACATGATCCCTACATGCAGGAACACTAAGCGGGGGTGGGCACACTGCCTACGCTACCCCTCAGGATCTGCCCCTACAGATGCACCCGTTCCATCTGTAGCATGAGTCTCAATAAAGCATTGCCTGAATTGCTCCTCTGGCCTCTTATCAATTTCTATTGATTAAGGAGGCCAAGAACCCTGGTCAGTAACAAATGCTCTGCCTATCTACCAAAGTTATTATGGGATTTAAAAATAATCTACCTCATACCACTCTTATGCAGAACCCAAGAATGGCTCCAAGAATAAGAGCTGATGTACTTACAATGGCCTGCAAGAGCAAACCTTAAGTAGCTCCCAGTTTCCTTCCTTACTACTCTCCTTTCCTCTCACGGGACACTTGTTACACAAGGACTCCTTGAGTTCCCTTAATATCCATGTCCCAACCTCGAGGATCTTTGCACTGGCTTCTTGCTCTGCGTGGAAATATGTTCCTTCAAATATGCGTA
Source organism: Orcinus orca (assembly GCF_937001465.1). NCBI lineage: Eukaryota > Metazoa > Chordata > Mammalia > Artiodactyla > Delphinidae > Orcinus > Orcinus orca. Next base: position 54,492,325 of record NC_064570.1, on the reverse strand, counting down.
TGTCTCTTTAAAGTCTGCGCATTTCACACCTTCTCTTTTGGAGGTCTATCCTGACCACATTGCAATGCAGTACTCCATACCCCCCCACACACAACTTTAGTTTTTTATTTTATGGTTTTCCTTAGCACTGGTCTCCTTTTAACTTACTATATAACTCAAAAATTTATTATATTCAGTGGCCATCTAACCTTATAAGAATGCAGGGATTTTTTTAAAAATGTATTTTAATTTCTACAACTAACGCAGTACTTAGCACATGGACACGGTCAAAAATATATGCGTTAAGAAAATAAATATGAATAAATAAATGTGATAAATAGGAAGACTATCAATATCTGGGCTTAATTTCTGAAATCTTGCACTGAAACTTTAATAAAAGTGCTTTCGGAAGAATAAGAAGTCAAATTACATTTAACCTGATCACAGTTTTAATCATTTCAAAGTTGTTTTTTGTTTGTTTTTTAACCACTTAAATGGTCTGCAGGTCTATTTTAGTGGAATAATTAGAGATTCCTGGAAGCTTGAAAAATTTTAATTTCTTCACCATATGCCATGGTGTCGACTCAATTCCCTAATTATCTGGAGACCAACTCTAGCAGGGTTTTACATAAATATACAATTATTCTAGTCTGTAGATAAAACTATATATCTACCCAGAAATTTAATAAAGCATCATTTTCAAATTCTTATCCAATAAGCCATTCCTCTCACATCTATGATTTCTCAGTCTCCTACCTCAGCTTCCACTCCTACAAACACATTAAAGTTCAAAATCACATACGTGCTTTAATCACATATACAACTACATATACATGTAGTGATAACCCTGAAATATTATAGAGGCAGAGAATCTCAACTACATTTAATTTCAAGCACCTGATAGATCATCACAAACAAAATAAACAGTTACCGATTTACTCTTAAGGTAGTAATTTAAGAAAGCATTTGATATATACTTTACATATATTATAGTAAATATGTAACTACCTTCAAATTTTTAAAAGAAATATACCAGCAGAATCAAAGATGAATCAACATTAAGGAGTTAGAAGTGTGCATGTTTGCAGAAACTCATATTTGAGCCAGAGTAAAATAAATGCATATATTATCAGGATGTTTGATCAAAAGTTTGATTTTGCAAGTAGATATAGCTTTAATGTTGGTAGTTCCAATTCTGAATGAGTACTAATTTGGGCTCCATCTACAGTGTTCATGTAGACATGGAAAAAGAGGAAATCAGTTGTTCATTTCTAATTTTAAGACATGATATTGATTTAGCTAATAATATTAGTATAATGTTTGATCTCTTGGATATATATTTTGAATTTGACTACTCAGCTTTGTGGTTTGAGGTTAGATTTTTCAAGGTTATCAGAGATTTTATCTGACAAATACTAGAAACTTGGGCTTGATATTCCAATATGTAGATATTAACTATGAATGACTATTCTTCCTGAATACTCAATATATTTTCTATTCATTAGTGTTTCAATTATACAAATAATACATGTAAAAGATTAATACATTGAAAAGATTAATCAGTTCAGAAATCTATAAAATAAAAAGTGAAAATTCTTTTTAATGAGGTCTACTTTTACCTTATTTCAGAGGTAGTTTGTCATACTTTGGTATATATCACTCTGGTTCTTTCCCTCTACATTGGCATAAATATATATTTGTATACACATATACATTTAAATTGATGAATTCATATTGAAAATATTATCCTGCAAACTTAAGAGTTTTTTTTACCTACCAATAGTTCATATATTTTCCCAATTCATTCTTAGGGATCTATAATATTCCATAGCCATGGGTCTATTTTGAAGTTAGGCCATATTACATAAGAAATAGTTTTACTCTTTTGAATTTCTGAAACAAATATGATACAAGCCTTTAGAAAAGTTTAAGGCAGAAATGAGATATAATTCCATTTCTGAAGGGACTTCCAACATTACATTTTTTTTTCTATTTTAAGTAAAATCAGACCAAGTGAAGAATCTATATTTTATTTCATTTTCTAATGAGCACAAACTATATGTGAACAATATTTAAAGAACTCTTTTCACATTACAAAATATTTTTCTATAATCAACCTCAGTAAGTTAAAAATTATAACAACCTATTAATTTGCTATTATTTCTATGTAACAGATAAGGAAAGTAAACCTCTCTGAGGTTTAGTGAGTTGTTCAAAATTTTACAAAAAGTAAAAGGCAGAACCTGAAATTAAGGGTTCACATCTTGAGACTCCAGGACAGAATGCAAATTTTTCTTTCTCTTTAAACTTGCTGTGGATGTTTTTCCACAGTTGATTTTTGAATAATAAATATTAAGTGATTTCTTTGTACTTTACCATTAGGTATTCTAACACTTCTACTTCCAAAAATATTAAAGGTGGAATTTCACAAGCATTCTAAATATTCCCGATTATGAAATGTATTGTGTTTTGATATGTGAATTTTTCCCAGTGAATGCATTTATTTATCATTTAAGATGAGAAGATTTAAGCTTAAGCTATACTTTTTAAAAAGCATTTGAAGAGATAAAAGTATGAGTTTCTGTTTGTTTCAATGATAAAAATAATGGGTAATGCATACTTCACATTCACTATATGCAGACAGTGTATTAATATTTTCATGATTACAGTATTTATACTAACAATGTTCCTGTGATAGATTCTATATTGTACAAGAAAAGCATAGATTAAGGTTAAGAAATGTATGCAAGATAATACAATTAGTAAACAGTAAATCTACAACTCAAACCTCAGCTATCCAATTTAAAACATTTGTTCTTAACCTCACTACACTACATACATATTCATGTTCACTTTAGTGATTTATCCCAATGTTTAAATAGAAAAAAGTAGTGCATTTTCCAGTCTTTTTAAGAGATCTAGAAAATATCCAGCCTCATTAAGTTTATTCCCTACAGTGTTATTCTTCAGAATGCTGAAAGAAATGCTTTTACCTTTCTTTTCTTAGCTATATAGATTTTGGCATTCAGGTCCATGTTAGGGCTTAGGATATAAATTTTATGCCTGTAAAATTTTCCATTTTGTTAATGTCATTTATGTGGCAAATTCCTCTTGTTCCTTATTATGGTCTATGAGTATAATGATTGGGTAATGATATCCAATATTCTGAATCATTTTACGTATATACACCATATGCATGCAAATTCGATTTGCCTAATACTCTGCTCTTTAATTTGCATTTTCATAGAACTAGCTGCGTATTATGTGGTAAAATTATACTGACTGGTTTCAATATCTTAGAAAGTTAAATCATCATTATATGGGAAATGTTTGAAGGCATTAATTATAAACGAATCATGAAAAATATTCTCAAGGCACATATCTTGAGTTATAATGTGATAATAGCTACATGTCCTAAAGATTTATTTTAGAGTTATGATACATACCCAATGTTTTGATTAAAAAAATTAAACTGAGTGATTTCAGGAGGAAAGTATTCATTTTCTAACTTGAAATACTAATGTGACTATGTTTATGTAATTCTAAGCTGGTACAAATTAGATACAAATGGCATAGGTATATAACGGCATAAAAAATTCAGAGGCACCAAGTGCATACCAATGCAAAACACATTAGAGGTTTTAATTCAAAAAATATATTGTATTTTTTAATAAAAATAATAAAGGCTCCTAATCTGAATCATTAGCAACCATACATGCCCTAGCATGAGACTTTGTTTTTTTAACTTCTGGTTTAAAAATAAGAGCATTTTCAACCCAAGAGGCTGAGACCAGGTGATAAAGCTTGAAGCTAGAACTATATTAGCACCCTGGTACTACACTGAAGTCCAGTTAAACATGCACAGGTGTCTGATTTGAGGAGTTACAGATGAAAGAAACACAATGGACCAAGATCCTTAGGCATAAAAGAGGATGGAGAGGGTGGAAGTGTTTTTTGATCAGTGTTTCTCAGTCCTACCTGGGCATTAACATCAGTCTTGAGTCTTCTTAAATATACAGATATCTCAATTGAAAATCAGTATTATTAAATCAAAATCTCCAGAAATATCAAGGGATTTATATTTTTAAAAAGTTTCACTTGTGATTTCTGGTTAAGGTCCAAATCTTCAAAAAATGGAGTAGGAAGCAGATGAAGACAAAGCTGAAGTACACTTTGCTATGAATGAGACACCTGTACCAAAGAAAAATTTAAAAAGAGGGTTGTTTCACAAAGAGAAGACTTTTGTTTTCACATGCACAGTTAGTGTTTTATTCTTTGGAGAATGGTTCTGAAACATCACACTAAGTCAGATTGAATTTTTTTTTAATAGAGGAAAAGGTTAAGTAAGATGAGAATGGAATAATTTTATTCTAATTTGGTAACTGGCAGGTAACACCTGATTTCCAATAGAGAAGTTACAGTAGAAGAGTTGCACTGAAGGATGCATAGAAGGATGTAACTAAACTTCTGCATGAGGAGAACCCAAAGTTAGCTGAGTAAAAAAAAAGAGACAAGTGTGAGTCTGCATTTTGGATAGTATTTGGATAAGCTGGGTGAACTGAAATAGCATATTGAAATATATTTCACCCATTTATTTTTACATGATTTTATGTACCTACTAGAAAATTTCTATTATATATGTAGCTGGCATTATATTTCTATTGAATACTGTTGCCCTAGAATTCATCTATGACCTGATTAAATCTCTGATTTTCATGAGCACAAACATATCGATGGATCAAGGCCACTGTAGACAGAGAGGCTATCACTGTTCCCCTACAAAAGCACTGCATACCAAACATCCCGGTGCTCTTTTCACAAAGACAGAGGGAAAAATTAATAATAAAAAGGTTTACCGGATGTGGTCCTGCCCACCAGAAAGACAGGATCCAGCCTCATACACCAAACTACAGGCACCAGTCCCCTCCACCAGGAAGCCTACACAACCCACTGAACCAAACTTACCCACTGGGGGCAGACACCAAAAACAATGGGAACTATGAACTGCACCCTGTGAAAAGGAGACCCCAAACACAGTAAGCAAAGCAAAATGAGAAGGCAGAGAAATACACAGCTGATGAAGAGGCAAGGTAAAAACCCATCAAACCAAACAAATGAAGAGGAAATAGGCAGTCTACCTGAAAAAGAATTCAGAATAATGATAGTAAAGATGATCCAAAACTTTGGAAATAGAATGGAGAAAATACAAGAAACATTTAAGAAGGACCAAGAAGAACTAAAGAGCAAACAGTGATGAACAACACAATAAATGAAATTAAAAATTCTCTAGAAGGAATCAATAGCAGAATAACTGAGGCAGAAAAACAGATAAGTGACCTGGAAGATAAAAGAGTGGAAATAACTACCACAGAGCAGAATAAAAGAAAAGAATGAAAAGAATTGAGGACAGTCTCAGAGACCTCTGGGACAACATTAAACACAGCAACATTCGAATTATAGGGGTCCCAGAAGAAAAAGAGAGAAAAAAAAAGGGACTGAGAAAATATTTGAAGAGATTATAGTAGAAAACTTCCCTAATATGGGAAAGGAAATAGTCAGTCAACTCCAGGAAGCACAGAGAGTCCCTACGGGATAAATCCAAGGAGAAACATGCTAAGACACATACTAATCAAACTACCAAAAATTAAATACAAAGAAAAAATATTAAAAGCAGCAAGGGAAAAGCAACAAATAACATGCAAGGGAATCCTCATAAGCTTAACAGCTGATCTTTCAGCAGAAACTCTGCAAGCCAGAAGAGACTGGCAGGACATATGTAAAGTGATGAAAGGGGAAAACCGAGAACCAAGATTACTCTACCCAGCAAGGATCTCATCAGATTTGATGGAAACATTAAAACCTTTACAGACAAGCAAAAACTAAGAGAATTCAGCACCACCAAACCAGCTTTACAACAAATGCTACAGGAACTTCTCTAGGCAGGAAACATAAGAGAAGGAAAACACCTACAATAACAAACACAAAACAATTAAGAAAATGGTAATAGGAACACACATATCAATAATTATCTTAAATGTAAATGGATTAAATGCTCCCACCAAAAGACACAGACTGGCTGAATGGATACAAAAACAAGACCCGTATATATGCTATCTACAAGAGACCCACTTCAGACCTAGGGATACATACAGACTGAAAGTGAGGGGATGGAAAAAGATATTCTATACAAATGGAAATCAAAAGAAAGCTGGAGTAGCAATTCTCATTATCAGACAAAATAGACTTTAAAACAAAGACTATTACAAGACACAAAGAAGGACACTACATAATGATCAAGGGATCAATCCAAGAAAAAGATATAACAATTGTAAATATTTATGTACCCAACATAGGAGCACCTCAATACATAAGGCAAATGCTAACAGCCATAAAAAGGGAAATAGACAGTAACACAATAATAGTAGGGGACTTTAACACCCCACTTTCACCAATGGACAGATCATCCATAATGAAAATAAATAAGGAAACACAAGCTTTTAATGACACATTAAATAAGAGGGACTTAATTGATATTTATAGGACATCCCACCCAAAAACAAAGAGAATACACTTTCTTCTCAAGTGCTCATGGAACATTCTCCAAGACAGATCATATCTTGAGTCACAAATCAAGCCTCGGTAAATTTAAGAAAATTGAAATTGTAACAAGTATCTTTTCTGACCACAACGTTATGAGACTAGATATCAATTACAGGAAAAAAAATCTGTAAACAATACAAACACATGGAGGCTAAACAAAACACTATTAAATAACCAAGAGATCACTGAAGAAATCAAAGAGGGAATTAAAAAATACCTAGAAACAAATGACAATGAAAACACGACAACCCAAAACCTATGGGATGTGGCAAAAGCAGTTCTAAGAGGGAAGTTTATAGCAATACAATCCTACCTCAAGAAACAAGAAATATCTCAAATAAACAACCTAAACTTACACCTAAAGCAGTTAGAGAAAGAAGAACAAAAAACCCCCAAAGTTACCAGAAGGAAAGAAATCATAAAGATCAGATCAGAAATAAATGAACCAGAAATGAAGGAAACAAAAGCAAAGATCAATAAAACTAAAAGCTGGTTCTTTGAGAAGACGGACAAAATTGATAAACCATTAGCCAGACTCATCAAGGAAAAAAGGGAGAAGACTCAAATCAACAGAAGCAGAAATGAAAAAGGAGAGGTAACAACTGACACCGCAGAAATACAAAGGATCATGAGAGATTACTATAAGCAACTATATGCCAAAAAAATGGACAACTTGGAAGAAATGGATAAATTCTTAAAAAAGCACAACCTTCCAAGACTGAACCAAGAAGAAATAGAAAATATAAACAGACCTGTCCAAGCACTGAAATTGAGACTGTAAAACTATAAGACACTGATGAAAGAAACTGAAGATAATACAAACAGATGGAGAGATAGACCATGTTCTTGGATTGTAAGAATCAACATTGTGAAAATGACAATACTACCCAAAGCAATCTAAGATTCAATGCAATCCCTATCAAATTACCAATGGCACTTTTCACAGAACTGGAACAAAAAATTGCACAATTTGTATGGAAACATAAAAGACCCCGAACAGCCAAAGCAATCTTGAGAAAGAAAAAAGGAGCTGGAGGAATCAGGCTGTCAGACTTTAGACTATACTGCAAAGCTACAGTAATCAAGACAGTATGGTACTGGTAGAAGAACAGAAATATAAATCAATGGAACAGGATAGAAAGCCCAGAGATAAACCCACACATGTATGGTCACCTTATCTTTGATAAAGGAGGCAAGAATATACAATGGAGAAAAGACAGCCTCTTCAATAAGTGGTGGCGGGAAAACTGGACAATTACATGTAAAAGAATGAAATTAGAACACTTCCTAATACCATATACAAAAATAAACTCAAAATGGATTAAAGACCTAAATATCAGGCCAGACACTATAAAACTCTTAGAGGAAAACATAGGAAGAACACTCCTTGACATAAATCATAGCAAGATCCTTTTTGACCCACCTCCTAGAGAAATGGAAATAAAAACAATAATAAACAAATGGGACCTAATGAAACTTAAAAGAAAGGAAACTACAAACAAGACCAAAAGACAACCCTCAGAATGGGAGAAAATATTTGCAAATGAAGCAAATGACAAAGAATTAATCTCCAAAATACACAGGCAGCTCATGCAGCTTAATAACAAATAAACAAACAACCCTATCCAAAAATGGGCAGAAGACCCAAATAGACATTTCTCCAAAGAAAATTTACAAATTGCCAACAAACACATGAAAGGATGCTCAACATCACTAATCATTAGAGAAATGCAAATCAAAACTACAATGAGGTATCACCTCACACCATTAAGGATAGCCATCATGAAGAAATCTACAAACAATAAATGCTACAGAGAGTGTGGAGAAAAGGGAACCCTCTTGTACTGTTGGTGGGAATGTAAATTGATATAGCCACTATGGAGAACAGTATGGAGGTTCCTTAAAAAACTAAAAATAGAACTTCCATATGACCCGGGAGTCCCACTACTGGGCATATACCCTGAGAAAACCATAATTCAAAAAGAGTCATGTACCACAATGTTTATTGCAGCTCTATTTACAATAGCCAGGACATGGAAGCAATCTAAGTGTCCAATGTCAGATGAATGCATAAAGAAGATGTGGCACATATATATAATGGAATATTACTCAGCCATAAAAAGAAATGAAATTGAGTTATTTGTAGTGAGGTGGATGGACCTAGAGACTATCATACAGAGTGAAGTAAGTCAGAAAAACAAATACCATATGCTAACACATATGTATGGAATCTAAAAAACAAAAAAAAAGTTCTGAAGAACCTAGGGGCAGGACAGGAATAAAGACGCAGATGTAGAGAATGGACTTCAGGACACAGGGAAGCGGAAGGGTAAGCTGGGACAAAGTGTGAGAGTGGCATGGACATATATAGACTACCAAATGTAAAACAGATAGCTAGTGGGAAGCAGCCTTATAGCACAGGGAGATCAACTCAGTGTTTTGTGTCCACGTAGAGGGATGGGATAGGGAGGGTGGGAGGGAGATGCAAGAGGGAGGAGATATGGGGATATATGTTTATGTATAGCTGGTTCACTCTGTTATACAGCAGAAACTAACACATCATTGTAAAGCAATTATACTCCAATAAAGATGTTAAAAATAAATATTAAAAAGGTTTAATGTAAATACTCCTTTATGTCCAGCACCCTCTACTTAATGAGCTTTGGTTTAACTATCTCAGCACATGGTACCTAAGTGTGAGAGGTATTGATTTCAAAATAGTACTCTCCATTTTTTCCTTTCCCCCTTTGCCCCATCTCCCATCCACCACTCTGCATTTTCCAAGCATGTTTGTCTGTTTTTTTTGCCACTGGCAAGATAGTGATAATTAAGTAGTGCAGCAGGAAATCCTAATGACCTTAGCTCTCAGGTAGAAAAATGGAGTTGTTTAGAGGGGATGCAGTGAGTTTTTAAAAGTTGATGGGTCCTGGGGCTTCCCTGGTGGTGCAATAGTTAAGAATCTGCCTGCCAATTCTGGGGACACCGGCTCGACCCCTGGTCCAGGAAGATCCCACATGCCACGGACCCACTAAGCCCGTTCGCCACAACTACTGAGTCTGCGCTTTAGAGGCCACCAGCCACAATTACTGAGCCCACAAGCCACAGTTACTGCGCCTAGAGCCCGTGCTCCAAAACAAGAGAAGCCACTGCAATGAGAAGCCCGCACACCGCAACAAAGAGTAGCCTCACTTGCCGCAACTAGAGAAAGCCCACGCACAGCAACGAAGACCCAACGCAGCCAAAACTAAATAAACAAAAATAAAATCTATTAAAGAAAAAAAAAGTTGATGGGCCCTCAAGAAAAGCTGCATGAACCCTGCTTCTTGAACTAAGCCTAAGGAGTGGCAAATAAACAATCGTAACTAGACAACATACAGAAAACAAGACAAACAAAAAATAAAATGGCCCGCTTTGAGTGGAGGAAGTTCCTACAGGGCTCCAATCATCGCTTGCTTTGCTGGGCAGGGCATGGGGCATCAAGAAACAGAATCTAGTTTTCCTCCTCAAACACAGTGACCACTTAAGTTGCATGAACACTCAAAATTTAGAGAGGCTGGGTTAGAAAGCAGCTTTCTTAAGAATAAGGCTGAGAGTAAAGCAGAAGCTGGACATCTCACAGAGGCCGAAAACTTCAGCCCTGGGTCCAAGCAAAAGCAAGTGACTCAAAAAACTCTTTGGCTTTCAGAGATGATTTTTCCACTTCATAAAATTCTGTACTTGATCTCATTCTATACTTGGAACTTGTAGATGATATTGCCACCTGGGATTTTTAGTGATTTTTGACATTTTCCTCAGAAGCACAGTCTATTGTCATTTTTGTTTTATTTCTTTTTGTGTAATATACCTCACTTACAATTCATGACTAAAAGAATGTACTGTCAGTACAACCTTGTGTTGACTGGAACAATCATGATGCAGAGGTAAAAAAAGATAATGAGAAACACTCTATTCCTCACGAAAGATCGTGCAAGGATAGAGACCTACAACTACTACCATCCTCCCCGGGGTGTACATAAAAGACCTAGAAGTTGATCTTACTGCCTAGAAATTTGGTTTTAACAGTTGCACTTCTCTGTAACTCTAAATGTGCAAAAGTAGTAGGGGCAAATGAAGTGCATGGTTCCTCTGGTAGGCAGAATTCTAACGATGTCCTGCCAAGACTCATCTACTCTGCTTATTCAAGTAAACACTAATCTACGTATTTCTGTGAAAGTACTTTGCTGATTAAATTGAGGCTTCAAACCTTGAAATAGAGCAATTATTCTGGATTATCCAGATGGGACTAATCTATTCACTTGAGCCTTTCTTAAAGCAGAGAAATCTCTCTGACTAGTGTGACAAAGATAAGGAGAAAAAGAAGTTAGAGAGATTCAAGGTGTGAGAAGGAGTCAACTCTCCATTGCTGGGTGGGAAGATGAAGGAAGCTACATGCTAAGGCATGAGGTCTACCTCCAGAAGCTGAGAGCAACCTTCTACTGACAACCAGTGAGAAAATGAGAACCTCATTCTTAAAGTCACAAATTGCTGAAATTCAGCCAACCAACTGAATAAACTGGAAGCAGATTCAACCCCTAAGCCCTAAGCTTCATTCCTAATCAAGACATCTTGATTTTTGTCTTATGATACCTGGGGAATAGTAACCAGTTAAATGATGCTGACACAAACTTCTGACCTACTGAACTGTAATATAATAAATTTGTATTTTTTAAGCCACAAAGTTGGTTGGAATTTGTTACAGCAGCAATAAACACTACTAACATAGCACCATCCAAGAGTCTCAATCGGTTAGAGTTGAAAAGACCCCAAGAAAATGTGTCCTCATGTTAGTTTTCATCAGAATTATGGGAAAAGGTTGAGATCCTCTTAATGGGCCTTCCTACTTCAAAAAGGAATATAGACAGATGACCATGCTTTGTTGCTGTTCTTTGCTTGGGTACCCAAGAAAGATATCATGTATGAGTACAAATCATTTTTTCTGGGAGTGGGAGAAGTAAAATTCAAAAGTTCAAGTGCAGTGATTTACTTGACAGGTGGAGGGTACTCTAGCAGGGAATTGGGAAAGTCCCAGAGTGAAGGGAATACAAGCAATAAAAGGGTGTGAAATGAGACAGCTGTAAGAATGGCTGGCTAGGGGTTAATCTAACAGGGAGACTGGGAAATAGAGTTAAACCCATTCCTCACAACTATCTCACCTTTGCTACCCAGAGGTGTTTATTCCCAGGCACTTCTGGCCTGTCCTATGTGTGAATGGAAAGATCTTCCCATTCCAGAAAAAGCCCTGGAGTCCAGTGATGGAAATATTGGCAGGTGGAGATTGTATACGTCATACTGAAAATGTTCACGCCTAATGAAAACAGGGAGGGCATCAACATTTCTGCTATACCATGTGGAACTGGATAGAGCAACGTGGGTCACACAAAGCAAACCAATTGTAATTTCTGTATTGTGATACATATAGAAAGGTCTGTCATAGACAGACTAATACATATTTTCATTTATGACAAATTCTGGGAACTCAGGGCATGGGAGCTGTCTTTGGACCATGAACTGATTGTCTTTAACCTTATTGTGGAATGTTGAGAAATTATTATTCTCTTGACATTGCCTAACTTGGAGGTTGCTAAATTCAATGGTGAATGATAAGTCCTTATCTTTTCGACCTTTTTAACACAGATGATTATTCTTTTAATTCTCTCTCAACATCGTATCTTGGTTTTCTCTGCTGAATTAGATCCTCTTCCTCAGTCTCCTCTGCTGATTGAACTCCACCACTCAGATTCATAAATGTTAGAAAGTCTTAGGGTTCAGATGTTGGCATTCTGCCATCCTCACTGACTCAACAGGTAATTTCATCCAGTCACATGGTTATAAATACCATCTATAGGTTGAAAAGCCCCAATTTGTATCTGTACCCTGAACCTATCCCCACAGCTGCAGACTGGTTAATTGATACCTTCACGTGGATATCTAACAGACTTTAAAAACTGTATATGGATGAAAGCAAAGCCTGGCTTATGTCTGTTCACCAAAAATGTCTCCTTCTTTATTTTTTGGTTGCTCTGGATGATAACTTTATAGATACCTTGACTCCTTTTACTCACACCTTTTACCTCTAAACCTTGTTACCTGTTTGATCTCATCACCTACTCTCTCATTTTCTCATCATACCTTTCTTTTCCTCATGATGACAAAATGAAATTATAATGGAGTAATCATAGTTCAGGCATACAAAAATAGACGATCTGGTCTCAGACACGTCTGTACCACTGAGAACTTGAACTTTCTTTGAACTGGACCAGACTCAAGGACATCACTAGACATATTCAGAAATACACCTGTCAGCTGCTACGTTATGGTCTCAAGATCTCCCCTTGTAACTATGCAACCATTTCAAACTCCATTCAATCTTTACTTAACAAGCACCCTTACTCTTTGCCAGCTCCAATTATAATTCTTGATAAATAACTTGTAATGAACTGTAATCTTGCAGTTTTTGCCTTTATAAGCTTCCCCCATTTTGTAGTCTGGCAGAACAAAATTCAAATGCTTCTTGAATCTATGCCTCCCAGACTACAGTCCTAACAAACCCCAAATAAACACCTTTTAAAAATTTCAATCAGGTCTCTGTTTCTGAAACTTTGGTTAACACGCACATAGGCAGGGAATGATCTAATCTCATGGCGTTTGCACTTGATCTTCTCTGCTTGGAGGACAGTTCTCTTCATTCCTTAGATATCCCTAGGATTTGTAACTTTACCTTCTTTATACTTTTGCTTATACATCTTGCCATCAGTAAAGCCTTTCTTAAACATTCTACTCCCACCCCTTCTTCACGCCAACCCTCCTCATCTCCCCTCCCTGCTTTGTATTTTTTCTCTGAGAATACTTGTGTGTGTATATTTCATGTGAGAGAATATATGTATACATGCATATAAAATTGTGTGAGAGAATATATTTTACTAATTCACGTGAGAGAATACATGTTAGGATTTGGGGCTGGTTTTGGTCACTGCTCTACACTTGTAAAAGAGGGCTGGGACCCATATCGCCCAAAGGCCAATGAGTGTGTCTGCTGATGGAGTATCTTTGGGGGATAAGGGAGGGAGGGTAGCTTACTTAACCTCTACCTCCATATTAAACAACTATTTATTATCATCACTTTTAAATTACTGCTTAAAAATCATGGCATCTTAGTATAAGTGTGACAAGAATGTACTGTTCACTAAAAATGAGCCACTCCTGACAGTGTAGTGTCATGTCACACACCCTTGACATAAAGGCTTTCAAAGACAAAAGATCACATGTGATCTTATCTATGGCTACCTGTCCCTCATCACAACATTCTCTCCCTGCTCACTAATCTCCAATTTCACTGTTCTTAAGCCCTTTCACACAGCATTTCCTGTACCTAGCGCCCTCTTTGCACAGGTCTTCCCATGCCTAGTTCCTCACTCTTTAGCTATCACCTTAAATGGCAGTGCATTAGGTGTACTCCCTCTAATTGTCCAATCTTTTTTTTTTTTTTTTGTGGTACGCGGGCCTCTCACTGTTGTGGCCTCTCCCGTTGAGGAGCATAGGCTCCAGACGTGCAGGCTCAGCGGCCATGGTTCAGGGGCCCAGCCGCTCCACGGCATGTGGGATCTTCCCGGACCGGGTCACGAACCCGTGTCCCCTGCTTCGGCAGGCGGACTCTCAACCACTGCGCCACCAGGGAAGCCCTAATTGTCCAATCTTGATATCCTTTTCATTGACTTCAAGACACTTATCACAACCTGGAATTTATCTTATTAATTTGGTTACTTACTTACTTATATCAGCTACTAAAATGAACGTTCTGTAAGGGAATGAGCCTTATGCAATGGAGTATTCTTAGTACTTAGCCTACTATCTCCCGTGAAGGAGGTGCGTGACAAATAGTATAAAGCAACTTACTTAATTAGTAGCCAGTAAACACCCAAAATCATACTAGGGGAAGATAAGTTGTATTAATATTGAGGTTTTATTTACCACAGCATGTACTGCATATTCTAAGGGTGTGTTTTTTGAATCTCAGTTTGAGAAGAAGAAAAGTAGTAGAGGGGGCTACCTAATTTCAAAGTTCCCTTTGAATACTATATATGTTGTTGTCTTGTTAGATATAAAGAAAACCCTTAGACTTAAAAAAAATGGTAGAATACCCTTCACTTACATTTCAATTCAAATGTTATGAAACCTAGGCTTGGTATCTTCTGAAGGATGCTTGTATGTTAGTGGCCTCTCTTTGTCATAATAGTATCAGAATTGAATTGTAATGTACAATTTTTTTTTCCTACTGTATGAATCTAAGTTAGAACTGCATTATCCTTCTCTACTAACAATGACCCATTATGAGTACATTCCATTTGCACTGTTGATGCAGTCAGTAGTATTTTCTTTTTTTAAAGAGGCTATTTAAATTCTCTTGCAATGGAGTCTATAGTACTACTTAATATTGAAAAAACTCAGTAAGACACAGAGTTCCTGTGCATTTGCCAATGTTGAAAACAGGGAAGAATTATTTTAAAACAGGAATTCATCATCTAAGAATGGCATCCTGAAATGGAAGTCAGCACCTACATATTCTTGACTAACATTTGAAAACTCTTAACAGCTAAAAATATAATTTATTTCCTCTTAGAAGAATAAGAATTAGTCAAAATTAAAAAAAAATTTAGCTACATTGTAAAAGGAGAATGTAAAATAGCTTTGTTTGGAAGTAACTTGGGTACAATGGTAGTCATGTTCATATTTTCTTGACATGGAACTGAATTTTTCAACTTCTATAAGCACATTCTTTCTTCAGTCCTTAACATTAAGCCTGATAATTGAGCTATTGAACAGAACAAAGCATGTAGTGTTATTTTACTCATTCCCCTTTGTGGGAACCAATACTTTATAAAAGAATAATTAAGCAATATAATTAAATTTTACAAACAAGTTGCAGTTCAGAATTTAACTTCTAGTTTATTTTGTCTCCAAAATTATAATTTTTTTTTTTTTTTTTTTTTTGCGGTATGCGGGCCTCTCACTGTTGTGGCCTCTCCCGTTGCGGAGCACAGGCTCCGGACGCGCAGGCTCAGCGGCCATGGCTCACGGGCCCAGCCGCTCCGTGGCATGTGGGATCTTCCCGGACCGGGGCACGAATCCGCGTCCCCTGCATTGGCAGGCGGACTCTCAACCACTGCGCCACCAGGGAAGCCCCAAAATTATAATTTTTAAGTAGAACAATTTGTTTTCCTCTGTTTGTTCCAAAATATTTGAGCTGAGTGTTTCAGGTTACTTGTCAATACAATTAGAGATACAATACAATTAGAGGTAAAGTAACCAATACAATAGCCCAGGAAATACACAGCTGAGGGTGGGGCCCTTGATCCTTTGACTGATATTTATGGACATTTATTTCTTTTTATACTATATTGCCAGTGTTTCAAGTAGCTTAACAGGCTTTTTATCTTTCTTATGAATATTTTTCTTTTAATTATACAATATGTGCATATGATTTAAAGAATTGATTCAAACATAAAAGAAGTGTATAAAATAGAAAATATATGATCAATTATTTTCCTTCACTCTCCTCCCTTTGAAAAACATCCAATCTAGGGCATTACTATTTCAGACATTGTTACATGTGTAATTTTATCCAAAAGTAACTAAATAGCTTATATATTTAGCTGCTGCTTTTTATGAAGGCTTTTTGAACATTTTATTGTAAAATAAAACCCAAATAAAACCAGAAAAGAATGTAGAAAATAATGAATTGTTATAAAGTGAATAATCTTTTAACCGTCACCCAGATCAAGAAATGGAACTTGAGTAAGCATCCCAAAAGTGCCTCCATTTTCCCATCTTAATCATGGCTCTTCTCCCTTCAAAAGCACCCCTATCCTGACTTTTATACTATTCACTTCCTTGTTTCACTGTAATTTTATCACCCAAGAGTGTATGCCCACTTTTTAAAACTTTATATTACTTTTAAGTCTTTTTCGTCCTTTTTTTCATCCTTTCCTTTTACTAAATGCCAAAGCACAGCTAGAGAACTTAATTTTGGGGGAATGTAAATTGGTGCAGACACTATGAAAAACTGTATGGCATTTCCTCAAAAAACTAAAACTAGAGCTACCATATAATCCAGAAATTCCACTCCTGGGTATTTATCTGAAGAAAATGGAAACGCTAATTTGAAAAGATATATGCAACCCAATGTTCACAGCAGCATATTTACAATAGCCAAGTTATGGAAACAACGTAAGTATCCATCAACTTTTAAGTCGCTCTTAATCTACAGGTTCTCTCTTCTTCCTTTCTTTTTCATTGCAATAACTTTTAGGGGTTTTCACAGTTCACTGTATTCCTTTGTCAACTACATTTCCTGCAAATTGGTAACTGGATCCAGATGCTTAATCAGTCTCAGATTTGATTCCCTTACCAAGACCCTAGTAGTGACGTGTTCTTTCATCAAGAAGCACATAATTAGTATAATTCATGTCTCTTTACACTTTTTTGAGTGTCAGCATTCACTGATGTTCAACACCTAAATTAAATCATCAAGGGTTCTAAAATGTTAATATTCAAATTCTCTCATTTTGTTTTCATTCAATAGCTAGAACAGAGTTATAAGAAGATGCTTTCTCTAGTCTACTATTTGGTTACTCAATGGTACAGTTAATAGGAAAGTAAAGACAAATGCTTCACTCTTTTATTTAACCAGTTTTTAATGTAATGAATTTGTTACCCATCATTGTGAGGTTGCCAATAATTGATTTTTCTGCAATATTATGAACTCATGGATTTAGGCACATTTGATGGCTAGGTTCATTGCAATTCTTACTCTTATTGAAGCCTTCTTTAACATGACCCTAATAAGTCTCTGAGAGTCCTTCCTATCTGGAATGCCAAATTATTCCTGACCCAGTTCTGTAATCAGCCATTTTTCAGGAAGCTCTGGCTTTTTCAATGGGAAATATTATTTTACGTCCACAATATTGGCACTAGGGATGCTTACTGGGAATTGTTTCTAGAGTTCCTGAATGCACAAAATTTAAATACACTGAGAAGTCATACTAATAACTCCAATTTAAATTTCAAGACTAAAGAGTTTTAACATAACACCTTACATATTATAGCCAAATCTTCTTTCTGCTACACAGTGAATACTGATTCTTAAGAAGAGGAATAATAATATTGAAATATTTCATATCTAGTTTGTTTGCCATACAACAGCCTCAGACTCACAAAACTAATGCTATCCCAACCAATTATGATTATTAGGAATAGTTTTTAATTACATTTTGCATGACTCATTCCCAGTTTCTCCCCACTGTCAGACTGTATAATCATTATATGCCATAATCTTTCCCTTTAAAGACTCATTTTGTCTTAATTCTACAAGTATAATTATATATTTAATGCTCACCAGCACTAATTATGTTGATGTCTGTAGTCATTTTTGTTATCAACTCTTGTTTCTAGTGGATTCCACAGGAAGGGCTCCTGCGAAAAATATTCTTTCAGATATTGTGTGTTAATAACAGTTTGTACAGGCCTTTTATATTTGAATGTCAGTTTTTTCAGATATAAAATCATTGCCTCATTTTTTCCTTTTTTTAAAATATGTTATTTCATATTTTTCAGGAATAAAATGTTTTATGGTTTGATGTTTTAATTTTATTTCCTTTGTAAATTGCATGTCCTTTGTGGCTGACGCTCAAAGCATTTTTTTTCCCCTTAATTCTAGGAAATTTACTGTTTGTTTTGGTCATTCTGTGTAGATATTCTCCAACATAAGGTGTGTTCTTTCAATATCTAGTTATAAATCTTTAAAACATTATTAATTAAAAAATGTTTTGCCTTTCCATCTTTTTTCTCTTAAGACATTATTTGTTGTGCTGATTTGCTTATTTGGTCCTTCCCATTTAGTCCTCATGTCTAAAATGATTTTTTCTTTTATTTCAAATTACTTCTGAGTATGTCACCTCATTCCTGAGTGTTTTCCTATTTGTATTATATTTTGTTCATTCATGTCTTGTATCATTTGCTTAATGTCTTTCGGTTTGTTTTGAAATATTAGAGTTTTGATATACTTGAGAACATGTATCTCATTGTGAAGTCACTCTGCTTCATAATTGTTTTTCCTGTAGAAATATTGCATGGAATTTGACACTAGATGTATTTGTCATTCATTTTAAAAGGAGGCTTGGTTCAGATAGCTTCTACTATTTCACAGAAACCCCCTTTCCTATTCTTTTTGTGTAGTATTAAAAATACTGCATGTTGCTTTGAGTTGTCCTTGTTCTGTTCCTCTTCTTCACTTCCAGTAGTTTCTCCTCAGTGCAGGGGTCTTTATTTCGAAGAGATCCTGGTGAGTGAGTTTTGAGTGTTCACAGAAGCTTGTCTGCTTCAGCCCTCGAGGACTTATCACAGGCCCTTTGCTCTCCGTTGCTCTTAGCGTGAGCACCTCCCCACCTAGGTGTAGCCGGTGTGCTCAAATTGCCTCACTGTGTACATTGATGAATAACTTTGAACTAGTCGGCCTCTCTTTGTTCATGTCTGTCAGCTATCCCTTCATTTTCCTCTGTCTTCTATTGCCTTCATACCAATAACTGCTCTATCTGTGGCTATAGCTGCTGGTATTTTGAAGTTTCACAGGGCTCCCTAGTCACTGATGTTTATGTGAATGTTGTCCCATTAGACTTTTGATGTTTTTGGTTTTTTGTTTGCTTGTGTTTTGTTTTAGTTTTAGTTTTGTTTTGTTTGCTCTCTAGTTACTTTGTATGGTTTTATATGAGGATTCGGAAAAAGCCAAAAACTATGCTGCCGTATTTGACACGAAATTCCCAGGATCTTTTCATGAAGTTTTCAAGTACGTGATTTTCAATTTAATTATTGATATAAGATGCCTCTCTTTAGATATCTATTTATTTATATAACATTATGAAAACTTGTCAGCCAAAATCTAAATAAAATACTGGAGAATGAGCAAATATATCAAATACTTATGAAATTCAGGTACAAGGTTCAGGAAGGAGCACGAACTCCTATACTGTTCTTTCTTTAACCTCAGTGAGTTTATAAAAGCAGCAATGCCTTTGTAACCAATAGTTTATCCTCCCAGAGGAAGTCGCTGGTGACAAAATGATAACCCCTGGGTCTCTGCTTATCTTACTGCTACAGGAAACGACACTCTGGCTCATGCTCTATCCGGCTTGGCAAACTGAACCTGAGTATTAGACATAGACCTTTTCAATCCCACAGAACAAAGGGAAAAGGATGTTTGCAAATATATTCCCACTATTCCTCCCATTATTCCATCATAGATATACATGATGATCCCCAAGGATAAAGGATTGGACCCTGTGCAACAAACA
The DNA here is from genome assembly GCF_937001465.1 of Orcinus orca. Lineage (NCBI taxonomy): Eukaryota > Metazoa > Chordata > Mammalia > Artiodactyla > Delphinidae > Orcinus > Orcinus orca. Next base: position 54,472,364 of record NC_064570.1, on the reverse strand, counting down.
GTACTATGTAAAAAGGACCCTGGAAAATAAATCACTTTTCATTGACCACGCAAAATCTCTCTGGGGTGGATGCCTTCCCTTCTCACTACCAGAGGGATTCTATACCTGTTGGGCATTCCATGTGTCCAAAGGTCCTTAAGTACCAGACATCAGGATTTCCCAAAAATCCTTAAGAAATTTCTCACATTCCAATTCAGACTACCTGATACGAAGCAGATTATTTATTTTCCCACTCATAAGACTGCTTTTATGCTTGCCTTAGGAGAAAGAAAGAAACATGGTGACACGGTCCTTTCCCTAAGATGTATAGGTAAGGCATGACCAGCAAAATACACTAAACTCAGCACACGGTGAAAACAGGAGGATGAGGATATCATTCTTTCACTCTCTACTGCTCTTCACATCTAAGTTTCCACACAAGCCTTTTCCTTCACTTACGCAGTACACTTTGTGGATTCTGTCTTCAGCCCTGAATAACAAGTCCCACCTTCAAAGAGACCCATGCCTGTCATATCATAAGCATTCAAAATATAATAAAACTATCATTAAATTACTTAGCCAATTTTGTGGCACAGCAAGAGAGTTTAATATATTTTCTTTTTTATTTTACTCTTGTTCAAGGTATAAAATTATTATCATTTCAATATAAAAGTTTACAATGTAATTTTTACAGACCTTAATTTTTAGGTCAGTTTTAGGTTCATGGAAAAATGGAGTGAAAAGTACAGGGAGTATCCACAGACCGCCCCCTGCCCCCCGCCCCTATATATCCACGGCCTCACCCACTATTAACAGTTCACACTGGAGGGCTGCATTTGTTACAATTGATGAATGTACATTGACACATCATTATCACCCAAAGCCCCTAATTTACATTAGGGTTCACCCTTGTAAATTCTATGGGTTTGGACAAATATATAATGACATGTATCCACCATTACTGTATCATACAGAATAGTTTCACTGCCCTACAATTTCTCTGTGCTCTTTCTCCCTATTCATCCTTCCCTCTGCCTTAACCCCTGGCAACCAGTTACCTTTTTACCATCTCTATAGTTTTACCTTTTTCAGAATGTCTTACTTGGAATTGTACAGTATGTAGCCTTTTCAGATTGGCTTTTTTTACATGGTAATATGCTTTTAAGGCACCTCTGTGTTTTTCGAGAGTGAGATTTCCTATTGCTCCACACCCTCAATAGCATTTGGTGTTCTCCATGTTTTGAATTCTGGCCATTCAATTTGTTGTGTAGTGATATTTTATTTTTGTTTTAAGTTGCATTTTCATGATAACTTATGATGTAGAGCCTCCTTTCATGTGCTTATTTGGCATCTGAATATCTTCTTTGGTGAAGTGTCTATTAAGGTCGTACCTAATTGGGTTTTATTTTTACCATTGAGTTCTTTGTATATTTTAAATGAGTTCTTTGTATATTTTATTTCTGTCTTTTGTTTTAACATCTTTATTGGAGTATAATTGCTTTACAATGGTGTGTTAGTTTCTGCTTTATAACAAAGTGAATCAGCTATACATATACATATATCCCCATATCTCCTCCCTCTTGCGTCTCCCTCTCACCGTCCCTATCCCACCCCTCTAGGTGGACCCAAAACACCGAGATGATCTCCCTGTGCTCTGTGACTGCTTCCCACTAGCTATCTATTTTACATTTGGTAGTCTATATATGTCACTGCCACTCTCTCACTTTGTCCCAGCTTACCCTTCCCATTCCCTGTGTTCTCAAGTCCATTCTCTATGTCTGTGTCTTTATTCCTGTCCTGCCCCTAAGTTCTTCAGAACCATTTTTTTTCTTTGTAGATTCCATATATATGTGTTAGCATATAGTGCTTGTTTTTCTCTTTCTGACTTACTTCACTCTGTAGGACAGACTCTAGGTCCCTCCACCTCACTACAAATAACTCAATTTCATTTCTTTTTATGGCTGACTAATATTTCATTGTATACATGTGCCACATCTTCTTTATCCATTCATCTGTCGATGGACACTTAGGTTGCTTCCGTGTCCTGGCTACTGTAAATAGAGCTGCAATGAACATTGTAGTACATGACTCTTTTTGAATTATGGTTTTCTCAGGTATTTGCCCAGCAGTGGGATTCCTGGGTCATATGGTAGTTCTATTTTTAGTTTTTTAAGGAAACTCCATACTGTTCTCCATAGTGGCTGTATCAATTTACATTCCCACCAATAGTGCAAGAGGGTTCCCATGAGACCTTTATCCCAGATTGTGGCTTGTCTTCTTATTCTCTTAACATTGTCTTTTGCAGAGAAGAAAATTTAAATTTTAATGAAACCCAGCTTATCAGTTGTTTCTTTCATGAACTGTGCCTTTGGTGTTGTATCTAAAACGTCAACCACAAAACCCAGTTATCTAGATTTTTCTCCTATATTATCATCTAGGAGTTTCACAGTTTTGTATTTTACATTTAGGTCTGCAATCCATTTTGTGTTAATTTTTGTTAAGTGGTGTAAGGTCTGTGTCTAGATTCATCTTTTTTGCATGTGATGTCCAATTGTACCAGTGCCATTTGTTGAGAAGATGAACTTCTCTCCATTTATTACCTTTGCTCCTTTATCAAAGGTCAATTGACTGTAAATTTATATGAGTCTATTTCTGAACTCTTTATTCTGTTCCATCGATACATTTGTCTATTCTTTCACAATACCACACTGCCTTGATTACTGTCGCTTTATAATAAGTCTTGAAGACAAGTAGTGTCAGTTCTCTTTCTTTTTCTTCAATATTGTGTTGGCTATTCTGGGTCTTCTGCCTTTCCACATAAACTTTAGAATCAACTTGTTGATATGCATAAAATACCTCTGTTGGATTTTTGTTGCAATTTCATTGAATTTATAGAACCTGGAAAGAACTGACATCTTGACAATGTTGAGGCTTTCTATTCATGAACCCAGACTGTCTTTGCATTTATTTAGTTCTTCTTTGGTTTCTTTCATCAGAGTAGTGATATCTTCTTCATATAGATTTTATACATATTTTGTTTTATCTATGAATAAGTATTTCAGTTTGGGGAATGTTAATGTAAATGATATTGGTTTTTTGTTTGTTTTAATTTCAAATCCCATTTGTTCATTTCTGGTATATAGGCAAGTAATTGACTTTTGTATGTTAACATTGTATCTTGCAACCTTCCTATAATTACTTATTAGTTCCAGGATTTTTATTGTTGTTGTTGAAGCTTTTGGGTTTTCTACATAAACTATCATGTCACCTAGGAACAAAGACAGTTTTGTATCTTCCTTCCCAATATGTTTACCTTGTATTTCCTTGTCTTATTGCATTAGCTATACTTTCTAATATGATGCTTATGGTGATAAGAGGGGAAATCCTTGCCTTGTTACTGATCTTAGCAGGAAAGCCTCTTGATTCTTACCAGTTAGTATGATGTTAGCTGTAAGGATTTTGCACATATTCTTTATCAAGTTGAGTGAGTTCCCCTCTATTCCAAGTTAACTGAGAGTTTTTATCATGAAAGCGTGTTGGATTTTTGTCAAGAAGAAATTGTGGAAAATTGGTATAATTTTTCCTTAAATATTTGGTAGAATTCACCACTGAACCCATCTAGCCCTGGTACTTTGTGGTTTGGAAAGTTACTTATTATTGATTCAATTTCTATTCAAATTGTCTATTTCATGTGACTTTGACAGTTTGTCTCTTTCAAGGAATTCGTCCATTTTTTATTTAGGTTATCAAATTTGTGGGCATAGAGTTGCTCATAGCACTCCTTTATTATTCATTTAATGTCCATGAGATCTAACCCTCTCTTTCATTTTTGATATTAAGTAATTTGTGTCTTCTTTCTTTTTTTCTTAGTTAGCCTAGCTATATAATGCCCTTTTTAAAAACATAATCCAACAACCCTTTGGTGATATTTCATGATCTACCATCTTATTTACAAAAGAGGAGAATCAGGAACGCCCTTTCCTTTCTCTATTAATGGACTTGCCTTTGGTCAAAATTATGGTCTACAGTGACAGAGCACATACTTGAATCTGATTTTTTTAAATGCTGAATCGAGATATTATTTTACCACCATATGACTTATTTCAATGATTTGAGATTTTAGCAGTTTTTACCTAAGGCATATAAAAATGGTTTTCTGTGAACATATGAACTTGAGCATCTTGAGGCATGCCTTATGCTAGCGTCTGGAATACAGTAACCAATACATAACCATTCCCAGGGAACCTACCTAATAGTGGGAAAATGGCAAATTAAATATACTCTGTCACTTTACCACAGATAACCTCAGTACTAAAAACAGTATTATGAAAAGACTAGTTGTCCACTTTACTGATGGAAGCATCAGAGCTATGATGAAATGAAAAATGATACTAATCCCATGATTTTTCCTGAGTAAGGAGTTGTTTTTCAGTTAATCAAGTTTGACATTATTAATCCTTTAATTCAAAAATTGGGTCTAGATATTTAAGGTATGACTCTGCTTAGAACCTCTTTCCCACTTCGGTGGCCTTGGTTTTTTCTATTCTCTTTGCCAGGAACGCCATTTTCCATGATATTTTATTGACCATTACGTTTCAAATCAAAAACTGTCTTCTCAAAGAATCCTTCCTTAAAAACCTAAAGCATCCCTTGCTCTAGTCCCTAAGTTATTCTCTATCCTAATGCCCAACTTTAGTACCTTTTCCTATGTCAAATTTCTATTTATTTAACTCTTTTACCTGCTTATTGTTATGTGCTCCCAACATGACGAATGCTCTGTGAAGGCAGATGTCAACTCTTTTTCACCACTATATGTGGCATTAAGCAGTTTCTGGGTCATAGCCAAAGCTCAGTGTATATTTGTTTCATGTCTAAATTGTAGTGAGAAAAGCTAAAACCATAAAGCACACTGTATAAAGCAGATAAATTTGATATGATATTCTCTTGTCAATTTATATGCAATTTCTAATTAATAGGGTTGCATCTCTCCTTTCTCTGCATGCCTATTACTTTTCTAAACCTTGGGGTTTTTATTTTATTTTACTCTATTAGTCTTTCTAAGCCTTATTCTTATAGCCATCACCTCCAAATTTTATATAACTTATTTCTACTGTAAACATATTTATATCCACTGAATTGTAATGTTTAACCTGTTATGCAGAAGCTGATAATTTCTTAAAGTATATTTTAAATGGGTCACTCACATTAGCACCACCCTTTTGTAATCTTTGCCATTGTGATAATAGCCAACCACTGGTATTTCTACATAGTGTAAATGTGAAAATAATCTGCATACATATATCTTGTTTTTCCAGAGTCAAGAAGACATTTTTAGGTGACCAAAGTGGATAATTATCTCCCTTGGATGTTCACAAGGTTGGCCCTAGGAGTAGATACATTTTGCCAACAGCTTCTGACCACCGCCACAACCCAGTCCTCCTCTGCAACCAACCACTCACATACTATCTTGAATCTCTAGGTAATGATTTTTAAATGAATTCATAGCAACTTAGAACTTCCTGGAACTCAGATATTTAAATATATATTCACTGAAGTGCAATTTGGTTAAGAGACCTCTTCCTCTTCATCAAGCAGAGTAATATTCTCAAAGGCTAATGACAAATGTATTAATCACCTGTGTTAACCTCCCATGCCTTCCCATTTAATTTAGACTAAAATCTAAGCCCCCAAAAGTCTCTGCAGGCTAGGTCAAGCTAGAAAGAGGCAGAGACACAAATTCATACTTTTTCTAGGCCCCCAAAGCATTTCTAAACAACTATTATTGAGCATCTCTGAAAACCCCCAAAATGTAAAACGAAGGAAGACAGAGTTTGGAAATGTATGTCAAACCTTGTCTAGAAATGTTTTGAAAATACTGGTATAATGGAATGAACAGTAGGATGTGGGGCAATACATTTCAATGCTAGTCCTGAACACGCCACTAATTTATTATCTTTATGACCTTAGGGAAGTTACTTTATTTTTCTGAGGCCAAATCTGTCATCTGTAAAATGAAAGTTTGCCTCCAGAGTACTTTCCAGCATTGCAATAGCTAAAAATGTTATTATCATGGAAAATGATCTTTTAGAACTAAAGTATTCACAGTAGAAAGGCCTTAGGGTGTCTATGGGTTATGATGCTTTAGCAGTTGAAAAGAATTCAGTAACAGCATTAAATGTAAGAACTGCCCATATACTGAAAAAAAAATACAGGAAAAGAATAACACAATATGAAAAAAATTTCAACAATGCCTCTTCTTTATGAGCAAATGAAATGAGTCACCTTACATGAAAAGATGCTCATCATTGCTAATCATTAGAGAAATGTGAATCAAAACAACAGTGAGGTACCACCTCACAGCAGTCAGAATGGCCCTCATTAAAATGTCTACAAATAACAAATGCTGGAGAAGATGCAGAAAAAAGGGGACCCTCCTACACTGTTGGTGGGAATGTAAATTGGTGCAGCCACTATGGAAAACAGTATGGAGGTTCCTCAAAAAATTAAAAATAGAGTTGCCATATGACCCAGCAATCCCACTCCTGGGCACATACCCAGACAAAACCATAATTCAAAAAGATACATGAACCCCTCATAGCAACTCTATTTACAATAGCCAAGACATGGAAGCAACCTAAATGTCCATTGACAGATGAATGAATAAAGAGGTGGTATATATATACAATGGCATAGCATTCAGACATTGAAAAGAATGAAATAATGCCATTTCCAGCAACATGGATGGACCTAGAGATTATCATACTAAACGAAGTAAATCAGAAAGAGAAAGACAAATATCATATGATATCACTTATATGTGGACTCTAAAATATGACACCAATGAACATATCTATGAAACAAAAACAGACTCACAAATATAGAGAACAGACTTGTGGCTGCCAAAGGGGAGGGGGGCGAGGGAGGAAAGGATTGGGAGTTTGGGGTTAGCAGATGCAAACTATTATACATAGGATGCATAAACAACAAGGTCCTGTTGTGTAGCACAGGGAACTATATTCAATATCTTGTGATAAACCACAATGGAAAAGAATATGAAAAGGAATATATATATGCATAATTGAGTCACTTTGCTGTACAGTAGAAATTAAACACAGCATTGTAAATCAACTATACACCAATAAAACTTTAAAAACAAATGAGTCGCCTTTGAAAGAATAAAACCAAATTTCTTCACCTTCCATGAGGATTTATATTACTTACATAGAAAAACAGAAATTTCTGATCTTTTTACATGTGAGATGAAATTTTTCCCAGGTTTTGATAAATGCATAGATGAGCTAGTATGCCAATGATCCTATATCTATCATATACTCTGGTGGAATTCAAAGATGTAGAAAAACTGGAAATACCATAGGGAATAGGAAAACTACACCATTACATTTATAATTTTGTATTGAAAAAATGAAGTGATCTCTATGATCATGTAATCTGATTCTCTTTTTTCTTTATTTGCATTTATTGTTTTCCATTTATCATTTTCCTGTGTCTGTAGTCTGAATGCTACCCCTGGCAAAAGAAAGGCTCTTTAACTCTCTGACAAAAGGGAATTCACTGAACAATGCCACATTGTACAATACTTTTCTAACAGTTGCACTAAGACACATAAACACAAGTACCTCCATTCTGAAGAGATTGCTCTTTCAATATTTTACACACAAAATTGCCAGTAAGCACTTGGGTTTTTGTTTTTGTTTTTTAATTGAAGTTTAGTTGATTTACAATGTTGTGTTAGTTTCAGGTATACAGGAAAGTGGTTCAGTTTATATATATATGTATATATATTCTATTATATATATATTCTTTTTCAGATTCTTTTCCTTTATAGGTTTTTACTGTAACCTGATTCTTTAATAGTATCTCTTATACTCCCATCCTAAAAATAAATGATTCTGGTTGACTGAGTGACATTGCATTTGACAGAGGCATATCATTTTCCCAACACCCATGGAGAATTACAGTACTAAGATGTCATTACTGAGGGGGGGGTCATGATAATCAAGAGTAGTAATATTTTAAATATTATTATTGTTATAGAAAAAATTCTACGTATGGAAGAAATTCGAAGTCACCTTCCAATGATAAGAGATTATTATTCTAAATTGGGAAAATAAAATTTTGCTATCTGATAAAACCATACATTAAAAAGCAGATTGAAGGAATGACATGTGTGTATAAGAATATTTTTGAATAATGAAGGATAGGAATAGATGGTAAAAAAACAGTAGGAGATGACTCATAATGGAATTGAGAACTATAAACATCCTTTCCATGTAAAAATGCTGATGAGAATAGAAGACAAAGATACAGAATCTGAAATTTGTGTGCTATATGAAGCTGTACCCCAAGCATGAGCTCATACCTCGAGAGCACCTTAATCATGCACTAATCATATAAACCGAGTAATCAGCTCCCCCTTTGTACTCCCCACTCTGCAAAATGCCTCGTTTGAAATATGGGTTTGAACACAAAAGATAACTTGTAGTTGTTTGTTTACTAATTTTTTTCACTATGTTGAAATTTGCCAAGGTCACCCTTACCTTACCTGCTTTTGCTCAATGACGGTAATTGTGAATCTATGCACATAGACAGTGCGCAGTAAATAGCTGCTAATGATGATAGTTTTCACTGGTTCTCTTATAATCTAGACTTATTGTCTTTGTCTTTCCATGGGAAGGTAAAAATAAGTTCAATATCTCAAGCTGCTTAGAAACCACATTAAATTTTAACTATTCTTCCTATATTCTAAATTTTATCACATAGCTTATTTGTAAAATAGGTTTCTCTTTTACACAATTTTATAACTTGATTCACTTTTCCATTTTCCTGTCTCCTCCACTGTCTGGCTTAAACAAATAATTGATTCTTTTAAGTTCTTTTTATTTTACTAGAGTCATTAAATTTTTCTTATTTATATGTGAAGAATATAGTGATAGGGTTAATAATCCAATTACTCTGCTTGATGGGGGTTAGTGTGTTGTTTTTTTTTGCGGTACGCGGGCCTCTCACTGCTGTGGCCTCTCCTGTTGCGGAGCACAGGCTCCGGACGCGCAGGCTCAGCGACCATGGCTCACGGGCCCAGCCGCTCCGCAGCATGTGGGATCTTCCCGGACCGGGGCACGAACCCGTGCCCCCCGCATCGGCAGGCGGACTCTCAACCACTGCGCCACCAGGGAAGCCCTGTGTGTGTGTGTGTTTTGCATGCTCTGAAATAGATACCTCTCTTTCGTGTATATAATTTGACATAATTATTGGAAGAAAATAAAGTGCAAGGTCACTGCCTAATTGGTTCAGAAAGTCAAAGGAAAGAAAATGATTAAGGTACTATGACAGAGGTTGTTTATATTGCTAGCAAACAGCAATTCTGGTTTGCTCTGCTCAGCGATAGCAAAAAGGAAGAAAATGCAGGGTCTTATATCAATTATTACAGCAGGAACTTTCAGTTTAAGAACTACCTAGTGGAAACAAGAATAATTTAATGTGAAGGCTGCAGAGTATAAATATTTTGCATAAAAGAGTTACATTATGCTGGTTGTATAAAACTGCATTTTAAAGAAGTTCTGTAAAGATAAACTTATGGTTTCAGTCATTGAATATCTTTACAGATTTCTGCCACTGTTTAGTGGACTGTCACTCTTAAATTTTCATGTGTAAATTCTTTGCTGAGTGCTCGATAGCTCTATAACTTACTACCTTTTACGCATTGATGAGGACAATAATGCACTGGGGATGAGCTGTGACCTTCTGGTAAAAGGACAGCATACCTTTATCATATATTCTTACACCTGACTTAAAATATGTCATTACGAAAGGGATTTGGCAGTTGTTAAAATTTTATTAACATATTCATAAAAAATAATAAGTGAATTATTATTCCATTTACCCCAAAAATGATAATTCAAATCCCACTTGGTACTGGGACTTCTCTTTTAACACTGCATAATTTGTATACTTGAAATTAACTGTAGCATGCTAGCACTTTCTTGAACGATGCAAAATTTCTTTTGTAAACACTAATCTTGATTGTTTCATATATTAGTTTGAGAGTTTGGAATTTTAAGAATTCATTTAGTTATTCCATTTCATATGTCATAAATAAGTGGTTTAAGTTCGTTGCTGGTTTGTGTGTATGGGTGTGTGTTTATGTATCTTTTTGTAACCCTGGTTTCTATTGCTGAGTTTCTACGGAGATTTATCTTAGAGTTAGCACAATCTTTTTTTCTTTTTTCTTCTGTCTTAATGTCATACCAACATAGCCCTAGTCAATCAAGAGGAGAAAACTAGATAATAGCCAGTAGAATAAATACACTCAGTTAATACCAGTAAACAACGGAATATGCTCTCCACTCTAAAGTTTGATGGGCTCCATACTTATAATGACAGCTTAGAGTAACACATTAAAAAATAATTTGTTCCTAGGATAATGTATACCGAAGGGTGTTGTGCATTTTGTACTTGAAAGGGTATTTCAAGATAATTTTTAATTATTTTTATCATAAAAGAAAAATGTATTTCTTACAGAGAAATCAAAGAAAAAAGCAAAAGGAAAAGAAATAACAGAAAAGTGTATTTTATCCCCAAATCACTGAACACCAAATGTGTATTCAAATTCTGTATGTGCATTATACCATAGCATGCTACCTTTCATTTTTAAAATATACTTGAGAACACGTCCATGACAACAGATATGTTAGTGCTACAGAACTTCTAATGGTTTTATAATATTCCACTGTCTAATATCTCACATTTTAGTATGTTCCTATTTTGATATAATTTTTAACTTACAGAAAAGGTGCAAGAGTATTATAATTCCCATAGACTTTTTAACCATATTAGTGGCAATTGTTCAAATTTCTCTCTCTCCTCTTCCCTCCCTCCCTCTGTTCCTTCTCTTTTCCTCTCTCCTCCTATACACTCATATATATATGTTATTATATTTTGCTGAGCTATTTGAGAATACATTAGAGAAACCAAACCCCTCTGTCCCTAAATACTTCCGTATGTATTTCCTAAGAATAAATATGTTATCTTTCATAAAGTACAGTTTTGAAAATCAAAAAATTCCAATGATACAAAATTATTGTCTAAAACATAACCCAGATTGAATGTCATCAATTGTTCCAATAAATTTTCTTTATGGCTATCTTTTCCTGAACCACGATCAAATTCAGGGCCAACCCTGGATTTAGTTGTCATGGCTCTTCAGTGTCCTTTATTATCAAATATGTTCTCAGCATTTACTTGTTTCTTGTCATGGACACCTTGTGAGTTGGAAACATGTAGTCCGTATAGAATGTCCCTCAACTTGCATTTGCCTATTCCTTGTGACTAAATTTAGATTTTGTATTGTTGGCAGGAATAATGCAGAAGTATATTTCTATGTGCATTTATAAGAAGGTACTTTGTCATTTTGTTCCAATATTGGTGATTCTAGATTTGATCACTTTTTTAGTGGTATCCCCCACGTTTCTCCACTATAAAGTTACTATTTTCCTTTTGTAATTAATAAGCAATTTAGGAGGAAATCATGTAAATATCACATTCCTTAGAAAAAATTATGTTTTAGCGTCCATACTCTGTGTATTTATTAGTTGGCATTCTACTACAATGAAAAGCTTTTCCATCTCCCCATATATTTATTTGTATCAATATGGCTCATGAGTAATTACATTTTAATGAGTTTTTATCATTATTATAACTATTTTTTGATGCTCTTATTGGCCTAGATTTGGCCAGGGGCAGTCCCTTCAAGATGGTTCCTGTGTTTCTTGACATGCTCGTGATTTTTTCATTCATATTTTCAATGATATCATTGTAGATTCATATACAATTGTAAGAAATGATATGGAAAGATTCCATGCACATTTTACCCAGTTTCTCACAATGGTGACATCTTACAAAGCAATGGTACAATACCACAACCAGGATATTAACATTGATATAATCTACCTATTTTATACAGATTTTCCAGTTTTACTTATACTCATTTATATGTGTATTTAGGTCTATAAAATTTTGTCACATGTATATGTTTGTGTAACACAAGCACCTCAGTAAAGATACTGAAAAGTCCCATCACCACAAGGACTTCTTCAGTTGCCCTTTTATAACTACTTTCACCTTTCTCTGTTCCACCTTGTCCCTAACCCCTCACTAACACTAATCTCGTCTTGATTTCTAAAATTTTCTCACTTCAAAACTGTTATATAAATGGAATCGTATATCAAGAGTATGTAAACTTGTGGGATTGTTTTTTTTTCACTCAGCATAATTCCTTGGGAATTTATACAAATTGTTGCATGTATCAAATAGTTCATTCCTTCTTATTGCTGACTAGTATTCCATGATACGTATACAACACAGTTTGTTTAATCTTTCACTCGTTGAAAAACATATGGACTGTTTCCAGTTGTTAGCTATTAGAAATAAAACTGTTATGAACATTCATATACAGATTTTTATGTGGATATAAGTTTCATTTCCCTGGGACGAATATCCAAGATTACAAATGCTAGGTTGTATGGTAATTACATGTTTACTTTTATAACAAATGCCAATTTTCCAGAGTAGCTGTACCATTTTACATGCCCACCAGCAACATATAAGTGATTCACTTTCTCTGCCTCCTTGTCATGATTTGGTGCCATTATAATTTTTTATTTTAGCCATTCTAACAGGTATGTACTAATGTCTCATTTTGGTTTTAATTTGCATGTCTTTGATGACTAATAATATTGAACATCTTATTTGCCCTCTGTACATCCTCTTCCTCAAAATGTCTGTTTATGTCTTTTGCCCATTTTCTAATTGAATTGGTTGTCTTTCTACTATTGAGTTTTATAAGTTTTTCATATATTCTAGACACTTGCTTTTGGTCAAATATGCGGTTTGTAAATATTTTCTCCCAGTCTGCAGCTTTTCATGCCTTTCATACTGGCTTTCACAGAGCAAAAGTTTTCCATTTTTATTGGGTCCAATTTGCGAATATTTACTTTTATGTATAATACTTTTGGTATCAAGTCAGAACTCTTTATCTAGTCCCAATTCCTGAATATTTTCTCATGTCTTTTTCTGTAAGTTTTATATTTTTACATTAATGATCCATTTTGAGTTAAATTTTGTATAAATGTAAGGTTTAGGACATTTATTTTCTACTATGTAATGCCCAATACCATTACTCCAGTACCATCTGATGAGAAGCCTTGCTCCACTGAATTGCTTTTGCACCTTTATAAAAACATGGATTGAGGATATTTGTGTGGGTCCATTTCTAGGCTCTTTATTTTGTTCCATTCGCCTATATATCTATACCTTCATCAATACCACACCACAATATGTGGATTACTGTAGCTACAGAATAATCTGAAATATTGGGTTGACTAATTTCTTCCATTTTATTGTTATTTTTTAGCTCTTCTATGGCCTGTGCCATTTTATACACATTTTAGAATACGTGTATGTATATTTATTTAAAAAAAACTTGCTAATAAGATTTTGATAGGAAATGCATTAAACCTGTAGATGAGTTTGGTGAGAATTTACATCTTTCTTACGTTGATTCTTCCAATCCATGAACACATCTCTCTCCATTTATTTAGGTTTGTCACTTCTTTTATAAACAATTTTTAGTTTTCAGCATACAGATTCTATACATGTTTTGATACATGAATACCTAAGAATTTCATTTCCTTGGAGAAACTATAAATGGTACTGTGTTTTTAATTTCATTTTCTTCATGTTCATTGTCAATATATAGATTGTGAATAACTTTTATTGATCTTTATTCTGAACTAATTTATTAGTTCTAGGAGTATTTTGTAGATACCCTGGGATTTCTTACACAGGCAGTCATACCATCTACAATAGGGGCCGTTTTATTTCTTCCTTTACAAACTACATGCCTTTTATTTATTGTCTCTTGCCTATGACAATGTCTAAAGCTTCCAGTACTATGTTGACTAAAAGGGGTGTGAGTAAACATCCTTATCTTGTTCCCTATCTTAGGGTCTGTCCAGCTTTCAGAGTTGAACATGGGTCAACTAAAATGTTATGCCAGATATTATTCTTGTTTTAAGGATTTTGACTGTTATTCCAAATTAAACTTCAAATTCGCACTAAGTTATATTCTCGCTGATAGGGCATGAAAGTATCCATTTACATATAGCTTTATCAATAAGTATAGGTTTTTAAATCTGTACTGAGTTGTACAAGTAAAAACAGTATTTGATAGGTTTAATTTGCATATATTCAATTTTTACTAAGGTTGACTCTTTTCCATACTTATTGGTCCTACATATGTATTCTTCTGTAAATTCTTACTCATGTCCATTGGCATTTTTCTATGCAAGTGTTTGTTCATCTTTTTCTTATTGATTTGTAAGAGCTCTTCATATATATAAAAAACTTTATCACTCATTAGATTCCTGTCTGTTTTTTGTTTGTTTCAGAATTTCTATTCTGTTTCACCAATCTGTTTGTCAATTCCTGGGCCAGTAAGTATTTACTTTAATTCCTAAAACTGTATAATATATTTGGATATTTGGATTTAAAGTCTTTTATTTAAAGTTGAAGCAAATAATAACCAAAGGGCATGAACAAAATTATGCTACACTCTTAAGTACTTCTGAGACTCAAACATATGCAAATTAAAGCCTTCACTTTTTTTATGCTTCATTTAAAGCTCAATCATTCCACCAAAACCATAAGTTATATTTTTGCACAATAATTCCAAAAATAATTCAACTGCTTACTGAATACACTGTAGAGCTGTAACATCTAATATTGTAATATTAGAAATCTTAAAGATGACATAATGCTACATAAAATTATCTTAGGTCAGTGTTGGTCCTAGAATCCATCCAGGTTTGAGACCATACTTTGTTTGCATGTAAAGCTAGTTATGAGGAGAATATAGAACACAGAAGCTGAGAACTGTCTCTGTAGGTTTCATCTGAATCATCATAAACACCAAACAAAATGCATGCTGAATGATAATCTCTATTACTATTGTTTACTGTCATTTACCCTGTAAGTTTGTCTTTGGCAGGAATTATATCAGTAACTACAAGCAAACTGTAGCCCAATACCTGCCCATTAAGTCCCACATAAAATATTATCTAGGTACAGATGGATGAAGCTGCAGCAGTCAACTGTGAAGGTGTTCACCGTTGACAACAGCAGGATGTTTAGAAACTTCACAGTTAGAACATCTGATATTTTATCTCACAATATTCTTGAATTGCAAAGTAAAGAAAGCAGTAAGTCTTCTCTGACCACTGTAACTGCTAAATTGGAATTATCTAGCTCATGCATACCAAGAGTGTCTTGAAAATAAATCCCCTAACTCTCCCATTTGCTTATCATAATGTTTGTTTGTTCTCGTTCAGTGGATGTCAATTATGTTAGCAAAGGTTATTGTTTAATCTTAGTGTTTTTAGCTTGTTTTTCTTTTGACATTCTGTTCATGCAGAAAAACTGAGATGGAGTTCAAATTTCACTTTTGGCACTTACTTTGGCAAGAGATTTATTTTTCTCTGAGCTTCAAATTTGTTATAAGAAAAATACAAATATATAAAGTGGTTGTGAAGATTAACTGAAGCAACACATGGCAAGTGCCTAGAATAGTGGTTGGCATGTGCTGGGTGTACCAAAAGGTTGGCATCTGGTGGAGTTCTCATTTTATATATAGATATTATTTTGTTTTGAGGTGAGACAAAGCCAAAAATTTTTTTTCAAAATAAAATAGTTATTGATCCATTCCAAACCCATTTCTTGATGCCACATAGAGCTCCAGTAACTCAGAATTCCTAAACAGGTTTCCAGAGCTCTTTAGTGGAAATAGTAGCTTGCCCTAGTTTGTATTTTCCTGGCTTACAATGATTTAAAGAAAATTAAAGTGGCAGAAAATACGAGGTCAAACATTATTTATTTCTATTGATATTTTTAAAAGACTGATTAGTTATTAATTATCACATTTCATTAAACGTAACAAAATCTATCAGAATGCAGTAGAACTAGAAGCAGCTAGATGGCATGTTCTGGAAAAGAGGTAGAGCTCCCATTTCCACTCTATTCTGAGTTTTCTTTAAAATACAACTTGATCAAGAAACAAAGGATAGAATAAGGGATAGAAATAGAAATATCGGACCTGCCTTTTGGCAACTAAAGACACAGTGAAAGGAGTAAAATTCACATGCCTTAGAAATTCCTGGTCTGCCACGAGAATGAACACAGGGCCCTCAACATGCAAGGCACCTCCATCTTATTACCTCCAGCACCTTCCTGCCAGCTATTACAGGAGGCAGCCAGCTGTGGACAAGGATTCCTGGACTGTTGGTACAGCTATGCCATTTAAATACTGTTTGCCCTCCACTTGTCTTTTTGGGAGCTGATAGCTAAACCAAGTGGTTGTTATGCATGGTCCACTAGAGCTCGAAATGCCCTAATTGTTGACTTAGCTCAGTCACCAGTTGTGGAGGGAAACAGGTAGGTTCTGGCTGAGAAAGTACTTATTGACTGCTTTTATGGGATTTAAAATTTTCATTTTTATTTAGGCAATTAAATGAGATAAAGAGATCGAATTAATATTTTTGAGCAAGACCACACAGCTGCCTAGGAGATGAGGAGAGAAGCAAGTGCAAAAACAGGTACAGTCCTGACCCTGAGGAGCTTACAGTTTTGTTGAGGAGAAACAGGAGAATTAAAAAACTGAAAAAAGAAACTATGGCTAAGTCCTTCAAAATAATGGTGCTGGATGTTATGAAACTTTATAATGAAACATCTCCCTTGTTACAGAGACAAGATTTCCCTGAAGAAGAGAGATCTGAGCTGGAATCTGAAGCACAAATATAGGCTCACTAGGTGAGGAGGAATAGAGGAGAAAAGTGTTACAAGAGGGAACAACATGTGAAAGGCCCCGATACAGAAGAGAGCTAAAATGCACCTTAAAATGCCCTTAAAGGAAGACCACTGGGGCTGGAGCGGGGGGTGGTTAGAATGCGAAGAGAGAGGTAATTATGGTCAAGGGCCATTCATCTGTCATTCATTCATTTGCTTGTTAGTTCAGTGAATATACAATGACCACTAACTAGATTGCTTTTCATATGTTGGGACTAAGAGTAGTGAACATAACTGAAAACTTCTCTGGGCAATTCAACGTCAGGTAATATTAGCTATGTTTCAGAGAGTTAAAACAGGCTGAAATGATGGAGATGACAAGTTCTCTAGTGAAACTGAACGTCCGAGGAAAACATAGCTTTCCTGAAGAAGTGATTAGTGGAAAAAAAAAAAAAGGTAAGAAAGAGCTATTCATGGTGAGAACAAGGGGAAGAGCATTTCATGCACCGAAACAGCTTGTGGATGACCTTAGGAAAGTAACAAGCTTAACTTACAAAGAACAGAGAAAAGATCAATGTGGCCGAAACATAATGAGCGGGAGAGAAAGGGGCAGGATGTGACACTGGAGTAAGAGGCAGGAGCTGGATCACACAGGGACGCGCAGACTGGGGTAAGGAACTCAGTGTATTCTCAAAGTGATCTGAAGCCTTTGAAGAGTGTGGGCTGATGGGTGGGAGTGGGGGTGAGAATAAGGCATAGAGCAAGAAATCACCTAATTTTATTTTTAAAACATCAGCCTGACTTCTTGATATAAAATGGATCCTGTAGGGGCAAGATCAGAAGATTAGTTACAAGGATGCTATATCAGTCTAGGTGGGAAACAGTGACTGTTTAGATTACAGTTTCCATGAACACAAGGAGATTGATCTCAGGTTGATAGAGGGCGTGCTGATACCTCAGGCTGAAATGAAGGAGGAAACAAGGATGATCCCAATTTTTTGTCTTGAAACATGACTGAAATGTGGAAAATGAAAGAGAAGCATTTGAAGAGAACAACCGAAGCTCTGTTCTGCACAATTAAAGTTGGAAATACCCCTAGGATGTTCAAGCAAAGATGTCCAGTGTATAGCTTGATAAACAATCTGAAGTTCCAGGAACAGGTCAAGGTTGAGCATATAACCTTGAGAGTCATCAGCATAAATGGTACAAGATGAGAGTCCAGAGTGTGAAACGGAGATATTTAAGGTAAGAGGACGAAGAATCTGGCCTTGGGCTGGTCTAGGTCAAATTTAGGCTTCACACTCTAGAAACAAGATTTCAACTCCCTTAAAGCTTTTACTTGCATCATTTGGGATCAAGCAGGATATCCACATACATCCTCACAGCAACTTGTTTCCATTAACAGGAATGAAGAGGGAGGCTAGACATCCACAATTCCTACCCCTCAACTGTCAGTCTGAGTACTATTCTCAGCATTGAACCTACTTGGAAAAAAATCTCATTACGCCCTTTTTTCCTATTATGCATTCACCCTTAGAAACCACAGACACCCAGATAACCGAATCAACATAAAGCTCTGAGCTCTCCTATTTTATATCCTTATCATACCTCTCCTCAATTTCAGAAATTCTTCAACTATGCCCTATGGAATTCAAAGACTGTCAGCAGCAAAATATTCTTTCTCAACCTCTTTGAAAGTTTCTATTATTTTCTTGTGCTAAAAAAGTACCTGGCTTCTTCCTGAGGACATTGTTTCCCCCACAGTGCTCTAGGGAGATAGAAGGCATTGATGTGATTGTTGGGCTGGGAGGTGTGCTAGTGATCCTTTGACCCTCTTTGCTGTTTTTATAAGATTCTACAATCTGTCTTTTAAAAACACCCAGCTTTGAATCTCACATCCATTGGGTATGTCACTTACTACTCTTCATTTTTTACAGTCATTTTCAGATCCCAATTATTCAACCTGTGTGTTCCAAAGATGTCTGTTCCTAGCTCACTGTCACTCTATCCACACTACTTCAGTCTTAATTCTTGGTGACTTGGTTACCTTGATCCAGATAACTCCCAGGCTCCTCATTTCCTTAATTTACCTTCGAATTATCTTGGCCTTAGTCACGTACTCACATGATCTTACCCTTAAGCTTATTATTATCAATCAAGGCAACCCCCCATAATAACGATGACATGCATTTCACTTATTGATCATCACTATCTTTTTTTCCATTTTTTTTTTTAAATAAATTTTGGGTATAGAGCATTATAGTTGAATAGCTGTATACACTCAAGAGTGCTCACCACCACGAGTCAACTATAGTTACCATACATCACCATACAGTTGACCCCCTTCACCCATTTTACCCACCTCCCAAAACCCTCATCCCCTCTAGTAACCACTGATCTGTTTTCGGTATCTATGAGTACCTATGAGTTTGTTTTCGTTGTATTTCATTTCTTTTTAGATTCCACATGTGAGTGAAATCATGATATTTGTTTTACTACACCTGACATAGTATAATATCTGAAGGTCTATCCATGTTACAAATGATAGGATTTCATTCCTTTTTAGGGCTTAGTAGTATTCGTGTGTGTGTGTGTGTGTGTGTGTGTGTGTGTGTGTGTGTGTGTGTGTGTGTGTGTGTGTGTGTGTGTGTGTGTACCACATCTTCTTTTTCCATTCATGCATCAGTGGACATTTGGTTATTTCCTTATCTTGGCTATTGTAAATAATGCTGCAATTAACATAGGGGTGAATATATCTCTTTGAATTAGTGTTTTCATGTTCTTAAAGTAAACAGCCAGAAGTGAACTAGCTGGGTCATACTGTTCCTAACTTTTTGAGGAATCTCCATCCCTTTTCCATAGTGGACTTTCAATTATTTAGACAAAAGCCTACTATATATCTTTGACTGCTCTTTTTTCTCACATTCCACATCCAATTCATCAGTAAATGTTTTGACTCTATCTTCAAAGTATGTCCAGAATCGGACCATTTCTCAATATCCCCCAGTGTTATACCTCTGGTCTCAGGGGCAATTATTTTTTAACTGGATAAGAGCAATGGTCACCTAACTGGTTTCTGTGCTTCCCATCGTGTCCACAATACTTCCATCAAGATGTAGATTTGAGCAGAGGATGGAGTGAACTGATACAAAGTATCTCTCTACATGCTTTTATAAAACTAGAGTGTATTTGTTCACGCCATCCTCTGCCGAAATCCCTCCAATGACATCTAATTTCCTTTTTTTAAAAATTTTTATTTTATTATTATTATTTTTTACATCTTTATTGGAGTATAATTGCTTTACAATGGTGTGTTAGTTTCTGCTTTATAACAAAGTGAATCAGTTATACATATACATATGTTCCCATATCTCTTCCCTCTTGCGTCTCCCTCCCTCCCACCCTCCCTATCCCACCCCTCTAGGTGGTCACAGAGCACCGAGCTGATCTCCCTGTGCTATGCGGCTGCTTCCCACTAGCTATCTATTTTACGTTTGGTAGTGTATATATGTCCATGCCTCTCTCTCGCTTTGTCACAGCTTACCCTTCCCCCTCCCCATATCCTCAAGTCCATGCTATGTGTCTTTATTCCTGCCCTGCCACCAGTTTCATCAGTACCGTTTTTTAGATTCCATATATGTGTGTTAGCATATGGTATTTGTCTTTCCATCCCTGTAAAAAGCAATGTCTTTTCAATGGCCTACAAGGCCCGACATAATCTATATCTTTATATGGATCTGTATAATCTGGCCAATCATGCTATCTCTCCTGCTATTTTCCCCTTAGTAACTCTATACTAGCTACATGGGTTCTTCTAACACATACGAATGCTCAGCCTCAGAGCCTTTGCCCTTACTGCTCCCTCTGCTTAGAATGCTCCTCAACCCAATTTCCACATGGCTAACTCTCTCACCTCTTCCAAGTGCTCAAATCTCACTTTATTGATCAACAATATCATGACAATCCTATGTAAAGTCACAGCCTCCTCACATACCCCTTACCCCTTGTTCTTCTTATTTTTTTAAATAAATTTTTATTTTAGAATAGTTATTGATTTACAGAAAAATTGAGAATATAGTATAAAGAGTTCCCTAAAACTCCATACCAAGCTTCTCCTGTTATTAACATCTTATATTCTTATGGTACATATGCTAAAAGTAATGAGCCGATATTGGTACATTATTATGAATTAAAGTAAATAATTTACTCGTATTTCCTCAGTTTTTACCTAATGTCCTCTTTCTATTTAGGACCTATTCAGGATACCACATTACCTTTACTTGTCTGGTTCCCTTAGGTTCCCCTTGGCTGTGACAGATTCTCAGATGTTCCTTGATTTTGGTGATCTTGACAATTCTGTGGGTAACGGGTCATGTGTTTTGTACAATGCCTCTCAACTGGGATTTGCCTGATTTTTGTTCTCACTCTTAGACTGGGGCTATGTGTTCTTAGGGAAAGACCATAGAGGTAAACGCCATTTCATCACATCATATCGAAGGTATATACTATCAACTTGACTTACCACTATTGATGTTACCTTCTTCGCATGGCTGAGGTAGTGTTTGTGAGGTTTCCTCACTATAAAATTACTTTTCCCCTTTTCCATTTTGTACTCATTAGAAGGTAATCATTATGTGCAACCCAAACTTAAAGTACGGGGAGTTATGTTTCACTTTCTTGCGGTGGAGTATCTACATAAAATGTCTGGACTTCTGCACAGGAGATGTGTCCTTTCTCCCCTATTTATTTATTTATATATGTCATCATTTATATTAGGATGTAATATGGATATTTAGTTTATACTTTGGGTTATATTCCAATACTAGTTTTTCATTTTTAATTTTTTTGTTCAAGTTGTTTCAGCTTTAGCCATTAGGAAATCTTTTAGTTAGCTTCTTTTGTCCCTTCCTTTGACGTACCCCCATCATTGTGTTTTCTTTTTCTTTCCTTCTTTCCTTTCCCTCCCTCCATCCCTTCCTTCCTTCCTTCCTCCCCCTCCCTTCCTCTCACACTTCCTCACTTTCTAACACTCAAAGATGCACCAGGCTCATAATGTATTGATATAGTCACAGCCCCGGTACTAGAATCATCCATCACTCCAAAGAGAGATGTTATTGCAGAATGGTATTAGTAACCAGAATCTGTGTGCTAAATGCACTCATTGTTACTGGAATGTTGTTGTTTCTAAGCCCTCTTAGCTGACAGAGTAAGCAAATATATACCAACCCTTATATATACACACAACTATAAATATTTCTATATGTAACCAGGTGTATTTATATTAAGCTAATCCTGAGTTCATGGTGATGCCTCCAACTCTAATCCATTACCACATGGATCATTCTAAGCTCTCGCTATGCTTTTTTGTAATGTCTTATCTCAACAGTGAAAAACCTGGCTTCTACCATCTGTCACACATTTACATAATTTTTCAACTGCAGTATGAATTTCGAGCAGTATTCATAATGTTAACCCACATTCCCATGGGAAACAATTTTATGAACTAGAGTAGAGAACTTATGTACAGTTTCTTTTGCCCTAATCCTTACAGACTCCTCTCATTTCCAAAGTTACTTAGGTCAGCATCATTTTCTCCCATCCCCTCAGTGAGGCAATTTTATACATTTTTAGTACATTTAGATCATTTTATCACACTCTGCATCCCATCCTGGGATTCCTTGACCTCCAAATTATTTTTTAAATTTGCACACATTAAGGTTCAATCTTTCTTCTGTAGAGTTCTATGGTTTTCACAAATTAATATTGTCATATATTCACCATTACACAAAATATTTTTGCCACCCTAGAATACCCATTGTGCTCAATCTGTTTAACACTCCTCTTCCTGAAAACTCCTGATGACTACTGATCTTTTTACTCTCTCTACAATTTTGCCTTTCCTACATTTCATATAACTAGAATTATACAATCTGTAGCTCTTTCAGATTGACTTCTTTTACTTAGCAATCTGCATTTAAGTTTCATCCGTGTCTTTGTGTGTCTTGATAGCCATTTATCTTTATCACTGAATGATGATATTCCAATGTATGGATCTACCACAATTTATTTTTTCATTCATCTTTTAAAGGACATCTTGGGTGCTTCCAGTTTTTGATGATGATAAAGGAGCCACAAACTTTCATGTATAGGTTTTGGGGAGGAGATGCTTTTCAAATCATTTGAATAAATACTTAGGAGCACAATCACTGCATTGTGTGGTAGGATTATGATTCATTTAGCTCTGTTGCTGTCCTTCAAACTGATGTGCTGGTGATATGTGGGAGGGAAGTTAGAGTTACTGCAAGGAAATTCATTAGAAAGCTACTGCTAAACTCTGAGGAGAGATGATGGTAAATTGGATCAGTGTGGTCCTGTTGGAGAAAAGAAGTGAACTTCCATCAATCATAGATTTGGAGGAACTGAGCGAAATTTTCCAAAATCTTGAAAATTCAGGAGCCCTCCTTGACGAAAGAAGGAAAAATGGATAAGTTTATACATCTTTGTTTGTATAGTAAACCTGTCTATACAATCACAAACTCTCTTTATATGCCTTTCATCTTTAATTAAATGGTAATGGTTGTAATAGGCACCATAATTTTTCTTCTATTCATACTCTTTAGTATTGTTTTTTCTTTATATTTGATCATAAAGCTTGTCATAAACTAAGATTTATAAACTTGTCTTATGTATGATCATAATTTTAATATTCTTTTTTTTGAATTTTATTTTATTTTTTTATACAGCAGGTTCTTATTAGTTATCCATTTTATACATATTAGTGTATATATGTCAATCCCAATCTCCCAATTCATCACACCACCCCCCCGCCACTTTAATATTAATTCTTATTTAATTATATTAGATACAGATAGCCATGTAACCCCCTACTAACTAAGCCAGATCGTCTATGCTTTTGCTTCTTTTGAAACTGATCCTTATGTGCAAGATTGCTTCATTGAAATTGTCAAAAGTATATTTACCATGGCTACCATTTAACTTCTTTCACTATGCTTAATTAAATATAAATCCTGTACATCATGTGAAAGAATTTTACGTTTAACTTGATACCTTGAAGATACTTCTCACGTGTTATTAATGAGTTCTTAGAAAGTGGCAAACTCATTCAGTACATTTACTTCCTTTTTAATACATATATATTATACACTATTTTAAGATACACATACACACACACACATACACACATGCACACACACACTAGTCTTTTTACATACCTTGTAGTAACAAGTCACAAGCCAAAGACCTCAGTAGGGGTCTACTGGAAAGTGAGCACCCCCTTGGAATATTTCCAGTTCAAGCTTTCAACAATTCCTATCTCAACTAATGTGCATGGTATAGGATCCTATTATCATAGGAAGGTTATACAGCTGACCCTTGAACAAGGCAGGGGTTAGGGGCGCCGACCCCCATGCAGTGAAAACTCCATGTATAACCTTACAGTCAGCCCTCAGTATCCATGGTTCCAAATCCACAGACTCAATCAACCATGTATAGTGTAGTGCTGTAGTGGTATTTATTGAAAAAATTCTGTGTATAAGTGGACCCACACAGTTCCAACCCATGCTGTTCAAGGGTCAACTGTAATTTCTGTTAGGTATGGAAATAGAGTGCTGTAAAGATGTTTGTGACTTTGTGATCTAAAATACAAGAAAACATCTCCCACTAGCATTTATTTTCCTCAGAATTAAGAATTTTTAGTGAATGAATTCCTTTCCCAGAAGTGCAAGGGAAAATATGAGGACAATTTTGATTAGCAATGGCAAAAAGGCCATCAGACAGGACCAACTGAAATTGCCAAAGCAACAAAGAAAAGGGAAAACAAGACAGTGTTTCTCCACAGAGGTGACTTAAATGAACTACTAAGGCATGCCCTGTCTATATTACAGACACAGCATGCACAAAATTTCCATAGAATGTTCTTGTTATGAAATTCTATGTAGGCTTTAAAATTCTGTCGTAAAAGAAAGATAGCAAATATTTTGATATAAATTGGTAAGTGAGAAAAGGCAAATTTTAGGAAAGAATATGTAGTATAATATTTTAACAAAGACAAGGTTACATACTATGTCAGTTATCACAATTTACTGTCTCTCAGCTCCAGAGCTACCCATCATTGCCCTACTCGTCAAAGTGGAGCTGGTGTTATAAATATCTTTCCATTGTCAGTAGAGGTGCTGGAGGGACACTGCAGGATGAAAGGAGTTTCTCTTGCTGATTTCAGTGTGTTTTTCTCAGTTTTCTCCTATGACACTCAGTAGCCAGAAATCCAGAGGCCATTTAATGATGCTCACCGCCCAGTAGTACCCTAGTCTTGGTCCATCATCTGGAGACCAGCTCCATTCCAGGGTAACCCAACAAACTTCCTCACCATCTAGTAGACTGCAGCCCTGCCTTTTCCAATGGAGTCTGAATCCCATCTTTAGAAAAGGGGGCCCACTTTCAAGTTTATGCCTTCCTTCTTTACTCTCCCTCAGCTCTAGGCTCTTCTTCAGAGTTCTCTTTTATTCCCTCTTAGTAGCTACTCTCCTGTAAATAGTTAATTAGTCTTTTTTTTTTTTTTTTTTTTTGCTGTACACAGGCCTCTCACTCTTGTGGCCTCTCCCGTTGCGGAGCACAGGCTCCGGACGCACACGCTCAGCGGCCATGGCTTACGGGCCCAGGCGCTCCGCGGCATGTGGGATCTTCCCAGACTGGGGCACGAACCCATGTCCCCTGCATTGGCTGGCGGACTCTCAACAACTGCGCCACCAGGGAAGCCCAGTTAATTAGTCTTTATAGGAAGCCTGCCCTGTTCAGATTACTGTGTTCTCTCTCTCCTGGCTGGACCATTATTCACACACAAACACACACACACACACACACACAGGGAGATGCATGCACACACACACAGAGTAATGGAAAGATATACTTGAAACAATTAGCAGTGATTATTTGGGGATGCTTGGCTTTGGGGTACTCTATTTTTTTCTGTATATTTTCTGTATTGTCTAAATTCTCTACAACAAACATGCATTACTTTTGAAGTCTGAAAACATAAACGTTTCAGAAAACATTAGTAAACTCTCCTAAGCTTAAGAAATAAAAATATATCCAGTATATTTAAACTGTACTGGGAATCTAAAGTCTAAAAACCTTAGGTTGAGAGATTTTTTGAATCATCCCAGTTTTTTACTGTATTTTCTAAAAGGCTTAAAATGGCGTTAGAAAAGAGTAAACACAATGAAGTCAATTCAACCCAAAAAAAAAAAGTCAGACACTTATGATATTGCAATTGTTATTATAAACTAATTGCTGTTGCAGACAAGAAAACGAAAAGTGGAATTAACTTTTACAAACTTGTCCTAGATAAAACTTGCTCTATTTAGTGCCCTTTAAATGGGAAGTGACAGAGTATAAACCGACAAGACAGTACAGTGGCTGCATTATCAGTGTGCTGACACGGAGCCTCCTTTGCCTGTTCTCCCTGATTTAATGTCATCAGACACAAGGTGATTTAGAACATTCTTGGTAATAATGGAGGGGCTGAAAGCAGATGTGTAGATATTTTTATGCCTTTTTCCTTCCCTAAGTTTTGTTCTTTAGTTAAGGCTATGTTGTGGAGACAATCAGTATGTTGCAGAATGTAGAAAATGAATATAGAGAACAGATTACATTGATGGGGGAAAAATCTTTTTATTCTGCCAAAAATGGATTGCTGTCCAGTAACAGTAAAAGTAAAAAGCAAGTATATACGTGTACGTGTGTTATTAGCTTTTAATATCTATATTAGCTTTTTCTCTATCAGAGTTTTAAAACTTGGCAACTACTGTGTCACTGAAGCAAAAGAATAACGACTAAGTTACCAGAGGACTAGGCAACTCCTATTTCAGTTTTATTAAAATGTTTCAATCAAGGGTGCTTGGGAAAACTATAGGAATTTACTAACTCATAGCTCTATTTTATGGCACAAAAATGGTCTAAAAACTAGAGATGGTTATAAGATTCTTTTAAGCAGTCTTAGGTCACCTGTTTTCCTGAAGTCAGTGTACTCAAGGGTCTTCACATATAAAAGGAGAATGATAGTTTTCTCAATGACTGTAATGCGAGTTTAAAACTTTACCTAAAATTTCTTAAGGTTTGTATGGGTGGCAAATGAACACATATAAATATTTATTCAGATGTACGTTATAGCAGCATGTATTATCAATCTCTGATAGCTTAACCCTTCTTTTCTTATCTGTACAAACTCAGAGTATAACTAAACACACTGAATCACACTTGCTCATCTACAGATCTAGAAATGAGCCGTGACTGTGAAACAAAATCGTCTGTGTTGAGGGAAATGATAATGTATTACTCGTTCATCCATATTGTTTCCCAAGGATTTTTCTTTTTTTTTTTTGCGGTACGCGGGCCTCTCACTGTTGTGGCCTCTCCCGTTGTGGAGCACAGGCTCCGGACGCGCAGGCTCAGCGTCCATGTGTCACAGGCCCAGCCGCTCCGCGGCATGTGGGATCTTCCCGGACCGGGGCACGAACCCATGTCCCCTGCATCGGCAGGCGGACTCTCAACCACTGCGCCACCAGGGAAGCCCCCAAGGATTTTTCTTATTCAAGTTTGCCTTCAGCTGTATCGCAGCCCCTTCACATACGCTGTGCCCTGACTTGCATGCCAGAAAGCACAGTAACTTTAAACACACATGAACTTCTATTTTTCTCCATCTGTGAGCAGCCCTGAACTAGACCTGAACAATACAGGAGGACATAAAAAGTCCTGTTGCTTCTTTCTGGTGGGATCTCAAATTAATCTTTCACTTGTAGCCTGGTACCCTAAATGCCTGAAGCCAGAGCAAGTCTCCTTCTTGATTTCCTCATACACTTGGGCAAGGGTGCTTTTTAAATTCTTTATCTTATTGCTTACCAATAGTTGCACCTGTCAACTCTTCAGAGACAGTAAGATCAGGATAGAATTGTTCCTTCAGCTACAATTATTTAAGCTCCATTTAACTCCCTCCAACACCCTGAACTCTTCATCTTCTGAGGAGGGGAAGGTTCCTGCAGCTAGCTTAGATAGATTCTCCATTTTACAACTTTCAATTTATTTTATTATTTTCATACAACCATTATCAAAGACCTTTTTCTGTACTCTGCCACTTCAATCTTTTACTCTTCAACTTGCTCTACTGCCCTTTTCCTTTCTCAGATGAGTCCGAATTGAAAGAGTCTGAATTATCTTTTGCATCTATGGTTTGGTACCTGCACATATGCTTACAAAATCCCATTCAATTTTAGTTCTTTTACTTGAAAAAATTGAATGTCTCCATTATTACACCTCTTCTATCAATTATCTCTAAATCATTACTTCTGCTTCAATCAGCTACCCTTTACAATTCACAATTTATGCCTCACTTATCCGTGCTGAATTCTAAAACTTTCTTCCTTGGAAACTTCCCTGGATGTTCTCTGATGTTCTTTAATGGATGCTTAATCACATGTGTAATAAACACTGTCAAATTCCCAACATAATGCTAGGGCAGGGGTTCTCAAACTTGGCTACACACTAGAATCAGTTGGGAATGAAACACAATTTCTATGCCTGATTTTAATTTAACGGATCTTGGGTGGGGCCCAGGTACAGGTGATTTTAACCCTGCACTCCCAAGCCCTCCTCCTTCCCAAAAGATGATTCTAATGGGCAGTCAGGGAGGAAGAATACTGGGCTAAACCATGTCAGATAGAGACAGACTGTGAGAGGTGTGGTTCCTTCTTAGTGACCATATAATATAGAGAGACCCAACTGACAAACACAAAATAATTAAAGCACAATTAAATGTAAATTGTTTTGAAGTTCATATTAACACATAGAGAGTGACAAAAAATTAAAATGGCAATTACTATCAGAAAGAAAAGGTCTGTGTAAATAAGAGTAACTAGTGAAGGCTTTATAAAGTATACATGACGTAAGCTGGATGCTGTGGATGAATTAGGATAATTTCATCCTAATTTTAAAATCTTTAAAGGGGAATATTAAAAATTAGGGGAATAGTAGTGACAAATGACAAAAGCACTGAGTCATATTTACCATCATAGGAAAAAAGTACACCTGTTGGTGTACTAGAGTATGTGTGTTTGAAAATTATGAGAAAAAGAGGTAAATAAAGTGGCGAAAATCAGAGAAATCTATCTGCCCTTTTGCCCCATTTCAACCATTCCTAATGAAACAAGCACCAGGTAGTCAATGGATTAAAAGAGTGGTATGAAAACTGGTTTCTACTTCTATCATTGGAAGATAGCCATGAAATGATCAACTATGCATATAAACAGGAACAAATTTTCGTTAACATAGAGAACTAGGAATATTCACATCTATACAATAGAAAAATTAATTAATTATTTGGAATGCATAGAGGACCAGATCAGAAGAGACAAGGGATGAACTCTCATTTTTCACTCCAGTGAAAGAA
Source organism: Orcinus orca (assembly GCF_937001465.1). Taxonomy (NCBI): domain Eukaryota; kingdom Metazoa; phylum Chordata; class Mammalia; order Artiodactyla; family Delphinidae; genus Orcinus; species Orcinus orca. Next base: position 54,443,071 of record NC_064570.1, on the reverse strand, counting down.
TGTCTGGGAAATAAGGCTAGAGCACCTTAATAAAATCATATTCTGAGTCCTCATTTGGAAGTGTGAATATAGCCTGGGGTATGTAAGAAAAGAAGCAGCAACAGCAAGTGTTGTTGTGAAGATTTTTTTCATTAAGAAAGTGACTACAATAAGCAGAAAACCTGCAGGGCAGGGTTTTGTCAGAGTGGATGATAAATAAACATCTAAGTCACAGAAACTGACCCCTCCCCCATATCCTAGCACACAGAGTCAGGTATACAACCCTACCACCAAACTATGAGAACACCTACTACTTCAGAACACTGTAATGAGGCAATCTGAGACTTAAGTGCAAGCTCCACTGTTTACAAACAGAGTGAATTTGGCAGTTTAACTTTTTCTTTTTTTGCGGTACGCGGGCCTCTCACTGTTGTGGCCTCTCCCGCTGAGGAGCACAGGCTTCAGACGCGCAGGCTCAGCGGCCACGGCTCACGGGCCCAGCCGCTCCGCGGCATGTGGGATCCTCCTGGATCGGGGCACGAACCCGTGTCCCCTGCATCGGCAGGCGGACTCTCAACCACCGTGCCACCAGGGAAGCCCGGCAGTTTAACTTTTTAAACTCAGTTTTCTTATCTATAAATTAGAATCACTAGAAAAGTGTCCACCTTATGGATACGTTGGGTGGAACAAATAAAATAATGCAAGTAAAGCAATTAGCACTTTTTACATCCTAGAAGGTGGAGCTACAGTCACAAGAAACATGGATGGAGTTGAAGAACTTCCTCACTGAGTTAGCCTCCACTAGGTAGAGGAAGTCAGTGAAGAATGCCTTCTTCCCAGAGTGACAGACAACCAAGACTGGAAAGGCACTGTGACAAGGAACCTGCACGTCTGGGCTTCATCTGACAGTCAGAAACTGCAATAAGCAACTCCAGCTTAGTAAATATTCTCCCGCAGTAGATGCCTAAGAAGAGGGCTAGCCTGCAGAATCTCAGTAACTGCCACTCTAGAAACATTTATTTACCATAAACCAGAGACATTTTAGAACATCACAATAAAGGTGTTGATGGGGTACTAAAACTTGAGAAGCAGAAGAAAATTCACTTTGAGCTCAAAAGACACATAAAAGCTTTCAAATTCAGGTAGAAAATATGATAGGCATGCGTTTAGACATTCAGGCTATACAATCTATTTAAGAAAGGTCTCCCTAAAAGAGATACGATATCAGACATAATAATTAAATCAATAAACAGAAATAATGATACATGGAAGAATATTTAAATAGAAATAAGTATAAAATGAAAAATAGATAGCAAAAATATGTTTAGATAAATATATAATTTAAAAATTGGAAGATAAGTATCAAAATCAGTGACAAGTTTTTATATTTTTGGATGGAACTGCGCACAGGGGGATACTAGTGAATTTTCTTATACTTAGCACTATTTGCCTTTTAAAACTATTTGTGTCATACAATGTGAAAGAAATAAAATTTAAAATATGATTAACAAGAAAATAAAATATTATGAAGCCTGTGTAAAAATTCTGAAAAAAATTAAAAGGCAATAATGCAATATGGAAGACAACAAAATATTTGCTTGGGAGAAGATGTATTCAAGAAAGAGAAGGCGTGCTTCCCTGGTGGCACAGTGGTTGAGAGTCTGCCTGCCGATGCGGGGGACACGTGTTCGTGCCCCAGTCCGGGAAGATCCCACATGCCGCGGAGCGGCTGGGCCCGTGAGCCATGGCCGCTAAGCCTGCACGTCCAGAGCCTGTGCTCCGCAACGGGAGAGGCCACAACAGTGAGAGGCCCACGTACCGCAAAAAAAAAAAAAAAGAAAGAAAGAGAAGGCTAGAAAAATAAGGAAGAATGATTCCTGTCTTATAAGTTCTAGGAAATTTAATATAAACTATGTAAGACTCTTTTCAAGAAAATGGGGGGAAAAAAAGATGATTCATTAACAGAAATGAAGAGAAAGATACCTGAAAAAAAATGAAGAGAAAACGAAAATAGCAATAGTTAACTTATACCAGAAGCAGATATAGCATTGTGATAAACTGAAACATTGAGCTGCGTAACAGTCATAGTAAATTTACACAAAATTCAGAGGAAAATAAAAAATAGAAGAATGAAAAAATGATATTAACTCCTGGCAGGAAGAAGTTAAAGCTTCTGGTCTGGGACTCAGTCACTACTTTTATAGGAATGAAGCCCCCAAGATAAGCAGATAACTTAGTATAATCTTTCTGTCAACTGGACCTGGGAAAATAGACCAATGCTATTTTCTAGGAGGAAGAGACTTTATCTCTGAATTGCCCTTATCAAGATATATCCCTAAGAATCCCCTGTAGTAAACCGTACTCAGGACCTATAAAGTACGTGTTCCCTGGAAGTCTGTATGATTCTGTGGCTAAAAATGGAGATGGTTCAAAATGTAAATGTTCCTACAGTGGGAGATGACAGTATAAGCCTTACCTATGGGTTACATCTATTTTTCTGGAATAGAAGTGCAAATCCAATGCAGAAAGACAGGCTCTGAGGAGTTACCCCTGATGTCCCAGAACTCTCTGCTTTGAGCTTTTTGATTTCTCTTATACTTGACAGTAATTATTAAAGCCTGATATTGGGTGAAATCTCTGATCCAAATGAGTCTGATTTGATAATATTACCTGTGTATTAGCTCAATTATGAATGACCTAAAATAAAGAAAGGCAGTAGAACTGCAAGGCAGTTGAAGTTCAAGATGATAACTGAACAAATGCCAGAAAATATATTTATATTTCAGGACATTTTAATAAAGAAAAGCTGAAAATAACAAATAGAAAAGCTTCATTGTGTTCTAGTATATATGCTTATATCCATTATTCTATTTCTGGGTCTTCACACACACACACACAAACACACTCACAAACCCTAGTAGGTATACAGAGATGATACAGGTATAGATATAGATACAGATATAAATATCAATGTAGATATATGGGTATATAGATATATAGATATACATGGTAAATCACATGTTGCAGCTGAGAAAACTAAGTCCAAATGCTCAGGTTACTTGTATTAGAATTCTTTCATTTGAACTGAAAAAGTAATCTGCACTTCTAATTTAAATTCTTGGATTGGAAGTCATAGGTCTTCAGGATTTAGGCCATGCTTCAGTTCCATCCCATTCCACAGTAAGTAATTTTATACTTCTCATTGCATTTCTTTATTGAGAAGATTCAGTGATAACAACCACTGGTTTTCACTTTCCCTTGGGGTCTTGGCTTAATCACTTATTTAATACTGGACACGGGGAATTAAATAAATGAAGATATCTAAACTATTCTTGATTCTTAAGTTTTATAAGAGCTTTGTAAGTTTTAAATAACAAATATGACAAATATCAAGGACGTTTTGTTTTTGTTTTTATTTTTAGGAGGATACTGTAAGAGAATACCTGCCAGGACAAAGGGAAAGGATGTAGGTAAACATATTGCCCATTTCAGCTTTCTCTTACCCAATCAGAGAATGGATACTGGTAATTATGATTTTATGTTAGAGGTAGAAAAATTTAGGACAAGAAATGGAAAATTTTGGCTTATAATAGATTTGTGAATTATTTTAGTTGTGTTATTATTGGCACTGAACGGATTCCAGACCACACAGAACATATTTTAACTAGTAAAATAGAAAATTCTGCCCCACCAATGTTGTCTTCAGTACTTCAGGACCCCAGAAGTACTATGATCACCAAGAGAATGGGTCCTAATATTCACAACAACTAACTTGTCAAAGGACATTACGGTATTAGTTGGAGGAGCCACCAGAGATATTATCAGCTTCATTTTAAATAAAAGGGAAAAGAAACACACAGGAATTAAATCATTTGCCATGATACGTAGAAACGAAGACATGATTTCAACCAGAAATGTCTGATTCAAAACTTCTTTCTTTACATTTCCTCCCCACAACATGTACTTGTTTGTTACCTTAGTGAGTTACATTTTGAGATGTCTTGGGGTAGAAAAATAAGCACAGATCTATGCCAATCAGGGCAGAATCTGCAACTTCACAATTGTTATCATTGCTTTCATAGGTATATGCAAGTTGTTATGAGTAAATCAGTCTGAGAAATTGATTCCCAGTCCAGAAAAACTTATATGAGTGAATCCTTGTTAATATAGATATGTTAAGTGATTCACTAGATTTCAAATCAACATGAGTCAAATATTCTATTCTACTGACAAGTTCTTACCAGGAACTTTCTATCATATGCTAGCTACTCAAGTAAGTTTCTTAGATTCTCCTATCTGAACTCTAGCAAATCATATGAACACTGAAAAGAAATCCTAGGGCCTTCATGTACTGGGCTGTTACTTATTTTGTATGTTTACCACTTCCATACATAGTAGAGAACTGGTCCTATTATGCACATTAAAATATAACAGTAGAATAGAGATGAACTGTACTTAATTCTGTTAGCTATTCTATGTGGCACTGCAAAAAGTTCATAAACATGCTGATTTTCCGGCTTGGAGTATATCACCCACTTCACATGGCCAACTCTCAATAATTTTCCAGTTACAGCCTAAATATCAATTCCTCCATGACATTCATCATTGTAAATATCACTTCTCATTAGGTATCAAAGCCTCTTGTTACGGAGCCTCGTAACACTCTGTGTATTCCTTTATAACATTTTACAAAGGGTAATTATAGAATTTTCTGTGTTTATGTGTTCAATTCCTATTTCCTCCAGTTGACAAGTGCATCCATTGCAAGAGAAACTTTTTCCTGCTCACAGCTATTTTCTCAGAGATATCTCTTGGCCTAGAACAAAGTACCCATTCAGTTATATCTGCTGAAAAATTGACTTATTTGCAATATTTCTGAAACACAATCTTGAATCATATATACTGAGAGGCTAGTAGATGGGACGAAGAAACTAAGATAATAAACTTGGTTGTCTCTTCAGGCTCAGTATTTTAATTCAGTTTTGCCAATTATATTTCATGCACAATTCAATTTAATGACTCAAACAAGCCTATAAGGGAAATATCACCACGCGTTTAGAGTTGAGCACACTAAAGAAAATACACTCTATAGTTGTATACATGAAGTTCAGATCTCACCAAGGTTATACCAGGGCTCCCTCTGAATATAGAGGAAGCACCTGTACCTCAAAAATATGTCTTCTGTTGAGCATATCAATTATCATTCAGTAAACTGACTCAATTTCAAGGCCTGCCTATGTTCCCAATAGGGGAAGCTTGCACGGACTTGCGCACACGCACGCGCATGCACACTCACACTCACTCACACACACACACACACACACACACACACACACACACACATTTCTAACGTGGAACTGCCCTTAGCTTTGAGTGCTTATTTATAGGAAATGAAATGCTATAAACCTCAGACGAAAGGCCATTTTTATTAGTTTATACTAGATTAATTCAACTAACATTTTTCACAAAGAATGAAACATCTTTAGTCCTTCTGAAGCCTCAATTTGTTATCTGTCTACTCCAAATTAACAACTCCAGTTCAGGCAGATTGTGACAAATGTTCCAATATAGGAGCAACAATTTATGTATCTCATGTAACAATTTTTGTTAATATGCTAAAAATGTAGCATAGAAACAACAAATAGACTGTTTCTTCTTGTTTTCTCTTCTTTTTTCTCAGTTAAGAGGAGGTAATGGAAGATAAAACTGGAATGATCTGTTAAAGTGGTATTATGAGAAGTCACAAATAGCACTGTGGAGAGTTTAAATATTACGGAAATTTAACAAATATTTCCTAAACACATGTACTAAGACACTATTCTGCACATTCAATGATAAGTAAGTTTTGGCCCATGTCTTCCTAGAACATATCATCAAATGTAGTAGTAAGTAGATGAATAAATTGTGCATTAACATATATATATACACACACACACATACATATATATGTACATATTTTTTAAGTAGCAGCAATACAAGAAGTATTAAATTTGGTCTGACAGAGGTGGAGGATAAAAGGTAAAGAAAGGCTTTACAAAGTTAACTGATTCCTTGGTTTAAAGGATAACCAGGGTTTACCAGCAGAATTAAGAGTAGGAAGAGAATTCCAGATGTAATAACATGATAATAGCATGAGACATGTTGGAGACTGTCATTGTCTTGGCTAATAAGTAATACAGAAATAAAGGATTTTTGTTGTGGTTTTGTTTTAAGTAACTTATTGAATTGGGAAGTGAAGCCCAGAGAAGATAAGTCACTTGCAAATATCACACAGGTAGTCATTGAAGAATGAGTAATACAACCCCAAGTATTATGGCTCCAGACCTTGTGCTCTAATGAATATATGGATTTAGTCCTTCGAAAAGGTAAGTTCTAGAAGCAAAATAAGGAGTTTTATTTGGAATATGTTGATTTTGAGGTACCCACAGAGTAAATCTGTGTGGAACTCTTCACTTATTTGAGATTTTGTATCTGAATGAAAAAGATATTTAAGGCCTAATAATATAGATTTTGAAGTCAGTCAAATGAGGATGATAGCTGATGTATCCTAAAGAATGCGTACATTCTAAGATAAACTAAAAATGCTAGAACAATGAGAAACACCATCCTTTTTTTTGCGGTACACGGGCCTCTCACTGTTGTGGCCTCTCCCGTCGCGGAGCACAGGCTCCGGACGCGCAGGCTCAGCGGCCATGGCTCACGGGCCTAGCCGCTCCGCGGCATGTGGGATCCTCCCAGACCGGGGCATGAACCCGTGTCCCCTGTATCGGCAGGCGGACCCTCAACCACTGCGCCACCAGGGAAGCCCGAGAAATACCATCTTTTAAGGAGAAACCAATGAAGGAGAGAGAATGAAAAAGGGCCACAGAGACAGAGAAAATGGAGAGTACATTGTTAGGAATAAGAAGGAAAGTAAATGTTAAAAAAGTGGAATTTGTCAAGGTTTGATTAAAACCTTCATAAACCTTTTACATACAGACATATACAGTAGTTTCTTTAAACTTTTAATAAAATTTTAACACGTTTTCTGACTGTTCGTTAATAGATGTTGCAAGTAAAATGCTGGGTTTGTAACAATGTTTGATAGCTCCTACCTCAATGTTTCATTTGTCCTTTCATTTAAGATTATTAAACTTTATGAACTCTTGCAAAAATGAAGTAATTAATCTTTATAACATCCCCTGCAGGTAGTTAGATAGCTTCATTATGATAAAAGAAAGAGAACATATATTGGTTAAATGAATGTTGCAGTATCAGCACCTTAGCATTTCTGATAATATTTTCAACCCACAAGATTATGTTTTTCTTTTCACAGTCTCCTTTAAATATCAGAATGATCCACATATTCTTACTTTTATTTATTCTCCTTTAAGTATTCTGAATGTTGTAAGAGAAATCTACAAGTATAAGAGACCTTTATTATCTTTTAAAAATAATTTAAATTGTTTTTAATAACTTAATTCCTCATTTAAAATCTTCTGAGTTCCCTATAACTTATGTCTTATCCTAAAATAGAGTGCAGAACATTATAAATTATGTATACTCAAAAAAGTTTTGTTAAAAGTACATTTTAAAATGGACTCTGAAATAACCTATTCGTGGCTCTGACTTTCATTTTACGTACTGCAACATCTACTTTATCAACTTCGGAATTTCAGGTCAAAATTAAAGAAAAATCATCTACAGTTTTGAGATTCCTCATCTGCATTTCGATTTTGATTATTGCTTTCCAATACAAGGGAAATTATTAAGTTGCTTCGAGTTGTGTCTGACCATTGTTCAAAATAGTCCAAAAATTGGTATTTCTCATTTTTTCAACAAATTCAATTCTTTGAACTTCTGTTTATGTGCAATCCATGCATTTGTATGAATTGTTAAAACAACAGGACAGATACACTGCAATTCCCAAATAACACCATTAGTCACCTCTCCACCTATCTAGAAATTGATAAACACAATATGCCAGCCACTTTTGAAAATACAGAAACTCTAAATTATCTTTTTCCAACTGGTCTTCAAGAATATTGTATAGGCCTGTGGCAAATGGCTTAGTAAAATATAGACAAAAATTACCTGCAGTAATTTCCACATCTGTAAGAGTAGTAACCTTACAGAAAAAAAAAAATGAGTTTAGACTGACTGGGCATTCTCTTGAGTGCCCATATTGGCTTCTACTCCCCACCTCCAAATCCAGCTTGTATTTCTGGGTGTTTACGACCTTTCTATTTATAACTCTTCATTTGAATTTCTCAACATTTATATTATGCTTATAACTTTACAGCATCCACCTCTTCAATTATGAAAATAGCTATTTGAATGTCAACTGTCTTCTGTATTTTTTTTTGCCATTCCTCTAAGTTTTTCCATAGTAATTTTCCAATAATTATATTTTACAGTATTTGACATCTTGATACTTTAATATCCAGATTACTTAAGCAGACTATGCACTTTTAAAACACCTACCCTCGGCTTCAACTCCATTTTTAACAAAAATCTCACCCACGATTTCCAAAACAAAGTAACACCAGCGTGACGTGCTTTAAATTGTACAATAGCTTCTGTTTGCTGCAAATTTCAGTTGTTGGAATAGCTGTCTTGCTTGAGCCGTGCATTTCGGTGATCATCACCCCTTGAGATTGATTACCATTGACTCTAAGCACGTTGGAAAATTCAAAGAATTGGTGAAAATTAGTCTGTATTTTCAATTAAAGAACATGATTAGACTTACTGATATCAAAAAATAAATACGTGGGGCTTCCCTGGTGGCGCAGTGGTTGAGAGTCCGCCTGCCGATGCAGGGGACGCGGGTTCGTGCCCCGGTCCGGGAGGATCCCACATGCCGTGTAGCGGCTGGGCCCGAGAGCCGTGGCCGCTGAGCCTGCGTGGCCGCTGAGCCTGCGTGGCCGGAGCCTGTGCTCCGCAATAGGAGAGGTCACAACAGTGAGAGGCCCGCCAACCGAAAAAAAAAAAAAGGAGCTGCCTAAAACTGACTTAGCCACCCTCAGCCCGTGATCTATCTAAAGAGCCTAAACATTTGTGGCTTATGATTAAATAATGTATGCTTCCTCTAAAAATATGCAGACAATTGTTTTCTTCCTCAGGTTCCATAAAAGTTGTTAAAAGCACCACTTGGAGAGCTTGTTATGTGTCCCTCAGAGTCTGAAGCTAGAAATGATTACAGTCTGACTCAAGCCTGGGAAACAGGGACCATTTGCCTGAGACAACCAATTCAAGAGAAAGAGATGCATTGGGAGCACACTGCTCTTCCTCCACTGACAAGGGCAAGAACCTACACTGAAAGTCATCTCATAAAAGACTTCACCCCAGAACCCTACCTGGGGAGGGTATAAAGCTTCAACAGAGAGAGCCTTTGTGAGGCAGACATCACATAGTGAAGTACAAACAGGAATAACATTGCTGTGTTCTATCTTGGAAGTTGTACCGCTCAGAACCGCTCAGCCCATACCACAAGCATTTCTCTTGAATATTCCTTGGGGGAGTCACTAAGAAAACATAACATGCATTTTTCTGCAAAACCACAAGCATTTCTCTTGAATATTCCTTGGGGGAGTCACTAAGAAAACATAACATGCATTTTTCTGCAAAAGACTGAACTTTAAATATCTGCCAGGGAGTGACACCTATACATGGCTGCAGTGGCCATATAAGTGGCCACACGTCCTTTCTTTTATTCTTCTCTCCTCTTCACACCAACCCTAGAGAGGTCAGAAACCACAGTAAGCTAGGGGAGAAGCAATACAAACACATGATGGAAAAGTAGAGCAGAAGCCTCTTGTAATCAATCACTTACCCCACTGCAGCCTTCCTAGAGTAAATTAGGGAGAGAGATAAAAAAGATGTGACTTGTAACTAACATGTTTTGCATTTTGATAATTACCCTGGGCAGTAAGAGTATTCTTGGGCTGAAAATGTTTGGAGGACATTTTATTATCCAAGAATGATGAGAAAATTTATGATACCTGCCTAACATTTTATTCAAGGAAAGAGAAGAGTCATTCACAGAGCAGTTTTAAAGAATGAGTAGGAATAAATAATAGTATTTTTCTGTTTGAACCTTACTGAGCACAGCTCAAGCCATTAAGTTAGTCATTAAAAAAAAAATCTCTTTCCCTTTCTTATTTGAAGTGGGCTACAGAATGATTAGGGTAGTCAGTCAGAGGCCTTGATAAACATTCCCAGGAAGTCCAAGTTCATATCTGTGTATTATGTCTCCAAATTCCTAGGGGTCAGAATTCTACATCTTCACAGTCAAACAATTTAAGAACCAGCCAGAGAAAAAAGGAAAATCAATGATCAAATATACCCTGTTATCTATGTCCTTGATCAGAATAAATCTGCAGAGCATATTATATCACTGACAGACACAAACAAACAAGACACTCTGAGGCAACCGTCAGCCCCATCCTGAGTGTTAGTGAAGTAAGACTTGGTGCTACTGATCGCCATGCCAACTTGGTTTGAGAAGCAAGTGACACTGGCTGAGAGCAAGGGCACTCCTATCTAGGAGAGGAGACACACAGCTAATGCAGAGCATCACCTAAACTGAAAAACAAAGAAATCCATTGTGCTTATCATGTAAAAATGAATATGGCAAGAGGCTGCCATACAATTTTTTTTCACATCCTAACACAGCATTTTCGTTGGTTAAGCAAGGATCTGCACCTTACGAGCTTTTCCCGCACCTGACTTCCCTTCTAGTGCCTGCTTGTACGAGGGTTTACCACAGGATCTTGTTCTGTAAATGGGAGATGATGCCGGAGTTTGATAAAAGGAGGGTACAGGGTCTAGAAAATTAGGAAAGAATTAAAGGAATGAGATGGCTTCTGATTTGCTCAGACTTGTTCTGAGCTTATTTGATTTCAAGATGAGAGCCAAACAATGAAGGTAAAATTTTCTTGAGAAACATAAAATTCTGCATAATTATTGATGCTGAGAAATGATTCCTAAGAGGTCTTATAAACCCTGAGCACAAGCAAAGCTGTCATGCATACAATCCAGAAAACTGCATAGGATACAAGCAGGAGCAGCTCTCCTTCCGTATGGAGAAGCTGGGGCAAGAGTGCCAGAGCATGATGGCAGCCATGCACAGATTGGTTAGCGATGAAACCTTAGAGCGCCATTAATGTTTCCAAAGTAACTGACACACACTTTGGGGGAAGCTAATCTTCTCCTTGACAGAGGAGTTCACAATTTGGGTATCAAATAAATAAGAAAAGACTTTGAGCAGAAAGTGAAACTCTGGGGGAAACTCTATATTTGGACTTTGCTTAATATCTAATCTCTTTCACTTCTGCTTCTCTGGAAGACAAGATACTCTGGCTTTCCAACAAATTCCCTTATTTGTCTATCTTAGCTCAGGTTAAATAGATTATTTGCAATCAAAGGATTTGTACTTCAGACAAGAACTCTTCTCCACAGAGTCAAGCAATATATGATAGACTGAATAGAAAAAAAATTTACCATTAATTAACTGGTTCATAAAAAATATTATCCTTATTAAACTCAATTTAATATTACCTCTCATAAATGTCTTTCTCTGCTTCCCTTACATGGTAAATGTTTATACTCAACAGAAATATTCCTTCATTTTCAATAAACTCTAAGAAAAATTTCAAGTTTACTAAAATTTTCAGATAACTGAAGGTATAATTAATGTGTAACAAAATTAATTCACATAAACTACTATAAATTACAGGAAATTAGATTAAGATTTGAATTCAGGGGTTCTAATGATGAGTGCTACGGTTCTTTCTCTACCAACATATTTACTAACATTCCTCCTTTCTAAGTGTCTGCTCCTGAGAGACAGTAACACTATCTTCTCCCCTTCCTTTCTGAAGCTTTTCATGGTCAGTTTCCTCTCTATGCCTCCCAGGTAAAACATATCAGCTCCCCTGAGAAAGTCATCCTTGATTCTTAAGCACATCCTAGGCAGAATCTGTGTCCTACGCCACAGGCAGTGTCACTTCCCGCTTTGCCCAAGGGGCTGAAAGGGTTCTAGCTGAATATGCAAGCTAAAAGAAGACATGTTTCTCTTTTTAAATGATGCTTACAATGCACCTTTATCATTATTACACCAATCACTGTAAATTATACAATCATATTTGTTTAATCAAGGTACAGGATATACTCTAGTGCAATACGATCTGATGCATGGGTCTCAAGAACGTTACCTTAAAGAGTATTTTCTGAAGATAATAGTATTTCAAGTTTCATTTAAGCTGGTTGACCATTTGTTATTGAGAAGCCAATTGCTGAATCTTAACATGAGATATATGCGTTTTCTGGAACAGCTCTGTTGTATCTGTAAAGCTCTTATTCGGAGATCACCAATATAGGGGATTAATCATTGATATCTCAAAACTATTGTGATTTCTGGTTTCCCAGTTCAGACTTTCTCAGGAATCTTCCAGTGGATCTCCTGCTTCACTTCAAAGGCCACAGAAGAGTGAGGCTAGCTGTAGCTCACCAGTTTCTAAGAGTCAGATTCTGCCATCCAAGTTATTTTGGGCAAGAAATTTAAGGGTTCTTCTCTGTGTCTCCTGAACATTCACAGGCAAATTAGAGCATAAACTCCCAATAGAAGAGGATTGATTAATTTTATCCTCAAACTATAGCCTAAAAGAAAATTCTAGTCTCTAACAGCTGGAAGGACTTTGGAAAGTAGAGCGTCATCTTTATATTTAGTACAGCTGGGATGGATTCAGGATCTGTCCTCAGCCTTGCAAGTCCACAACTTACCCAGAGCTGGTCAGGAACTAATTTTTGTATCTTTTTGATAATTATTATTCTCCGTAAGAAACTAATTCAAAACAGAGCAATCTATACATACTTAGAATATATCAAATAAACTTAATATATGCTACTCTAATTTTACTTAAGCATTATGTATGGTCCTTTACTGCTTTCTGTATTAAACCGACTTTAGAATTAATCTCTAACACGGCATCTAGTGACCATGATTCTCGTAGGATTCCATTTTATGTTTTCAGCACTGTCTCCAGCTGACCATTTCAGCCAAGAGTTAGCTCAGTAAATAACAACTGCAAAGATAACCAGTTCCTCTACTGTACCATGAAGACTTTCTAAAACAATTTACTAATGTGTTTTCAAATTCTGAGTGAAGATAAAGGAGATTTTTTGTTCATTTTGTTTGGTCTTAATTTCTAATCTATAGCAAGTAATAAGTGAATTACTATAAAAATTAAATTAAAAGGGCACAAAATATGTCAAATATTTTTTACCTAAAATTTCTCCATCAAATTGTATATAATTTTTAACATGCTCACTTTCAATTTCTATACTTGTTGCAGACTGACAGCAGTTTTCAGATCAATATTGGTCCTCAGACCACACTATGAATACTACTGTAACAAAAAGAATGCTTAGAGGTAAATTTAGGATGGTGAGAACAATTTCTACTGAGCATAACATTGAAGAACTCTAAAGTCACATATTCACAGTAATCTAAAAAATATGTACCATTTTGTTCTGCTAGACAGTTTTACCCTCATTTCCTTGGATCTACTGGGACTTATTTCACATGGGAAATGAAGACCACTTAATAGAAAAATTAGTTCTTCTATTTGGAGTTAAATAAATTGAAGACAGGCTCATTATATGAGATTTTATTTATATATTGTTATGTTATATATGCCTTTGCTTCACCCTGCTCCCTCTGCCTGGGGTTCCTTTTTCTCAACTCACATAGCAAATCTAAAACCTGACAATCCTATAAAATCCAGTTCAGTTGCTCACGTCTTCATAAAACTATCCCAGATTCCAATAGTTGGAAATAATCTTTCTCTGCTTCCAAAGCGCCTTCCGCAGTCGTCTTTTATGGTATACAACTTAAGAGTTGAGCCAAACGTGCGATATATTTTACTTCTGAAAAAGTGTGTTCCACATTCAGGGGAAGCCTGCAACTTATCCAGGTTCCTATTCATTATAATATTTTTTCCTTACAACTCCCTCTTCTTTTTCTTCTCTGTACCCCTCACATTTACTAATTTAATGTTTGAATTAGTTTTTTATGTGTCCTGAAATAAACTGTAAACTCTGTGACATTAAGAACCTTTTCTAACTTTTTAGCATTCTATTATAGGTGAATGTAATAACGATAATAAAAAAAGTTATGTGTTAGGAATTATTCTAGGCCATTTAGTCCAGCAATGCAATGAAGAACCTATTATTTTTATCCTCATTTACTGATGAGGAAACTAAACCCCTGTTTTAAGTAACTTACCCAAGGTACGACAGTTACTTTATTAATTAAGATGCTGGGAATGACTGACATTCAGAGGTATGTTTTCAGAGAATGTAAGATTAAACCTATATCTTATTCATCCTTAATGTAGAAGATGAATACATATTTATGGATAAATGAATCATTTAGCGAAAAGTACTGGTTACGCTCTAATTAAGATAACGTGTATTTCCAAAGACATGGACATTTTTTTCAGAACACAAATTAATTACAATTAATGTGATATTCTGTAAAAATTTTAATATTACATTTTCATAAAAATCAATTATTGCTAATTAATACATCTTTAATATATTTAGTAAGCAACATTTTTGTGGTTCATAAAGGACTAAGAGGTAAAAGAAAAGCTTCTTATCAATTTGTAGTAAAGTGGTATCAATATAAGACTTTTAAAATGGATTTCTGGGGCTTCCCTGGTGGCGCAGTGGTTGAGAGTCCGCCTGCCGGTGCAGGGGACGCGGGTTCGTGCCCCCGTCATCCAGAGCCTGTGCTCTGCAACGGGAGAGGCCGCAGCAGTGAGAGGCCCGCGTACCGCAAAAAAAAAAAAAAAAAAAAAAAGGATTTCTGTTGGCTATTTCACTGAATAGATTAGTTAAGTTGGCATTGTTATGTAAAATTCAGCTAAGCAAAACTTTTGAAAAATAGTAACTGTAAGAGAATACAGTTTGAAAACCTTTGAAGTGTATGAAAATTAGTACAATAAAGGTAATTTAATAATAAGTTGTTTACGAACAGAATACCACTTAACAAAGGTTTTAAAAATAATTTTTATAAAGACTCTAAATATACTTTAATTCAGTGCACCATTCAGTGTCTCTGAAATAGGAAATAGTTTTTTACTAACAAATGTGTGCCAACTGCTATCAATATCCTTAAGCAAAAAAAAAAAAAAAAAAGACATTTCTTTTTTTCTAATAGCAATTAACCATGAATAACAGTTTGCCCAAATGTCATCCTAAAAAAGTACAGACAGTGTTTCCAGAAAGAATAATGAACTTAAAATCCAGAGATGCTCACTGCCAATTCAGGTTCAGGCCGAAGGTTTACGCTCTGGGGTCATTTATATGTTTCTAGAGAGAAAGGCAGGAGAGCCAAGAACAATTGAAAAGGATGTGATGTTATCATTAATATGAGTGAGATTAATGTTGAAAAGATCGTCAGCAGTTTCTGCCCCTGTTCAGAACGGTGAGGATTGGATTTTACTCAAGAAAGTGAAGGGCAAACAGGACAAAAATAATGGCTATTTAGGAGAAAAAAGGGAGGTGACAGATCAAATTATCCAATATAAGTGTAATCTTACATGAGACTAAACATGCCCAGGGAAAATTGTGAAAATAATATCTGTAGACTATTACAGCTGTTCTTCTAAGGTTATCCAGACTATATACACACACACGTGCACACGCGTGCACACACACACACACACACACGACAATCAGAAAATGCTAAAAATTCTATTTTCTTTTCTTTAGTTGTTCTTTAGAATATTTATCCAAAATTAGAAAACATAATTGGGAAAGCAAACAATGGAATCTAATCTTAAAAATTAGGAAATTATTATTTCATTCTTATAATGAAACATCTTTTAATATTGCTCTTTAGGGTCTGATTTGCATGAAAGAACTGCACTGCACAATGCAGTTTTTTGTCTCAACTTCATCTGACTCTTCTAGTTCAAGAAAAGAGCTGGAGTTTAGGTGGCTTCTTCATGTGCCCTCAATTTATCATAAAAATTAATTTAATAAACTTAAGCACACTTAAATATCTGTGCAGAAAAGAGTTGCTAAGGTGTTCTACAGGGAAGTTTGACCAAAAACCATCAGTTCAGTAACCTAGCAATAGATTAGATGTTTTACTTTCAAGATTTTATCTCGGTTTTTTGATTAAAAAAAAACCCTCAGACTACAATGAAGTTGATAGCTTTTATGATTGTAGGATCAGAGAAGGTGCTCTTTTCTTCTTACCTCCTGGCATTGTTGTCTCCTTGAACTATATAGAAGTGCTTGTGAAACAGAATTATAGTCCTCTAACTTGGAGAGAGCTAGTCATAAATTATTAGGTCATTATTAGAAAGTCAGTGTGGATCATCCCATGTCAAAACAGATGGAGATGGAGCTGTCAAGATGCTGGACAAAGGAGCTTCCCTGGTGGCGCAGTGGTTGAGAGTCTGCCTACCGATGCAGGGGACACGGGTTCGTGCCCCGGTCCGGGAAGATCCCGCATGCCGCGGAGCGGCTGGGCCGGTGAGCCATGGCCTCTGAGCCTGCGCGTCCGGAGCCTGTGCTCTGCAACGGGAGAGGCCACAACAGTGAGAGGCCCGTGTACCGCAAAAAAAAAAAACCAAAAAACGATGCTGGACAACGAGCATTCAGGGAACACTACAAAGAAGAATTTGTTTAGTGGCCTTTTAAGCAAGCACAGTTGGATATAAATCAACATGTTTATCCTGATAATTACTTTTTAAATTATAGAAGATATATCAAATGAATGGGGAATTGTCTTTTCAACTACATTAAATACAGGAGAGCAATATTAGAGTAGTAATGAAATATACTTATTATTAGCCAATTAAAAGGTTTCCCAGTGATTATTCTAATAAAGCAGGTTATAAAAACAGTCAGAAGCTCATAAACATTAAGTCAGTTGTTCAAAGGAAATAAAGTCATTCAAAAATGAGAAGCTATATGAAAAGAATTCTAAATGAAATCATTAAAAAATGTGAGAGAAAACCATGCATGTATTAAGCAATACTTATTCTTAAAAAGATAAACAGAATTTATAAATGATATTGTCATTTGACAATAATGATAGAATTCAAAGGACAATGATAGAGTGAACACTAAATCTTCAGTAAGACAAACAGATTTCAACTGTATTAATACTTCATTGTATGAAATTTCTGTGATAGTTTTCAAAGTAAGTATGGATTCATTTAGTGCCAAAATTATCAAAAAATAATGTAAAAGCAAAAGACACTGAAAGATATTATCTCTTAAAAAATAAAATAACATATATCAAAAGAATGCTTAAACTGAGGAAAAAATCTGCATAATTTTGATTGGGGTCATTAAAACAATGAATTTGTGAAATAAGTGTTTGGAACTTTTCAAGATTGAGTACCACAGCTATTGTGCTGATTAGGGAGTTTATGATTATTATTAAGATAATGGTTATTATTACTCTTTTTAAATGTTCTGAGATTTTGATATTGATGCAAATTCTTTAACTTTAGCCTGACCAATATGCCATCATACACCTTGCTTCCTGGATCAAGGTAATGCGATTTTATTTTTTTAGAGCTCCCAATTTATTGTCTTCCAAAGGAAAAAAAAATCAGGAAAATAAATGGCAAGCTCAATAATATTCATAAAAGACAAATTTCTGCCATTCTTCTGTTAATTCATTGGTTTACTCATCAAAAATTTTTCGAAAAACATCTAAAAATCAGACACTAGGTTAACTGCTGGGGGATACAGTGATGAACAAAACAGACAGGGTCTTAGGGCACATAATTAAATGTTGGACTAAAATGGTAATGAGGGTGGCCCAAATGATGAGATGCATATAAGCAAGTACAGAAAATATCAGTGGAAATATGATGAGTAAATGACTGCGCTCTTACTGCATGATGAAATTGAGGTTGCTCATGTGACCTTAAGGAAGTGAAAAAGTATTACAAAGAAATTGACAGTATATACTTCAAAAAAATCTTGGAATTATTTTGAATAAAATTATATAACCTTCATTTTTATTAATTTGTAGCAACAAATTAAGTAGTGCAGATAAAGCATGAAAAATGTTATCAATAGTTTGTGTTATTATAGGCCAACTGATCATAGCTAATCCTCTATGGTCTGGGAATTTATAATAAGCATTTCCAAATTATTCAAGACTCATTCCCACACTGATGGAGTTAATAACAAATAACAATCGACTTAGTGGATTTTGGAGTAAAGTACAAATAGTAAATACTACTACTAGTATAAATATCGATATAAATAAAATACTAGTAAAGGTTACTAACGGCATGTCATTAAGTACCATATTAAATCACTGTAAAACCTGGAGTGTTTCTTGTCGTCTGAATCAGTGTTCTTTAAATAAGATATTTAGAAACCTGGATTTTCACAGAAGCAGTAGGTGAGGGAGGGAGTTTTAAGCAAATCACTTTATCGATGTTCACCTTACAAATATATTCCATTTTTAAAACTGATCTACTTGAGAATGTGCCAACATTTCACACAGCTCTCAGGCTAGCTCTCTTTTCCATCTTACTTTTCACAAGCTGCATTCTCTCACTCCTACAAAAGAATGTAGTTACTAGGACACTTCTGAATCTTAGATTAACGTATTTGCTTCAAGATGCGAAGACATCTGTATGCTTATCAGAGGAATATTTTGAAAAATTTAACTTTTTCATCCCTTTCTTGTCAAAGAATGAATGACATCTAAGGGTGAGTCATTTGAAACAAAAACAAACAGAACATCCTAAGAAACAGTGAAGGCAGAGGTGCCTCCGAGCCTCTCATCTTTTTATATTAAAGTTCAGAAATTAGAGGCGGGGGTGTGACTGAGATGCACATTAACATGCTAATTCGAATTGAAAAACAAAGTCAGACTTTTATTCCTAATGGAATGAGTTGACTGATAGATTTGACAATAAGGACTGGCCTTTCCTGGTTATTTCCCACAAACTGAATGAATTAAATTCACAGCTTCAAAGTCCTCACAAAAATTTATTAAAGCAGGTGATATGATAAATATTTTTTCAAAACATACTGCATTTTTCATGCTGTACTGTAATTAACAACATTTCAATTTTTTGACTTTTTCTGTGGACATCGGGGATAAAACTCAGAGCTTTTAAATAAAATACTTAGAAACAAAATTAACGTTCATTTTATTAACTAGTACATAAATTGTGTGTATATATGTGTGTATATACATATATTATTCACTTCAGAAAAGAAACGTTAGATTTTTGTCCTATGAAGAAAGTAATATAGTCCACTGTTATTATATATTTTCCTAAGAGAGAATAAATATACCTAAGAAAAGCTGAGAGGATAAGGGGAATAAGGTCAGGAAGGTGGCAGATTATAATTACTTTATAAATATATAGTATTATAATATCCCTTCTTATTCTTGTACAGTTATCTAGCATCCTTATCATATCATCTATAACAAAAAATTATTTTGTTTTATATTTTAAAATAGTTTTCTCAGAGTCCCTGGCTTATCTTTTGCTTTGGACTTCTTACTGTCTGGGTCCACTTTGCATATGCTTCTATTACATTCCTTGGTTTGGCACAGAGGTTTTTACAACACAATGTTTTGAAACTCATTGAGCTTTTTATTTTTGAAAGCTGTTCTATATATGTAATAAACATATATTACTATGTTTTAAAAAAAGAAAAAAACTACCACAAACTTAATGGCTTAAAACCACAGCCATTCTAATTTAATCTCACAGATTTTGTAGGTCATAAATTTGGGCAGGGCTGAGCTGTGCAATTCTTCTGTTCCTCAGCCCCTTCTGGCAGGGGCTGAGATCACTCCTGGTACTCAGCTGGTGGATGCACTGGTCTGAACAATCCATGAGGGGTCATATGTCTAGAGACGGATAGAAGGCTGTGCTTAGCTGGTCTGCTGACTGGAATGCTGCCTTAGGACAAAGGGACTTTGTACACATCAGCCGACTTTCCCCAGAGTGAGAGTCCCAAGTAAAGCAGGTGGAAGCTGTATGGCCTTTTATGACCTAACCCCAGAAGTAATATAGCATACTCTGTTGGTTGAAGCATTCATGAACTCTCCTACCTTTGAGAAAAGCTCTAAACCTTATAAATCAATGGGAAGAATGGCAGAATATCTTTTTTTTTTTTTGCGGTACACGGGCCTCTCACTGTTGTGGCCTCTCCCGTTGCAGAGCACAGGCTCCGGACGCGCAGGCTCAGCGGCCATGGCTCACGGGCCCAGCCGCTCCGCGGCATGCGGGATCTTCCCGGACCAGGGCACAAACCCGTGTTCCCTGCATCGGCAGGCGGACTCTCAACCACTGCGCCACCAGGGAAGCCCGGCAGAATATCTTTTTAAAAACAGTATTTTTGGTGAAAATTATATGAAGTTCAACAACCTTTCTCAATTCAAATTCTTTTCCTTGTTCAAACTGAATACAAATAAAACTAATACTTTATATTATTTAAAAACTCAATTACTATGCATTGTGACAATTCTATAAAAATATTTTATCCAAATATCAACCTGTACTTTTATCGACATAAAAACATAGAGAGGTGTGTAGAATTATATTTACCCAAATCAGAAGACAGACTCCTGTAGATAAGCCTAATCCACGGAAATAAAATAATATACATCAATATCCTCTTTGTCTACCTGTATGTGTATATTGGGCTCGTGACATATATCCACATTGTGCTAGGTGCTACAGGGCATACAAAGGCAGAAAGACTATTTGTTTTTCTTTATGAACTTACTTATAGGTGACTTATGCAAACCACACCAAAACTCCTATCTAAAAAACATTGATCTGTAAATCCAGGTTTATGGAGAAGGAGTAACAGGTAAACTCTATCTTACGATATTAGGATCACTGAATGCTTCCCACTTAATAATGTGGGCTTTTGCTTGTTTGTTCTAGACAACAGAACCTTGCACCCCCAAATCAGAAAAAAAGCTAAAATAGTGAATATTGAAGAAGGAAAATAATTGTTTTATAATAATTTACACTCATGCTGAACCATTTTTTGAAAAGATTTTTAGAGAATCTGAGGCAGAGGCTTCCTACAAAGAGGAAAAGTATACAGAAAGCAGAGATAAAGAGGTCCTCAGACAACCCTTTGGGAACTAACAATTTTGCCTGGAGCCAGCATTGAACAAGAAAACATGTAATGAGTTGCTAATTTTATGTTTCAGGCAAAAATTACAAAAGGAGCTTTTGAAGGAGGAAATCAATGTGAAATCAAATAATCAGGGAAAATTAGCTCCATTACATAAACACCTTCCAGCATTGCCTCAAAAATTACCAGACGGCTCAAGATGAACAAAGTTGTGTGATTTCTGTAAAAAGGAAGGCCTTTAAAAAATGTACATCATCAAAAACTATGGATAAGAACAATAAAATAATTTTTTTCATGTTTATTCTACTGTAGGATACACATGAATATTTTTTCATGTTTATCCCTTAATAGCTTGTGTTTTGCAATTAAGAAAAAAAGCTGAGATGATCAGTTATGACTACATTTTCAATATTTTCAGATCTCCTAGGAGGTATATATTTTAATATTTTGATTAAGAAGATAAAGAAAAATATTCATTATTCAATCCATCGTTTGTTCCTAGACAAAAAAGTAACCAATGCAATTTGTAGAGAAAGACATATTCACTATATAATCATTTAATATTTTTAAAGTTTACTTATATTATTAATTTTAACCTCTGGCCAATTTTATATTATATATATTTTTATATAAAAATATTATTGAAATGCAGAATCCCAACTGTAACCCAACTCCTTATTTTATAGAACATATTAAATTACATATAGACAACTGCCACACTGTGGTGGAGATATCAGAATTTAATTACAATTCTGCCCTATAACATACACAAGTTCATGCAAAGATGTTTATCTATATTTTGATGTCATATATATGCAGGATTATATTTGTTTTATAATTTGGTAGAGAAATTATAAAACAGAGTCACAGAGTCACTTTGTCATTTGGTCACATATCTGCTATCTAACTTTCACTTTTTAAAAAGAGATTAGTATTGAGCATTAATTGTATTTGCATTTAGAAAAAAATGTGACTTTAAAATGTTCATATCCTCTGATCCATCACATTTCCTTATTGGATTTATTCTAAAACACAAACTCATTTAAAAGATTTTCATTCATGCATTATATCTAAAAGTATAAAGATTAACTCCAATAATCACTGAATGGTTAAGTTAGCATTGTGCTCATTAAAATGCTTAAAGAATATTTTAAAGCAAAATCACTAGAATACTAAATTAAAAATAATACAAATATATAATGGTACCCTTTTACATAAATTTTCTCCACAAATATATACTGAGCACTTTATATTGTCCTGGTTGCATGAAACGCCTTCATGAGCCAAAGATCTCTGCCCTGGTAGAACTTATGTCCTGGTGGGTGGAAAAACATAAATAAATAAAAAAATATAAATTTTGTATTGTTAGAAAGTCATAAGTGCTGTGGAGGAAAACAGAAAAATTAGAGTAGGAGAGGGACACTGAAAAGGCTGCAGATTTAAGTAAAAGTTATCACTGTGGTCCACAATGAGAAGGTGATATTAAAGCAAAAGCCTTTATCTGATGAGGGTGTTGAGGGTCTACTGGGAAAAGTATCAGGGGTAGAGGTAATAGCTATAGTAAAGGCTTGCTTGTCTGGCCTGTTTGAGGAGTAATCAATGAAGCCAATGTGAACAGTAAAGGGGCAAGAATATCAGTAGAAAAAGATAAGTCAGCACGATAGCAGGGGACCAGATCTTATCAGTCTTTGATCCTATTCTAAGTAGGATGGAGAGCATTGTCAAAGGTTGGAACTGAGGAGTGATTTGACGTCACCTTTTGAACTTGGCCAGGCTAAACTAGATGATTCACCTACTGGACCTGAGTGGCCCCATTCATAAGTCTGCAGTCAGCTCCTAGCACAGCTGGGGTGCTGGAGGTGGTGGCACTGCTCAGCGAAAATGATTTATCTGTATTCTTCATGTTATCTAATCTTCCAGCAGGCTGTCCTGTTTGTTCACATGTCATCCTATGGCCCCAAGAAGCAGCAAGAGGAAGGTCCAAGGGCTTTTCAGGCCCAGGTACAGAACTCATATAACTTCATTTCTACCACACTGTTGATCAAATCATATTAGTACAATGCCAACCCAAATTTAAGGGGTGACTCTACCTTTTGTTGAGATGGGGTGCAAACTGTTGTGACATTTGTAACCTAGCCTTCTGTCCTCTGACCACAACTACTTACAATCCTCCCACAAGCAAACTACATTCATCTTTATTTCAAGACGCTGAAAATCTCATTCACTTATGGCATCAGGCTTGAAATCTAGGATCTTCTGATCTATTGGATTGGTCAAAAAATTCATTTGGGTTTTTCCATAACATCCTACGGAAAAACCCAAAGGAACTTTTTGGCCAACCCAATAAAATAGATCAAGTTGCAGCTTTGTCTCCTCTTTATCTAGAAACATATAAACTTAAAAAAAAAAAAATCTGCCTCCCGCATATTTAAATAGAATGCTAATACAAGGAATGATAACCGCAATAGGCATTCCATTAATTTTTACTGAATTTAAACTGAAAGTTCAGTTGTAAAGAATAAAGAATGAGTGTAAGCTGGATATATTGTATATGTGGATATATATACATATATATATATATATGTATATATATGAAGAAATGAATTTGGGGGATAGATATGAAGACTTGGGCAGAGAGAGAAGCATGTGAAAAGTGCTAGAGGTGAGAGTTTAATGTGCTAGAAACACGTAAAGGGAAAATAGTAAGAAATGAAAGGAAGTACTAGATTACTAGAGCAAAAGGTCATGAAAAGAAGTTGCAGAGAGTCATAGTAAGGTGTTGATCACAAAACTTACATGAAGAGAGTTGTGTCTAAGAAGATATTTATGGTGAAAGAGCAAAAATCTATGAAGATTTGCAAGTCAAGAGGCAGCAAAAACATTAAGAAGGCTTTTGTAATAATTAATCTAAGCTAAGGTTTAGATGATTAACCTAAACTAAGAAAGTAGTAATAAGAACGAAGTACAAGTGGATATAATCAAAGACATGTTCGGTGGAAGACTGATATGAACTGATGGATGAAGATATGGATGAGGTTGAATATGCAGATTTTTCTTTTTTAAACATTTAACTTCAATCAAATTAGAAGTACTGCTCATTGAGGCAGGAATACATGAGAAACAATCTTTTGGGAGAAGAGTAACAAATTTAATATTGGATATGTTGAACTTTAAGATGCCTGGAAAAGACTTTGGTAGATGAGTCTAGGATGTAATCAGGTCTCTAATCAGTGAAGACCCTGGAGCTATAACCAGGCTATGACGGTATCTCTAGTTTAGAGATGCCTTCTGGAACCAGGAGATCAGCTGAATATAATGGGAAGAAAGTATATACGTAGAGAGGAAAAAGTTAACAAACTTTTAAGTCTGCTGATATTTAAAGGTTTGGGAAAGGAGAAAGGAATAATAATGGCATTATAAAGAAGCAACTATAATTGCTGACGTTAAATTACAATATAGGAACCTTGTCATATATCACACAACTAGTAAACAGGGGTATGATTAAAATACAGACCTGTCTGCTTCCAAAGCCCAGGCTCTTTATAAACCACAATGTGGACTTTTATAAGTCATATCCTTTACACAACAAGAAAATGGAAGAAAACTTTACTACCATTTTTATACCCCAGGGGGCCTGTGCTTTCATCTTCCCTTATGACTATTTAAAATACTGGGGAAAATAGTGTAGGGCATTAATCTTGCCCAAGACCATATCAAAATAATTCAACTGCTAAGAATCACTCACATTTAAAAGATTTTTATTGCTAATTGCCAACAACCTAACCAGTTCTAAAATTTTTGTACTTAGTATTAATAAAATAGTTTCTTTTGGGCCATTCCCTACACACACACACACACACACACAAACACACACCCCATAGAATTTCTACTTCAAAGAGACTGAGTGTAAATCTCCAGTATTTGAAAAGAAATTTGCTGTCCATAAAATGACTGTAAATAGTTAAAGCATGCATTGTGTAGTCTTCAGTGAGTTTATTTTCAGGAGCCTGGTACATATAGACTATGGTCAGCGTCTACATTTGAATAAGCCCCTTAATTTTCTTAACGTGATTGTGTTAAAATAAACTTTTCTTGGTTCTTTATCAAAACCAAAACCACTGATTTTCTCGCTTTGAGGAGTGATCAAGATGGTACAGTGGCTAATGATGTGACTTCATTTTAATACTTTGAAATGTATTAAAATGGGACTTCATTTTAATACTTTTGATGGGAGTTTTCTCATAAAATGGCACTATACCTCACAGACTATATTTCTCCCAATCCAGTATACAAACCCAGGGTTTAGTATGGCCATCTGCAAGACTAGGGCAGCTAACTCTCACAAAGAGGTTTCCATACCTGACTGCACATTGAAAACATGTGAGGAATTTAAAATACACTTTCCAGGGCCTTATCCATACAAATTTGGATTAATTGCTCTATGGTTGTGTATATGCATTAATATTTTTTCAAAACTTATCCAGGTGACCTTAAGATGTAGCCACAATTGAGCACCAACATCTTACCTGATCCACAGTAAGTTTTAGATAACATTACTTTTATGTTTAAAAAGAAATATTTGCCAGTAAGTTATATAAAGCACTCATTTTATGCTGCCCCTGTAAATTTAGTAACAAAATAATTTGGTTTCTCTAGACAAGAACTTTAAAAAAGTCTTGAGCGACTGTAAAACAGCAAAATTATTTCAATCAAGGGGCACTTTTTAAGAATCATCCCTGAAACTATTTTAATGCCTTTAATTTCATTATTAAAACTGATTATACACTCACTAAAACTAAAGAATGTCACCCCAGGCTATAATCCTTTTTGTGAGATTTAAAAATCCAAACATTGGCTGAGAAATGCCACCTCCCATAATCACTCAGATTCACCAAATATCCTAGGCTTTGGCGAAGCAGAATGTTTGTTCCTGTTTTTTGGGGGGTTTTTTTGTTTTGTTTTGTTTTTTTGCGGTACGCGGGCCTCTCACTGTTGTGGCCTCTCCTGTTGCGGAGCACAGGCTCCGGATGCGCAGGCCCAGCGGCCATGGCCCACGGGCCCAGCCGCTCCACGGCATGTGGGATCCTCCCGGACTGGGCCGCGAACCCGTGTCCCCTGCACCGGCAGGTGGACTCAACCACTGCGCCACCAGGGAAGCCCTGTTCCTGTTTTTAGCATGACTTCTTTTATTTATTTATTTATTTATTTTCAAATTAAATAGAGCAAAAGCCTTTTAGTATTTAAATCTCAGAAACTGGCTGGTAGACATAAAACCCACCAGTTGGCCTATCTGAAAGGAAATATTTTAAGGCAAAGTCTTCTGAAGTTAAAGTTGCCACAGTTTGCTGACCACATATGTGTAAGAAAGAAGGGCTATTTCCTTGCAAGTTTCCATATCCCTTGTGGAATCCTTAAAGATTCACAAGGAACAGATATCAGACCAAGGGCAAAAGGATCTTCCAAACACAGTTTAATTGTGTAAAAAATACCTGACGTATTTTAACAACATATACTACAAAAAGTTTGAGAGGCAAGACTTGTCTAGGAAACCCTTAGCCTGATCGGGGTGTAG
The DNA here is from genome assembly GCF_937001465.1 of Orcinus orca. Lineage (NCBI taxonomy): Eukaryota > Metazoa > Chordata > Mammalia > Artiodactyla > Delphinidae > Orcinus > Orcinus orca. Next base: position 54,416,376 of record NC_064570.1, on the reverse strand, counting down.
GTAGCGTTCTCTAGATTTTTCACGGCACTTTGTCTATGTGACACTATCAGCGCACTAGAATATAAGAGCCTTGAGGTCAGGGATAATGTTCTATTTTAATTTTTGTCTCACTGGGGCTTAGCCCATAGCAAATTTATGTAACCAGCAAGTGAACAGAATAACACTTCTTGGCATCCACTATATTAATAACAGGAGAGATGAATTAACACTTTTAAAAAGTGATATTCGCTGTTGTTTTAAATGTAGATGGATCAGAAATATTATAAAGTTAGTTGACTTACTCCAACAGAGCATAATGACAAATGACAACAATCATGCTGGAATTCAACATCAACAACAAATAATTACACAATGAATGAACCTGACAGAAGACCTTTAAAATGTTGCCAAACTCTATTTGGATAAACTGAATGTTTACAACAAGCCTAATGATTTCATCAGTCTTAATTATAATTGTGTTTTAGTAAAAGACTCACATCCACTGAAAGTAATGAAGAATGTGTCAAATGTTTGAAGAGAAACAATTAACCACTGCCCAAACTGTTATTGTTTTGCAAATAATCAGAAACTGGGGAAAATGATGGTAATTACAAGAGAAGGTCTATTGTCTGTAAAACACCACAGTGATTCCCATACAAAGCAGCGCAGCGTGATGAATTCTTAAGATTTATACCCTACTTCTGCCTCTTTCCATGAAACTTTATGCAATTGTTTTTTTTTCTAAAAATGTTTTTTGGAATGACAAAATCAAAAAAGGCAACAGTTAATTAATTACGTATTCATGTCATTTTGCTTAAAATATATGTAAGATGATTTGAGTAAAATCTGTTTAAAAGGAAGTTCAAGTTTTTGCATAAAAATTTCCTATATTAAAATTAGTAGAAAATAATATCAAGCCTTAACACTAGGAAATTATGTAAACTGATGGACCTTTTGAATGTTCATGGACTATCTGATTGGCTTCAAAATATAATGCAAGCATTATAATATTTACATAGATATATAAATGGCTTAATATCATTGAATCTATAGTATCTATAGTATCTATAGTATTTGTGTCTCACAGTAATTAGCATTTCCTGTAAACATTTCCATCTTTTGAGATGGGGTATTCATTTAACATTTTAGATATAGACAGAATTCCGTTATGTAAATCTTATGTATTTTGTGTAGAAATGACATTTTTGTTGGACATTTAGTTTGTTTCTAACTTTTTAATAGTGGTACAGAGACCACAAATGTTTTGTCTAATTTCTAATTTACTTTAAAGTTTCTTCTTGAGGAATACTTTTCTGGAAGAATATTCCTAAAGGCAAAATGCAGTTTCAAAGTATGGAGAGAGTTTTGTTGATTTGGTTTTTTTATTGTGAAATTTAACTCTAGAAAGAAGAGCATACCAAATATTAAGTATCATAAGAGGCATATAAATTGCATGAACACCAAAAGCACTATGTAGTATTTACATTTTATTCTGTTTTGCTAGCTTAGTAGGAATATAACTGTACCTTAAAATTGCTTTAATTTGCATCTATTTAATTGCTACTGAGACTATACTTATTTCTATAAAATGCCATGCTGCCTACTATTCTTGGTGTAATAAATGTCGTAAATTCTGGGTACTAATTACAGATTTAGATTGTTACATGGATTTGCTACTATTTTTATTCCTTGATGCTTATTTTTTATGGGTATTTATTGATTCTATTAGTTAATAAATCTGTACAAGACCTTTATCTCAAGGTAGAAGTATAAGCCTGAGCATCTAAATTACCTCCAAAATCCTCATTGCAAACAAGATAAAGAAATGAGCTTTTACACATGTAATGGTGCTAAAAAACAGGGAAGGGTGCCTTCAACAAGCAAAAATCTAGGAGCAATTTTTATAATACATGGTGTACATAGGATTAAAAAGCTATGAACGTCTCTTTTCTCAATGCAAGCAAACAAATAAATAACCCCATGAAGCTGAGCAAAGCACAACTGTTGACTGAAATTTGTGTTTACCCTGCTTAGTGTTCATTTAGTATCTTGTAGCTACAAATTTCTGTCTTTCATTAATTTTGGGAACTTTTGGGCTTCCCTGGTGGCGCAGTGGTTGAGAGTCCGCCTGCCGATGCAGGGGACACAGGTTCGTGCCCCGGTCTGGGAAGATCCCATATGCCGCGGAGCAGCTGGGTCCGTGAGCCATGGTCGCTGAGCCTGCGCGTCCGGAGCCTGTGCTCCGCAACGGGAGAGGCCACAACAGTGAGAGGCCCGCGTACCGCAAAAAAAAAAAAAAAAATTGGGGAACTTTTTGCCCATTATTACTTCAAATACTTTTTTCTGCCTCGTTCTCTTCTTCTTCTAACTCAATTATACATATATTTGCCCATTTTATATCAACGAACACCTTCTTGAGTCTGAGTACCTTCTGTGTAGTTCTAGGGGCAGGACAACACAAGAGAAGATAGTTGCTAATAATCCATGTATCCCTTGTATATCTAGGCTTTTTTTTCTCTCCTGAGACCTTTATTTAATAATTTATATCAAGATATACTCCACCCAGAGAGGGTATTTCCCATACCAATGGACTTTGGCTCTTTCCTCAAATTGAGCGCGGTTTCCTGTAATGTGACAAACTTTATTGGCCTTTTCCATCTCTCTTCAGATTCTCTAAAGGTATTTAGTTTTTCTGATATTGAAATGTTTTCCTTGACTTCTGCTTCCTTCCTATCCATTAACATTAGAGAGAATTCTCATGATTCTGTTATGATAGCTCATTTCCCTACAGAATTTTGGGAGGAATTAGAAAGGGCCAGGATGTTTAGTCCTGATACTGGTCTCAGATAGGCTTCTTATTTTCAAAGTTATGACATGAAATTAGAGTCCTTTTCAAATTTTAAAAAATTGTTTTTTACTGTTGTTAGAAATATTTTCCAAACATTTTTCTATATATCTCGTTAGGGGAGGAAGTCCCTGAGATTCAGGTTTACTCTGTCAAATTTTCCATGACATCCACACTATTGATATGATTATTTGATATTAGTTTAACACTTTAATATTATTCTAATATTTCTAATGAGATTATGTTACTTTTGTAATTCAAAAACTGAACTGAAAAGAATTTATACTTACAGATTTTTTTGAACACATAAGCAAAAGAAACACTGCCAGTTGAACAATTTTTTAAAAATAAACAGAAAAATCTTTCAAAAATATGAATGGACAATTTTATATGGTAATAGGTTCATTAATCATTTGTTATAAAATAAACATGTATTAAAATGAGATGTTTTACTTCCTGTATTTCTAAAAATTAAAAAAGAAAAGCACTACCTTACCGTGCAAAGAAAACAAAGGTACAGAAATTATCACATACAAGTTGATACCTTTCTCTTATGGAAATTGGATACATATACTAAATGTCTCAAAAATATGTTTTTAAAATGTGTCCCAAAGTTAATTACAATAATGGTATGTATAGGGATAGCACAGATATGTACATGAGCAAGGATACATAAAAATATTGTGCGGTTCAGTGTCATTTCTAACAACATACAACCAGAAAACTACCTAAATGCACAGTACAAGTTGGTAAGTAATTATGAAAAATCTATTAAAATAGAATATTATAAAGAGATTAAAAATCATATGAATATTTTATGTATATAAAAATTATTATACTGATATATGAAAAAGTCAGCTATACAGAGTATAAATTTTTTTATTAAGAGCTAATGTGTATTCAAGTAAATGGTAAACCTGTAATTAACCTAAATGGTGTACAGATATTATTATATGGGAAAAACAGAAGTAATTTTAGTTTGTGTTTTGTGGGTGTACATGTTTGTGTACTTCTCTAATTTTCAAGAACTCTGCATTAAGAATGTTTATTTTTATTAGTAGAGAAAGTAATTATTTAAAAATTTGTTCTATATTCAGAAAAAAAAGAAACTAAGAATAACTATTGTGTTTGCAATGTGGGAGGAGAAGCATACCCAGAAGAGAAAATACAGCTAAAACTGTTTAGGAGTTATGGACACTTGGCAGAAACATTATTATCATGAAGAATTGCAAAAACAGAGAAGACAAGAAAACAGAAAGTTTCAAATAGAAGCTAACAGTGAACAGTGACAGAGCGTGCAGAAAAGTTAAGAAAATAGAGCACTGAAATGCCTCCATTATTTTCTGAAATTGTCTCCTTTAAACGCCAAAGAAGTTTTAATACAATAGTGGCACATTAAAAGCTTTAGTTCTGTCAGAGAATGCATTTCCTGTTTCCTTTAAAGGGTTATTTATCCATAGCCATGAAACTTAGAGCACCTACGATGGGAGGCATATATTTTCCCAGCCCATCAATGCAGAGTTTTTGGCCCACACAATTTACTTTGGACATTGAAATGTGAATAGAAATGAAAAAAAATGCTTTAAAAGCCATTTCATGTTTCCACCAACTCTCTTGCTCTTCCCCTTTCCCAAGAAGATAGAATGTCCCAATGTGAGGATGCTGCTTAAAACTGAATACTTAAAATAGAAATAAGGATAAAAACCTTAAGCATGCAGCAGACCCAGTTGCTAACTCTCCCCTTCAGAAACTAAAAGAGAAGAACAAATTAAATCTGAGGCAAGTAAAAGGATGCATTAATGACTAAAACAAAAATCAATGAACTAAAGCATGGAAAAACAACAAAGAAAATCAGTAGAATCAAAATGTCTTACTTTGAGCAGATCAATACAAGTTATAAATCTCTAGCTAATTAATCATGAAAAAAAAGAAATAACAATGTCAGAAACGAGAGAGGGGCCTCACTTCAGAGACTGTACGGGTATATTTTTTTAATTCTCTATTTCTTCTGGTCAGTTCTGTGATTTTTGGCACTCAAGGAATTTATCTATTTCATCTAAGTTGTAATATTTATTGACATAAAATTAGGCACTACTACCTTATTATGCATTTAACATGAGTCAAATTTGTAGGTATGCCTCCAATTTTATTCTCTATATCACTTATTTGTTTTGTTTTCTGTCAGTTTCTTTTCTTTTCTTATTCTTGGTAAATCCAGCTATAGATTTTTTCAATTTAATTAATCTTTTCCAAGAACCAAATTTCAGATTCATTAATTTTTAAATTATTTGTCTATATCCTATTTCATTGGTATCTGCACATATATTTATTATTTCCCTGCTTCTGTTCTGTTGTAGTCAGTCTCTAAAGTAACTCTCAATTATCTCTGCAAACTGGTATGCACATCTTTGTATGATATCATCCTCTTGATTGTGTACTATACCTAATGACACATGTCCATATGAATAGAAAAAAGTAATAGGATATCACTTCAGAGATTAGATTAATAAGAGACTAACTTCAATTTTGCTACCATGCATGCATTCTGTCTCTCTCTCTCTCCCTGTCTTGTCTTTCTCTGCCAGGAGAAACAAAGACTCTCAGTCCAACGATGCATAAGGAACCAAATCCTGCCAAAAACTTCATGAGGGAGAGTCCATCACTGAGCTTTCAGATGAGACCACAGCCCCAGTTACATCTTGATTGCCAACTTCTTTAAGACCTTGAGACAGAGGCACCCAACTAAGCCACATCCAGAGTCCCAACTCACAGAAACTGCTAGATAATATATGTTTGTTGTTTGAAGCCACCAAACGGGGGAGAAATTTGATATACAGTAATAAGTAACATTTATGAATTTTGATGCCTGGAAGGATACCTGAAAGATGTGGGATGGAGTTCAGCTTCCAGTTTCTCTTTAGAGGTATTAAGAACTGTAAAGAGCATCCCTCACACATTTACAATGAGAAAAACACCATATAACCTTCAGGTTAATTTTATGTGTCAGTTTGGGCTAGGTTGATAGCTGGTGAAACATTATTTAAGGGTATGTCTATGAGAGTATTAGCATTTGAACTGGCAGACTGAGTAAAGAAGATGCCCTCACCAGTGTGGGTGAGCAACACCCAATTCACTGAGGTCCTGAAGGCAACAAGAGGCAGAGGAAGGATGAATTTGCTCTCTTTGCTTGAGCTGGACATTAGTATTCTCCTTCCCTCAGACATCAGCACTCCTGGTTCTCAGGCCTTCAGACTTGAACTCATACCATTGGCTCCCCTGGTTCATAGGCGTTTGGACTGGGACTAAATTACATACCAGCTTTCCTGGTTCTGCAGCTTACAAGTCATAGGACTTCTTGGCCTCCATAATCTCATGAGCCAATTCCTACAATCAATCAATCAATCTATCTATCTATCTATCTATCTATCTATCATCTATCTACCTATCATCTCTCTATCTCCTATTGGTTCTGCTTCTCTTGAGAACGCTAATACAAAACTACAAATTAACAACTTTTATTGAAACTATCAAAGAGCTGAGGTCCACGGCAAACAATCAACCAAAAGCTGGATAAAGACAGATGCCAACGGGGAGAACCAGGACTTAAGCATTTGCTTGCCCAGGACAGATATTGATAGATGTCACATATTCCAGTAAAGAGATTCAACTGCTTATTAATAACAAATCTCTGAAAGTCAAGTATGGGCTAGTATGAGAATGGGCTAGTATGGGCTAGTATGAAGTCCGTGTAGGTGACAAACATATGGGATTCACACATTTTCTCCATAGAAATGATACCAGGCTCTCACAGGGAAGGTATGTGAGAATCAACAAAGCTTCCTGGTGATGCTAGCTATGGGAAGACAACAGAAGGTACTGCTGAAACTCCACTTACAACCATCTCCCCTGTCTCCAATAGTTTTTTTTGTACAGGGAAGGGCAACAGAAGCTATAGCCTGAGAATACTGGTGGAATCTCACTGCATCTGGGCAGGTGCAGAAACTCCACCAAGACCCACCTTCCCCATATTCCCTGAGGCAAAAGGCCCTGGTACTCAGGAATGTGGGCAGGATAACCTAGCCACCTAAAGGAATAGGTAAAAGTCTGCTAGAATTGAAGAAGGAAAACAGGGAAAAAGGCTTAGGGCTGAGGCAGGAAAATGTGCTAGGTCCAGTATTATATCTGGATGAAGGAGAGAAAGACTTGTGAAGGCCACAATCCCCAGACCCAGATTCATCATACCTGTTAAAGAACGAGAATCAAACAGAAAATCAAAGAATGCCCCCAGTCCACTGCCCACCGCCATGCTAATTAGCATCAAGTAAAAACTAATGGTGGGATACAGCTGGAGAGCTGCTCTCTGGGGAAAAACACAAATGAAAGACCCAAAGCCAAGCAGGGAGAAGACATAAAGAAAAATCCTCTGGAGATTTTGTCTTCACCATAAATTCAAAGTATCACTAGAAGGACCTGAAACTTCTGGCACACTGGGTGTGATCACAGCAACCGCAAACTTCAAACGCAACTCAACTCTTAATTAGCTCAACTCAAACCACTGCAATAAAAGTCTAGCAGAAGGAAAGGTTTGCTCCTCTGCAAGCATAAACATTATTTATCTCCATCTCTGCTGTCTTATACAAGTGCAGCTTTCTGAAAAAAACAAACAAAAAGTGTCTTTCCTCTTCTCTGATGGCTTTCAGAAAAGATTTCTCTTTATGACTGGTTTTCACCAACATGATTATAATATGTGTATAATCTATGGGGGTGCAGCTTTCATTACATTCATTCTTTTGGGGTCTCACGGAGCTTCCTGGATCAGTGGCTTACAGTTTTATTCAAATTCGGAAATATTTCAACTATTATATTTTCAAATATTTTTTTCTGCACCCCCTCCGTTTTTAGAATTCAGTAGAGTCCATGTTATATTGCTTGATATATTCCAACAGGTCTCTGAGTCTCTGTTAATTTCTTTTTTGGTCTTTTTCTCTCTCCGTGTTTTAGTTTGGATAGTTTATGTTGCAGTGTCTTTACTGTTTGCTATAATGCTATCTTCTACCTTCTGCTAAGTGCCTACAATGAGTGTTTCATTTCTGATTCTGTTTTTTTTTCTTAGCCTCTATAGTCTCATTTAATTCTCTTTATATTTTCCATTTCCTTTATCACCATATTTCTATTATCCTTCAATCGATGAGCACACTTTTAACAGTTGTTTTGAAATTATTTTACACTAATTTCATTGTCTTTTTTTCCCTGTGTTTGATTTCTGTCTTGTCTGTGAGTCACATTTTCCTGCTTCTTTGTATGTTTAGCACTTTTTATTTGAAACTAAACATTGGGTATATTACATTATTGATCATATGGATTTTGTTGTCTTCATTTAAAGATTGAAGAGTATGCTTTGTCAGGCATTTAAGTGTCTTGCAGATTAATTTGATCCAGTAAAGGTTTATTTTTCAGCTTTGTTAGACCATGTATAGACTTTACTCTAGGGCTATGAATGTGTGAGAGCACTTTTGGGATCTCTCCTGAATTAATCATGTGATCAGCAATGTCCCTTCAGTCTGCCAAGGTGAAATTCACAGATCTCTTAGCCCTGAGTGAGCCCTGGAACTTTTCAGCTGACAGCTTCCCAGTAGCTGTTCTTCTGTACTATATGTTTTTTGCCTGGCCTTGTGCAATTTTACCATACACATTTTCAAATTATTTTTTATCCAAACATTCAAGGTAACTCCTTTGTAGATTTACAGAGCTCTTTATCTGTGTAACTCCCTCCTGTCTGATATTCTTTCCCACAGATTTCAATAGCCTCTTCCACCCATGTGCCCAGTCCCAATCTCCTTTAATTAGTGTTACAGTGGTGTTTTCCTGCTCGTGATACCCTCTCTGGCTGGAAAGTGCCTTGAGGAAACTGTGATACTTCATGCCATTTAATTCTTTTCTCTTTGGAAACTCGGTCTTGTGCTGTTTAAAGTTTGATATCTGAAAATAATTTTGCCCAGTTTTCTAGTCATTAATTTTCAGAAGATATGTCTAGTACCAACTATCACAGGAAGTAGAAGTTTCTCCATTGAATCTGTAATTCCTATATTTCTTTCTATTTCTAAAAATTCAATTTTGTTAAGTCAATTATATTTTTTGTTTCTTTTTCTCCATAGAGGTGTTCAAAGTTTACTTTCATTTTTTTCAAGTATCCACGTTTGTTTATAATTTGTGATAATATCAACATAAGACATTTTTGTGAATTGATAATTGTGAATTGATAAAGTATGCTTTCTTCATGTTTATGGTGCTTTATGTCCTTGCAGAATTAGTGATTTCTGACTATGTCCTGCTCATTCTGCTTGGAGCATAATTTCTGGGAATTTCTGTGACCTAGGATGTAGGTGCAATCCTTCAGATAGGACCTGTGTTTGTTGTGAATAGGGATATAAGGGAACTCTTGGCCCAGCACCACTCTAAATTAGCTTCAAGGCTTGCAGTTTTACTGAGTAACGGTTAATGTGAATTACATGCACAGATCTGTGGGAGTGCCATCTCAGAGCTATAATTCCTCAGGGACTCTTTTTTAACTCCTATATAACTCATCCCCAAGGCTATTTTCTTTGTATAACCTTGCATGTGTGTAGGAAAAGTCAAATTTATTTCTGGATTACCTTACATCCCCAGTTGCATCTGCTTTATGTTCTTTCCTCCACATCCCTTAAGAATCCATAAAAGGATGCTCAAGTTTCACAGATTTTGCAAAGATGTTCTGTAGTTCCTTACCTTCACTGGCATTTTCGTCTAATAACAGGTTACCAACCTCTATTTTAGAGCTTTTTAGAATATTTAAAAATACCTAGTTTTTTGTCTGAGAAGGGTTAGTCCAATATTCTACAGCTTATCCAATATCATAACTGAAAGTCCTACCTCATTCTCTAAAGATATATTCAGAACATATAACATGACATATATGAAAAAAATTAAACTTCAAACCCTGAGCAATCAGGTGAGCTGCTTCCTTCGATACAGATATACAGCAGTATACAGATAAAATGTTAAAAAATGTTAACCTCATTCCCAGTAAAATTTAGAGTATGGCATCAGTTAGGAAGAAGAAGCTACTTAAAATGTGGATGGACCACAAGAAGAAGAAAAACCCAATTTCCATATTTGAAGAACTAATGAAGACATTTGAGAAAAGATATTTGTAGGGACATGAGTTTTCAGATGAAAACCATATCCAGATGATACAGAAAGGAAAAAATAGTTTAAAAACAGAGGAAATATTCAAATGATGAGCCTATGAATAAAAAGAAATTTCTAAAAGAGGGTATATTGATGTAGATGAAGCAAATTATTTAAAGCAAATATTTTTTAAAAATCCTGATACATAGAAAGTATCGGCCTTAAACCTGAAATTATGTTTATGAAAAATAACTGAAAATCAACTATGAATAACCTGGAGAGATTTTCAAATATTAAAAAAGTACAATCATCCAAGAAAAAAATTAGAATATTAACAATAAAGGAAAATCTAACTCATTTAAACCTTCTCTAATATCTCAAATATTTACAAGGATAGTAAATAGTTGCCTAGGTTTAAGAAAAATGTTAGGATTTGGAATTATATACTATTATATAGAATTTGAATATATCTAAAGTATATACACACACACATATACTTTGAAATTATATACACAGTAATTTAATGCTGTGGTGTGAAAACACAGAAAAGGAGGCATCCTGTAATCAGCATAGACTAAAGAAACAGACATAGATATCTTTTTTCGATAAATTACTTAAAGACCTATGCCAAAACAATGAAAGTAAAGTCTGATATTCATAAAATAATTGAGATCATAAATAGTTGGGAATGAACTTTCAAACTTAATTATCTTATGTATGACCTTAAAATCTGTTTAAATATTATTCAAAACTGTTAACCAAAGAAACTGTTTCTACCTTGTTTAGCAATTTTTACCTTTATAGAAGAAATCTGAAGGATGATAGACGGGAGTAAGGAGGGGAAGAGGGAAAAGAGAGAAAATAAATTAAAAAGAGAAAAGAATTGATGAATTAAGTACTCTATTTACAACCTCAATCTAAATAAGAATTAGTGGTGCTATCTGAAGAGTGGGAAAATGTATAAACATATATTTACAAAAATGACATTCAAATAAATAATTTCCTGTCATTGTGATAGTTATTAAGTTTAATTTGAAGATTGAATTTTTAAAACTTTAATGTAAAAATGAAAATAGTTAACAGTAGTACCTCTAAAGTCTAATTGCAGTAGAAAATACTTGAAAAGAAAAACGTTTGCATTTACAATAAAAAACAGAAGTAAAAATAAATTGCTAGTATGCCTATAAAACATAATAGAAGGGCTTCCCTGGTGGCGCAGTGGTTGAAAATCTGCCTGCGAATGCAGGGGACATGGGTTCGAGCCCTGGTCTGGGAAGATCCCTCATGCCGCGGAGCAACTAGGCCCGTGAGCTACAACTACTGAGCCTGCGCATCTGGAGCCTGTGCTCCGCAACAAGAGAAGCCGCGATAGTGAGAGGCCCACGCACCACGATGAAGAGTGGCCCCCGCTTCCCACAAGTAGAGAAAGCCCTCGCACAGAAATGAAGACCCAACACAGCCAAAAATAGATAAAATTAAATTAAAAAAAGAGAGGATGTGATTTAAAGAAACAACAAAACAAAACATAATAGAAGATTATAGAAACAATAAACAAGATAAAATGTATGTCAAAATGTAGAAAAATAAATCCTTTTAAAGGCAAGTTTACCACATAGTATACAATAGTAACTCCCAGTAATAGTCTATTAAAAAGAATATGAATAAAAACAAAATTTCAAAGAAATACTAAAAGTAAGATGACAAAGATTTATCAAGCCAACATTAAAAAGATGTGGTAAAAATCAGTATCAGATGGGATGAGGAGAAAGCAAAGAGAAGGCAATGGGATAAATAAAAGTAGTTTTATGTTGATGAAAAGATACAAATCCACAAAAGCCTGCAACAATCATGAATCTTGTGCTGACAAATTACATTTCATGAAAAATGTATAAAGCAAATCCATTAGAAATGAAAAAAGAAATTGATAAAACACAATTGTCATCAGAGAGTTTAGCACACCATTACAGATCCATGGCAGTTCAAGTAATTCTAAAGTACGAGCACATGATTTTAGAACCATATAATAAACAATGTTAGAATAATTTCAAATGTTTTATTCTCAACAAGGGCCACCTGAGGAGAGTTTGTTTTGTAACTGCCACACCAAACATGGAGAAAGAGCACAGAGGTGAAGCTGTTGGGTGACTCCCTGTAGTTTTGGTATCCTCACTGGGGAGTGTAAGATGACTGATCCTGCAAAGTTACGCTATGGTAGACATCAAGTAGGGTACCTGCTCAGCTCACAATTTCCACTTCTTCAGAACCATCTCTGGAAATGGTAAGCCCATCACTGCTTAGATACTGCTGCATGACCCGCTCGCTACCCAACGATAACTGCTTTTTTCCTGGGATTCAAACTTGAAAAGAAAGCTCCATTTACTTCCATAGGTCAGACACTGTGAAACCAAATGCACTGGCTCTCACATGTCGCTAGGCTTTGATTGTTTAGTGAAGTAAATCCGTATTTTTCAAAGAACTTCCAAACAACTTCCTATGAATATGTATAGGAAGTGTTGTACGACGGTTACGGCTTAGGTTCTGAAGTCAAAGTCCCAGGTTCATATTCTGGTTCTACCACTTAGTAGCTGTACCAGTGCATACACACACACACACACACACACACACACACACACACACACACACACACACACACACACTCACACATACACCTACACATTAAAAAAACATTAGAAGTGATCCTCTTGGAACTTGGTATAAAATTGCTAGCTATGCTAATTTACATCATCTTTAAAATCATTACACAAGGAAACAATTGAATTTATTGCTTCTGTAAGGTTTCCCCACCTTCGTTACTGCTTCTTTAGGAAATGTAAGTTAAGACATAAATGAATAGATGTGTGTGTGAAGGGTTACCATTTGGTAAGTGAGTAAGTTTTGAGTGGAATGAAATTTGAGAATTGTCTGGTTTAAATCAGGCTGACCCCACTTCCTATTCCAGGAGTATTCGTGAACTTAAACCCAATCAATATTGTTTAAATCTTCTACAACAAAAATCTATTTCTCATTTAAGCATATGGACACTTTTCAGTAATTCTGTTTATTCTCTCTTTGGAATACTATCTTTCTTTGGCTTCATGATAACTCATGCATTTCCACTCTTTTTGTGCCTATATTTAAATTGTTGGTGTCCCCAGGGCTCTATCATGGGAGTTCTTCTTCCTTCTTCTTTTGACATTGCAAAAGACCTTTACTTGGAAAACTACAAGACACCAATGAAAGAAACTGAAGATGACACAAACAGATGGAAAGATATGCCATGTTTTTGGATTGGAAGAATCAGTATTATTAAAAGGACCATACTACCCAAGGCAATCTACAGATTCAACGCAATCTCTACTAAAATACCAATGGCATTTTTCACAGAACTAGAATAAATTATCCTAAAATTTGTATGGAACCACAAAAAACCCTGAATAGCCAAAACAATCTCAAGAAAGTGGAACAAAGCTGGAAGTATCACACTTCCTGATTTCACACTATACTAAAGTGACAGTGATCAAAACAGTACAGTACTGGTACAAAAACAGACAGATAGATCAATGAAACAGAATAGAGAACAAAAATGAGCCACACTTATATGGTTAATTAATCTAAGACAAAGAGGCAAGAATACAGAATGGGGAAAAGCCTCTTCAATAAAAGATGTAGGGAAAAACTGAACTGATACATGCAAAGGAATGAAACTGGACCACCAACTTACACCATATACAAAAATGAATTCAAAATGGATTAAATATTGAAAGTAAGACCTGAAACCATAAAACTCCTAGAAGAAAACACGGCAGTATGCTCTTTCCATGTCTTAACTATATTTTTTTGGACCTGTCTCTTCAGGCAAATGTAACAAAAGCAAAAATAAACAAATGAGACTACATCAAAAAGTTTTGCGCAGTGAAGGAAATCATCGACAAAATGAAAAGGCAACTGATTGAATGGGAGAAGATATATGCAAATCATATATCCGATAAGGGGTCAATATCCAAAATATCCAAAGAACTTATATAACTTACTTGCAAACAAATAACCTGATCAAAAAATAGGCAGAGGCTCTGGATAGACATTTTTCCAAAGAAGACATACAGATAGCCAACAGGCACATGAAATACGTTCAATACCTGTAATCATCAGGGAAATGTAAATCAAAATCAAAAATCATCTTACACCTCTCAGAATGGTGATTATCAAAAAGACAAGCAATAACAAGTATTGGCGAAAACACGGAAAAAAGGGAAACTTTTGGTGTACTGTTGGAAATGTAAATTGTTGTAGCTATTATGGAAAATGGTATGGAGTTTGGTCAAAAAATTAAAAATAGGACTACCATGTGATCCAGTAATTTCACCTTTGGATATCTATCTCAAGTAAACAAAAACAGTAACATGAAAAGATATATGCACCACGAGGTTCACTTTATCATTATTTACAATAGCCCAAATATGCAAACAACCTAAGTGTCCATCAGCAAATGAATGGAAAAGGAGATACACACACACACACACACACACACACAATGGAATATTATTCAGCCACCAAGAAGGAAATCTTGCCATTGCAACAGCATAGATAAACTAACAGGGTATTATGCTACGTGAAATAAGTCAGGCAGAGAAATACAATTACCATATGATTTCACTTATATGTGAAATCTAAAAAATGAAACAAATTAACAAACAAAACAAAAAAACCCCAGACTCATAGATACAGAAAACAGATGGGTGGTTTCCAGAGGGAAACTCAGATACAGAAAACAAACTGGTGGTTTCCAGAGGGAATGAGATTTCGGGGGGCGGGTTAAAGGTGAAAAGGATTAAGAGGTACAAACTTGCAGTTATAACATTTAAAAAGTCATGAGGATGTAATGTACAGCATAGGTAATACAGTCCATAATTTTTAATAACTTTATATAGTAACAGATGGTAACTAGACCTACCATGGTGATCATGTCAAAATGTTTATAAGCATTGAATCATCATGATGTACACCTGAAACTAATATGATATTGTATCAACTATACTTCAATTACAAAAAATAAAAGATGACATAATAGAAAAATCAATAGAACAGACCAAAGAGTTATCACCCATAAAGTTAACTTTAACTGTGCTAATGTGGTCAAGGAAATAGTTAAAATATTGATAACTTTCTAGAGAAGAGGAACAAAAGGAATTCTTGAACTGAAAATTATAATAAATTAATAAGTAAAATTGTGCTACCAATATCTTATGTTTAAGTATGTCATAGTTATTCTCAATTTTAGCTCTACACACAGCCTTAGGTTTTCCTAAGAGTCTGCTTCTTAGAGATCTCACAGCAATATTCTATTGTTACTTTTATCTAATACTAGTTATCCTGGTGAGGGAGGTAATGGGGGCAAGACAGGTGTACATTTTCAGTGTCAATGGGTCTCAGGGGTATGGTCTTCATAAGTGTTCCTGTCCCTACTTAGCTACAGTTCTGGACCTAGCATGTATTACTACTCTTTTCTCAAAGGTATTTCTTATTTTTAAATATCCCATTGCTCCAAGTGCAATGGGTTTTCATCAGTCACCACTGGAGACATTAACATATCTCTCTCCACTGTTGATAGAATGCCCAGGAAAAATAAATTAGTAAAAATAAAGACCTGAGTAACACACTAAGGAAACTGAACCTAACTGAAAGAACAACCCCCAAAACAACATACTACCTTTTCTTCAAGTTTGCATGGAGCATTTACCAATATAAAGACTATGCTGGATCATAAGAAAGCCTCAACCAATTTCAAACAATTGGAATCATGCAGATAACTAGGTAAATTGAAAATAAAATTATTACAAAGTGTCTTTAGTTGGATAAGACTCATAATGTAGACAACATTACTTATAAGGTTTTTACATGAAGAAACTAAAATCTAATAATTCACTAAATTTTATTTGCATAGATTTTTTTTTTTTTTTTTACGGTACACGGGCCTCTCACTGCTGTGGCCTCTCCCGTTGCGGAGCACAGGCTCTGGACACGCAGACTCAGCGGTTATGGCTCACGGGCCTAGCCGCTCCGCGGCATGTGGGATCTTCCCGGACCGGGGCACGAACCTGTGTCCCCTGCATCGGCAGGCGGACTCTCAACCACTGCGCCACCAGGGAAGCCCTGCATAGATGTTTTTTATACTATATGTGAAAGATCACCCTCCACATATATCCATATAATAATGGAGTTCAAATACTATAATGCAAAATACTTACTTTGTTTTCACTCTTTATACACATTCTTCACTCTGAACCTATGAATGCTTTAACAGAACATACTGGACCATACTATGAAAATAATCAATCTTCCTTCCTGTTTAGCAGTCATGGCTACCTCAATTCTTGGTCCACTATCCCATACCAAAATACTACTGTGTTATGAAGTCATTCAAAAAATATTATTTATGGTCAAATGGACACATTAATTCAAACATATTATTAAGGATGTCATTTCATCATGCAAGAGAAAAAATATTCTAGATCAACCAAGCAGACAACTGATTTTACTCTGATGTGGAATTCCCTATTTTAAAGGAGGAAAAACTATTAATGCTCACCTTTTCCTAATTACAAGGTTAGGTAGGTAGATAGATAATTTTTCTAAATCTATATAAAAGTCAATTTTGCGTATGCCATAGAGTTATAGAGAATTTCTATGACATTCTGATATCTTTAAGTAGCCAGAAAGAGCTCCCCACTGAGTGTCAACAAAAATAATTCCTACTTTATTTCTAGTTTACATGAAGTAATCTAAAGATCTGTTGGTAGCTATAATTGCATTTTCAAGATCATAATATTTGCCAAAGATTGCCAAACATAAACTTGTAAATAAAAGTCTTCACTCATCTGAAAATGTTACATCTTAGTTCTTTCTTATAAAGTCAGAACAACCTATAAAAACCCTGTGGTATACATCTCAGATGCTTGTTTGACTGAACTGGCTGTCACAGCAGGGTTTTTTCATAGGCATTTTAGAATAATTTTTTTCTCTCTGGTGAAGAATATTTTAGAAGTAATATAACAGAACCAGCAGTGGTGGCTTTCTAAATAATAGGCAAATAGATTTCCTTCCCCCATCCCTCACTTCCCCACCTTTCAAGCCAATATACAATAGTAACAGAAGTGTTCCTTTCTGATTTTCATAGGATTTACACAACTTATTGGCACCCATTTCGGAAAATATAACAATTATTTTTTTTAAATGTATTAGGCTATGAAATGTAATGGGAAGAACAAGGAACGCTAAGACATTCTAACACTTCCAAGATGAGATCATAAGTTATACTCTCTCATTCTCAGCTTTATAGTCAGCAAAAAAGCAAGTGTTGACAAGGATTTGCAGAAACTGGAGGCCTCATACATTGTTAGTAGGAGTGTGAAGTGGTGCAACCACTTTGGAAAACAGTTGGTGATTTCTCACAAAGTTAAACATAGAGTTATCGTATGACCAAGCAATTCCACTCCTGGGTATATATCCAAGAAAACTGAAAATATAGGTCCACACAAAAACTTATATATGAATGTTCATAGCAGTACTATTCATAATAGCCCCCAAAATGGGAACAACCCAAATGTCCATGAACTGACAAATGGATAAATAAAATGAGATAAATGCATACAATGGAACTTTATCGACAATAACATGAAATAAAGTACAGATATTGATAAAAAATTATTATTACTATGGAGTTACTAGAGTCAAATGAAGTCTATAAGGTACGTGTGTAGCATATTGCCTATAAGAATCAGGTAATAAGTAAATGTTCATTTCCCCACCCTTATTTTCTTCTGGATTTTAAGTCAAAATATTAAGATAGGAGGAATATTAGCATATTCTATTTTTCAAATGATAGGGAACAATCTAGTCTAATTCAGGATAGCTAACATTTATCCTGTCGTTAAAAATACCTATATGTATATTTTTTGATGTATGCCAAGCACTGTTCTAGGGTCTTGGGATACTGGTGAATAACATATATATATATTAAAGTCAGTGCTCTCGTGGAGCTTACCACCTAGCAGGGCAGAGAGACAATCAACAATAGACAGATTAAATAGGTTAATTGTATGGTATGATAGAACATCCCTTGGGCTATGGGAAACAGAAAACAGAAAAAGATAAGGGTGATTCAGAAAACTAGGTAACATATTTGAAAGTGTGATTAGGGTAGACCCATTGCAAAAATGACGTTAGAGCTAGAATCTGAAGAAGGTAAGGAGTTGGCCATGTAGGTAGGCATTTGAGAGAAGAGCTTTCCAGGCAGAAGGAAGAGATGGTGCAAAAGCCCTAAAGCAGAAGCATAAGTGGAATATTTAGGAAACCAGTGTGGCTGAAACAGTTTGAGCAAATGTGTGTGCAATATGAAACAGGGATGCTAAAGAGAAAGAAAAGTGGGATACTAGAACACATAAGGTCTTTGTAGGCTACTGCAAGAAAATTAGTGCTTTTTCTTCATGAAATGTATAGCCAATGTAGGGTTTTGTGCAGAGGAGTGCCATGATCTGACTGCTAGACATTTTAAGAGTCACTTGGGCTGCTTTCATAAGAACAGACAGTAAGAAGACAGGCATCAGGGAGACCATGTAGGAGGCTATTGCAGTAATCCAGGTAAGAGAAGATGGGGAGTCAAACTAGGTTGTGTCATGAATGTTGGCAAAGTCCTGATGTCAACAACGACGGGGAGTTTAACAAGTAAAGGTATTACAGTCACTGTTTCCAGAAGCTTTGAATTGAGCTTCTTCAATTAATTTCATCACCAAAATATATTCATTTGAATGATATACAATTGTCAAGTAGATAAAAACAGTCCAATTTCTACAGTTTCATATTGTTCAACCTCATAGATTCCATTAGGGCAGAACTTTTAGTCTATTTTGTTCTTTGCTATGTTTCCTGGACCTAAAAACAAGGCCTGGTTTTTAGTAGAAGCTTGACAAATATTTAATACATAAATGGGTTTAATTTTTAAAACAGGCTTAATACAACATCAAATTTTGTTATGGTAATTATTCATTTATCCATTCATTCTACATTTATTAAATGTCTACTACATGTCAGATTTTAAACTAGCCACTGGGGAGATGAAGAACTATAAAATAGTCCCTACATTCAAGGAGCCTTCTGATGTATGATAGACACAAATAAATAACAGTTATTGCTACAGGGTGTTTATACGACAAGTGTTTTAGAAATACAGAGGGAACTGGTTAACTCTACCTACGAAACCAATATACATTTTGACAAATAGTGACATTTGAGTGGGGTCTTGACATATAAATATCATTGCAAGAGGCAAAGAATAAAAAAAAATCAGTATAAAGATAGCTATAGCAAGAATTGTCATGGTCTTACTCTGATTTCTGGAAATATGTGTCATTCATTATTCAACAACAATTAACAAAAAAGTGAAAAAGTTGCAGGATAACCCATGCCACAATCTAGATCTTCTGAATAAACACACAGCTTCATTTTCTTTAAGTAAAGACAATGTCCAAAGGAAAAAGAAAAAGGGGTACGAAGAGAGCTTTCTTAATGATTATAACAGAATTCCTGGAATTTATATTCAGGTAAATATTTGCACTTTGAGCACTTCAGTAAAATCCTTGCAAAGGAATGTTGCAGGCTGACCTATTTAGGGAACAATTTGAAATCAGAGAGAAACTGGTTAACACTTTTCTTCCAAAAAAGACTTGTATAGGCTACCAAGATAGAAGGGAGACAGAAAGAACAGGATGGGAAATGAAAGGGAGTAGTAAAAAAAAAAAAAAAAAAAAAAGGGGGTTACTTTAGACTTATCCTCATAAATCTAGAACACTTCAAGCTCAGTCTAGTGTCACTGTACTTCAGCTCCTTGTGTTTTTACTCTCTTCGTTAATTGAGCACCCTTTAGAAAATCTTGTATTTGATTTTAAGTCTATTGACCTGGCTGGCAAAGATTCCTTATAAAAAGCTTTGAGCTGTAAGACAAGCACACCTGTGCAAAACATGTGCTTGCTTTCCACTTCATGCCATTCATCCATAAAGTTGCGATAAAACCAAACAAGTACCCTGTGTGGGTAGGTGACAGAAAGAAAATTCCTCAAGGCAAATAACATAGTCATTTCATGATACTTGACTGAGTACACAACTGCTCTTTAGAAATAGGTTATATTCAGATATTTTGTATAAGCTGACTAAAGAGGACAAAACAAACACTGTAGAGATATAACAATGCAATCTAATCATCCCTCTAACTTATCCATGAGGCCAGAAGACCAGGGCAAGAAGGTATGTGGACAAGAAGTCTGCCAAACAAAATAAACCTGGGAAGAAAATAGTAACAAATAGATGATTACAAAGATAGGTTACTTTTTCTGCTACTGTGCTTCCTATTTCTGGGTGTTCAGAGGCACTATACTCAGAGGAACTTGGAGAGAAAAAGGCCAAGTGTCTAATGGACGCTGGCAAAGAATGTAGGTATCTTTCCTAAGGTGAAAGAAAGAGCGACAAGAGAAAATGATAGTGTTCTTTTTTCCCCCAATTTCAACCTTAGGTCTGAATCCTTGAAAACTTCATCCGTAGACAATTTCTTCAGTGACAAGCACAAAAAGGTTGACAAGGCTGCTGTCTAGGTAATAGTGAACTTCCCTTTCTAGGGATGACACTACATCAAGTTCTTTCACAAATTATAATCATTTTTTAAACATTGATATTTGTTTCTAATCACTTAGGCACATTTCAGTCACATAAGAAGAATTTTACCAATAACTATGATTCCTGGAGACATCAAGATTCTATACCTTCTCAGGGGTAACAAATATCAAACATGTCCAAAGTTAAAAAACCCAGACAGTAAATAATTCATTTATTCCTTCAATAAATGCTTACGTACTAAACACTTCTTTTGAAGTGGATATGAGTAATATTGTTTGTGGATTCACACTGGTAGAAGATGGCCAGAATTAAACAGTGTTTATAACATAGCATAATAAGTACTTAGAAAGAAGTGTTAGAATTCCGTGGGACATGTACAGAGTTCAACTGGTAAACAATGAGGAAGAAGGAAATCAGGAACATTTCTGTATGAAGCTAATGGCTGAGCAAAATCTTTAAGAGTAAATAATGATGAGGTAATGAGGAGGAAGGGAAGAAAAGCACATTCGAGGCAGAGGAAACAGCACAAATAGGAGATTACAGGCATGAAAACTCAAATTTATTAAAAGTAATAAATACTTGAAAAATATAAGATAAACCATAAACAATTGCAAACACCTCTAGTCTAAGAAGTAGAATCTTTATTCTAAAGTTTTTGGAAAATGTCATAAAAATTAAATAAATGAATTTGCATTCTAAAAATTGTGGTGTGTTTGCGTGTGTTTGTGCACACGCACACGCAAGCGTACTTTCAAGGAAAAGCTCTCATATGGCAATGAGTGGTGGGATAAGTCTAGAAGCAGGAAGGCCATTTAGAGATTTCTAACAATTTAGGAAATAAGACTCTTCAGAGAGCCCCATCAGATCAACTTATATTTTTTCCCATTTCTTTGTTTTCTGTCTCCTGTTTGGAAGGTCTAAATCTAGTCTGAGAAATTATGCGGACACAAAAATCTTCCCCAAATCGCCTATCTTCGACTTGGAAAGAATTTTTCGTGTTAAATTTTAAATTTGATATCTTCGCTTTATAATCTCGTCTTTAGAACTTCTCTTAGGAAAGGCAGTCTAGCCTGGTGGGAAGGCAAGTACAATAAATTCAGCAAAGCATGAACACAGGGGTTGGGGAAACACAACTACTGACAGTTCACTATATCCTTCTGATCACATTTCTTCCTATGTTTGCTGATGTACCATTTCATACTTTAAGTTCTTTTAGAGCTGAGGCTTTATCCTTTCACCTTCATCTTCTTACGGCCCAAGGTAATTTGCAGCAGGCATTTGGTAAGATGTACAAGAATATGTGAGAAAGGATGAGATATTCAATAACAGATTTTGAAGTAAACAACTCATAATTTGAAAAATAAAAGCACACCTTATATTACTTAAAAAGCAATATTTATAGGTAAACATTTAGATGATAGATCAATAAGTAGGTAGGTAGATAGTAGATGATAGATAAATAGAAAGATAGATGATACACAGAATGCATGTATACACAATAAACCTTAAAATCTAACTAGAAAACTCACAGAAACTTTATGATATATATATAATATTAGGAGTGAGAAAGTCTACATGGTATGAAAACAGAGTAGAAACCATTAAAAATAATAGATATGATTATATAAACTATATTTCTCCATGTCAAAAACACTATAAACAAAATTTAAAATCAGTATAATGTATAAAATAGACATTATGGAAAAAGAAGCCTTAATAAATAAAAAAAATCTTACAAATCACAAGAAATTAATTTTCACTTTAAGCTTAAGTATTGAGCCTATAAATTCACTTATTCCCCTTCACAAAATTCGACTGACTAGAAAGAAGACAAAATTAAAAACAAAATCACGATCGAAAAAGGATGTGGTCTGGAGGAGCTTCAAGACGGCCTAAGAGTAAGACGTGGGGAACACCTTCCTCCCAACAAATACATCAGAAACACAGCTACATGTGGAACAACTCCTACAGAACACCTACTGAACGCTGGCAGAAGACCTCAGACTTCCCAAAAGGGAAGAAACTCCCCACATAGCTGGGTAGGGCAAAAGAAAAAAAGAAAAAAGAGACAAAAGAATAGGGATGGCGCCTGCACCTCTGGGAAGGAGCTGTGGAGAAGGAAAGCTTTCCACACACTAGGAAGCCCCTTCGCGGGCAGAGACTGCGGGTGGCGAGGGGGGAAGTTTCGGAGCCACGGAGGAGAGCGCAGCAACAGGTGTGCAGAGGGCAAAGCGGAGAGATCCCCGCACAGAGGATTGGTGCCAACCAGCACTCACCAGCCCGCAGCCCGAGGCTTGTCTGCTCACCCGCCGGGGATGGGCGGGGGCTGGGAGCTGAGGCTCGGGCTTCGGTCGGAGCGCAGGGAGAGAAATGGGGTCGGCTCCGTGAACACACCCTGAAGGGACTACCACAGCTAGGCGGGAGGGAGTCCAGGAAAAGGTCTGCAGCTGCCAAAGAGGAAAGAGACTTTTTCTTGCCTCTTTGTTTCTGAGGAGAGGGGATTCAGAGCGCTGCTTAAAGGCGCTCCAGAGATAGGCGCGAGCCGCGGCTATCAGCGCAGACCCCAGAGACAGGAATGAGATGCTAAGGCTGCTGCGGCCACCACCAAGAAACCTGTGAGCAAGCACAGGTCACCATCCACACCTTCCCTCCTGGGAGCCTGTGCAGCCCACCACTGCCAGGGTCCCGGAATCCAGGGACAACTTCCCCGGGAGAACGCACGGCGAGCATCAGGTTGGTGCAAACGTCACGCCGGCCTCTGCTGCCGCAAGCTCGCCCCGCATCCGTACACCTCCCTCCCGCAAGCCTGAGTGAGCCAGAGCCCCCAAAGCAGCTGCTCCTTTAACCCCGTCCTGTCTGAGCAAAGAACAGACTCCCTCCGGCGACCTACATGCAGAGGCGGGGCCAAATCCAAAGCTGAACCCAGGGAGATGTGCAAACAAAGAAGACAAAGGGAAATCTCTCCCAGCAGCCTCAGGAGCAGTGGATTAAATCTCCACAATCAACTTGATGTACCCTGCATCTGAGGAATACATGAATAGACAACGAATCATCCCAAATTGAGGAGATGGACTTTGGGAGCAACGATATATATATATCATTGCCTCAATACATAAGGCAAACACTATATATATATATATACACACACACACACACATATATATATATATATACTTTATCCTTTTTCTTCTTTTGTGAGTATGTGTATGCTTCTGTGTGTGATTTTGTCTGTATAGCTTTGCTTTTACCATTTGTCCTAGGGTTCTGTCTGTCCGTTATTTGTTATTTTGGTTTTTTCTTTTTTTAGTATAGTTTTTAGCACTTGTTATCATTGGTAGATTTGTTTTTTGGTTTGGTTGCTCTCTTCTTTCTTTTATTAGTTTAAAAAAATGTTTTAAATAATTATTTTTTTATTTTAATAACTTTTTTATTTTACCACCTTCTTTTTTTTTTCTCCCTTTTATTCTGAGCTGTGTGGATGAAAGGTTCTTGGTGCTCCAGCCAGGCATCAGTGCTGTGCCTCTGAGGTGGGAGAGCCAAGCTTAGGACATTGGTCCACAAGAGACCTCCCAGCTCTACATAATATCTAACGGCAAAAATCTCCCAGAGATCTCCATCTCAATGCCAGCACCCAGCTTCACTCAACGACCAGCAAGCTACAGTGCTGGACACCCTATGCCAAACAACTAGCAAGACAGGAACACAACCCCACCCATTAGCAGAGAGGCTGCCTAAAATAATAATAAAGCCAGAGACACCCAAAAACATACCACCAGACGTGGCCCTGCCCACCAGAAAAACAAGACCCAGGCTCACCCACCAGAACACAGGCACTACTCCCCTCCACCACGAAGCCTACACAACCCACTAAACCAACCTTAGCCACTGGGGGCAGACACCAAAAACAATGAGAACTACAAACCTGCAGCCTGTGAAAAGGAGACACCAAACACACTAAGTGAAGCTAAATGAGAAGATGAAACACACAGCAGATGAAGGAGCAAGGTAAAAACCCACCAGACCTAACAAATGAAGAGGAAATAGGCAGTCTACGTGAAAAAGAACTCAGAATAACGACAGTAAAGGCAATCCAAAATCTTGGAAATAGAATGGAGAAAACACAAGAAACAGTTAACAAGGCCCTAGAAGAACTAAAGAGCAAACAAACAATGATGAACAACACAATAAATGAAACTAAAAATTCTCTAGAAGGGATGAACAGCAGAATAACTGAGGCAGAAGAACAGATAAGTGACCTGGAAGATAAAATAGTGGAAATAACTACTGCAGAGCAGAACAAAGAAAAACAATGAAAAGAACTGAGGACAGTCTGAGAGATCCCTGGGACAACATTAAATGCATCAACATTCAAATTATAGGGGTCCCAGAAGAAGAAGAGAAAAAGAAAGGGACTGAGAAAATATCTGAAGAGATTATAGTTGAAAACTTCCCTAATATGAGAAAGGAAATAGCTAATCAGTCCAGGGAGCACAGAGAGTCCCATACAGGATAAATCCAAGGAGAAACATGCCAAGACACATATTAATCAAACTATCAGAAATTAAATACAATGACCAACGATTAAAAGCAGCAAGGGAAAAACAACAAATAACACACAAGGGAATCCCCATAAGGTTAACAGCTGATCTTTCAGCAGAAACTCTGCAAGCCAGAAGGGAGTGGCAGGACATATTTAAAGTGGTGAAGGGGAAAAGCCTACAACCAAGATTACTCTAACCAGCAAGGATCTCAGTCAGATTTGACAGAGAAATTAAAACCTCTACAGACAAGCAAAAGCTAAGAGAATTCAGCACCACCAAACTAGCTTTACAACGAATGCTAAAGGAACTTCTCGAGGAAGGAAACACAAGAGAAGGAAAAGACCTACAAGAACAAACCCAAAACAATTAAGAAAATGGTAACAGGAACGTACATATTGATAATTACCTTAAATGTAAATGGATTAAATGTTCCAAATAAAAGACAAAGACTGGCTGAATGGATACAAAAACAAGACCCATATATATGTTGTTTACAAGAGACCCACTTCAGACCTAGGGACACATACAGACTGAGAGGATGGAAAAAGATATTCCATGCAAATGGAAATCAAAAGAAAGCTGGAGTAGCAATTCTCATATCAGACAAAATAGACTTTAAAATAAAGACTATTACAAGACACAAAGAAGGACACTACATAATGATCAAGGGATCAATCCAAGAAGAAGATACGACAATTGTAAATATGTATGCACCCAACTTAGGAGCACCTCAATACATAAGGCAAACACTAAAAGCCATAAAAGGGGAAATTGACAGTAACACAATCATAGTAGGGGAATTTAACACCCCACTTTCACCAATGGACAGATCATCCAAAGTAAAAATAAATAAGGAAACACAAGCTTTAAATGATACATTAAACAAGAGGGACTTAATTGAAACTTATAGGACATTCCACCCAAAAACAACAGAATACACTTTCTTATCAAGTGCTCATGGAACATTCTCCAGGATAGACCATATCTTGGGTCACAAATCAAGCCCTGGTAAATTTAAGGAAACTGAAATTGTATCAAGTATCTTTTCCGACCACAATGCTATGAGACTAGATATCAATTACAGGAAAAAAACATGTAAAAAATACAAACACATGGAGGCTAAACAAAACACTACTTAATAACGAAGAGATCACTGAAGAAATCAAAGAGGAAATTAAAAAATACCTAGATGACCCAAAAACGATGGGATGCGGCAAAAGAAGTTCTAAGAGGGAAGTTTACAGCAATACAATACAATCCTACCTTAAGAAACAAGCAACACCTCAAATAAACAACCTAACCTTACACCTAAAACAATTAGAGAACAAAATAACCCCAAAGTTAGCAGAAGGAAAGATATCATAAAGATCAGATCAGAAATAAATGAAAAAGAAATGAAGGAAACAATAGCAAAGATCAATAAAACTAAAAGCTGGTCCTATGAGAAGATAAACAAAATTGATAAACCATTAACCAGACTCATCAAGAAATAAAGGGAGAAGAATCAAATCAACAGAATTAGAAATGAAAAAGGAGAAGTAACAACTGACACTGCAGAAATACAAAGGATCATGAGAGATTACTACAAGCAACTATATGCCAATAAAATGGACAACCTGGAAGAAATAGACAAATTCTTAGAAATGCACAAGCTTCCGAGACTGAAGCAGGAAGAAATAGAAAATATGAACAGACCAATCACAAGCACTGAAATTGAAACTGTGATTAAAAATCTTCCAACAAACAAAAAAAGCCCAGGACCAGATGGCTTCATAGGTGAATTCTATCAAACATTTAGAGAAGGGCTAACACCTATCCTTCTCAAACTCTTCCAAAATACAGCAGAGGGAGGAACAGTCCCAAACTCCTTCTATGAGGCCACCATCACCCTGATACCAAAACCAGACAAAGATGTCACAAAGAAAGAAAACTACAGGCCAATATCACTGATGAACATAGATGCAAAAATCCTCAACAAAATACTAGCAAACAGAATCCAACAGCACATTAAAAGGATCATACACCATGATCAAATGGGGTTTATTCCAGGAATGCAAGGATTCTTCAATATACTCAAATCAATCAATGTGATACACCATATAACAAATTGAAGGAGAAAAACTATATGCTTATCTCAATAGATGCAGAGAAAGCTTTTGACAAAATTCAACACCCATTTACGATAAAAACCCTCCAGAAGGTAGGCATAGAGAGAACTTACCTCAACATAATAAAGGCCATATATGACAAACCCACAGCCAACATCATCCTCAATGGTGAAAAACTGAAACCATTTCCACTAAGATCAGGAACAAGACAAGGTTGCCCACTCTCACCACTATTATTCAACATAGTTTTGGAAGTTTTAGCCACAGCAATCAGAGAAGAAAAAGAAATAAAAGGAATCCAAATTGGAAAAGAAGTAAAGCTGTCACTGTTTGCAGATGGAATGATACTATACATAGAGAATCTTAAAGATGCTACCAGAGAACTACTAGAGCTAATCAATGAATTTGGTAAAGTAGCAGGATACAAAATTAATGCACAGAAATTTCTGTCATTCCTATACACTAATGATGAAAAATCTGAAAGTGAAATTAAGAAAACACTCCCATTTACCACTGCAACAGAAAGAATAAAATATCTAGGAATAAACCAACTTATGGAGACAAAAGACCTGTATGCAGAAAATTATAAAACACTGATGAAAGAAATTAAAGATGATACAAACAGATGGAGAGATATACCATGTCCTTGGATTGGAAGAATCAACATTGTGAAAATGACTCTACTACCCAAAGCAATCTACAGATTCAGTGCAATCCCTATCAAACTACCACTGGCATTTTTCACAGAACTAGAAAAAAAAAATGTCACAATTTGTATAGAAACACAAAGGACCCCATATAGCACAAGCAAACTTAAGAAAGAAAAACGGAGCTGGAGGAATCAGGCTCCCTGACTTCAGACTATATTACAAAGCTACAGTAATCAAGACAGTATGGTACTGGCACAAAAACAGAAATATAGATCAATGGAACAGTATAGAGAGCCCAGAGATAAACCCACACACATATGGTCAACTTATCTTTGATAAAGGAGGCAAGAATATACAGTGGAGAAAAGACAGCTTCTTCAATAAGTGGTGCTGGGAAAACTGGACAGCTACATGTAAAAGAATGAAATTAGAACACTCCCTAACACCATACACAAAAATTAACTCAAAATGGATTAAAGACCTAAATGTAAGGCCAGACACTATCAAACTCTTAGAGGAAAACATAGGCAGGTCACTCTATGACATAAATCACAGCAATATCCTTTTTGACCCAGTTCCTAGAGAAATGGAAATAAAAACAAAAATAAACAAATGGGACCTAATGAAGCTTAAAAGCTTTTGCATACCAAAGGAAACCATAAATAAGATGAAAAGACAACTCTCAGAATGGGAGAAAATATTTGCAAATGAAGCAACTGACAAAGGATTAATCTCCAATATATACAAGCAGCTCATGCAGCTCAATATCAAAAAAACAAACAACCCAATCCAAAAATGGGAGAAGACCTAAACAGACATTTCTCCAAAGAAGACATACAGATTGCCAACAAACACATGAAAGAATGCTCAACATCATTAATCATTAGAGAAATACAAATCAAAAGTACAATGAGATATCATCTCACACCAGTCAGAATGGCCATCATCAAAAAATCTAGAAACAACAAATGTTGGAGAGGGTGTAGAGAAAAGGGAACCCTCTTGCACTGTGGTGGGAATGTGAATTGGTACAGCCACTATGGAGAACAGTATGGAGGTTCCTTAAAAAACTAAATATAGAACTACCATACAACCCAGAAATCCCACTACTGGGCATATACCCTGAGAAAACCATAATTCAAAAACAGTCATGTACCACAATGTTCACTGCAGCTCTATTTACAATAGCCAGGACATGGAAGCAACCTAAGTGTCCATCGACAGATGAATGGATAAAGAAGATGTGGCACATATATACAATGGAATATTACTCAGCCATAAAAAGAAACGAAATTGAGCTATTTGTAATGAGGTGGATGGACCTAGAGTCTGTCATACAGAGTGAAGTAAGTCAGAAAGAGAAAAACAAATACCGTATGCTAACACATATATATGGAATCTAAAACCAAAAAAGAAAAAAAATGGTCATGAAGAACCTAGGGGCAAGAAGGGAATAAAGACGCAGATCTACTAGAGAATGGACTTGAGGATACGGGGAGGGGAAGGGTTAGCTGGGACAAAGTGAGAGAGTGTCATGGACATTATATGCACTACCAAATTTAAAATAGATAGCTAGTGGGAAGCAGCCGCATAGCACAGGGAGATCAGCTCGGTGCTCTGTGACCACCTAGAGGGGTGGGATACGGAGGGTCGGAGGGAGGGAGATGCAAGAAGGAAGATATATGGGGATATATGTATATGTATTATTGATTCACTTTGTTATAAAGTAGAAACTAGCACACCATTGTAAAGCACTTATACTCCAATAAAGATGTTAAAAAAAAAAAAGAGGATATGGTTCAATGAGCTGAATGAAAACAGCTAGGAGATACAGAGCAAATACTTTCTTTTTAGTTTTTGGGTTTTTCCCAGTTTCATGGAGGTATAATTTACAAATAAAAATTATGTAAGGTGCACAGTATTGATGTTTTGATATACATATACATTGTGAAATGATTATGATAATCTTTCTTATTAACATATCCATCACTATACACAGTGACCATTTTTCGTGGTGAAAACACTTAAGATCTACTCTTTTAGCAAATTTCAAGTATAAAACACAATATTATTAACAATTGTCGCCATGTTTTATGTTGGATCATCAGAACTTAGTCACCATGAATAACTGAAACGTTGTATCCCTTGACCAACCTATCTCCATTTATTCCACCTCTAGCTCTGGCCAACGACCATTCTATTCTGCTTCTATGAGTCTGACTGTTTTAAATTACACACATAAGTGAGACTTACACAGCATTTGTCTTTCTGTGTCTGGCTTATATTACTTGGCATAATATCTTCAGGTTTGTCCATGTTTTCACAAATGACAGGATCTCCTTCTTCTTAAGGCTGAATGATATTCCATTGTGTATACACACAACACATTTTCTTTACCCATTCATGCATCTATGGACATTTAGGTTGTTTCCGTATCTTGGCTATTGTGAATACTGCTGTAATGAACATGGGGGTGCAGATTTTCTAAAGATACTAAATTTCCATTGGATACATACCCAGAAATGGAATTGCTGAATCACATTATAGTTCTATTTTTAATTTTTTAAGGAACCTCCATGCTGTTTTCAACATTGGCTGTACCAATTTCAATAACTTCTGATTGAAGGAAAAATGAAGCAGAGCTCAGAAACCCCTACATCTGTGGCAAGGAGGGAATTGTAAGATAACTGGATAGACAGGTGTTATGAACAGAGTTTGTTTTGGAAGAAACTCCAAGCTCAGAGAAACCATCGTCTTAGTAACAAATACACTACCATGTGTATTGTTTAAAGTTTTCCGTTTTAGTTCCAAAGGGCCCCACTATTATTAGACGAGGATATTGAAAGAAGAAACAAAATCAGATGCATATTGGGAAAACTTCTGAAGAATGAAGACTTTACAGGTTTCCAGAGAGAAAAACCGGGAGTCTTATTTAAAGCAAAGAGTCAGACTACCAAGAAAATTCTCAGTGATGTATACTAGAGAATCATGGAATAATTTCTAAGCATTCTGAAGGAAGATAATTTTAAATATAGAAATTATGCTTGGTCAAATTATCATTTAATTTACTGCATGTATGCATTCAGGTATAGATTTAATTAAAACAATTTATCTTTCAGAACTATCACTTTGGCTTTTTCAAAAGATTAGTAAGAAAAAGTAACTTCTAAAATCAAATGAAAGAAGAGTAAAGATGCAGAAAAATATGAGGTGGATAAAGAGAATTTTTAAACATATTACTATAGACAAATTACACCAATACACTTTGAAAATTTTGACAAAATGTGTCAATAACTAAGAACATAACAATGAGCAAGTTTAACCCAAGCAGAGGGGAAAAACTTTAATGGACTAATACTTTTAAAAGAAATCGAAAATGCGATTAAAGTTCTATCCAGCAAAAAGTGCTAGATTTTATAGGTACTTTTACCAGAGCTTCAAGAAGTGATACCGATTTCCTTAATTCTAAGAAGTGAGAAATTTTAGGAAGTAGTATTGATTTAAGTTCTTTTGAAAGACAGAAAAAATAAACCATGCATTAAATGAACACATTCTAAGAGGCATATCGGTTTAGAAAATATTAGAGTGGAAAAAATGCCAATTATTTTTATTTTTCACACCTATTCAATGCCAAAGATGGAAATCTTCAATTTTTTGTGTGAGCCCTCATAAATTGGATACCAAAGATAGAAAGAATAACACACACTATTACCAGCTAGTTGTTTATGAATATATTTGCCAAAAAATCAACAAATGTTTAATGGATCAAAAGAACATATTAAAATAATGAGTTAGAGCTTTATTACTGACATAAACACATGACATATAATATGTAAGACCCTACCACAACACAGTAAATGGAACCTATAAAATTTAATCATACAAAACACTGAGTCCCATTACTTCAAGTTTATGAAATGACCGTGAAGAGCCTACCTTGCCCCTGACCCAAGAGTTCGAGAGTTCTACTGCATGACCCAATTCCTCTGTGGTAGCAGCCAGTGTTGGTAGTTGTCCTCTCCAGACCAAATA
Source organism: Orcinus orca (assembly GCF_937001465.1). NCBI lineage: Eukaryota > Metazoa > Chordata > Mammalia > Artiodactyla > Delphinidae > Orcinus > Orcinus orca. The sequence continues at coordinate 54,384,392 of NC_064570.1, read as the reverse complement.
CCGAATGGGGTAATTCTAGGTTTTGCAGCTAAATGACAATTCTCTTACTGCCTTGTATCAAGTTTTATTGGCCTAATCCAGGAATACTGGACCACAAGAATACTGGGAAATCAACTAGCCATCATTTGCCTCCCTACTTTCCAAGTCTGAGTTACTTCCTGTGTCTCTGCCCAGCTTCATTCTCCCCTGCATATCTCTCTTGCCCACCGCCAAAAGATGAAAATATTAGCTTTTCTCCAATTAAGAACTGAAGCTAGGCAGAAGGTGGAAGCTAATGCCAGTTGTATTATACCCAAATCGGATTATTGGGTATATAATTGTGGAGTTCATTGTAAAATTATACTCAAATATATAGCATAATATCATATCTGTAAAAGATATATATTTAGACAACAAGCAGAAAGCTAGATAGCTGGAGGTTTGGAGAGAGAAAGAGGATGAGGGAGTCAGAGAGAGAGAGATGCAAACAGCTGCTTGCTAGAGAGCAGCACGCTTGAGCACGCTTGTTAGCTACCTGAGTGTTCCTCAGGAAAGGACGGGCTCTAGGAGTGCGTGCTTCAGTAGTTGTGGCACAGGGGCTCAGTAGCTGTGGCTTGCAGGCTCTAGAGCACAGGCTCAGTAGTTGTGGCACATGGGCTTAGCTGCTCCGTGGCATGTGGGATCTTCCCGGACCAGGGGTCGAATCTGTGTCCCCTGCATTGGCAGGCAGATTCTTAACTACTGCGCCACCAGGGAAGTCCCCATGACTTTCATTTTTTATTATTTAATGTTATTGATCTTTCTCATAATAAGCCCATACTTTAGAAATTAAAAAAATAATAAAGATATTACAAATGAGAAAGAATGGAAATAAAATGTTTAAATCCCTTCAGAAAGTAATTTATACTTTTCACATTTATGTTTTCTTTTATTAAGCATAATTTTTATTTTGAAATACAAAATATATAAATATATTTGGAAAGAGATAAAAGCATATGTATGTTTATATTTTCAGGTGATACATTCCTTTTTTCTAGGATAGTTATAAGGAGGGCTTAAGAATGTGCTGTAAGATAAATGTTGTACCAAACATCCCAGAAGGAGAATGTCTTTGATTGACTTAATTCTCCATCTTCTGAAAAATTAAGTCTCTAGATTGCCCTGAAAACTGCAACAATGTATCAAATTGAAATTAAAATGAATAGAAAATGAAGATAGGGTATTCTGTGACCAAGAATGGATGGACATAGAGACTGAAAAAAGCAACACCAGGGATGGAGCTGGAAGTGAGGAAGTGGAAGTGAGAAGAGGCTGAAACACGAATGAAAATATCCACAATGGCAGCTTGCTTATTTTGTCACACAAACCAAACCTTGCTGCATTAGTGAACGCCAACTCTGAATTATTACCAGTTACCTGAGGAGACCGGACATGGTCCTTTGGCAGAATTTGTATACCTTGCTAGTGTTGCTGTGATTAAGGGTTTTCCATTTGACACCAGATTTGGGGCCACACTCCCCATATTACTTGACTTCCACTCAAGGAAACAAATAAGACTCTGCCTAGATGCTTGTCTAACTCCATCTCAAGGTCACAGAGAGCTATTTATCCATGTCCATGTCAGAAAAGGTGGACTAGGCTCCATCTTTCCCCTTATATCCCATTTTTACCACTCAGTGTTGAGGTGTAGAGTGTGTGTGTTCCAGAATTTTTTACAATTATTTTTCACCATACCTGCTGCTCAGAGGGTAGTTATATGTGTATTTTCCTTGTCTTTATTTAATTTGTATCCTATCTAGCTCAATTGTGGCATATAGATTTAACAAAGATAAGGTTTAAAAAAATGGGTCCTTTGTTTTGTTCACTTCCAAGTGCATTTAGGAGTGAGAAGTATAAATCTGTTTTTAAAATATTTTTCTGAGAAGCACAGGTCATATATTTTATTTTGTATTTTTTTAATTTTTAAATTTTTTAGATTAGTTTAAGGTTCAAAACAAAATCTAGAGGAAGCTACAGATCTTTTCCATCTATCCTCTGCCCCCGTACATGCACAGTCCCCCCATTATCAGCATCACTCACCACAATGGTGCATTTGTTACCAAATGCACTGTGCTCAACCTACACTGACACATAATCACCCAAAGTCTATAGTTTACGTAAGGGTTCACTCTTGGTGCACATTCTATGGGTCTGAACAAGTGTATAACGATATATATCCATCATTACAGTATCATACAGAGTATTTCTCACTGTCTTAAAAATTCTCTGTGCTCGGCCTGTTCATCCCTCTTCCAACCACCACCCCCGGCAACCAGTAGTCTTTTTATCATCTCCAGAGTTTGCCTTTTCATTCCATACATTTTTAAAATTAAAAGGAAATGATTTTTTAAATGCCAGTTGTAAATAGTTATGTGATGACTAGCATAGAATAAAATGCTCTAAAAGTGACTGCAACTATAAAGAAAAATGCACACATTTTGAGTAAACACAAATTTGATTACGCTATTGAGCAGGTTACAACCAATCTATGAAAGAGCAAAATATTCACACCTAAATGATGTGGACTACTTATAACGGATAATTAATTATACTTAAAATCATGCTTTTACACAAATTAAAAAATCCCAATGTTCTTCTAATACTACAGAAAAGTTATAAGTAAAAGAACCAAAACAGAAAAACCAGACCTAAACTGGAAAAAATTACCTGTGGAAGTTACATTTGAAGTGTGCCTGAAGAAAGCCTAGGACATTTTTACCGAAGGCACAATTCCTACTACACTGTGAATGATGGATATACTGTTGCTTGGATTAATGAATTGGTCAAAGAAATATATCACACACCCCAGCCTCACTTATGTTACGGCACAAAGAGAAAAAGATAGTATATGTATGGCCTGTGACTGAACAGACAAAGCAGACTGCATTTGAAGCAAACTAGCTCATGCAGTGCATATGAGCTCATTTTTAGAATCCATATGTATTGTGTAAGATACAAAAGATAATACAGAAAAGTATAAAACATTGTTCTTGCATGTTCCCTAATTATGCAATGAGCCATAAATATACATGCAACTTTTAAGTGAAAACTAAATAACAATACTAGGTAAAATATATTCAAATTAAGAATAAGTGCTAAATAAATGGCTTATAAATAATAAATCTACTAAGAAGAGGACAGATCACGCTAAATCTAAAATGGTTTGAGAAAAAAATCACTGTTGTTAACAATGATGGAGGAAAGTGTAGATCTCAGAAGACTAAATGCAAGTTGCCAGTGGAAAGGAGAATAAGAAGGAAAAAATTTTGATTATATGAAAGTCTAAATGCATAATTTAAGAAATATGAATATCAGCACCATTCAAAAATCAAGGAAATCAGAAAAATAAAATTAAATAAATAGGATGGCCTATTGGATACTCCATATACCCACAAGAATAACCCACTTCTATACTAGAACGAAATAAACTATCTGCATTGAAAACGATGAATCATATGATAAATTGTAGAATTCAGGAATACTGGGATACCTTATAAAACCATATAAGTCAGAAGCTCCAATGTTTGGATTTTTACCAAAGTGCAAGCTATGGATTTTAATTAATTTATTTTTTTTAAAGATGGAAGAGGAAGTGAGTTTTATCCTGCTTGCCCCCGCCAGCCAATCAATTTTGGATGTTTTGCATTCATTGTTTATCTTAAAGTCATGTACATATTTTTCCTATATCCAGTCTCTCCATGAATACAGAGCAAACACAAATAGGTTTTTTAAGGATGATGATTCTAGTATAAAACTCTGAACTTCAATTTGCTATGAGATTGTACACATAGCTAATTATATGACCAATATTTTCTTCCATGTTTTCTTTACAATCTCAGCAATATTTAAAACCAAGTGAATTTTCCCAATATGAAAACTCTCCTCAGCACTGCAGTGGTCTTTAAGAGGAACACATAAAACTGTAGTACATAGGTCTTTAGCCCCTATCCTCATTGTTTGCTAAATAAAGGTCAATACTGAATCCTCAAAAATGTAATGTTAGTTCTATCATTAGTAGAAATACCATGCACTTGTAGAATGTTTTCCTATATTTGTTTGAATAAAACAAAAATATTTAAAACAAAAGACCTCCTTTTTAATGACATATACCTTTTCAAAGTAAAAATGTACAGAAATTGAATCTACTAAAATAATTCTTGGTTCTATTTGTCATTTTATTTAATTTTTTTCTGCCTTGCGTTTTAGATCATTTTTAAAATGACTATTACTAGAGCATGCATTCTTGCTAGAGTGACATGCCCCTAGCTCTCCACTGACCTGGACAGAATAAAAGTATTCACAAGATTCCAGGACTATGTAGATTCCAAGACCAAAGAGAATTTTTCGCAGTATTAAAAAAACAAAACAAAACAAACAAAAACTTTTCTCTAGTGCCTACTAAACACTTCAGAGAAGTCTGCAGAGGTTCCAATGGGGTCTTGCTTCCTCGTTTGAATATTTTAGAAGTGAGCACCATGAACATAGCTTTACATAACAGAAAGATAAATAATGCACAGTTTATTTTCAGAATTTTACAGCAAGTATGGCTGCCTTACCTTCTCCATTCTTTTGCCAGCTCAAAATCAGCCAAGATGATCCAAAATATTGTATCAGCAAACACACTTTCCTAGAAAATCAAGAAAGCAATAATGCAATGAAACCATTGAACCAGGAGTGGAAGAATTTGTCCTACTCTGCCCTAGGTTGGGGGTATGTCTCTTGGCTTCTCTCTCCTTCAGTTACCTCATATGGAAATTAAAAAATAAAGGCAAGTGTCCTCTTTTTTAGGGACTTTTGTGACAGTCACGTAAGAGAATATTTGGGGGGAAATTTGTAAACTGCAAGATGCTAAAGAAATTTTAAAAATCTGAAAATCATTAACAGTGAAAAAAAATTAGTGAATGCCACCTCCTGGTAATGTGGTAATGTGATCGATACTAGCAAGTCTCATCCTGCAGGTGAATCCTTAATACTTCCTAACTGTATTCTATCCTCTCCCTTTTTAATAAATTCAGCAGCCTATGCTATTATACAAACTAAATGCATGCCAGTACAAAACTTTTTTAAAATTCCACACATAATAATACACAGTCCCTTCAAATCTCACACAGAAGTTAGGTTTGGACTGCAGGTCTGAGACATATTACTCAGTATTTATTGAGATAGACATGTGATTTAAAACTAAGATGAAAATAGAAAGGGCAATCATTATCCATCTATTTGGCATCTCTGTGAAAAGCTATTAAGACCCATTTCATTACACCTTTTCATTATGCTGTTTACTATGTTAACTGAAACTTTATAATGTTGGAGGTATATAAAAGATTCTTTAAGTACATAGCATATACCAGAATAAATCCTCTAAGACAGAACATTTTAGAACTCTTTTTTATGTTATAGGACGGACGTATCTAGGAGAACTCAGAGTAAATACAAATGATTGCCACTGAAGGAGAAGGAAGTGATAATCATGCCTCCTTTACTGATATGATTGTTTAGTTATTAATCAAAACCTTCACTTTTAGGAAAGATAACTAGGTCCTGCTTGAGTGGGGGCCAACGAAGGCACCCATTTGATCTGTCAGTACTGTTACACTTGCTCTTGATGTCAGAAAAAAATTTAAAAGACAAAGCCTTTTATTTCACAATTTAAGTTGTGGCTCAAATGCAAATATTTCTTTTCTTTCCAAAAAGAAAATATTCTATAAATACATTTGATTGAATTTATTACAATAAATTCAAAACTTTAAAAGTAAAACAAGACTGGACATATACGCTGAGAAAACCATAATTCAAAAAGAGTCATGTACCACAATGTTCACTGCAGCTCTATTTACAATAGCCAGGACATGGAAGCAACCTAAGCGTCCATAGACAGATGAATGGATAAAGAAGATGTGGCAATATATACAATGGAATATTACTCAGCATAAAAAGATATGAAATTGAGTTATTTGTAGTGAGGTGGATGGACCTAGAGTCTGTCATACAGAGTGAACTTAAGTCAGAAAGAGAAAAACAAATACCGTATGCTTACAAATATGTATGGAATCTAAAAAAAAAAAAATGGTTCTGAAGAACTTAGGGGCAGGACAGGCATAAAGACGTAGAGAATGGACTTGAGGACACGGGAAGGGGGAAGGGTAAGCTGGGACGAAGTGAGAGAGGGGCATGGACATATATACACTACCAAAATGTAAAATAGATAGCTAGTGGGAAGCAGCCGCATAGCACAGGGAGATCAGCTCAGTGCTTTGTGACCACCTAGAGGGGTGGGACAGGGAGGGTGGGAGGGAGACGCAAGAGGGAGGGGACATGGGGATATATGTATATGTATAGCTGATTTACTTTGTTATACAACAGAAACTAACACACCATTGTAAATCACTTATACTCTAATAAAGATGTTAAAAAAAAAGAAAGTAAAATGGAATAATATTTCTAAATTGTGGCATTGGAACAAGACAACAGCATATTTAGGTGAGTATTTAATGTGTACAAGTGATACTGACAAATGTATTTCTTCCTTAAAAGTTAGATTTCATGGTAACGGATTTTTAAATAGGTGACTAATGTTTTTGACAAGCCTGAAATTTCTGGAAATGTTCTCTCATTCATTGGAACAAAACAATTTAGCATGACTCTCTGGGTCGTGATATTCTTAAGTCTTTAAAAAAAAATTATGGAGCAACTTTTCCAAGTGTTATTTTTAGATTAGGTAAGTGTGCTGAGGATGAACTTAACTAGTTATGTCCTGTGTTCTACAGAATGAGTAAAATATCATTTGTAAATTTAACTCTTACCTTAAATGATTTTAATAGTTTATAAAATGTCACACTTGTTTCAAAAATCTACTTCAAAATACAGTCTATGTATGTATCCTTTTAGAAGAGCTACATAATAACCAAATATTAGAGAGCACAGATAGCTATTCTGCCAGTTTGAAAACTGGCTAATCATTTCAGTCACCTGACAGTGACTTGCCAACAGAATTTAAGGAAGCTTTACAAATTAGCATTTCATAAGTCTGTAGTGAATAAGTAGCAGCTGTTAACTTTCTTTTAAGATATACAGCGGGCTACAGATTTAAGATTTATTTTACCTCAGAGGAAAGTAATAAACATATAAGCTGTCAATTTTTAAAATACACGGTTTGGGATCTTTATACCACATCAAATAAAGCAGCTTAAGTTTAGCCTTTATATGGCCAAATATAAAAAATATGCATGCACACACATATACACAATAAATACAGTGTTTCTGTTTAATAGCTATCTCTAAGAATAAAAAACAAAGTTCTGAATTTTACTTCTAAGGAAATTCAAGAACACTTCTATTTCTCCAAATTTTTCTTGAATAATATGCTAATCTTACCAAATTTGATTTTCAAGCAGGTAAAATTTCTGTCTCACTCTAGGATTAGATATTAAGATTTGTTAATTTTATTGATCTATTTTAATCTGACCATGGATACTTGTGTGTTTCATGGGAATCATACCATACAGCCAACATAAAATTAATATTTCTCATAAGGAATCATTTGAAAGAATCCCACTGCATGGGTTTTATTCTATACTTCTAAATAAATGAGTAAATGATGAGATTCCCTTGATGTAAGGCAGACACTGCACTGAGAGAGGGCCTATGACATCATAGAGGCTAGTTCTGGGTATGCAAAGTGGTACTGTATTATTCCTCAAAACATGAAACCCCATATTTTTTATTTGAGAACACTCAGAGTCACACATTTAGCCTCTGTGTAGTCTGCTGACATGACCCCATCATTACAGATGGTCACTCCAAGTCTCTCATCCATTACCACACCCAAGTTTTCTTATTTCTATCACTAGATATTTAGTTTAAAAGAGCCTATATGACTGTTCCTTTCAATACTTATGCTTCTTTTTCATGAGAATTACATTCTTTTTACATCAAGTACCATGCATTACTCCACTTCTCCACTTTTTGTTGTGGGCACATCAATGGTTTCCCTGTCTTAAAAGTACATGCTCGGGCTTCCCTGCTGGCGCAGTGGTTAAGAATCCACCCGCTAATGCAGGGGACATGGGTTCAAGCCCTGATCCGGGAATATCCCACATGCCGTGGAGCAACTAAGCCTGTGCACCACAACTACTGAGCCCGTGTGCCACAATTACTGAAGCTCGCACACCTACAGCCTGTGCTCTGCAACGAGAAGCCACTGCAATGAGAAGCCCGCGCACCACAATGAAGAGTAGCCCCCGCTTGCTGCAACTAGAGAAAGCCCGCGTGCAGCAACGAAGACCCGACACAGCCAAAAAAAATAATTAAAAAAAAAAAGTACGTGTTCTTATGGACCACATCAAAATAAACACAGCAACTCATCCCTTTTTCCTCTTATCCTTGCTAAGTACCATTTTCCTCCTTTTACTCTACCTCAACTCTCCCCTTCTCCAACTCCTCCCTACCTCTATTACCATCACAGCAGAGTGGGTACCTTCCAATTGCTCTACACAGGGCTGCCTAAGCACTTTACAGATTTTCCTGTCCTTTGGTAAATAATCTTCTGTCCATTTTAGAGATTAAGCTACTAAGATCTGGATAGTTAATTAATTTGTCCTTCATTAATAAGCTCTTGGTTCTAAACTGTATTTTCTTCTATAATCCATACTCAGCTACCTAAACTTACTTGATTAGTGGCTGATTTTCAGGACTCATCATCATTTTGTCACCGAGACATTAGTAGGAAGCAAGAAGTATCTGTCATTTTCATCAGGTTGCTGTAACGAAAAACATAAAGAAGGATTTCATTTTTCTTGTACTACAATATCATTTAAGTATCACGAACTATGGAAACTCTCCCCTTAACCAACATAAATTTTTCTTTCTCTACTATTTTTTTATTTCTGATTCCAAACTTTATGTCTTCTCAGTCTTCAATCCAAGGGAACCAGCCATCAACAGCATTAAGCAAACCTTACATCCCCAAATACCATACAAAGCTGCAACACGAATGTAAATATCTGTGACAGTATCTTGCTTATTTTGTTGCACACTTCTATGGCATGAATGGGTAGGTTTATGGCCTAGTATTCTATGTGCTGCAATTTTTTATTTTGAAAAGCATAAACTTTTAGAGAGTTCCTGCTTACCTTGGTTGAAACAGTGTCTCCTAAAGACTAGTATACTTAGGTATAATTTAAGGTTAAGAGAAAGTATAAATGAAGACTTAGTGGATCCTTGCCTTTCCATCCTACAAGTAATAGCTTATTCCCTTATTGGAATATCATAAGCAAAATTATAATTTAAAATTTATGAAGTTCATTACAATTCACTTGCAAAACATATTATGAATGTGACACTTGGCTGAGGTTAAAGATAAATGCAACAGCAGCAAAATTAATATAAAAACACAAATTTGAAGCCTATTTATATAATACTTTATTTTCAAGATTTTCATTTTTTTGTATACTCTACTGTACCAGTAAATAGCCTAAATATCTATAGTCTTTGGTCAAAAGAGCACATTTTTCAACATATCTTAAGGTATTTTACCAAATAACACATTTTCTTCAAAGACCATTCACATACATTTTTATCATTCACCTTCATATGCTTGAAGGTAAGTAGAAGCTGATATAATCTTCATTAAAAGGTAATATAAATTTAAAGATATCATATCTTTTTTCCAGCGACTCAAAGCGGTAGATCCAAGAATGGAGATTGCCAAGCTGACTTTATAAGAAACTACCCTAAGCTGATAAATCAGTGACGGACAGTTTCACAAAATTATTGCAAATTTTTGAGTGGCTCACAATTTCCTTTGCCATCCTCAGTCATATCAATATAGTTCCTCCTTTATTTGAATTGCAATTTAAATATGCAGATTTCCACAAGAAATCTTCCACAAATATAGTTCTATAAGCACAACCAAGATTGAGATCAAGGGTTTATTCTGTATATAAATGGCCGTGACAGGCTTATGGATGTTGACCAAAAATTATAAAATACATCTGCTTCATATCTATATAAAACTGTCTTATGTAATTCATAAGTGTTTCTTCTCAGGGGTTCGATCAGTTATTCTGTCTTTATAACTTATTGTAGTTGATCAAACTGGGACAAATATGAAAAACAAAAAAAGAAAATAACTTATTTCTCATGACTGTATGTAGGGTATTTTAATTAACAAATTCCACAATATTATTAGTTAAGAACTGTTTCATGATTTCATCGCTAAAATTAGCACCATTGTAAAAATTAAATATCTACAATTTTTTGCAAACAGGCACTTTATTTTCATAGAATAAATATTTAGTGGTGTAACTGATACAAAAACAATGTTTGAGAATATCCCATATGTTCCTTTTCAAACTTTATGATGGGTACATAGTGTTCCAAGGATTAATTCTGTACACTTTTGACCAGGAAGCTCAAGTCATATGACTAGAGTAGCTCATTAGATTATGTAAATATGTAAAGTGGATGAGTACATAATAGGGATGTGGCAAAAATTAACAAGAGAATATACAGTATGCAGACCAATGAGGTATGTTTGAGGGCCTGTGAGCCACCAGCTTATGGCTTCTACTGAGCACAGTCTGAAAGCAAAGATGAGTCATTCAGTTATATCTACACACTTAGCTAGTTTATAAGGCCCTTTAGTGACAACAGGGACATAATCTTACCCAATCCTAGCAGGTTCTTTAAGCAGACACACAGGCACTCACACAGTCTGTTAAAACTAAAAGTGGCTTGAACTGCATAAATTTTTTCTTTCAATTGATAAAAATTCAGAGAGCAGGAAATCTGGGGTTCATCACTTCAGATGTTCACCAACGTCAGGGATCTAGAGCAGGCACTTTGTCCTACTCTTGGTTTCCGCATATGTTTTCAAATGGATGCCACTGTTGAAAGCAGTAGCTTTTCCAAGGTAAGGAGGAAAAGGACGGGAGGATTTCTTTAAATCTCTAATGAGTTCTTTAGCAGAATTCCCTAACTTCTCTGTGCTGAATCAGATCAGATTTCTAACTCTAAACTACTCTCTGGAAAAAGAGAAGGGGATTTCCATGGCTGATTTAAGGACAGAACAATCCTAGAGTTTTATGGTGGGGCCCACCTTCCCTTAGTACATCCATGTCAATTCTTTAACAAAACCAGGTTCTATTAGCAAGAAAATAGGAAATCTCTGTTACATACACAAACAAGAGAAATAACCAGTCTGTCCCCGAAGAGGCCCATTTTATTTATAAGCTTTTCCCTCCAAAATGTTTCAGTATTTTCCCCTATTTTTATGTAACCTCTGCATCTCCCAGTGAATAGTCCTTCTAAAAAACTCTCATTTTCCCCATTTCTATTGAGAAGAGTTATAGTTTTTATAAAATAATCTAATTTGGCTCACTCTCTGAAGCTGAAAGCACTGAGAAGTTTAGGAAAACATTTACGAATTATGTCAAACACATGGTCCAGATAGGTCACAGCTAAACCAGGAGACAGTCTCCAAAGGGATAAAGAGATCTAGACACGGCCATACTCACAAGCAGAAGGGCACTGTGAAGCTCACTCTAGAATCTTATTATAAAAGTTCCTACTCACACCAGAACACCAGAAATCTGAACCAAACAAACAAAAAGGTTCCAAGATAGTCTCTACATGTCCAGAAGAAAGTAACTTAAAGTACCAATGGGATTCTAGGGTTGAGCAAATCCTTGAAGATAAATGGAATCAACTCCAGACAGAAAGATACTATACTGCTGCCATTTTTTCCCCAAATCACCAGAGCACCGGATATGCTGGTACTATATCTATTCTACTCAAATGAAGAGTCAGGCTTCACTGAGAGAACAATTTTATTTCTACATTAAAGTTTTAAATGCATCACCAAACTTAATATGATTTTCTTAGTTTTGGAAAGGAAAAGCTGAGGCAAAAGAAGAGCCATAGGTTCTGCACAAAGTCACACAGCTGGCTCAAGACTGGGGTCAGATCCCAAAACTCCTCATATCAGGTATAGCAGATTATATAGCATTTTACATGACAGTGAAATAAATGACATTATGATCCCTTCATATTTTTTCTCATTAGGTTAGTTGAAGGTTTTACATGTAGACCTTATGACTCACTTCAAAAAAAGGCCAACTACACAATTTTTCTTCATTAAACTTTGGAAATTACAACTGTGTAAAAATCATATTGTCCTTGCATTGGTAGGTCCAAGATAAAAGATAATATTACAGTTTCCATCAGAGAATTTTACATTGTGAACTACTGATCATTACCTAGGTTTATGGTATATTTTGCTTTTCAACCTCTATGGAAAATATGTTGTTTTAAAGTATCAGTTTATAAGTGTGTTAAGAGTTTAACAAAAGCATTATTTGAATTAAAAGAAACAATTACCTGAACAATTATTTCAACGACACCAATTTTTAGTAAAATATGCTTTCCTACTTGCTATATTCTGTTTTTTTCCCTTCAACCTGAAATCATGCTTAAGGAATTTGCAGGTTGATGTACATTATAGATCAAATGACATGCACTGACAAAACTGCAAGGAGGTACACATATTAGAGCCCAGAATTGTTGAGAGTTATAAAAATAATATTCATATTTAAGGTAAGGAGGAGCTAATTCATAGGGCTACATATCACTAAGAATAGTATTAACCATTGAGGGAAAAGAGAAAATAGGAAGGATACCAATTCAGGGAAAATTCAAAATACAGTCACTCGTTTTATAAGAATGTGCCCTTCAATGTAAAGAAAAATCTCGTACTGAATATCACTCTAACTTATGACATTTTCCAGGTGAGTTTAATGGAAGATTTCTGTTTTTCATTAGAAAAACACTCCCATTCTACAGAGTTATCTACAAATAAAAGAGAATTCACATGAGAGAATGCTGGTTTGGAGGCAACATCCTTAAGAAAGTAAGAATGCATGTATTTGATAAAAATGGAGATAGAGAATTTTTTGGAAAACTGTGATTCTTCCTCCTTTAAAAAAAAACTATCATTTGCTAGAATGTTACATGACATTTTTACATGTCTGTACATTAACATAGGTGGCATAAGATATATATGGTCCACTGTAAAAACAGACTCTGGTATACAGAAATACAGCTGTTGACAGTAGGGTAAATGTGTGGACAAGATAGCAGGGAGACTCCCTGTATTGAAAACACACAAAGGTTAATTTTTTTTAAAAGTATTTAGCATTACTCGGTGCCACCATTAGGCACCATGGCTATCACAGAAGAGAGTACATATACCAACGTTTTACCTCATGTGCCTTGACCTCAAGAAAAGGTATACACATCTGGAAAGTTGAACAATAAAAGATAACATACAATTAAATAAGGAATAAATGGCTCCGATAATAATTGCCAGAGAATGAGAGTGTTTCTCAAGTGATCTACAGAATACTTACTAGGTCTGCATCACACTGAAAAATCGTTTTGGTATTAAACACAACTGTGAAATTCATCATCTTATACTTCACCCTTAAAGCTCATAATTCGCATTAACATACTACGTTTCTCAATTTCAAAACTCATGCATTAGCCAAGCCTGTTGATTTGATGATAGAACACCTGACATCTGTAAACCTTTTGTGTAAATGCTCTTTATTCCCAACACGTTTTAGGAGATGCCCCTAGAGGAGATGAGAAGAAAGAGAGAACTCTTTTAGATTAGCCTTAGTCAGGCATCACCGTGGAGATGAAACTTCAGGATTCTTTTGTTTGCCTAAAGCAGAGGCAAATCAGGAGAACGTTACAGGCAGATAGAAAAGAAACCTAACATTTCAATCCACAGTTTCAAAGGAACCTCAGAGCTCATCCCAATAACGAATCACTCCTTAGATTACAATGTTCTCCTTGGACACGGCTAATAACTGGGGAATCACTACCATATTCTGGAAGGAACACTGAGCTTGTTGTCATGTATCTGTAATCAAGAACTAAAAAGATCTATGCCATAATTTTCCCCTTTGACAGAGCTTCCCTTGTGCTCCTCGGCTATAATACTCTCACAAGTCTTCAGTTTTAGAAACTAAACCCGCTCAGAATTTTTTAATAGCTTTCCACATCACACATTTTCCTGCATGTTCACCTGTCTTCCTTGTTGCCATGTCCCTCAGCATTTTGACCACCTGGTGAGTACAATGGGGTGAACTTCTCTGGAGGAATCCAAAATCTCATCTTCAAAAATGTTACTCTACTGGGTGAGAGAAACCCATATCTTAATTCTCTCTGCCTTTCATCCACTGATAGCATGAAATATTGGGCAATGCTTGTCAAGATGCAGAAAGTAACTGAGGATGTCAGAATGGTCCCTAAGGTGGGACAGAAAGGAAGAAACAGGAACAGATATGATCCAGAATTACCACCCTTAAAAAGAGAACCACGAAAGAGTTATCCAATATCACAGACTGTCAGCCAGACAAAAGATAATTGATATAGAGACATATCTACTCCTATTCTATTTCTTAACGTAATTTAAAGATCATCTCACTAGGCAACCACCATAGGCACAGTAATATGAGAGTTATGGATTTTGATAACCCTATGGCTACGATTATCATGAAACATCATATTCTAATTTATTTTGGTCCAAGAATGAATATTCAATTATCTATGAGGTAAATCATATGCCAGAAACTTTGCCTCCCATGATTTTAGGTAGTCATCAATCAACAGATCAATTTAGAGATGATTAATTTATCAAACTGAAGTGCATGAAAGAAATGTTTCTGAGTCATCATGTGAACTAAGGGTCTTGATACAAAATGATCCAGTTAGTGTGACAAAAATATATTTATGAATATCTTGAGAGACTGTACCATGATAGGATTATATTGTTACTGACAAAGGGAGACTTTAATTTTCATATTGACTATTTCTAGGATATTACTTTCCTGTTCAGATGCTGACATAAATGATGACAAAGCCACGACTGCTGGTATGTGGGTGACTGCTAAGATAGGAGATAACTTTATAAGGTCTAAATCAAGTCCTAATCCAAGATATATTTCAAATTTCTTCTTCATATTATGTGTCTTTATTGATTGGAAGTTACTCAAAGGCTCAAATCATAATGGGGTATTTTTTAAACCTACAGTCAAATTATCTAGAGTACAGCATATTGAAGATGAATTAGAGAAATTGGGCATAGACATCCTTAATCAAGACATATGCACTAACTCTAAACTAAAATGAGAATATAATTTAGCTAAGAGTCAGGAGGTTTGTTTTATTTGATTTCTGGTTTGGACTAGGGTTTCCAGATGCCAGAGGCTCCCCCTGGGATGTTACCTGTAAAATTTGGGGATAGATGTCTTAACCCTCCAACTCAGCAGCCTTTCCTGCCTACCAAAGTCCAACTCAGGTACCTCTTTCTGCCCTGAAATACCAAATGACACCCCAATAACGTGACATTGTGAGGTGGGCTTTGTGGCCTCAGTAGATATTTTGTGCTCCTGCCACTCTGACACTCTGTCAAAGGCAGTGTCTATTCTCCCAGCTCCGCAGCCAAAATGACTTCCTTCAGAATGCAAACCTGCTCCTCAGGGATAGGAAAAGTCTGGTTAAAGTTGTAATATAACTCTTGCCTTTACAGAGGCTCTTAGAATTTATTTCCAAGGGGTCATGTTTACCCAATGTCAGAACTGCTCCTGTAGCTTCAAAGTGGGAGTATCTGAATGTCTAGGATGGAAGTCAAAAACTGTAGTTGCTTTAACATTAAAATTAAATTAAAGCAGCTAAAAGATGCAACATGGCCTCTCAAGATTCCATCAAACAGTCCATTTTCCCTAAAATGCTGCAAGAAAAAATTGGTGGGTCAGAGTGCCATTACCAGAGGGACTAGCTGACCTGTTATCACCTCCTGTGTGACAAAAAACAGCTTTGGCTGCATCTTGTACCTGATCTGGTCTAAAATTTCTGCTTACTCATTATGTTTCATAGTTCAGCTTCCAGAAGCAACTGAAACAATCTGTATCTGGGTTTTCTCAAAGATGGAAATGTAGGGAAATTTTTTCTTTCTTCTAAAAATAATACAATCTTTTATTTTTCATTATTTTTTAATATTTTGTAAGGTTAAAAAAATATACACTTATCCTGTGAACCTGATTTTTCTTGAATAATCTGTCCTACCTAGGAATACCTCAAGTCCTTTCACATTTTGGTTTTGTGGTGGTGAGGGGAGTGTGGATCATCTTATATTTATAGACTACATACTTGATGAAAACCTCAGGCAAAAGATAAACCCAACCTGTCCACTGTTGCTCATAAAAACAGTTCTCTGGTGTCTGTACTTCTACATTATCAAGGCAAACTATAGACATTTATGACTAAGTTTATAAATAACTGTAAGTAACTACTTCTTTGCTCTTTGCAAAGACCTGCTTTGAAACTTACTGACATCCATGTGATGTGTTGCTAACGTGTGATACATGGCATTTCCTGAAGCTGTAATTTCTAACAGCTATCAAGGTTTCATCTCATTCTCCTCCATCAAACATTGTAATGCATGTATAAACATAAATAAATTCTCACATTTCTGGCTGGAATATTCAAAAATGGTTCACTCGTCTCTCCCCACCTCATTTACTACACCTGCTCATGGGAGGCTTCTAAATTTTAATTAATTTCAACTCATTTTCAGAACCCGGTGAATGCCCCAATACCTTCTGGGCCCTTTGGAGAAATTTTTGATAAGATTAGCCAGGAGACTGATAGAATCCCCATACAGGCTGTGCAATTCATGAGAAGAATACCACATGCTATTAACAACACATTCATTGCATTCCCTGGCATACTAGAGTGTGAAGTTTCTTGGTTTCAAGACTACAGCACCTTAGGTTTGTTTCAGATACCAGCTACATCAATTCAATATTAGGTTGACTGCATTTTAAGCTAACTGCTAGCAGTTCTTGTCTAACTCCTAGACTAGGGAGTGGCTCACGTTGCTTATTTCTTTTCTCCTGAATCTATTCTTATCATCTTTTCTGATATTATATTTCCTCAACTTTTTATATTTGACTGCTTCTACCAACAAATGATCCCTGGCATGTGGTACACTGAACAAATAGAGTTTTTGCAATGAGACATACATTTTATTACTAATGATAGCATATATATAAATATTTGTTGATAGTGAATCTGGGGCTTCTATCTGGAAGGTTCTATGGGATAATATACACTTAGAGATTCAATATTGAGGCAGAGTAAGCAGAATATATTTCTTTTCCTTAAACATTCTTAATCTTCCTTATATTTTTTTAATGATGGATGTCTTCAGAAAATAAAAGAGCAGGTGAAGTTTGGGGCAAGAGAAGCTATAAAACTAGAAATGATATTCATACAGACTGCCATTCCAAACTACAGATAATTTTGAGACAAACCCCTTTCTATATCTTTTACATACCTTAAAGGGCATTTGTGTGTGTACCCTTTAAGCCTCACCAAAGTTTCACTTTGGTTTAAGAATGACCTTCAGAGAAAAGAGACTGATAAAATGTTCTCTCTTATGTTTTACATTCACACCAGTAAATATGTTATCTACAGAATTGTCTAACATCAATCATAAGTAAATTGTTTATATGCTTTTATTTTCTAAATAAATAAATTTGTATTTCATGTTTATTTCATCTAATTTATTATATCTACCACAAAATATACTATGACACCAATTTCAGGAATAATCATATATAACATTAAGCTGTTTATCCTAACCAACTTTTCTTAGTGTTTATTTTTCTATTAAGTTTGGAAAATTCTAACAACTAAAGAAATAATATTACTTTGTAATAACTTTGAGCTATTTCCAAACAGTATGCACTATTCAGCTGCATTGTCCTCATGATGGACAAATAGATAATTAGAAAAACTGAGAAGGCTGCCACAAATGTCATAGAGAATATGTCCAACACTGGCATCGTCAGACGTAAATATTTGTTAACTGACTTGCTTGTGAGATAGTAGCTGTAGGACTTTAGGTAATTTATTTTTTTAACCCTCCATTTCCTTATCTGTAAAGTTGATGTATTGCTATTTATCTCTATTAACAATGGGTAAGTTTTAGGAATCTGTATTTTTAATGAGTTTTGAGAATTTCCTATGCAGCTATCCTGAATTTTGTCCATAAAGAGGTGCTGGAAACTACTGCCCCAAACTGACTGTTTCATCAGATTTGTATATAAAGTTAATCAATTGATTATGAAATTAAGTATTAATAAGTAAATGAAAATATTTGCATGGAGAAAAACTCTATATAAAAACAAGCAGCTAAGAAGAGTAAATTGTTTTAATCTGCTTTTGGGGCACAGTTTAACTATTTCAAATTACTCTCCTGGGATTTTCTATTTTTTTGTCTTCACACTTGCCTCTTCCCTTCCTTGTGACTTTTGATAATGCCTACTTTTTTTGGCTTGAGGATAAATATCTAGCGTACAAAATATGTGTATAAAATTTTCTCTCATACATCCTCATATAAGGGAAATGCAGGGTAAGATTAGAGGAATGCCTCAGAGTTTTTAGGCAGATGTATCAATGTTATCAAACAATGTCTTCTATAGTATTGAAAAGCAACGTCTAATCCTTCTGTTTTCTGTAATATGGCATTATGGCAAACTTGGTATACTAAAATACCAACAGAAATAAAACATTTAAAACAAGCTGATAAAGTACTAAAATACATCTGTTTGAAATTATGGATGAAAATGTTAAGAAATTTAAAGAAATCCCTCAAAGGAGAGAGAGACAGAGAATGAGAAGAGGGGAAAAGAAGAGGAGGATGAGGAAGAGGAAGAGGAAGAGGATGGGGGAGGGGGAGGACAGAGAGGAGGGGAAGGAGGAGGAGGAGGAGCGGAAGGAGGAGGAGGAGGAGCAGAAGGAGGGGGAGGAGGAGTGGAAGGAGGGGGAGGAGGAGTGGAAGGAGGGGGAGGAGGAGGGGGAGGAGGAGGGGAAAGAAACAAAGTATTAAAACAAAGAGGTAATTAACTTTGGGAGAAATTGACAATCCAGAAATCTGTGTGTTAGGGAGTTTCAGTAATCTGTGTGGTGGGGGATTGATTCCAAGACTAGCACACAAAGCTGTGGCCTCTGAAAGATGACCCAGACTAAAAGAGAGAGAGCCAGGACTATTTCCATTTCTACAATGGAGACAGTAAGGTTGCTTGTCTGTCTCTTCCTTGGTGGGATGGGGGTAGAAGCATTCTCCTTTGAGAGTTCACCACTAAGCAAGACTGGATATTAACTGTGATTCAAAAATACATTTGTAATAAAACAATAAATTACATACTTCTGAAAAGTACCTGGAAGATGTCATACGGAAATATCAAAAGATGAATGATAAAATAGGAAAAATATTTTAAACTAATATTAAAGATGGAGGGCAAGTTTCCATAAGTGATGAATTTTTTTAAAAAAAGACTAAAAATTATGAAATAAAAATGGGCAAAAATATTAACATATAATCTCAAAATTATGGTATAAAATGGTTCTTAAATATATAAAAACATGTTTAATCTCCCTCAAAATAAAATATATGCAAATGAAAATTACACTAATATTAAAAGATTATATGTCACCTACCAAATTGGCAAAAATTCAAAAGTTGTCAAAACACTTCTGTTGATAAACTGTGGAAAAAATATACGCTTCATTATATGAGCAGGAAACTCATATAATGAGGATGGAAATACACAACAGTGTAGACTTGTGGAGGAGAACTTGTTAATAGATTACAAAACTGCATCTTCATTTAATACTTTGACACAGCAATCCCACTTTTATGAAATTTACCCTTATGTTACACCTCAAATAATTAAAACTACATATGCAAAAGTTTATTAGTTGGAATACTGGCATTAGGTGCAATAACAAAACATTAGAAATAATCTGAATATACATTCACAGGAGACTGGCTGAATAAACTATGGTATTTAACACAATGGAGTACTATAAAACTGTTAAAAAGGGTATTTTAAACAGATATGAAGTGACTTCTAGATATATTGTTAGTCAAACAAAGGACAAAAAACCCACTTATGTATAAAGAAAGGAAGGGAAATTACATATGTGAGTGGGTACACCTATTTACATACACAGGTGTTTATCATAAAACAAATTAAATCAACAAAGATGGGAAAAAACTTTAAATGTAAATACAAATAGACACAAATGAACCTAACTTTATTTCAAATACATTACAAAAACACATAGAAAGTAAAAATACATTTTCACTATGTTCTATGTCTTAACAGTTAAATATGCATTTCATTATTATTGTTCCATGTATCTGTCATTGATGTTACACATATTAATTTGGATATGCAAAATGTTTCATGATCTAAAAAAGAGATTCTTTTGAGTGCCACAGAGACCCTAGGAAGTATTCGGGGAATGTTTTAAGAATGTGGGCTCTGTAACCACATAGCATCATTCAAAGTCTTTTGTGCAAATTCCTTAACACCCTATGCTTCAGTTCCTTATCTATGAAACGAGTTCATAAAAGTATCTATCCAGTAATGCCACTGGCAGGATTAAATGGCTAGGAGACATAACCGAGACATAAACCATTTAGAATAATATCAAGTTCATGACAAGAGATCAATAGATATTATTTGGTAATAATAGCATAGAAGCCATTTCTCTAGTACCCAGAGTTGAGGACCATCAATCTGTATCTAAACATTAGTGATAGCTGAAAGCAGCATTTTAGTAACGATATTCTACAATGGGGATAAGTGATTCTCAACTGGGGGTGCAAATCAGCATCACTGTAGATCTCTTTAAAATTATAAATAAACAAAAGACAGAGACTTCACATCATGAAAACCCAACTGAACAGAACTTCTAGACATCAGGCCAAAGTCTATATAAGTTCAAAAATATTTTAGGTGATACTGATAAGAACTCCTTGCTAAGAAACCCTGTGATAGGAATACTGAGGGAGTATTATAGCTGAAAGGAAATAATTCTA
The DNA here is from genome assembly GCF_937001465.1 of Orcinus orca. Lineage (NCBI taxonomy): Eukaryota > Metazoa > Chordata > Mammalia > Artiodactyla > Delphinidae > Orcinus > Orcinus orca. The sequence goes on along the minus strand of NC_064570.1, from coordinate 54,363,412 downwards.
TCATCTTAGATAGAGAATTGAGCCTCAATTCTTCTATAAAATTATTATTAAAATTAAAATAATGATTCCTCACAAGCAGGATTGATGTGACGATTAAGAGAGATAATGGAGAGTACCTAGTTCATTGTTAGTACTCAATGAATGATGGCTATTATCATTTTCCATTCTTGTAGAAGGTTGAAAAATACATAAAAAGAAGAAATGGTGTATTTGTAAGAGATCATAGTAATGTAATTTAGCATCATATTTTAATAAGATCTGTAATTTTGGTAGAATTTTAAACTCTACTTTTAAGACCATTAGACCTAATCCTATAACATACAAAAACACCACCTGTTTTCACAAAGGTAATTGAAGGTCTTAGTACAATTTCCAATAATGGATTTATGCTGCTGACTTGCACACATAAATGAGTGCCCTTGTGAGCTGAAAGATATTCAAGCATGTTTATCATAGAGTCTGCCACTGCATACTGATCAACGCCCCTCACTCATTAACATACACAACTCCTTGCTTGAGCTTTCATTTGCACGCTCTTCTAAGAGTTCCTTTTTTCCTCACTATTCAAACAGCCAATGACCTTTGTAATCAACAAGAAAATTAGAAGCAGGTGGGAGCTTATTTTTAATGATGTTGAGACCAAACTGTTTAACTTAAATCTGAACTTTTTCTCTTCCAATCCTTTTTAATGCCTGACAAATATTAATTATGTGAAGTTAGATGGAGACTCTGACTTTCTCATTGTCTATGATCAAGCTCTGTAACTAACCCTTTGCTTTTATATTTAAATAATACAATGAAAACATCTCTCCCCTATTGTCCTGGAGCCTCCAGTACAAACATGGTAATGTTAGGATTTAGCTAATGTTCTGACAATCTTTACAAACTTACCTAAGTTATAATAAATGAAACTGATTGAGGACATTTCCTATAAGACTGTAATTATTTATTTCAATGGGTGCATATTAGTAGATTGGAAATAAAGTGTCAACATCATAAATGGCAAATGCTGACCCTGTTTTCTGTCTCCTTTGCTTTAGGATATTCTTAATGATATTTACTTGAAGTAATCTCATTTCCCTAAGGTTTCTCAGAAGAAGCACCAAACAATTTTCGTCTCAACTTGATATTTCAAGTGTATAATGAATTAAAAATAGAGACTGCCAATTGATTATCTACAAACAAATTATCTACAAATTACTGAACCTACAGTAAATTTAGTCACAGGCCACTTTCTTTACACTATTTAATATAGGTCTACTGTGTGATCTTCCACTACCCGAGAAAAATATCCTCAAAGAAACCAAAATCATCTCAAAATGCAGAAATAAATCTTCTGAAATAAACAGAAACTGACTTTAAGGGAGTCCAGAGCTTTGGATTTGCCACAACTCTGTCTTGTTACTTTTAAGCAATTTAATATTCACTATACTTCATACCTCAGTTTATCTAGCTATCTCTCCATTAAGATTACCATTTGAATGAAAATATATATAAATATTATCATTTATTGTTACCCCATAGCAAATAAACAATTTATTTTACCTAAACTGTAAAACAGAATGTACCTTTGGAAAAAAAATTCCTGTCAAATATTTCACCCTTCATTTAAAACAGTCTACAACGACCACTGTTTTCTATGACCATCTTAACTATTAATATTTTGTCAAAAGGACTGATTCATTTCAGCTATTCGCACATTATTCAGTATCGTTTTGAATATTTATATCCACATATATATTTAAAACACATACACAAACTCAAAGGCTTTTATTGAGGACTATGTCTTAAAAACTTCTAGTAAAGTAGAAGCCTGTTTAACAATAAGCTGGCTTTTAAAAACAAAAATCAAATCCGTAAGTCTTGTTTATTTTTTATGTTATATTTATATATTGGATAATTACCAAATAATGTGAGGTAGCTTAAAGTGGAAGACACTAAAATATAGTTTTTAATTGCAATAGGAAATCAAGATTATAGGAAAAACTTAAGAAAATTTGATTACCAAAAAGGCTAGCCTATGTTTTTCACAGAGTTCCAAATATAGCTATGAGCCTGATATCCAGAAGAAAAATGAAAAGAGTATAAGAAATGGCATAATTCTTATACTGAAAAAACTAAAGGGATGAGAAAACAGAAATTAAAATCTATATTTAGGACAATCAACATCTATCCACCAAAACATTAAACTCAGGATTCAGCTTAAGGTTTGAATGCATGTTTTAAGTTCAAAGTTCTTTGTTAGTAAAGCTTGTACGAATGTCATACATTGCTCATGTCATATAGTATCATATACTGCTACTTTGGAAATGTCAGGGGAAATAGAATATAAACCAAACAGCAATAGACCTAAATAACGTGGAAGGAAAGCCCTATATTTTTTAGGGCTTCAAGGATGCTTGAATATTTGATATGTAATTAATTTTTTTTGCAATATTGACTCAAATAATGCATAGGTGGACACAATATCAAATCCAAGGTAACTGAGAATTCAACCAAAGACTATATATAAGGATAACTACTTGTGATTTATTGTTGAGAATGTCTTTGTGAAATGAGTTGCCAGTACTCTTGAGATACTGCCTCAGTGGAGAATGGGAACTAGTCACCTACCCCTGAGGGCATATTCCACTAGCTAGATATAAAAGGATTCACAAGCTAATGGCTTCCCTGACCCATGCCCACTCAGCCCCTTCTCCTGTGACCATATGTGCTCTGAAAGTGGATATGGAAAGCTGTGCCTGAGAAGCATGAGAAATTCACTAGGCTGTTGTTGTGCATGCTGTATTGTTCTCTGTCCTTGATCCTTTCTTAAAGTTAAATAATCGTGGTGCTGGAGAAACCTACTGTGTTATGAGTTTGACTATCCATCCAAAGCCAAAGACCACTGATCCTAGTAGAGCCTAGTGAGTATTATAGTAACTAAACAGCAGTTTAGATGGCATATGTGATCCAGAGAAAAATAAAGCAAGAAAGAATTCTTGCTTTAAATTGGCAGAGTAGTGAGTGGAAACTGATTTTAAATATGAGTGATCACAGAAGACCTAACCTAGGAGATATTTCCACAAAGATCTGAAGCACAAGGGGTAGCAAGCCATTTAGATTTTTGGAGGAAGCACATTCCAGAAAGAGGAAGAGGAAGCATAAAGTCCTTGAGGGAGGAATATGCTTGGTGTGCTTTATGTTTACGCAGCAAGACAACTTCCAGTTCTGCATGTGAGGAGATGTGAAGTAGCCATTCCATCCTAACAACAAATAAAAAGCTAAAAAGGCTGAAAAGTCAGTAACTCTTTTGGATCCAAAAGAGAAGGGAAGACACAGAGCAAACTGATGCCCCCAAGATGGGAAAGAAAGAGGGGCAGAATACAGGAAGCCTTGATTTACTGGAACAGAGACACACTAGAAATCAGAAACCACCTCGGGAACCAGTGGCAGGGTAGGAAAGCCTGAACTGTAACTGAGGAACTGCTGCAGGCTCAGTGTGGACAAATCTGGGAGTTCAAAACTCCAAAGTGACCTGATCATAGGGGGACCCCCACAATACTGTGAGATTTACCTCTAGAAGCAAAACCAGGTTCACATAGTAAATACTGCAGAAAAATCTCCTTATGTTTCTTCAGGAGGAGGGAAAAAGCAACCATTTTGCAATATATCAGGACATTCTGTTCTTCTTAAAAAGGCCTCCAGTCAGGGGAAACCAGTTAACCAGAGTCTAAACTGCTCGGGTATATCAGAGTCTAACTGACCTGGGAGAAGTGAAATGTCCAACTCCAACCCACTCTAGCCATTCTGTCCCAATGAAGAGAGGAGAAAAATAAACCTGAGAAGCACTTGTGAGGTTTACAGTCCAGAGACATATAACCACAAAATGGCTGAGACCCACTCATAAGACTACAGAACACTTCACCTCTCCCACACCTTAACACCACATTATTAAAGGTCTATTTACAGCAGTTCTTTTTACACAGTACATCATATCCAACTATCAAGAAAAATAATAAAAGTATACAAAAAGGGAAAACCACAATATGAAGAGACAGAGCAAGCATCAGAAATGGACGTGGCAGGGATTTTGGAATTATCAGACTGGGAATTTAAAACAATTATGATGAATACATTAAGAGCTCTAATGGATAAAGTAGATAGCATGTGAGAATAGAGAGGCAGTGGAATCAAAGAGATTGAAATTCTAAGAAAGAATCAAAAAGATTTTCTACAGAAAACAACAATCAGAGAAATGAAAAATGCTTTTGATGGTATTATTAGTAGACTGGACATAGCTAAAGAAAGCATTTCTGAGCGAGAGGATATATCAAGAGAACCCTCAAAAGCTGAAAAGCAAAGGGAACAAAGATAAGAAAAACAGAAGAGAATATCCAAGGAATGTGGGACAACTACAAAAGGTGTAACATGTGCATAATGGGAATAAAAGAAGAAGAACAATGAGAGAAAGGAACAGATGAAATATTTGAAAAGACAACTGACAATTTTCCCAGATTAATGTCAGACACCAAATGGCAGTTCCACAAAAGCTCAGTGAACACCACGCAGAATAAATGGCACAAAAAACTACCTAGCCACACTACCTCTAAACTGCAGAAAATCAAAGGTAAAAAGAAATTTCTGAAAGAAGCCAGAGGAAAAAAACACCTTACCTTATAGAGGAATAAGGATAAGAATTATATCCAAATACTCAGAAACCATACAAACAAGAAAAAAGTGAAGTGAACTATTTAAAGTGAAGAGAGAAACAACCACCAACCTAGAACTCTGTAATCTGTGAAATTATCATTTAAAAAAGAAGAAGAAATAAAGACTTCTTCAAACAAATAAAAATTGAGAGAATTTGTTGGCAGAAAACCTGCCTTACAAGGAATGTTAAATGATGTCCTTAGAGAAAACAAAATGACGTAGTTTGGACTTGGATCATCATAAGATAAGAGAGGGCATTAAAGAAGGAATAAGTGAAGGTAAAATAAACACTTTTTTTCCTTATTATTAATTGCTCTAACAGACAACAGTTTGTTCAAAATAATAATTCCAAAAATATTTTGGATTATGTATTATGTACATGCACACACACACTTATGTATGCTTATGTATAAGTGAAATGAATGACAACAATGATACCTAGACAAAAGGGAGGAATTAGGATTATTATGTTATTAAAAAGCACTCACGGGCTTCCCTGGTGGCGTAGTGGTTGAGAGTCCACCTGCCAATACAGGGGACACGGGTTTGTGCCCCGGTCTGGGATGATCCCACATGCCGCGGAGCGGCTGGGCCCGTGAGCCATGGCCGCTGAGCCTGTGTGTCCGGAGCCTGTGCTCCGCAACGGGAGAGGCCACAACAGTGAGAGGCCCGCGTACCGCCAAAAAAATAAATAAATAAAAGCACTCACACAAACCATGAAATGGCAGTGTTTTTGAAATGGCCTTGGAATGGCTGTAAATGTATTTTGCAAAATCCAAGGCAACCACTAATTCAATCAATCAATCAATTAGTCAATCAATCAATCTGATTTACCATGAAAGGAGATAAAATGAAGTCATATAAAATGATCAATTAAGAGAGGACTCAAAATCAGAAGGGAAAGATGAGATGTTGCAACTGATAACACAGAAATACAAAGTCATAAGAGACTACCAAGAATAATTATATGCAAAAAAATGTGGACAACTTAGAAGAAATGGAAAAAAAAATCCTAAAAATATACAACCTCCCAAGACTGAATCATGAAGAAACAGAAAATCTGAGCAGACCAATTTTGGAAAGTAGATTGAATCAGTAATCAAAAAGGTCACAACAAGCTGAAGTCCAGGACCAGACAGCTTCACTGACGAATTCTACCAAACATTTGAAGAAGAATTAATACAAATCCTTCTCAAACTCTTCCAAAAATAGAAGGGGAGGGAACACTTCCAAACTCATTTTTCAGGGCCACCATTACCCTGATATTAACACCAGACAAAGATGCCAAAAGAAAAAAAAATTATAGGCTAATATCCCTGATGAACATAGATGCAAAAATTCCTAACAAAATATTAGCAAACCGAATTCAACAATACATTAAAAGAATCATACACTATGATCAAGTGGGATTTATCCCAAGGGTGAGAGATGGTTCAACATTTGCAAATAAATCCATGTGACAAAACACATTAACAAAAGTCAGGATAAAAATCATATATATCATCATCTCAATAGATGCAAAGAAAGTATTTGACAAAATTCAACATTCATTTATGATAAAAACTCTCAACAAAGTGGATATAGCATGATGGTACCTCAACATGACAAACCCACAGCTAAAATCATACTCAATGGTGAAAATCTGAAAGTTTTTCCTCTAAGGCCAGTATTAAGACAAGATACTTGTATTAAGACAAGAATGCTCACTCTCATTACTTTTATTTAACATAGTATTGAAAGTCCTAGTAATCAAAACAGTATGATATGGCATGAAAACAGACACACAGATAAGTGGAACAAAACAGAAAGCCCAGAAATAAACACAAACATATATGGCTCATTAATTTACGACAAAGGAGCCAAGAATATAAAATGGTGAAAGACAATCTCTTCAATAAATAATGATGGGAAATATGAACCTCCACATGCAAAATATGAAACTAGACCCCTAACTTGCACCATACACAAAAACTAACTCAAAATGGATTAAAGACTTGAATATAAAATCTGAAACCATAAAACTTCTAGAAGAAAACATAGGGAGTAACCTTCTTGACATGGGTCTCAGTAATGCATTTTTGGATTTGACACCAAAAGCAAAGGCAGAGAAAGCAAAAGTAAACAAGTGGGACTGTATCAAACTAAAAAGCTTCTGCACAACAAAGGAAACCATCAACAAAATTAAAAAGCAATCTACTGAATGGGAGGAATATCCGTAAATCATATATCTGATAAATGTCAATATCCAAAATATATAAAGAAATTATACAACCCAGTATCAATTAAACAGTCAGATTTTAAAATGCACAGAGGATCTGAACAGACATTTTTCAAAAGAAGACATACAGATGGCCAATGGATACATGAAAAGGTACATAACATCACAAATCATCAGGGGAATGCATATCAAAACCACAGTGAGATATCACCTCACATGTGTTAGAATGCCTATTATCAAAAGGACAAGAAATAACAAGTATTGGTGAGGATGTGGGAAAAAAGGAACCCTTGTGAACCTTTGTTGGGGATGTACATCAGTGCAGCCACTATGGAAAACAGTGTGCAAGTACCTCAAAAAATTAATAACAGAACTATCATGTGATCTAGCAATTCCACTTCTGGTTACTTATCTTCATATAAGTACGCACAAAAATACTAACTTGAAAAAGATATATATACCCCATGTTTATGGCAGCATTATTTACAATAGCCAAGATATGGAAAAAGATAAGTGTCCAATTGATGGATGAATGGATAAAGAAAATGTGGTGTATATATACAATGGAATATTATTCAGCCACATAAAGGAAGAAATCTTGCCATTTGAGACAACATAGATGGATCTTGAGGGCACTGTGCTAAGTGAAATAAGTCAGAAAAAGACAAAAACATATCTCACTTATATGTAAAATCTTAAAATAAAAACATAACCCAAGCTCACAGACAAGAACAGGTTGGGGTTGCTAAAGGTAGGGGGAGGAGGTGAGCAAAATGGGTGAAAGGGGTCAAAAGTTACAAACTTCCAGTTGTAAAAGAAATAAATCATTTGGATATAATGTAGAACACAATGACTACAGTTTAAAACACTGCATTGTATATTTGAAAGTTGCTAAGAGAGTATACCTTAAAAGTTCTCACTACAAGAAAAATATTCTTCTAACTCTGGTGATGGATGTTAATTAATGTTAACTCTGGTGTGGTGATCATTTTGCAATATTACAAATATCAAAAGATTATTTGTACACCTGAAACTAATACAATGTTATACATCAACTATAATTTAATAAAGATTGCTCAATTCAAACCACGAAAGGCAGAAAAAGAATGGAAGACTAAAATAGGAACAATAAACCAGGGCACTAAATAGAAAACAGTAACAATATGGTATATATTAATCCAATTATACCAATAAGCACTATGAGTATCAATGGTCTAAATACATCAATTAAAAGACAGAGATTGTCCAAATGGGTCAAAAAACACAACCCAACTATATATCTACAAGAAACCTACTATAAACACATAGGTATATATAAATTAAAGTAAATGTATGGAGAAAAATATACCATTCTAACACTAATTCAAAGAAAGCTGGAATAGCTATGTTAATATCAGAGAGAGCAGACGGCAAAGCAAGTCACCAGGGATAAAGCAAAATTATCAAGGATGCAGAAGAACATAGTGATAAAGGGGGAAATTCTCTAAGAACATATAACAATTCTTATGTGTATGTACCTAAACAGTAGAGCTCTCTGAGGCAAATAGTGTATCGCAAAAACTGTTAAAAGTAAAAAGAGAAATAGATGAATCCACTATCATAGTTAGAGACTTTAACACCTATCAGAACTGGACAAATCCACCAGGCAAAAAATCCATAAGGATATAAATGAACTCAACAACACCATCAATCAACTGGATATTACTGACATCTATGGACAACCTCCTTGACAATAGCAAAATATATATTTTTCTCAAGTTCACATGAAACATTCACCGAGATAAACTACATGCTGTGCTGTAAAACAATTTAAAAAGAATAGAAATCATATAATGCCTGTTCTCAGATGAAAATGGAATTAAACTATATTTGAGTTACAGAAAGGAAACTGGAAAAAAACCAAAACTATGGAGAAGAATCAACACACTTCTAAATAACATATAGGTCAAAGAAGAAATCTCAAGAAAAATTTTAAAGTCTTCTGAACTAAATGAAAATGAAAACACACGTTCTCAAAATTTCTAGGATGCTGCAAAAGCAGTGCTTTAAGGAAAATTTACATCACTGAATGCAGATATTAGAAAAATAGAAAGAACTAAAATAAACAGTCTTAGCTTCCACCTTAGGAAACTAGAAAAGAAATGCAAATTAAATCCCAAGTACCTGAAGAAAAGAGGAGAAATAATGCAGGAGAGTAGAAATCATTGATATTGAAAGAGGAAATCAATAGAGAAATTCAATGAAATAAAAAGCTGTCTCTTAAAAATGATCAATAAAATTGAAAAGTATCAAGTCTAAGAAAAAAGATGACACAAATTATGATATCAAAAATGAAAGAGTGGACAACACTACAGATTCTACTGACATTTAAATGATAATAAAGGAATACATTTAAATGATAATAAAGGAATATCATGAACAACTCTATGTCCACAATTTTTTTAAAAAATATATGGGGGCTTCCCTGGTGGCGCAGTGGTTGAGAGTCCGCCTGCCGATGCAGGGGACACGGGTTCGTGCCCCGGTCCAGGAAGATCCCACATGCCGCGGAGCAGCTAGGACCGTGAGCCATGGCCGCTGAGCCTGCGCGTCTGGAGCCTGTGCTCCGCAACGGGAGAGGCCACAACAGTGAGAGGCCCACGTACCGCAAAAAAATAAAAAAAAATAAAAATAAAAATAAAAATATATGAAATGGACCAATTCCTTGAAAGCCACAACCTATCAAAACTTACACATAAAAATAGATAATATGGGGCTTCCCTGGTGGTGCAGTGGTTGAGAGTCCGCCTGCCAATGCAGGGGATGCGGGTTCGTGCCCCGGTCCAGGAGGATCCCACGTGCCGCGGGGCGGCTGGGCCCGTGGCCATGGCTGCTGGGCCTGCGCGTCTGGAGCCTGTGCTCTGCAACAGGAGAGGCACAACAGTGAGAGGCCCGCGTACCACCAAAAAAAAAAAAAAAAAAAAGATAATATGAATACGTTTATATCTATTAAAGATATTAAGTCAATAATTAATAACCTTCCAAAACAAAACGCACCATGCCCAAGTGGTGAATTTACTGGTGAATTCTACCATACATTTAGGAAGAAATTAGAGCAATTCTCTACAATCTCTTCCAGAGGATAGAAGCAGAGGGAATGCTTCTTAACTCATTTTATGAGACCAGCACTGCCCTAAACCAAAGATAAAGACATGACAAGGAAAGGAAACTACAGACAAATATACCTCATGAACACAGATCCAAAAGTCCTCAACAAAATATCAGCAAATCAAATTCAGTGTATAAAAAGCATTATACACCATGATAAAGTGGAATTTACCCTAGATATGCAAGGCTGGTTCAATATTTGAAACAAGTTAAGGTAATCCATCACATCAAAAACCTAGAAAAGAAAAATCACTTAATTATATCAATAAATGTAGAAAAAGTATTTGACAAAATCCAACACCCATGTATGGTAAAAACTCTCAGTGGACTAGGAATAGAGGTGAATTTTTGCAAATTAATGAAGAACATCTCTAAAATACCTCCTACTAACATTGTACTTAATGGTAATAAATTTGAAGCTTTCTCACTAAGATCAGGTACAAGGCAAGGATGCTCCTCTCACCACTCCTTTTCAAAATCATACTGGAGATTCAAGCCAATGCAATAAGACAAGAAAATAAAAGAAAATGTATATAAATTAAGAATGAAAAAATAGAACGGTCTTTTTTTCACAGATGGCATGATGATCTATGTAGAAAATCTGAAAAATCAATAAAAGCACTCCTGGAACTAGTAAGTAATTACAGCAAGTTTCTAGGATACAAGGTTAATATACAAAAGTCAATCACTTTCCTATATGTCAGCAATGAGCAAGTGAAATTTGAAATTAAAAGCATAATACCATTTACATTAGAACCTACAAAAAGAAATACTTAGGTATAGATCTAACAAAATACACACAAGATCTATATGAGGAAAGCTACAAAACTCTGATGAAAGAAATTTTGAAAAGAATTAAATAAGTGGGGAGATATTCCAGTTAATAGAAGACTCAATACTGTCAAAATGTAAGTTCTTCCCAAAATGATCTTTAACTCAATTCAATCCCAGCAAGTTACTTTGTGGATATTGACAAACTGATTTGAAATGTTATATGTAAAGGCAAAAGAACCAGACTAAGCAACTTTATATTGAAGGAGAAGAAAAAAATTGGAGGACTGACACTACCTGAGTTCAAGACATACTACAAACCTACAGTAATCAAAACAGTGTGGTACTGGTGAAAAGACAGACATATAGATCAGTGGAACAGAACAGACAGCCCAGAAATAGACCCAAACAAATACACTCAACAGAGCTTTAGAAAAGGCAACACAATGGAGGGGAAAAAAATAGTCTTTTCAACAGTGGTGCTGGAAAAACTGGACATTCACTTGCCAAAAAAGAAAAAATTCTAGAACAGACCTTACAACCCTCACAAAAATTAACACCAAATTGACCACACACCTAAATTTAAAGTGAAAACCTATAAAACTCTTAGAGATAACATAGGAGAAATCCCAGATGACCTTGTGTATTGCAAAGACTGTTCAGATACAACAACAAAGACATAATCCATGAAAGAAGTAATTGATAAGCTTGACATTAAAAAAATATTTTTAAAACTTCCTCTCTGTGAATGATAATGTCAAGAGAATGAAAAGAATAGCTATAAACTGGGCAAAAATATTTGCCAAAGATACATCTGATAAAGGACTATAATCCAAAAATATAAAAGGAACCCTTAAAAATAAAATAAAATAAATCCAATTTAAAAATAGGCCAAAGACCTTAACAAATATATCACCAAAGAAGATATACACATGGCAAATAAGCATATAAAAAGATGCTCCACATATGTCATCAGAGAAATACAAATTAAAACAATAAGATATTACTACACACATATTAGAATGGCCCAAATCTGGAACACTGACAACACTGGATGCTGATGAGAATGTGGAGCAACAAGAATTCTCCCTCATTTCTGATGGGAATGATAAATGGTACAGCCACTTCAGGAGACACTTTGGTCACTTCTTAAGAAAACAAACATACTCTTACCATATGATCCAGCAGTCACACTACGTGGTATTTCCCAAAGTAGTTGAAAACTTATGTCCACACAAAAACCCGCACATGGATGTCTCCATTAGCTTTGTTTATAATTGCCAAAACTTGGAAGCAACCAAGATATCCTTCAGCAGGTGAATGGACAAATAAAATGGGGTATATCCAGACAGTTGGATATTTATTACTCAATGCTAAAAATAAATGAGCTACAAGCCATGAAGACATGGAGGAATGTTAAACACATATTAATAAGTGAAAGAAGCCAATCTGAAAAGGCTACCTAATGTGAGATTCCAACTGCATCACATTCCGGAAAAGGCAGAACTATGGGGATTGGAGAAAATTCAGTGGTTGTGGGGATTGTGGGGGGGTGGGGCAGGGATTAGGATGAACAGACAAAACAGACAGTACTCTGTTGGATTTTTAGGCAGACAATACTCTTATGATGGATACGTGTCATTATACTTTATTCAAACACATAAAATATTAAAATAAGACAGAAGCCTAAGATAAACTATGGAGTTTGGGTGATAATACTGTGTCAATGTAAGTTCATCAAGAATAACAAAGGTACCACTGTGCTGCGGGGTGTTGATAATGGCTATGCGAGTGTGGGCAGGGAGTATACGGAATTCTCTGTACCTTGCCTTCAATTTTGCTGTGAACCTAAAACTGGTCTAAGAAAAGAAAATGAAAGAAAAAAAGGAAAAAAGAAGGGAGGGAGGGAAGGAGGAGGGAGGGAGGGAGGGAGGGAGGAAGGAAGGAAGGGAAAAGAAAAGAGAAGAGAAGAAAAGAAAGAGAGAAAGAAAGCAAAGAAAATGAAAGGAAGGAAGGAAAGAAGGAAGAAAGAAAGAAAGAAGAAGGAAGGACGGAAGGAAGGAAGGAAGGCAGTCAGAGAGACAGACAGAAAAAGGCGGGAAGGGAAGGAAGGAGGAAAGAAGACAACCAAAGTGGACAGTGTGGAAAAAGTCAGGAGAACAAGTGAGTGTGTGATAAATCAGGTAATGAGATAAAGTCAGAGAGACCACTACTATGCACTGGAGGGAGCAGATCTTGTAGGGGTTTCTATTTCCTTTTAAGGACTTTGGATTTTACTTATAAGATAGGGAGTTACAGTGGGTTTTAAGCCAAAAAGAGACATAATGTGACTTACGACTTTGGCTACTGTTTTGCGAATCCATGGAAAGGGCCATTGTGCAAGGAGAATGATTAAGAGGCTGTTGCAGTGATCCAGGGAGTAGTCAGTGGTGGCTTGGCTGGAGATAATGAAGGGCGATTAAAAGTGCTAAAGCTGATAGTAGCAATTTGGGGGGGGGCATGGGGGATGAAATTGCTTGTTCTGAGTCTGCAGTTCTTATAGGCCAAGGTTAAGGCCTAGACAAGAAGAGGGCTTACTAGAAACAAGAGGCCTGACCAGATTATGGTCAAGGAGAGAGTCTTTGTCACCATATAAAAAGGTGAGAACTAATTCTCCATTTTCATAAACACTCTTGTTCTAGGAATTGTAGTTATAACACATTGTTTATAGAGTAGCTAGCTTCTACTTTGATAGGAAAACTTTTTTCTTCGTGTTCTGAAAGGCTATGATATTACTGTTCATTTTAATGTTATGCATATACTTTTCTAAATAGAAAGAAAAAATGTTAAATTAAAGGTAACATTATACCACCCTAAGTTTGTTTTTGGCATCTTATTCAATACCAAACTACCTGAATCTGAGATTCAACACTAAGGATAATTTTAATTAGATTATATTTAACACGTTAAAGCTAATTTTAAAAAAGTCACATTTGCAGTTTTACTTTTTATGTTACCTTAACAAAAATGAAAACTAAAATTAATGCATATTAAACACTATACAAATTCCAAGCAGAGTACACAAAAAGAAAAAAAAAAGCTAATGCATTTTGTATTAGGAGGAAGATTGCCATATTATAAACATATACTTTTAGGAAAGAAATGGATAAGCAGTTGCAGTGACAGTGAATGCTTCATGGACGTTTGAACCATTTTCTATCTCCTCCCCACTGCTTGTTTAGGGGTACCCTTAAAAAGAGAACAGTGTAGCTAACAGCTGGTGGAACATTAAACTATATTCCTGTTAAGCAACATGAAACAAGAAAGCAACTTTTCAAATTTTGTTTCTTAAGCCATAATTGCACACCTCATGCTGACAAACTAAGAAGCAAACAAGTCTATTCACATGCAAATAATAAGTGTTGAGGCTCTAAATGTCAAGCACTTCCCTACGAAATACTCCTTAGTTTGCAACTGCGTATGTCAACTCACGTATGTTTAGGGTAAAATAAAATAGGTAGGCGTGACAGGAGACCAATGCAAAAACGTTTATATTTGCATTGTAAGACATTCCACAGCTATGATAATTGTTCAAGATATACAGATAGGTTTTTTTTTTTAAGTCTTCAATTATACAATTTATACTATAGTAGGCCTCACAACTTACAAATAAAGCAAATGAATATGGGGCCCAATATGATACAGAGAAAAAATATTTGCAAAGCACATATCTTATAAAAGACATATCCAGACTTTATAAAGAACTATTATGACTCAATAATAATAACAACAAAACAGCCCAATAAAAATGGGCAACAAATATGAACATTTACAAAAGAAGATATACAAATGGCTAACAAGCACATGAAAAGATGCTCAACATCATTAGTCATCAGGGAAATGCAAATGAAAACCAAAATGGGATAGCATTTCATACCTCCTAGAAGGGCTACAATAAATAAGACCGACAATACCAAACGTTGGCAAGCATGTGGAGTAATGGAATAAATTGTTGGTAGGAATGTAAACTGGTGCAGTCGCATTGGAAAACCGTTGGCAGCTCTCAAAAATTCAACTTAAAACTATCAGACAATCCTAGAAATTTTACTCCTAGGTTTAAGTAAAATTAAATCCAAGATAAATGAAAACATATGCCCACGCACACATTTGCACACAAATTAGGTTACACGTAAGGTTCAGAGCAGCACTATCCGTAATAGCCCCAAACTGGAAACGACCTAAATGTCCATGAATTGGTTAGGGTAGGAACTATAAATCGGTATGAGGCATATTATTGGGGAAGGTGTGAAAATGTTCTCAAACTTATTTATCATAATGGTTGTGCCATTTGGTAGACGTTAAAAGTCAATGAATCATACACTTGAAATGGATTAATCTCATATATGTAAAACATACCTCAATAAAGTTCATGAAAAGACTGTTTTTTTCTTTCTTTCTTTCTATCTATCTAACTACCTACCTAATGAAGTTTGTTTTTTTGTTTGTTTTTTGGGTTTTTTTGGTACACGGGCCTCTCACTGCTGTGGCCTCTCCTGTTGCGGAGCACAGGCTCCGGACGCGCAGGCTCAGCGGCCATGGCTCACGGGCCCAGCAGCTCCGCGGCATGTGGGATCTTCCCGGACTGGGGCACGAACCCGTGTCCCCTGCATCGGCAGGCGGACTCTCAACCACTGCGCCACCAGGGAAGCCCTCCTAATGAAGTTTTTGAATTCAGATGTCAGATAAATATCACGGGGACATGTTTTAAAGTTTTTGAATAAAAATATATGCAGAGGTGTTTGTCCTAACAGTGAATAAGTCTGATCTGATTGATTTAACAGTAGAGACTAGCATTTCAAATTAGGTTACATGGAAGGTCTTTTTCAAAAACTGGATAGGCAAATCTGCAGTTTTGATGAAAACATACTATGTAAATGCAAGATACAAACGTTTTCCAACCCTTTCTGTGTAAGATAAGCTGCCTCTAAATGAAAGAATAATAGGTAAAATTAATAATATTTTGTTAAGCCTTGGTAAAAGTTCTTGGATCTACTTTTTTGAAATGGAGAAAGTAATAGATCCTAACGCATTTTTAATAAAACTCTTTTATTATTTAAGTGTTTCTAAATCTGTGTGTTCAGCAAAATGGACAGAAAACTATTCAAATTACAAGGTGTTAAAACATCAAAAAATTTTTATGTATGATTATGTAATTTGGGAGATATAACTCAGAAGGAGTTCCAAGAATTTAGTGATATTATTATACCAAGACTATTCTCTTTTCACCCACCAATTTTATGTGAACAAGGTTATTTTGTCCTTAAACTATTGATATATAAAATAGGTATATAAGAGATGCTAAAACCCATCTCGTGGATATATGAACTCATGGATACATAAATTAATTGGAAAAAGCCCTCATTCTTGGTAGGAAGAGAAACAAGACATGCATTCTAGACAGAGGTTTACTGAAAGATGGGGAGAAGAGGGTAGTGTAAATAGTAGGAACGGAGAGTTGAACAGAAAAGCTCCTTGGGGGAAGTTATTATTTCAGAGTACATCAGGTTAGCTGTCAGACCTGGGTGGTCTGACAATAAATAAGAGTCAAAGATGCTCCAAAATGAGATTAAAAGCAGGGGTAGAAGTGGGAGTCTTCTATGTGTGACAGTTTAAAATACAATCACAGATGAGTGTCCCAAGCCTGCAATACTGAGAGAAACAGAAGACAATGACTGAATCCAGATGAAAGTATCCATAAAGGAGTGCTCATAAGTCAGAGAATAAAATAACAAATTGGCACTTGAACAATGAAAAACATAAATGTGGATGTATATTAAAATTAGATGAAACTGAATAATGTCTTATGTTCAGAGCAAATGGTACCATGATTTATGATAGGATTTCAGAATCTGTATTTTTGGTTTATTGGAAACATCATAATTATTTTGGCATACATAATTCCAGTAGTGCTGAATAATCATGTGAAAAATTAAGCACAAATAGAAACACTTCACAGATCTATGACTTTAGGCAAGTTTCTTAATTACTATAAACTAAATTCCGTAGTGTCATTATGAGCATTAAGTGAAATAAAAAATGTGAAGCGTTTACTACTGTATCTGGCGTATAATACGGTCTCCATAAAACTTGGCTCTTTGGTGGTAGTTAGTATTGGTATTATTCAATTATTTTGGATCTAGAGGCAAATAACACTGATTTGCATGCAACTGAAAATTGTATATAAACATTTGCACCAATATTTTAAAATCTAAACTTGATTTAAAAGGAACGAAACTCACAGAGTGGGCAAGAGGTGTTTTCGGGTTTGAGTCAAAGACTTACATTCATTCTCTAAAAACATTAAAAAGCTAATGTGTTATGGATGCCTGTATTATGGTGGACCTGATTTTCATCTTAATTAAATCAAACTTCACTTGTCTGGTTAGCCAATTATCAACAGAAAGAAAAAAAATAGAGAGGAAATAATATTTACTTATGAGATTGTTTTTGAGGATGAAATGTTAAAGATAATGTATGGGAAGCACCTAGAACAGTGGAAGCAGCCTAGTACAAACTCAATCAATAGTTGTTTTCATTACAGTTCTGGAGCAGATGCTATCACTGGATATATCCACTATTGGACTTTCAAGTCTTCCTTCTTTCACCACTGGCCATCTCCACATGTTCCAGAGCTCTTCAATTCTCACTTTCTAACACACTGGTATCATAAAAAAAGAATCTTAATGTTCCCTGCTTACCTTTCAAATGCTCTTTCAGAAGCTTGTGCCACTGATGTTAACCAAAATGCTAAATTGGAGCACTTCTTTTAAAAAGACTGACTCGCGGATGACCACTTAAACACTGCTAAAAGAAAAGACAAAAGCAAGTTCATACTAGTATTATTCATGTAAAAGATTTTATGTGATACAGATATGTGATAGAGTTTTCACCGCTATATTTTATTCTGTGCTGAGATACTGAAGAGGGAGTAATAGTCCTTGATCCATTACTCAGTTAGAGTTCCCTGTATCTTTCCTGTGCTTCCTGACCCTCCCAGCACTACTACAGGATGGTGTTATGTCTTCTGCCAAAAAAACAACAGCATATCTTTCCTTGGGTGTCCAGACCAGTGAAAGTAATCCTCAGCCAATTTTCATGAGTTACATTGTGTAAACTGATCATTCACATCTGCACGTGTGTCTCTTTCCTACACACATACATACACATACACACTAACCATCACGAGTTAAATAGGAAATGTGACGCGCTTTTAAAGCAGCCTGGGTACAGTGAATATGTATACTTTATAACTCACCTTATAATCAACAACCTAGAAGTATATTTGCCATTCTACGTCATTCTAAAGTAGGTGACAACCAGGAAAGAAC
This sequence comes from Orcinus orca, assembly GCF_937001465.1. Classification (NCBI taxonomy): domain Eukaryota; kingdom Metazoa; phylum Chordata; class Mammalia; order Artiodactyla; family Delphinidae; genus Orcinus; species Orcinus orca. Next base: position 54,345,217 of record NC_064570.1, on the reverse strand, counting down.
TGTAACTGAAGGTCAGCCTATATTTTTAAATCAAAGGGAAGACACCATGGCATAATAAAAATGGTATCAGCTTTAGAGAGAAACATATGTGCGTACAAATCCTGGCTTCACAACCTATTATTTTTGTGAATCCAAGCAAAGTAAATTTCTTTACTCCCAGGGTTTCTGCGACACTCAAGGACAACAATATAAAAGGTTTGTTGGCTTGAACCGGAAGTGTTATAGGTAAACTTCTAATATTCATTTTTCTGTATTTAACATAGTTTGCATAATGCAAGTGTACTAACTTTTAGAGAGCTTACAAGTAAAATAAAGTATTTCAATATTAAGGTGTACGAAAAAGGCACAATGATTATGAGAGAGCAAGGAAGTTAATTAGTCCCACCACACCGATAATTTTTCAAAAAGACCCACATGATTAGCTCTTAACTAATGTCATAAACACTTACAGTGGTGTTTACATGATCAAATCATCTAACAAATACGTTTACCCAATAAAGATTAGTCAAATATATGTTTAGTACATTTTTAGGGAAAACAATCTGATATATAACTAAACAGAATGGACGATCAGGCAGCATAATAACTAATATAAGCTTATATTTATTGAAAGTTTACTCTCTATGACACATGTCCTAAAAGTTAATGCACTGAATGCTTGAGCCAAGCTTATCAGGAAGTATCATCATCATTCCCATACTACAGATGGGGAAAAATCTAGGAAATCATCAAACAAACAAACCCCAAAGCACATCAAGTTTAAGTAAGGTGCTTAAGGTGACTAAGACAGGGAGACAGAATCATTCAGTCACGCTAAAGTCGGTAGTGGAAGAATCTCCATGGAGGCCAGGTGGAGCTAGAGTCGCTCAGAGTTGTTTCATGGCCGTCACAGAGACAGCCTCCAACTCTAAAGCCTCAAATAAATAGTTGTGTGTGTGTGTATATATTGGGTGTGTGTTTGTGTGTATATATATATAGATATAGATAGTTATTTATTTAGTTAGTTATTTTAGGAGTCACTTCCTAGTAAATGTCATAATCATTAAGGGTGGCTAAAATTACCAGTAATTAAATCTGAAAGAGTTAACTTTATTATTTTTTTTTACAGTGACTTAACATGAAAATACAGTGAAAGCTGTTTCAGACTACTTTCAGGTAAAGATGGTGAAATCTAGTCTGCCTGACTTGCCCCTCATCCCATCCCTATTTTCTGATTGAAAATCTAATAGGAATATAGAAACAAATGAAAAAGTTCAAAATGCCTTGAACTAGCAATGCTCTTCTGCGGATACAAGTGTACATGAATGGGTTATGAGGCAGGATCATGAATCTAGACATGAAAACTGTCAGTGATTTCTCCCCTCCCTGGCTAGACACCTTCACTCAGGATGATGTTAGATATACTGCACAGAGGAGCTGCTCTGTGGGGTGATTAGAGCTGTTTCAAGATCCTCTTTCTAATTAGTTACCGTTTCATCTATGACAACTCCAGGATTTTATCTCAGTATTGCTACAGATAAAGAAGCCACATCAGACAGAAAAAATGCACACTGCACACTGAGAGGTGAGCTAAATAGTTAGGAAAGGCTGGAGAATGCAAAGGCATTAGGGACTGTGAACTTTCGGGGGTTTTGCACACCTTCTGTCCACAGAGCCAGCACAGCCTGCATCAAGTTTTCCAGTGACCCATTCACCCCAGCGTAATCAGAGAACCGAAGAGCAAGAAAGAAACTCCGTCCTCAGCCTTGTCGATGCACTCTGTGCACATCAGTGGGCGTCAGCATAAGATCTGAGAAAAGAGCTCAAAAGGATGCAGGAGAAGAGTGAGGGGCAGGAGGAGAACACAGCGGCACTGCTCCTGGGGAAGTCTAAGGCCTGGATTGACCTCCTCTCATTAAAAGATGAGAGAAGAGAGAAAAACATCATGGGGCCCGTGATAAAATTCTCAAAAACAAAAGAGGGAGATAATGTGCTGAAAATACAGAAGAACGCACTTTGCTGAAAGATTTAGAAATGAAAACAGTATTTTAGAAAGCATATGATACATTTTTTGCAATAAACATAAAAACAGGGCATAGAGTTTCAATAGCTTTTGGCTAACAGCCCATAACCTCTATGGAAAATTTTCAGTAAAAAATTAAACAACAGCATACAACATTAAAAACCATAACAGGTAAGAGGTGTGGCCAGGTGTCAGAATAGGAAGACCCTGAGCTCGCCCCCTCCCATGAGCACACCAAAATTACAATTACTTACACAGCAACTATCTACGAGAATGACATGAAGACTAGCAAAAAATATCTTGCACAACCAAAGGTAAAAGAAGGAACCACAAAGAGATAGGCAGAGATACAATTATAGTCAAGACCCACACTCCTGGGTAGGTGACCCACAAACAGGAGGATAATTACAACTGCAGAGGTTCTCTCAAAGGAGCAAGAACTCTGAGCCCCGCATCAGGCTCCCCAGCCCGGGAAGAGGATGGTCCCACACCAAGAAGATGAGCCCCACAGAATGTCTGGCTTTGAAGGCCAGCAGGGCTTACTTATGGGAGAGCCAGATGGCTGTAGAAAACTGAGATCCCGCTCTCAAAGGGCTCACGCAAAATCTTACACGCTCCAGTCCCAGCCCAGAGGCAGTAATTTGAAAGAAGCCTGGGTCAGACCCACTTGCTGATTTTGCAGAGCCTCCTGGACAGGCAAGAGGAAACTGGGAATCCCCCTGAGGACATGGAACTGGCAGCAACCATTCTGGGGAATTTGTTCTACCATGAGGACGCTGGGGCTTGCAAGTACCATTTTGGGAGTCCTCCCTCTAGCCTATCGGCACCTGGGGCTTACCCAACCACCAGCAAGCCACCACCAGCCCTGGTTCCCTCAGGCCAACAGCAGGCCACTGTGGGACATGGCCCCAACCACTAGTGGGCTGGCACAAGCCCTGGGATCCCTTGGGACATGCAGCAGACCATGGTAGGACCCAACCTTGCCGACCAGTGGGGCTGCAACAGCCCTGAGAGCCCCTGGGCCATGCAGCATGCCATACCAGAACCTGGGCCTGCCCACCAGTGGGACAAGACCCAGGAGCCCTTGGGGCAGTCAACCAGCTGCACTGGGACCCAGCCCTGCCCACAAGATCAGACTGTGTCAGCCAGCCAGACCAGGGGCAAGCCCTGCCTACTAGCGTGCCCACATTAGTGAACCTACCATAACAGAAATCACGTGTGACCCATATGGGGGTGCTCCTAGAACATATACCTCTGGTGACCAGAGGGAAGTGTGCTGTTAAGCCTCCTTGGACATCACCTACACAAGGCTGTGTCCCACATTCTATAATACATACAAATAAGCCTAATACATAGAAATAAGCACAAAGATTTAGGCAAAATAATAAGACAAAGGAATACGTTCCAAATGAAGGAACAAGACTGAGCCTCAGAAAAAGAACTAAGTGGAGATAAGAAATCTACGCAACAAAGAATTCAATGTCATGACCATAACGATGCTGTTAACTTAGCAGAAGAATGGAAGAACACAGTGAGAAGTTGAACAAAGAATTAGATACTATAAAGAAGAACCAAACAGAGCTGAAGAATACAATAACTGAGATCAAAAACATACTAGAAGGAATCAGCAGTAGATTAGATGATACAAAGGAATGGATCAGCAAACTGTAACACAGAGTAGTGGAAATCACTGAAGCTGAACTGAAGAAAGAAGAAGAATTTTTAAAAATGACGACAGTTTAAGAGACTTCTTGAACAACATCAAGTGTATTAAGATTCACATGATAGGGGCACCAGAACGAGAAGAGAAAGGAAAAGGGGGCAGAGAACTTATTTGAAGCAATGATAGCTGAAAACTTTCCTAACCTGGGGAAGGAAACAGATGTCCAGGTACAGGAAGCACAGAGGATCCAAAACAAGATCAACCCAAAGAGTTTGACACCCAAGATACACTGTAATTAAAATGGCAGAAATTAAAGATAGAGAATCTTAAAAGCAGCAAGAGAAAAGAAATGGGTTTCTCACAAGGGAACTCCCATAAGACTGTCAGCTGACTTTTCCGCAGAAACTCTACAGGCCAGAAGGGAGTGGCATGAAAGTGATGAAAGCGAAAAAAACCACCCCAAAATACTCTACACAGGAAGGTTATCATTCAGAATTGAAAGAGAGATAAAAGAGTTTTACGGACAAGCAAAAGCTAAAATAGTTTAGTACCACTAAATAGGCCTTACAAGAAATCTTAAAAGGACTTTCCTAAGTGGAAAAGAAAAGGCCACAACTAGAAACGTGAAAATTATGAAAGGAAAAATCTCACTGGTAAAGGCAAACATAGAGTAAAGGTAGTGGATCAACCACTTGGGAGGCTGGCAGGAAGATGAAAAGACAAAAGTAGTAAGATCATCTATATCTACAAAAAGTAGTTAAGGGATACACAGAATAAAAGGGTGTAAAACATGACATCAAAAACCTAAAACATGAGGTGGTAAAAATGCAGGGCTGTGAGAATGTGTTCAAGCTTAAGAGATCACTTAAAATAGGTAGCTACACATATAGGTTATTATTTAGGAACCTCATGGTAACTGAACCCCCAAAACCTACAATAAAAAAACAAAAAATAAAGAGAAAGGAATTCAAACATAACACTAAAAACAGTCATCAAATCACAATGGAAGACAGTAAGAAAAGAGGAAAGGAATGGAGACAAAGTACAAAAACTACCAGAAAACACATGAAAAAATGTTCAACATCACTATCATGGAAATGCCATCAAAATCACAAGGAGATATCACTTCACACTTGTCAGAATGGCTATATCAAAAAGACAAATAAGCGTCAAGAATGTGGAGAAAAAGGAAACCTCACGCACTGTTGGCGGGAATGTAAATTGGTGTAACCTCTTTGGAAAACAGTATGGAGGTTCCTCAAAAAATTAAGAAAAACAACTGCCAGTGGGTCCAGCCATCTCTCTTCTGGGTGTTTACCTGCAGAAAACAGAACCACTAAACTTTGAAAAGATATATGCCCTCCAATGTTCATTGCAGCACGATTTACAATAGTCAAAATATGAAAGCACCTAAGTGTCCACTGATAGACAAGCAGATAAAATAGATGGAATATATGTGTACAATTGAATATTACTCAAACATAAAAAAAGAAAATCTTGCCATTTGAGACAACACGGATGAATCTAAAGGGTATTATGCTAAGTGAAATAAATCAGACAAAGACAAATACACGTGATCTCACTTATATGTGGAATCCAAAAAACAAAACGGAATAAAAGGAAAGACTCATAGATACAGAGCTGGCTGCCAGAGGGAGGGGGGGTGGGAAGTTGGGGGAAATAGATGAAGGGGATTAAGAGGAACAAAACCTCCAGTTATATAATAAGTAAGTCATAGGGATATAATATACAGCATAAGGAATATGGTCAATAATATTGTAATAATCTTGTTTGGGGACAGATGGTTCCTAGACTTAGCATGGTGATTATTTCATCATAGACACAAATGTCAAATTATTATGTAGTACCTAAAACTAACATACTAATGTACATCAACGACAGTTCAATAAAAAACGCTAATAAAATTTAACAATGTAAAAAAAGGAAAAATACTAACTGGCAAGTTATATATAGTTAGACTTACGAAGGATGAAATATGTAAGGCATTAACAATTATCAGAAAGATGGGGCTAAATGGACCAAAACAAGAAGCTTATTCAAATTTTAGTATAGGGTTTATTCCAGCTTTGCCTCATGATATGGAAACAGAAGAACAAGTTGCACAAGGCCCAAAGGTGGTACTTGTTTAGAAGTTGAAAATGAGAATATAAAGGAAACAAACAATTGGAAAACTAAAACAGTAATGGAAGAGAGCCATGCAAGATCACTGTATGAAACGGTTTCATTTCTGTCATTTAAAGTATTAATCAGCCCCATTCTCGAACTGTACTTTCTAAGACATGATGGTGTCTGAACGCATGAGGAACTAATCCTTTTCTGTGGTACTTAAAAAGCAGTCTAGTAGATAGGAAACCAACCATTATAAAAATAAGAATGTACTAATTTTCAGAGAAGTTTTAAAATATGCTTTTAAAGAGCTCTTTATCAAGCTATCAATAAAATTTCCTTTTTTTAATTGTAATAGTACTTTTAATCAAAATGAAATGGAGAGCATAAAGCATAGTGGTTTTCCTACAATAGATTTACTTTTTTAAAAAAATTAGGCAATTCATTAGTCAGAAACCTCATTTATGAAATACAATATTAAAATATTCACCCAGGGCTTCCCTGGTGGCGCAGTGGTTGAGAGTCCGCCTGCTGATGCAGGGGACGTGGGTTCGTGCCCCGGTACGGGAAGATGCCACATGCCGCGGAGCGGCTGGGCCCGTGAGCCATGGCTGCTGAGCCTGCGCGTCCGGAGGCTGTGCTCCACAGCAGAAGAGGCCACAACAGTGAGAGGCCCGAGTACCGCAAAAAAAAAAAAAAAAAAAAAAAAGGATCACCGAGAGGGCCAACTCCCAGTTCCCAGTGTGTGGGCTGGTTAAATGCTCACTCGGTTAAATGCTGCCTGGAGACCATTCTATGCAGTGCCCTCCAACCCACACTTAATCTCAAGGCCGATAACTAGGTTAAATGGTCTTAAGAATGTCCATTTTGAAAGAAATATGCAGTCCAAAATGATCCTGCCTTGAAGCCAGGGATAAGGAATAAGGAAATGGGGACAGCGAGTTTTGTCACTTTTTCTAAAAAGTTCTTCTCTCTGCCCAACTTTCCCCTTAAAAAGTACTCTTTTCCTTATTTAAGACCCTGATGTTAAATCTCCACCTCCGTTTGCCCTGCCAACGAGTAAGGGAGTGTGCATGCTTGCCCAGAGCCGTCTCCATCAGTGGACAAGTCAAAGTGATCGGAAAATATGTGTTAAAATAAAACCACCAATCACAGTGGTACTACCTCAAAGAAAAATCCACTACTTACATCATTTGTGCAGCAGATCGGTATTTGAGAGGCTATGCACTTATTCTACCATATAAACAAATAAAAAAGAAATGAAAACAAAGCATAGTATAGAATAATACATACTACATTTCTACTTGCTTTCCTGACGCCCATTTGTTTTTAATGTGCTGAGTACGCTGACAGGATAATAACTGAAGAGCATGACAAATGTTTGAAATGTATACGACGACTTCAAATCCACCGCTAGCATAAAATAATCACTTCATGAGTCAGCCAGTGTTTCCAGTTCTAACTGAAACAACACATTTGCAATTAAGTGCTTCTCTTCCATTTGCCTTTTATTTTTATTAAAGCAGAAATAGCCACCAATTTTTTTTTGCACTAAGTACGTATCATTTTCTAATTCAGTTCTTCAGTGTGAAGGTCATTCTGATAAAGCCAAACCTCTCAGACATGTCTTCTGTCTCAGAGGACATATGTTCCCTGTAGCATGAGGCAGAAGCTGCCTGTCACGCATCCTGGAAATGTCGCTCAGCCAGGAAGAGCCAAAGAGAGATGGAGCTGGGTAGCATGATGCCCCACCTGATCTGCCCTCACACCACTCAGTCATGGGACTGATTTTTCTATGCTGTAGCTTGGAGTCATAGGAAATTCCATCTCAACTGCCATTCAGACTGGTGAACGGCTGTACCAGCACCCTCGTGATTCTCTAAGGCTGTGCAGCCTCAGAAACAGTTGGAAGGGAGCTCTTCTCCCCTCCAAACCTCCCCAGAGACTGTTGGCGTATAGTACGAAAAAGGCAGACTGTTTTGCCTTCTTAAGTTACAGGAGGATATTAAGGTCTACTCTTTTCCTTTCATTATGTTAGAAAGGAAGAGCTGTTATAGAAACTTTAAAAATATACTAAACAAGCTTTGAAGCCAATAGAGCAGATGGAATACATATTTTTAACAGTAACTCCAACGTTCTTAAATGAAATCCAGAACTTTAATACGTAATAAAATTAAGTTGAATGGAAAATAAGCATAAATAAAAGGAAAAATGAAGGAAGGAAATTAATAACTCCCAGGTAGAAAAAATAACTAAAGAAGAACACTTTCTTGTCACTGTCCAGTTCTGAAGCAAAATATTATGTGGCGTGAAACTTGGAAATGGGGAAGGGAGAGATGATTAAAGACAGCATTTCTCAACCACGAGCTGAGAAAAAGAATTTACAAGGGAACTCAAAATCAGAAATGAGTGAGACGTTTTTTAAAAATTTGAAGGACTGAGTCTTACACATGCAGGGGGAATGCTTATCTCATGTATGGTCCTAAAATGGACTGCTGGAGATTAACTCTTTCAATGTTAGACGTATCATTGTTAAGACCCTGGGAATAAACAGAAACTGGAACCTGAAAAGCAGGCAATGCCCATACTCATATCGGCATGCTTGAGTCCATAATGTTCTTAAGTCCTAAGGGCAGACCAGGCAATTATCAATTTCTGGGGAAAAGTCCCTTACCTGGAAGAGAGAAATGGAGAATGAGCAGGTAAGTAAAGAGAAAGAGTTAAAGGACTAAAGCACAATGATAAAGGGAGAAAGAGGGTAATGTGTAAATGAAAAATAGTCTTTTGTATTACATGGTCCAGGCTCTAAGAGACCATCTATATGCATGACACCCCCAGATCTGGTCAGTGAAGTCTTGAGCTCATTCATATACAATGCCTGTTAATTAGTTTGGGGAGGGGGTGCACAGTGTCCAATTTATAAATCCTGATCCCTTCCCTCCTTCCACTACCAAAGTCCATATATTTATTTCTGGTTCCTGATAGTGGGGAATCTAGTAAGATATCTTAGAGAAGACGGCAGTTTTGCTCCTTCATTCATGCAAGTATAACTTTTTACTGTCTATATATGTATACATACATAAATATGCACACACACATACACATTTTTTGTTTTTATTTGGAAAGGAGTGGGCTTTTTAGACAGAATGAGGGTGTTGAGCAAAGGCAAAAAGGCAAGATGACAAGGGAGGTTAATGTAATTTCTTATTGAAATTTACAAGAGAAGGACAGCAGAGAATGCTAGGAATTTAGGTAATGGTTGAATTAAGGATTTTATGTGTTATGCTAAGGATTTTGCATTTTAGATTATAGAAAAATAAATTTGTAGAGACTTATAAAGTAAAATTCTAGGAGTCTCAGTCTTTTAAAGCCATGTTTTCTTATGTAAAAATAAATATGTCTCATCCCCCTTAATGTCACTTCATTTATTTTAATAAATTGAATATTGTGACTTAGAAAAGAAATCAATACTAAATTAACTTTCCCAAAAGAATACAATTTTTTCCCACACAAACACACAGAAATATGATATGCTTTCCAGGAAGTCACTAATTTCCCCCAAGAAACTTACAGTTGACTGCAGAATGGACAACAAAGGGAAGGATAATTCTGGGGACAGACAAGGAGAAAATTGCACCAGGTTCTTTGGTTGCAAAAAGCAGAAACTAACTCTGACTAAATTTTGAACACACATTCCTACATGGATATATTTCTAGCAATGACAAAAGTCAACTGGCATCCATGTCACCTATTATATCAAAATAAGAACATCAAAAAAGTCATTCCATATCCCAAATAAACCCCACAATACCTGCAATTTTAGTTCAAAACTATTAATTTTTACACTAAAAATAACCATAGTTAACATTTATTGAGTGCTTACCATTTGCTAGGCATTGTTTTCAGCATTTAACAAGTACTCATTTAATACAATATTCTCATGAGGTGACTATATTAGTTTTCTCCATTTTATAAATAAAGACAGTGAATCAGAAAGAAGTTAAGAAATAGGTCCAATGTAATACAGCTAATTAGTGGTAAAGCTGGGATTCCAATGGTCAGTTTGGGTCAATGCCTGTGTTTTTTACCACTATACTTATTATTTTTTTTTTTTTTTTTGCGGTACACGGGCCTCTCAACCACTGCGCCACCAGGGAAGCCTTGGCTTCATTCTTTTATCCAATTTCTACCGGCTCTCCACTTTTCAGGAATGCCCTAGATCTTAGATATTATAAGATATCCTAATATTGAACCTAAGTCATCCTAATTTTCTATTCTCTTAGACATAATTAAAGAACATTAATATTATTACATTGTAAATTACTGTTACCCCCAAAATGTCTGTGTAACAGTTTGCTACTTGGCATCACTTTGTGTAAAAGAAATGATGCAGAAAATATGTTTTGATAGTTTTCATGGATTCAATTCTGTACTTGAAGAATGTAAACCTATAATTATACATACTCTTTTTCCCCTATTTCTTGTAATAAAATGCAACAAGGTGTGAGAGGATGATAGGACCTGTAGCTGCTCTATCTTCAACATCGACAATGTTGCTCAAAGATGAATAATGTCTTAAGGATTGATAATTCTTCAAAAGCCATGTGCCATGTCACTGGCTGCTTCTTTACCTCACCAAGAAAACTATGAGGGCCATAGTGGCAGCAATATTTCCTATGTAAGAGTAAAGGAAATTATTCATTAAATATTAGATTCATGTGGAAGGTCTACTGAAAGTTATCTAAACCCATTGCAAGAAATATCCTGAGCACTTATCTTTGGACCCTTTGACTCTGGTCAAGAATAGTCCTGACAGAGTAATTCATTATGAAAGAAAACCCACATAAGATGAATTATCAAAGTTAAAAAATGTAATTACCACTAGAATGAATATTATGCAACATTATAATAGAAAACAATAAATCATATATAAATATATGCATTTAAAGTTATAATGCAAAAGAAAAAAGGAAAAACAAAATAAATTAATGAAAACATTTTAAATAAAAAGAAGACTGACACTGCACTACTAAGCAAGGAGAACTTTTGAGAAGAATAACACAGGCTCCAACTTGACAAACACAAAGGTGCCTGTGAGCAGCTGGCTGGGTTCTCAAAGTCCAAAATGATCCTCACAAATATGAAGAAATGCCCCAATTATCACAATTATCAAAGCGTGTATTTTGGGTCTATCTGCCCTGGGGTTGTAACTGATGTCTGGCAGACAGGCACAGTAGATTATCATCTCTGTCAAATATTCCTTTCTCTGTATCTTGAATACTGCTCTGTGTATGTTGTATGCCATCTTCAGCATGGATGACATGTCTTGCCGTCTCCCTCCACTCTGTATGTTAAATATGGCACCAAGCCAATTGTATGTTTATCAAGTGGCATTAGAAACCAACTAAATATATTTTATATATATATATAGTTGGCCAAAAAGTTCCTTTGGGTTTTCCCATAACATGACAAACCCGAACGAATATTTTGGCCAGCCCTATATATATATATATATATATATATATATATATATGTGTGTGTGTGTATATATGTATATATATATATGTATATGTAAAATATTCTTTGAATGAATAAAATGATTACAAGTTATGAATTACATTGATTTTTTATAAACACTATTTAACTTCAGTTATAATATTGGTCCACAGCAGGAAACTATATGAAAAGGAAAATAAATTGCCAAAATAAAACCATTACATTCCAGGCTTTTATAAAAATTCCAGGACTGTATTTATGTCAATATTCTGATTGTGACATTGTACTTTAATTGGGCAAAATGTTACCACTGGGGGAAACTGGGCAAAGTATACAAGGGAACTCTCTTTGTATTACTTCTTACAATCACATGTGAATCTCCAGTTACCTTAATTAAACGACTGAAAAAAATTTTACTTACAAATATAGTTAAGAAATAACTAAAGGGCTAATTTGGAATAAAATGGATTCTTTCATGCTCAAGGAACTGCTTTCGTTCATTGTTTTATGCTCTGCATTTTCATATTTTCAGCGCTTATAGTTACTGCTCCTCTTCCTACCCACCTACCAAAAGTAAATAAAAAGCATTTAAAGTTTTTTTCTTATAGAAATTGCTCAGGAAAAACCATTAACCAACCCCACTGCTCCCACAGATATTTAGAGCATATTAGTTAACTAAGGTCAGAATTTTCTCAGAAATTCCACTCTCTATATTTCATATTGCATGAAGTCATTTTTATTGATCAATAAATCAACTCCTGAGAATCAAAAATTGTTAAATAAATAAGGTAGAAATGTGGCATTTGGTACTTCATATATAAAATTGGAGAATAATATCAAAAATTATATGATTCTTAATTTGACTCAAATTTAATGATTAAAGGAAAAGACAGAAATTCTACCCTTACTTGAATTGGGTTTTACATTTTTAATTTCAAAAAATTCTGTTACTAGCAGATCCTCATTTAATACTATTGTACATATTAGTGCCATGAATAGATATCAATTTTTCAAAGTGGGTGTAAACAGTTGATTTGACCTGTTATTCACGTTATTTTGCATTTATTATTTCAGGTGCAACATCAGAACAGAAAACTGGGTTATTTTCCACATTATTTCAAATCACCAGCAATAATCATGCATATTTTTGAGAGTTTTACTGCTCCATTTTATAGTGAAATATGAAGAATATATAATTTTTGTTAGATTTAAACTCTTTTTCGCTCATTTGATTAACGAAATTGACTGGATATAGCCCATTCAACGCTCCATTTCCTTTTGTAAAACTTCAAACATAAACTCACAAGATCGGTCACTCTAAAGACTAGAGCAGAATTAAATGTGACATACAAAACATTACATCATTTTCCTTTTATCATTTTAAAGAGATCACACTGGTTTGAGCCAATTTTAGATTTCAGATGAACTGTAATCATATCATTTCACCCTCACCTGGGGAAGTAAAAAGTTAAACTTTATGCATTAGGCAGTAACCTTAAGTTAAGTTTATGGAATGATCTCTTTTAATTCACTGGCAATATAATAGTTATATCACTTCAGAAGAGATTAGAATTTCAAGACAAGATCCACAGAGAATTTTAACTTCCCTAACCAGTTTTCTGATATTTTTTACCAGATTACTATCAATTCCTTATACAATATAGGAGAGTTATATTAATTAGACATCTTAAGGCTTGAAAGCAAGAGAAAACTTGAATATATCATTTGGTAGCCTAACCACGCTTTTTACATTTAAGCTAAATATGTGATTTTAAACTATTAATTATTAAAGAAATACTTTTGTATGTATTATATTTGTTTCAGGCACTGTTCTAGACAAATGGTAAATACAGTAATAAAAAAAAAAATCTCCAGTTTCAAAGATCTCTATTCTAGCAGGGTTACATGGAGCTATTAGGAAATTATGATTGATTACAGGAAGTATGACAATCAGAGTATTTATTTGGAGATAAGCTTACAATGAAGGGAGACAATATCCAGTCCAGCATTGGAAGCTAAAGAAAGTTCCCTAAAGAAAGGAATATCGAAATGGAAACCAGAAATACTGTAATTTCTGCTAATGGTTTGTACTTTATCTTGAGGACTAATGATATTCATTGACTACATTTAAACAGGGCAATGTTAAAAATAAGATTATATTTCTTAAAAATTCCTCAAGCCGAAATATAGGCAATGGACCAGTGTCAGGGCAGTTAACAAGAAATTCGAGGAATCTGTACAGTGTTTATAAAGCCACAACCCAGTGACTCACTCCTGTAGCATTGCTAGGGCAAACATATCACAGTTTGGATTTGGAATGGACAGACTCTCCTTACCAGGTAGACTCATAATAGCTAAGTATCAACCTAGTTAATAAAAGAGTGGCATTTTGACTTAAATTTGTCTCATTCTTTGTAACAGAACATCCTCAGTGAGCACACAGAAATTCTGAGAGATGAAAGGAAAGCATGCTTATATCTTCTTAGTTTAATACCATATTAGTGCAAACAAACTCTCACCATGATTCTGAAATTTTAATAAGATTCGCTTGCTATGGTTCAGGCTTGGTCCCTGTGATGGTTCAGGCTTGGTCCCTGTGATGGTCCCACACTTACAAATCACTCTCTGGCTCAGTTTACAGATGATCATTTCTTTCTCGCCCTGTTTATTTTAATCAGACTTCAAATAGAAGCCTCAACCAAATTTCATAAATATGATTTTTTTAAAAAAAGCTTATTCTAGCACATCCCCACCTGTTTGTAGAAGAACTAAATCTCTGTAAGTGGGCCAGACATTTATTTCAAATCTTCTCTCATAATTTTCATGTTGTGAACCCTGCTTTGGGTTAAATAATCCTTTTAATTTTGACATCTATATTAATCAGATTGGTAACAAAAATCTAATTTGAATTACCTTAAGGAAAAGGAGAACACATCAACTCAGAAAATCAAACCATAGCATGATATTACCACAGGGACAACAGGGACCAAGAATTCAAACACCAACAGAACTCAGTTTCTACGTATTTCACCCAGTCTCTGAATATTTGCTTGAATTTTTCAGACTAGTTTCTTCTGTAGGACTGGAATCGTGGCTCCTATAATCCTACATTTCACGTTCCATAGCTTTGACCACCAAGCCCGGTCAGTCTCTTACCCAGACTCCTAAAGATGGGCTGAGACTGGCTCACCCCTAGGCCAAACAGACTCAAGCCAGTTCTGCTGGGTTGTATGATGAGAAGTCACCACAGAATCACAGAGTTGGCCAGAAATAAGCCCATGCATATATGGGAAATTAATTTATAACAAAGGAGCCAAGAATATACAATGGGGAACCAAGAATAAACAACAGTCTCCTCAATAAATGGTGTTGGGAAAACTGGACAGAAATAAGCAAAAGAATGAAACTAGACAACTGTCTTATACACAAAAACTAACTAAAAAATGGATTTAAGACTTGAATGTAAGACCTGAAATCATAAAACTCCTAGAAGAAAACATGTGCAATAAGCTCCTTGTTAGGCCTTGGTGATGATTTTTCAGATTTGACACCAAAAGCAAAGGCAACAAAAGAAAAAATAAACAAGTGGGACTATATCAAGTTAAAAAGTTCCAGCGCAGCAGAGTAAACCATCAACAAATCGAAAAGGCAATCTACTGAATGGGAGAAAATATTTGCAAACTGTACATATGATAGGGGTTAATATCCAAAAATATACTTAAAAACTCACACAACTCAATAGCAAAACACCAAACAATCTGATTAAAAACCTGATTAAAAGAACCTGAATAGACATTTTTCCAAAGAGGACATGCAGACAGCCAATGGGTACATGAAAAGGTACTCAACATCACTAATGATTAAGGAAATGCCAACAAAAACCACAATGAGATATCACTTCACAACTGTTGGAAAAGCTATTCTCAAAATGGCAAAAGACAGCAAGCATTGGCAAGGATGTAGAGAAAAGGAAATCCTTGTGCACTGTCTGGAATATACATTGGTGCAGCCACTATGGAAAACAGCATGGATCCATCTCAAAAAAATAATAGTAGAACTACCATATGACCCAGCCATTCCACCTCTGCATACTCAAAGAAAACAAAAACAGTAACTTGAAAAGATATATGCACCTCCATGTTTATGGCAGCACTAGTTATAATAGATAAGATATGGAAACAATATAAGTGTCTTTCGACAGGTAAGAGGATAAATAAAATGTGATATATATTTATATTTATAATGGAATATTATTCAGCCATAAAAACAAGGAAATCTTGCCATTTGTAACAACAAGAATGGATCTTGAGGGCATTATGCTAAGTGAAATAAATCTGAAAAAGAAAGACAAAAAACCTACATATGACTCACTTACATGTGTAAACTAAAAAAAATAGTACCAAGCTCATGGATACAGAGATCAGATTGATGGTTGCTAGAGGCTGGGGGTGGAGGCGTATGGGTGGGCGAAATGGGTGAAGAGGGTAAAAAGGTACAAAATTCCAGTTATAAAATAAATAAGTCATGGGGATGTGATGTCCATGGCAACTACAGTTAATAATACTGTACTGGGCTTCCCTGATGGCGCGGTGGTTGAGAGTCCGCCTGCCAATGCAGGCGACAGGCGTGGTTCGTGCCCCGGTCCGGGAAGATCCCACGTGCCACGGAGCGGCTGGGCCCGTGAGCCATGGCCGCTGAGCCTGCACGTCCGGAGCCTGTGCTCCGCAACGGGAGAGGCCACAACAGTGAGAGGCCCGTGTACCGCAAAAAATAATAATAATAATAATACTGTACTGAATATATTTGAAAGTCGCTAAGAGAGTAGATCTTAAAAGTTTTCATCACAAGAAGAAAAAAAATATTTACAAGGCAGCTGAATATTTGGATGTGAAGCCATGTCTCTTGGTGGAGTGTATTACTTAAAATGGTGCATCTGAGTAAAAAATATTCACTTTTAGTTATCAAATTTCAAACTAAACATTAGAAAAGTTAGCATTCACTTCCTATAATTACTCTTGTCTAGGCAGATTACTCAGAATCTGAAATCTCTCTGTAGCTAGAGATTTTACGTTACTCATCTGACAGCCAAAATTTACTTCACATTTTCTATTAATCCAAAATCATTATAACATACCATTAAGCTCTTCACTCCCAAGCTTAACTTTCAAGATAAAACTAAAATTCAGAAGTAGCTATACCAAACCACAAATCTGAATGCTGTACACAAAAGCAATTGTCAGCCTTTCTCTTGCACATCTTGGGGACGTTCACTGTGGCACATGTCTGTTAATGAAACATAATATATTGTAACTTTACATATACTACAATCTATTAAAGTCCTGGAGACCATTCTTATTAGATCCTAAAATAGACATAGGTAGAAGTACCTGTGGGTACAGATCACAGAGTGCTGAATGGCAGGGTTAATTTATACATTTTTTCTATCCCATACAAGTTACCCAGGAACAAGGTTGAAGAGGTCAATTACCAGGTGAGGTAGGAGTACTACATTTATTTTTGGTTTCAGTGGAGAGACTCACCTAAGTTACATCAAGTAATGGAACTCGGATGTAAGGTTACAAACAGGCATAGAAGTCTGACAACTAGATAACCTTGTAATCCTCCAGCAACAGCAGTCTGATGAAATTCACTCTAGAACTCAGTCTTTATACATCTCAGCTATATTGGAATGTGTGCTTTTCTTTTTTCTGCTATCTCATTTATAACACTACCACCTTGTTTCTCTAGTTCAGCTTTATGGGAGAGGAGGTCTGATGCTCCAGTGAATCCACATCATTCCACTGTAGGCAGTGTCTTGAAAGACCACCTTGTAAGGTACTCTCCAATCGATAGGCTACCTGGGGGCATGTGCCAACCCTTGAACCCAAAATTAGGAATCAGCAGTATGTGATTAGTTATGTAGAAGAAATCCTTTAAAGAGGACTCTACGTGGGAACTGTTAGAAAAAGAGCATGCGAATGTGGCAGGTATTCTGTCCAGTACACACTGGGGAGATGTCCAATTAGGAAAGATAATATGGTGAAAATAGAAAAGAGTTGACAGCCAGAGCAGCCAATAAATCAGCATGTCACACTAAAGGAGCTGTAGTAGGGTAGAATAGATAGGAATTTTAAAACTCAAAGGTCAACTGAAAGGGAAAAAAAGTACAGTTGGCAATAAGTACCACAGGTAGAAATGACTAATTGGTATGACTCTCCCAGCACTGGGTTCCATCTGCTTACTTTTCTTATCTCTATATTATGGGCTCTTTAATGTATTCAGTGCAGAAAGTTCCAAAACACCTGATTCCAAATTTGTTTAGCCACTCATCTATGGAATGTAAACGAGACAGTGTGATTCCAGCAACTGCCACTTCCAAGGCTCTTGGACCTCAGTTATATTTCAATGCACAGAAGGTAACTGGCTCCAACTAAAGTTTTAGTGTAGGATGTGCTCCCAACTTTTAACTGTGTTTACTCTGGGAGTATGGGTAGGGAAGGAGATGATATCTTTTTACTATTTATATATTCATTCAACAGTGGGATTACTTATGATTTTTGAGTTTTTTTAAAGTAAAATTGCTTTAAAAACAAGAATTTAAGTAGTAACCATTCTGGATGTGGGTGTAATTTCTGAGTGTATATTTATATACAAGACGTTTTATATGTAGGAATTATATCACTTTGATAATAGATAGTATGGCTGAGTATGGAAGGCTTCTCCCTTCCAACGCTGTAATCCTAGCCTTGCTATGAATAAAAAGCTCGGAGATAGGCACCGGAAGTATATTACAAATGAACGATGGGAATGGAAGGAAAAAACATGAAGTTCATTTGAATACAAATATGCTTTACAAAGACCTTTATAATGAATTATAAATAAACAGTTAATACTAGTAAAATGAGGTACTTACATTTTCACATTTTATATGTTTTAATTCTCTTATAATCAAAAAATATGGCTGCAAATTATAGTTCTTACTGGAGCTTGAGGAAATACATATTTGGTTAATTTCATGCTATTTCAGTGATCTAATTACAAATCAGGCAAATACAAATATGTATATTGTAAACTGACTTTGAACAGGGGCTCTGCAGATGGCTACCTACAACCATAGTGAAATTCTACAGTGTTTTACTTGAATAATTGTTTTGGATAAGATCAGTCTTCTTTTCTATTTCCATTTCGTTAAAATGTGGTGTTGAATGTTGGATCACACCAAAACTTAAAACTGTGGAGGAAATTACATTTTATAAAGTCAAAGAAAGGCTATAACCAAAAATATTTTTCTTTATAGCTGAAACAAAATTTTAAAAATTAAAAGATAATTGCTGTGTTCTTAAGAAAAATGCATTCATTGCTGTCTCCAAATAGCAAGTTATTTATGGAATAGATTCTTGTTATTAACATTTATAGTAACTGATAAAAGATTCTTTTAGTTTATAAATACCATATAAAGAATTTGTGAAAAATACTATACTTAATTAAGTATTCATGAAGAGCTGTTCTTACATATTATTTAGATCTTATATATAATCTCATATATATATAATACACGTGATAATTGAAAGCTGGATGTTTACAAAACCATATAAAAGAGCACAGCAAAGTGAAGAGACAAAAGGGTGAATCACCACTTCAGTCCAGTGGTTCCAAGACTTAAAAGAATGATAATAAGCTTCTCGTTTTGAACACTAGAGATGACATGGGGATGGGGGGAAGGAAGGAAATTTGGCTCTGTTTTCCTCCCACAAAATACAAAAAAATGAAATCAAACCAAACAAACAAGTAAAAAACCAAAACAAAACTGTAGCCTCTGATTAGGATAAGATGTGAATTCTTGACCAAAGACAACCCAGGCTAAAGAACAGTAAACCTTCCCAAATGCCTTATAAAACAATTAACTCAAATACAATTCAGATCACTTAGCAGGCATAATTTATCTCTAGGTAGTAAAAAAATTGTCAGGGACCTTCAAAATGCAGAGGAGTTAACACGTGGAGATCACCTTCCTCCCCACAAATACATCAGAAATACATCTACATGTGGAACAACTGCTACAGAACACCTACTGAATGCTGGCAGAAGACCTCAGACTTCCCAAAAGGCAAGACACTCGCCATGCAGGGTAAAAGAAAAAAGGAAAAACAGAGACAAAAGAACAGGGATGGGACCTGCACCTCTGGGAGGGAGCTGTGAAGGAGGAAAGGTTTCCACACACTAGGAAGCCCCTTCACTGGTGGAGACGGGGGTTGGGACCGGGGAAGTTTCGGAGCCACGTAGGACAGCGCAGCAACAGGGGTGCAGAGGTCAAAGTGGAGAGATTCCTGCACAGAGGATCGGTGCTGACCAGCACTCACCAGCCCGAGAGGTTTGTATGCTCACCCGCCAGGGTGGGCGGGGCTGGGAGCTGAGGCTCGGGCTTCGGAGGTCAGATCTCAGGGAGGGGACTGGGGTTGGCTGCGTGAACACAGCCTGAAGGGGGCTAGTGCACCACAGCTACCTGGAAGGGAGTCAGGAGAAAAGTCAGAATTTGCCTAAGAAGCAAGAGACCATTGATTCGGAGTGCACAAGCAGAGGGGATTAAGAGCACCACCTAAATGAGCGCCAGAGGCGGTCACGAGTTGTGGCTATCGGCGCAGACACCAGAGACGGGCATGCAAAGCTAAGGCTGCTGCTGCCGCCACCAAGAAGCCTGTGTGCAAGCACAGGTCACTATCCACAACCCCCCTCCCAGGAGCCTGTGCAGCCCGCCACTGCCAGGGACCTGTGATCCAGGGACAATTCCCCGGGAGAACGCACGGCACACCTCAGGCTGGTGCAACATCACACCGGCCTCTGCCACCACAGCCTTACCCCGCATTCCGTACCCCTCCCTCCCCCCAACCTGGGTAAGCCAGAGGCCCCTAGTCAGCTGCTACTTTAACCCCGTCCCGTCTGAGCAAAGAACAGACGCCCTCCGGCGACCTACACGCAGAGGCGGGGCCAAATCCAAAGCTGAACGCCAGGAGCTGTGCGAACAAAGAAGAGAAAAGGAAATCTCTCCCAGCAGCCTCAAGAGCAGCAGATTAAATCTCCACAGTCAACTTGATGTACCCTGCATCTGTGGAATACATGAATAGACAACGAATCATCCCAAAACTGAGGCAGTGGACTTTGGGAGAACCTGCAGACTTGGGGTTTGCTTTCTTCATCTACTTTCTTTCTGGTTTTATGTTTATCTTAGTTTAGTTTTTAGAGCTTATTATCACTGGTAGATTTGTTTATTGATTTGGTTGCTCTCTTCCTTCTATATATACTTTTTTTTTTTTTACCATTTTCTCTTTTTGTGACTGTGCATGCGTATGCTTCTTTCTATGACTATGTCCATGTAGATATGCTTTTAAAATGTGTCCAAGGATTCTCTTTGTCCAATTTTTTTTTTGTATAGTTTTAATCACTTGTTATCATTGGTGTTTGTGTCTTTTGGTTTGGTTGCTAGCTTCTTTCATTCTTTTCTTTATTACTATTTTATTTTTAATAATTTTTTATGTTTTTATTTTAATAACTTCATTTTATTTATTTACTTTTTTTTCTTTCTTTCTTTCTTTTTTCTCTCTTTTCCTCGGAGCTGTGTGGCTGGCACAGTCTTGATGCTCCAGCCAAGTGTCAGGTCTGAGCCTCTGAGGTGGGAGAGCCGAGATCACGATGTTGGTCCACCAGACGCTTTCCAGCTCCACATAATATCAAACAGTGAAAGTTCTCCCAGAGATCTCCATCTCAATGCTAAGACCCAGCTCCATTCAATGACCAGCAAGCTTCAGTGCTGGACACCCTATGCCAAACAACTAGCAAGACAGGAAAACAACTCCACCCATTAGCAGAGAGGCTGCCTAAAATCATAATAAGGTCACAGACACCCCAAAACACACCACCAGACATGGTCCTGCCCACCAGAAAGGCAAGATCCAGCCCCATCCACCAGAACACAGGCACCAGTACCCTCCATAAGGAAGCGTACACGAATGACTGAACCAACCTTACCCACTGGGAGCACACACCAAAAACAGGAACTATGAACCTGCAGCCTGCAAAAAGGAGAACCCAAACACAGTAAGTGAAGCAAAATGAGAAGACAGAGAAATACACACCAGATGAAAGAGCAAGGTAAAAACCCACCAGCCCAAACAAATCAAGAGGAAATAGGCAGTCTACCTGAAAAAGAATTCAGAGTAATGACAGCAAAGATGATCCAAAATCTTGGAAACAGAATGGAGAAAATAGAAGAAATGTTTAACAAGAACCTAGAAGAACTAAAGAGCACACAAACAATGATGAACAACACAATAAATGAAATTAAAAATTCTCTAGAAGGAATCAACAGCAGAATAACAGACGCAGAAGAAAGGATAAGTGACCTGGAAGATAAAACAGTGGAAATAACTACCACAGAGCAGAAAAAAGAAAAAAGAATGAAAAGAATTGAGGACAGTCTCAGAGACAACTGGCACAACATTAAATGCACCAACATTCAAATTACAGGGGTCCCAGAAGAAGAAGAGAAAAAGAAAGGGACTGAGAAAATATTTGATGAGATTATAGTTGAAAACTTCCCTAACATGGGAAAGGAAATAATCAATCAAGTCCAGGAAGTGCAGAGAGTCCCATACAGGATAAATACAAGGAGAAACATGCCAAGACACATATCAATCAAACTATCAAAAATTAAGTACAAAGAAAAATATTAAAAGTAGCAAGGGACAAGCAACAAATAACATACAAGGGAATCCTCACAAGGTTAACAGCTGATCTTTCAGCAGAAACTCTGCAAGCCAGAAGAGAGTGACAGGACATATTTGAAGTGATAAAAAGGGAAAACCAACAATCAAGATTACTCTACCCAGCAAGGATCTCAGCTAGATTTGACAGAGAAATTAAAACCTCCACAGACAAGCAAAAGCTAAGAGAATTCAGTACCACCAAACCAGCTTTACAACAAATGCTAAAGGAACTTCTCTAGGCAGGAAACACAAGAGAAGGAAAACACCTACAATAACAAACACAAAACAATTAAGAAAATGGTAATAGGAACACACATATCAATAACTACCTTAAAAGTAAGTGGATTAAATGCTCCAACCAAAAGACACAGACTGGCTGAATGGATATAAAAACAAGACCCATATATATGCTGTCTACAAGAGACCCACTTCAGACCTAGGGACACATACAGATTGAAAGTGATGGGATACAGATTGAAAGTGATGGGAAAAAGATATTCCATGCAAATGGAAATCAAAAGAAAGCTGGAGTAGCAATTCTCATTATCAGACAAAATAGACTGTAAAATAAAGACTATTACAAGACACAAAGAAGGATACTACATAATGATCAAGGGATCAATCCAAGAAGATATAACAATTGTAAATATTTATGCACCCAACATAAGAGCACCTCAACACATAAGGCAAATGCTAACAGCCATAAAAGGGGAAATTGACAGTAACACAATCATGGTAGGGGACTTTAACACCCCGCTTTCACCAATGGACATATCATCAAAACTAAAAATAAATAAGGAAACACAAGCTTTAAATGATAAACAAGATGGACTTAATTAATATTTATAGGACATTCCATCCAAATACAACAGAATACACTTCCTTCTCAAGTGCTCATGGAATATTCTCCAGAATAGATCATATCTTGGGTCACAAATCAAGCCTTGGTAAATTTACGAAAATTGAAATTGTATCAAGTATCTTTTCCGACCACAATGCTATGAGACTGGATATCAATTACTGGAAAAAAACTTAAAAAATAAAAACACATGGAGGCTAAACAAAACACTATTAAATAACCAAGAGATCACTGAAGAAATCAAAGAGGAAATCAAAAAATACCTAGAAACAAATGACATTGAAAACACGATGACCCAAAACCTATGGGAGGCAGAAAAAACAGTTCTAAGAGGGAAGTTTATAGCAATACAATCCTACCTCAAGAAACAAGAAACAACTCAAATAAACAACTAACCTTACACCTAAAGCAGTTAGGGAAAGAAGAACAAAAAAACCTCAAAGTTAGCAGAAGGAAAGAAATCATAAAGATCAGATCAGAAATAAATGAAAACGACATGAAGGAAACAATAGCAAAGATCAATAAAACTAAAAGCTGGTTCTTTGGGAAGATAAATAAAATTGATAAACCATTAGCCAGACACATCAAGGAAAAAAGGAAAAGACTCAAATCAACAGAATTAGAAATGAAAAAGGAGAATAACTGACACTGCACAAATACAAAAGATCATGAGAGATTACTACAAGCAAATCTATGCCAGTAAAATGGACAACCTGGAAGAAATGGACAAATTCTTAGAAAAGTACAACCTTCCAAAACTGAACCAGGAAGAAAGAGAAAATATGAACAGACCAATAACAAGCACTGAAATTGAAACTGTGATTAAAAATCTTCCAACAAACAAAAGCCCAGGACCAGATGGCTTCACAGGTAAATTCTATCAAACATTTAGAGAAGAGCTAACGCCTATCCTTCTCAAACTCTTCCAAAATATAGCAGAGGGAGGAACACTCCCAAACTCATTCTACGAGGCTACCATCATCCTGATACCAAAAGCAGACAAACATGTCACAAGGAAAGAAAACTACAGGCCAATATCACTGATGAACATAGATGCAAAAATCCTAAACAGAATACTAGCAAACAGAATCCCATAGCACTTTAAAAGGATCATACACCATGATCAAGTGGGGTTTATCCCAGGAATGCAAGGATTCTTCAATATATGCAAATCAATCAAAGCACCATATTAACAAATTGAAGGGGCTACCCTGGTGGCGCAGTGGTTGAGAGTCCGCCTGCCAATGCAGGGGACACGGGTTCGTGCCCCGGTCTGGGAAGATCCCGCATGCCGCAGAGCGGCTGGGCCCGTGAGCCATGGCCGCTGAGCCTGCACGTCCGGAGCCTGTGCTCCGCAACAGGAGAGGCCACAACAGTGAGAGGGCCGTGTACCACAAAGAAAAGAAAAATTGAAGGAGAAAAACCATATTATCTTCTCAATAGATGCAGAAAAAGTTTTTTTCCATTAGAAGCCTCCATTTCCTACCTGACCTCTTAGCAGCTGTTAGCACTTTGACCACTTGTTTCTTCTCCAGTCTATTCTCTTTACTTGAGGACAACGTAATCCTCCATTTTTGTGCCCTCCTATTTTTTTCTGCCTCTGAGTATCTATTAGGCCTTTCTTACTTTGTTCATTTTTGGTGCCCTTCATATCTTTGTTCTAGGCCTGCTTCTTACATTACAGGTTTCCCCCCCCCCTCTGGAGTGATCTTTTCCAAATTCATAGCTTCAATTAATTATACACTGATGACTCCCAAAGAGAAATTCTGAGACCTGATTTCCTGAACAGAGCTCCTTAGCAGTACATCCAGCTTTGTTCAGTATAGCCCCACTGGGCAATTCTCAAACACACCAAATAGAGTAAATCCAAAACTGACCATCTTCTTTCCAATTTGTATTCCATTTCCCGTAATTCTTACTATCTATCAAATTGCTCAACCTTTAAGCTTAGTCATAATCTTTGGCTTTTCTTTCTCATCCTTAACCCACATCTAATCAACCACTACTGTTTCTATCTTCCAAATACCATTGTACCGATTTCTTTATGTGCTAATATCCTGATTCAGGCCACTGGTACCCCTTCCCTAGGGTACTGGCAGACTACTATACCCTTATCTGATGCTTCCCCCAATCCACATCCCGCCACAACCCAAATACTATTTCAAAACTGAAAATCTGACTCTATCACTCTCTTTTCTTAAAATGCGTAACTACTTCCCATTACCCTCTGGAAAATGCCCAAACTCCATACTACTACTCATGGCTCTTCTTTAAATGGCAATAAACTCTTTACCATTTAAAAATTATTTCGTATTTCTTCCTCCACCACCCTATTGTTACACTATGCCTCAGCAAGGGCAAACGACTTTCTTTCCTCAGGTTATAGCACAATTTCCTAACCCCATCCCACCCCCACCTCATGACTCCAAGAAAGATTCCTAAAATAAAACGTTTGCCCTCTCACTTGCTCCTTACGTCCTTATTAGCTTGGATTAGATACATTTTCCACTAGAAAGCATCCCTGAGCATCTTCATGGACATCTAATCCAGATTAGTGCATTAAAGCATTAGCCCTGGGTACTCCACAGATATACTCTATAATTCATTCATTATAGTATATATTCCCCATGCTTGTTTGGCTTTCTGAGTCACCTGATATGACTGCAAAAATCTAAAAGGCAGAGACTATATCTGTCTGCCATTTTCATCTCCATATGCCAGTAAATTAGCACATGCGATAAATTATTATTTGTGAAAGTATAAATGAATGATGAATTAAATATCTCAAAAGACAGATTTTAATTGCTTGGCAAGGCATAAGCCATCAGACTACATCTCTGGACAGAGAGCTCTGGTAAGGTCACTTGGTGGGCTGCTGCCCTGTTGATAGACGGCTGGCTTTGGTTCATCCATTCATTTCTAGTCTAACCATCTGTGTCCAAAGTAATGGGATCATGTTGCATAAGCAGGCAAATTATGCACAAAGAGTCACTAGAAGGAAGTGTCACTCACATCCAAGCTTCTTAAAACATGGCAATGCAAATGACAGGTACATCACTTAGTCTGTCAAATGCATTATTATTCAGCTCTCCACTTAGAAGTCCATTCTTTTTTTTTTTTTTAATTTTATTTATTTTTGGCTGCGATGGGTCTTCATTGCTGCACGCAGGCTTTCTCTAGTTTCCACAAGCGGGGGCTACTCTTCGTTGCTGTGTGCAGGATTCTCACTGCGGTGGCTTCTCTTGTTGTGGAGCACAGGCTCTAAGCGTGTGGGCTTCAGTAGCTGTGGCACGCGGGCACAGTACTTGTGGCTCACGGGCTCTAGCGCGCAGGCTCAGTAGTTGTGGCACACGGGCTTAGTTGCTCCGCAGCATGTGGGATCTTCCCAGACCTGGGCTGGAACCTGTGTCGCCTGCATTGGCAGGCGGATTCTTAACCACTGCGCCACCAGGGAAGTCCCGAAGTCCATGCTTTTAAGAAGCTCTTCTTGATCTCCATCCCCCCAAACTGAAAGAAGATAATTCTCATAGACCTTTTGTGTGTTTTTGTCCATTTCTAGGTCATGAGCAGTTTAAGAGAACAGATTTTAAATTAGATGTTTAGTGCCTGGTACAGTTTGTGGATAATAGTAATTACTCAGTGAATCCATGCTGAATTTTGAATGAAGAACACAGAATGAATGAACATATGAATGAAGAAACAAATTTCTAAATCAAATCATATGAAAAATTTTAAAAGTCTCAACAAATTTTTGTTGTTTTTTTTAAAAATACACATCCACCTAGAGGGCAGGTAGGTGACCATGTTATTGGTCCATTAACAAACTTAGGTTTCCAAAGAGTGAATGAGTATCCAGATTATTTACATCACTATAATTCATTGATTGAATCCAATCAGCTATTTGATTTTCAGCACAGTGCTCTGCACAGAATAAGTGTGCAACATGTTTACTGAGTTAAATTAATCGAATAGTTGAACTGCCTTGAATTTGATTTAGACAGATTGTCTCCACATGAGATTACTGAAGAAGAAGACTAAATTACAAAATGCTGGTGCTTTCTTATCCTATGAATAAAACCAGGCCATAAATAGTTAACAAAAATTAATAATATCTCTTGTGCTGGAATCCAATCTATACAAGCTTTTTATTTTTAACATATCTATAAACTAAAGGAATTTCACTTTCCTGTAAAAATTGTTCTTAATGAATTGGCTCAAAGTAGATCAAAGCTCTTATTTCTCAAAATTATAATCCAAAATGAGAATCAATAATGCTCCTTCAAAATCAACTTGAAATAATAATTGTCATTTGGAATATTTGATTATTCCGCAGAAAACTGATAGAGCTGTCATCTGTAACGGTACCAAGAATGTACTAAAAAAGAAAATGGCTCCCAAATTAAAATATATCTGGTGACAGATGGTCAGATCTTTTTTTAAATGTAGGGGACCCATAATGTATAAAAATTGAACTGTATGTAAAATTTATTTTTCTTTTTCAACCTGCAGCAGAGAGGTCCACGAGGAACAGATGTCTGTTTCTCCTGATTAAAGTGAAAGACACTTCTGAACACTTTTTGAAGTGTGCTTTTATGCAAAAATGTTCTAAGAATATAATAACTGATATGCTTAAGGTATTCTTCAATATCAATACTTGTATTGGGCTTCCTGGTGGCACAGTGGTTGAGAGTCCGCCTGCCGATGCAGGGGACACGGGTTCGTGCCCCAGTCCAGGAAGATCGCACATGCCACGGAGCGGCTGGGCCCATGAGCCATGGCCGCTGAGCCTGCGTGTCTGGAGCCTCTTCTCGCAACGGGAGCAGCCACAACAGTGAGAGGCCCGCGTACCGCAAAATAAATAAATAAATAAATAAATAAATAAATAAATAAAAATACTTGTATAGAACTGGATCTGCCTTCACAATATTCTTAAATGTGATCCATTTTCTACAATACAAATACTATGGAATAAAGATGACAAATGGTGTGGATGTTCACTTTTTTCTACCTTCTCTTTATAATTATTACCCAGTGTTCACAACTTGAAGAGCTTTTAAAAACGCTCATGAAGCTATTACTGAAAAGGCTAATTTTGCTATTTAAGATATTTCCGCTTCTTCAATAGTATATTAGTTTATCCTCATGTATATTTGCTCAAATGCTACCCCCATTCATCAGAATTATTTATTTTTCTCTAGTGTAATATCAGTTTAATCCCAGTTTCACTGAGAGATATTTCAGTAATTGTATTTACCAAGAGGGATTTGAGATGGTCTTTTTTGCTCTAAGACTAAGTCTGGAAGTGCCTGGTCCTCCTGAGACATCGCCCACAGACAGGTCCCCAAGTACTCCTGTGAGACAGCAAATCTGCTTACCTGGTCCATTTCTAATCTTTCTGTGCTGTAAGCGTTCTCCATGCTGTCCAGGGCACTGACACTTGCCATGTACCTCAGAGGAGGGCTGCACATTCCTTCCAGCTTTATGTGTTGGTAGCTGAGCCCTGTTCATATTTTAGATAGAATTTTGGAACTAGCTGGCCCTGCATCTGACACAGCCACCATTTTCACAGTGTGCTTTCAAAAGTGGACCCTGCTCTATTTTCTTCTGTTGAACCCTGTTTGTTCCCCAAACCCAGCCCAGAAGTACACTGGTTTTCTAGGCTCTTGTTTGGACATGATTTGTTTGTTAACCACCCCTTGCCAGGACAGTCATTTCTGTCATGGTTCTACCTGTGGTTCTGCTATTTCCTCCAATTCCTTATCACCCTTTCCCCCCTGCACGCCTCATGGTAAAGTTAACCTACCACTGGGAGGTAACATTGACTGGAAAAGAATACAAGTCCCGGGCTTCCCTGGTGGCACAGTGGTTGAGAGTCTGCCTGCCGATGCAGGGGACACGGGCTCGTGCCCCGGTCTGGGAAGATCCCACATGCCGCAGAGCGGCTGGGCCCGTGAGCCGTGGCCGCTGAGCCTGCGCGTCCGGAGCCTGTGCTCCGCAGCGGGAGAGGCCACAGCAGTGAGAGGCCCGCGTACCGCAAAAAAAAAAAAAAAAGAATACAAGTCCCATTTCAGAATATTTTAAATTTGTGATAATTTTAGAATTGTATTATTTTCTTGAGTATCTTGTGTGAAATTGATTCTTTTAACTTTTTATTTTATATTGGAGTATAGCTGTTTAACAATGTTGTATTAGTTTCAGGTGTACAGCAAAGTGATTCAGATACACATATACATGTATCTAATCCTTTTCAAATTCTTTTCCCATTTAGGTTACATAATATTGAGCAGAGTTCCCTGTGCTATACAGTAGGTCCGTGTTGGTTATCCATTTTAAATACAGCAGTATGTACATGTCTATCCCAAACTCTCTAGCTCTCCCCCCCCACACCCTTCCTCCCTGGTAACCATAATTTTGTTCTCTAAATCTCTGAGTCTGTTTCTGTTTTATAAATAAGTTCATTTGTATCATTTTCTTTTAGAGTCCACATATGTGATATCATACGATATTTCTCTTTCTCTGTCTCACTTACTTCACTCAGTATGACAAACTCTAGGTCTATCCATGTTGCTGCAAATGGCATTATTTCATTCTTTTTAATGGCTGAGTAATATTCTATTGTATATATGTACCACATCTTCTTTATCCATTCTTTTGTTGATGGACATTTAGGTTGCTTCCATGTCTTGCCTATTGTAAACAGTGCTTCAGTGAACATTGAGGTACGTTAAGGCATTGATAAATCCACAAAATGGATAGTTTTGAAAAAAATTATTTGCCTTATTGACCTGAATATTTGAGTATATCTATGTATTTTTTCTCCTTGGGCACAATTACACATTTCAGTTTTGTCACATTCTACCTTCTCACTGCATGTATAGCCAGAGCCCATGGAATGGTTGTTCAGTCAATGCTTGACAGTTGGGAAGTGTTCTACAAATATTTTGTGTATTACGTAGCATATCTTCTTGAATCCAAGATCTCATGCAATATAAGATACTTTTTTTTTTTTTTTTTGCGTTACGCGGGCCTCTCACTGTTGTGGCCTCTCCCGTTGCAGAGCAGAGGCTCCGGACGCGCAGGCTCAGCGGCCATGGCTCACGGGCCTAGTCTAGCTGCTCCGCGGCATGTGGGATCTTCCCGGACCGGGGCACGAACCCATGTCCCCTGCATCGGCAGGCAGACTCTCAACCACTGCGCCACCAGGGAAGCCCTAAGATATTTTTTAAAGATGGAAAAAAAAAAAAAAAAAAACTAGCTCGAAGGGCATAATTTACTCCTAATAAGAATGTATGTCCCTGTAAGGAAGTATAATGATGACCTTACACAAATAAGCCCTCTCCCCACTCTGAGTCCTATTCGATTTTCCTGTCCTGCAGTTCAACAGAATGACATTGTTTTCATAACCTGTTCTCTCAGTCTGAACCTTCTGAGCAATCTTCAGACAAACAGCATAATGTCAAGATAAAACCAAAGCTCTGACTTAATTCTCACAAGTACAAGTAATAACAACTACATCAGAACCTATTCATCCATCTTGAGAATGTCAAGTTTCTTTTGACACCAACTTAACTAGCATTCCAACTTCAGAAATGCAAAAATAGCAACAAGAAAACACTGCTGTTAGGCTTTTTTTGTTCCTAAGTCTTCTACTAATATTTAATGAGCTTAAACTATTTTTTTTCAGTAAACAAGTTTCTTACACACTTCTCAGTGCAATGCATTCTTTTCAGGAGAATGAGGGAAGTAACAGAAAAAGCAAAGCCCATTCATTTAAATACTATAAGGAATTCACAGTATTTTATTCAGGCTGTTTTATCACATTTGACATTTGTATAGTTATTGGCATCACTGTTAAATTACATGGAGATTACCTCAGTTACTCACTGCATAAAAATATATGTGGGGAAAATGGTTCTGTCTGTACGTGTAGTAGAAGGCCAGAATCTGACAAAGATTAAAATGTGTAATTATGCTCCAGAAAAAAATACACAAATACAATGAAATATCAAGGTGAGAGGCAAGGATTTTTTAAAAGTTTCACTTTGTATGTTTATCAATGCCTTAAAAATGAACCAAGTTCACACAAGCTATCTCATGATAAAACTCTCAACATACCGGGTATAGAGGGAATATTCCTCAGCAAAATACAGGCCATATACAAAAAACACAACATAATAAAAACTATATAAACAGACCCATAGCAACTTCATACTCAATGGTGACATATTGAAAGCGTTTCCTCTAAGATCAGGAACAAGACAAAGGTACCCACTCTCCCTACTTCTACTCAACATAGTACTGGAAGTCCTAGTTAGAACAATTAGGCAAGACAAAAAAATAAAAGGCATCCAAATCAGAAAGGAAGAAGTAAAATTGTCATTATTTGCAGATGATATGGTCTCATACATAAAAAATCCTAGACTCAACCACAAACGTTGGAACTCATCAACAAATTCATTAAAGCTACAGGTAATAAAATCAACATATAGAAATCAATATATATCTATTCATCTGTTTCTCTGGAGAACAGTGACTAATCTGTACAGTGGTACTGAGAGTGGTTACATAGACATAAAGAGATGTATTATAAGGTATTGGCTCATGTGATTATAGAGACAGAGAAGTCCCATAATCTGTTGTTTGAAATCTGGAGACCCAGGAAAGTTGGCGGTGTCATTCTAAAGGCTAAGAACCCTAGAGCCCACAATGTGGATTTTAGTCTGAAGACCTGAGAACCAAACCAGGAGCACAAAGGGCAGAAGATCTACGTTCCAGCTCAACAGTCAGGCAGAAAGCAAATTCAACCTCACTCCAACCTTTTTGTTCTATTCAGGCCCTCAATGAACTGGATGATGCCCACTCACATTGGGGAGGGCAGAATACTTTACTCAGACCATCAATTCAAATGCGAATCTCTTCTGGAAACGACCTCCCAAGACACACCAAAAATAATGTTTACCTAGATATCTGGGCATCCAGTGACCCAGTCAAATTGATTCATAAGATTAACCATCACAGATGGAACAAATAAAGTAAACAGCACAACAGCCCAGCTGGTTGCCTTGAGAAAGTTTACAGGGTACAGCACAGAGAGGCAGTACTGAGGTGGAGCCCAGAAGACTCTCTGAGAGTCTGGGGAAACCAAGGTGATCAGAGTTCATAGAACAGAGTAGAGGAATATGAGTCCTGCACAGGAAGAGAATCCCAAAAGTCTACAGAAAGAATGATCTAGAACGATTAGAGAGAATGGTGTCCAACATTCACACAGAGGTGGGAATAGTGTGTGTTCCCACCAGCAAGGCTCGTATTTCATGGGACATTGGATACAATTCGCAGAAAGGTCTTGCCTCAACAGAGGTAAATAATTAGCCCTAGACTGGGTACTGCTCTAGCCCCTCCTAACAAATTATAAAAGCATAACCCAGAAAGATCAGACTGTTTCCGAGTAACACAACTGCATCTCAGAACAAAGATCAAGAAAGGGACCCTGGATGTTGACTTCAGAAGTCTGAGGCTAGGAATTATGAGAAAGCAGACCAGCCAGAGGATGTCATGAGCAGACTCGTAACTTCTCAAAGTGCATAAAATCTTCAGCCCCTGAGGCTGACTGCTTGCCACAGAATCCAGTACGTCCATTCCACTCATCCTTCTCCATCCTCAGGCTTCTGAACCTTGCACTAGGCTCACTTCCGTGGTAGCTTGGATGAACTTACTTGCTCAACCTTATTGTTCTGCCAGAGCGAGGATCCGGACACGAACTCTCCTGCTTTACCCCAGAAGTTGCCAGATCAATTCCTGGTCCAACTTCTTGCCTAACTTCGAATCTGATACTGAGAACAGTAAACTGAATAAAAGCCAATACAGTATTTGTATCTAGTGAGGGGGGTCAATAAAAATTAATGGGTTCAAATTTACTGTATGTTAGCTAAGCCTTTCCAGTGGTTTCTGTGTCATCGAATAACTTCCAAACACGTCTATTTTTGTGGTTAGAAATCTCATGATTCTACTTGTGAGAACACAGATCTTCACTAAAGTACTGGAAAGGCACTGTATTTCTTCTAGCTGGGCTACAGCTGACTGGATGAGATGTAAACACAATTGTAGGGGTGGTAGTAGCTTTAAACAAACACAAGTGGAAATCCTAAATGAAACTGGAACCACAAAGTAAGAGGTCTTTGCAGACAAACAATTCACTCCCAGCAGGATTCATATTGGTTATATGACATTGGTCTACATCAAGCAGAGTTCCTGAATATAGTGTACGCTCCAGCTCTCCATCACACATGCCAAAGCCCACGCGGAGGGAAAGGATGGAAGGGAGGGAGAAGTTTGTTCCTAAAACAGAACTTTAAAAGTCTCTGGTTCTTAAAGCAGCGGGTTATCTTCATAACAAAATATTTCTATAGTGTTAACCATGCTTTGCATTGTTTTCTTATCAGGAAAAGGGGACAGATAGCTATTTCTACTATTTTCTGAGAATTCAGAAGTATAGACTATAGACCACTTCTCAGCTTTTAATACTCCTGCTGTTATTCTGTGCCTATTTCAAAGACTTCTATGTGATTTTTATGATTTTAAGGGCTGACATTAGAAAGATGAATGCCTTCAAGCAGTCTAAGCGTACAGGAAAGTCTGCCCCTGGAAGCTTATTTATTTTCAATTAAAAAAGTATCAGGGGTCAGTTTTTGATGTTTTTATTTGTATATCTTTAAAACACTGGATGAAACTATATCTAAGTAGAAATTACCTCAGGCAATTGTCATCCCATGTGCATTTTTCTTTAAACTTAGCAGGACTCACTTACAAAATGAATAGCTTTTGAAAGGAATCAATTACACCACGGCTCAAAACAAGTCTCTCAAATGCAAGGATGACAGAATTTCTCACTGAGACATAAAAAATTAGTCACGCAGCATGAATGCTAAATATGGAGAGTGTCCTAAATATCTGAGGTGCTTCCTTCCAGCAGATGACAGTGACTTGGCTTTTGCGGTTGTTACTTACAGAGGACACATAATATCTACTCAATCAATACTCGCTTGCTATCTAGAAAATTCTCTACTATTGCCCCACGACAAATCCGTGGAATAGCTGGGATATATTATACATATACTTGGGCTGAAAATCTCTCTTATTAATAGTTCTCAAACTTGGCTGTACTTTAAAATCACCAGCCTTCAACCAGACCCTGGCATTAGCCCAAAGCAAGCACCAAGGTGATTTCTATTTTCAGCAGTCGTTCCATCTTTAGTGCATATCAGAATCACCTGGAGGTGACTGTTAACACACAGGTTGCTGGGCTACACTCTGGGCCCAAACTCAGAGTTCTGATTAAGTAGGTGCTATGGATTGAGTGCGCTCCCCGCCTTCAAATTCACATCAAGGGGTTGAAGCCCTAACCCACAATGTGATGGTATTTGGAGTTGGGGCCTCCTTTGGGAAGTAATCAGGGTTCAATGAGGAGCTGAGGATGGGGCCTCGTCTGATGTGGGATTAGTGCTCTTATAAAAAGAAACACCAGAGCACTGCACCATCCCCCCCAGCATAAAGAGGTTACGTAAGCACACAAAGAGATGACAGCCTCCTACAAGCCAAGAGGAGAGGCCTCAGAATGATATCTGCCTCTCTGGCACATTGATCTTGAACTTCCCAGCCTTCAGAACTGTAAGAAATAAATTTCTGTTTCTTAAATCACCCAGTCTCTGTAGGCTTGAAAATGTGCCTTTCCTGCAAGTTCCCAAATGATACTGACGCTGCGGATCCGGCAATCTTGGCCACCACTGTCTGTAGAGCACTGCCTCAGCATATAAACAGAAGGCACCTGGGGATCTTGTTGAAGCCGGGATTTTGATCCAGTAGTTTGAGCGTGGGGCCTAAGACTTTGCATTGTTATCAAGCTCCCAGGTGATGTTATCGGACTATATTTTGAGTTATAACATTAAAGAGACTCTGAACGCTCAGGCGTTCACCTTTGAGTTTCCAGGGCAGCGCCAGGAATAACCGCGCCAAAACCTCCCCCAATGTTTTCCAAAACCTCTACCTGTTTCAAGACCCGGCTGAAGTTTCACCTCCCGTATAAAGCCTTCCATAGGCAATGAAGTCACAAACAGATTATCTTTTAAATTAGAAAAGCTACTGATTGGATTTGGCCTCTCATTAGTAGTCGTTTTATTGTTCTTGCTACCTTTTCTTGAACATTTGGTAGATTATACAAAATACTTTGCAAATATTGTTTAATCCTCAGGATGACACTAGGAGAAAATGTTGTTAGCCCCAATTTAAAAAGAGAAAAAGAGAGGCTCAGAGAGTTTAAGTATGCGTCCTAACGACACAAAATTAGAATGTGATGGGGGTAGGAACTGCCAATTAGATCCTAGAAGAGCCTGGAATCAGAATCTTGCCCTGAATCACAAAGCTGAGCATCCTTCATTTGAAATGAAATACAAACAATTTCATATTAAAAACATGACCCCTATATGCTGAACGCTGAGGTTACAGTTGAGAGAAAGAGTTGTCACAGAGTTTACAATCTAGTAGAGACAGATATTGATCATATAATTGCATTAATTAATTCACAATTGCAAAATGAGATAAGTGCTCTGAAAGAAACAAAGACCATTGTCGGAGAGAGTATAAGAATAAACCTGGGTACTGAGCTCACGTGCCACAACTACCGAAGCCCACACGCCTAGAGCCCATGCTCCCCAACAAAGAGAAGCCACAGCAATGAGAAGCCCGTGCACTGCAGAGAAGAGTGGCCCCACTCGCCGCAACTAGAGAAAGCCCACGCACAGCACCGAAGACCCAAACCAGCCAAAAATAAATAAATAAAATAAATATATTTAAAAAAAAAAAAAAAAGAATAAACCTGGGGTGGGGAGTAGGAAAGGGGGCTCTGGGTCGGAAAAAGTGTCCAGGAGCTTAAGACGCCTGAGCTAACTGTTTAGGGATGATGTGTTTGGAGATGAGGGTGTGGTTCCTTCCAGTCTCATGAAATCACAAATATCCTAAGAAAAAATCTGGTATTTTCCAGAAACTGAAACAAGACCACTGTGGCTGTACCACAAAAAGCTGAAGAAAGGGGTGAAAGTTATTCTAAGTGTGGTGTTATTTTTATTATCATAATTATTATTTGATTACTACATGTAAGTGACTTCTTCACAACAGAGAGTTTTTACCTTTATCCTCATGCTAGGGCTGCCAAATAAAATATAGGACATGCAGTTAAATTTTAATTTCAGATAAACAACAAAAACTTTTTAGTGTGAATATAGTACATTACTGGGACCTACTTATAGTTAAAAAATTTTATTGTTTATCTGAAATTAAAATTTTACTGGCTGTCCTGTATTTTTTTCCAGTATTATTAAGATATAATTGACATACGGCACTGTAAAAGCTTAATAGCTTAATAATGTAGAGCATAATGATTTGACTTACATCATAAAATGATTAGCATCATAAGTTGAATGAACATCCGTCATTTCATTTAGACACAAAATAAAGGAAAAATTTTCTTCCTTTCAATGAGAACCCTTAGGATTTATTTTCTTAACAACTTTCATATATAGCATACAGCAGTGTTAATTATATTAATCGTGCTGTACACTACATCGCTAGTAATTATCTTCTAACTGGAAGTTTGTACCTTTTGACCTGTATTAGTCGTGTACTTTTATTTGCTAAATCTGGTGACCCGACACGGGAATCTTTCCCTAACTTCCCCTTAGCTGGTACTCAGCAATAGCTTGGGATATTCACTGGTTCAACACATCTTAGAAATGCCTCCACCACACACACCAAGGCATGGAACACACACACACACACGCAGCCATTTAAGAGTTATGGAGCATGCGCTACATATCATGAATGTTCTAAAGTTCTGGGGATAACACTTAAGTGAATAAGAGGCAAATTTCTTGCCTTGTGCATACATTGACATACACCAAACACATAACAAAATCTGCCACATAACAGCCAAAGGAGGCACTGTACATACAACATCATTTCATTTAATCTCAATAGAATTACTCTTATTACCTACACATATTACTTAAAGAGAATTCTTACAATTAATAAGAATTAGGTTTTATTAACCTCATTATTATTGTGGTTCAAAGCTGAGGAAATTGAGGCTTAGGGAGGTTAAATAAGTTAACTGTTGTAACAGCAGTTAAGCGGCTGAGTCAAGGGTCAAAGCCTCTGTGACTGGAGAGCTGGCATATGCTCATATGTTCTATTGCACGTTCTCTAAAAATGCAAACCCAGCACATCTCCCCAGTTATGGTTTGGATATTAATTTTGATATCTTCATTATGTTATTTTGTTTACTTAATTTTGCTTCGCTACTTTTAAATGAAAAGAACAAAGAGAAAACAGAACTTCCTTAAAATGCAATTACAGAATTATTATTTATTGCTTATTTGTCATTCTAAAGGTGCAGGATATCTTGTAATGGACTCTGTTTCAATATTAGGTTTTCCTTTTTCCCCCTTACGCTCAACCATAAGGAGACAGATTTATGGTTTTTAGATCATGTCTTTCTCTGGTCTCAGACAAAGAGACATTGTTGTACATTTTTTAACTCTTTAAAAAATGAATATATCTTCAAGGTGATGTTTATAAGATGATTCTTTGAAGAATTTATAGCCTTAAAATTCTATTATTATAAAACTCCAAGTTACAACATCTCATAATGGAAGTAGCAAGAGTAGAGTTTTCATATTCTTTATAATTTTATCATTAATTTGTTGCAGTTCTTTCCAATTCTTGAATTGTGGTGGTTCTAACAAAAAAAAGCTATGAAACTTTGAGATTATTTATTGTTGGGTGAGAGCCTGTAACAGAGCTAGATAAACTGGTAGTTTTACCAGTGCTTTGGATTTAAATATAGCATTAGGGCTCTGTGACTCCAACATTTAACTTGATTTATAGTTTGTGATGTAAAAATACCAGGGCTCAGATGGCCTGAAGTGACTTTGAAAATTAAGTAAAGAAGAAAATGTAATGACTAATATGAACTTGCTGTGAAATATTAATTATGCATTTCAAGTGAAGGAAGTAAGCAAGCAATAATTTATTCTGTGACATGAAATAAATCCCAAACTGTACTCTTTGCTAAAGGCATTTTCTAAATAAACACTCAATTTTTAAGTCACAAAGGAACTGAAGTTGAAACCATTAGTTACTGTATTCTGAGCTGTTTATTAAAACATTTTCCCCCCAGATATCCTTTTAAAAAAAAAAATCTAGTTTTGAAAGGTGAGTTAGGGTAGAAAAACAGCTCTAACCTAAAGAGGAATAGAGCATCTTTTAAAAGTATGCCAGGAGAAACTTCTTAATGATCCATGACAGTGTAAAATGACAGCTGCAACTGCTGAGTCAGTCTAGAAGAAAATCTAAATGTAGGAGAACCTGTAGCCTTTATTAATGACTCCCTAGGAATGTGGGCAAACAGCCAGGGCCAGGCATACAGCAATGCTTCTCTGATAACTGAGCATTCCAGACCTCCTAGATATAAATTTCTCCCAACTCCCTAAACCACAAATAATATCCTCAATATTCTGAATTAGGCAAGACACACAGGCATGTTAACCATATTATATTAATCTTCTAAATGTATTGCCCAAGGAGGAGACATGAAAGAGAACAGATTATCTCTACTGGAAGACTTAACACTTGAAAAGAGAAAAGGTTTAAAAATAAAATGCTTCAGAAGCAAACACAACGCACCCTTAATCTGCAAGTTTGCAGGAATTTGTTTTTCCCAGCCACGGGGTGCACAAAAACACTGTGATAACACAAATATTTTGCCATACCAGTTACAAGACCTTCTTTTTTCTTGGCATCTCAAAGTTACGGCAAAAGCATCCCTTAGGGGCTTCCCTGGTGGCACAGTGGTTGAGAGTCCGCCTGCCGATGCAGGGGACGCGGGTTCGTGCCCCGGTCTGGGAAGATCCCACATGCCGCGGAGCGGCTGGGCCCGTGAGCCATGGCCGCTGAGACTGCGCGTCCCGAGCCGGTGCTCCGCAACGGGAGAGGCCACTACAGCGAGAGGCCCACGTACCGCAAAAAAAAAAAAGCATCCCTTAGGATTTACATGGTAGGAATATAATTTTTTTTTCAAAGATGAAGAGAGGTGAGTTACTCTAACTTGTCCATTGGACATACGAGAAGTTTACCATAATTTACAAATTTTTCAGGAAAATATCAGCAACTTTGGGACTTCCGGGAAGATGGCGGAAGAGTAAGACGCGGAGATCACCTTCCTCTCCACAGATACACCAGAAATACATCTACGCGTGGAACAACTCCTACGGAGCACCTACTGAACGCTGGCAGAAGACCTCAGACCTCCCAAAAGGCAAGGAACGCCCCACGTACCTGGTTAGGGCAAAAGAAAAAACTAAACAGAGACAAAAGGATAGGGACGGGTCCTGCACCAGCGGGAGAGAGCTGTGAAGGAGGAAAAGTGTCCACACACTAGGAAGCCCCTTCGCGGGTGGAGACTTCGGGAGGCGGAGTGGGGGAGCTTGGGAGCCGCGGAGGAGAGCACAGCAACAGGGGTGCGGAGGGCAAAGCGGACGGATTCCAGCGCAGAGGATCGGGCCGACCGGAACTCACCAGGCGAGAGGCTTTTCTGCTCGCCCGCCAGGGCGGGCGGGACTGGGAGCTGAGGCTCCGGCTTTTGTCGGAGCGCCGGGAGAGGACTGAGGTTGGCGGCGTAAACACAGCCTGCGGGGCGTTGGTGCGCCGCGGCTGGCCGGGAGAGAGTCCGGGGAGGGGTCTGGACCTGCCGAAGAGGCAAGAGACTTTTACGTCCCTCTTTGTTTCCTGGTGCACGAGGAGAGAGGATTAAGAACGCTGCTTGAGAGAGCTCCAGGGACGGGCGCGAGCCGCGGCTAAGAGTGCGGAGCCCAGAGACGGACATGGGACGCTAGGGCCGCTGCTGCCGCCGCCAGGAGGCCTGTGTGCGAACGCAGGTCACTAGCCACACGCCCTTACGGGGAGCCTGTGCAGCCCGCCACTGCCAGGGTCCCGGGATCCAGGGACGGCTCCCCCGGGAGAACGCACGGCACGCCTCAGGCTGCAACGTCACAACGGCCTCTGCCGCTGCAGGCCCGCCCCGCACTCCGTGACCCTCCCTACCCCCCCGGCCTGGGTGAGCCAGAGCCTCCGAATCAGCGGCTCCTTTAACCCTGTCCTGTCTGAGCAAAGAACAGACGCCCTCCGGCGACCTACATGCACAGGCGGGGCCAAATCCAAAGCTGAGCCCCTGGGAACTGTGAGAACAAAGAAGAGAAAGGGAAATCTCTCCCAGCAGCCTCAGAAGCAGCGGATTAAAGCTCCACAATCAACTTGATATACCCTGCATCTGTGGAATACCTGAATAGACAACGAATCATC
The DNA here is from genome assembly GCF_937001465.1 of Orcinus orca. NCBI lineage: Eukaryota > Metazoa > Chordata > Mammalia > Artiodactyla > Delphinidae > Orcinus > Orcinus orca. Next base: position 54,304,904 of record NC_064570.1, on the reverse strand, counting down.
CCAAATTAAGGAGCCCTGTGGATGAAAGGCTCTTGGTGCTGCAGCCAGCAGTCAGTGCTGTGCCCCTGAGGTGGGAGAGCCAACTTCAGGACACTGGTCCACAAGAGGCCTCCCAGCTGCACATAATATCAAACAGCAAAAATCTCCGAGAGATCTCCATCTCAAGGCCAGCACCCAGCTTCACTCAACGACCAGCAAGCTACAGTGCTGGACATCCTATGCCAAACAACTAGCAGGACAGGAACACAACCCCACCCATTAGCAGAGAGGCTGCCCAAAATCATAATAAGTCCACAGACACCCCAAAACACACCACCAGATGTGGACCTGCCCACCAGAAAGACAAGATCCAGCCTCATCCACCAGAACACAGGCACTAGTACCCTCCACCAGGAAGCCTACACAACCCACTGAACCAACCTTAGCCACTGGGGACAGACACAAAAAACAACAGGAACTACGAACCTTCAGCCTGCAAAAAAGGAGACCCCAAACACAGTAAGATAAGCAAAATGAAAAGACAGAAAAACACACAGCAGATGAAGGAGCAAGATAAAAACCCACCAAACCTAACAAATGAAGAGGAAATAGGCAGTCTACCGGAAAAAGAATTCAGAATAATGATAGTAAGGTTGATCCAAAATCTTGGAGATAGAATGGACAATAGAATGGACAAATTGCAAGAATCAGTTAACAAGGACCTAGAAGAACTAAAGATGAAACAAGCAACGATGAACAACACAATAAATGAAATTAAAAGTACTCTAGATGGGATCAATAGCAGAATAACTGAGGCAGAAGAACGGATAAGTGACCTGGAAGATAAAATAGTGGAAATAACTACTGCAGAGCAGAATAAAGAAAAAAGAATGAAAAGAACTGAGGACAGTCTCAGAGACCTCTGGGACAACATTAAACGCACCAACATTCGAATTATAGGGGTTCCAGAAGAAGAAGAGAAAAAGAAAGGGACTGAGAAAATATTTGAAGAGATTATAGTTGAAAACTTCCCTAATATGGGAAAGGAAATAGTTAATCAAGTCCAGGAAGCACACAGAGTCCCATACAGGATAAATCCAAGGAGAAATACGCCAAGACACATATTAATCAAACTGTCAAAAATTAAATACAAAGAAAACATATTAAAAGCAGCAAGGAAAAAACAACAAATAACACACAACGGAATCCCCATAAGGTTAACAGCTGATCTTTCAGCAGAAACTCTGCAAGCCAGAAGGGAGTGGCAGGACATATTGAAAGTGTTGAAGGAGAAAAACCTGCAACCAAGATTACTCTACCCAGCAAGGATCTCATTCAGATTTGATGGAGAAATTAAAACCTTTACAGACAAGCAAAAGCTGAGAGACTTCAGCACCACCAAACCAGCTCTACAACAACTGCTAAAGGAACTTCTCTAGGCAAGAAACACAAAAGAAGGAAAGGACCTACAATAACGAACACAAAACAATTAAGAAAATGGGAATAGGAACACACATATCGATAATTACCTTAAATGTAAATGGACTAAATGCTCCCACCAAAAGACACAGATTGGCTGAATCTGTGACCCATAAAAGACCCATTGGCTGAATCAAGACCCATATATTTGCTGTCTACAAGAGACCCACTTCAGACCTAGAGACACATACAGACTGAAAGTAAGGGGATGGAAAAAGGTATTTCATGCAAATGGAAACCAAAAGAAAGCTGGAGTAGCAATTCTCATATCAGACAAAATAGACTTTAAAACAAAGACTATTAGAAGAGACAAAGAAGGACACTACATAATGATCAAGGGATCGATCCAAGAGGAAGATATAACAATTGTAAATATGTATGCACCCAACATAGGTGCACCTCAATACATAAGGCAAATACTGACAACCATAAAAGGGGAAATCGACAGTAACACATTCATAGTAGGGGACTTTAACACCCCACTTTCACCAATGGACAGATCATCCAAAATGAAAATAAATAGGGAAACACAAGCTTTAAATGATACATTAAACGAGATGGAGTTAATTGATATTTATAGGACACTCCATCCAAAAACAACAGAATACACATTTTTCTCAAGTGCTCATGGAACATTCTCCAGGATAGATCATATCTTGGGTCACAAATCAAGCCTTGGTAAATTTAAGAAAATTGAAATTGTATCAAGTATCTTTTCTGACCACAACGCCATGAGACTAGATATCAATTACAGGAAAAGATCTGTAAAAAATACAAACACATGGAGGCTAAACAATACACTACTTAATAATGAAGTGATCACTGAAGAAATCAAAGAGGAAATCAAAAAATACCTAGAAACAAATGACAATGGAGACACAACGACCCAAAACCTGTGGGATGCAGCAAAAGCAGTTCTAAGGGGGAAGTTTATAGCAATACAAGCCCACCTTAAGAAGCAGGAAACATCTCGAATAAACAACCTAACCTTGCACCTCAAGCAATTAGAGAAAGAAGAACAAAAAAACCCCAAAGCTAGCAGAAGGAAAGAAATCATAAAAATCAGATCAGAAATAAATGAAAAAGAAATGAAGGAAACAATAGCAAAGATCAATAAAACTAAAAGCTGGTTCTTTGAGAAGATAAACAAAATAGATAAACCACTAGCCAGACTGATCAAGAAAAAAAGGGAGAAGACTCAAATCAATAGAATTAGAAATGAAAAAGGAGAGGTAACAACTGACACTGCAGAGATAAAAGAGATCATGAGAGATTACTACAAGCAACTCTATGCCAATAAAATGGACAATCTGGAAGAAATGGACAAATTCTTAGAAATGCACAACCTGCCAAGACTGAATCAGGAAGAAATAGAAAATATGAACAGACCAATCACAAGCACTGAAATTGAAACTGTGATTAAAAATCTTCCAACAAAGAAAAGCCCAGGACCAGATGGCTTCACAGGCGAATTCTATCAAACATTTAGAGAAGAGCTAACACCTATCCTTCTCAAACTCTTCCAAAATATAGCAGAGGGAGGAACACTCCCAAATTCCTTCTACGAGGCCACCATCACCTTGATACCAAAACCAGACAAGGATGTCACAAAGAAAGAAAACTACAGGCTAATATCACTGATGAACATAGATGCAAAAATCCTCAACAAAATACTAGCAAACAGAATCCAACAGCACATTAAAAGGATCATACACCATGATCAAGTGGGATTTATTCCAGGAATGCAAGGATTCTTCAATATACGCAAATCTATCAATGTGATAAACCATATTAACAAACTGAAGGAGAAAAACCATATGATCATCTCAATAGATGCAGAGAAAGCTTTTGACAAAATTCAACACCCATTTATGATAAAAACCCTGCAGAAAGTAGGCATAGAGGGAACTTTCCTCAACATAATAAAGGCCATATATGACAAGCCCACAGCAAACATCATCCTCAATGGTGAAAAACTGAAAGCATTTCCACTAAGATCAGGAACAAGACAAGGTTGCCCACTCTCACCACTCTTATTCAACATAGTTTTGGAAGTTTTAGCCACAGCAATCAGAGAAGAAAAGGAAATAAAAGGAATCCAAATCGGAAAAGAAGAAGTAAAGCTGTCACTGTTTGCAGATGACATGATCCTATACATAAAGAACCCTAAAGATGCTACCAGAAAACTACTAGAGCTAATCAATGAATTTGGTAAAGTGGCAGGATACAAAATTAATGCACAGAAATCTCTGGCATTCCTATATACTAATGATGAAAAATCTGAAAGTGAAATCAAGAAAATACTCCCATTTACCATTGCAACAAAAAGAATAAAATATCTAGGAATAATCCTACCTAAGGAGACAAAAGATCTGTATGCAGAAAATTATAAGATGCTGATGAAAGAAATTAAAGATGATACAAATAGATGGAGAGATATACCATGTTCTTGGATTGGAAGAATCAACATTGTGAAAATGACTCTACTACCCAAAGCAATCTATAGATTCAATGCAATCCCTATCAAACTACCACTGGCATTTTTCACAGAACTAGAACAAAAAATTTTGCAATTTGTATGGAAACACAAAAGACCCCGAATAGCCAAAGCAATCTTGAGAACGAAAGAAGGAACTGGAGGAATCAGGCTCCCTGACTTCAGACTATACTACAAAGCTACAGTTATCAAGATGGTATGGTACTGGCACAAAAACAGAAAGATAGATCAATGGAACAGGATAGAAAGCCCAGAGATAAACCCACGCACATATGGTCACCTTATCTTTGACAAAGGAGGCAGAAATGTACAGTGGAGAAAGGACAGCCTATTCAATAAGTGGTGCTGGGAAAACTGGACAGCTACATGTAAAAGTATGAGATTAGATCACTCCCTAACACCATACACAAAAATAAGCTCAAAATGGATTAAAGACCTAAATGTAAGGCCAGAAACTATCAAACTCTTAGAGGAAAACATAGGCTGAACACTCTATGACATAAATCACAGCAAGGTCCTTTTTGACCCACCTCCTAGAGAAATGGAAATAAAAACAAAAGTAAACACATGGGACCTAATGAAACTTAAAAGCTTTTGCGCAGCAAAGGAAACCATAAAGAAGACCAAAAGACAACCCTCAGAATGGGAGAAAATATTTGCAAATGAAGCAACTCACAAAGGATTAATCTCCAAAATTTATAAGCAGCTCATGCAGCTTAATAACAGAAAAACAAACAATCCAATCCAAAAATGGGCAGAAGACCTAAATAGACATTTCTCCAAAGAAGATATACAGAGTGCCAACAAACACATGAAAGAATGCTCAACATCACTAATCATTAGAGAAATGCAAATCAAAACTACAATGAGATATCATCTCACACCAGTCAGAATGGCCATCATCAAAAAATCTAGAAACAATAAATGCTGGAGAGGGTGTGGAGAAAAGGGAACCCTCTTACACTGTTGGTGGGAATGTAAATTGATACAGCCACTGTGGAGAACAGTATGGAGGTTCCTTAAAAAGCTACAAATAGAACTACCATACGACCCAGCAATCCCACTACTGGGCATATACCCTGAGAAAACCATAATTCAAAAACAGTCATGTACCACAATGTTCACTGCAGCTCTATTTACAATAGCCAGGACATGGAAGCAACCTAAGTGTCCATCGACAGATGAATGGATAAAGAAGATGTGGCACATATATACAATGGAATATTACTCAGCCATAAAAAGAGACGAAATTGAGCTATTTGTAATGAGGTGGATAGACCTAGAGTCTGTCATACAGAGTGAAGTAAGTCAGAGAGAGACAAATACCGTATGCTAACACATATATATGCAATTTAAAAAAAAAAAAAAGTCATGAAAAACCTAGGGGTGAAACAGGAATAAAGACACAGACTTACTAGAGAATGGACTTGAGACTATGGGGAGGGGGAAGGGTAAACGGTGACAAAGCGATAAAGAGGCATGGACATATATACACTACCAAACGTAAGGTAGATAGCTAGTGGGAAGCAGCCGCATAGCACAGGGAGATCAGCTCGGTGCTTTGTGACTGCCTGGAGGGGTGGGATAGGGAGGGTGGGAGGGAGGGAGACGCAAGCGGGAAGAGATATGGGAATATATGTATATATATAACTGATTCATTTTGTTGTGAAGCTGAAACTAACATACCATTGTAAAGCAATTATACTCCAATAAAGATGTTAAAAAAAAAAAAAAAATTATGTTTGGACCAAGAAACCCTCACCCAAAACTAACACTTTCATCTCAATGACTAGAAAGTGTCCTAATCTAACTTTAAAGAAGGCTGAGAATTCAAATATGTTTAAATATGTAACTCGTAATAGTAAAGAAAACTATGGAGGAAAGTTTTGGAGTGGCTGTTTAAGAATCCAGTTTATAATGTCATTCTCTCTTCTGATTCCTTGTTTCACTAAGACTGGATTCATTGCCTTACCACACCTGAAGCATTGTTCTTTCCGATTACTCTATTTTAGCCATCTAGGCCTATTTCTATACACAGAGCTCAGTAGGCTTGTGACCTCAGCTAAAAAAAAAAAAAAAAAGAAAAGAAAATATCAGCAACTTTGAACTACTATTCAGAAGGTGAGCTCTCAATCTAAGTCAATTTTGATGAAATTGAATATTTCCAGGAAGTATTTGGAAATTTCTAGTGAAAGATGGGTATTTATGAAACCAGCAGCAAATGTAAATTACTTGTAAATATATAAAGGGATGTGACAGAGAAAACCCAAAGAAAAAGGAAAACAAGAGTGTTCCTAAAATGGTTCTGAAAGTGAGGTTCCTAAGTGGCAGCACAGGCATCACCTGGCAACTTGTTAGAAATGCAATTCTCAGGCCCCACCCCCAGTCTCTTAAAACTAGTGACTCAGAAACACTGGGGTGGAGCCATGTATAGATAGTTTAACTAAAGTATTACCCCCTCAAGGTGATTCCAGTGCAGCTAAGTTTAGAAACACCTGGCTAAATTCTGATATGAACTGAGGGGAAAATATCCAGTTTTCACTTATACAAACAATCATGCAAAGATTCACCTGAAATAGTGTCACTTTTTTCTTTTTAGCCCAAAGACAAGGGTTTTTAAGGGCAGATAAAAGAGAAGTAATAAAAAGGAAATGGAGTCACGGTCTAGAAGAGCCTTTGAAAAGGACTGTAGAATACGGTCACACAAAGCAACATTTAAAAGTAAAATTTTCTGATTCCATATATTGTTTTTTTTTGTTTTTCTCTTTTATTGAAGTATAGTTATTTACAATGTTGTGTTAGTTTCAGGTGTACAGCAAAGTGATTCAGTTACATACATATATAATTTTTTTTTTTTTTTAAGAAAACAAACTTATGGTTACCAGGGGATAAGGAAGGGAGGGATAAATTGGGAGACTAGGATTGACATATACACACTACTATATATAAAATAGATAACTAATAAGGACCTACTGTATAGCACAGGGAACTCTACTCAATACTCTGTAATGGCCTATATGGGAAAGGAATCTTTAAAAAAATAAGAAAGAGTGGATGTATGTACAACTGATTCACTTTGCTGTACACCTGAAGCTAACACAACATTGTAAATCAACTATACTCCAATAAAAATTTTAAAAAACTTTAAATGATTATTTTACCATCTTAGTTGCTCTTTTTACTATAGATTACGTCTGCTAAAATGCAGTTGAATAACAGCACGTTGACAATTTAAGTAAAATGCATTTGTAGATTTGAGTTCAAAGTTACTCCTTCCACTTTAACGAATTAGGCAATAATCTGAATTGCTTTTTTTTACTTAAAGTTTGTATTCCTAACCAAAAAAATAAGATAAAATAAATTAATGATTCCATATATTGTTAAAGAAAAAGGCTACAAAGTAGAATGGATAGTATTATAGCTTTTGTTATATCTACACACATAAACACAAACACATGCATATACACATCCTTATTAGTATTTAGATTGATTAAAATATCTAGAAAGAAATAAATCTATTTACAGTGATTATCTTTGGTTGGTGAGATTATAATTAATTTAATTTCAGTTTGTTTTAAGCTATGTTTGCTATGTTAAATATCTATAACTCTATCACCTTGGAATTAAAATAATGCCATTTGTTTTACTGAACTTCCTCTAATATATATCCAAGTTGGAAAGAACTGCTGTTGAGAAGTTGGCATGGTAACCTACCACAATTAGCAAAATTCTTAAGTGATTGTCAGTGGTTCCCAAACTTGTTTACAGATTAGATTCACCTGAGACATTCAACCAATTCTGAAGGCTGTATCCCAGCCCCATGCTGCTGATCAAAGTTTGTAGATCACCACTGATGCCGATGATCTGTGTACACACACACATATACATATAAATGCATACATATATTAGACTAAACACTGATTATATTCTCAAAAATCTGGGTTCAAAATGGAAATTTTTTTTTTTTTTTTTTTTTTTTGTGGTACGCAGGCCTCTCACTGTTGTGGCCTCTCCCGTTGCGGAGCACAGGCTCCAGACGCACAGGCTCAGCGGCCATGGCTCACGGGCCCAGCCGCTCCGCGGCATGTGGGATCTTCCCAGACCGGGGCACGAACCCATGTCCCCTGCATCGGCAGGCGGACTCTCAACCACTGCGCCACCAGGGAAGCCCCCAAAATGGAAATTTTTTGACTATTTAAACAAAGAAAAACCACACTTTTACTGGAATACTCTGCATCATTCACTGATTAAGCACCAGCTTCTAAGTCCCTGCACAGTGATTTCATAGCATACTTCAATTTCAACCATAAGATGTTCAATTACATAAAAAGTGAGTCAAAATCAGATTCCTTTCATTGTTTTGTGAATATTTTAATCACAAAATCTGTGATTACAAAATCCCTTTATAGCACATTGCACTGTGTTCGTTGACAGACAGAAACATGTATCCGCAGATTTTTGAGCCTGAAAGATGCTGTTGCCCTATTTTTGGAACACCAGGGAAAAGACCAACTGCTTCAGACTCTGTAAAAGATAAATTTCAGGGGAACTTGGCATATTTGGCAGATAGGGTTAAAACTTTGAATACAATGAATCCCCCCAAAACTTCAAGAACCAAGAGCAACGTCATTTGTATTATATGGTACTCCAAGAACTTAGAGCTGAAATACAGTTATGAGTAAACTGGTACTAAAAACATCTCAATTTTTGACATAGTGATAGTCTCAAAGAAAAGATTCGTGGAAATGATTTCAAGAAATATCTAAAATTGCATCTAGTTTGTTCCACAGGATGAATTCATGTGATAAGATTCCTGATGTGATAGCTAAGTTTCACTTAGAGGTCTAGGAAGAGAAAGTTTCTTCCTAGCATCCCATCTTCACCTCAAAGTAGCCAAAAAAAAAAAAAAAAAATACACACACACACACACACACACACACATTTGGAACTCAAGGTTGATCTGGCTACCAAATAACAAAGGAAACCTCTTTGGAAAAATCTGAGCTGGAGGGATAGAAAAAATATTTCTCTGTTTTCCCACAAGTCAGTCACTATTCCTTTTTCACAGACTTGTGCAGTTCTTGTGTTTTTTTCCCTCCTGACTTCCACTATGAAAGCAAGTGCACAAGTTTGGTATTCAAAGGGCTCTGTCTTCCCACCACACAGCAAACTCCTGTACAAAGAGTCAATAATCACAGTGATATCAGAAAATCCAACATGTGGGGAGAGTGTCTCAAATCCAGATGACTTACTTTCTAAACTTGCCATCGCTTAGATTTATATGTAGTTTTATTTAATTCATTTCAAAATCTCAAACAGTATTAAAGAAGGGCATGAGGTAATTATGTTTATTAAATAGGTCACCCCTATACTGATGGTGTTAGCATTTCTCAACAGGACCAAGGATTTCTTACACTTAAGGCACGTTTTCTGTTGGAGGAAAGAAATGTTCCATCAGTCTTCATATTAGCTCTTTGATAGGGTTCCACTGTTTCCACCCAGTTATCTATATTCAATAAGGTAATCCTAGTTATTAACCTTATGTTTGTTCTGGCAATTGGGAAAGAAGATACACTGAATTATGGATATAAAAATGTGGTCAATGTTAGGGGGTAACCAACATTGTAAATCAGCATGTTGACGTTCTGCAGTGGAGAAAGCCTAGGCCTTGAAATCATTCAGATTCACATTCTGTCTCTGCCAGGTTGCTTCATAAACCACCTTGGGCAGGCTAACGAGCATACAAATCCACTTCCCTCAGCAAGGAGCAACAAAACCTATTTTTAAATGCTGTAGTGAGAATTGCATGAGATAACATAAGTACTTGGTCTGGTGAATTTGACATGTAGTAGATACAAAATAAATGGTAGTTATTATATCAATCTCTTTTCATACTTGTTAGTTAGAGCCAGTCCTTGATGTAAGGAATATCTCTTTAATTACTGACCACTGATTTTTCTGAACCCTCAGAACTATGGACAAACCCTTGCTAAATGTTGCTGGATTTTTAAGAGTAACACTCTGTTCATTAATTGATGGCAATCTCCTGGGTGAATGAGGCACCTTCCTTTAGGACCTGACTAGGCTACCCAGCATTGAAAAGTAGCATTTGCTCTTAGTTTGTTTCAACACCAGGTATTCTCCTGCTGTGATAGATAGAATAATGCCTGCACCCCCAAGATGTCCATGTCCTATTCCCTGCAACCTGTGAATATGTTGCCTGACATGGCAAAGGGACCTCTCAGATGTGACTACATTAACGACCTTGAGATGAGGGCAGTGGGTGGTGGGTATGCTAGGTTATTCAGGTGGGCCCAATATAATCACAGGGTTCTGAACTGAGCAGGACCCTGTGCGGCTCCTGGGCACGGGGAGTCTATCTGTTCAGCCTCCATGACCTTCCCTGAGTTCCAAAGGGCAGATTTGAACAACTGGTAATCTGGGAAGGGGAGGGATGCTGAGTCAAGGGAGGAAAAGCCAAGAAACAATAGTACAGCCTTGGGTCACGGTCCTGGTTCTGCCTCAAGGGATACACTTAACTATATCCTTAAGCCCTTTTATGGCATTAAAACCCAACAAATGGAAGATGTCAGCATTCTCCATACCGGAGAAGACCACCTGAGTCTGAGGCCAGACTGAAGGAACCTGAGAAGCTCATCAAGAAGATTTCCTGAGATGAGATTAAAGGAGGGCAGGCCCTACACACACCCTAAGCTTATCAGCAGCCCCACCCTTGAACTATTGCCATCAAACTCCTCACCAAACTCCCCTAGGTTGGGACACATAGTTTTTGAGGGCAGGAGCTCTCTGCGTCCCCCTTTGCCTGGCAAAGCAACAAAGCTATTCTTTTCTACTTCACCCAAAAGTCTGTCTCTGAGATTCAATTCTGCAACCGGTGTACAGAGAGGCCGGGCTTTCGGCAAGTTCTAACAAGGGAAAGAGGGAGGCGTGGAAGTCAGAATCAGAAAAAGATGTGAGCCATAGAATGCAGGTTGCCTTTGGAAGCAGATAAACGCAAGGAAAGAGATGTTTCCCTGGAGCCTCCAGAAGAAATGTACCTTGGCCTACACCTTAATTTTAGCCCCCTATGGCTCATTTTGGACTTCTGACCTCCAGAACTATAAGAAATTTGTGCTGGTTTCAAGCCTCTATGTTTGTGATAATTTGTTACAGTGACATTAGGAAATTAATGACCTATTCTCCCCCTATTTTAATGATTCACCAGGCCTTAGCCTTTCATGTCTACCAAGCATGCCTTATCCCATGGGTGTGGCCAAGTCCTGTCAAATTCCAGCTCCATGCTCCACATGTCTGCTAACCAGAATTTTCCTTGACCTCAGTTATGCTTACAACTAACACACCAGTTTTTCTGTTTAACTCTTGAGGTGCAGTCATATAGTGTTCACCTCTAGGTGGCCTCTGAATGGTGACTTGTACCCTAAATCTTACCCACATTGGAAATTTGTCTGAAAAGCTAAAATTTGCCTGGCAAGCTAAATTTTGACTTCAATTTTGTAGCAGAGCTTATTCTATTTATACATGCCCTTTTTAAAGAAACTGACCAAGAGCTCTAATCTTAAGTTTTAAATAAAGAAATGTATGTATTTAACATATAAGATGTAAATAATGTACTATTTTGACTTTCCTGCAGTAGGTGATAAAAATCAGGGAATATCTGTAGCCTTTATGTTGTATAGTAGCAGCAGGTCTGGGATGCTCAAAACCTGCCCATTCCAAAGGTTTTCAGGGCTGGACCCTGAGCTACTCCTGGGAGATAACCTCTAAGCCCTTTAAACAACCTGTCTGATAAGAATGACTTTGTATACCTTGGGCCTTGGATCACACCAGATAGTTTATGCTAACAATGTGATTTATGATAAATACCTGTTTTTGTTCACCAGGGCCATCAGTTTGACCCCTACGGAGGGAGCTCTGGAGACTCAGTAGCTAAGATCAGTCTTGCAGGCAGGTCTATGTGACTGACCACCAGTAAAAACCAAGGATATCAAGGCTTGGATGAGCTTCCCTGGTTGACAGCACTTTGCCTGTGTTGTCACCTATTACTGCTGGTAGAGTTAAGCACTGTCCGTGAGTTTCCACTGGGAGAAGACAACCAGAAGCCTGCACCTCTCTCTTGGCCTCTACCCTATGCACCCTTTTCCTTGCTGATTTTAATCTCTTTCCTTTTGCTGCAATAAACTATAACCATGAGTATAGTAGCTTATCTGAATTCTGGGAGTGCTTCTAGCAAATTATCAAACCTGAGGGTGGTCTTGGGGGCCCTCCAACATAAGATCGCAGACTTTTTCCTAACGCTTAAATGATCAGATGAGTAAAATTGGCTTTTCATAAACTTGCTAAATTTGTTTTAGAATTTCATGATCAAATAATTTTATCTCCAATCCTGACTTACCATTTCCTAATCCTGATTTACAATTTCACATACACATGTGCGTGCACACACACACACTTATGTGCAACTGCACGTGTGAGCACACACATACACACCACATTATATAATGTCTTGAAAAAGAAGACAATTATTCTACATTTGCTATGTCTCTCTCCTGATGAACAGTAAGTCTAGTCAACCACACACAGCCTACTCTATTAGAACATTTCATAGACAAGCACTTTTATCTCTTCCTTTGGTAGACTGGTGAAACCCAGCAGGATCCTGTGGAGCTCCTGGGCACAGAAGGCTTTCAAACAGTTTCTATTCAGGGAAGTGAGGGGATGCAGAGACAAGGGAGGAGAAGCCAAGAAACAACAGTGTAGCCTTGAGGTAGGGTCCTGATTCTGCCTCAAGGGATACACATAACAGTATCTTTGAGCTCTTTACAGAACTAAAACACCCAACAAGTGGAAGATGTTAGCATTCTTCATTCCAGAGAAGATCACAACTTGATAACCTTGAGAAGCTCATCAGGAGACTAGCTGAGCCCAGATTAAAGGATTGCGGGGGGGGGGGGGGGGGGGGGGGGGGGGGGGGGGCCTGCACACACCCTGATCCTTATCAGCAACCCTACCCTTGAACCATTGCTATAAAACTCCTCAGTAAATCCTCCCGGGTTGGGACCCCCAGTTTTTGAAGCACAAGCCTACTGTGTCCCCCTCTGCCTGGCAAATCAATAAAGTTATTCTTTTCTACTTCACCCAAAACTCTGCCTCTGAGATTCGATTTGGCACCAGTGCACAGAGGCCAAGATTTTGGCATCACTGGTATATGTCTGCATTATTTCCTTTCAGGTACTTTGATTGAATATGAAATGAGCTAACATGTAAAAGTGATTATCTGAGGGATACTGCTCCCTCCCCTCCCTCCCTCCCTCCTTTCCTCCCTCCCCTCCTTCTTTCTTCCTTTCTTTCTCTTTCTCTCTCTCTCTCTCTCTCTCTCTTTCTTTCTTCCTCTTTTTCTTCTTTCCACCAGGACCAGGGGAAATTTCTTCCTATACTGCACATTAGGTCCAAGATTAAACCAAATCTGCCATGGCTTCAAGTTCAAGGCTCTTTCTGCTTCACAAACCTCTTTCCGTTACAATCTCTGAAAACCATGTCTAATACAAAAATGTTTCTGAATTTTGAATCTATTGGAGTCATAATGTCATGTTGATATGCTTTTGGAGAATTTAAGAGGTAATGCCGAATTCAACTTCTTATTGAAACCGAGCAGGACCCTGTGGGGCCCTCCTGGACACAAAAGCCTTTCCAGGTCCCCCATTTCTTATTTCCAGGGTAAAGGTTTCAGCCTCCTAGACCTGCCCTGAGTTCCAAAGCGCCAATTCAAACAGCTACTAATCAAGGAGAGAGGGAATGCAGTAACAAAGGAGGAACAATCAAGAAACTATAGTGCAGCAATTACAACAGGATCCTGGTCTCCTCAAGGAATATATATAACAATCTTTGAGCTCTTCTGCAGGAACTAAGGCCCCCACCCAGGTGGAGGATGGTAACTTCTGGATGAGCACAAGATTCCTGGAGCACCACCCTGTTACCTCACCACCAACCAACAGCCCTCACCCCAAATTCTGCCTATAAAAACTTCTCCCCCAAATCCATCAAAGAGGTCGGGGTTTTTTAAAGGACAATTTACCTATTTCCCTTGCTTGGCCCTGCAATAAACCTTTCTTTGCTCCAACCTCTGATGTTTCAGTTTGGCACTGGGCACAGGAACTTATGTTTGGTAACATTCCCCCATCACCAATCACATCCGCCTATTCCCACAGCATTACTTCATACAGTGGTTTTAGATCCTCCTGTAGAACCAGAGCCAAGTTAGATGGATGATGTATCTAATCTCCAAATTGGACAGATTCTTTACATCACAATAAAATAAAGGCCTTTGTTTTTCTCATATATTAATACATATATGAAGTCTATTACATTTTTTCAGGACCTTGTTTTCTGCAAAGGTTTAGCAATCTGTTATTTGAAGCAGAACGTTTTCTAAAGAAATAAGTACACTAAACTGTGTCCTTTGGAAATTTGTTTTAGTTCATATTTTTAAAATGCCATAAACCCAGGGCTTTCCATTGGTTGAGTAATACAGCCTCCTAATTTGATTTTAGCTCCCAAATGTGTCCTTGCTTTGGGGACACCTAAAAACATTCTTGTGTACATTCACATGAAGCCTACAAATATTTCCGCAGTATTTCTAAGTGGGTTTACTAAAGTGTAATAGCAATGAAATCTTTCTGCAAATTACATTTTACAAAAAATAACTGAACGTGAAGTATGAAGTATGGTTGTAATACTGAAAACAAATGATCAAAATGACTTAAACAAATGCATGTATTTAATATTAAGTATGAGTCTTTTTCAATTAAATAGAACTGATCATGGCAGTACACTTAAAATGCTAAACAATTAGTTCGTGACCTTATAAAAAACAGATTTGTGGAAGTCATGCTTGTCTTAAGTGTAGTATTTGTCCTTCAGTTGGAAGTGCTATAAATTAATTTTAAAGCAAAGCATATGACCCCATGGAATGTTTTAAATGAAATCCTTCCTACTAGGACAACAAAACATCCCGGACATCGAGTACTTCTAGCAATCAAGAGTGTTTTGTTTGTATTTGAGAATGTTAACATTCAACTTTCTATATTCATCTATCTTTCTAATTTTCAAAAGGCATACTGGAAAAGAGAGGCGATATTCCCTTAGAATATTCATATTAAAATAGATAGGCGTTTTCTTATTCAGAAGATGTTAAAAGCTTTTTCACACATTTTTATTTGAAAGTAATTTTTAGTCACCTTTCATTAAATAAAAACTGACTTCCTTTAATAATCTTAAATAATCATTACAATAATTACTCAAAAGTTACAGAGAGGAAATTAATCAATATCTGGGTTGAGATTTTGACTTTTACATAGCAAGAGGTTTGTGAAGCAGAAAAAGCCTTGGACTTGAAGTCACAACAGATCTGGTTTTTGGTCTTGGACTGGCTCATCCACTTGCCTGCCAGCATGACCTTGATCAAATTAGTTACTCATTTTGATCCCATCTGATCTAATACATGAGGAGTCTATGTTATTAATGACTTTTTAACCTGATGGCCATAAAGACAACAGACCGGAAAATAACTACTAGCACAGCAAAGGGGAAAAGCAATGCCATCTTGCTGAGCTCAGTCCTACTTCTACAGGTTTCCCCCTTTCCGATCCTCAAACTGGAAAAATTCTTCCAATCAAAAATAATCTCAATAACAGACAAGATGGTGATGGCAATGGTAGTTAGCATGTGGGACTGGAGGTGAGGTGGAAAGTAAGACTGTAACAGGGAAGAGCCAATTCTGACTCCATGTTGGATCTGTTTCTTTGACTTTAACCTTTGCTTTTGGTGGCTTTTGTTATTATAATCATACATAATGGCCTGCCTCAGGGAACCCTGCCCCCCTGCCTGAATGTTAAATTAAAGTACCTCTGTTCAGCTCACAGGGAGACAATCTGACCCTGCCCAACTGTGAATGGCTGCAGAAAAGAAGAAATTAACACAGCCCCTCCTCATGCTGTCCAAGCCAGGCAAAACTAGTGGCTTTTTACTTTACTTCCTCACCTCCTACCCGCCCCCCGCTCCCCCCCCCCCCCCGCTCTGTTCTATAAAAGAAACTGGCATCCAGATCCCGATAAGATGGTTTTTTGGGGACCCTAGTCCACCATCTTCTTGGTCTGCCAGCTTTCTGAATAAAGCCGCTATTCCTTGCCTCAACACCTCGTCTCCCAATTTACTGGCCTGTCGTGTGGTGAGCTGAGCAAGCCTGGACGCGGTAACAAGGTGATCAACTGAATATTTTACAATACAACATTTCAGGATGATGTAAAACTCAGGATGAATTTCTTTAGTCCTAGTTTGAGGTGGCCCCCCAATCTGTGTTATGTTTTGAGAAAGACAGCATATGCATATTACGAAAAACATGCTACATGAGATATATACTGGAAGTCTCTGTACTTTTCTAATTGAGAAATGAGACTGAGTCAAGAGCAGAAATCCTAAGAAATATTTTACTGTAAAATATTAGACCTCAACATATTGGATTTGGACTATGATCAAGGTTTTCATTGTATCCCACTGAAAGAATATTACTATAACTATTTCTAGTCATTGTAATTACTGCCATTATAAATCTCCTACATTCTTTATAGCATGTGTACTTGTGAAATAACTGTTTCATCTTTTTACTCATGACTAAAAAATAATATTTGAAAAGAGAAGGCAACCAGAAGAATAAAAGTACCCCAGTGATACAACAGACAGATTAAAGGTGTTCCTGCTACCACAGAACTTCAAAGAAATCTTTAAACCTCATTAAACAAAGAGGCAAGAGCAACATATCTTAAGAAAGTTTTTAAATTTGGTTTGCTTATTAAATACAATGTATTTTCTCTTTAAGCACGTTTCAGAGTTCACTGTATTGTTTGTGACTTTTAAAAGTTAATTGAAATGCCAAAGTTTTGAGCATGAAGAATAAATTTCATTTGACCTTTTAAGAAAAACTGTTCTTGTATAGTCTTTGGAAGACAAAATCTGTCTTCTCTACCAATCACATTAAAATGAGCCAGGTGGCAGATTACTTAAATATCTCGCCTTTCATCTCTGGAGACTGGGGTTTAAATGTGTCTTAAAAGAAATACCCAAGAGTGATTTGTGTATATCTTGAAGCCCATACAATTGGGCCTTAAGTAGTAATAACTTGCAGCTGTGGAGATTCTCTTACAAATCATCAGAAAAGTCATAGGACGAGATAGCAGGGCTTCAGTAAAAGTATAAAGGCCACCCAGATAATCCATATAGGATAAAGCTTATAAAAATAATGAACTTTCCTGGTCAATGAAAACTACCAAATGAGTTATTGGTCTTAAAAAAAAAAAGAGACCAACAGAGAAAGAAAAATGAGTAGTCTCAGTTCAGATTAAGCAGTGAAAGCATCCCTAAAGACATGTAAATTATAATGGTAAATGAAAATAAATAAGCCAAAAGGATAGCTTACTAGTGCCCTCTAGTGTACTGTCTCTCCTGTTTTCTATGAAGTATGACTTTTTAATTTTATTTTTCTACACTATAATAAATAGTGTTTTGAATATAATTTCTAGAACTGAAAACACAAAAGAAATAATTAAAAGCTATAAGCCTTTAAAACTCAAATATTAACATTATCAGGAAAAAGTTAAAAGAACAACCAACCTAATAATATTATTACACGGTATTAATGTCAATAAACTGACATTAGTGTCAAAGAAAGACGGACAGACAGGAAACTGATATCATTTCCCCTTCCCCATGCTTGGGCAAAGAAGCCTTCTCCCTGAAAAATGTTTTGCTTCACAGTCACTGTGTTTTGCATCCTAACTGTATCAAGTGCCAACCAAACAGATTGTTTGCTAATTGATATCATAAAGCAAGAGGGCCCAGTGAAGGATGACAATTCTGACTCTAGCAAACAGCAGCTGATGTAGAGCTTGATAGAAATGCTGTCATTTTCAACACAAACTGCCTAGAATTGACTTTTCACTGTAAATATAGAGAGACGTGACAGAAGCCTCGTACACCCACCTTTATTTTTTTTTAAATGAAATGACAATTCTCTTACAATATTTCTGTTACCAGTTCTAGTTTAGCTGGTAGCATCTTAAAGAAAATAAGTTGTAGGGGTATCATTCAGACTCTGTACACAGCATTTACAGACAAGCTAAAAGCTTTTGCCCATAGCCAGATGCAGGCTCAGGAAGAACATTACGTTTGCTTACAGATTTTTAGAATGGAATAAAACAGCCAGTGCAGGAACTCTCTCTATATTAAAAATTGCAATATGTCAATAAATTAGGATAGTAAAAGGTATACGCTACTTCAAGTACAGTCGTCTCTTAGCATCTAAGGGCATTTGGGTTCAGGACCCCTGCGGATATGAAAACTCACAGGTACTCAAGTCTCAAGTATAAACTGGCACAGTCCAGTTGGTCCTCTCTTTCGGTGGGTTCCCCATCCACGGATATGGCGGGCTGATGATATTGATAAATTCAACCACAGCATAATTGAAAATAAAAATTATTTTCACATTTCTATGCATCCTTCACAGCAAAATGCTTTTTCTGAAGTGGGACTTAGCCTGTCAGAATAGAAGAGCAGTACTTAAATGAAGCATGTATGTGTGTGTGTGTGTGTGTGTGTGTGTGTGTGGTGGGGGGTGGGTACTTACAAGGCACTGATAAATGTCTAAGGTGAAATCAAATGAAATGTGATTCCACACAAGAGTTTTTTGAACATGGGTTCCTAAAGAACAATGGCCACATGACACAAATAATTCAAGAAAATGATAAAGGCATTCTGAGAAAGAAGGAATGATAATGAAGGGATCTGGAAGTTTCCAGTTTACCTCCCAAGGAGGAAGATGGAGGAAGAGGTAACATACTGCATGGCAAAAACACAGCAGTCTACTTCACGTATTCAAAATCAAAAGAGCAATTATTTTAAAGAATATATTTACACTTTTTAGCTATTTGCACTTTGTTAAATAATTTCACTTCATCTCAACCTTGACTCTTCCTTTCTGTTTTGCAGAGTAAAATCTGATGAATAAAAATAGATGGATTACAAAAACAACAGAATAGACTTTCTTCTCAAGTGTTCGTGGAACATGCCCCAGGAGAGATCATATCATGGATCACAAATCAAGCCTTGGTAAATTTAAGAAAAGTGAAATCATATCAAGTATCCTTTCCGACCACAACGCTATGAGACTGATATCAATTAAAGGAAAAAAATGTAAAAAACAGAAACATGGAGGCTAAACAATACACTACTAAATAACCAAGAGATCACTGAAGAAATCAAAGAGGAGATCAAAAAATACCTAGAAACAAATGACAATGAAAACATGACAACCTAAAACCTATGGGATGCAGCAAAAGCAGTTCTAAGAGGGAAGTTTATAGCAATACAATCCTACCTCAAGAAACAAGAAACATCTCAAATAAACAACCAAAACTTACACCTAAAGCAATTAGAGAAAGAAGAACAAAAAAAACCCCAAAGTTAGCAGAAGGAAAGAAATCATAAAGATCAGATCAGAAATAAATGAAAAAGAAGGAAACAATAGCAACGATCAATAAAACTAAAAGCTGGTTCTTTGAGAAGACAGACAAAATTGATAAACCATTAGCCAGACACATGAAGAAAAAAAGGGAGAAGACTCAAATCAATAGAATTAGAAATGAAAAAGGAGAAGTAAAAACTGACACTGCAGAAATACAAAGGATCATGAGAGATTACTACAAACAACTATATGCCAATAAAATGGACAACCTGGAAGAAATGGACAAATTCTTAGAAAAGCACAACCTTCCGAGACTGAACCAGGAAGAAATAGAAAATATGAACAGACCAATCACAAGCACTGAAATTGAGACTGTGATTAAAAATCTTCCAACAAACAAAAGCCCAGGACCAGATG